>NC_140084.1:1562176-2762176 GCF_964194135.1 Talpa europaea | reverse complement strand
TTTGGAGGGAGAAAAAGAAACACACACACACACACTAAATAGCTTTCTTACGCAGGCTTCACTCTGCGCTGATATTATAGGTCCAGTGTATGACGATGTTACTCAGTGGAAAGCATCTCCTATAACAGGGACATGCTAATAAAACTCCTTGAAGACAGTAAGTTTAATTTTCTCTATGATTCTAGGCAATACTAATAACTGCCATCAGTGTACATTCACGTAACAGTCACCAAAGCCCAGCGAGGCTCTCTGGACGGGTCCTTGGCAGGTTCCAAGCTACAGACACACGCGTGTGGCCTGTACTGGGCTCCTCCTCTGCTCCATCTCACCCACTCGTGAATGAAGCAGAATTTTCAGTACGTCAGGATATGCTGAGTATGCACAAAGAACTTGGAAAGTTTCAGTCAATTGTACCAAACAGTTGAACCATTTGGCTGAACATCCTGTATGTGTCTATAAAAATAAAAGACATATATGTTAAACATCACATCACATAGTTCGTGGACTGAACATAGCTCAGATGTATAGAAGCCACTGATTTTATGACTCCCATGGCCCTGGCCTCCTCTCTCTCTCTCTCTCTCTCACATACACACACATGCACGCTCACATATGTACACACATGCACACACATATGCACATACGCTCACATATACACATACACACATACACACATACACACACACAAACACACACAGATACTATATTGAGGACTCCAGAATGCATAATTCTCCTGGCGCCTTTGGAGGCCACAGGCACCTACTCTGAGCCTGGCTCTCCCTGACACCACAGGAAACAGAACTAGCGTTTGCCTGGACATCTCTGTCTTCTTCTGCCTACTCTGGAGCCTTCAAATGTTTCTGAGAAGAACCATCTCTAGACGCCCAGCTGACCTGGCCCTCTGCAGGGACATAGGTGGCCAACCAAAGCATCAGTGAGGAAAATCCCCGGGCAGGGCGGTCAAGTTTAGCAAATAAAAATATAGGACACCCAGTTAAATTTGAATTCTACATAAGCAATAAGGAACTGAACCTAAGTATGCCCTGATGCAACATACGTGTGTGTGTGTGTGTGTGTGTGTGTGTGTGTGTGAGACAGACAGACAGACAGATGGACAGATACACGTATCTGGCAGTGGTGCCTCAAGAGAGCCTGATCCCAGATAAGTTCCTGATGGAAATGGAAACTCAAGACCCAGAAGGAGATCTGGGGCCTAGTGATTCTGGGAGAATAACTGATCACAGAATCTTTGTGATTTTTTGAAGTTTTTAAGAAGATTTATTATTTATTTATGCATGCAAGAACTGGGGTGTAGGCCAGAGGTGCAAGGGGTAAGAGGGTTCACCAGAAGAGCTATGGGGAGTAGAACAGGCAGATCTACTGAAATCCACTGCTGAGGGGAGCAGCGGGGAGACAGGAGAGGTCTGCTGCGCCATGTGGGTCAGCTCCCTGGCCTGGGATCGAACTCAGGCCACAGTGGCTGGAGATAGCTTGACAGTGCTGAGACTTTAACCCCTGCACCACCAGGGAGGCCCAGATCTTTGTGAATTTAAATGAGAAGGATACTGAGATCAGCCACATAAGGCTTCTCAATGATGCAAAACAACTCTCTAAGGGAAGTGTCTCTACCAGGACGGGAGGGCAGCAGCAGACCACTGAGGCTGTCCCCAGCAGCCAACCAGGAGGGACAGTTTTTATTATGCCCATTTAGCAGACAAGGAGACTGAGGCACAGGTTCCAGGGCCACACAGCAATAGAACAGAGACTTCAGCCCAGACAGCCTGGCTCCAGATCCTATGTTTAAAATCAAATGATACCAAACCGTAATATAAACAACTTAATTTTTAAAAGGGCCTAAAGTGTACACACATGCTGACATTAAACTACTGCTCGCTCGCTGCCCCACCCCTGCCCCTGCTTTGTTAGAGCCACAGATGGCGCTTGGTCTGCTCAGCAAGGAACTGGGGGCTGGAAAGAGGGTGGGGGCGATATGTGTGCGCCCGACGGGAGAACAGGACAATGGAGGGCCCTTGTTTTGCTCCACCAGAGTCCTCCCCCCACGTCGCTTCATCTCTCCCAACTCCAGGGGCCGAGAGCAATGAAAAGTCTCGAGACGGTGGGCCCAAATGAGGAACTCTGGCAGAAACTTTTTCTAATTTAAAGACCACCCAGGTGTGTGCTGGCCTGTCCCCATTTTAGGGTCTTTGCCTCTTGCTTTCCAGCAAGAAAAGAAACAGATGTGATGCCCATTCAGGCCTGATGGAGACAGAAAGGGGGGGCGCTCGGGTGCGGGGGCTCAGGGTTGTCTCTGGCCCGCAAATTCTCCCTGAACGACCAGACACCGACCTCCGCAGGGGCTACGCCAGTGGCTCTCACCTGTCAAGCCAAACCCGCGCGTAGTAGGGCTGGAGACCTGTCTGTTCCCTTGAATGAAAATCAAGCAATGCGATCAGAAGTCCTGGTGGTGCCCAGGGAGGGAGTGGGTTTAGGGCTGGGCTGGCCTTGGGATTTGGAACCCGACCAGAGGAGTTTCACTTGGTTGGAGTTGCCAGTGGCTGGGGTGGGGGTGGGGAGGCTGGCGGCCCCCCACGCCCGCCCCAACTGGGTCAACTCAGATGGTCCTAAACAATTATCCCCAGAGGGAAAAATAAAAGCCCTGTTCAACAAATCCTCCACTTTTGTCTCCTCTGGGGCTGCAGACCATGGTCCCTGCTCATTCAGGCCCCCCCTCTCCCCCATCCTGTGCCGGGGAGCTTCTGCGGTTATGAGTCAATGATCAGACAGGGAGAGGGCATGCTCGCCATCGGGAGGAGGCCTGAGGAGGGCCCTGGGCTTTGATGCTGGCTCTCTTACATCCTGAATGCATGAAAGGCTACGGGAGGGAGAGGAAGAAATATAAAAGCAGAAAGGAAGAAATGGTATTAAAAAAAAAAAAAAAGTTGAAGAGGGGGTGAGTCCCTGGTTTGAAAGGATCATAGGTTGTATCATAGACAAGTAACCCTGCGAGACAAAAGCTCGAGAAGAACTGAGTTGAGATAAGCCATCTCCTCAGCGACTCATCTTCCCAGGGAATAATGTCGGAGAGGGGTGTTGAGGGGAGTGATGTGCAAATAGCAGCGTCCGCGAGCTGGGGTTAATGACAGGAAGGGCTTGCAGGGTAATTGCCGATAAACAAGGCTGGAGCTGAGCGGGCATCACGGCTCGGAAGTCAGCTCTGTGATTTGAGCAGGGTCCCCGCACCCTGTCCCAGAGGTGGGGCTGCGTGGCTCCACCGAGGGGTATTTCAGGGGAGCCTCAGGTCAGCCCCTGTGGGGCTGCCCCAGCCCCCGGGCCCCCTCAGCGCAGGGTGGCCCCCGTCGCATCAGCCCCTGAAATCCATTTGTGAAAAAAATAAAAATTAAATGTGGTTTGCTGTGCTGTTAGGAGCTTATCAACCTTGGTCCCAAGAGCGGCAGGAGGCACCCCTCAACCATCAGCTAAGTCCATTCTGATTGTGGGGAGCCAAGACTGGCGTTTCTAGATGGATTTTGGAGGAGCAGTTTCCCCAGGAGGCAGCCCTGTCTCTGCCCCTCTGTGAGCTTGAACGTGCGTGTGACTCCAGCGTGTGCAGCTCCTGAGGGCTAGACCACAAACCCAGCGCTTTCGGGAGCCTGGCAACTGGGTCGGACACCCGAGTTAGGAGGAGGAGCCTGGAAGCATTTGGAAATGATAGAGAAGCCTCTGTCCGCCTGCCAGCTCCCTGAACACAATTTCCTAAGATCCTGGACGAACAGAGCTCCCTCTGCCCCTCCTCAGAAGTGGCCCGAGGTCCTTGGGCCAAAGATTGAAGTGGGGAGCTTCCTCCAACGCCCCCGAAGTATCTCTTGGCTCCTCTGCTAAGGCAGTTTGGCAGAGACTGACATAAAGCAGATTTGCAGGCCAGAGGGGCTCCAGCTGGGGCTGGCAGGGCGGACGTGTAGGGAAAATGACACGGGCCGGAGTGTCAACCCGGGCACCATCCTCGTCCAGGGCTCAGCTTCCCCAGCTACAAAATGAGGCTCTGGTGAAGATGCTGTGGCTGGATGCCTCCGACCCTCACTTCTGAGCCTCTGAAATCCGGGTGCTTCCCCACAGGGATCCAGCCTTGAGTCTGTTTCCGGTGGCCTTTCTCTCCCCTATCAAATGGAGCCTTCGTCGTGGTAGAAAAAGCTCAGTAAATTCCTACAGGTGGCCCTTGAACAATGTAGGGTTAGGGGCGCTGACCCCCTCCCCAGTTGAAAATTCACCTGTAACCTGACTCCCCCAGAACTTAATGCCATTCGGCCCCTGGTTCTGCAGAGGATCAGGGAATCCTGGGTTTGGCCCAAGCCCCGTGTACTTGGCCTTGCGTGTCCTTGAATGTGGAACCCACGGATTTGGTGGCCAACTGTGCGTGTGGAAAAAAATCCAATTTAGGTAAATGCACGCAGTTCCAACCCGTGGTGTTCCAAGGTCGACTGTACTTTGAATGAATTCATGCGGGTGTGCCTGACTGGAAGACTTGTGTTTAAAATAAAAGTGTGGCTGGGCCTCCCTGGTGGCACAAGGTGTTAAGCAATGCACTGTGAAGCAACCCGCAGCCTCTGCGGCACGAGTTCGATCCCCAGCTGGCCAGAGAGAATCCCACATGGCGCAGCAGACCTCTCCTGTCTCGCCTGCTGCTCCCCTCAGCAGTGTACTTCGGTCAGTCTGCCTGTTCTGCTCCCCACTCTGTCTCTGGTGAGTCCTCTCACCCCCGGCATCTCTGGCCTGTGCCCCAGCTCTTGTGTGCATAAATAAATAAATCTTAAATAAAATAAAAGTGTGGGAGCATGGGGAGGCCTCTTTACCTTCCAATCCCACAGAGTTGCTGCGAGAGACCAAGGAGAGTGACACTGTTAGCTGACCTTCACTGTGCCCCAACACATAACTTACTCTCCCAAATTAGGTCACAGTCAATGGAAGCAGCTGTTATCATCTTCACTCCACAGATGGGGAAAGGAAGACCCAGAAAGATCAAGTGATGATCTTTCTATTAATCTGGAAGGTCTGTCGATCTAGCTCAGCCCCTTTGACAGCAGAACCCTTGTGTTCTAGCGTTTTCTCAAATTGTTAGAGAGTCTGGCCGTGACCCAGTTACAGGTACTCGCCTCCGAGTGTCCTGGGACAAGTCATTGACCCTCTGGTCACAAGGGGACACTCCAGGCTCTTCTGGAAGGGGCTCCTCCACGGCCATCCCTCAACCACATCCCTACTCGGGTTTCGTACAGACACGATTATTATTCACGCTTCCCTTTCCACTGCACGGTAAGCCCCGTCGGAGAAAGGATCACATCTGTGTTGTTCAGACTGGCCCCCGACCCCCAGCGGGGTCTCCCCACAGCAGTGCCCGCATGAAGACAAGCTCAGAAATACTTGTCAGACTTTTGTAGGCCCCGACAGTGTGACACATGCATTTGGTGAAGGTTGGCATGCCTGTCCCACAGGTTCAAAACACTGGCCCCTGGAACCAGCAATCACAGAGCCCCCTGAGCCTTCCAGGAGGACTTAGACAGCTAAGAACAAGGGGGAACCACCCACCTGTCTCCCCGCTGCTCCCCTCAGCAGTGGATTTCAGTCATTCTGCCTGTTCTGCTCCCTACTCTGTTTCTGGTGAGCCCCCCCTCTGGCCTGTACCCCAGCTCTTATATGCATAAATAAATAAATCTTAAAAAAAAAAATCTCCCTCAGGAATAGGGTCAGTTCCTCAGTGTTGTCCTCTTTCTCACATGGACTGGAGGGTATGGGAGCAAATGCTGGAGACTTTGGTAATTGAGCAACCCGAACCTGTGTGGGCAAGAGGGGTGCCATTTGGGATGCACACAAGCATCCCCCCCCACCCAGCCCCCAGAAACAGATCGTAGCAACCAAGCATGCCTTGAGAAGAGCGCGCCTTTCTGGTTGGACACAAGAGCCAATAATGAGAGCACAATGGGGAGGCCTCACTCCCCAGCTGGTCATGCACGCCCCGTTCGGTCGGCGGGGGTGGCCGCCTCCCTTTCAAGTGGGCTCTGTGCCCCTCTGTCCCCCTCCACCGCCGCCGCCTTGCTTGGTCTTTTAGTCACATACCAGACGCGTCTCACAGAGCAGACCCGAAACCCCAGGTGGCAGAATCCCAGCTTCATATAAATTAGGCTGGGTAACGCTGTTCAGACACATTTTTTTGTCTAAATCATGCAAAAATAGGATTTTCTCAGGGGCATAAATCTGGCCCAAATCTAAACCTGAATGTGCAATTGACTGGTATAGTTTATAGTGCAAACATAGAATTATCTGGAAGACTTCTGCTTCCAAAGAACACGGCCCATTTTTTATCCAATCTGAAAGAAATGATTTATTTGCCGTCTTACACCAAAAAAAAAAAAAAAAAAAAAAAAACACAAAACCAAAAGTCAGTGTTCTGCTCGGGGACCAGATGCAGGCCCCGACATACCAGGAAAACGTGTTGCGGCCCGCGCAGGCGGCCTCCCAGCCCCGCACCGAGAGAGACCCGAATCCCTGCCCTGCACCAAAGGTGCAGAACCTGGGCATTTAGCGACTTAGAAGGTAGGTGTCTGCTCTGTTGTCCAAAGTAGAAAGGAAAGGCAAAGAAGGGGAGAAGAAAACTAAGGGCATTTAAAAAAGAAAAGAAAAAAAAAATAACTTCACAACAGGGTTGACAAAGAACATGATGTCTTCTGCAGAACCTTCTAGTAAGGCACATCACACTTAATTATAGAAGCGCCACTTGGCTAGAGAGCATTTCTTCACCACTTTTTCCCTCAATTTAGCCCAACCCAGTTACTTTCAAAGTCTTTGAGTCCCTCGGATGACCTTAAAGTGTTGGCTCCAGGGCAGGAACTGTCTTAGAACCCACACATTTGACAGTGGGGGTTGGGAGTGTGAGGTTCCGCCTTGCATTGAGGGACAGTCACCACCAACCTATCCTTGTCCCCACCATTCCTTGGGATGACCTTAGAGAACTTCAAATGACAGCAAAAAAAAAAAAAAAAATTAATATCCTTTCTCCAAAGTTGTTTAAATTCTCATGGCAGTTTGCCATCAAACATCAAATTTATTCAATTCACAGTGACTTCAAAGAGTGCAGAACAGCAACCTAAGGCTGCATTTCTCAAAAAAAAAAAAAAAAAATGTCAGCAGTAAGGAGGGAAAAAAAATGTTTCCTTGGGTAGATATAAAAGAAAGTGACACTAGGTACTTAAATCCTAATGTTTGCCAGAAGGTTTGATTTACAAACCTTGATAAGCTATTTTTTAATGTAGCATGTTCCTAATTCTTATTCAATGACAGTTGAAAATTGAGCATGTTAGGTTTAAAAAAGAAAATACAAGGGGAAAAGAATGAGAGGCGAAAGAGCGGATGAGAGGTGGCGGAGGCTGTGACAGCTGCAGAAATCTTCCTTCCCGTCCTCGGAGAATTAAAGTCGAAAGACAGTCATCCTCACGCTAGTCAAACACAGGAGGAAGGTCACTCGGCTTGGCCCAGCGTTGGCACTGTGGGGACAAGAGTGAAAAGTTTCTGCTTGAGTCGAGGGATCCAGCTTCCTGTGTTAGCAGGTCTTGTCTTGGGCCTTGCATGGACTTCCCATCCACACGCGTGGGCTGTCACAAGCCCTTGAGCCCTTGAACATGCCCTTGAACCACACGCACCCCCTTCCCACCGCTCTCTGCGGGCCCCGCAGGGCCTGGTGTGATCCAGCCGTCAGCCGCCTCTCCCTGGACAGCGTGGGGTCTGCACTGCAACCCTAGGAAGCTCCCTGGCCCCCTCCACACTAGCACCTGCTCGTTCTTCTCCTGAAAGCCATGCTTCCAAAACCCACTTGCTCGTGGAAATCTTCCCCCGCCTCTGAAATGACCCCCGTAGAGGCAAGATTGCTAACGGCCACCACAAGACCTCACCCAGTCAATACTCAAGGGCTGTTTTCATTATTAGTCAGTCTATGTGTTTTTCATGTGGATTTGTCCCATGAAATCCAGAGAACCAGCCCGTCTGGAGGTCAGATCTAGTAAAGCAGGACGCTCAGCTCCCAGAAGTTTGACCAGAGGATCAGGGGGGAGGGAAATATTCTCACCAGCCATTTCGGGGAGTCATCTCCAAAAGCAGCATATTTCAAGACACTCTTTTTATTTTTTATCTACCGATTGATCCATCTATTTATTTGTGTTCTGCTAATTAAATTTTTTAATGTTTTATTGACTTACTTTCTTACATCTTTGTTGATTTTGGGATACTGTTTGATTTCTCCCCTCTGGCGTGGGCCCCACACAGTTCTCCCACCCTCGGAGCACCCGTGACCCCCACCACAGCCCTCTGTGCTCTTCCCTACTGTACTCCTGATCCATGGTCAGCTGGCAAGTATTGTCTTTTTCCTGACTCTTAGCTCGGTTTCTCTCTATCCCATCTGTAAGTGAAGCCATCGGATACTTATCTTTCTCCTTCTGACTTACTATGCTTAGCATCACCCCTTCCAGCAGCATCCATGCTGCTGCAGATGACATGAGTTTATCATTTTGGATGGTGAGTAGTAAGTACTCCATTGTACAGATGTCCCTCATCTGCTTGATCTACTCACCTGTTTGGGGGCGTTTGGGTGGTCAACCCATTTTTTGATGAGAAGATGTTAGCATGGCTGTGGTGTGAATGACTGGAAGAAAGACTGAAGGGATCAGTCAAGGGATGGTGTGTCTTTGCTGTGATCAGGATGGACCAGGGGGACTGCAAGTGGCAGGCTGAGCACAGGCTTTGCCTGTGGAGGGTGCAGGGAGGCGTGGGCCATCCATCTTGCATCACCCTGGCTCTTTATGTTACGCTCCCCACCAAAATGTGCACCCAGAGGGGCCAGCTCAGGTCTGAGGTCACCTCTGCACACTTGCAAAA
The DNA here is from genome assembly GCF_964194135.1 of Talpa europaea. Classification (NCBI taxonomy): domain Eukaryota; kingdom Metazoa; phylum Chordata; class Mammalia; order Eulipotyphla; family Talpidae; genus Talpa; species Talpa europaea. Next base: position 2,753,263 of record NC_140084.1, on the reverse strand, counting down.
TGACTGTCTCAGAAGAGGCGTTCTCTCCTGAATTGGCCACTCATCTGCCCCATGATCCCAAGCAAAGCACCAAACTCCTCCTCATTTTATTTTATGATTTATTTTTATTTATTTATGCATACAACAACGGGTGCAGGCCAAGCAGCAGAGGGTGAGAGGATTCCCCAGAGACAGAGTGGGGAGCAGAACAGGTGGATCCACTGAAATCCACTGCTGAGAGGAGCAGCGGGGAGACAGGAGAGGTCTGCTGCGCCATGTGGGTAGCTCCCTGGCCCGGGATCGAACGCCACAGTGATGGGTGATACCGTGATAGCGCTGAGACTTAACCCCTGTGCCCCCAGGGAGGCCGCCCTCCTCATTTTATAAATAAATCAAGTAATGATAATGATGACAGTAATACTAGTGACTCTCATGTCTGTTCTGAGAGTATCTAAATGAAAGTACTACGTCAACCTAGAATAGCAACACCAGTTTCAGTTTTTCTCATGTTTAAGGAAACTGGTGAGCATTTACTACATCCCAGGTCCTATGCAAGTCACTTTATAGGCAATTTCTCACTTACCCTATGGGACAGACACTAAAAATTACCTATTTTATAGACAAGGAAAATGAAACTTAGGTTGTGTTATGTGCCCAGGATCATCAGCTGTTATAAAGTAACCCAGATCTGAACCCAGCTCTGTTAAATGTTTCCAACAATATGACGGTTGCTTAAAAAAAATGAAAAATCACAAACGATCATCACAGCAGTGGTGGAAGCCATTACCCGTACTGCACAATGTCCTCTATTAAGAACAGAGCATGTATTAGCCCTTATAACAGCGAGCATGAGGTAGAAGCTGTTTTATTCTCTATTGTTCTTGGCTGGCTGGTCCTAACAAAATATCACGGATTTTATTGCTCAAGGGAAGTGACGATGAGTTGAAATTAACCAAAGTTGTTAAGTTGCTGAAAATCAAGGCTACCTCACTGGTTTGGCCTCTATTTGTATTCTTAATGTTTAACCCAACACAGCACATGGCAGAGCACCCGTATCTGCAGGCGTCTGTCCATGTCAATGGGATAAATGAATGAATAGAGATCATTGACCCCTAAGAGGTGTTAGAAACTTGATTTGACTGAAAATACCCTTCTCCTGTGAAGCGTTCACGCTACCCGGATGGCCCTCCAGCCTGCTACAGAAACTCTTCTGTACCTTGTGGGTGATTCACTGAAATAAGATAAAAATGGTGATTTCCCCAGGATCAAATCCCTATGCACCCAGCAGTCTTTCTGCAGCCAGTATGGGGTTACTACTCCCCACACCCCAGAAATCATGCCTCTTTCTAACCCCGCCGAACTGGCAACATTACTATTGTCTGCATTTTTCTGACAGCGCAGAAGCTGCAGTAGATTAAGTAACTTGCCCAAGATTCCACAGCACTAGGAAGGGAGAGATGAGGACGTGACTTCAGAACCTACGTTGTCGATCGACTCGCCGAGTCGCTGTGGGTTGGCACTGCTCTTGAACTGGGCTCTTGAAATCTGAAAAGCTAAAGTCGTACCACATGGGCGGGCATCTGTCCATCTGAGTCTGGGGAACACTTAGGGCCAGTGAGCTAACTCCCCAGCTTACCATGCAAACATCGCGAAAAGCATGGGCATTTGCTAGGCCTACTGTTTTATATCTGAATATCCTTAGGATTCAAGCCAGGGATGTTTATTGCTTCTAACCTATCGGATGTGGCATCGGGGTTTTCACGTCAATCAGAATTTTCAAAACTGTTTGTAATAGACCATAACAGAGGCCTTTGTGAATAATTTTCCACAGGCGGGAACCTTTTCATTCATATTGTAACTGCCCAGGTATTCAAAACTATTCCATAGGCAACTTGTGACACTTCATACATAATCTGAGCACAATTTATCTTCTGGAAAAAGGTTAAAATCCTCGTAAGCGTGACTAGAGTAAGTAAGTTCATAAGCGGGACACACAAGTCCTGAAAAGAGTAAACTATTTTCAAGCAATTTAGAAACACCCTGTCATTAGGTTGGTGTGCTAATTACGAATCATTCTAATTGATTCAACAGTCTCCCAAAAGACTTCTATAATGTACTGAACAAACACTTTATTAGCCAAGCTGAGTTACGGTAGGTTCTTAAAAGAAAAAGGGAAAAAAAAAAAAAAGTCTTCTTGAAAACAATATCAAGTCAGAATTTTTCACTATTAAAGAAGGGCCCTTTCTTTGATTTTATTCTCAATTGGTGTTTGTTTCACTGTTTTGACTTCCTGCTTTTATTTAATGAATACTAATGTGAGACAGAAGAGAAAATGGACTTGGTTTCTTTCCCTACATATATCTTGCCTCCCTTTCTAGAAAACATCTGTTGTTCATTCTTGACCAGATCAAGTCCCTTTTTTTCCCTTTCACAGTCCTGTTTGGGCTTTTTGTTTGTTTGATTTTTTTTTTTTTTTCCTTTTGAGCATCACCTTATCTCCACCCTCTGCCCCTCTGGATGAGACAGGTTGACCCACCCCCCCACCTTCCTGGACACAGGCTGGGCACGTGACCCAAGGCTGGCCAAGGAGAAGGGCCCATTGCTCTAGAATTGCTAAACTGGAAGGGCCACTAGGAAGGACTTGCTGGGGAGAGAAGTCAGTGGGGAGGTGGAGACAGAGCAGAGAGAGACAAGGATGGTGCTATTTACAGTCAGGGTTAAGTGGAGCCTAAAGCCATTTGTGCCTCTGGATTTTCCATTCCTACAGACCGATACGATTTTACTTTCTTTTTCTTAATCTCGTTTAGGCTGTGTTTTTATTTACGTGAATTTAAGATCATTTTTTCCACTTAAGTAATGAGCAGATTTTTCCTGGGTGTATAGTTTTATTTCCTTAGTACATGATTTAACGCCACTGAGCTCTTTCAAATGTAAAAGGCCAATAGCTCATTGATACCAGAACTAAAGACTGTCCATCTGACTTTTGCTCTAAAAATTTAAAGCAAATTTTTTTAACCATTTTTTAATTGTGATTCTGAGTCTCCATCTCTCCCTTAGTGTCTAGGAACTGCCTTTTAGTCCCGAAGCAATCACTTAATCCTCATACCATAGACTTCTCACCAAACGTTAGACTTTGGAAATAAAAACCAGGAAGCTTTGCCACAAACCACCTCAAAGCCAACAAAGCATAGAACCTGCTTCCTGCCTGACTGGGGGAAAGGATTATTAAAGAACAAACACCAGGAAAAAATATATAATTGCGAAGACCCTCAGAAAATTAATTTTAACCCCAACATGAATACCTTGGATGTAGCGAGTTGGCTGCAGATTCTAGGAGGGGAAAATGATGCTATAAATACCCTTAAGAAAGACATTTGCATCTTACACTAATCTTAGATGCAAAACCATAAAGGTCAGTTTCCACTTCTGGGTCTCAGCTTTGCCATCTGTAACAGGGATATGCAGACCTATTTCTCCAAAAACACAGCAGAGATACAAGAGCCTCTTATCAGCTCCACGTCAGCAATCGTTAGATAAATGGATTTGATCCAATATGCAGTTCAAATCAGACTTCTAGCCTAGTTTCTAAAGAGCCATATTTTGTAAAGTTTTCAAGATGATTTTGAAGAACAAGCAAGTTTGAGCATCGCCGCTTTAGAGGAGAGAAAGCATTGGTGTTTTTTATTAAAACAGTGACTCTCCAATGCTCTATATCCACCAGTGACCCAGGCCGTATCCTCAGGCCCTCATGGTGAGGCCCCAGAACCTGCCTGTTCAGCAAGCAGCGTTGGTGACCCTGAGCCTGGGCTGGGAACCAAAGTCAGCAGAACCCCTTCCAGTCCTGCTTGCCGACTGACTTGGCCTTTGTTGTTTTCAGAAGCTCAAGCCTCACAGTAAAGATGCTCTGGGCAACCCAGGAATTCTCCCACAGAGGCCTAGCTTGGCTGTGCCTACCTGTTGACCTTTTAGGGCGCTAAGTTGGTCAGCTTGGTCTTTTTCAGGAATATAGCACTTGACCTTTCAGTTTCCACCAGTGTGAAGTATCAGACAGTTGTTTTGTTGTGTTGTGTTTTAAAATGAAGGGGCATGTCTTAGTTGTTTTTGGCCTGGGGCTATCGATAGCGCCTGAGAAAAAACGCCAACAGTGCTCCCTTTGGGACATCCTGAAGGGGCAGAGCCATGGTCTGAATCCAGGAATGAAGAGCTCCGAGGGCAATTCTGAGGTATTCTGTGCAAGAGAATCTTCGTTATCTGGAGATTCCGTAGAGTCGTCAGTGAGATGAGGAATAGATCCTGTAGCTGCACATCAAAAAGTCAAACAAGAAAACAAATGAAGTGTCCCCAGTAGATTTAGAAAGGTCACCTCGTTTCTGCACTGTTGGGTGGCAGGGTGGTGTCCGGCATGAAGGGCAAGGCATGGGGTGGTGACCCCACAAACAAACACCCCCCACCCCACTTTGCTTTCCTCCTGAGATGTTGCATCTAGCCCACTGGTTTTCCACTTAATACATGCAGTTTTAAACTAAATACACACCAAATTTTTACAAATTCTCACAAAAGCTGCCCATACTCAGAGTTCTTGAGAAGCCACATTACAATCCATCTGCAGGCTTCTGAGAACATTCAAAGCAGGGACTGGCGGCCGCGGGCTGCATTTCTGTGCTAGCATCGAGGCACCATCTCCCTCATGCCCTTGAGTCGAATCCCTCGTTCTCCACTTCCCAGGCCTCAGCGTCATTCCAGGCTTTTCTAGAGTCAGCTCGGGACTTTGCAGGCATCTGCATGGAGAGCCTGGTGGGGTCATTTCCTTCCTCAGACCCCCTCTTAGAGAATTCTCCCCTGGTCTGCCTCAACAACCGTGGGTGGGCAGGCCGCTGCGCCCCCTTGCACAGATGGACAGAGAGTGAGAGGAGAGAGTACAGCATTTGCCTGAGACCAAAGAGCAAGTGCTCCTACCACCAGGTACCTCAACAAATCGACCCACCGCCCCTCCCGCCCCCCAAAATGTTTCCGAGTGAGATGATTTCCTCAGCTCAGTTCAGGTGTTCCTGGCTGTGGGGTTGGGTTTTGCCCCACTTGGCTCCCCTGTCCTCTTGCTGACAGCGCTGTTGAATGGACAAACAGTTTGTTTTATTTATCGGACAGGGTTTCTTCACATTGTTGGGGGTTATCAGCCCTCCCCTGCAGATCACATTACAGCTTGTGCGGTTCGACCCTCAGAAGGGTTCACTCTAAATCAGATCCTTATCATTACTGCCGTGATAAATAGAGAGGCGCTGGGGGTCCACCGCCAGGTTATTTATTTAGTGCCTCTGTGGATCATGTTTTATACAGCCGGGCCTTCGTGTCAGGCCCGTACCCATCCAGCTTAGGTTGCATTCAGGAACTAAAACCCGAAGCCCCTTAAATAATGTTAAGTTAATAGCTGACAGTTTTATGAAATAAGTCTGTGTGGAAGGGACGGGAAGGGGGCGATGCAGCCAGGAGGCCGGCGCTGAGCCTCGGCGTCTGGGAGTGGGGAAGAGGAGAAGGGGTTTTTACTTTCAGATTTATTTCAAACCGACCGAGAATACTTGGGAAGTCGCTCGTGGAGGTCTCTGGTTGTTAAAAGGAGACATGAAAAAAGAAGGAGGGTTTGGAGTCGAGGACGTAATACTTCTTAGGGAGGTGGATGCATTAGGGGTGGGGTCTTCCATGGGGGCAGCCATGTCGGGGGGGGGCGGGAGGAGTCCTTCCTTCTGGAAGCATCTGGGATGCAACCATCCTGGAGGAGGTGGGAGAGGAGAGGGCCCGACCACCCTCTGGCAGAAACTGCATTTTGGTTTTTTTTTAAATTCTTTTTTTTTTTTAAAGATTTATATATTTATTATTTATACAAGCACTGGGCACAGTCAGAAGCGCGGGAGGGTGAGAGAATTCACCAGAGCCAGAGCGGGGAGCAGAACAGGCAGAAGGACCGAAGGACACTGCTGAGGGGAGCAGCAGGCGGCAGGAGAGGTCTGTGCGCCATGTGGGACCCTCCTCCGGGGGCCGGGGAGCAGCCGGGGATCGAACCGGCGCTGCAGAGGCGGTGGGCAGCTTCGCAACCCAGCGCTCAACGGCTGCGCCCCCGGGGGAGGCCCAGAAACTGCGTTTTCACGCTGTCGCTCCTATGCAAACTTCCCACCTAACCCACGAATGAAGTCATACATACAGTCGTCGTGTTGGGTGCGATTTTGCCCAAAGTCAGCATTTAACATAGACTTGTTCTGTTGTGTTTTGTTTCGCAGTAGTCTTGTGGTTATCGTCTGTCTTGAAGACACTAGAAACCTAAAATCTGGAAGTCACATAAATGGCTTTCAGCCCTCGAGGCCCGGAGAGATGTCCGACTTCACGCCGTCCACCACCCTGGCCTCCCAGGGGCCCGCGGTCATCGCTGGAGCCTCCCCCAGTTTGAGGGCAAAGGTAAGGAGCTGCCGCCCCAGCCCCGCTGCACCGCCTCTTCCAGTGGACTCGGGAAGAATGGCCTTTTGATGAGTCTCACAATTGGAATGCAAATTCTCTCCCATCTCCTAGATACCTGGGCCTGTCCCATTTCTCTTTACTGTAATCTGCTTAGCTCGTGCACAGAATGACAAAAACAAAGGCCTTTCTGTAAAGGAAAAAGAAGAGGGAAGGAAGTAGATTCTGTCCCTTCTGCCGGAGCCCTCACCAAGCCCTGCTGGGGCCTCAGCGGGCGGCCGTGTTCCTGCAGTCTAGCTCTCTGTTTGTTATTAACCGCGGCGGCGAGGACACCATTCTTGGAGTGAGGCCTCCAACCAGGGCGCGGTGGCACACTTGGCAGCGCCTCCCAGGCTGGGGACCCGGGAAAAGGCTAGGTTGCTCTTTCAAAGAAATGCCTCCCTCCCGTCAACTGAAATGCCTCCCTCCCATCAACTCTAAAATGAAGGTGATCGCCAGGCAGGGAAGGTATCAGCTCCCCGCTGAGTCGGGACGCCTGGCTGTGAGGAGCCCCACGTGAAAACATACACGCATTACCATGTTGGGGTGAGATACGGCTTTCTGAATGGGAGGCGGCTGCCCTGGGCGCCTGCTGGCATATAACCAGCGTGGAGGTCTGGAAGCATCTAGAAGCTTCTAGATGTTCAGAGTCACAGGGCAGGTGATACATGTGAGAGGTCAGCCAGCCGCTGGGCCAACACCTAGAAGGTGCTTTAGCTTGACTTTCCAACCAGCATGTCACAGCAAGGGGAGAAGGAATAGAGGAAGGAATCTCCTCCCCACCCCCACCCACTCTTGGGTTATCACAGGTGGGGGACTTGTCACCATGGTTGGGGGGGGTCACCCAAACTGAGGCCATCTGCAGATGGTCAGGAAGAGGAAGAAGGTGGAGGTGTCACGTGCGTTTCTAAATTTCTAAAAGTCATGGCAGGACCAGTTATGGGTCCTAAAAGTCATTGCCAAGAACCATTTTCCTTCACTGCATGTTAATTTTAATTGAATGACTCTTACGTAAGTACTTACCTGTGCCAGGAGCTTCGCAAGCACTGGCTTATTTAGGTCTCCCCACAAGCCTGTGAGTTAAGCACTGATATGTCATCACCATTTGACAGACATGGAAACTGTGGCTCGGGAGGTAAAGGAACTTACCCAAAGTCACTCAGCTTCCACGTGGACTCAGACTCGGGCAGCCCGGCTGGAGTCCGTGCGCCTCCGGAAGATTCCAGCAGCAGATCACAGGTAGACTTGTGGTGCTTGGGAGTCCTGCCTTCACAGGAGCCACTTTCAGTAGGGATCAAGGTAATTCTGTCAATTTCAGGCTTTGTCTTGCATTAAATCTGTACCCCCTTTAGATCCAGGGTGTCTGCATTTATGTCTCTTTTTTTGAGTTCTTGCCCATTTTGTTAGGAGGAGAGGATGTCCTGCGCTAATTCCATGCAGGCTTTGTGGACGCCACCCCCACTCCAGACCAAAGCCATCAAGACACTGGGAAAGACAAATCCCGTCACCACCAAAGGGAAGGTGGCTGGGACCTGAGGGTGGAGTTAAGCAGCCAGGTTGGGTATAAAAAGCAGACGCGTGGGCCTTGGGGGGCTCGCTCTGTCGCTCGCCTCCTGGCTTCAGGGCTCCTGGCTGGCGGCCAGCTCTCAGAGCGCCATTTTGGGATTCCTAATCGGCGGATCGGGTAGGACGCATTTAAAACTTTGTCTCCCACTTTGCTCCCTGAGCTGTACATTTCCTCATTTCCCCTTCCCTTGTCAATAAACCTTTCATTAACCTTTCACGTGTGCCTGCAGTAGAGCATGGATAAGTCCTTTTAAGCGCGCGGGTGAGGACCCACAGTCAGGCACCCCGTTTTGTATCGGGGCTGCCCTATAACAATTTGTCTGCCTGGAGAACAGGCTTCCCGTGGTGCCCTGGCCTCTGGAATTCTGGGTCCTCTATTCCTGTGTGCTCAGCTGGTACCGGTGGGTAGACGTAGCGGCTCACACCCAGCTCTGCTGTTCCTCATCTCCTGCATTTTTCCTCCCCGACCCATTATGGCCTCCAGCCGCCACCACCAGCCGGCAGTTATAGCATGGCAACCGCTCTCTTGTGGGTAACAGATCCTCAGCGAATGTTTATTGAATGAATGCATGAGTGAATAAATAACAAATAAACACACTAGTCTCCTGTCAAGCACCAAGACCCTACACCTGGTCTCCTGTGGCACACTCCCACTTGAAACAATCGTCCAAAAACATTCATCCCTGAAAAATGTAGGAACCAGGGGGCCGATCCATGGAAGAGGAAACAGAAGAAGTTAAAAGAGCTCTATTTTTGAGTCCCCAAATTCAGTTTCAGCGCAGACGGTACAAATTCATTTCAGCTGGGAAGGTTCCATCTTCAACATCTTTCTCAAAAGCATCGGGCAGACCACTGTGGAGACAAAAGAGTGCTGGTGCAATAATATTGGAAGAAATGAATAAAATAAAAGAATCTTTCTATAATCACATAAAAATTACTTCTCTCCAAGGCTAAACACCAGAAGCGAATATGAAAAAATTAAAATGGCGAGTACCATCTAAAATATTACAATTTGGACTTTGAAGGAATACCTCGTAATAGTTGTCGTTGTTACTATTTGTATGTGCATGTGCAAATGCACACTCGTGTGCGTACTCCTGTAGAGCTTAGGAGGGTATGGAAGCAAACACTGTACCACCGTCTAAGGGAACTTTGCACTAACCTATCAAATAATCCTGCCCAGTTCTTCAAAAGTTGGCTGATCTCTGATTAGATCATCCAAATGGTGGCCCACGTCTTAATTTCCCGATGACAGTCACGGTCAACACCAAGTCAATACGGTTTCCGAACTTGATTCTGCATTGCACTTCGGACTCAAAGCAAGCGTCCTTTCATGGCACATGGAAGGTATTTGACTTTTAAAGGGCAGCTGAGTCAACATTGCGTCTGGCTGTTAGGAACATATTGGAATGATTGCAATAGAAGAAAGATAAACCTATTTTAAAAACAAAGAAAAAAAAAAAACCCAAGTTTATTCCAGTCAATTTAGTGACATAAATCTTGTTCATATTGAAGTCATATTCCACGAGCACTTTCTATGTGCAGAGTTTGATGTTTGTTTCTGCTTAGAATAATGCTCAACGGTGCTCAACAACAACGTTCAACAATATTTGATGGATGAATGGTCTAATGATTACGCATTTGGGAATATCTTTTTAATTTGGCTTTTGATTATGTCTGTGCACAATAAGAATAAAATCATGTGTTGTTATCTAGACAATACAAATATGGATTTTCCTTTCTCGAATGATGAATGTCTCATTCCAGAGGAGATCTTGAGACGAAGGTGTGACGATGAAGATTTGATCCAAGGGGTTATATTGAGTAGCATCCGTTAAGAAAGGGGAATGAGTCAGACAAAGAAGCCAGTCCAGGGACATGGGTGGGGTTTCTGTCAATTATTATTTATTTTTTTTTTTTTGGTGGGACCCTCGCCGGCGGCCGGGGAACAAACCAGCGCTGCAGAGGCAGCGCTCAACCGCTGCGCCACCAGGGAGGCCCCATCAATTAAATTTTAAGTGCCCCAAACCACGTGGGTTTGACTCCAAAGTCCACTCTCCAGCCACTTTAGGCTGCTTTCTCTAAGGGGTTCAACAAAGAAAGCGGCTCCTTGTCGGGCCAGGATAAGGGGCCAGACCACGTTTCTTTATCGACCACGCCGTCGTGCCTTCTTCGACTGTCTGTACCTCAGACTCAGTGGGAAGTCTAGCTCAGTGGTTCTTTCCCTGCAACCTCAAGCCCTGAACAATAATAATAATAATAAAAAGAAACATGAAAACAGCCCAGCCCCCAGCCCTTGCATGTAACAGAGAAGCCACTGTATGTGGAAGAACAGCTGTCTAAGCTGACATCGCCGAGGAGTCTCCAAGCACATAGAAAGACTTGTATTAACTCACTTGTTCTTGTGAAGACATTAATATCGTCCCATCATGGAACAGCTGAAACCCCCAATAAATCTCCATTTAAAGGCAGATTTGTAAACGCCTGGCTGAAGTCATAATAATAGTATTGTGATTTTTATTGAACCCGTTCAGAACAACGACTTATTTGTAGCATCATCTTTAATATTAAAGATGTCATGACACAAATGATAAGCAGAGTTTGGTAAGTTTACAGAAAGATAGACGGACAGAAATTAATTTGCAAAATTAATTCGAGTAGGGGAATGACGGTGAGAACTCGCTTGACCAAATTGCAAACAATTTTTACATACTTCACAGAGGAGTCCAGACTGACGCGTAAGAAGAAAGATGAATAATTTCCCAATAAACACGACTAATAGTAGGTGGAGATGATCAGGTCTGCCCCCATCCATAGACTGAGTGGAGAGAGAAGGTGTTTTTCCCAGCTACTGCCATGTAACCGTGAAGACGTATCTATGGCACGTCACCATAGGCTTCATTTCTCACACATGCACCTGTGGGTCAGTTGGAATTCAGTTCATCTTATCTAAACCTACTTAGGATTGTCTGTAGCTGGCAAAGCTGGCTTTCCGTGTTTATTATTCTCCCTGAGACAGCAGGTGCTGGCTAATGCTTCTCACTGAGGAGAGCGAGACAGCGAAACCAAACCCACCGGCCCATCCCAAGCCTCCATGTGTGTCTCCTCTGCCAATGTCCCTTTGTCCAAAGTAAAACCAATCATCAAGTCCAAGGTCAGGGGACAAATGTATTCTGTCCATCATGAGAACAACACCAGACTGTAGATACATTCATCTACTTTGGAAGAATGAGGAGGCAGGATCCATAATTAAATCTGCCCAGCGGACCTTCATTATCCCCTTTTTTTCCCTGTAGACTCAGAAAACAGAAAAAACACATATTACCACCAAGAGTCTTATCTATCCAGCTTTGGTAATCACAGCTCTTTCCCTATAATGCATGCAGGGCTGGCCGCTCCCTGCCCCTAGGAAAGAACTTGAGCCTTAGGATTGAAGTCCAAGTCTAACTCCTGCCCCAGTTCCTCATCGCTTGGCGACTCTGATTAGTTCATGGTCATGTGACCTACGACAGGCCAATGAAAGCCAAGCCCGGGGCATAGCTGTCAGAAAATAACTGCACACACACAGCATGTTAATGTTGGGTGAGCATTACCACCAGGCACTCATCTCAGACGGGGCTGCTCTCTCACCAGACTCTACCCAGTTTTTCAAGGCCTTTCCACCCTCTTCATCTATATAAACATCACGTACTGGGAGAAGCTTCAGCTGGCACCAGCAGGCTGGGGGTTTGCAATTAATTCCCAATCATTGAGGGCTCGCATTCCTGAAGTCTTTCTTCTTTGAACTAAAAAAAGAAATTAGAAAATCATTTCAGAAACATCACCACCATCCTAGAAACATAAAATGCTCTCATATTTTTAAATGTCATCAGTTTAAGTGGAAGCCAGGGATATTTTTAAAAATTCACTCAGCACACAACAAAAAGAAGATTCCGAAAAGGAAATTAAGTGTATAAGTGGTGATATTATTAGTGTTCAAAAGACAAAAGTTGAATGTAGGAGAACAAGAAATGCAATATTAATAAAAAGACTGGGTATTTTTCTGTAATCGACTTTCTGCCTTTCCAATTAATAGCGAATTTATTATAGTTTGCTGCGTGGTGCTTTGGAATGCCACGTCTTTGATCTTATAATCTCAAGGCAGATAAACATTTTAGGTGATTCAAAAAAAACCACATTTCGAAAATGATTTTCTCAAAGGCCTGCGGGAAGAAATTCACACCATTCTTTACAATTTCATTATAGAAGATGAATAAATGTCTGTCAAATTAACTTTGCTCGATCTCATAAGTGGCAGGAAATGTAACAATAAATGCAAGTACCAAAGCATAATTTGCTTTCCTTCAGTCATTTGATAGGAAAGACTTTGGTTTTGCCATCTGTAGTACAGGCTCTCATCAAAAATCTCAGTTTCTTGATCGAACGAGCGTAATATTCGTAATATGGCATTTTGATGTGTGTAGAGAAAAGCTAGGGAGAGGGATGGAAGAAGAGCAGTGACGACTGTCAACATTGCCTCTGGCACTTCCCCGTCCCATGCCTTCGTGATGTGAGCTTGAAAGTCTAATATCCCAGAATTGAGATTCTGGAGGTGTCCGCTGATACCCACTCCTGCCAGCAAGCCGTTACCTAAATACCAGTGACCCCAGTCACTATGAGCACGGGTACGCCGATGTCTGCCTTGTTTATCCTATCAGTTGTATTGCTAGGTAATAGACTACCCCAAACCTCCGTGGCTTCAAACAATCACAGGTTATTTCTCACGCCCGGAGTCAGACAGTTGAGACTGCTGGTCTCCCAGTGGCTCTGCCGCACAAGTGTCTCATCCTCTGAGGAGGCCAAAGGGCAGTCCCGGGCATGTCCTTTGAGAGGTGAGGCATGAGCAGAAGTGAAAAGGGAGCAAATGGACACAACCAGGCCTGCTAAGGCATGAGCTTGGGCCTCTCACACCCCCCCTTCTGTCTCATGTCATTGACCAAAGTCAGGCACATAACAAGCCAAGAGCAGAGGGTGGGGAAAATCCTCCCCTTTTGCTGGAGGAACTTCAAAGTCACACAGCAAAGGGCAGGCAGAGGAGGAAAATGGTGCTATTAATCCCATCTCTCATATTATTACACATCCTGTTGATTCAGACATCTCTTTATTATTCATCCATTTACTCATCCGTTCAAGAAACATTTACTGAGCACAGTACATGTGGGACGCAGAAAGTCCAAGTAAGACAGGCAGGGTCCCTGCTCTCATGGAACTTGCATTTTCATGAAAAGGACTAAGAAAAATGGACAAATAAATCAAACAATACGATTGTTGTAAGGACTATGAAGTAAAGAAAATAAAGGAAGGTAGGTTAATGGAAGAGAGGGAGGAATTTAGGAAGCTTGGCTGGGGAAGCCTGCCCTCCCTACTCTTCTAGTGACTCAGGTTTGGAGGCAAATCCTGTAACCCAGACTTTCATACCCCGCTTCTGATGCCAGTCCTGAAGTATGCTGATGAACTCAACAGAATTAAAAATAATGAAAACCACCACAGTCACTTGATGTCTTGTTGTGCTCTCCCAGCAGAACATCATCTGAGCCTCACAGCGCTCGACAATTAAATAGGAGCAAGGTTTGCTGACTTTCTATGTCAGTCCCCAGTAGCAAATTTTATTTTTCCTTAAAATGTAGTAATATAATTGCATTGTTTCCGGTAAGATTAGAAAAATGTATGCAAAGTACAGATGAAGACCAGAACTGAAATTCCTAGATAGAATATGTAATAGACAAAACAATTTTGATAGAAACACATATTTATGTATATGCATGCAACTATACGTGTACACATACACATACCTACATGTATGTGTATATATGTGTACATGTGTGCATGTGCATATATTTCCAGATTAAGAAACAGATTCAGAGGAGTGAAATGATGAACTCAGGGTCATCCAGAGCCCCAAGCTGTCCTTCTGGCCGGTGACCTTCTATTCCACTGAGATTTTATTAGGGGAACAGTTAAGCAGTTCCTGTTTGGAGTTGCTTATCACTTTGTTTTAAAATTAGAAGGTTTTTTTTTTTCCTTTTTTCCTTTCTGAGAACTTTGCATGTGACTTCGTTATTGTATTTCTAACATATTCAAACTACAGTTCCCTCTTCTTCTTTGCCCCCAAAGAGTAGGTGGAATGCAACTGATATTGACATTTACTGAGACAAATTCTAGATTTATTGACCTGAGAAATAAATATTAATAGAGGTTAAATTGGGGTCAATTTTTACTCCAAGAGATGATAAATCTTGATATTTTTCCCGTGGTTTGCTGGTCAATACGCTCACCATGCCAGCCCTGCCCTCTTCATCATCAGCTTCTCCTGAGGAAAACGCCAGGCTGGGGGTTTGAATAGAGAACAGTGTCTGCTCAGGGGCACCCCTCAGAGGGGCTCAGGACACACAGATGTCACTTTCTCCCAGCTGGCTTTGAAAACTGCCCAAGTCAAAATGGGGCCCCTCTGTCTCTCTCTGTCTCTCTAGTCTCTCTCTCTCACATGCACACACACACACACACACACACACACTTCACATCCTCTTCAACCATCACCACAGTGAGAGAAAGGTATAGAGCATATGTAAGTTATACCAGGATTCTACTTAAAAATAAGAGTTTCAGCTTATTCACCCACTGAAATTCTGAAGACAAGATTCTCTCCCTTACTCTCTCCCCCTATTTCTTCTTTACTATTAAAAGGAAAGCGATGGATAATTCATTCAGCAAGCATTGACTGCCTATTTGCTCCCGGTTCATACTTAAATAGGTGAGCACCATTTAAAAAGCTTTTCTAGGCATCACTCGTAATGACCCCAACAATAAAGGCACAATTATTATACTGCATTACATCCATCCGATGAAGGAAGCATAAAGAAATTAAATAATTAATCCAGGGTCATAGCACCAACACATTAACCCTAACAGTCAGGTTGCAAATCTGTGCTTGTCCCAACAGCTGCCTATAGTGTATCTTCCAATGCCAGGTGCTAGGAGTACAGCAACAGTACTATTTATTCTTAATACATGCACTTTGTTTCCTAAATACATTTAATTAAAAAATGTTTTATTCAAGTAACATTGCATTATAACACTGTATAAATTTCACCTTGCATTCTTGTAAATCGACACCTGTATAGACGACATTAAGTTCACCGTGAAAAAATTCGAATTACATCCTTCGCCATACAATGTACTTTAATGTATTAAAACATACATTAGGAAGTTACTGTAACACCCAAAGTTAATAGCTGTTATCTCTGGATGACAGGAATTTAGGATTGTTTTCTCTTTTCCTTGCCTTTCTTTCCTATAGTTCTCACAACTGTGTAAGGTAATACACCAGGAAATCTGCAAATAATTGTAGACAAGGAAAGGGGAGAGCGAATGTATTATAATCAAAATCGCCATTAAGGGGTAAAGTCCGAGAGACAGAGATGAGCTACAGATGTTCAAGGAACTGTAAGAAATAATGCTTCATTTAAAAAGTATGATGCTTCATTTAAAAGGAATTCAAAACCAGAGCAGAAAGGACTACATCTCTAAATAATTTAGGAATGCATTCAGTTGCAAGTGCTCCCACAGTAAAAACATGCTCCCACAGTAAATTTAAGCAGAAAGTTGCTGTCTGTCTGTCTGTCCATCCATCCATTCTTCCATCCATCCAGCCATCCCTCATGCATCCATCCATCCAGCCAGCCAGCCAGCCACCCCTCCGTCCATCCACCAACCTACTAATGTTTTTCAGTGAGAAGACTCAGGGTAGTCCGTAGCTTGTGCTGATTTAGAAGCTCAACATTACTGTCAACATTGGTCTCGGGAAACCAGATTTTTCTGTCCAGCAGAAGCTCCATCCCCAGATTGTCAGCTTTGCATTCTTGTGCTTGTCATCCCATGCAGCACAAGTTGGCTGCCTCCCAACCTCATGTACCAGTAACACTGTCAACACACGGTATTGTCAGATTGTTTTTACATTGTTTTGTTCGTTTCTGGCTCTCTCTCTCTCTCTCTCTCTCTCTCTCTCTCTCTCTCTCTCTCTCTCTTTTATTTTTTAGTCTTAGCCATTCTGGCATATATGTACTAATATCTCATGATTTTAATTTGCATTGTTGTGATATCCAATGTGATAGTTATTTCACATACTTCTTTGAATGCTTATTCAGGTCTCTTCCCTGTGTTACAGTTTACTGGGTTTTCTTTTTTTTTTTTTTCATTTATGCATATAAGAACTGGGGTGAGGCCAGAGGTGTGGGGGGTGAGAGGAGTCACCAGAGACAGAGTGGGGAACAGAACAGGCAGATCGACTGAAATACACTGCTGAGGGGAGCAGCAGGCGAGATAGGAGAGGTCTCTGATGTGCCACGTGAGTCAGCTCCCTGGCCAGATTGAACTCAGGCCTCAGGCCATAATGTTGAGACTTAACCCCTAGGCCACCAGGGAGGCCTAATGTGTTCTTTATATAGTTGGACTGTGACTCCTTCAAGTTCCAGCCTTATTCTGTTGCTCTGGAAACTGTTTTTGGTTTCTTTCCCTTGACTACCTGTCACTGCTCTTGTTTCAGAGGGTACCTTACTGTATTTTCAGATCCCTGGGGGTCACCTAACTGGAGGGCTCAAGCATTTATTCCTAAGACTGTTCAAACATGCATCGCCAACAGATCATACCCCACACTCCATGCAAAATATCCTCAGCAAATTATGGAATGCCTTTCGTAGATAAAGTATATCTTAATGAATGAAGAGGTTAGTATTTCATAAATGGAAGAAAAGTGTAAACTGACTTCCACTATCAACAGTTTAAAATCAATTTGGAGGCATTTGGAAAGCATTTTAGAGAGCAACTAGACATCAATAAAATTTAATTAATTGGTTCTATGGATGCACATGTAAATTGGGTGTTAATTATGCCAGCAATGCTCTTCCATTAAAAATTAAGCTCATGATTAGTAACCGAGAAAAACAAGCTATCGTTCTATAAACAAGTCTCATTCCCTTGTATTTGAACCCAACCTTTTCGTAATTAAATCATAACTCTACATTCACTCAGATGAATCTGAGCTCTGATGGATGACTGGCGAGTTAGCCAAGTGATCTGCACTTGGCTGTTCCATAAAAACAATTGATAACTGCAGAGATAAGTTATGGGCTGTGCACTGCCCTTTAATACAGAACTATTGAATTATTGAAAGTTCTTTCCTATCTAATTGACAGCAAACAAAGGAATGGTCTTGACAATTGCAAGAGATATAGTGTGGATTAGTGATCATTTCAGAGCTGATGACATTTGCAGATGGAAGGCCTGAGACAGAGGTTAAACTGGAGAAGCTGAGTCCTTTGTACAACCCATCCCCCACCCCCACCCCCAAGATGGAGATCTTGCATGTAGAGATAAAAATGCAGTGAGCTTTTTTCTTTTTAAGATTCACTATAACTGGGCTCTCACCTTTTTGGATTTCCCTAATTAATTTTTTCTGAACTTCTTGGGAGTCAAAACTAATTTGGACCCACAGCTAAGATCAGCTCCCAATGGACTTTCTCAATTCATGTGTTAGGACTGTATTTCAGAACTGGAAATGGGGTAAAATCCTTGAAGCAATTTACCCCCACCAGTTGGTTTCCCTCTTCCCAAAAGACTTTTCCAAGGGAGGGCCTCCCTGGTGGTGCAGGCAGTTGAGCGCCGCACTGTGAAGCTGTCCGCAGCCTCCGCAGCACGGGTTCGATTCCCAGCCAGCCAGGGAGATTCCCACATGGTGCGGCAGACCTCTCCTGTCTCACCCGCTGCTCCCCTCAGCAGTGGATTTCATCAGTCTGCCTGTTCTGTTCCCTGCTCTGTCTCTGGTGAATCCTCTCACCCTCTGTGCATCTGGCCTGTACCCCGGTTCTTGTATAAAAATAAATAAATCTTAAAAAAAAAAAAGACTTTTTCAAGGGAAATTGAGCCCAGATGCTTCTGATCCATCTTTTCAAGAATCATCAAGATACTGTTTTATTAGAGCTATTTGATGGGGCATTTTATCTATTTCAATGAGCCTTTTGATGTCCCTTTTCTTAGTCTTGGGAAACTGGGATGGCAGAAAAGACAAAAATGTGCTACTCTCTCATTCCCCACACCCAGCATGGGGCGGGGGGCGGGGGCGGCGGGCAGTAAATGCGTCCAAGTCACAGAAAATTTTAGGAAACAGTTCAGAGGTTTGCCTGCCTAAATCACCGTGTTTTGGTAAGAGGACTCCGAGAGCTGGGGCAGTGGCATTCTGTTTGGGTTGCTTTTTAAGAGGATGTCCTCATTTTTATTGGAGACTGGACTTTTCTGTCTGTTTCTCCTTTCCAGAGTTCTATGGTGAGGGTCAGATGGTGAGGGAGATTCACACGCATGGGAGAATGTTTAAGGAAGGAAGAAGCAGTTACATCCGGACAATTCTCAACTTCTGCTTCTCACCATGTTTTATTTCTGGCGGCATCTGTAAGACCCAGCAAATGTTTGATCTGGTGGGGCGTTGGGCCGTGCAGAGACCTTGTAAATGTGCACCTTGGCCATCATGTAATTACGTAAGCCATGTAGAAAGCTGTTCAAGCTTCTGTGTGAAAGCACGTGTGAGTATGTGCAGGTGGGTAGGTATGTTCCCATACGGACATGTTCCTCTGAAACAGCACCTTCTAAGCAAGGTTCAGCCGTCACAGATGAAGAGGGAAAACAGTCCCTCCTGCCCCAAACCATTTTAGATTTCAGCTCATCACAGAGCTACTCTGGACATACTTTTTCTTGGCCTGTTGCCCGTAGCAAGGTGCAGGAGTGAGGGTCGGAACAAAACAGAGCCTGCCGGGAGTCCTGGAGCCACAAGCCTACGTGTCGGCCCCTTCTCTGGTGTGCGAGCCTTTGTGAGTGGCTGTGTGCTGACTGCTGAGGTCCAAGGGGAAGAGACCAACTCATTTTCCAGTGATCAGACTGGAAGGGAAATCTAGTGATTTGTCCCATAATCGCCAAAACATCGTCTAGGAATATGTCTTGGCAAAATTTTGAAAATTTATACAAATGAAAAGTCATAATCGCTCAATGTGGAAATTAAGTTTTAAGGATAAAACCAATAGAGTCACCTGAAAATGTTACTGAGACGAGGTGCTGGGGAGGTGGGTACTGATGAGGGCTGAGGAAGGCAGAACTTTGCAGGAGCTGCTCACTCTTGGGGTCCACCTTGTGCCTGCAGACCCTGAGTGGGTGCCTCCTACACTTTTGTACTCTGGGTGCCCCCCTCTCTTCACCCTGATCCTACCGCAACACTCTGACTTTTTGGCCTCTGAATTCTACCCTAAAAGGACAGAATCAGCCCCTCCTTCACTGAAAAACAGGAATGATATTGTGTCTAAGTCTGGCAGGCCTGGCTAGCTAGCTACCAGATGCCTTCCTTTGCTTTCCTGGGCACCCAGATAGATTCTTTCCCCAGCTCCTACAGTCAGATGCAACCTGTTGGCCAAGGTCTGCCCAAAGGAATGTGAACAGGAGGTGGACATCACTTAGGTGGCAACAAACCTCTTCCTGCAAATTTTCTTTCGTGTCTCCCTTGCCAGTAAGTGGGGGAACATCAAGGTTTTAGAGCAGGAAAGGGCCATCCAAGGGAAGGGGCCTGGGCTCCTGAATGGCTCCCTGGAGGGCAGCCCTGCCACAAGCCCGCCCGCATGGGCCCGTGACATGAGCAAGGCGCACGAGTTTATGCCTCATGTCACAGATATTGTCGCTTCAAAAGGGAAAGTCAGGTTTTCCAGTGAAAACCAGTCAAATTTATTGTAGATGATATAGACGTACGATTTGAGGAATTTAACAAACCCTGCTTATGTCCAAACATGGCCCTACCTTGATGGCGACCTCCACTAGACCCCAGGAGTGTCGCTGTCACTTTGGAGGCGGGAACCACTGCTTTTAAAATTCCAGAGACCCGCCCTTGCCTTCTCCTTGGGACAGGACCAGCTGGTTGATGTAATGAGCTGACAGTACTCTGTGACCCCTAAGATGCACTTGGGGCGGGAAGGGGGTGCCTTCAACCTTTCAGTCTCAGTGAACATCTTAGCTTATTTGTCCACAGAGATGGGGCTACTGACGGAACCTGGAAGGCCCCTTAACAGCAGAAGAGGAAGCTGAAGAACTTACCATGCACGAGACTCCCCATGCATAGCCTCGTTTCATTCTCAAGCGCTGCTAGGAGGTGTGCACGGCTGTCACCCAGCGCCGGAGCCGAAGCAGCTGATACCGATACAGACTTTGGATTTGAATCCAAATCAAATCACCTGCCTCTTAACCACCACGAGATACTGAGTCATGACCTCCAGCGGCCCAGGAAAGGGGGCTGAGAGGGGAAGTGGAGACCGGAAAAAGAAAAGGCACCTAAAGAGGAACAAGGGACACAATGTATGTGTCAGGCCCGACAGTGCCGAGAGAGGAGAGTCCTCCCTGCAAGACGGCCGCGGAAAAGAGAGGGTGACTCCTTCTCACGGTGTCTGGTGCGGAGTCGGCTTCTGGGCGGCCCCTCTGCTCACCAGAGTCTCCCTTCCCCGCGTCAGCTGCCAAATAGAGCAGGCGATGGGGTGTCTTCCCTTCCCACGCGTTCTGGGGGCCAGCAATTCCTTTCCAGCTAGACGTGTCGGCCACCTGCTCCCTGTCACCCAGGGATGCTTTGCCTTCCCCGGGGGGGTCCTAGTAGACTTAGAGCAGAAGGATGTCAATTTTGCTTGAACTGCTCAATCACGGCTGACATTTCGTTAACCACCCGATGAACTTCTCCAGCCCGAAGTGGCAGCAACGTGTGCCCTTGAAAACGGAACAGAAAACAACCATATTGATTTTCTACTATCAACAAGAAAAAGACAATTGCTCTTTGCTGAGAATGTTCATAATGCATTTCACACCCCTGGTTCCCGAGGCCCACCTCCTCCTGCTACTGTGCTGGGCCTCCGTCCCCCTGCTGCTCTGGTCGCTGCTAGAATTAACCCCCAAATGCCAGCACCATCTTGCGGCCTCCTGCCCCTCACCCCCCGATCGCAGTGAGCAGAAGTGGAGTGCTGACCACACAGAGAGCACAAAGGGGCTCGCACGTGGACAGCGGGGACAGGGGGCAGCGGCTGGGGACCTCTTACAGTAAAATTGGTTAAAATAACACACCACGTTGCTTTATTAAAAGCACTATTAACATCCACTTGGGGTTTTGTTGTTATAGAAACATGCATACACACAGGCCAAATTGATCGAAGAATCAGATTATTTAATACCTTTTACCCCAGGTCCAGCCACGCTGGCTTCGTGGAGGCCCACGATTTCACTGGCGCATTATGATTCCAAATGACCAGGCCTTTCATTTTTTTTAACCTGTATTGTGTCCCGGCGTAGCTACATTATCGTTGTTCGTTTTTGATGCTTTAAACAGACCAAGAAGGAAGCGTGAGGAGCCGAAAGGGATGCAAAACCTTAACAAAACAAGTTTGACCCCCACCCCTGCCAGCGACTGCAGTGTCAAAATCAGTCAATATTTATGCCTAGCAACCTCGACAATATCCTTTCAATTAAAATCAATGGAGAAATAAAACATGCATTAGAAGGCGCTCGGGATGGCTCACCTCAGAGACAGAAGCTACTGGCATTAGAGCAACGACCGGGTGGTGGGCACCAGAACCCCTGGCAAGTGTCTGCCCCGTCTCTTCTGCTCTTGGTCTTTCTTTCAGTCAGTGCTGCTGGTCTTGTTGTTGTCTTCATTTGGAACAACTTTCTTGACAGATTCTGAAAAAGGCAACTCTTAAAAAAGCCAGAGGAGGGGGCCTCCCTGTCAAGTCTCAGTGCTGTCACTGCTGAGGCCTGAGTTCGATCTCTGGCCAGGAAGCTGACCCACAGGGCACAGCAGACCTGTCTTGCCCACTGCTCCCCTCAGCAGTGTATTTCAGTAGATCCACCTGTTCTGCTCCCCACTCTGTCTCTGGTCAAACCTATCCACACCCCCACACCTCTGGCCTGCACCCAGTTCTTATATGCATAAATAAATGAATAAATAAATCCTTTTTTAAAAAAGTCAGATAAGATGTTCATCAGGTACAAGCCATGACCTAGATTTGATCGGGACGTGGATGACACCCAGGGGTGACGCATGGATTAGGGGCTGTTGTCATGGGGGCAGCTCAGCCTCCAGCTAACCCGGCCTCAGGGGTGTGGGCTCACAGGGGGCAGCTGAGTCCCATCCTCCCCTTCTATAAGCTGAACCAATTTGACTCAATTCTAAAAGGTTCTTTCCAGCTCCTCTGACTCTTAGTCCAATGGTGTTAAAAAATAATAGCCACTATGGTTCACTGGACACTCCCGCACCCTGTTATTTAATCTTCACCACACTGCTGAGACAGTGTCCATTCCTACTTCCATTTCTGTATGAGGAAACCAGACCCCGGGGAATGCAGTCACCCCTGGGTCACCCAGCCAGTCTGGGAGAGGTTGAGAGCACCCAAAGCAGGCTCTTCCCCAGGGCTCACACCCCTTCCGGAGTCTTCGGAAACCGGGAGAGGCCCACCCACTTCACCTCCGTGGCCTTGAAGAGTCTTCTCGCGGTGCAGAGCAGACGGCAGGTCATTCCAGAGCTTGCCAGACAGCCCTGGCTCCCTCTGACCTAGGGACGATTCCACTGGTTCAGAATCCCGAGCCCAGGCCAGGCCGGCTTCCCTGTCCATCCAGATTTGATTTCAAAGGCGCCCGTGCAGCTTAACAAGACAGGTTACGTCGACCTAAGAACAGCAGGCAATTTAATACTGTCCTCTCCGGCTCGGCCAGGCAGATGAAACACCAGATATTAGGGTTTTATAAAATGCGAACGTCACAGAGGTATTTTCCGTTGTTTGCTTTTCTGCTGCAGCTCGGCTCCTCTCGGCTCCTCTCAGATTGCAGGCGGCTGCCTCCCTGGGCTGGGGGCTGAGGGTCATGTTGTTAAAAGCTTCCCTTCCTTATCTCACTTCCTAATCTCCAAGGAGGGATTTGAGAGCCCTCCGCACTGGTCTCTCCTCTTCAAGGACCTGCTGGTGCTGGGCTAATTAATGGAAAGAGCCCGGAGATAAGTTCCTTCAAAAATTATGGAATGTCCTAATCAGACGGGCAAGCGAAGGCTTGACCCCTGGGTCAGAGGGTCACTCTCAAATAATATGATGCATTCAACGATGAGTGTCATTTTTTGTTGCTCCGAAAGGGGGAGAAGAGAGGTTAAAGTAGGGTAAGGGCATGGCCTTGTTTCTGCTGCGAAGGTGATCAGTGAAAGAAAATTCCTCATGTATCCTGAAGTCCTCAAAACCCGCCGTGCTTGGAAGCAGGTCCTCGTGTCGGTTTGCATTAGGCAAAGCCGCTCACCGGGTCTCTCTTGCATGCGCTTTTCTGTCACTGGCTGTGTTACAGGCGCCTTCTGCGTCTCCATCGCACTCACTGCTTCCCTCCACCCGCCCCCATTTCCGCTCCATCCCCCCACAAAATTCCCGTCCATTTTGTTTTTATTTTAATGATGAAATTCTTGAACTATCTTTTTGTAACGTTAAAAAATTTCCCCCCAGGGAAAATGGAATAGAAGTATTTTTCCTTATTATTCCCATTCAGTACAGCTTAAGATACCTCAAGCAAGCAACACACACACACACACAAAATAAGCAAGGGGGGTGTCATCAGACTGAAATCTTGTGCACAGGGAAGGAAATGACCAACAAGATGAACAAACTGCCTAGAAAAGGGACAAGAAATACGTGCCGGCCATACAGCTGCCGGCAAAGGGGCTGCTATCCAAGATGTAAAAAGAACTCATCTAACGTGAGAGCGGCACATCCATAAAACCATGTAAAAATGGGCAAAGTACCTGAATAGACATTTTTCCAAAGAAGATATTTGAATGGTTAAAACATACAGAGAATGCATCCAGCTTCACTAGTTATCCGGGGAATGCAAATCAAAACCACAGCAAGACTCCACTCTGGTCTCTTAGCGTGGCCATCGAAAGGTCAGGAGATAACAAATGCTGAGGTGGAGGTGAAGAAAAGCCAGTCTTGTGCCCAGGAGGCGGGAGTGTGCATTGGTACAGCCATTATGTAAAACAGTATGGAGGCGCCGCAAACAATTTAAAATCGCCTTCCCATGTATGATCCAGCAGTTAAACTTCTGGGAATGTAGCTGACGGAAGTGGAGAGATATCTATCCTCCCGTATTCACAGCAACATTATCTACAGCAGCCACGCCATGGAAACACCCAAAGTGGCTGTTGACAGATGAGACTGTGGTAGATGTAAGCATATCTATCTATCTATATATGTAGCGAGACAGACAGAGAAGAGAGAAAGGTGCGTAGATAGGAAGGTAGGTAGGTAGATAGACGTAAGTTCTTTGCGTACATTTCTACTTTTTTCTAAAATAATTACATTTTTCTCCTTTTCTTTCACCCTCCACTAAACCACCTGTGTGCTTGCCCCATCTGTATCTATGCACAGCAGGATATTATTCAGCCACAAAAAAAGAGGAATGCGCCATTTGCAACAACATGAATGGACCTCGGGGGCATTAAGTGAAATGACAGAGAGAGACACATCCTGTATGATTTTACTTACACGTGTAATCTAAATAACCACACTCAAGGAAAAAGAAATCAGATTTGTGACTGCCAGATAGGGTAATTGGACACAGGAGGTCAACAGACACACACGTCCACTTATAAGATAATCAGTAATGAGCTTGAATAGTGTGTCATGGTGACTAGAGTTGACACTGTCGTCTGGGATATTTGAAAGAGTGCTAGATCCTAAGACTTCTCATTACAAATTTTTTTCTTTCTTTTGTTAAAAGGTGGCGAAAAGAAGGTAGACTACAGGAGCCTTCAAGACCCAATGAACAGTAGAGCTGTGAGTTGCCTGGACCTTTCTTTTTGTCTGATCTAGCCAAGACTCTAAACTAAAGAAACTGGCACAGCACTTGCATTGTTTATAGAGGCAGATCAAACTTGCTTTCTCTAGCCACGAAACCAGGTAAAAAGGCAGCCCATAAGACAGAACTTTTTGGTAACAACCACTACACCATAGAAAAATCCATGCTCCCCCCCTACACCATGAAGAGCCAACTGGGAAACATAGACACCTGGAATGAGTTACCCCAACACTACTGTAGGGGAGCAGAGGTGGGATCAAAAAATACCAGGTAGGGAGCCAAGGATTTCATCTTTGCCAGATCGTAATAAGCAACCCCCTTCCTGCTCTACCACTATGTCAGCAGAAGTCACCTAGGGAGCCTGGACTTTATACCCTTACTCAGCAGGAGTAAGACACCTCTCCCCACTCTTCTCGGGGATGGCATCAAAGTAGGACCAGTGGAGAGTCAGGACTTTCACCATGACACAGTTATGCAGTCAACCTGGTTCACTGTGATGTTATTGGGAACAAGGTGGTATGCCCCCCTTCCAGCCACAGAGGTATTAGTAAATATTTGGTTGGGGCTGGAACGCCCACTCACACTCAGCAGTAATGAGGAGTCTTCCAACCCACAGTCAGATGTGAATGGAGGCCAACCAGGGAACTTGGACTTCTACCCCACCTAACAATAACAAACCAGCACCCTCCCTCTCCAGGCATACATTGCTGATGGGATTGGAGAAATTATGGTCACTGGAAAACAGTTCAGTGATTCCACAAACATTTGAACAAAGAGTTATCATATGCTCCAGCCTCTATGTCATTCCTATTCAATTCAAGGTCCAAGAGAATTAAAAATATTCACAGATAAATTTGTATGTAAGTATTCATAGCATTATTCACAATAGTCAAAAGGTGATGACAATTAAAATGTCCATCAACTGGTGAATGAATAAACACCATGTGGTTTAATAATACACTGGAATACTATTTAGCCATGAAAAAGAATAGAGTACTGGTACATGCTCCAGCATGGATGAATCTTGAAAACATCGTGCTAAGTGAAAGAATTCAGGCACAGAAGATCAAATGTCAGATGTTTCCATTTATAGGAAATGTCCAGAATAGGCAAATTTGAAGAGAGAGAGAGCGTAGGATTAGTAGTTACTAGGAGGAAGGGTAGCGGGGAGAAGAAAGGGAATCACTGTGACTGCCCCTGGGTATAGGGATTCATTTTGGAGTCAGGAAAATGTTCTGGAAGTAGGTGGTGTTGGAGGTTGCATGATCTTGCAAATACACTAAAAATCACTGAACTACACACTATAAAATGGGGAATTTTATGGCTTGTGAATTTTTATCTCAAGAAATAATAAATTTAAGAAAATGAATCACAACTTAAATGTAAAACCAAACTATAAAACCTTTCAAACAATCTAAAATCTTTGGTATTTCTGGTCAAGGCTAAGTAAGAGTCATTAGATTTGACACCCAAAGCATGAACCATAAAAGGAGAAGTTGATAAATTAGATGTCATCAAAATTAAAAACTTTTGTTCTGAAAGAGACTATGTCTAAAAGAATGAACAGGCAAGCTGCAGACTGGGAGAAAGTATTTGCAAACCACATTTGATAAAACACGATTACCTACACACTGTGAAGATCTCTCAAAACTCAAAAGGGATTGTCCTTTGGTTACTCAGCAAGCAGATAATATCCTACTCATTTTCTTTCCCCCAGCATGGTGTCTGGCAATAAGTAAACACTTAATAAAGCATTTTTTTTCTTTCTCTAAAAAAATTAAAAAAAAAAACAACAACTCAATAGTTTTAAAAAATCCAATTAGAAAATGAGCAATGAAATAAGTCAGACAGAGAAACACAAGTGCCATCTGCTATCACTTATATGTGGAATCAAAAAAAAAAAAGACAAAATAAAACAAACTCAGATACAAAGTCAGATTGGTGCTTACCAGAGTGGATGCAAGTTGGGTAAAATAGGTCAAAGGGTCAAAAAGTACAAACTTCCATTTACAAAATAATATCTAGGGAGTCATGTACGGCATAATGACCAGTTACCATTGTGGTGTCTAGTGAAAGTTGCTAAGAGAGTAGAGCTTAAAAGTTCTCACTGAAAGAAGTAAAAATTTGCAACTGTGTGGTGATGAATGTTAACTAGACTTACTGTGGTGATCATATGCATATATCAGATCATTAAGCTGTATGTCTGAAACTAATAAAATGTGATATGTCAATTATAGTTCAATTTAGATAAAAAGAAAAGAAGCAAAAGACAGACCTTTCTCTTAAGAGGATGTACTGATGGCAAATAAGCATGTGAAAGGCTGCACAGCATCACTAGCCATTAGGGAAACCACAATGACATGTCACTGTACGCCTCTCGGATGCTAAAATTAAAATATGTGACAACACCAGGATTGGTGGGAGGAAGAATAACTGTATCGCTAGTGGAAATTTGGCACAGTCCCTGTGAAAAATAGTTTTGTGTTCTCTTAAAATAAAAACAAGTAGACATGCAAATTCCATAAGCTCCAGCAAAGGCACTCCTGCACATTTTCCCAACATTAATGACTAATTATGTCCACACACAAAGCTGTACCTGTGGTACATCCATGTCACGGAATACTAGTCAGCTATGAAAAAGAACTCTGAATGCAGTCAGTGACCTGGGTGAATCTCTAGAACATTATGCTCAAAACAGCCTATGGATGAGCTCTGTATTATTTCTTACACCTGAGTATGAATCGCAATCATTTCAGGACAAAAATGTTGAACTTTGTTAAAAAGTTTGGGAAATAATATAACAGACTTCTGTATACCCACCACCCAAATTTTATAATTCTTACTTTTTTCATTTCAGAATTCTTTCTTCAAAGGAAATAAAACAACACAGCTACCCCTAGAGCAGCACTCTTTCTTGATTTAATTCATTCCCTTCAGGAACGAGCTAAGTACTGATGTTCTCTACAAATATTCTGATACTTTTCTTTCATAAACGTTACCATAGCGACAACCACTATGCTTTTTCTAAGATGACATAGCTGCTTCCTTACTGTACTGAGCACATCATTTTACTAGCTGCCTTTTGCACTCGACACTAAGCTTTTGATACTTAACCATCTCAGGGTATGTGAAAAGATAAGGTTTTTATTTTTACCTTGATTATTTTTCATGGTAATAGTAAATTATACATAGCACAACATGCCAGTCACTGCTCAAAACCTTCATATATTTAACCACTGATCCCTGTGAAGATACAATGTACCTCTAAGTCCATTGCTCCATTTTATAGATGAGAAGCATAAGGCAGAGGGAAGGTAAAGCAGGGTCCTTGGTGGTGCTGTTAGCAATTGTTAGGCTATGAATTTGAGCCAGAGTCTGTGCCCACAGGGTGCAGACACCAGTGGTCTACCTGCTACACAGTCGATGCATTTAAGCTTCTTTGCATCTTTTGCTCCGACTCAACTGTGCATACCCTCCTTCCTGTCTCCTCATGCACATGGTGCTTCCAACAGGTCGGAGGTACGGAGGTACAGACCTTCAACTTTAGTGGCTCTTTCGAAGTCGCTAAATACTGTGTAACTAATTCCATTAGTTTCTGTTCCTCCAGATATTCACCAATACTCGGAGGTGCCACGTGGAGGAGGT
Source organism: Talpa europaea (assembly GCF_964194135.1). NCBI lineage: Eukaryota > Metazoa > Chordata > Mammalia > Eulipotyphla > Talpidae > Talpa > Talpa europaea. The sequence continues at coordinate 2,724,667 of NC_140084.1, read as the reverse complement.
GTGAAGTGTAATTCGATAGTTTCCTTATTGGTGAAGATGTTGCACTTCTTTTCTTGTGCTCATTGGCTTTTAAAATTGTATCCCTTGTGAATGACAATATATATTCCTTTTTCAGAGATTAAAGTACTGTACAATGCGTGGTGGGGCAATGCAAAGTCATTCTAAACAACCCGCTTGCCTATTGAGGTATTTATAATTTTCCTCTCACTTGGGGATATTTATTATAAACGTATCTCCAGTCTACGTGTTGCCTTTTAACTTTGTTTTGGACGATGTATGTCACATTGAAGATTTTAATTTCGATGTGTGTGTGTGTGTGTGTGTGTGTGTGGACAACATGTGTTCACATACACAGTGTTTACAACAGTTTTTTTTTTTTATGCTAAGGTTTTCATTCTCTAAATCTGGAACTTTCATGTCTCTTCTTCTCTATGGATTCTTCACGGATTGTTAAATAGCCCAATACCGCTAACTTTCCTGTCCATCCACCCACCCCGAATTGGAAAGTCATCCCATTTACAAGCCAACTTTCTCTATCACCGCATGCCATTGTCCATTCTGTCCTGGTGTCATGCCCGTAGTCTGTAATGAACGCCAAGGTACTGTTTTTCTCTCCTCTCTTTCTCAAAAGGCATATTTTTTGAACAAATGGGATCCGACTTCCCTGGCTGTGTTGTGACTTGTTTTTCATTTAACAACATGTCCTGGAGCTCATCCCATGAGTTGATGATGTCACGTGCAATGCCTGGGGTGCACTGCATTGATTTAAGGGTCTATTAGATTTAAGGGTCTCCTACGGATGAAAGTTCAAGTGGTTCTAAAATTAGATTCCATATCATGTCATTTTAAGTATATATATCTTTATCCGTATTTAAGATAAATTGCCCATTATAGGAGATAAAATACAAAAAGTGGAACTGTGGGAGTCACAGGGCATATAAAATTGTGTTTCCATCCCATCATGCCGCTGGGAAGATAAGACCTTGTGTCTTCGCCACCACCTCACAGTATGCCAAAGGCTTCAAACTTCAGGAAATAAAATCAGATCTCTATTTTGGAAAGCTCCTCCTTGCTGTGGCGCAAGGGAATAAAGGTCACAAAAGTAGCATAGAAATAGTCGGACAGCGTTCTGGAAGACTTGGGCATCTGGTCACAAAAACCCCTGGATCAAGGGTTCTCCTTGTCCACACCAAAGGGCTTCCATTCCATGTTCAGATGGAGCAACCGCCAAAGGAACACGCGATCACCGCTAAGTGTTCTGAAGCTGTCACAGGGGAGTTGCCTGCAGGGGAGCAGAAGAGCCCTCCCAAAGTCATCTACAAAAATAAGCAGTTACTTTCACTGTGTCATCTGATGAAACAGACTTAAAAAAAAAAAAAATGGAGGTACCTGGGTTGCTCCTACCAAGGGGTCTGGAAACAAGAAATCGGGGTCATCTGTGTGCATTGTAAACAAATCCTCAGTTCCAGCATCGTGCGGAGACTTGACAAACTCGAGTGCCGTGGCTTAGGGAGCCCAGCCACCTCAGGCCAGGCTTCAGGAAGATTTCCTGAAGCCACTTTCCGTTGTTCCCACCGTTCCTCATCCCAAATGGTAGAGACCCCAGCTCCCGGCATCACTCCACCCGGGAGGGGATGGACAAGCCTTTCAACCTCCGTTTCCAGATCTCAAAACCCATGGTCTCCCTTCGGTAACATTTAAAAGAGGGAAAGCATTTTGCATGAAAACATGTTTTAACTGTATTTGTAACACTCAATAAATAAATTACAGGTTTTATATCATTCAGAGAGAGCTGCCAGTGATTTATTCAGTTATTAACTTCGCACGCTTGGGAGAATGAATTAAATGCCGGCCTGTATTGAAAGCCTGGGGATTATTCAGCCAGAATATGCTACTGAAAAGTTTGGGCAGCTTTGAAGGCGTTTCAGGCTAAGCAAGAACAGTTTGGAAGAAGCCATAGAAGCCAGTTGCTTCTGTCCTGTCTGCTTACAGCAGCTTATAAATTCCATAAAAAGGAAATGAATTATGCATTATTGGGTTTACATAAGGTCACCCAGTGAACTTTGACCCCTCTCTTTTCTCATTTGGCTCAATTATTAGATGAAATGACAGATTTGATCTCTTTTCAAATTGTATTAGAAAGGGTCTCTTTATTTCACCCTCTAGCAGCAATCAGCTGACAGGACCAGGCAAGTGCATTAATTATGATTGATTTAGAGTGTCTATAGGGTGATTATTTCTAGAATTCTACTCCTGAGCCAAAACCTTTTGACCTATTTCAGGCCACACAGCAAATTAATCTATAAGAAGATTTAGGGGGAGACCGTTCAGGACAGCAGTTTCCCTCCTGTATTTGCAATCAAAACATTTAAGACACTCCGGGCAATCCAGAGGGATTGAATTACTGGAACACTCCATGGTGAAGACATTTAACAACCTGACAACTCAGTTGAAAAACATCTTGTGCATAATAACCAAAAATGGCTCTGAATTAGCCCCCAAAAGGGAGAAAGACTCCTCTCTCTTTCTGAGCTAATAGGATAGCACAGAAAAAACTTTTTTTTTTTTTTTATGAGTTTGTGAATTTGTCACAATTGGAGTTTCAGAATAACAAGTCTGTGGACGGGACATTCAATCTCCCTCTCGTCTTTCCAGTGGATTAAAAATGACAGTACTAATTAACGAAGTAAAGGAAAGAGGACCACTGTCAGTTGCAATGCACAGGCCTGAATTATAATAAGGCTCAGACGAGGAGGAGAAAGAAAAGTTATAGAGGTATCACCACTACTCGTTTCTTTCTAAATATGGAAAATCATCCTGCAGATAAATTCTTTTTAAAAAGAAGCTATTTCAGAAAAATTATCATCTCTGTGTTATTAGATCCTGATAAGGATTAAAGAGGCGTGTCATCCAGAGTAGATGCCCACAGATCAATTAATTCAGACCTCCTACTTGCCTTCCAGTGCCCCCGATGGCAACCAAGGAGTCTGGGCCAGGCCTGAGGACCTCCCGTCTGCTGCATTTGCAAGCTCTGTGACTTGAGGTAAGTGACTCGACCTCCCTGAGCTGTGATGTCTCTTCTGTGTTGTGAAAGTCATACCTATGTCATTGCAGCATTGTAGTGAGGATTGAAGACTTGTTTAGAGGGACAAAAATATTTGATGGTTGTTATTTATATTCTTCCATTGCCATTTATGGAGGTAGGTCATGGGAAGTGAAGTATCTTTGCTGAGCACAAACATTTCTAACCTCATACTTGAAAGCAGCATTAAGTGATGGAAGGAGAGAGAAACGGGGGAGTAGCCGGGAGAGCTGTGTGGTTCAGCATAATAAAAGAGGACTTGGGATCTCTGCGGAAGGACCATGGAGTCAGGGGACTGAGAGTTGGTGATCAATTTAGGGGGCAGCAGAGAGACCTGGTAGATGGCGGGTAGGAGTAAGTCAGGAAGGAAAAGGTGTTAAGTGGGGGGAACTTCATAAGAGAAAGAAGGAACCTTGTTTGAGAAATCACTCCTTCTCTGTCCATGTCAAGACTTTCCGTGACATATGCAGTGCTCAGTAGTGCTTGGGTGGGCCTAGGTTTTTCCAGATGAATAGGGAGTCCCCGGGTTTGGCAAGGGACACAGCAGAGGCAGTGGCAGATGACGACAGCCACCACCTGAGTCATGTTTCAGGGTCTGAGACACTTGACAGCCATGCTACCATGACTCCTGCAGTGCTGCTGCCTGTAGTCTCAAAAAATTCCAGAGAAATTACCTTTTGCCAGTGTAAGGCAGTCAGCTCTGCTGTCCTGTGGGCCAGGTCTGGTTTCACGTCGTCGTTCTTGGTCTGAGTCCTCACTTGAGAACGTGGGGACTCAAATGCCATCGAGCTCTCAGCTCTGAAGTCCATGGCTCTATGTCCCTCGTAGTTTCCATGTTTACAGAGGAAGCACTACGTGGTCTCCATGTGTTCAGGGCCATGCAGATTAACAGGAATGAATGAAGTAGACCAGATCAAAACGAAAGGGACTGATAGAGAGTGTGGCCAACTAGAGAATGTATAAAATGCTTAAAAGTGCTCAAATTTAGTATTTTCTAAGATCATTGTGTAGACCAAATTTTGCTCCCTGGAAACCGAGCTTTGACATTTGACCAAAGAGGCCCAGGATAGGACGCGCAGAGCTCCATCGGTTATTAGAACCCTATAGTCTGGCCTGTTTTTACCTCGATTCCACAGACTTATCAAGACAAGCCAGCAGATGCATTTTCTTCTTGAAAAATCAGTTATATTAAACTGAGCGATTATGGGGCAGCCAAGCTGTCATTATGCTGAGACCCGGTCATCAGTTATAAAGTTAATAAGTACCAAGCAGCATGTCAGCGCCGTTCTCAGATGATCACATGAACAGGGGTGCATGTGGCTTAACCAAAGCTAAAAAGTAACCCACACAAGTACGTAGCTGAGGACCCCCCAGGCAGTTGACTTGGCAAAAGAGAGCTTGGAGCCTGGGGGTGCTGCACACACGTTTCCCGAATGTGAAGATGACGCCCAGCTCCAGCAGTCTGAGCTAAGCTTGATTCTGGTTGTCCCCTAAACTGAAAAGTGGGTAATTGGCCTGGCCAGGAGACGGACAACCTCAATTTATGGCTCACCCATTATCATCACTTGAATGGAAGGCCGAGTGGAGACTGGCCAAATAAATACGAGAGGCAGGAGCTGGCACTAGCAGACCCTGGGGGCAAAATGGCTGAAAAGGACCCCATCATCCCACTCACCCCCGAGCTAGGAAGGGGCCAGCGCTGCTAGGATTTAGCCTAAAGGAGCTGTTTCTTGTGCAGTTACCCTCAGCAGCACCATGTGCAAGACATGGTGGGGAGGAGGAGACGAAGTTTCCAGGGCAGAAGCATCTCACGAGCAGGGAGGAGAAGCAAAGCACAGTGACTGTGGCTCAGAACCAACTAGAATGGGCATGAAGCACCTCTGGTTTGCTCGGACCTGGTCAAAAGAAGACTCCTCAAGGAGTCTGAGAATTCATCTCTTGAAGAAAAGGGGAGACAGAGAAAGGATGCCCTGTGTTGGGTTAAACCTGTTGAGTTGAGATAAATGACTAACCTTTGAGTTCTGCCATATGCCGCATAATATTTGAAGTGTCCCTGCATGTGCTGGCACATTCAGAACAACGGTTCTGTTGTTATCTCCATCTTAAAACTGAAAAAGACAAATTAGAGGCCTCCCCAGTGGCGCCACGGGTTGAGCACAGCACGGTGAAGCTGTCCGCAGCCTCTGCAGCGTGGGTTTGATTCCCGGCCGGCCAGGGAGATACCCACATGGCGCGGCAGACCTCTTCTGCCTCATCCACTGCTCCCCTCAGCATTGTTTTCGCTCTGACTACCTGTTCTATCTCTGGTGAATCCTCTCACCCTGCCGCGCTTCTGGCCTGTACCCCAGTTCTTGTATAAATAAATAAAATAAATCTTTAAAAAAAGATAACATTAGAGCTTAAGTTGCTGGCCCAAGGTCCACAACTGTAAGTGGCAGAGCCAGGATCAAAACCTGCGCTTGGGTTTCAGAGCCTGTGCTCGTAACGCTCCTCCAGGCTGCCCCTCCGTCAGTAGGGGGGTTGACAAGATGGCTCACAAGGACAGGGTGAGGGGAGATGCAGCAAATGAGGACCAAGTCCAGTAGCCCAGGAGCAGACTGACAGCATGTTTCGGGGGGGGGCACCCCAGAAAAGGAGGAATCCGTTTCCAAAGGTGAAACAAGTTTCCATAGACCAGACGTTATTTTCAGTTTCCTGGAACAAGTTCTGCCACAGGAAGAAGTCCACAACTTGAAATATGGCGGAAGTGCACAATGAATAAACAAAATTCTATTTAACACAGATCCTTGCCCTTGCACACTGGGTACCGCGTGCTCCTAAATAAGTCATTCCTTTAAGTACTTTGTAGAAAAATCAAGGTCACTGCAAACTTGCTTCCCATGTGGCTCTTCACTCCCAGCCCACCGCTCCCAGTTTAGTTGAGATGGTGAGGACAGGACTGTGAGCACAAGGGAACAGCAGAAGTGCACCAAACACCTGCCTGTCCTGTCCCCAGGGGCCTCTCTGCTGACTTGGCTCTGTCCACTTTCCCTAAATTCCCATCTGGGCCTCCCTGGTGGCGCAAGGGGTTAAGCGTCAGCGCTATGAAGCAATCTGCAGCTACTGCAGCACGAGTTCGATCCCCGGCCAGGGAGCTACCCACAGGGCGCAGCAGACCTCTCCTGACTCCCCACTGCTCCCCTCAGCAGTGGATTTCAGTAGATCTGCCTGTTCTGTTCCCCACTCTGTCCCTGGTGAATCCTGTCACTCCCCTATGCCCCAGTTCTTGTATGCATAAAAATAATCTTTAAAAAAAATAGGGAGACCCCTTGTCCTTAAGCCCCTTTGGGAAGCTCTGCGTTCCTGGGTCCTTTCCACAGAGCTGTTTCCACACTAGCATGCGTGTGCCCAAGCTGCCTGGGAGCCCGAAGAATCGTCCCTTGTGACTCCCCTCCTCACACAGGCTCCAATTAGACACCACTTAATGGCACCTCCAATTTGACTGTCTGTCCAAGATTCCACAATGTATGGGAATTCTCCCGGAGATTATTCCTATTTTTCCCATCCTCAAAACAAGGAGGAGGGAATAATGCATGATTGAAAACTCGCCACCAAATGTTCAAAAAAAATAAATTTGCAGTTGTGTTGCTTTGAAAACTTATGGCACAGCTGGGGGCATTTAAAGAACTTAATTAACAAGCTTTGGCCGCAATGTGCCCCTCTTTGGGAGGGGAAAAAAATCACAGTTAAGATTTGTCCAATTAAATTATAGGAGAGTTGGTGGATTCAAAGAGAGAGAGAGGTTGGGGAATGTACTTCCAATTTAAAAAGAAGATTTTTAGTTTGATGGGAGACCTATAGTCTGATTAATTCAGTGATAAGCTTTTCTGCAGTTTCCACAAACTCAAAGGCACTTAAGAATTTTTAACCAACTGTAATTATAGGTTTTGATAATCAGGCTTTAGTTAAATAAAGTCCCCTCCTTCCTAGGAAAACTGAAAATGGAATATTCTGTGGTAAGGAAGCTCCCTCAGATCCCACCCTTTCTCACTTCCACAGGGGACCCCACGAAGGTTGCAGCAGGCCTGGGCCCTTCTGCCTTTGTGGGTCTCGTCCTTCATCAAAACCTATTAAAAATTACTCTTTACAACTGCATGGCTGTGGAGAGAGCTAGAACCCAGCCTGGATTTATTATACACTCTTTACAACTATATCCATTTATTTTCTTTTCATTTCAAAAGGCATTCAAGTCAAGGTGCTGCCGGGGGGGGGGCCCTAAAAGCATGGGGGGCCCTCGACCCGTGCATCACGGGTAAGCCAGCGCTACCAGGAAATTCCCATTATGACCCCAAAGCGAGCTATCCGGGTGCCCGCTCAGAACAGGTTCAAAATAAAGTGACGATGACACAGTGCGGGGCCACGAAATCCATATCCGCCTCCCCGAGGGTTTGTCTTTACAGCAGACTAACCCCCGGCCCCCGGCCTGCGCCCCCCCCCCCACCACCCCAAAAATTGTTATTCTGACATCATTGGGCTGAAAGAATACCCAGTACAGTATGCACTCGTGGAATGAGGAGCTCTCTGCCTTTCCTAGGGGGATGCTCAGCCAAAGACAAAAATGCGTAAGGGCAGCAGAGAAAATTCATTTGTATAAGCTGGCCCCCCTACTGTGGAATTTTCAATTATATATATCTAATTATGGCTGTCAGTTGATGGATTCAGAAAAGACATTTTGGTGCCCCCCTCCTTTTTTTTGTCTTTTCGTCATCTCTTCTGTTAGAATGATTATAGCACACTTACACAACTAATTGCCTTACTGCTGATTAGTGATACAATTATGCAGACCCGGCTCCTTGTGTGAACAACCATCTGCAGAGAAAAAAAAAGTGACACTATTCAAAAACTATCCATAATTTAACCAATGTTATTCCAATGCACTGAGCCCAGACAATCGTCTAGCCTTCATATTTCATACCCACCCTGGCAAGAGGAGGTTGGGTTTTGTATGCCCAATTCACCTCTTTAGACACACTGTGAATCAGAAAGAAAGAAGGGAGAAGAAAGTACTTCAAATGTCAACCCATAGTGGGGAATTGAAGCGTGGTTAACATCCATTCCTCCTTTGGGTAATTTTTCTTCAAATTTTATACCACTTGGCAATTTTTTGTTTCCTTTCAAACTGCTGAGAAAGTGCAGATGTTTCAACTCCCCAAAGTGGGCCTGGGTTTGCGGGGTTTTGTGGCCTGCTTTCTCCATCCCTTTTCTCTCTTTTTTCCCCATAATGTTGTAGGTTTTTTTTTTTTTTTTTTTTTTGAAAGCAAAAAAGAAAGGAGGGAAAGGAGCTTTGAGAGAATCGAAGGTCTCGGGCTGACATAGGACGTCTCAGCAAAGTGTGTCTTTTGTCCCGAAGGCCAAGTGAGCAGGACAGCGAGCCCAGAGAGCCCGGGGCCCGTGGGGGGCGCACAGGTGGAGGCGGGCTCCTGGTGGGCCCCAGGAGGAAACAAAGAAGGCAGCTTGTCCTCCTCCACGCGGGGCAAGGCCCGCCCTGTGTGCGCGGCAGGGAAGAGGCAACCGGAGCTGGCACGGGAGGGCTCGATGGGAGACCACAAAGCCAGGGCCAGGGTCTCCTCTGCTTGCAAATAAGACCGGAGGTTACCAGGGCAGGAGAAGAAGACGTCGACAGTGTCCGGTTGGCCAGGTTCTCGACGCCGACGCTGACACAGGAAGGCTTTCTAGAACGAAGTGAGCTGGGCGGGAGCGACCGGAAAGCAGAAGCCCAGCGAGCGAGGTGTGCCCGGGCATCCCTCTCACCACGAGAGGCAAGAAGCGGCGGCCTGTGCTGAAGGTTTCACGGGGAGAAGCCATCTCAGTCCAGGGGCTTCCGCTGGAAGTAGCTGGAAGCACGATTCCCAAAATCTTAGCATCCCGAGCCAGAGAGAACCCCACTTCCATCATCCGTGGAAATCAGACGCCTCCCCCAGTTGCTCCAGGGGACAAGCCAACCAGCCCGGCCCCAGCTTTTCTCCCATTCTCCCCTTCTTGGGGTTCTGTAGGAGGTGAGAGCCGGGGGTTCGGCTCGGCTCCGTTGGATTTGGTTTCAAAGCCCCTCTCGACTTCCGGAAACAATGATGACTGGGGTTTGTTGGGATGAGGGTGTGTCCTCCAACAGGAGAAAGTAAATACAAGTTCAACCAGTTCTGTTTGGTTGAGTAATTTGTGATAACAAAACTAAAAATAGTAGTGACTGTTCCCCGAGAGCTTACAGCCTGCCCGGCCCTGCTCTGGGCTTCATAGTCGTTGCTTCATTTGGATCTTCACCACGAGGCTGCTCGGATTCTCCCGTGGAACGGGGAGGACCCTGTTCATTCACAGTGAGGTCGCTGAGGACACGTAGCTGATTGAGGGTGGGCAGTGATGGGAACTGAAGCCGCGAACTCTCAAAAGTCAGAGCCTCAAGCATCAAGCACTACTGTTACCTGCTCACAGCCTCACGTGTTCGTTTGCACAGAAGGGACAAGGTAGCGCTGTAACCTGGATACTCATCGAGCCATCAATGGGAGGAAAGAGGTAGAAGGGAGGGAGGGAGCTGATCCTGAGAGAGGCACACGGGCTTGGCCACGGCCCTCCCTAAAGGGCCAGACGGCCTCGGGTAAGTTGCTGGATGTCCGCTGACGCCTTCACCTACACAACCTAAGTGCCAGGGATCCAGACGCTATCGGGCGCTTAGACATAGCGGGCAGACCGAGCGGATGGCTGGGAAACCCTGCAGGGTCCTCCGGGATAAGAGCAAGAGCTCAGACCTCCAGGTCAGGAGGCCTCGCATCACAGCAAGCTTTGGTCTCTCTTGTAAAACTGTCGAACTCTCAACCTGGAGAATCCCCACTAAGAAGAGTCAGGGAGAGAGCCCCAAGCCAGGACCCTCCTTTGTCTTGTCCCTCACCCGGATACAGGTCCCAGCTCGGCCAGACTCATCTGAAGCTTTCCAGACTTTTCCAGGCTGCCATGATCACCAGACTCATCACAAATAAGGTGGCTCATGTGGGCGAAACAGTTTCTGAATGACACTTGCTTTTTGGGGGGTTTTTTGCATAGAAGAACTGGGGTACAGGCCATAAGAGGATTCACCAGAGACAGAGTGGGGAGCAGAACAGGCAGATCTCCTGAAATCCACTGCTGAGGGGAGCAGCGGGCGAGACAGGAGAGGTCTGCTGCGCCCTGTGGGTCAGCTCCCTGGCGGGGGATCGAACTCAGGCCTTAGTGGTGATAGCACCGAGACTTAGCCCCTCAGCCACGAGGGAAGCCTGACACTTTGTATTTTTATGCATTGGTGAAAGGAAAGGTAAAGGCAAATGTTTGGCAGTTTAAGTCAACTCCATGCCATATGGATAAAAATGCAACTACTAACCTTGTTGTTTATTTTGTACCATTTATTTCTCCTGTGTCATCCCTGCTTCAAGTTAAGAGTTGGGAAGCCTGTTTCTTGACTCTTCATGTTTCCCTTCTGCTGATGTAACAAACAAAATATCTCAGTTAGCAGAGATGACCAGGACTTGCTCTCAACCACTGAACCAGAGAGGAATTACCCTGCCGTCCGCCTAGCCACCTGCCATCCACCCTGTCACCCGTCTCTCCATCCAACACCAAATTGACTGTAATATGACAAGCATTTGAGTCGGCACAAAAATCAAAAGTTGGAATAAACTCTGTTCCTCTTGAAAAGTTTTTGGTCTAGTGAGGATGAAGACCCCACTATATAATATAATATATAATATAACATAACATAACATAACATAACATAACATAACATAGTAATAATAATGAAAAGTGTGGTAGAACCAAGTATTAAATGATGCCATAGATATGTTCATAATGATAAGATAATGTGAATAAGATTTATTGAGCACTTACTATGTTCCTGGCACCATGCTAAGCTTTTCACATACTTTCTCCCATCTCGCTCTCACAGTGAGCCTATGAGGTAGATACTGTAATTTCTCTGATTTTACACACAAAGGAACTGTTTCCACGTCACCCCCACACCCCCCTGATGAAGAGGTAGACTCACTCCTTAGAGCTGTAGAATCTATCTCCAAACCTTATCCTAAGTCGGTCAGCTACTCCCCAACTAATTGGAACCACTAATGGAAAAAAAGAACTCAAAGGGAATTTACCAGGATTCCCCACAGAGAGGGACATCTATGCTGGTCCTCAAATGATTAGCAGGTCACTGGAGAGCAAGGGAGGAAAAAATCATTGCAAGCAGTTGGGTGACTGGCAGATGCCCGGTGTGCTCGGGGAGACCGAGTAACTCCATGCAGGCCAAACACAGGGTGTGCGCAGCAACCTCAAGCCTCTGCTCCTTATGGGGTACCCCTCTGCTGTCCATGTCTACCCACTGCCCCCGCCATTGCTACCACCTCCACCAAGAGGCAGCAGCATCCTCCATGGGAGTAAGTCAAGCTCAGAGGCTTTAAATAACTCGAGCAAGTTCACACAGCCAAGTGAGCCTGTAAAGCAAGAGGCCTGATCCCCAAGTTCTGCACGTAGAGAGGTTAGAGACACAACCTCTGAAGTGAGACACCCTAAGACACACATCCAGTTACAACCCTGACTAGCTATGTGGTCTTGGGCCAGATGCAAAGCCTTGCTGTGCCTCAGTTTCCTCCACTGGGCGTGGATGACATGGCCTTACCCGTTTTACCTGGTGCCCATCTGAGGACTCAGTGGAATAATGCTTGGGGATGACAACATGTGTGGCTTGTCTCCGGCTTAGTAAGGTTTGTGTGATTGTTACCAAGTTGGGGCCCATCTTTCAGGAATATTTAAATGCTGTTTGAAGTGAGAGAAGCGGGTGGATGGAGAGCGATGATGATGGAGAGGCTGACAGTCAGCCTCACTGGCCAGAGCTCGGCTCAGGGGCGGAAAGAGCCAGCCCAAACCAAAGGCTTTGTCAGCTCAAAGGCCTCTCTGACGATTCTGAAACAGCTCGAGTCCTCCCTCAAGCATCCAGTGAGCAGCCCTGGGGCACTTTGACCTTGGCCCGCAGAAGATGGGCTAGGCCTCCCTGTGTCAGTCCTCAGCCTCATAGGAGAAACATTGCCTTATGAGGAAGCCAGCGCTGCCTGGAATCTGCCCTCCTGGTCCATGAAGCCCCGAGTCTTCCCATTCTTGTGCAGAGCTGATCCAGCTTCACCCAAAGCCCCCACCTCCAAACACAGGCCCAGGGCTCTCCAGCCCGTGTGGGCTTCCGTGTCTAGGCCAGCCAGACACGACTCAGTTGCTCATCGAGAGGGTGCCATTCCCTTGCAGCAAATGAGGGGCAGCATTATTTTTGCTCACTAGCACCTCATTTCTGGGGTTCAGGCTGCCGTGATCACCAGACTGCAAAGACAAGCTGTCTAAAGTCAGATTCCCCCGAAACAACCCAGAGGCAAGAGTTTCAAGGGCAACTATCTGGAGAGTAGCATCCCATTGGGCAACTATTTTCAAGGGCAACTATTCCACTGGGGAGTAGCATCCCATTGGGGGTATCTCACAGCCGCACCTACCACTGCGGGCCAATGAGGCTCCAGTTCATGGGCAAACACCCAGAAATAATGTGAAGCACGGGCCTCAGAGTGACTCCACCTTAGCTGAGAAGAAAGTGGGGTATCGACAGGCTATCTCCGCTCATTCTGGGGGCTGTGCACTCCCCACACGTTGGGCCTCCCCCTGAGGCTTTCTGAGGTTCGAGGAAGCCCCAGGTCTGGAGAAGCAGAGAGGACAGCTGGAAGACAGCTGGAACATGCCGGAGGAGCACGACCCCGAGTGTGTGGACAAGCGCTGAGTGCATGCCTCATTAACCTTTTTCAAACAAAAACGTTCTCCATCAGCTCACGTAGCCAGCAGACCAGTCCTCAAGCGCCCGCAAATATCCACTCAATTCCTTATGTCCTATGATTAACGGTTATTGTTATTGATATCAGAGTTCTACCCAGAGCCTGTTTACTTGTAGGCCCAATGTTAACAGACTTCATTTTATCCAGGAGGTTGAGGAGCGATGCAAGAAATGACAACTACCACGACTTCAAGATTCTACTTCTTGCACGTTATCCCACACCCTTGCATCTGCAGAGATGCATGAACCAGGCTGTTCAATGCTGCTTCACTTTTAACATCAACAACACAAATCAGAATCAGCCTAAATGCGCATCAGTAGGGAAAGGTGGTGTGATCTTGCAAATTCTGCAGAGAATGAGTCATCTACAGACACTAACAGGGGAAAACTTTATAAGTGAAAAAATTCTGGCTGCAGAGTAATTGTGATTATGATCCCTGTTTATGTAAAAGTCATATAGATATAGCATTCATTGTTACATAATGGCATTCGATGATTGATAAGTAGCTAGGTAGGTAGGTAGGTAGATAGTTAGATACTAAAAAATCATGAAGGTGACTTATCAAAAACAAAATAGGGTTTATTTCTGGACCAGGAATAGAAAGTGGTCTGAGGGGGACTTTCTTTTTGTGATCACTGCATTATTTGAGTCACTTACTAGGGACGTGTATGGACTCATGTACTATTTGCATAATTAAAAGCATGAGTGACAGCTGACATCTTTTCTCGAATCCAGAAGACTATTTTAAAAAACAACCAAAGTGGTGGCGCAGCGGGTTGAGCGCTGTGCTGTGAAGCTGTCCACAGCCTCTGCAGCACAGGTTTGGTTCCCAGCTGGCCAGGGAGATACCCACATGGTGCGGCAGACCTCTCCTGGCTCGCCCGCTGCTCCCCTCAGCATTGTCTTTGGTCTGTCTGCCTGTTCTGCTCCCCGCTCTGTCTCCGCTGAATTCTCTCACCCTCCCGTGCCTCTGACTGTACCCCATTCTTGTATCCATGAATAAATCTTAAAAAGAAAGAAAAGAAAAAAGAAACAACCGAGGCAGAATAAGTAAAATTTCCTGGCTGCCTCGGCCATTGGGGTAGGGGGTGAATAAAGACCTGGGTGAGGGTACCCTCCCCTGAGGCTGTCACAACCGGGCCAAGGCAGACTCAGCCTATCTGCAGGAGAGGTTGACATCTTGCCAGAATTTGTGTTGGAAATCCCGCAGGTCATGCGCCATGATTTAGAAAGATGTCCGCTAAGTACAGCAAAAGTGTCTTAAGAGAGGAGTTGGTGCCGAGAAGCCTATATCCGTTGCAAATAAAATTTGCTTCTATGGACCAGACATTTGTGCATCGGTGCTGCGCGGTGAGGGAGGAGGCGCACGGAGTGAACTTCCCACCGGGGGCCTCCTGCAGGCAGACAGATCATCTGGTAAATGTTCACGAGTTGATACTGGGGCCAGAGGGTAGTTTCTGCCTTGTAGAATTTCTGAATTTCTGTATTTCCCCCCATGGCTGATGTGAAGGCAAAGAGTTGGTGAGGGGCACTTGGTTGCACATCCTGTGGTGGTGTCACCCTACAGAGACCCCAGATGTAGTCACTTTGAGAGATAACTTCGTATAGAACCAGTAAGAATCAGCCAAATAATTCAGCCGCGAGCTTTGTGTATGATGGCCTGTGTTTTTATATAAGTCCTCTCCATGTTAAGCTTACACCATTTTGAGTTTAATGCGTGGGGTGTTTAGAGCAGCCGGTCTTGTGACCATCAGCCCTGGATCTGGTGGGGGCCAGCTCAGCGCACCCCCGTATGCGCTCACAGATTTCTCCCTGGAACATTTCCACCGAGGATACTTCAAGGAAGAGGCCAAGTAGATGCTAATCAGAATTATAGAAAACACCGTGTTTGGCTTTAGAAATATAAACAGACAGATTGTGTTTTCGCAGCAGCCTGACACAAGTTTGGGTAGGGAGCAACACTCCCTAATTCCCCCAAGCAACTTGCTGAGCGGCGAAGCTAGTGAGGAAGAGGATTTTCCTGCTAGTGGGGAAAAGAGCTGACTTCTGAGGCCTGATGGTGGAAGGAGACCCACACTCTTTCAAGTGCTGAGGGGTTGCTCCCACGCCCTTCTGGAGCGGGTGGGATCCGAACAGCAAGCCCAGTGCCTGGCTGTGACTTTCACTGCATCCGTATTTCTCTCCTTTACTCAGTTTCCCCAGATGGAGGAGACTTTGCTACTAAGACCGCCCTCCTGGTCAGTACTGCCTGGGTGGTTTGGTTGATTCGTGATCACGGTATGTGTCGGGGCGCTTTGAAAAGTGGGGTTGTATTCTTGGCTATCTAAGCACAGAGAGGCTGATAAAACCACCAAACCTCGTAGCAGTTTTCCTTTTGGCAAGCTGGGAGTGGACGGGGGCTGGACCACGGAGCTGCTAAGGACCATTCGAGCTCTAAAGGCAGATGAATTTTTGCTCCCCGTTTTCATGCAGTTAAAACGTAACTGATTGCAAGAGGCCAGGAGGCCAGGAGGAAGGAGTGAGCCCCGCACCTGGGGCGCTCTCAGCGTCTGATAAATGCCAGATTTACTGTGAAAGTGAGATTGATAAATACTAACTAAATCACAGCCGCGCTTGGGGCTCCACTCATTTATTTTTCCACCCCCCCCAAAAGGAACACAAGACACGGAACTCCAGTCAGGCATGACCGAGGCTGAAGTATTTGACTCTCCCATCCCGCTGCTCACAGAACTCGTGATTCTGCGGGCCCGGGGTTGGGGGGCGGGGGAAGGCCTGGGGCGGCCGGGCTGGGGTGGGGGTGCGGGAAGAGAGGCTGAGTCTGGCCAGGCTTTGGGAAAGGCAGGAGCCGCCCGGCCAGCCAGCTCGGAGCAGCAGCGTTTCATGAATAAACACTCTAATTGGGGACATCACAGATAATGGATCTGACTTCTTTCACTGGAGGGCCGGATCATGATTTGCTAATTGGATGTTCCTGGGGTGGTGGAGGCGCCCTCACTGGCCCTGAGTGATTACTAGTTAATGGGGTTTTAGAAGTTCCTGTTCCAGACTGATAAAGGAGAAGGAGCTGCGCCTTCCCGGAACGACACCCGGAAGGAAAGCAGCGGCTGGGAAAGCACATGGCGACACCGGGGCAGGGTGCGCCGGGCCCGAGAGGGGCTTTTGGAGTGGGGTGCCCCCCCCAGAGCCGCCCCCTTCCCTGGGACTGGACGGTGGGTTTGATCTGGTGATCAAGGGCCCTGTCTCACCACCGGCCTTTGAGAAGAACAAGGTCATGGAGAGCCTGGCTGGGCGGGGGGTGGCCGCGAGGAATGGCTGGTCACTGAGAAGCAGGGGACGTGCTTTGGGGTCTCAGGATCTGAGCTGAGTGAGGAGGATGCGGCTATTGTGCAGAATGGCCAAGGTGAGGATGAGGGGCGCTCCCCGGCCGCCCCCTACATGGGGCTTATGGCGCGCAAAGGGGGGGAGCTTCGGAGGAAGGCGGCCGAGAGGAGAAGGCGGGTTGAGCTTTCGGAGGTGGGGACTCGCCAGTCCTTTCTCCGGGGTCCAGGGCCACGCGGCAGCCCTTGGCCGGGCCAGGCTGTCTGCCGGGCTCAGAGGGAAGAGGAAGCGGGGAAAGGCAGGGTAAGAGCGCTCTGTGCCAAAGCTCAGGCCCACTCCCCTGGCATCGGCTAGAGCCAAGATCACATATCCCACGTCCCGTAGGATGCCTAGGACTCTTCCTCACTGAAGAACACTTCTTTCCTGAGGAAATGTCCATCCAAGGCCTCCGGGCTTTCTCCTCCATGCCGCCCCTTATGCCATGCGTCCTGTTTGCAGGGGACACGGCTCCTTCCCAAACCTCAGCACCTCAGTCTTGTCAACTGTTAGTTCTCTCATGTGTAAAAGACTTGGGGCCCCTCAATAAATGGCTCCGGAGCAGTCAAGGAGGGTGACCCTAGCTCTGATGTAACCCCACACGGACTGCTGAGCGCTGACTGTGGGGCATGTGATGCCAGCTCTTCCCTGGGCCCTTGTTATGTGCTGGGCACTGTGCTGGCCTCTCCCCCTCTGAGACTTCCTTTGATCTCGTCAAGAACCCGAGGAGAAAGGCGCGACAGATATCGCCATTTTACAGGCTGGAATAGAGAAAGTCTTCATGAAATTTCACCCGGTTCTTGGAAGCTGTAGCTTGAGGCAAAATGACACATAACAGAATGTGAAAGACACCAGCATTGGCCAGGATGGTTTGTTTGGTTTTTTCCTTCATCAACATTATAACAAAACAGCTTTAAATACGGCGTGTGATTTGAGGATCTGCTGGACTGAGGACATGAACTGAGTTCACACCCCGGGTAGCAGGCGGAGCTGGATTTGCCCCCAGTTTCATTGGACCCCAAAGGCGTGTCCTTCTCCATTGGACCACAAGCTCTTCCTTGAGTTTCTTTTTCTTTCTTTCCTGAACATAAATGACCTGGATTTGCTGCAAGGAAACTGATTTTATTTTTGTAGAAATGGTAAAAATGGATTCCAAATACAGTGTGCATTTCCAGATTCCTGCTAGAGGGAGCATTTCTTACCAGTGGTCTTTTCCAGATCTGATGATAAGGGGTCCCCTCCCAGAACTCTGACCACACCTATCAGCAAAGGAATCTTGTCTACGACCTCAGGCAAGATGCTTAAGCTCCCAGGGGCTGATTTCCCCATTACAGAAAACGACCCATAGGAATAGCTCTTCTAAGTTCCAAGTTCACAAGGATAGATCGAGAATTCTACAGGTGTTGTAAGAAGAGAGTTTGCTGTCTCCCAGATGGAACTTCTGCACCGGAAAAACAGTGAATGGTAGATCCAGTTACCTCCGTGTCCAGCAGTTGGTGGGTGGTTAGTTCCAGGACCCCACACGGATACCACCATGTATTGATTAATCCCTTACAGTATTTGAGTATAACCTACATACATCCTCCTGGACACTTTGAATCACAGCCTCCCTGGTGGCGTAGGGGTTGAGTCTCAGCGCCATCACTGCTGTGGCCTGAGTTCGATCCCCAGCCAGGGAGCCGACCCACATGGCACAGCAGACCTCTCCTGTCTCCGGCTGCTCCCCTCAGCAGTGGATTTCAGTCAGTCTGCCTGTTCTGCTCCCCACTCTGTCTCTTGTGAGTCCTCTCACCCCCCGCATCTCTGGCCTACACCCCAGTTCTTCCACTCAAAAATAGATAAAATTTAAAAAAGTAAATCATCTTGAGACTACTTAATACCTAAGCCAATGTAAATGATTGTTATACTGTAGTGTTTCAGGAATAAGAGAGAGGGGAAAGAGCCGG
Organism: Talpa europaea; assembly: GCF_964194135.1. Taxonomy (NCBI): domain Eukaryota; kingdom Metazoa; phylum Chordata; class Mammalia; order Eulipotyphla; family Talpidae; genus Talpa; species Talpa europaea. The sequence continues at coordinate 2,706,428 of NC_140084.1, read as the reverse complement.
TACCTATCAGTACAGACCCAGCCCTCCTAGGCCAACTACGGGGTAGGCACTTTCAATCCACAGCTGATTGCGTTGACACAGGACCCAAGGACATGCAGGCTGGCTGGACTGTGGGTTGTGACACTCATGTTTATCACTCCCCTGTCTTCTCGCTCACCCTTCCCTGGTGCTGTCTCTGTCTCCTGGCATGCCTGGTACGGCTCCATCTGGCTCATTTGTTATTCATGAATTAACATGTGTTTTGCATGCATTCACCTTTTAACAACTGTTCCAAAATACACCATAATGTAGCAACAAGAGTCTCCGTGTTTGCTCATGTACACTGTCAGTCAAAAATGCTTGACCAGGCATCCCACTTACACACGTGTGTCCACTTAGACACACATACATTTAAACAACATGCATGACTGATATTTCATAATAATAATATAAAAGTAAAAAGTCCATTTTTACACCACACCTTATGGGTCACTTTGGGTGAGCCTGATTCCTTTTAAAGTTCCCCGTCCCTGGGTGGCCAAAGGCCTTCGTTCCTTGGGGATGGGGGCAGACATCTGCGAGTGAACACTTATTAAACAAGAGTGTCTACGACCCAAGACTTTGCAGACATGTGATGAGAGAGAAGATGAAGGAAGGCGGGTCAAGATTCTTCAAGGAGGGCCCCCATGGTGGCGCAGGCGGTTGAGCACCACCCTGTGAAGGGATCTGCAGACTCTGCAGTGCGGGTTCTATGCCGGGTGGCTGGGGAGAAACCCACATGGCGCTGCTGACCGCTCCCGTCTCACCCGCTGCTCCCCTCAGTGGTGTATTTCGTCAGTCTGCCTGTTCTATTTCCCACTCTAGCTCCGGTGAATCCTCTCACCCTCCCGCGTATCTGGCCTGTACCCCAGCTCTTGTATAAATAAATAAATCTTTAAAATAAAAAGATTCTTCAAAGAAAGCCATTTATGTCCAGACATTAATGGAAATTCTACTAATTTCAAATGTTTGTTTGTTAATGTCCACACTATGGATGAACGGAAGGCAGCCGGGGGTGAATGCGGTCTATGTACTGTCGCAGTGTCACCCTCCCCTACAGTGTAGAGAAAACCTTTTTGCATCTTGTTAAACCCCATATCTCTCAGGGACACAACACATTAAACTGGATTAATTCTTTCATCCAAGTTTGAATGAATTTGATGAGTGTAGATAACAATGACGAAGAGGAAAAAAACTGCAATAAGAGCCAGAGAAAGTTGGGGGAGAGATCCAGAAGGATCAAACTTGGGAGACTCGGGTGCCTAAGGATCTGGTTCAGGTCCACAATTTCCCTCCACCCCAGCATCTGACACCCCAGAGCTTGCAAGAAGGGCAGAAGCATCAGCCCCTTCCATGAGAGCTTTTCTTTCACCCCTTTGGGCAATGTTGAGTTCCCTGAACATGAACGGGTAGCAGGGCCTGCTTTTGTGCCCTGAAGCTTGGAAGTCTCTCTTCCTCCAGAGTGACTTGGAGAAGACTAAGCCGCTCTCTGCGGCCCTGGGGACCTTTCTCTCCCACTGCCTGGGCTCTCCAGGACTTGCTAAGGGAGGGGGATGCAAAACGCATGCTAATGAACGAATACAAATGAGGCCAAGCTATATAACTGCCATGAGGGTGTCTAGAGAGGTAACTGGGGGCACAGAAACAGGCTCCGAAGAGGGAGAGATGACCACAGAGTGACAAAGCAAGATAGCCAGGGAGGTACCGAAGGGAAGAAGGCGCTACCTTGCCTCGCCTGGTAAAGAAAAAGCATTAGAAAAGAGAAAAAGTGGGTAGGGGAGGCATCCTGCTGCTGTGCATAGCCACAGGTGAGGGTCAGTCAATTCAATGGACATCTGTCCACTGGGCAGACTCTGCCGTGAAATAGCCGCGAAGCTAGGACTAAGGCCGCTCCTATAGCTAAGCCCTTTTGACCACGGAAATTATCACATCACGTGGCTAATCCTCGTAACACGGAGGGAGGGCTCTTATTATCATCCCAATTCTGCAAATGAAGAAACCGAGGCACAAAGATCACAGAGTCACTGCCCTGTGTCCTGTGGCTGGGAGTTGGCAGGTCCGAGGCTGTGGGGCCCCTGGAAGCCGCCACCTCCACCCGAGATTCTGCACCAGCTGCCGAAGACCCAGGGGTCAGGAGACAGGGTTTCTATCCTGCCCTCTAACTTCATTTTTTGCCCCCTGCAAACTAGTGCTGGGGATCAGGATGGACCCGTGAAATGCACACTCGGTGGAGAGAGGTGCTGTGTTGGTCTCCTAGCCACGCCGGCCTCAACTTCTAGGGACAGACCAAGGCATCTGACGTATTGATTAGCCATGGTCACTTCTTCCAGACATGTTTAAAATAGGGTTAAGAAAAAATCAGCTCAGCACAGACAGAGTAATATTTGAGACCTCTTCATTTACAAGACTAATAATCCCTCTAGAAGCATTGGGATTCATCATACATGGTAAATATTTGTTTGGACAAATTTTAAATTGAGGATCATTTGATTGATAGATAATTGTTTCCAACGTCAGCTAAATACGTTCAGCTGTCGCTGCCACATCACAAATTGATGTGTTCTCTTTTTTCTGTTTTCTTTCTTCCTCTCTCATTTCTTTAAAAAAAAATCCTGTGCAGTATTTTCCTATCACCAGTTCTGAAGCTGATTTCTGTACCAAGGAAAAAACACATCACACCCTTTCAGTCTCCAAGGGACCCAAAGTATTAGAAAGCCCAGAGGGAGGAATTTGGGGCTGGACCCCACAAGAACTCCAGGATGTGTTCTGGCAATTTAAATGCATTCACATCCTATACTTCCTGGCCCAGGAGACCTAGGAGTTAGAAAAATAGAGCTTAAAGTCAGAAAAGCTTCCTGGAGCTGGTTCCTAAAAAAAAAAAAAAAAACAAAAACAAAAACAAAAGCAAAAAACAAACAAAAAACAAACACCCTCCTGGATTTTTAGTAAATAAATAGAAGCAATAGGGGAAAATATTGATCAACTCTTCCCCCATTAGGAATAGAGACCAGATGAGAAGAAATATATTCTGTTTGCACTAAGCACAGAGGTCTGATTCTTATTAGATCTGCTTTCACATTTCTTTTAACTCCCTGGCTTATAGGCCCTCGCTCAGTTTCATGGCTCCTTCACAAATAATAAATATGATTTTTATGGCTAATTAACACAGCAATCTGTATTTTCATTTACTCACTCCTCACTTCTGGAAAAGTTAGTGGCCAAAGGGAGAAAAAAAAAAATGCTAGATTCTCTTAAAGGTAATTTGTTCAAACACTTCCCTTGTTATTTTTTTTAATAATAAGTTTAAAAATCTATTATTATAGAGTAATTGCTCATCAAATTTCTTTTTAAAAGTCAAAGCAATTTTCAAATTATAAAGAACTTCTCAAATGTGTCTAGATAATTATGAGGCTGCATTTTATATAGCTCTGTACCTCCGTAAGCTGCAAGGCCTGCTATAATCTTTGCCTCTGGAGCCCAAGATTGCAACTGTGTTCACGTGTGAAGCGCCGTGTGATGCACGTTAAATATACAGCAATTCTAGGGCTCATAACACACACGTATAGAAAAGATCTCTTGGCTTCCTGTGACACTAGCTGTTAGCACCAGCACATTATTTCTTCCCAAAGGTAAAGGATGATAAAGAGATAGGTGGGTCAGTGGGTGGGTGGATGGAAAGAGGGATGAACAGACAGGATGGACAGATGTAGAGGTGGGGAGATGATGGATGGACAGATGGACAGACAAGTGGAATGGACAGGTGGGTAGATGGGTGGGTGGGTGGGTAGGTGGATGGACCATGACTTCAACTAACTCATCCCTGCTTGAGATAGTGAGCTGGTGAAAGTAAAGGCCACTGCAGAGCTGAGTCTCCAGAAGAACTCTTGGCCATTAACAGAATCACTACGTCTAAGCTTTGGGACAAAACTATGGTAACGTTGAGCTCTCCCCACCATTGGCCTGGAAGCTGATACCCAGAAACCAATTATTAGGTGCTTCCTTGCCACAGTTTCAACCTTGATAGCATCCAAATAATTCTGATTTTTTTTAAATCATAAAAGCCTGAGTATCTGTGGATTTTTCTTAAAAATTGAAATCAAGGCCAATTTTGGAATCCCTAGGACTGTGAATTGATTCTAGGAAATGTGGAAAACAGGAAAACTTCAGGATCTCTAGCATGTATAGTGTATGTGCGTTCAGACACAGGCAGTATCTCACACAGTGCGCGCGCACGTGCACACACGCACACACACACATACACACACTCACTGCACTCCAGTCTCCTTTTTCGACTTTATTCTCAGAGTCAGTGTTAGCCTGGAGTACCGGTACCCTGGAACCTTCCAGACACTTGGCCCTCTAATAGCTGCTCCCCTAAGCCACCTGGACGGAGAAGACACCCAGAACCGCTTTGAAAATGGCCTGGTTCACTTTAAACACAGCTCCTGCCCGCATGAATCTCTGCCCCTCCAATACAGTTGCCGGCTGTGATCTGCTGCCTTTCAACTTGGAATAAAATACATTACTTATGCAGCGAATGTTTTTAATGTAACAAAGCAAAGGAATAAAAATGCCTTACAACAGTTTTATTAAAAACAAATTCCCACAGTAAATACATATACACTCCGTTTCTGGGAGCAAAATAGCCAAGGACATCACTGCTAAGTGCTCTGGGAAGTGCTTATAAATTACTTGAAATAAAATACATTGTTGCCTGGACATCAGGGATGAAATGCTGCAGTTTGTAATAAATTAACACAGAACTTTACTTCCCCTCCTCGAACAAAGCAGCCATTTGTCTGAATAACCCACATTCAGCTGTGAGTTATATTTTCACAACTCCAACTGCATTCATTTGCAAATTATTCTGCAGTTTTAATGCTCAAGTTTTAAATACCTTAAGAACTAATAAATAAAGCAAAGTAGAGCAAACAGTTGGCTTGTAGTTTAAAAACTGCCCTAATTTCTGCTTTTCTTTTGGCTTTTTTTCCCTTTCAAAGTTATTTTTTTTTTTCGTAAATGGCATAAAGTTTCTTTAAACTACATTGAAAAAATAAAAGGCTAAAATATATTAGGTATTCACACCAGAGAGAAGTTTCCATAATTCCCTTTACGGAGAAGGTATTTGGCTCGCTCTCCTTTACATGTTTAAGACTTTTCTTCTACCAAATACTTTAATTTAGTGACAGAATAATTTATAACTATCTTTGAGGTTTTTGCCATTGTGTGACTTTTGTCTACAAGTCTTGGAATTGGTTAGATTTTTCTCTCTCTCTCTCTCTCTCTCTCTCCCTCAACTAGACTGTGTCCAGGAAAAAAAAAAATTCTCAAAAGAAAAGTTGTGTCACTTCCCTTGAATTATTTTGATTATAAAACAAAAACTCTGCGAGAAAACTCTTTTCAAACCTGTTCTGTAAAAAGAAAACCAACGGCTCTCCAGGTTCTTGAAAGAAAAATTTGATAGAAGCATTTAGAGATTCCATTGGAGGTTTGAAGGTTATTTTCCTGGCCAAAAAAATAAAGTCCTCTTTTCCTAGCTCCGAGTTACTGCTTTGTTGGGGTTCTCCGTATTGTTTTAAATAAGGTGCTTTGTGGCCCCGTTGCTCTGGATAAAAGTAAAGCCCCCACTTTCAGGAAGAGATTTTTTTTGGGGGGGCGAAGTCCTCAGAAGCATGTTATTTTCAGAAAAGTACCTCGTAAAATATTTTTATAAAATAGAAGTTGAAATCATTTAAACATCGCTCTCTTTGATAAATCTGTTTGGAGAAAACTCTTTTGATCCCCTCTTTCCTCTGATCCTCATCTTTTATTTTGCTTAGAGGTAAACAACATTTGCCTCATTTAAACAATGGCATTTGCCATTGTGGTTCTGAAAGTGTTTCCCTGTTACCCTGTGGCCATTTATCACTTGAAATAAAATAAGGATACTTTGCATCCCAGACTTTTATCACCTCCCAGAAAATGTTTGTTGTTTTTTGCTTTGGTGGTTCGACTCCCTGCCCCCCAACCACCACCACCCCCTCCTGAGCTATGGGAGATTGTTTTAGGACATTTCAAAGCCTTTTGTGAAGAGGGAGCTGAAATCCTTCTTCGGAGAGTAAGAAATGCTTGATTACATGCCCTGCAAAATGGGAGATAGTCCCAAATTCCCTTTTAATTAAGATGTCTAAATAGCCATTGCTTTGCAGAGAGAGCTTTCCAAACAGTTTTAAAAGAAGGATGCTTTGAGAACTGTAGCCGAGGTCCCGCCTTCTCTGGGACCCCGGGGAAGACCCCGGGGGAGGTACAAGGACCAGAGGGGCTCTAAGAAGATCAGATGGGCAAGGACACCCAAAAGCAGCCACCGGGCAGAGCTAATCACAGGCCCCCGGAGCTTCAGCAGCGCCTTGGACTTTCTGCTCAGCGAAAACCCGCTTAGCAGGGCCATCTCTGATCTCTGCCTCCACACACACCTTTGTCATTTCCAAACCTCGCTCCGTGATTCCGGGTTTGATGCTATTTGATTCTCTGACCATACAAGCCTGATTAAGAGCATTTGCTTAGGCCCTGAAGACTCCATAGCTGGCCACCCATCTGGTGCTAGGCTTGAGTCGGTGAAAATCCCTCGGCTTAGCACTGAATATTCTTTTTAAAGACGTTTAGCTAAAAGGGCTGACATTAGCATATGTTCCCCCCAAGTGTCCTGTTGAACTTTCTGCCGGGCATTACCCTACCACGGGCTTTCTGGATGTTGTCCAATGAGAGATTGGCTTGGAACTGTAAAATTAGCCATCTGCCTATTAAAAATGTAACCAGCTGCATCCGATGAAACACAGTGACTATTGAAATGAACTCATCCGGGAGAGAACTCGCGTCCCCTGCTTGGACATTTTTCCCATCTACTGCCGCTCCGAGGCACTCCCCGGGCGAGACGCCTCCGTCCTTGCTTGGGGAAGAGGAAAGTCTCTAGAGTGAAGAAGAAGACTTGCAGGGTTTTTGTTTTTCATGACTCAAGGTCCCGCATTTCTCAGGTTGGCCTAGACCTGAAGTCCAGAATTCTCTCTGTCTTTGCCGCGCCTTTCAGGCGCCTCCCAATTGCAGGAAAATATAAAATAAGCGAGCAAATCCTTAACCACCTCTGCCTGACTTCAAGATGCTACACGCAGACACTCCATCCTCCATCCTGCATATTCCTAATAACCCTTAATCCCCGAGCCTGAAATAGCCGAAGCAGCACAGAATAACTTAAAACAGAGAGCCGGGCGGTAATTACTCCTGCAAGAGCTTCCATTTCAGCAGATAGTACACATGGCATATTTACTGCAAGGTCTGTTTATTAAAAATGAGAACTTTCAATAGCTTGTGCTATTTTTTTCTAAAGCCTAATGGAGCATTAAAAAATAATTCATTAACTAATTAACAAAACTGTGTTTATTTACAGTATATAAAATGTTTCTATCAGGAAAATAACACACCATAATACAGCGTTGTGTTGACAGCAAAACATCTGCAGCTTAATTTAATGCATTTACTAAATGACGAGGGGAAATCAAAGGATCTTTAAACAGCTCCTTCTCTGCCTGTGATTTTTGTGTGTGTTTTTTTTTCTTCTCTCTTTTGAGGTCACAGGCACCAAGATGCCCCTTGGGAAGCTGGAGCTCATTGAAAAGATGCTCAGTCTAATAATCTTTCTACAATTACGGACTTACCGGTACCACGGATAGTTTGGACTTGATGCCAGTTACAGCCCATGGGTCCGTGTCTTAAACATAAGCGCTTTGCATTAAGTGCTATAGGCCAACCCGATGAAATTGTCTTTTTTGTGTGTTTGTCAACACCGGTCAACTATTGACAAGTTGCTGTTGAACTTAATTTTTCCCATTTGGATTTAGTGTTTTTCTCTCTCACTTATTTTATCCCAAGAAGGATTTTTGCAAACACAAATAATTAAGCTCAAAGTCAGTGGTCATTGATATATTGGCCTCTCAGATGATCATATTTAGCGCATGTTTTGGCTGGATTCCTTTTCCCAGGAAATCTCTCCGTTCCCCTGTCCTTACCGGAAATGTCTGAGAAAGCAAGGAGTATTTTATTTCTTTATTTCTTTGATTTCCTTATCACCACCTCACTATGAAGTCTCAAGAAAAAGAGACAGCAGTAATCACATTACCGACAATTCAGGTGGGTGTGTAAATCACGACTTCTCAGGAGGAAAAATTATGGCCAGGAAAAAAAAAAAGAGAGAGAAACTCAGCAATGCAAACAAAAGCCATCTTTGGAGAATTTTTCCTCCATTCACGGAGACCTAAAGCTCAGAGCGATTTCAGGCATTACGAAGTGAACTGGGGAGGGAGAGGGAGGAACCCATTTTCCCTATAATACCCCAGTGTAGTCAGAGTGTCTATAAAAGTATGTAACGATAATAAAATGTTTTATTTCAACTTCTCTCTGCAGGGCCTCTTTGCTGCCTTTTCACAGTACAAGCTCTGACTACAAGAGTCCCAAGATTTCCAGTAGCAATTTCACCTGTTTCGGTGCCAACACATTTTAAGATTTTTAAGCTACACATGGTAAGTTGGCTATATCACAAGTCTGCTTAAGATTAGATTTAAATTTTTTTTTAAGTTCGTTCAACAAGACACACTTAGTGGCCACAATTGTTTTAGCTGCGTCCCTGGGAGGGGCTGTGTGTGATTTATATCTGTTAGCTCACAGCACTAACATCTGCTGTGCAATTCTACGAGTGTAGCCAGATTGTGCTATTGTGTGTTGATGGTGGACTTGGGTTTGGTTCCTGGATGGGGTGGGGTGAGGGGGACTATCTACAAACCCTCAATCATTTTCTCTCTCCTCTTGCCCCGATCCTGATCCTACTTATCCTTTAAAGTAAGAGAGCAGATACTTGCTGCCTGGCATCAGAGTTGGTTTGGGTGGGGAAGTTAGAAAGTATTTAGCAAACGTGCTATCACAACCCCGTCTGTGACCGTGGGCGACATTGCAGTCGGACGACGGTGTCTCAGGGAGCCCAGGCATGTCCTCGCAAGGCTTCTCAGCGCATGGGTCTTCCGATCACTCAGAAGGAGCAAGAAGGGTGCATGAAACAGGTTCGTCGCAACAGATCCACGTGGAGAGCCAATCAAGAGCTCCACTTTCAGTTTGTCCACTGTGACCGCAAATAATCGCATCCTAACTCTTCCGCTCGAGTGAGCAGGTCTGTTTTTCTTTCCACGCTTCTTTCTGTAAGAGAAAGAGACACGTGAAAAAAACAGCCTATGTCCGGGACCATGGGGACCTCGAGCCGCCTGGGCTGTTTTCCGAGATCAGATCTCAGCGAGCCTTGGCTCCAGCTGCATCTGTCCTCCTCACACTGTTCAGGCCTGGACCAGGCGAAATGTTCAGGATGACAAGGATTTGTTTTTTGCAGCTACAGCTCACCTTTGACAGAATCAGACATTTCGAAAGAATCAAGAAAAATGAGGGCCTCCCTGGTGGTGCAGCAGGTTGAGCATAGCGCTGTGGAGCTCTCCACGGCCTCTGCAGCACCGGTTCGATTCCCGGCCGGCCAATGAGAAACCCACATGGCGCGGCAGACCTCTCCTGTCTCCCCGCTGCTCCCCTCAGCAGTGGATTTCAGTCCGTCTGCCTGTTCTGCTCCCCACTCTCTCTCTGGTGAATCCTCTCACACCCTCCCGTGCCTCTGGCCTGTACCCCAGCTATTGTATTAAAATAAAATAAAATAAAATAAATCTTTAGGAAAAATTATATGAAAAGAATCAAAAATTTAAAGTTAAAGATTTCCCTGGTTTGCATCCTCTGGTTTCATTTGCATTTTGAATCCTGGAGATAATGCTGAGCAGTTTGGTGAGTGCCCCCTCACTGCAGTGGGCCTCAGTAGCTCCCTATTACCCACAAGAGAGACAGCCCAGTCGCTTCTCCTTCAAAAAGACAATATGCTTCGTCAGTCTTGATCTCATTCAGCCTCCTGCATCTGAACCCCCCTCTACCCAATCATTCAATGTCTGTGAATGTGTGGCCTGTGTTTTCTCAGACCCCAGCGCCTTGGCATAAGCTGAATCCCCTCCCTGACACCTGCTGCTTTCTCTGCCTTGTTAACTTCCACTTTGATCTCTCCAGACCCAATGTCAGCCTCTTCACTGCCTGCCCCACCCAGGCTGAGTGCATCACACCCTCCGCTAAGAGGAGGGTATCCAGGAGCTGTGAGGAAAAGCGGTCATGAGCTCAGGCCCTGGCGCCAGACATCAATCAGGCTTGCAAGTCTCGGTGTGCACTTGCCACGTGTGAGTCTGTAAGCGAGGTGGTTTCCCCATCTGTAAAATGGGAATAATAGAAACTACCTGCAGCTGAAGAGCATCTATGTATGCAGGGTGCTTCAGATGGCACACGGTGTCAGGAGGGGTTAGCAATTACTTTCTAGCAGGATTTTCAACTCCCATGTCTGGGGACCTCCCCCCCCCCCACACACACACACACACATCTCCTTCCCCAATCAAGCACAGGGACCTCACTATACCCATCCTTGGAGGACGATGACTGGTCGCCTCCCACTTCTTAGCCTCCAGCCTGACAGAGAGAAAAAGGCTGAATGACTGACCAGTGGAGAATGAGAGAACAGGAAGGGAGAGAAAACAGGAAAGGCAGGAGGGGTTGGCGCGGAGAACAGGCTCCCTGCTCGCCCGCACAGACGGTGTGTGAGAAGTCAGCTGGAAACAGAGCCGTGACTAGAGCCAATCGTCAAGGTAAAGCTCAGAATTATGATTTTTGTTGGGGGGAAAAACACCTCGCTGAACATATTTATTTTCCACCCCCACAGCGAGGACAGAAGATTCGGCAAAACCCGACTCTAAATTATGGTCTTTCATCCATCTATACTTTGATTGCCAGAAATCCAAACCACCTCCTGTCAAGCTGGGGAAGGGTGTGGGTGTGAGGAAGCCTCTAGAAAGGCTTCGTGATACACGGCCCCCCACGCAAGCCAGGCCCCACAGCAGATTACCTGGGTTTGCGGTGCATAGAATTGCCCAGCTGGGGAACACGGGGCAACTATCTTGTCTATGGAATAGAAATAACGTGAGCATCGCCTCCCTGGGTCACGGTGGAGTGAAATGAGATGATCCCTGTACATCCCTCCGCCAGCACCTGGCGTGGCACGTGCACCCCACGCGCAAACCAGGCTCCTCAAGAGACTTAGAAACTGGGTTGGTGGAGCTGGTGAAGGAGCCTTCCAGAGAAGACGAGAGCGCCCGAGACCCTGCGGAGTGAAATTGGCACCGAGTAGATAAAAAGAGAGTGTGCTTTCTTCCCTTCTCTGTGTTTGGATTGGCTTTTGAAACAGCACAACCTCCGCTAACCTTCGTCGCAACACTGCTCTGAAATGTTACTCCAGGATTTGACATTTCCTTATTCTTCCTACTACTGTTTTCTCCTTTGTTGCTTTGAAAATATGAATTAATGATGAATACTAATGAGCCCTGTGACAAGGCTAGACTCCACTAGCGTTGGAAGCTTCAAGACTCATGAACTGCCAGGGAGGGAGGCTGACGCCTCTCCTGATTTCCAAACTCACATGGCCCCAATATACTCACTTATATTCTCTCTTCTCTTCCATCCAACTCCCGGCTTTTAAAAATTTTTAAAGAATCTTCATGAAAGCCTCATGAGTGAGACTTTGAACTTGTTCATAAGGTTTTATGTGTCTACCTGGAGTCGACGTGAAATTGCTTTTTTAAAAAGTACTGTTGCATTTATGAAAATCTTTGTGGATGCCTTTTTATTGTTCTGTGCTTTTTTTCCCTTCTTCTTCTTCTTCTTCTTCTTCTTCTTTTATGGTCCCTGATGCTGTTTCATGGAGCTTGGGGATTTGTGAGGTAGCCAGCCAGAGGGAAATCAAGTCGTTGATATTGAACATGCAGGGACTTCCGAACTGATGCCAATTTTCCCTCCCTCGCCAATAAAAAAACAGCAATATTTTTTCTGTCGTTGGTATCAAAGACGACTTTTATGACGTGCTCTGCACTGCCATCTCAACACAACGGTAAATATTTCAGTATTAAAAGCTAAGGAGGAGCCAGGGGAAACTATAACATGCAGAATTTTGAAATCAAGTCGTACAGTCGACGTGGGTGCTGAAAGCACAGGTTAAATGTCCCCCTTCTCGGCGATGTCAGATGCTCCGTACGCCCAGCAGCCACCATGGTTAGGAACAGTGTTCAGAAACAAATGTTCTTTGCTATCGGGGATCCCTCTCTACTCTAACTCCTTTTCTTGACTGCACTTGCCAGGCCAGAGGTTGATAAGAAGCATAAGACAGGCACGTAAAAATATGTGGCCTGGTCCAGGCTAGGGAGGGCTCCGTGGGAGCAGGGAATTTCTCTAGGTCTGGTTCTGAACATGTGAATTCAAATCCTAAGTGGCCTGGGGCCCTGAGCCAGGGAGCTGACCCACATGGCGCGGCAGACCCCTCTGGCTCGCCCGCTGCTCCCCTCAGACGTGTATTTCAGCAGATCCGCCTGTTCTGCTCCCCACTCTGTCTCTGGTGAATCCTCTCTCCCCCCGCACCTCTGGCTTGCACCCCAGTTCTATGCAAAAATAAATAAAATCTTTAAAAAAAAAAAAAGGATTCAATCAGATAACACTTCTAAGGACTTAGCATAATATCTGCCAATAGAGAGTTCAGTGTTTGGTGAGTCCAGTGGGTCAAGCAATAAAGGAGGCAGGCCATGCACTGGCTCCTCCTGAGGGGAGACGAAAACATTCTAGCGAGCAGCAGGAGGAGGGGACTCTCCTGCCCAGGAGGCCTGCACACACGGGGCCTCTTCAAAACAGACTGTGAGTTGTTTCCCTTTCACGCCAGTTGGGCTGAGCAACAATTCCTTGACTAGCTTGCTCATTGACTAGCTTGCTCACTAAACCCCCCCAAGTTTTCCAATAATGTCTTCATCAAATCCTTTGTAATCTGTTAAAAATTTTTTAAGCCACAAAGGCCTCCAGAAACTTCCAGTTCTGGATGGTGGTTATAGTGAGGGTGGGAGGGGTGGGGGGAGCTTGCGGGGACCCCCAGCAATAGACAAAAGAGGCAAATGGGTGCTGATGGACACTCGACAGCTCTAACTGTGAGGGTTCTGCGTGAAGGCTAAGAGTGTGGCCTCAGGGTCGGAGCGCATTCGAATTCAGACTCCATCACTAAATGGCCCCCTGACAGTGGGCAGGTCCCTTAGTGTTTTTGTACCCACTTTCTGCAGCCATAGTGGGCCATAGCATTGAGCGACCGCTTATGTCGGAAGCGTTCAGAACAACGTGTGTACCTGATAAAAAAAAAAGTGTTATCTGATAATACCATCGAGGCTCTGGTGGGCGTGGCGTGGTCACAAACGCGGAGAGGTGAGATCCTGTATTTCTGATTCATATCCAGTGTGGTAAACCAATGTTACCTTAAGAAACGAATCATGTTTACAATCCCCGAATAATAATAATAATCATCAGATAAAGTGTGATGTGCACACTGTAAACCGTCCGCTGTGCCAGAGACTTCATGCCATTTATGAGGTTCACCCTCAGAAGGAGATGGACGGTTAGCCCTGGGCCAGTTGGCTGTAAAATGGGCTTAAAGAAGTGCTTCCCTAGAAGATGGTTGAAAGGATTCAGTGATGGAGCATGTGTAGCTAGAGAAGGGCTGGGCCTGCCCAAATATAGGGCCTCAGAGAGGCTCGACAGCTTGATTAGGTGCAGGCAGCTACTGACTAGCGTTTGAATCTGACCTGGATCCAAGCTCTCACCTGCTCCACAGGGGAAGCTCCCAGCATGCCTGCGGGGCCCCTCCTATCTATCCTGCCTGGGAAGATCAGAAAGGTCTCTGTCCCCGTCTATCTGTCTGTCTCTGTGTCTCTCTCATACAACAGCAGTTGACGCCCATCGGGTTTGCCTTGATGCCATAGAATGACTCCATCTACACTGACAAGACATCATGAACTCTGTGGGCCAAGAGGCACAATCACTTATCACAGGCCACGGTGTAGTCACGTGTCACGTGATCACACAAGACTCACCGACCCTGGTCATGGCTAGTCTGACTCAGCCTGCAGCCAAGAGGAAGTCAAATGTGGTTAATTAAGACTGCAGGGAATGTTTAGACTGTGTGCAACCGATACCCAGCCACCGTCTCCATGCTTTCCTGGAGATGCATTCTGCACACCAGTATCACTGGACTTCCTAATTCCTCCCGATATTGTCAGAGAGAGACCGGAGGAAAGGACTTACCGCTCTCAGAATTCTCCCGGTGCCCGCTTAAAGAAAGTTGACTGATGAGAGAGGACAAGCAGTGATGCTGAATTACGCTTCTATTTACGCTTGCATTATAACCTTGAAGTCCAAAGCTTGCTTCTCTTGCAGGATGAGAATGAGTCTTGTGTCCCCGCGTGGCCCCCGTAGAGCCTGGCGAGTGGCTCTCCCCAGACACCGCCACCAGGAATGGCGGACCCGGCCATGAAACAGAAAAGGGACGCCATGAACAGAAAGGGTTCTTTCATCTCAGATGAAAGAACCAAGGTCTCCCTGGGCTCTTTGGGGAAAGATCCTGAAATAAAAACGTATGGAGGGAACACAGACAGTTTTCTTTACTAATGATTTGGAAGTAGGGCAGAACCTATGGAGTAAACACTCCCTAAGGTGTTTTGAGCTCTAAATAAAAGACAATTTGCCCTCCTGCTAATTGTTCTTTCAGCTTCAGAAACCACAGCGTTGGCACAAGACACTAAAAGCTACCTGTTCCCAGCTAGAGCTCATTACTGGGCTCCTCCACGAGCTCAGTTCCTACAGAGCCACGCGCCCCATGCAGCTTTGAGGGGGCAGGAGCCCCACAAACTCTTTCAAAGAAATAAGGGTTCTTGTTCTGCAACAGAGTGGGCCCCAGGGAAAGGGGGGTGTCCAGGTTCCCTGCCCCACCCAAGGGAGGATTTGGAAACGATCTTCTCTGTTCTTTTCTCTTTTCTTTATTGTACACCAGCTGTATTCCGGTTCCTTCACAAGACAGGACTCGCACACCACAGTCGCACACCCTGCAGTGTGTTTTGTCTTGATGCGGTGGCCGGCAGGGCTCCTTTAGAGCAGGCAGGTTTGGGGGCCTGAGGTACCCAGGATGTGGGGGACATACCTCAGCCAATCTGGAGATATGTTAAAGGTCCAGAAAAGAAACTTACTCAGTTGTGCTTAATGCGGTGATTCCCGAACGTGTTTGACTACCGAGTCATCAAAAATACAGACGGAGCAATAGCCCCTCTCGCTCCCCTGCGCCTGGGCTGGCGGGCGGCGGCGCTGCTGCAGGAGCTGCCTGCTGAGGCCGTGTGGGCACTGCTGGGCTTGCTGGGCTGTGTGGGTCGGGGTGCAGCTCGGGGTGACAGGTCGGCGAGACGCGCTTCCCAAGTATCTGTGTGCGTGGAGCGGCGTCTGTGGGGTGTTGTGATTGGGGGGAGACAAGCTCAAGGGCAGAAAGCGAGAACCTGAGAGCACAGGGCGCCGTGGAAGTGGAGACCATGAAAAGCCGCAAACAATGCCTGATTTGTATCTCCCGCCATCTCTGCTCTGCTGTCCTCCCACCCCAGGGGGGACTCTGAACCCTGAGGTGGAGGCCGTTCAAACCCAGAGCTCTCTTGTGAGCAGCTCTATGAGGCCCCATCGTAGATGCAGCGGCCAGGTGACAGGACAGGGCTGAGGGGGCTCAGGGCGGCCGTGTCCTCGGGCGACAGCTGAACGAGGGGGCTTGACGCAGAGGCCCACGAGGGCCCTCACCCCACAGCACGTCGTGGCCACCGCCTGCCCTGGGGACCCCCAGACAAGTGGGGAGACGCCAAGGGAAGCCTTGTGGAGTGACAGACATCGGCACAAGACTGGGCAGCTGGTCCCTGCTGAGGATGTCTCTGTCTTGCTTGCAATCCCGGAGACACTGGATTCCTAGGAGACATTCTGATTCCATCTGTAAAGCACACCCGCCCGTTCCTTCCTCTTATGAAGAACTAAAATGAGACCAGGTGCCTCGTGCGGCCCACTGAGAGTCACTCATCGTCTCGATGCCACTGCAGGGGCCACAAATGGCCGCCTCTGCTCCTTCTCTGCAGGAGACTACGGAGTATCGGGGGGCGTCGTCATTGAGGAGCTGTCGCCGCGGGACAGGGGATGGAGAAGCAAAAGCAAACACCAAATGGAAAACAATGCTCAAGACACACCGAAAAATCCTGGGGTGATGCCGTGTTGTTGGGGGCCTTGCTTCTAATCAGGACTCCTCAGCCTGAGAGCAGTTAAAAAAGTGGTCAGACAAGTTGCGAACATGGTTGCTCCGCCGAGGGCTGTCTGCGCTCCTCGAAGGGTGGATGTGACAAAAGATAAACGGGGACAGTGGGGTTGTCTGGGTCGGGGACACAAAAACATGAAGAGCCGATGACGCGCCAGGCATTTGATTAAATCCTGGCTTGAAACTGTCTTAAAGTCCAAAGGACGTTTCTTTTTTAACTTGGAAAACTTAAATACGAAGAGGCATGCTGGGTCGTTACTGAGGTCACTCTTTCCCTAGGTACCATAATTGTATTCTGGCTGAAGAAGATGGTGATGTCCTTATTCTTGGATGATGCCAGACAGAATATTTAACGGGGTGGGGATGTCGACCGTGACATCCACAGATTTTTGGATGGCGTGAGTGTGAGACAGAGAGAGACAGAGACAGATCAGTTGGTGGGTCTCGATGAAGATTGATGGCCGTTCACTGTATCTGTGTTTTCAGGTTTCCTGTGAGATTAAAGACCTTTGAATTTAAAAAAAAAATACTTTTTAAAAATAAAAATCACACAAAAAACCAAAGTGATAGTCCTACCGCAAAACAAAGCAGCTTTCTTTAGCCCAGGTTTTCTGGTTACTTCTGTGGCTCCTGCAGGTAGTTTATATCCTTTCTAAGAAGTAAGAGACTAAAGAAGGATGAGCCCCCCGTCCTTCCCTTTAATAAGCATTTCTCTTCTCTCAAATAGCCCCGCGAGCCCGGAGCCTGCCTCCTGCACCCATTGAAAGAGCCCTGTCGGCGTCAGACTGAGTTTTTCTGGAACCAAGAGGCTGACCTTGCACGGAGAGGTAAGAGGCGCTTGGAGCTCGGTCCCGGCTTGGGTTTCAAATTCATTATTTCAAAACCAGATGAAGTAAGCGGAGCACAGATCTAGTCGTCCCAAAGAATTCTGGTGGCAAGGGGTCCCCTCGAGTGACCCCCTTGGGCAAACCCAGTCCTCACGCTGCTAAAATGCCCCCGTTTGGATGGTCACACGTTTGGGCCATGGTGGAGAGTCCCGTAGGCAGGTTGTCCAGAGGAGGAAAGCCAGGGAGAGTTAGGTTCAAGGTCACCAAAGGAAAGGGAAGGAAACAAGGGCACCCCCAAAGGAGGTGAGCTCTGTGGACACGTGATCTAGCTGTACGTGGCGACTGCACTGAAATACAGCTCGGTGAGTAGGACACACTTCTCCCTTCTCTGGGCCCCGAGAGTCAGACCTCACCGACATGCCCACTTGGACTCAAGAACAAGGGCTAGTGTTTTTAAAGGGAGTCGGCCCAAGGTGGACAGCGGTGGTGCCCATCGGGAGCGAGTGACCATCAGGGGGAGCGTGACCACGGAGGGCGGCTCTCGTAGAAATGATGAAGCATCCAGAGAAGGAGCAGTTGGAAAACCTTTGAGATTCCTTCCTGCCTGGTCCCATTTCCCACCTCTTCCGTCTCCCCACGACAGCCTGCTAGAAATAAGACCGGTGCCAATGCTGCTGGCCTCTAGAGAGCGTGCCCGCTGCCTGGGCGGTGACCTTGGCTGTTTGGAACAGCATGGAATGGACCCATCGAGGCCTGTCACCTAGCACAGCAGGGTGGGAACAGGAGACCAGGGGGCCTCTTGGGGAGCCTTCTAAACCTCAACTTTGGTCTTTGTGTGTCACCCCCTGATCACCAGGTACCCTAGACAGCCTGCTGAAAAGAATTCAGAGGCTCTCAAGCTCCCAGCGGGAAAACCTTGGAGCCTGTTGTTGGAAATAGCTCCCAACCTGCATCTCAGGCAGGTATTTTTAGGTTCTGTCTTGAAGACACAGAAACTTTCATACATTTCAGCTTCTTTGTCTGGAGTCACTGCAACCCCAGACATGTCATTGAAATGGGGTATAATTGTGGTCTCCTCCACCCACCAATCTGAGCGAGTCTAAAAGAGCTTCCTGCTGTGCAGCAGAGAGCATGGAGAGCCTTTTCTGGCAAGGGAAAGTCAAAATGGATTTTTAAAAATAATAATATGTTGATCAAGAAGAGGGAAAAAAAATCCATTGAGGAGAGGGGCCTGCACTGGGACTGATATGAGAAGAAAGTCACCTATTATTCCGAAACCTGGTCTTAGCTCTCTTTTGCAAGCTGCAGATTTCAAGCTTGGAGGAGCTAAAATCTCACATTTGAGGTTAGGAAATCAGGATGCTTAGAAGCATTGAGTCAGATCAATGGCTGTTATTAATATGAGGCTCTCTGAGGAATAATTATAACTGTCGATCACAGGGCACAGCCTGACATTAAAAGGAGCAATAGCAGAGAAACCAAAATGATGCCAGGGAGTGTTGGCGAGGGAGTTCAGAGGCGCTGGAGAAGGATGTTTGAGTTCCCCAAGGTTTTGGCAACCATCTCACCACGGGGCTGGAGGATAAAGGTGACCGGGGCTGACGTTCTGCCCACAGGGCAAGCCATCCCTTTGTCTGGGAGGCCGTTAGGTGACCTTGGCAAGTCACCGTAGTCAAATCACCCGCAGTAGTCTCTGACTCCAGCTGGTCTTGACCTCGGGCGGCAGAGAATGGACGATGGTGAAGAAGGCAGGTGGGCCTTTTTCGTGAGCGCCAAATAATAAAGCATTTGCTCACGAGGTCCAGAAAGGAGCCCCCCACTCGTCGATTTCCTAAGCTTCCCTTGAAACAGCCTAATCGAGTCTCACTCAGCAAGCAGAGGACACACGGGAGGTGTCCCTGGGCAGCCCCGAGGGCCCAAGTCCTAGACAGGCTCTGTGGTCTGCAGAGCTTGGTGCCAAAGCAAAGCGTAGAACCCCGTTCAGAGGGTGAGGATCGCATGGCACAGCCGCATTCTTGGAACCGTGGGAGACCCCCAGTGGGGCCCTGGCACCTGCCCAGCTCCCTGCCCAGGGGCCGCTGTGATCAGAGAGCACAGCCCGGCCTGCTGGCCTTGGTCAGGGGCACCAGGACACGCAGGGCAAATTCAAGCCACGGAGAGACTCTTCAGAGGTTACTGGGCTAACTGGTGAGGAACAGTCAAGGTGGGCTTTTAAATAATAGCAAGAAGAGACAAACATCTGTTGAAGGGGAGGGCTCTGAATCGGGGCACGAAAGTCCAGTGATGCTTCTGGAAGGATGTTAACTCCAAGGGTCAACGTTCAATACGGGGCATTTAATCCAGACATCACCTGATGGTAATCAAGCCTTTTCTCTCTCTCTCTCTCTCTCTCTCTCTCTCTGTCTGTCTGTCTCTCTGTCTCTCTCTCTCTCTCTGTGTCTCTGTCTCTGTCTCTCTCTCTCATACTCACACACACACTCACACACACACACACACATGCACACACACACACACACCCTAACATTTGCCAGCATTTACTGACATCGTAACTATGCAATAGGTTCAGGACTAAAAACTTGTACTTGATCTCCCTAAGAACCCCAGAAAGAAGGGAGCCTCATGACCCCGGTTTTGAAGACGAGGGGCTGAGGCTCCGTGGGGCTGGGTCTCTGCCCCAAAGAGCTACTGCTCATGAGCGAGCAGAGTCTGAATCCTGAGTTCTGACCTGGGTTCTCAACAGCGAGGCCACCGTCCCATGTCCGCCTCGGCCCCTAACACTCGTGGGCAAGCAGAGTCTAGCTCGGCCCGGGCTAGCTGCACGAAGCTTGGAGAGGAGGGCCCGGCCCCACACACGGGCGAACTCCCACGGCCCCCTCACCCCCGTCTGAGGACCCCAAGCTGGCAGGGCCCCCGAAGACCGCATGACCCACACCCACACCGGGTGGGGTGGCGCAGAGCCAGGCAGACAGGCCCGAGAATCAAATTGCAAAGCCTGGGGGAAGAGACCACCACACAAATACCTGTAAAATCTCGGGGGTTCAAACTGTGTTTTGTGACAGCCAGAATTTAAAAACACAAACTCAGGCCCAGCAGGCTGTAAAAGTTCCGAGCTGAGCAGAGACGTGGTTTCACGCTCCCTCTTCATAAAGCGCAGAAAGCCGAGAGCAAAGTTCATGAAGGTGCCGCATCGTCGTGGAGAAAACTTTCCTCCTGCTGGAAGGAGACGCGACAGGGCCCGCGTCGTGGGAGAGAGCAGAGAAGGGGAACACTTTCGACGACGGTTGGCAAAGACCCCCCACCCCAGCCCGGGGTCCAGCAGCAGATCTTTCGTGAAAAGAGATGTTCTGTGCTTGCCGTCGCGGGCCGGAATCCGTGACAAGTGGACTCGCGGGACATCGCAAGGGCCCGCGGGGTGATGGGGTGCGCCCCGACATGGCGAGGGGGTCGTCCCTGTGGGTCATTCACACATCCATCCCCCCGCACCTGCCTTTCTTTTCACGGCGAGAACACCTGCGCTCTGCTCCCCGAGCGGTGGCCCGTCTGCCGCGCGGTGTCAGCAGCTCCCGCCGGTGGGTCACGCGGGAGGACCCCAGACTTTGTTCTTCTTGTAACTGGAAAAATCTTCCTCTCTTGCCTTCCTCGCAAGCCTTTCCGTGGCCTCTCCTCCCCCGCCTCTGGCAGTCACTTTATCATGTTTCTACTCTCTGTTCCCCTGAGTTCAACTTCTTTTTTTTTTCGATTTGAAAGGCAATGCTTTATCAATAATTAATAAGCAACTCAGTATTTCCACGGGGGCCGGCCGGGGCCGGAGAGGCAAGTTTGGAATCGGAAGCAGAGGAGCCAGTGGTGAGTGGATGCTCGCAGCGACTCCCTTAGCCCCCCTTTTCCTGGAATTTCTTTTTACTTTGGATATTTCTGTGGAGGGGCTGCTACGGGCAGGAATTCCTGCGGTTTTCATCTTTGCACCCTGCCACCAAGAGGTCCCCATAAGTCGAACTGCCCACAGTGGGGTCCAGAGGAGAAGGAGCCTATTCGGATCCAACTGAACATTTATATGCCTTGAAATTTGCTCTCAATGCATTTTGACTTCTACCTGCGAGCTGCAAAGAGCTCTTTGAGATTTTAATGGCTGTTACTGTCATTTAATACAACATTACACACATGTGGAATATTTTTAAAGAAATCTCGGCTGTGTGGTGTATATATTCTCCCTACACGTTCCAGTTGTCCCAGCTGTAGAAAAGCAACTTATGTGTGGGCTAACCTGCAAGACCGTCTCCCTGATAGTAACTTCTGACATATCAGCGTGGTTTTTTTTTGAGGTCATAACCATTCTTTGCCATATATGCTTTTTGATGACCCCCCAAAACAAAATACAATCATTTTTTACAATGATTTATTTTTATTTATGCATGCATGCAAGAGCAGGGGTGCAGGCCAGAGGTGCTGGGGGTAAGAGGACTCACCAGAGACAGAGTGGAGACCAGAACAGGAGGATCTACTGAAACACACTGCTGAGGGGAGCAGCGGGGAGACAGGAGAGGTCTGCTGTGCCATGTGGGTAGCTCCCTGGCCGTGACTGAACTCATGCTGCAGTGGCTGGGGATAGCTTGATAGTGCTGAGACTTTAACCCCTGCGCCACCAGAGAGGGCCCAAAAAATACAATCATTAAGAGCAAATGTTAACATTTTTAATTTTAGGCCATAGGACACATAAAAAAAAAATGTTGAGATGTGCAGCTAAGGCAGAGGTGAGCCTCGATCATGATGCTTATTCTCCTTCTCCCCAATAAAGCTACTGACTTCATCGAAGCCACGTATTTGTATTAAGCATCTGTTGCCGAGAGCACAGACCTCTGCCCCCCGAGGTGGTGGGTCTCTGCCGTGTCTCAGCACTTGACCTCAGTGATTCCAATGAGGTCCGGCTTTCCCACCTGTCAAACACTTGCCGCAATGAAAACAGCTGGTGTGAATCAGAAAGGGGACCTCAGGAGATGCCGGTTGCTCCCCATCACGCACCGCGTCCCCCGACAAGGGACTGCTGGATCCTCCCGAGCCTTATTTTCCAGCTCAAGTTGGGGAGGAGCAGGAAATGGGGAGCATGGAGAAAGGGCAGCCCAGCGTGCAGGGCTAAATGTCAGGTTGTACCGGAGAGTTATAATTAAAGTCCAAGATGACAGATAACTATAAAATCAGATTGGTTCCTTTCCACATGGAAGGAAAACATCCCATTGTCGCCCAACCCAAGCTTTTTTGTAAATTGAAATTACAGTTTTATTTGGAGCTATTTTTAAAGGTCCGTTAATTAAAAATTGGAAGCCAGGCCAATGCAAAAAATACCATAAAAGGTGTTCGATTTAATAATCACCGAGGACTATAATTAAAAGATGATGTTATCTGAATAGCAAACGCTTCAAATCCATGTTTGTTTTTTTTATCGAAAATAAACAAATTCAGGAGCAAAAAAAAAAGAAAACAGAAAAGATATGTGCAAAATGTAATGATAATGGTTGACTCCTAAACAGCCAAGGAAATTGCAGTCATCGTGTGTGGGAAAAGAACAAACACCTCTTAATTGCATTTCATTATAACGTACCTTTCTCTGCTCAGTTGTATATATTAATTATAAAAATCGTGTTGCAGCGAGGAGAGGCTCTACAATAGTTTTTTTCCTCTTCCTCCCTTAATTCTGTCTGAAGCAGGATGGGAGAACAATATCATCTGTCATCTGTCGAAAGAGCTTTCAAAGACAAAATCATAAAAAGAATGAAAGGCTATTATATAAAAAAGAAAAAAAATGCTTTGATTTCACAGGTTTTTCACTTATTAATGTTTAAGGTTATCTGTTCTTTTAGAAAAGTAGCTTCTCATATTGTTTTGTATGTGTATGTTCAAGTAACATCACTTTCTGATAACCGTATCACATGGCATCTGCGTTACGTGGATAATTGTTAATGGAAGGGGGAGTGGGTGGGAGCGAGCATTATTATGGAAAGATGCCGTGCAGGACTGGAAGAATTTTCTAAGATGAGGAAAAAGGAGAAAGTGATGGGTTGGATTCGAGGCCAGGGCTTTGCTATAAAAATAACCAGCGGCTGTTATCTCTCGAAAGGGCAGCGCTTGCAGAACCCTAAAAAACGACTCCCTGGAGGTGTCACCGGGCATTCAGAGAGCGGGTGTTTTGAGATGAAAAGGGGTCAGCCAAAATGGCATTCAGAGTCTTGCTGCATCAGAAATCTGCTGAAACAGGTGAGATCCATTTGCTTGGTAAGGGTTAAGGTGATTCGAGGGAGAGGTAGGAATGTTAGCCTGGGCTTCTTGGAGATGTATATGCAGAATTGCAGTTTTGGGGGCAGAGGTCCATAACTGACCACGTTCTGGCTAAGCCTGTCATCCAGAAAGGCTGCAGAGCCGATGCATTAGGCCCTCGGTACTCAATGTGTGGTCCGTGGACCGGCGCATTGGAATCACCTGGAAACTTCTTGGAAATGCAGGCTCTCGAGTCCCATCTCAGACCTGCAGAGTCAGAAGCTGCGTCTAGGCAAGAGCCCCAGCGCAGTTTCCCCACCCAAGGCTGTGGATCACACGGGCTCAGGTCCAGTCCTGGACCGCTGTGATCTTAACCCCCTAAGGAGGTGGCAACAAGATTCCCAGCGAATGTTCTGAAAATTAAATGAGATCATGCGTGCGCGTCGTTTAACACAATGCCTAGCACAACTGAATCACTTGGCAGTGCTTATGTCCCGCATTTTTATCAGACTGGAAATTACCCATGACATCAGGAACGTTATGGCCGATGGGCCTAAAGCGGGGGTCTCACCCCAGGGCATTTTGCTCCCCCAGGGACAACTGGCAGTCTCTGGGCACATTTTCATTGTCAGGCCAGGAGGCGGACGATATTGGCACGGGGTTAGACCACGGATGCCCTAAACATCCTACAGGGAATAGGGCACCCCACACACCCATAAAGGGGTTACCTGGTGCAAAAATCTCAGTCTTGAGGCTGAACGGGCTGGTCTAAAAATAAGGGCCTGAGACTTGGTCAGGCCTCAGGGGAGCTCCGGGGTTCTCGGAGTGCTTGAGAGGTTACTGTTCACTTTAGCTTTGAAACTGAAAGAGCAGAACAACATTGCCACCTTCGAACACACCGGGAATCTGAGTAAGGTTCCTCCAGGCATTTCACCCTGTGAAGAAGGCAAGCAGAACGGACCAGCCTGTTAGAAGTTGGGTGCCCTCTCCTCCTGTCCTGCCCTCACACATTTGGGGTTCCCTCTGTGCTCTGTAGGTACCGCTCACTTATTCTCTGGTCCTGCGCTGGCTTCGCAGGCCATCTTGCCGGGAGATCTTCCACCTGCCTGGGTCCCGGATGCGAGGTCCAGGCCTGCGCAGAGGGGAACTGCAGAGGGCTTTGCTCCGGGGCATGTTCAACCCAGCTGTGCCCGTAGGTCACAGTGAAATGCCCCAGGTTCTCCTTGTCCCGTGGAGCTTTCCAAAGAACCGAGACAAAACTAGAATAAAATCTTGATTTGGAGGTTATTTTGCACATGCCTAAGGATTCCCAGCAACAATGAGATGAAAGAGCATCACTCCCAGGGCGCTGCGGCCGGGACAGCAGGTGTCCGGGCCTTGGGTTCTGGAGAGTGAGCGGAAGAGAGCGGGTTCTGGGCCCACATTAAAGTCATGACTGACCTACCACGGAGTTTTAGCAAGTCACCAGGGTGGAAGCCTCAGTGTTCTCACCTTTAAAACGGGACTCATCATCAGAATGACCTCTGGTGGTTTTCTGACAGTGAAAGGAGCCCACACAATAGGTCAGCAAATACTGATTGCAGACCTACTATGTGTCAAGCACTGTGCTGAGTGCTAATGCATGTAAACGGCTTGGCAGCGCCTGGCAGGTCGGTAGCCCCCGTTTGGATGTGCCCGGGAGACTCTCCCAGACACCCCTAACTCAGGGAGCACCCAGCAAGGATTCCGTCCTCTGCGGCTCCCTGGCACCCCTGGGGCAAAAGCAGCAAGGACTTGAGCGTCAGGCCGTCCACAGACACAGCAGACAATGGCTTAAAGCAGCCTGTCGGCAAATTAAAGTGTCCTTTGCCCACTCTTAAACTTAGCTAGGGAGGACAGCGTTGGCTGGCATTGTTTTAGCAAAGTAACCAACCTAGATATCCAGGGGGAATAGAAGATGGCGTAGGAAATCTTGAAAATCAATGTGATGAAACTCATTTTTAGCATAATTTAAATTACAGAAATCTCTGGAAGATATTTTTTTTTAAAGTGTATGTACCATGCCTATGTGAAAAGTGAGCTCTTTGTTCAAATTGTCCAAAATACAAGCAATGAGTAGAACTATATTAGCATGGTTGAGTATACACTCTTATTTTTGATCCAGAATCTCCTTAATGATGCTAAAACTCCCTTCTGGTTCTAAAAAAAAAAAAAAAAAAAAAATCTATAATAATAATTAAGTACTTCAGTGCTAGATTAATGACTAAAAATTTTCCTATTTTGGAAAAAAAAAAAAAACTCCCAGAAAGGTCCCAGAAGAGGGGAAATAAATAAAAACACATTGGAAAAATTAAATATGGCCAGCGGGTAAACTGTAATTACCTAGCGCCTAACAGTTTGAAACAGAATGTTATGCAGATGGTCATTTGCATGCTTAACTATAGAGAAAAGAAGCAGGTACTTCATCTGGGAGGCAAAAAAGGAAACGGCTGTATTTGGAAAGCAGAGATTCACTGGGGAAGCTTTCCTTTCTCCTCAAACTCGAGTGCTCTGGGTCCAGCCAGACCCACTAAGGCAAACTAACAGTCAGATAGGGATGCCAGGGCCCGAGGGGGCTGTCTCCACGCCCCGGCTCCACCCCTTCCTCACTGTTAGCCTTTGGGCAAGTGGCTAAACTTGTCTTTTTAAATTTTTATTTATTTATGCATGCATGCAAGAGCTGGGGTGCAAGCCAGAGGTGTGGGGGTGAGAGGACTCACCAGAGACAGAGTGGGGAGCAGAACAGGCGGATGTACTGAAATCCACTGCTGAGGGGAGCAGCGGGGAGACAGGAGAGGTCTGCTGCGCCATGTGGGTAGCTCCCTGGCCGGGGATCGAACTTGTGCCACAGTTGCTGGTGATAGCTTGATCCCACTGAGACTTAACCCCTGCACCACCGAGGAGGTCTGGGGCTAAACTTGTCTTAACTTCCATTAGCCTCATGGGTAAAGCAGAGGTAATAGCCCTTATTCATAGGGTGGTTATAAAGTGATAAGCACCACACCTAACTCTTGCGTTCAGTGGTATCTGCTCACACATAACGGCTGGTCCTGCTGTTCTGCAGGCGGCTTGCACGAATTTATTCCCCCTGTGAGCCTGTCATGGGCCTGGACGTCAGGAGGGTACTGGCACGAAGAGCTCTCTTCTCCTCTATCCTCCACGCCAAACGCACACTCCCAACCTCTGAGTTTCTTCCTTTTGCTAATTGCCTCTTCCTGTGCTGTGACAGCGTGTCTCTCTCTTGTAAGTAGTTGATGAATCAATCAAAGATGCTTTTGTCACGCAGCGATGGGGGCTGCTGCAGTGTCTGATGGAATACGACCCCGCCGGCTCCCTCGGGACTGGCTGTGGGGTTGGATGGTCCCGGGGCCTGGCCCACAGGTGCCCAGACCCCAGCCTCCCCAGGGTAAGCACCTAGCAAGATGGGTAAGTTGTCTGCCCAGCCCAGTTCTAGTTTCTAAGGAAATGGTTGTGGGGGCCCCTATCTCAGAGATCTGGCCCCCACATTCACAGCATTGCTCTCCCTCCCCCACCTGGGCTGCCTGCCCACGTCCCTCTCTTTCTGCCTTTGCTCCTGTTGAGAGCACATCCTTAGTGGGGTTGCAAAAGCCCTGTCCTCTAAGGGCAGGTCTGTTTCTCTGACTCAGTATCCAATAGCTGCGTGCTGAGTGAACGCTCTGCAGAATCACTCTGACTTAGGACCTCCCTGGTGGCAAAAGGATGAAGTCTCAGCACTGTATCAGCAGCCTCTGCAGCACGAGTTCAGTCCTGGCCAGGGAGCTACCCACATGGCGCAGCAGACCTCTCCTGTCTCCCCGCTGCTCCCCTCAGCAGTGTGTTTCAGTGGATCTACCTCTTCTGCTGCCCACTCTGTCTCTGGTGAACCCTCTCACCCCCACCTCCCCACACTTTTGGCCTGCACCCCAGCTCTTGTATGCATAAATAAATAAAATAAATCTTAAAAAGAAACACTCTGATTTGATGTGGGATTCCCAATATCCGCCTGCAGTCTGCGCCACACATTCCTCAGCAGCACGGTGGGTTTCTACGCGTGCGTTTGCAGCCCAGCTCCACACCACACCAGCCTGCACCCCGGACAGGTGACTCGCTTTCCTTATCTCAGTATTCTCATCTACACAGTAAAAGAAATTAAAGTAGGACCCTCGCAAGGTGACTGGGAGGAGTAACAGCAAGTTCCCTAACACCGGACCTGGCTGTGGTAAGCACTGAATAAAAACTAAGCATTGCTGTGACTTCCCAAACCCCCCCCCCCGCCCCCCAGTTTACTGCAGGCCAGTATCGAGCAGAGAACCTAAGAGAGATTTAGAAAAAAAGCACTCCATTTCTTTTTTTGTTTGTTTTCTGGCACCTGGCATGTTCGTCCTTTTTCTAAATCAGCAGCTAAAACTTCATTTCTGGTGACTTCACTGTCCATTGCCAACCCCCGTCACGCGGGTCTCCCCCTGGAATCCTTGGCCGCCCCTGGAAGCCGTGGAGCTTGTCAGCTCCTGTGACCGGCCAGCTCTCGCCTCTCCTGCTCTGTCCAGTGTTACGTGAGCCGGTGCGGGAGGGGGTCAGCTCACCCACACCCGGATCATCTCATCCTAGATGGGGAGTATCGGGGTGTCCCTTCTGCACCCACAAGCACAGTCAGCAGCTCTTGTGTCACCCCAGCCCATCTGCTGCTCTCACGCTTTCCTTAACCCTCTCCCCTCCAAGCGCCCGGGAAGACTGAATTCCGGCTGCCCCCGCTACTTTTTCTTCTTGATAACTTGATTTCAAGTTCCTGGTGAAAACCTGCCATAGTGCCTCTTCCATTGTCTCCTCATTCAATCTCTCTGCATTTTAAGGTGTTTGGGGTTTCAGGCTTTAACAAAATTTCATCAAGTATTTAAATCAATCTCTCTCCGCTTTATTGATAGACACTCAAGCCTGCTGATTAACTTTTCAATCAAAGCTGCCTGCCACGCTACACGGGTGCAGAACAGTGATGTTGCAACTTTGGCAGCAGATAAAGCGGTCACTCAGCTACTTGCTCGGGGCTCCTCACCCGCCCCCGCGAAGAGGATAAAACCTCAGGGTTGACCTCAACCTCCTTGCTCAAAATGCCTGGTGACCAAAAAAAAAAAAAAAAAAAAATGCTTTTACTGAACTGAAGTTTCCTGCCTGTATTCTGGTTCACCGAAAGTTCTGGAACACACCCACTGCGTGCAGGGTTGGAGTCAGAAGCTGCACATGAGAAAGGAGGCGAAAAAAACCCACAAGTGCATTTTTTCCGTCTTTTTCTCGCCTGCTCCTGAAATGCTTGCGACTGGATTAGCACAGCCTGTAATGGAATCACAATCCCTTCCTGGGAGAGGGAGAGAGAGAATCTGTTTCCTGTCCCTGACATCACTCACCATGATGACTCCGAAATGCTGAGATGAAAATGAAGGAAAATAGTAGTGATGACGATGCTGGTGATGACGATGCTGGTGATGACAGTGACGATGCTGACGATGACATCTGTCCAGCGGTTACCACGGGCCTGGGCCTGTGCTTCATCCCTGACTTCACAGCCCTTGCACAATCGTCTATGTCGTAAGGCATCTTATAGTCCCTCCCTCGTATAGCTGGGCACATGGAACGTAGAGATGTAGGTCACAGGGTCACACAAGAGGGTGTCACTGGCATCCTGACCCGGGAGGTCCCCCTCCTCAACAGCAACCCGCGGGGTCTGTCTTGTCATCTGGAGTCGACTGAGACCTCATGGAGGGCAGTGCCTTTGTCTCCTTTATACTTAGAAGCCTGGCACTCTTGAAAATGCTCACAGCGGTGGTTCTTTCAACAAAGGCCAGACCAGTTCTAGATCCCGGGGTACGGAAGGCAGTGAGGTCGCCAGCTTCAGGCCTCACGGGACTTCTGCTGCGGTGGGACTCTGCTTTCACCCGTGGTTTGTAGCGACAAACCTGTTGTTCACAGTGGATCTTCTTGTTAGGAGCAGAAGCCGGGTCCTCCCGTGCAGTCTTGGGGGTCAGAAAGGGAGGCTTGGTCACAGCCTATGAGCCGTTGCTGTGCATGTGACCAGATGTATTTTCTTCCAGAACCTACGACATGAAGGTAAACTACTCACTTTAGGGGACGGTAGAGAGAGAAGCCCCCGGCAGAGACACCACAGCAGAAGGGCTGGTGCGGGGACTCTCCCGTCTAGAAGTCCGTCCCTCCCATCAACATCGAAATTGTCTCTCTTGATTGTAAACGTCCAAAAGGTAAGATTGAGAACATTTGTGGTTAAACAAATGGGCCAGAATGATGTTAGTTCCCTGCCCCCCCAGCAGACAGCAACTTTCTACAGCCAGCATCCATGATCCCTTTGGGACCTGGGGTCACCTACTGACCTGCTCTGGGACTCAGTGTTTCCAGCAGTAAAAGGGGAGCATTTACTCCACATTCTTCCACTGAGCAGCCGTGTGACCTTAGGGTCTCCTGCCACATGTTAGGTTCCATGTGCTTCGTCAATGGCTCCTAAGCTGGTTTCACCCACTTAACACTTATTGAATCTGGTTGGAACATGGGGGAAGCCACAGGCAAAGAGCTGGCCGTGCAGGGTTCTCCACTGGGAAAGCAGAATCCAGGACAAACCCTTCAGGCCTAAGGAGACCATGACACACGGCCCCGAAAGGCACCCCGAGGATCTTGCCAAACCGCATCGTATTACCCGCCCACTTCAGCGCCAGGAACCTTTGTGAAAGGTAAGGAAGAGCTTCTGATGGCGACCGCCAAGTTCTCTTGGACTCAGGTTTCAATCTTCACACTGATTTCTATTCTCATTATTTAATTTCCTTCTCATCAGACAGAATTAAATAGCAAATGCCATTCCCAGGTCTTCTAAAGTCCAATCACCCCAATGCTTTGTTTCCAACTTATATAAAAGTTTAAATTTCCTCTTCCCCTGCTCAAATTTCTGCCAAAACAGTCATCAGCAATGAAATTTTTGCAGATAATTAGCATATCAGATATCTGTAATAAGCTAATAATGTATTTCTTGGATTGTGCTTCTCTGGTTAGCTGTTATTAATCACAAATATTATTCGTGTCATTTGAAATATTCCTGTTGGCGGATGTTTTTATGCTTGAAGGATTCCAGCTAAAAGTCTTCAGCTACAGACGTGGGGGACCCTCCCCCCCACCCCCCCCAGGAGAGGCAAGATTGGATCGTGTCTTGTTGAACAGGGTTAACCTTCAGGGGAAACAGCATTAAGGGAAGTAATTATCCATTCACACTGAACTGGCTACAAAGAAAGTGAGAAAATCACCTTCTCAGAACTCACATGAAAAACATAATGTAGTTAATATTAAATAAAGGGATTGGGCAACCCAGCCTTTTTTACAGTGTGTTCTGATGTGTCCTTGATCAGGGGCTGTTTTGTTTATGATTAATGAATGACTCACCTTGGGCTGTGTTCCGTTCAATGCATACCTCATTATGAATTTGAAGAGGTCATTTGTTCCTTGGATTTAAAATAAAAACCTCTTTGTACATTCAGCAGGGTAAGAGCTGGGTTTTGGTGCAAAGTTAGGGCACGAGGAACACAAGGCTTGGGCTCCTCGGTGGTTGTTTCTTCCCCTTTTTAACTTTCGACATTTGGAGAGAAATTCTAAGCCTGGACTCTGATTTTAAAGTGGATCCTAAAATGAGGTGGCGCAGGCCCAACCGTCTGTGGCAGCAGCATCGCGCTGTGGGTGCCAGTGAATCAGAAGGCCTCCAGGGGGGCAGGGGCAGCCTGGCAGGGCCACTCCGTGCTCCAGAGGTGGCTGGTGGCGGGCAATTCACCTGGCACAACAGCAAATGGAAAGGAGACGCAGTCTGAGCCCAGCGCGCTCACAGGCGCAGGTCCTGGCATTTCCCACAGTGCACCGGGGTCTCTTTGAGCAGCTCTTTTTCCTCTTTGAACTTGTATGTAATAGTCATTCTTCATTTAATTTTACTCCTATCTAAATATCAGAAAGTGCAGTCAGTGGCAATGGGATGTGCCAGAACCCACAGAGAACAAATTTGATGCAAAAGATCACTACTGGGCAGGCAAAAAGATGAACCTCAAATCTATGCCTGTTTGTTTTTGCAAGAGGCCTGATAAATAAAATCCTCTGCTGAGGCCATAAGGATGACTCTCTTTATCATTACACACACACGCCTTTATCGGGAGAAGGTCCAGAGGCAGAGAGCAACTGCTGCGCGGTTCGGGATTTGTTCTTTCTCAGTGCGCCAAGAGGGGGATTTGTGCACTGGGAGCTGGGCATCGAGCACACGCATGTGCCAGCATTTCCAGCGTGCACACCCAGACGTGTGGTTTACTGCCCGTGAGCCCCACCACAGCTCAGTTAATGATCTTTGCACAGAGTGTGTGTGTTCACTTGTGCATTCAAATGAGGGCTTGTCACGCAGAAATAAAAGCCTGGGCACGAACAGACCTTAGCGGTTGACGACGGTACCTGCTGCATAGCTCACTAGTCACCTAACCAACTTTTTTTTTTTTTAAGTCAAGTTATTTCTTTATGTGTGAGAGAAACTATGTCCTTTGATCACAGCCATTAAGATGGGATTAAATAACAGCAAACATAAGGGAACCGAGCATGGCTCCTGGCTCAGTTATTAAAGCTGTGTGACCTTGGCCAGGCCATTGCCACGTCCTGCAGGGCCATTGCTGTGAAAATCCAGCTGGATGAGCTCGGGCTTTGGACTAGGCAAACAATGGGACGTCGTGGGTAAATTGTCCCTTACCATCAATGCTGTATTATTTTCTTTTCCTAGAAATGATCCTGATGGTGTTTTAGGATCCTGTTCCGGAAACAAATAGACAGACAGGGAACGTGAATGAGAAACACCTCTGCTTGCAGGATCCCTTGGTGAAGTTCAGTCTTGCTGTTTCCCAGATTAACTCAGGTCAGAATCGTGTCCTTCTCCAGAGACTCCGCTTGCTCCTAGACGTGCGAAAACCTACCAGGCACTACCTAGATCCAGGTTTTGTGGATCCTTCTCTTCCTCGTGGCTGAGATGCACACACGGGCCACTTATGTGGCAAACAAACAAATACACAATTTTTACAACTAGAAATTGAAGCCTCTTAGCTTCTGACTTCAGTAGTGACAGGTTGACAGGAATGGAATTCTTGCTAAGGAAAACACCAAGCACGATTTCTTGGAAGTTATTTTAATACAGTTTAGCAAGTTCCAAAACAAGGTGAACCACCAAGAAATTTAACACAATTCCATAGGAATGTTTCCCCAAATTGCCAGAAAGCATTTTAAAAAGGCACAGAATTCAAACAGTACTAAGTTTTTAATGCATTGCAAATGGGACAAAGTTTTGTTTTGTTTTGATTTTTGATGATCATTTAAAAAAAACTCCCACTAATTTGAGAAAATGGAGGCACCAGAAGGTGGCTGATAAAACAATTTTATTTTATTTCACATGGGTTGCCGTGATCTCTGTGATTTGTTTGAAGGTCAGTCAAGACCTCTTGAAAATACTGACAAACAAACAAACAAAAATCCTCTGATTTGTAAGATCAGGACTTGGTTGTGAGTTCGTCTCCCCTTCAGCATCAGGAGGCAGGGCTGACCTCCAAAGCTCCACCCACTGGCTCTTTATGGCCTCTCGTTGGCCAGAACTTCCTCCCACCCCCAAGGACCTCAAGGACCTCCCTGGGAAGTTCTGGAGAAGAAGAGGTCCAACAGGAAGTGGCTCCACTATCTCTATCTGACAGTTTGCCACGGTTGCCCAGTGTTACGCTGCTAATGTGTGTCCGTCAGCTCTCAAAGGACTCTTCGGGCAGTCCCAATTTTTATTAAAGCCAGTAAGTTACCTAATATGCTTATTTCTTAGGAATCCCAATCTGGAAGGGACCTGTTACCCTGGGGCTTACAAGGGAGACAGGGACTAGCTGTGCCCCCGAGGCCTTCATTCTCTTCGGTCTGAGTGCTTGGTGAACACTCAGCAGGTGCAATTGCTGGCAATGTGGTGAACAAGTCAGAGCCACCCCCTCTTCAGGGGAACCCTAATCCAACCAGAGAGCAGGCAATCACCAACCAGTGAACACGTCACATTCAGAGTCACCATGCAATAAAGTAGCCATGGAGAAGTCTAGAAGGTGAGTGGACATTCCCAGAGGACTTCACTGTCAAACTAGATGGAGCAAGATACATTTGAAAAGAGGAAAGAGAAAGAGACTTGAGTTTGAGGGAAGAGCAGATGCAAAGGTCCTGAGGTAGAAACAAGTATGGTGTTTTGAAGGAACTTGGAGATGTCCCGCAGGACTGGAGCAAAGAGAAAGGAAGGAGCAGCTCTTGGGAACACATTGGGGGGCAGGCAGACCGAGAGCACGCTTAGCCTGTGAGCAATATTACGAATTTGGGTCCTTGTGCTCATGCAGAGATGTTGAGTTGTTAAGAAGATGTGCGGCATGGCCCCAGAGTGTTCTAACACTGTCTACACTGTGGACAGTGCATCAAAGAGATAACAGTGGGTTTGGGAAGAAGTTAATTAAATAGGACGGGCACAACATATGGGGTTTACAAGATGTTTCTGTAAACCGAGCTTAGTTACGTGCCCTGGAGCCACGTGGGGGTCCACAGAGGAGGCCCAAAGCCACACTCCAAGCCACCAGGGAACGTGGAACATGAACTGAAAGGACATTTTCTGTGGTACAATAGTTGACAGTTGATGCTTTCAAACTTTCCCATTTGCCCTCCCCCCCAAACCCTTTTCATAACAGCTGCATAATTCTGCAATATGTTCAAGCAAAAATCTACTTGCTGTTTGTGTGGCAGAGTTCAAAACCTGTATTGGGTCATCACTTTTTAAAAATGTATGACCAAGAACACTTAGCAAATTCCAGAAACCTTTGAACTTCAGTTTGTTGAATATTGTAGTTTATGTTTTCTCGAATTTGTCCCGAACCATTTGTACCTTGGATTATTAATCTATAACCAAACACTGTTCTGACTGGGCAAGCGCCCCCCACCCCCCAACATCTGATGATACCAGAACATGACCAAAGCTATTATTTTTCCTTTGAGTTCTGTCAATACATTTATCTCAAATTTTTATTCTGACTTCTTCCCCCCTTTGTGTTTCCTAGAAAAAAACACTTTCTAGATAAGATCAGAACTGCTTTGTCATTCATCAGCAATAATCAAATCTGACTCAAGAGCAGAGTTCAGAAACTTTTTTTTTTCTCACATTTAGAGGTCAAAAAAAGCCAAAACTCCCCAAATTGCTGGGCAAGCTCTCTGCCTTCACATCCACGTGTGTGAATGTATCCTGGTGTCAGGCTGCCCCGGCAGGGAATTTACATTGTAAATCAATAGACATTGGTGGAGACTCAGCTATGGACAAGCTACCAGCATACAGGTTGAGGGACTCTGGCAGATCAGCTGCTAGGAGGTCAAGGCCAAGTGTCTGCAGAGCAGGCCAACACCCTTGGGCCTGGCTCCCAGAGAACACCGTGTCACCCATTAGCAACTCTGTGCACCTGTCCCTCCATTTCATCATCTGTCCAACTTGGACAACAAATACCTCCTAAGGGCTCATCCTGTGAGTGGTCAAGTTGATGAGCACCGAGGAGTGCGGGCAGTCTCAGAGGACACTAACTCATACTGTCCCGCGCTGATACACTCTGAGGAGCCAGAGACAAGAAGCCAGTGAGTCAAGCTGGTGATGACCCCATGGAACAATGAAGGGAGAGCTCCGAAGGGGGCCAGTGATGAGGAGAAAGAACCAGCCAGGCAAAGACCTAGGGGCAAAGACCAGGTAGAAGGAAGTGCCCGGCCCCTTGGAAAGTAAAAAGGCCACGGGGTGGAAGCAAAGAGGATGGGACCAAGGGAGGTGCCGGAGGTGACTGGAAAGAGAGGCAGAGCCAAAGTCGTGGGGCCTTGAAGGCCGTGTGTGGATAAGTGCAGTGAGAAATCACCAGGAGGCGTTAACCAGGGGGTAAAGTGACTGATTACGGCAGCAGAGAGGGGTCTCTCTCGATTGCTTTTGTCAGTGGAGATAATTAATCGGTAGCTCGTGTGGCACAGGGACCTAAAAGCCAGTGGGTGACGATGCAGTATGGGCTCCGGATGGTTGGAAGTACGTGAGTGGTGATGGTGATGGTTGGAAGTGTGAGTGTGGAGACGCTGACAGAGACCGGCATACTAGGTGACCCCTTAGATGTTCCTCGGCCGCTGCAACCGCTGTGTTCATCTTCTGCCAGCGAAAGCTCCCCAAATGCAAGGACTTAAACAAGAGAGAAGTTTACTTCTAAGAGGGCACCACTTAAAGACACAGGCTGTCTCTCCCTGTTGGCCTGCCTCCCCCAACACGCAGCTTTGTGTTCTCGCACGGTGAGTGCGGTCCTCCTGGTCTGGGCCGCCACTACCATTTCAGAGCAGGAGAGGGGGGGAAAAAGGGGTGCATTTTCCTTTAGGGCTGCCCCTTAGAGGTCACCTCCATCATCTCCACTCACTTCCCACTCACCAGAACCTAGTGGCATGGCCACGCCTTGCTTCAAGGAAAGCCGGGAAATGTTGCTTGCTGGGCAACCACGTGCCAAAGTAAAATTTTTCTTGTTACGAAAAGATACTGGAGGGATGGTTTTCACTCCCACCGTAAGTTCCACCCCGTGCAACAGTGGCTGGAATCATCTGGAGAATCAACTTTGTTAAAAGAAGTTCTGTTCCCAGAGGGCTAACTGATAATATAAGTAATAATCATAAATAATTAAGAAAAGAGACTAAGTTATGGAGACATCACCATCTCCCCTGCACAATCCCAGCTCTGTGCCACGTGCAAACAGCAGGGTGTCTTTTTTTAATTAAAAAAAAAAAAAACTGAACAAACATGTCATTGTTCTCCACCTCTCAGGGCCTCCGTTTTGAGCCATTTTCCTAGAAATGGAAGATAGATTTGCACTGTTTTATTTCTGTCTTTTCATCTAGATCTTTGTTTCCTTTGGGATTGGTGGCCTGCAATTTCAAGTCAGCTGTTAGGGATTCTGAGTTCCTTTTTGCATATTAAACATAGTATTTATAAATCTTTTACGATTGATAGAAAATGTCAAAATCATTAACACTGTTATAACTATGTTAATGAAGATTAATCCCCACCCCTTTCCGTGCATGATATTAGTATGTGCACAAAGATCATTTATCTGACCCAGTCAAAAAGTTCTGAGTATTTACATGCACTTAGTGGACTGACAGCTGGAAGTCACTCTCTGTCCATGATTGAACAGATAAAATAAGGCCCAAGACAGTCAGGGTTCTAACAATTTATAGGTTTAGTCAATACAGATTGACACTAGGGGTAACTTAGTTGTGTGATGTTGAAAGAACTGGAGTTGAATTCATCTCAGTGGTGCCAATGACTTTCTCTGTGATCTTGAATCACTCCCAGTCTCTAGTGCCCCTGTTCTCACCTTCTGCCTTGGTCAGTGCCAGGCATGGTGCTGCCACTCCCAGACCGCTTGCCTGTGCAGACATCATTAATCGATCGCAGCGTTTCTGTGAAACAGAGTCCTAAATTTCTCTCAACACAGTCCTTCTTCGACCAGGGGTTAGAGCAAAAGACGAAACCCTTTGTCATCCCTAAATTAGATGGTTCCTAACACCTCTTCCACTTTACCATGTTAGAATCTGATAAAGTAAAAAGCGAAACGAGGAAACTTAGCTTGAATTAATACATTAATCTGGTATTTTCAATTTGTAGCATTTGGCCTCGAATATTAAACAGTCAAGCTTGCTGGCCTTTGCTAATTAAAAAAGATGAATCATATATGTTAGAAAGAATCATGTACTATTTCCTTCACCTTTAAGCCAGAGGGGGTTGAGAGTATAAATGCAAATTACATGCAAATATACTTTGGGGACCTTCTTACTTCTTACAGTTGAATTTAGCTCCTGGGCAAATAAAAAAGACGACTCCAAATCGGTATTTCCCAGGAGTTAATATTGAAAGTTTTCCAGAACTTTACAGAAACTGCCACCTTCCATGAGAGGATAGAACTTAGGTTTTTCAAGTTAGTAGCAAAAGAACACTCCTCATGTGGAGATGGAGGGTGAAACTAGGCCTCTAAAACCCTCCGGTCCTCCTGTGTGTAACCTCAGTGCTGGCCTGGAGGGAGTTGGGGTGGCGGGGGGGGGGGGGGGGGGAGGGTAACCCTACTGCCCACAATTGCTGTCCCCAACTGCAAGCATAAACCTTGCCCTTGGGCCCTGATAGATTGGGAGGTGGGAGGAATTGGGAGGTGGGAGAAATGACGACAGGTATCGAGGAGTGCAGTGACGTGGCTCATTTAGTTTGGCAGTAGCTCTGACCGGCTTCCAGGTGTCAGGAACTACCCTGGCTCATGTCCCCTGACAACACACCAAGTGCCTGGCCAGAGCGCGCCACGACCGTCCACACCTGTTGGGTCCCTGCTTTCTTGCTCGGATCTCCCCAGATGAGTAACGTGGGAATGTCCCTCTTTCCAGGAGGCCTGCCCGCACCCACGGGGTTGAAACACCCGTGAACATACATAAGGTTGGGACAGAGGCTCTTAACAACAGGCTGTACTATGTGTTAGAAGCCACTTGTGTGAAAACTGTTAGGACAGTACTTCTTAATTGTTGACATACATGACAATCCCCGAGGATGTAGTTAAAATGTAGATTATGATCCAGTGGATCTGGGATGCGAGCCTGTGATCCTGGATTTCTAATGAAGAGGATCAGGACCTGCCACCCCAAAATATGTCACTTTGGTATAAGAATTATTTTGAACTGAATCCGGTGAGTTTCTGAAGTCCCTTTGTCTGCCTAAAAGCAGAGCCTCTCAAAAGGATTCAGTTGTCATGGATCCTCTCCTCTGAAACACCTCTAATTCTCCGAAAGGAAAAGGCATCACTACACCCCACAGGTATGGTCACAAACTATCACATCTCCCATCTGTTCTCCGAAGAGCCCACTTATCTTTCCAAAAAGTCATTGGTTCTTCCATAGGTCCCCAACCTTTCCCCTATTAAATTAGACATTTACATCCAAATCTTACTCAAATCATCATTTTTGAGTTACTCATCCCTTATTTCTTCCATGTATAGGAGCTGCACACATAAATGAAATTGATGTGGTTTTTCCTTGTTAATCTATGTTGTCAGTTTAATTTGCAGGCCCCCGGGTATTCAACCTAAGAGGGTAGAGCAAACATTTTTCCTTCCCAACACTGATAACCAGCCAGTTGGCGCCAATGCTTCTTATCCCAGACCCACACTGGGTGGGACCTGTGTGCTGATGGGGATGGGGGGAAGCTAGGGTGTCAGACACTCTCAACGCCTTGAGGCAGGTCTCTGTGGCATGTGGAATCAGCTGTAAGGGTTATCCAAAGAACAAGGAGGAAGATGTGTCCAATCCACAGCTGAGGCTAGCCAAACTCCCCCATACTCTCCAACATTTGGGGGCTCAGAAAGACTCAGAGCTAGGGCCAAGGAAGGCAGAGGAGTTCATTGTGCAGAAAACCCCAGGACCAGTGTCCAAACACAAGAGCTAGCAAAAGCATTCAGGACTGAGGAACAGTCACCAGGGCTACGCCACTAAGGGAAGGCGGATGCTCTGCAGCCTTACTGAAGAAGGTGGTAGCCTGGGATGGATTTTGGAAACACATTAGTTGACAAAGCAAGGATGCTTATCCTGGAGAGGAAGGTCTGTGTGTAAAGTTGTTAGATTTAATAAACAAAAATATGTTCTTCTTGGCTAAGTTTAAATTTCAGACAAGCTACAAATATTTTTTGTAGAAGTATATCCCATGCAGTATTTGGGACATAGTTATACTAAAAAGTTACTCATTTTTTTAAATCTGATATTTGAACATAACTGGGTACCTCTGTGCCTTAACTAGCTAGGGTGTGAGAACCCCCTCGACTCCTTGAGGCAGGTCTCTGTTGCATATGGAATCAGCTGGGAGTTTTAAAAACAATCCCTCCCCCCAAGATTTTGATGTAATTGCTTTGTTCTGACAAGTCTAGAAACTCCATAAGTGCTTTGAAGGGGCAGTCATGGTTGATGACCACTGAATTAGATGGACATGACCTGGCGCCTGATGGTAGAGCTCGAGCCATCAGAGACAGAAGTTTTGGTTCTTTATGTGAGCTTTCCAACAAGAAAGCTCAAGTTGTCTTCCTAGGTAGTGAGTCTCCTGCCACATGACGCATGCAAGCAGTGGGTTGGTGATGTCTTTTTTTTAAAGATTTATTTATTTATGCACACAAGAGCTGGGGTGCAGGCCAGAGATGCGGGAGATGAGAGGATCCACCAGAGACAAAGTGGGGAACAGAACAGTCAGACTGACTGAATACACTGCTGAGGGGAGCAGCGGGCTAGACAGGCGAGGTCTGCCTCGCCATATGGGTTGCTCCCTGGCTGGCCGGGCATTGAACTCGTGCTGCAGAGGCTGCGGATTGCTTCATAGTGCTGTGCTTAACCCCTTGCGCCACCGGGGAAGCCTTGATGATGTCTTAAAGGTAATTTGTTTCGAGAGGAAACTCAA
The DNA here is from genome assembly GCF_964194135.1 of Talpa europaea. Taxonomy (NCBI): domain Eukaryota; kingdom Metazoa; phylum Chordata; class Mammalia; order Eulipotyphla; family Talpidae; genus Talpa; species Talpa europaea. Next base: position 2,666,497 of record NC_140084.1, on the reverse strand, counting down.
GCATCAGAGGGACTATCCAGATGATTGCTGTGAAGGCAGTGGATGAAATGATAGTCTCATTCCTCTGCCAGCTCAAGATTGGTTTATCTACCAAATTAAAAAATAAATGAGTCATATGATGATAACGCAAAGACATGTAAAAAGAAAATAATGCTTGCAAAAACAAAAACAAAAACAAAAACAGGTGAACTCCAGCAAAATCTGTAGTCTGGTTAATTGCATTATGCCTTTGGACTACCTGGTTTGGATAGATTGCTAAGATGTCACCATTCGTGGAAAGTAGAGAATGCCCCCCACCCCCCGGACCTCAGGACTATTTTTGCAAATTCATGTGAGCCTATAATTATTTAAAAATAACCAACTGAAAATCAATAAATGAATCACACCACATTGAACCGTTGATTTTCCAGGACTGAGCTGTGAAGGTGGTAGGCTGGTCCGGCTAGGAGGGAGGACTCTGCAGAGTGGGGCCTCCTCTCCTCAGGACTCTCCTGGCCCCGGGGTGCAGAGGACAGCAGCCCTTCCCCAATGTGTGTTTGCAAATAGAATCAGGGCCAGTTGGTCACACTGAAAACTCAGCTATTCCTAGAAGGGCAGTAGTTGTTATTTTCCAGCTTTAATTAGCAATACAATGAACTAATAATAAAAATGAAAGCCAATCCTGACTCAAGATGAGGTAACAGCAGTGGCCTGCAGTGACTCTGATCGTGGGTGTCGAGTGTGTGTGTATTTTTAGATAACGACTCCATCTGCACGTGGTAATTAGGGCCCCAAGGGGGGGTGCGAATTTTTTTTTCCAGGGTTGGCAAGTGGAAGGAGGAGGCAGCTAAAATTCCCACACATCTGGAGCAAACAGATACTGCACTCCAATTTCCTGTCGGCGCCACCGGTTTCGTGCAGAATTACTTGCTAAGTAAATGATTGTTATAAGACGATGAAGATCCGGTCAATCAAATTAACCCCTTTTGTCCCTCTCCTGCCTCCCCCACCCCTCTGGTTCCCTTCATTTGCCTAAACTCGGTGGCTTTTGAAAATGTGTTCAAGCTTGAAGGCCCAGCCTTCCCCACAGTGGCCCAGTGTAACCTGAGCAGAACCAGAGGCCCCCAATTGTTTTGCTAATCAAGATTATTGCCCCATTGAGATGTGGAGGCACAGCCGGGCTGACAAAATTTGTCAGTTTCCCATGAAATAGTTCTGTCAGTTTAGCCCCAGTGCTGGCAACTATTAACATATAAATGAAGTTTCTCCCTCCTCCGCTCCCCTGTCCCCCTACCCTTCAGCCACCCGTCCTAATGGATGCAGAGAAAATATAAACACACACCCCCACCCCCAGCTCCCAACCCCTCTAGGGCTTAAATCAAACCAGCTTCTTTTCTCTGGTGCCTGGAAATTCCGTGGGCACTGGGGACTCAAAGAGAAAGAGGGGGGGGAGTTGGAGGAGCTGATTTGCACAAAAGTACTTTTAAGGCACAGAGCAGCCGGGCCCTGGTCCCCTGCTGTCAGCAACAGGCGACTGGCCGGCCTGCTGGGCACAAATGGCCAGCTGAGAGCCAGGCGGACATCCTGGGCGCCAGGGACAAGGCGCAAAGTGGAGGCCTGGCCGGAGGCAGTTATCTTTGCCCAGGGCTCAGACACCCAAGAACTCTGCCCTGCAGTAGGACGCCCTGAGGGGCCCCCAGAGTGACCCCCCCACCCCAGCAACCACCCCAGCAACCACAGGTTCTTCTCACACCAGATTCTGGGACCAGTGTGGCCTCTGGCCAGTGGAGCTCACTTTCTACTTCCTCACTTCCCGTCAGGGCGCTGTTCCCACAGCAGGACTGGGCTCTGCTGAGCTAAATGGATGAAGGAAATAAAGACCCGACTTCCTGTTTATCCTGGGATGGAGCTAGAACCCCGGAGTTGACCGGAGACAACGTGGATTAAATTACTACATAGAGAGTAATGTACATATGTGCATCATCCTGCAAAATGCATATTTTCCTAACCAGAGAGGTCTCTATCTTTCTACCTATATGCATGTCTACTTGTACATATCACCCGGTAAAAATAAAAATTCACAGATGAAGGGATTATCCATGCAGGTGTGTGTTACACACGACATCTCAAACACTAAGGCAAGAATACGTTCACATACAGCTGTGTCCATGCAGCTCTCGAGCTGGCTACATCTGCACGTCAATATTGTTAGCCACCTTGGTGCTGTTAGTTCTTGAAGGAAAGCTCTGGATTATGTGGTTAGAGGAGCACCCCCACTATGATTCTGGGGCCCAATAGGCTTTATCAGGTTGAGATGGCCACAGTGGGTCCCTTCAATCATTGATTCCTGCCTTCTGGGAACAAGCAGGTGGAGTTTTAGGGGCCAGGACGTGAAGGAGCGTCTCACCCCCACCTCTAGGTTACATGTTCTCAGTCTCAGGCCTCCTGCTGCTTGATGGGGAAGGACACCCTTGAGTAGAGCCCAAGGCTGCCGGGGAGGTGGGGAGTCTTTCCCGCTGTGCTGCTGTCACCCGCCTGACTGCTCTCCCCTGAAGCCACAAGCTGCCCTGGGCCAATCTGGGCCTCCCGCTTGGACAGGTGGAGGTTGAAATGTTGTCTTGAAAGTAGGACACCTGCCTGTTAGTCCAACCCTGAGACTTGTTTTTAGGAAGTGGAAATCATTTCATTTGATGTGACTTTGAAATTTTCATCCTGAGAATGTAGAAAAGTAATTTACAGGCATTTTCAGCATTAACCCAGTAGAAATTAGCTTCTGCGTAAATACAGTTCCGCTATTAAAGGCTGGAGCATCATCCTGCCCAGACCCCTAGCTGTGTGACCTTTGTCCAGTTACCTCACCTCTCTGTGCCTTAGTTTCTTCCTGGGCAAAATAAGAATAATAAAGTTAAGTCTTCATTCACAGGTCATGAAGAATACACAAGATTATGTGTACAAAGTGCTGAGATATTTGGTATATAGTAAGTGCTTTGTGTTTGTCAAATAAGGCCAGATCTAGAAAAAAATTCAATAGCACTCCATTTATTCATGGATTTATTTTATAATCACTTTCTACTTACATACAGGGTAGTTTAGACTTTTGGTAGCAGTCTAAGATTTTCTTTGAAAATGCATTTGTTTGAGTAAAATATGGAGTTAATTTAAGAGAGACACCAAATTACAGTCCAGGGGAAAATCAGATGCTTATTAAAACCGTAGAAAACAGACTAAAGTTTGAAAACACTATTCAAAGGGGCAAACCCCAAGACGTCTATCCCAAAGCAACAATTGACAATCCTCTGTTACAATTCTCTGTTAATTGTAACGATTCTCTGTCACAACTGTTGACACTACTGAATTTTTGCAGTCAGACCTGAGGTGGGTTTCGCCGTGGACTGAAGGCCCCCGGCGTGACTGCCTTTGGAGAGGGGATCTTTTAGGAGGTGATTAAGGTTAAGGGAGGGCATAAGGTGGCCCCTAATTCAATAAAGCTGGTGTCCTAATGAGCAGTGGTGGAGACACCAGGCCCGTGTGCGCAGGGAGGGGGCTGTGCGAGGTGATGGAGAGAGAGAAGTTGGCCACAGTTCTCAGGGGAACCAAAGCCGCTTGGCCTCCATCACACACCGTAGCTTCCAGAGCTGCGGGAGAGTAAATGTTATTGTTTCAGCCACTCAGCCCTTGGTCTTCTGTTATGGCAGCCTGAGACTATTACAGGCTTCCATGAGTGAAAGGAAAGATTTGGTCCAAAAGTTCTTTCTTTCTATATTTAGGGGGTAATTTGGACTAAAAAAACACACACACACACACAGAGAAATAATTGCATGTCCCAGGTAACCACACAATTTCCAGCCCTCTTAAGCTACAACAGCACAGCTACAGTGGGCCACACAGGGCCACACAGGTGTGTGAGAGCATTCGACCTCATGACAAATCCAGAAAGAAGGTTCTAGAAATTCAAAAACTGCAGCTTGGAAAGGTTGACAGTTGTAGGGTAAGGAAAAATGTATCAGGTTTTTCTGCCTTCCCGCCATTAGGATAGATGACGGAACCCTGTGGTCCTGAATGCATGCCTGATGGCGGCACCTGGAGTAGGGTGTGGGCCTAGGTAGATGGGATTCACCTGTGCTAAGACTGGGCTTTTAAGGGCGGCGTCACGGAGACACCAGCAGAAGCCGAGCGAGAGAGAGAACCACAAGAGAGCAGAGAAGCAAGGTCACAAGAAAACGCTGGAGAGCCCAGGTAGAGTGAAGACTTGCTGGGGGCCCGGAGGCCTGCGAGCCCCCCGGCCCCCCTACCTGCCATTTACCTGGTAAATCCCAATAAAAGCCTGCAAAAGCCACTGAGGGCTCCAGGACTCCTTTACCCCAGCTGCTGGATCAGAAAACCTGCCCTGTGTCCATTCCTGCCCCTACAACTATCCATCAACTTTCCTCAGGGAGAAAGTAGAAAAGTTGTCTCCTATTCCCCATCTTTCTCGTCCCTTCGGCATTTTGCTGGCAAAATCTTGTAAACCCAGGAGGTTTTCTGAGGGATGCTTCAGAGAAGCCCAGGGGAGGGTGAAGAGAAGCCCAGCAGGAAGCTCACAGGGACCTCCCGGGAGGATGCTGCAGCCAACCGGCTGGGGAGCTGGTGGCTTCAGTGAAGGCGCCTCAGCCCCCCAGCAGGCCACACCCTCAAGACCTGGATCATTTTTTCAAATAGTTTCGTTTCACAAGTGAACATGGCCTTCCCGGGAAGCAGCCCACATTGGCAGAGCGGAGACAATTAGCATTTCAAAGTGTTTCTTTTAATTTTCCCCTTAGCCAGGGTGAGAACTTCTGCAGGACAAGAATGATCGCTTTTTTCCTCTCTCTTCCCAGAGAAACCCACACCCGCCCGTCACCTCCTCCGCTGCTCCTGGAGCCAGTTCTGAAGGTAGGTCCCGCCCAGGCCCCCGGCCCAGGGACCACCTCGAGAGGGGTGGCTTCACACTCCATGACTCAGCCCTCCCCAGCACGCCCAGCGGGTGGATGCTGCGCCAGTCCTTGCGGGGAATTAGTGAGAGCAGATGCTGGTAATTTGGGCATTTGCAGATTACATTAAAATTCAAAAACCCCTTTATGGGGTTTAAGAATAGAGCCATCGCTGCCTTGCAGGAAGGGAAGGTGAGTGAGCAAGTCCACAGCTGCGGTGAGGGTCCCGCGCCGCTGGCTCCATCTGGGTGCTCCTGGGCACCAGCCATGTGGGAGGGGCACCCTGGATTGTGCTCTGCATGGAAAATACCTGCCAGATTCAAAGACCACATCCAAACAAAGACGGTCAAATGTCTCACAATGAATTTTCATGTTGGTTATGTGTTGTGCTGATAATGCCTTTGACTACAAGAGCTTAAGTAAAGCACATGACTCAAGTTCGTTCTACCTGTTTATTGTTTCTCTGTTGGCTCTCACCACTGCGAAGGGCTTCTGTGTTTCCATAAGTCTGTCTTCTAATTCATGACCTTGTTTGACCCCCTCCCTGGCACTGGTCACCTTCTGAAGCCTCTTATTTACCGTCTGCTCCGAGGTATGTCTCTCCTAGTGGGATGCCAGGTCCCTGAAGACCCACAGTTTGGCTTCCAGTTCCCCAGACCAGGCACAAGACAATTGCTATCTAAATAGTTCTAGGGGCCTCCCTGGTGGCCTAGGGGTTAAGTCTCAGCACTATCACCACTGCGGCCTGAGTCCAATCCCCGACCGGCCAGGGAACTACCCACATGACTCACCCGCTGCTCCCCTCAGCAGTGTATTTCAGTTGATCCACCTGTTCTGCTCCCCACTCCTTCTCCGGTGAATCCTCTCACCCACCCACACTTCTGTCCTACACCCCAGTTCTTCTATGCAAAAATAAATTTTAAAAGTCTCTAAAAAAATAATTTAAAATGTAAATAGTTGTAGGTTACAAGAAGGCCAGCACGCGGAGGCCGGAGCCCCGCTCAGAAGTACCCCAACCAGCAGGTGGATTGGACCACTTTGGTGCTTGGGCCTGAGCCCGCCTGATGTGAGCTTCTGCGTTCTCTGTGGTTTTCCAGGGACCGTCTGAGTGTGCTCGCCAGCCCCCTCCCTACACGTCCCCACACTGCGGGAGGCTTCTCATGACCACCCTGTCGTTCCCAGGCCAGACACCAAAGGTACATGATGGTGTTTTAATGGGAGAGTGGACCAACGGGACGTCCTTCTGCAGTGTAGACGTGTAAAGCGAGCTTCTCAACAAGGGGCTACTCTGGCCTCAGCTCCGTCACACCCTTCCCCCTGTCTGGCTGTGTTAATGACTCTTTTTCATGACAAGAAGCGCCATGTTTCACCAGTAAGATCTGGGAGCCACGCGGGATGGGAACTAGCACGATAACACAACAATTGCTGGTTTAGGGCCTTGTATCTGCTCGGAACTTCCGTGCACACTTGCGTTTCTCTTGGCCCTCAAAGCTACGTGCATCATAGTTCCCTGCTTCACACAACAGCAGACGGGTTCAGAAAGGTTGCTTGGAGCAGCTCTCCATGCCAAGCTAGAACTCAGCTCCAGAGTTTTAGATTCTGCTTCACGGCTTTTTCAAGCCACCTCTGACTAGAACCCAACAGACCACTCTCTGACACACACCAGAAGGCCCGGTTCCCTCCGCAAACCACAAGCTCAGCGCAGCTCAGCGTGTCCCAGCGGCTTCCATGCACCTGCCCAAACCATGGACCCAGCTGTCTTCAGTCCCACCTCGCCAGCCCCAGCTCCTGAGACTGTCCTTCCCACACGTGCTCCTCCTGCCATCTATGCGACCCTCAGGTCAAGCTATATGTGGGTGTGCCTTGGGTCCCCCCACACTGCCCTTGGCACCCCGTTTATCCAACCTAGGCTGCTTTCCCCAAAACTCATTTGTAGTCTTGTCTTCCAACTCAGCTCCCACCTCATCATTCAACCCTTCCAGGTCATACCCTTGCGTGCCTTCTCCCAGATTTTTATTTATTTACCTTGCCACTGTCTGGGAGATTTTTCCCACAGTAGTTAAGCCCATGTTCCTCCTTGATCTTTCTGTTATCCGTCTCCAAATCACCTGCTGGGCGCCTCATCTGCAGAGACATCACTTTATCAGTCATGGGCATTATGGGGGTAACACTATAGCTGTTCACCCCCCGAAGGGGGAGCTTCCGGTTTCCTCTGAGCCCAGCACCCGCGATGGTTGAACAATTCAGGGATGGATATTTCACTCAAGTGTGTCCAATCAAGATGTTTGAACAGGAAAAGTCTCTCTAATGGCTGCCTCAGGAAATGTAACGATAAGGAGCTGAAGACAGTGAGTGAGAAAGAAGTTGCTAAGGATAGAAGCGTATGTAATTGGAAATCCCTGGTTGGTTTCAAATCTCGGCTGAGTTGCCCTTCCATAAACAAAGGCTCAGGTATCATAACACACAAGGCAGAGCTGGCCACACAGTGGTTCCCCTTGAAATTCTCTCTGGTCTGGTCAACGATGGTGCTTCATGGGTTACGTACCTGAGCCCACGTCTGTATTCTAAGGCGGTAGGTGCAATGGAGCTTAACCTTCAATGCTTAACCCTGTCTCTGTGCAATCGGGTAGAGAAAGGAAAGGCCATTGTTTCTGGAAAAATGCACTTTAAAATTAATATCTGATAACACCATGGAAGGGCAAGGTGAGCTAATTTCTCAAGCAGGTCCAAGAGTTATTCAGAATTCAAAGGCAGAGGCATTTAAAAGTCCCAGGGGCCCCAGAATGGTGTCTCTCTCTCTGCCTTCTCCCAATCGATCAGCCAGGTCTGCCAGTTGAAATGTTGCACAAAGGACTCCAAGCATCTGGTAGGAAGTCAAATTGGATGATGGTTGGGGTACCTCCCAATTTCAGAATCCTCAGCTTCCCTGAGACTCCCCAGCAGTAGCGCCTCACCCCACACGTCCTCATTTGAACATGTTCATGGCAGCGCTGTAGAAAATGCATCCCAGATGGTACTGCTCCAGACCGTGTGTTTTCTTTGCCAAATGTTGCCAATATTCTTACTTCTAGTACAGGGAAGAGATTATATTTCTGACAGGCCTATCCTCTCAATTAGTCGTCTTTGTAGATTCCAGGGAAACTGGATCAAAAAAGGGGCATGCTACCTAAGCAGAGTATCAGAACGTGGCCCCTAATCTCAAACACCTTTTTGTTTTAGGTTGGTATCTTGTTTGTGGCTCAACCCATTCAAAAGTGACTCATCCTTCCCCGGCTCCTCACCTGCGCTCTCTCTCCAGATGGCACAATGACCTTTCGGTGCCACAGGCAGAAAAACTTGCAGGCATCCTCAGGCCCATCTGTCGATCTACCTTATAAAAGTCTCGACCCTGTTCACTTCTCTCCATTCTGGTCTAAGCTGCCATCACCTCCTGCTCGCTGCACCATTATCCTAAGTTATTTCTTTGTAGGTACTTTTCATTCTTATGCTGTCAGATTCTAAACTACTTCCAGAATGATCTGTTTCTCCCCAGCTATGTTGAGGTATAAATGACATCCAATGAACTACACATGTTCAAAGTATACCATTTGGCCAGTTGTGACATGAGTTTACATCCATGAAATCATGACTCAGTATAATCATCAAAATGTCTTTGGACCTTGGTAATCACGTCCGCCATGTTGCTCCAGTCCCCTGGCGTCCAAGCAGCCACAGTTAAGCGTTCTGTCACTGTAGATAAGTTTATATTTCTTAGAATTTGATATAAATGAATCAAACAGTGTATGTATATTTCTGTCTGGTTTCTTCACTCAGCCTAATTATGGCGAGACTCGTCCATATTCTCATGTGTGTCAATAGTTTTATTGTTATTGTTTTATAATGGCTGAGTTTATTCCATTATTTGGACGTGCAACAGTTGATTTATCGATCTGCCAGTTCATAAACATATGTGTTGCTTTCAGTTGCTTGACAATTACATACAGAGATGCAACACCAAAAATTATGAACAAGAGTTTTGCATGGACATATGGATTCAGTTCTCTTGGATAAAAACCTAGAAAGGGCGGTTGTATCATATGATGGATATATGTTTATTTTTTTATGAAACTGCAAACTGTTTTCCAAAGTGCTTGCACCCTTCAAATAGTAATAGCATATGAAAGTTTTTGCTGCTCAACATTCTTACCAAAATGTACAGTCATCTGTTTTTAAATTTTGGCTATCCTAACGGATGTATTACCCTATCTGAGTGCTGTTAGCACTCTATTATGGTTATAAATTGTATTTCTGTAACAACTAATGATGTTAGCCATCATCTGGTATGCTTACTGGCCATCTGTATATCTTTTTGTTTGTTTGGTTCTATCTACTCATTCTTTTACCCACTTTTTCATTCGGTTATTTTTTTCTACTATTTAGTTTCAAGAGTTATCTACAAACTCTAGGTACGAGTATTCTATCTCTTCAATTTACCAGGAGAATTTGTATGGAAATAGTTTTAGTCTTCCTTAAGTGTTTGGAATGATACACCAGTGAAAGCATCTGGGCCTGGAGTTTTCTTTGTGGGAAAGATTCAGGGTTCCTCTTCTCTGTTTTAAAATCCTCTTCGCCTTCTGCAGGAGTCTGTGTATGGAGCCCATTGTCAGGAATACTTTGATGGCAAGTGTTATAACACAGGATCCAAATGTGCTTCATCAATAAAGGGCCTTTACTGGCTTTGTAACTGAGGAGTCAATATCTGGGACCAACTTTACATGAGATTTGATCCACCAGCTCAACCTTATCTCCAAGAGTACAGTTTTTTTCTGTTTCTCTGCCCTACCTTCCATGGTGTCAGTTTAATCCTAAGGGTCATATTAAAAAAAAGTTATTCTAACACTTATTTGAATAGTAAGGAAGGCTTTATTCAAGACTATTGAAATAGGAGTATACAACTGGGAGACAGGGCTCAATTTCCGAGACAATAAGGACAAGGGATGTTTATGGCGGGGGAGCAGGGTGAGGTGGATGGGGAAGGACGAAGAGGAGGCATGGGGAGGAGGCTTCTCCCTAAACTAAAAGGGTTCTTGTTACAGGCAAACCAAGGACTTAGAGCTAGGTGGAAGATGGAGAACTTGATCAGATGTTTAGTATTATCAGACACCACATGGGGGGAGGTGTGGGGGGTGGTAATGTAGCAGAATTCTTGCTAAAACTGGGCTGGGCAGGCCAAAGAATAGATGGAAGTTAAAGTCACAGCCTAGTCCAAATGAGAGCTCAGAAGAATCCAAGCTTTGGTGGAGGGTCCCCTCGTCAGTGGTGCTTGTGACCCCAGAGGCTTGCTGGGCACGCCTGAGTCTGTGCACTCCTTGCCAAACACAAAAGAAAAATGGAAGGTGACTTTCTTCTCAATTCCCAGAGAGTCCAGAGAATCACTGTGATTGGACCAGCCTCGACCGGGAGGCAGACGTGTGCACAGACCACGCGTCCCGGGGGCGGAAAGGAAGCGGGACCATCCTGACAGGTTATCCAAGCAGTCCAGGCCCAGGCCCGCCCCTGGAAACTCCCAGGGCCAGAATGTCAGCAGAGCCCCACGGTTCGTACGAATAGATATTTAAAAGTTATAAACAAGTGGGGCCTCCCCTGGTGGCGCAGCGGTTGAGCTCTGGGCTGCGAGGCTGCTCGCAGCCTCTGCAGCGCCGGTTCGTTCCCCGGCCGCCGGCGAGGGTCCCACAAAAAATAATAAATAAATAAATAAAAGTTATAAACAAGCTAACAAACAATTAAATATCTTCCTTCCTCTCTGGGGTTGCTGGATTAAATAGAGAAGCTATTTTTTTAACTGAAATTATACATTTTATTCATTTTATAAATCGCAGAGTAACTGACATGTAACAGACGCCCTTCCAGGGCTGCACCATCATCATTTACCGTGTGTTTACCTGGAAACATGTTTCTCTGCGGAATCTGGTGCCCCCTTTTACCTCAACAGATGAACCTTCACAAAGACGAAGGAGACGTGTAAAGCGACTCGGCGAGTCCTCCTGATGTCACAAACGAGAGCAAAAGAAGAGCAGGAGGTGGGGGAACATCCTTCCTGGTAACAAAAATCAGCTTCACGGCCCTGCTGAGGAGCAGGTACCGAGCCCATCAGTTGGTGCTTTTCTTCCTTCCCTCGGTGCCTCCTGGGCTCGGCCCTCGCTCTCCGAAGCGTGGTCCTCTCTGACCTCAGCCCTGGGACAGCCATGGCCTCCACAGCTTTGGGGCCCAGCTGCCTTTGTTTCAGCAAACGAGCTGGAGCGGTGGAGCAGCATTTCCCCAGGGCCTGAACCAAGTTAGTCGCCAAAGCAGATGTTTGGGTTACGAGTCGTTCTGTGCACGGGCCAAGCGCCGCGTCACGTGGCGGGCACACCCGTGTTCTCTAACAAGCATGTGCTCGTGCGTGTGTTCATGAGCTGCAGGACTTGCTCACGCGCGGGGCTCAGGGGAGAGGCCCTTTGTGCTGGGGCACGTTCTCCTCAGGCCATGCCTCAGCCAGGCTCATCCTTTGGACCATGGCGCTGAATTATGGGCGGTGAGTGAAAGCTACTTCTAGACCCAGCGTGTGAAAACCTCACAGGCAATTCTTTACACTGTCTCCCCCTGTTCTGTGGTTGAGTGGAGGCTTGGGGGAGATCGAGGTCATGAGCAGAATGAGCTTCAGTCCCTGGTCCCTGAATGACTCTGTGGAGTAGAGAGTCCGTCCAACTTGCGCCTCTCATTGGACTTTACCTGAATAAGAAACATCTGTCTTCTGTGGAGCCTCTGAGCTGCTGGTTTTTCTCTGTTAGCGCATATACTATTGTCCTGTGTAACTTGTGTAAGGGGACAGAGGGAACATTTACTGATAGGGTAGCACGTGGCTGCCGCCGTTAACCCCAAATAGCCACAGGGCAAAGTGCTACAGCAGTCATGGGACGTTGTGACCAGGAGTCCTCTCGTGTCCTCACAGGTGTTTGTGGTACCAAATGCGGAGCAATTCAACCTGCAGCCCGTGTGGTTTGTGCAATGTTCCTGCACAGTGACTCAACAGCATCGACACGTGATGAATCCAGGACCTGAGATTGATTTCCGGTGCCTGCATGTCATAGTCTTATCAATATGATTTTAAGCTAAGAGTTGAAAAGCTCACAGTAGAATCAGTGGCTATAAAAATGTCAGTATTGCCCCTCAATGAAGAATCAAGAAGTAACATGACCTGTCTACAAGATGTCAGAGCAACACCTCTCTTTTTAGGACATGTCTACTGTCTCAAAGAACGGACTTTAAGATACTTTGGGGGGAGGAAAGTGTGGAGAGGAGGGCTTCCTTAGGGGCCCCCAAAATAGAGCTTAAAATGAATAGACTAAACTCCTGGTGCAGGATAGGGAGCAGGGGGAGGGAGGGGTGGTCTTTAGCCAGAAGACAATGTCGACAGCCAGCAGGAGGCCGAGTGGCAAACATCTTGGGAAGTTTGTTACAACTTGGAGAGGGATGTGTGGGGTCAGAGGTGCCAGGGAGAATATAACAAGTGTTGAATGACAATGACAAATTTATAGTCAATGTGTATTCATCTGTCCTCCTCGTAGGGGTTTCGAATTCTCTATTTAGATGCAAGAAAGTCTTGGTTCATGACCTGGACCTCACTGCCCACATTGCCCATGAGAGCACCTGAGCTTTGTCCAACACCTGGGGTCAGGTGAGCCCAAAGTCAAAAGGGAGGTGAAGTTGTTGCTGCTGTTTTAAATCACATCTGAGTCTTGATGTGTGTCAGCAAAGAGTTAAACACGAAACTATAAAAAATGATAGAAACAATATGAGACCTAACATCTCAAAAGTTGCCAAAACTAGCAAATAATCAAAATCCGACCACAAAACCCCTCCAGATACACAACGGCTCCGAGACCAGCCTGAGAACAAAGCTGCCTTCTATGTGTTTTAAATCCTTCTCGTCTCTACTCATCTCCTCGCCAAATGCTGGCAACGAGCTGGCTCACAGAATTCTGAGTTATAAAAGGGTTCAGAGAGTCACTGGAGCAGTAATTCTCAAATCGGGGCGAGTGGGGAGGAGATGGGCGTGCGTCAGAATCCGGGCGAGCAGCGTTTCAACCAGGATCCCTCGTTCTAAGAGCATCCTGGGGGCAGGAGAGCAGTTTTGCTTTCCTAGAACCAAGCAGCCAAAGAAAAACTCTGACAACCCCCTTGGTTGGTGAAAAGGCACCCCAGAACCTTAAGGGGTGAGAGAGAGAACGTGCAGGACATTAGTGTCCTCAAGAGAGGAGTGTGCAGAAACAGACTAGGAGTTACTGCCTCGTCTTACATATTGAATAATTCCCTCCCTTCGCGTTCAGTTCAGCAATTACGCTTGGACACTAACAGTGTGTCAGGGAGGCTGAGAGGGATTGAGAAAATCATGCCCACCTTGCACATTCCATCATGGACATTCACACATAAACTGACGATGGAGACCGCCAGGCTGGGGTGCAGAGAGAGGCCACTCAGCCGAGTTGCCGAGCGGAAGCCCCGACGTCACCAGAGAAGCTTCTGCGAAAGGGTCACTCTTCCTGTCACCCTCCCTGGCGTCATTCCTGGGCGCCCTCCTAGCGGGGCAATATAAAGAAGGTGGGGAGTGAAAATCCCCACGAGGAAGACCCATTAATACCCGCTGACTATCAGTTTGGTCTCACCCCACGCTTGAGTTTCCTCTTCCTGGCGCACCTGGCCCTGCGCATTTCTCTCCTCATAGAACAGATTTGTTTCCCAGTCAGCCGCCTCTTGTCTGTGGATGTTGTCCTCTGGACACCCCTCGCACCGCCTGCCCCCCACCGGGTACCAGGAGTCTCGTCCGTGCATTTTAAAACTCCTTAGGAACTCAGGGAGACCCCCATCTCCACACTTTCTGCAGCCTCCGCCCCAAATATTTTAGTCACTTCTGGAGAATGGAAGTGGGTGAAGATGCTTCTGTGTTTGCACTGATGGGTCCCGTTGGCTCTCCCCTGGGTGCCAGAGCGCCTGCTTGCTGGTGCGGGGAGCTGTCCCCGGAGGCCGGCCGGGCTGAGCTCAGCGCTCACTGCTGCAGAGAGGAGACCAGCACTGCGCTTCCAAGACGGGTTACCCGAAGGCTCCCCCGCCACCCCCCCTCGACGGAAGCGGCCGTGTTGTGACCAGCTCGATAGAGAAACCTACGTGAGGACCCAGAGCCTGCCCCCATGGGGTGTCCCCCAAGTCAACCCCAGCCTTTCCTGGGTTTCAGCCTTGGGCAAGACCCTGAGTCAGAGGCGCTCAGGTAAGCTGTGTCCAGACCCCTGCTCGCCCCGAACTGTGAGATCGTGGACGTGTTTGTTTGAAGCCGGCAGACTGGGGGGGTGACATGTTGTGTAGTAATAGTGTAGTGGCAGGGACCCCAAAAGCTATCGCAAAGAGGAAACTGACAACGAAAACCTGCATGGGTCTCGCTGCCGCTCATCCCTTCTGGGGTAAATTTGACCATTTGGGATCCTAACAAAATTCTACAGTTCATTTCCAAAAGGAAGGAGTGGGGGGTGCAGTGCCCGCTCTCCGCTGGCTCCCTGCTCAGGCTCCTCAAAGTGGGGTGTCCCATGATGTTCTCAGGGGAGAAGTCATGTACGTGGGAGGCGTTGTGGGGCTTTGGTGAGGGTGGGGGTTCTGGGCTTTCTCTTATATCTCTCATTTTATTGCTGAATGCATTTTCTTTTTTTGCACTAACAGATTTAGAATTTCCCTCAAACCATGGTCTGAAGTATCCCTAACCCCAAATTTCTCCTCCGATTTCTCCTTTTCTATTAGCACCGTCCTCCCCTCAGTGGTGACACCAGGGCCTGGGAGGTTGCCAGGTACTTCGTGTTCCAAAGGGCCGTCCCCAGCCCCACCTTCACACCCGTGGTCGTGAGGGTCTGGAGCAGAAGTCAAAGGTAAGAAGCTTCGTCCAAGAGACTTGGCAGTGCTGGAGCTGGGCGGAACTGAATGCTGGCTTTACAGCTAGTCTGGAAGAAGAATTTGATTGGCAAATAGTGTAAACGAGTCAACTATTATCTATAATTTTAGCAATGAATTCTGACTCTGGAGTTACGGCATAGAACTGGCCGCTGCACTGGGACCCGGATCTGTAGACAGGCCCTGAGCTGTGCTGAGGTGAGGGATTAGCGTTCGTATCGGTGTATTTTCAGGGGATTATAATGTGAAAAAGCATCAAACACGAAAATGTTATTGAAAAATAGAAAGGCCTCTTTTGCTCAAAAATGGCATGAAAAGTAATAGATGTCTTGTTGCAGTTGATGTTCAGAAGTGGCATTAAGTCAAAATGTGCAGCTGGCAAAATATTTCCTATGTCAACATGTATGGTAGAGATGATGATGAAAGCTTATTTATAAAGCAAATATATATATATATATATATAAAGTAACTGAAATACACTGATTTTTTTTACTATTTTATTTTATATAATTCTTACATCACTTTTCATTTTTGCACAATGTATGCATTTTCATTTTGGTTCTATTCCACTGACTATTTTTAAAGTGTCAAACATATTGTTGAAAGGATATACAGATAATTTGTATTGAGTCCTGTTAAATGGCATTATTTTATTTCCTTTCTCTCACTGGCTACTATTGATATTGTTTTATTTATTTGTTTCTTTACCTCCCCACCAACACACACACACACCCACATATTGAACTTAAACCCCATAAGAACACTCACATAGTCAGTTCTGTTCATCACTTTTCTCCAGCACTGATCGGCAGCCATGCGTATAGACAGACAGACGGACGGACAGACACAATTGAAGTATATATATATATATATATATATATATATATATATATATATGCCCTTGACATGTTATATTACACTTACGTATGTAAGCTTATGAATATTCATGAAATGACCACATTAATCTCTCTGGTTGACTGCTGTGGATTAAGGCATGTTTTTAGTTAATGCAAAGAATTCAAAGGTCAGGTCCTCACAGCAAAAAACCCTTTTTAACATCTATAACCTCACCCACCCCTCAACTCTCTTTCTCAAGCACAAAATACTTAGGCTTCTGGGGTCCTAGTTCTGTGGCATCTCCCCCTACCCCCAAACATGGGGTGCACAGCCCCAGATTCAGTCTAAGGCCGGAGCGATGTTTATGGGGAGGCAGACGGGGGGAGGCCTGGCTACTCCCAAGCACAGCCCCCCGCGTGCTTTCCCCGGACCTCTCAGCTCCCGTGCAGTTAATAAATGAGATCTGACAAGACTTTAATCTGAAGTGGCATTTCCCTCTGAGGCTCCTCTCCATCGTAAGTGGAGCCACAGATAACAGGAGGGAAACAGAAGGAAATATTGTGAAACCGGGGAGACCGCCCTTGTTAACAGCTCCGAGGGGAAAAAAATAATTTTTTGGCATTCATCTTAAATTACCTAAGCCTTCAGATTTAAGCTCAATTTGCTGCAAGAATTGTATCCAAATCTGGGATAATGCCATTCCTTTTATTCGGGTTCAATTTTTCTCCTTTTGGTTTTTATTTTTAGCAGTGCCTCAATTATTTTAAGATGATAATAATCATCAGACTTTTTTGATTCTGAATTTATGTAGACTGGGGCTAACAGTTCTCTTTTTCAAAGTCTTCAAGAACCCAAACTTTCACAGTCCCACATTCTGCTCCCGAGACATTAACTCTAATTAAGTTAATCAAACCCATGCACAGTCGTAAGAATAAAAAGTACTAAAGAACAAGACAACTCTATGAGAAACAGATATTATACAATGAAAATAAAATGAATTCTCCAGACTTCTTTAACTACTGTGCCATTAAATACACTTATTTTTGAATGAGCTTTGATCTTTTTTTCATTTCATAGACCAAGATGTTGTCTTTAGAGGAATGAATTACTTCCTTTAGGTCGACCTCATTCATATTCCATACGAAGAGCCAATCCTATTATAACTGAAATTGAGCATAATCCAATTACAATTTTTATTTCAAAATATAACATGATCCCCTGCCCTTCAGAAACAAATGAACTCTGAGCCTGGTCCAAAATGCAGAGTATTGTACAAGTCAGGAGAGACTCTGGAGGTGCTGAGCGTTCAAAAATTGGAAGCACCGGCCCCCAGTGTCCTCACCCCAAGACCCTCAGCCCCGGAGTCAGACATCCTGTGGGACTGTGAGGCTAAGTCCTGACCTCGGATGACCGCCCCCCCAAAAAAGGTCCTTCGTTAAGACATCAGCCTCACACCTCAACCTTTACAGACCCACTTCTCTCATGTCCTGTGTTTTATATTTAGTTCTGTGCTTTGTTCATCAACCTCTTCTTTTTGCTATTCCACCTCTGGCCGTGTTTTTGTTTTTTTTTAATTAAAATTTATTTATTTATGCATGCAAGAACTGCGGTGCAGGCCAGAGGTGCGGGGGTGAGAGGATTCACCAGAGACAGAGTGGGGAACAGCACAGGCAGATCCACTGAAATCCACTGCTGAGGGGAGCAGCGGGGAGACAGGAGAGGTCTGCTGACTCCATGTGGGTAGCTCCCTGGCCAGGGATCGAACTCAGGCCACAGTGGTGATAGTGCTGAGACTTGATCCCTCGGCCACCAGGGAGGCCCAAGAGGTATTACTCTCTTTAACCGTAGCAGCTTCTTACAGTTAATGATGCCCCACATATGCCCAGATAAAGGTGTTGTTGGTTCAGGAAGGACATGGGAGCCGAGGTGGGTGAATACAGATCATTCCTTGGACTTTTGTTGGACGCTTCTCTTTGGAAGACACTTTCTTTGGCCTAGGGCCTAGTTACAACAGTGACATGCCAGGCACCAGTGAGGTCCACCTATGAAGGTGACACCAGGAAGAGTGTAGACCTGGTGGAGGGAAGGGAGACTGTTGACATCACTTAAGCCCCTTGGGTGCCCTATGGGCAACCAGATGCACCCTTAGATTTCCCAGGCCCATGTGCCAATACTTACCATTTTTCTTAAGCTGTTTTGAGTTGTTAATATATTGAGTTTGACAACTGGGGAGCTGTCCTAATCCCCTGCCTCCAGATGGCTGCTCATCTGAGTCTGGGGCTCTCAGCTGGGCGGCGCGGTGGGTGCACTCAGCGTGCTGGGGAATCCAAGCAGATGTAGAGGCTCTTAAGAAAAATGTTGGCCTCCACATGTATGCAGCCCACAGAGGAAACTGTAATTTATGGTACAGAACTGTTCTCAGAAGATCACAGATAACATGTGTTACGAAAAGTATGATTTGGAAAAACTCTGAATACTTGATGTGGAGGAAAGTCAAAAACGAACAGCAATAACGTAGCTCGTATAACAGAGAATCTGTCCAACTTTTCCAAGTCTCGGTTTCTTTATCTGTAAAATGGGAGGATGTTATCTGCTTGGGAGCCAAGGAGATACTACATGCAAAATACAATAGTGAGCATGCTTTTACGGGAAATTGCAGTGCCAAACAAAAAGGGGACTTTGTCATCCACATTCCTAGCTAGAAACACCTTATTTAGATTGACCAAGTCCTGCTGGACTCTCTGGAGACACAGAATAGAGATATTAACATAGAAAATAGGCTCATTTATCAGCATATACATATATAAATAAACATGTGTGTCTGTGCACATATATGTATACACACACACATGCCTATACGCAGAGTAAAAATTAAGTTTCATGAATGCTGGGCCCTTTTTCTTGTCTTGCTCCTGCTGCATCCCAAATGCCTGGGATGGTGCTTGGATCACAGGAAGTTGCTCCCCATGAACGCTTATTGCATGAGAGAGTAAGTGTCTCTCACTGGTTGCTCCTCTTTCCTGTCCAGGCACTTGCTTACCTTCCTGCTCCGCTCTCCCCATTCCTCTAACAGAGAAGCAACAAATTCCAGAACTTGAACCGACCAGGAGAAGTTTATTTCTCCTGCCTTCAGACAACACTCCAGCTAAGCCAGTTCTGATGGAGCAGCCCCTTGAAATGTTCCCAGATGAAGTGAGCAGCCAGCAGGCATCTACACAAGGAGTCTCCTTCCCGTGTTTACTGTTTCTCTGCAAAGTAGCAACTAAAGAAGTCCTTATGGCATGCTGGGTCCAACAACACTTGCCAGCTTGGCCTCAGAGTCCTTCGGGCACGGGGCGATGCCGTCACTCCTGGAAGCCCTGAGAGCAGATGTCATAGTTTGTCTCCCTAAGAATGTGAAGGCCAATGGCTGCCCCAAAATACTGAACTTGTGGAAGCTATCCCATGACCCACAGAGAGGAAAAAGGACATGTGCCATTTTCTAGGACATCTTGGAATGGCCATCCTTGGGCACAGCAGTTAGCATCCCCGACTCTTCAAACGCTGGCCTCCAAGCTGTCCAACTGCCTTTGGGAATCCAGGCAAGGAGGAGCCACTGTCCCTCTTTCCTGGCATCTCCGGAACCCATCAAGTGAAATCAGCCTGCAACAAGGAGACAGAAAGGACTAGATAATTTGTAACCAGTCATCAGACCACTTGTCAAGTCAGGCTAATGATGAGGTTACTTTAACAGCCCGGATCCGGGTAGACAGATACAAAGATGGCACAGGCTCAGATGGCTGAGGCCCCGTGGGCAGAGAGGGAGAAAGCATGTCGAGAGCCACACATGTGCTCAGGCCCAGGAAGCCCCCCACACCCACAGAGTCTCAAGGAGAATCTAAACAAAGTAGGCGGTGGAATTGGTACAGGGCAGGGAGAGGGGTATCCCAGAACCCCCAAACCTGCCAGCTCTAAATAGGTTCTGCTGTCCACTGCATCAAGATCAAACATGTAAGACCTTTAATGGAAAGGAACTTTACTACAGTTAGTGTGCAATACAGAAAATACAGTTTTTAAATTACGCACCCAAAGTTACCCATCCCCTTGTGGGTAAATGTCCAGCTAAACAGGATCGGCCCAAATCAAGGCCCGAAAGCCTGTCACGCGTCTAAGGACTGCCATTGTCACCTCCCCACGGAGCTCACCCACGTCTGTGTCACCCAGTCCAGGACCAAGAAGCAAGTGCAGCATCTTCACATTCTCTGCTCCGTGCGCCTCCTCCGGGTCTCCTCCTGGCTCCCCATCCTGCCTCCTTCCCTCTCCAGCCTCGTCTCCAGCTTCTCCTCCTCCCTGCTCAGCCCCACCCTCCCTTGAGTGGGGCAGGGAACCTGGAACCTCCCCTTTCCCTGGGGACCCCTGTTACAGAACAAAGACATTCATGTATACTCTCCACTCTTGCCCTTTGTCTTTCTCATAGCTCCATAAACCTTCCTCTAGGCCGAGCGAATACTTAATTGGCAAATGACAATTATTTCAATGATAAGAGTCAATATTTACTCAACAAGAGCCTGGACAGAATACAACCGAAAATGTGCTACGTGGGCTCCAGATGCTTCCATCTAATAGGGCAGGCAAGAAGTGACAGTTTCAGTGTTTGAAAAGGATCTTGGAGAGATTTGAGGGAAGCCCTACACGCCCCAAACCCTTGTTTGGAGAAGGGGAGCCTGAATCCCAGTCCGGGAAGGGGTGGACATTCCCCCTGAGCGGTCATGCAGTTTGCTGGTAGCAAGATCCAGACTGAGCTTTGCATGCAAGTAACCCTCATACTTTACTCGGTGGATTCCACCAGGCAGTTTTGTAGAAACAGCAGAACAACGAGACCAAGAAATGAGAGGCTCATGTCACCCAGAGTCAGGGAAAGGTTGCCGGGGGAGGAAGCAGGTAAATGGAAGTTATTTTTCAAAATCAGAAGACACAAGCTGACCTAAGGGGTTGATGTCACAATAATTGAAAGGGAAGGAAGTGGAAGGAGCAGAGGAAGAGAGATGGGTAATTGCTGACGCTGGCTGTTGGTCCGTGTAGGCTCACCTTAAATTCCCTCCACACTCGTACGAGGTTGAAATCCCCACCATTTAAAATGACCAGTGTTGGGCCTCCCTGGTGGCGCAGGGGTTAAGGTCTCAGCACGCTCAAGCTATCACCAGCCACTCTGGCCTGAGTTCCATCCCCAGCCAGGAGCTACCCACATGGCGCAGCAGACCTCGCCTGTCTCCCCGCTGTTCCCCTCAGCAGTGGATTTCACTAGATCCACCTGTTCTGCTCCCCACTCTGTCCACGGTGAATTCTCTCACCCCTGCACCTCTGGCCTACACCCCAGTTCTTTTATGCAAAAATAAATAAAAAATAAACCTTTTTAAAATGATCAATGTATTTATGTGTCTAGGTAACTAGGTACCTATTTCGGTCACTTTTATTGGCAGCGGAGGAGGGGAGGTAGGGCGTGGCAGGAGAGAGCAGTTGACAAGAGCTGTAACCATGTCGGTAACATTTTAGTTCTTCACCTGAGTGCGTGGTGCTGAGGATGAAGAGGTTTCACACTTTAAATAGGTGTGGCAGCTTGCCTACAAGGAATCTGATCTAGCATTTGAAAAATAGGGGAAGATTTTGATTTTTACTTTATTATAATTATAATGGTCCCAATTATAATGGTCCCTTATGTAGCTTTTCTAAATTCCTGCACTGAGTGAGACCATCCGGTATTTCTCTTTTTCTTTCTGGCTTATTCCTCTGAGCATGATCCCTTCTAGCTCCATCCATGTTGCTGCAAATTGCATGTGTTAATCTTTTTTGGTTGCTGAGTAATATTCCATGGTGTGTATGCACCACAACTATAAATCAGAGACACCAACATGGTGGGGGAGGGAGTAGGATCAAAACAAGGGGGTGGGAATTGTATGGGGAATATAACCGAGATGAAAATGCATACATTGTGCAAAAATGAAAAATGACATAAAAAATATATAAAATAAAAAAATAAATAAATAGGGGAAGATAATGGAAAGAGACAAGGCAGGAGTGGGAGATTTGGGGCCAGCCCTCCGCTCCTCCGCTTGGGACGGCTGCAAGTTCTCC
The DNA here is from genome assembly GCF_964194135.1 of Talpa europaea. Taxonomy (NCBI): domain Eukaryota; kingdom Metazoa; phylum Chordata; class Mammalia; order Eulipotyphla; family Talpidae; genus Talpa; species Talpa europaea. The sequence goes on along the minus strand of NC_140084.1, from coordinate 2,644,670 downwards.
CCATTTTACAGATGAGAAAACCGAGTCTCCGGTGGCTACACCCGGGGGCAGCTCAGCTGCAGGCACCACAAAGGGACGAGGAGGACAGGGTGGGAGGTGAGGAAAGGCGGGGGGCGGGTGGGTACGGGAAGCTGGCAGGACGTGGGCCAGGCTCAGTGTCCTTTGGGACACAGCAGCCACGTGACCCAGGCTGCCAGGACACATGACCACGGCAGCCTCCTATGGGGTGCTGCGCCCCCATAGGCGAGCTCCCATCACTGTGGTCTCCGGAGACACCCCCGGTCTGCTGGTGTGACCAGCCGGGCGACCTGCAAGCTGCTAGAGCCCAGTCCTGCCAGTGGCGGGTGGCCGACTGGCTTCCCGACTGTTCTAGCGCAGAGCGCGGCTGCCCTGCGAATACCGGCGCCTGTGCTGGCCCCAGGACACCCGCCGGAGGACTGTCGCCTGTGCCGCAGCTGGCCCGTCCCTCCTCACCCTTCCTCGCCCGGCTTTAATTGCGCTCACAAAGGCCCACCCCACTGACTTGCAGCATCGCGGCGGCGGTCACAAAGGCAAAGGAACTCCAGGTTACGGCCGCAATTCAGCCTCGCTCTGCCCCATTGTGCCCGGCCCGGCAGTGGGCCCGGAGCCTCAGGGGGGCTTACATGTGTCATACGTGCGGCAAAGTGGGGGAACAATGTGACAAATTATGAACAAGCTCAGAGTCCAGCCTGTGGAATTCTTCTCTTTGTGCGCCTCCATCACGTGTCAGCCGGGCTGCTGGGCGAGGGGAGCCCGGGGTGGGGACATCCCGGCAGCAGGGGGGAGCCCGGGGCTGCAGACGCTTTGCCACTGGGAATGCTGCCCTCCCAGGCCCCCCGCCCTCTCATCACAAGGGAGGAGAAAAAGAAAATTGTTCTGACTCTGCTTTTTCTTCCTCGTAGATCTAAACATTCCACCAATAACTTCCTTGCTAAAGAAAGGGGAAAACACAAGCAAACTTCCTGAATTCACTCCTCCAGAACTAAAGGCACAACTCTCTCCATTGCTGCCCCCTTAGAGGTCGCCCCCATCTTACAGATCAGAAAACTGAGTCTCCAGTGGCTGCCCTAGCCCAGGCCAACTCAGCTGCAGCTTAGATGCAGGAGATGGGCATGATGGGGCTCGTCCCTGTCACTCCCTGGTCTTGAAGAGCCTGCCCTTCCCTTAACTTCTGGGTACCTCGATTTCCTCACCTGCAAAGAAACATGGCATTGAGAGTGAAATGAGCCCCCCCTCATTGGATCGCCACAGCCTCGGGTGTCTGTAAGGGGCTCAGGACGGGTCTGGGATTGGTGAGCTCTGGAGTGAGGCGCACTAGCTGTCGCTGTTCACAGAGGAACAAGCAGAAACCCGTGCCTCGGCCATTCAGGGGCACTGGCCTTGCTTCCCTGGCCTCCTCCCTTCTGAGCCTTCTGAGGGGTCCTCTCGAAGCAGGGCCCCCTCTGATGCTGATGTGCATCTCAGCACCCAGCAGGGCAGGGCTGAGGTTCCTGGAGAGTATCAGTCTCTGAATGCCCCGTGGCTGCAAAGAAGGCTCCAGCATGGAGGTGGAGATGAACTTTCGATGGATGAGAATGCGTACAACTAAGACTTCTCTCGCGTAAGTTTTCAAGTTGTGTTAGGAGACTAAGCCTTGTCCTCTCGCCACAGCAAAAAAGCACGCCTCCTTTAGGCAAACAACTGGTGAAACGGCCCATTCATCATTTTAATGCTCCAGGTGCAAAATCCTACACATGACCCCCTCTTCCCAATAGCTTTGTCACTAAGTCCTTCAACAGTTTTTCTTTCTTTTTGTGACCAATGGCTGTTTTTGCAAGATCCTTATCAAATTCTTCATTGTAGAGTCTGTTTTTCTTCTCTGTTTTGGTTGAGAGAGACGAAGTGAGTTCCCGCCTTTTGCTGCTCTAGCTCTGAGTTGTTTTCATGTCATGATGAGCAATTTTGAGACCACAGGGATGATCAAGAGGGGCCTCAGCGGCCATCGCTCCGCAAGCCATAGAGAAGTAAAAGAGGGGAAAAGCTTGAAGGCTTAATGACAACGTTTGTCCGTGAGGTTTAGAAACCCAGAAGAGACTCCCTAAATAGAATAAAATAAATAGAAGAAAGTAATTCATAATTCTTTAAATAGAAATTAAAAAATTTAAATAGCAATAGACCCAGTAATGCAGCCTCACACTGTCTTCTCCCTGAGTAACAGAATAAATAATTGTGGGTGGGTTTGGGTAATTAGTATACAGTCCTTTCTTGGAGAAACCTTGGACATTGACCTGGGAGGCAGCCATAGGCTTTTTCAGTGCAGTCTAAAAGTAGGGTATCTTGGGGTACCGGGCTCCTCGAAAACCCGACCTGAGGCCCTGGTCGTTTTATAGCACACTGTGCACTTACATGAGCTCTGCAGCTCAATCATGTGAGGTTACAGTGTGGCAGCAGTGTGCCCTGTGTCAGGTCTTTTGATAAGGAGAAAGACTTAGGTCCTGTCCTGGAGAATGTCCCGTCTCACTGATGGTACTTAGCACACCCGCGTCTTCCTCCCCTTTTTGACCATGGCAGGCATCACGAATCAATCATCATGAATCAGTCATCACTAATCAAGCCACTCTTTCCTCCACCCTCCAGTCCAGTCTAGGCCTCAGAGTCCTTCTCAACACAACATTCCAGGGAGGCGTTACAGTGGCTCGGAGCTAGTTCATAAAACAAAACAAAGCAAAACATGCTTGTCCTTGGGTGAGAAGTGACACAAGGAATCACATAAGCCTGAGGAGTAAAATGTGGGTGTTCAAGAGACTCAGACGCAGAGAGGTAGATTCTGACGGGCCATGAGTAATAGAGACAGATGAGCAGGAAGGTGGAGATTAAATAGTTCCTTAATGGCCACACGACCACCTCGCAGCAGTGAGGTGGGGGAAGGGGCAAGATTGGAAGTTGTCACCTGTGTCTCCAACCAGTCCCTGGGTCTGAAGTGAAATGAGGGGAGTGGTGAGGGCCTGGGGAGCCGCTTGCACATAGTGGTATGTGTGTCAGGGGGCTGTTGAGACACAGGAGAACACCTCACGGTGCTCAGCATCACACAACTGCATGTGCGGTATCCTTGGAGGAAAGCCGGCAAGGGGGTAGACCTGCAGGCCAATAGACTGTCCTTCCGTTGGGGGGTAATTTGGCACGTTGGAGGCAGCCCTCTCTGCGCCTTCGACCTCCCTTCCTGCTTTACAAAATCTGAGAGCAGGCTGTCACAGCTGGAGTGTCTGCTGCCTGCCGGCGTCTATGTTGGCAACCCCTGGGTGCCTTGGCCTCTCCCCGCTGCCCAGCGCACCAGCAGGCCCAGGCAGAGGCCTGGAATTCAATGCAGAATCGCACCTTGGCCCAAGGAGCATGCACCTGCTTCCCTGTCTTCCTCGCTCTCCTCCAAGCACCACCTGCTCACCACCCCGCCCTGTCCCCCTAAGACCACTCAGGGTCACTGAGACCGCCCCAGCCTACCGCGTTCATCCAAGGCAGAGACTAGTGTGTAGCAGGAGAATTTCAGAAAGTCTGAAATGCTTGCCCATAACTGCCTGAGACTCTCCCCCCATCCTCCGCCGACTTCCTTCACTAATACGTGATCCTCGCTTTGAATTCTTGCGTCTGCATACTCGATGATGCGCACAGGAGCAGAGCCCCAAGCAGAGACTCCACAGCCAGGCACACGTAGGTCTCAGAGACACCAATTTTTCAGGCAACTTCCCTCCCGCCGCCACATTCCAAAGGAGATTATAAACCGGGCCCAGAAGAGGAGGCCCGGTGAAAAGGAAGATCCCGGTTGATATGCAAATCCCACAAAGCAGCAATTGCTCCCTCTCCACTCGCCAGCCCCTCTGAGCAAGAAGCCTGAGCCGCCGCCTGGAAGGCACCCTGCACCGGCACCATCGCCGCTGCCCCGGCCGCTGAGGAGGACTGTGTTTTATTTTAGGAAGACAACGATGGCTTTTTTGTTTAGCTAGAAATTACGAGGTGCGCAAGCTTCCCTTTTCTCCTTCGTTCCCAAATGGAGGCTTTCACGCCAAATTTTGTTTCCCGACAAGAGAAGGAGGAATCAGCGGCCTCCTCCGGGCAGGAGGCCCCTCCACCCGCTGGCTTTTGTGTTTTCTGGAGATCACGCCCGGGGCCCTGGCAAGCGGCATTCGGCAAGGTTGGCTGGCCCCGTCACAGCCGTCAGGAAATAAATACCTAACACCTTGTTCCCCTCGGCGGGCGTTCAAAAGCCACTGTCACCGGGGTACACTGGTGGGTTTTAAAAAGGCTATAATTCATATGCAAACGAAGGAGGATTTTCATGATTTCATAATAAAATGTTGAAACGCTTTGATCGCGAGTTGTAAGGAGGTGTGAAACAGAGCCTCCGAAACAGACAGATATTTGTGTAAGCATCCTTTATGTATTGCCAGTGCGGAATAATAACATATCAAAGCCCCAACTTACCTCATCTGCCTGGTACAGCCAAGGCATAAATAAAGGGGAACAATGGAATTACTATTACTCACTCTCCGAGAGCCAGCCACATCACTGTATCCTTTATAATTGCTGGCAAGAAGATTAATGTTTTGTTAAATATCAGAGCAAGGTCACAAGGGGGTTTGCAGTCCTGTCTAAACATCGAGTCTTTAAGCTCCTTCTCTCTCACTTGCTCTTTTTTGAGGAAATGAACTTGTAGCATTTCCTCTAATTATGGTGATTTTTGCTTTTGAAAGCGGGCCTGTATCATCACCTCTCCCTGCGCGAACACGCACACGTGCACACACCCGCACACCCGCGTCCGCACACGCACATCTTCCGCAAACGATATTTGGGAACAAGCTTGATTTAGCGCCAGCATATGGGCGATGCTGTGAGGAGGCGACCTCGCCCTTTGAGCCAACGTGGATAATTCATTGCCTGTCGCCGTGGCCCGAAGCGAGGGGCTTGTGCTTAAGAGATTGACTTTATTGGGGTCCTCAGGGGGCTCCCTACCAAAGCCCGCTCTCATCGCTCCCTGTGCTTCTGTTATGTTTAGTCGCTACGCCCGGCCATACAGATGTTTCCAACAGCAAACAGTTCGTGACCCAGAAAGAACAAAATATTTTGGCTTTCTCTGGCTTTCAGCACCTGTTCAAACCCCAGGCCCTCGGAGCTCCCTGCACAGATCAGAGGCCGGGCCAGGCCTGGAGGGAGGCTGCTTTGTGGCGGAGCAGACTCGGGACCCAGGGGCAGACCCAAGGCCCTCCCTGCGGTGACCCTTAGCTCCCAGCAATGCCGCGGGCCCCACAGCAGGCGCTATCCCTCCGTGAGCCTCACACGCTTCTGTCAGCCCATCCACCACCTCAGAAGTTACCCAGAAACCCCAGGCCCACCCTCCATCATCACTTCATCCACCTCCCTGAGCAGTGCCCGGCGTGGTGCCACACCGGGCCGGCCATTTGCCCTTGGTGTCACATCCGCAGGTCTGTGGTAGACTTTAGGGACTTTGGGGTTCAGGGATTTGAGGGTGGCCCTCAGGAGCCGATGCCAGCACGAAGGGGTCGCTTCAGCACTGGGGCAGGTCTTAGAAATACTGCTAATGACACGACAAAAGTCCTCAGGGAGACTCTGCCTCAGTCAGCAGACTCTGAACGGGAAATGAGTGGCTGAGGTTGCAAAGGGGGTGCAGAGCGTGCCCCCCCAAGGGCCGGTTACCTCACCACGCCACACCTTTTGCCTGGACAGAGGGGTTTTTAAGTTGCAGCCCGATTTTAACATTTGCTTGTTTGTTTGTTTTTATTCCTCGCAACTCAAGGAGGAATGAAGACGTAAAAGACACAACTGGGAGGGAAGGCGGGTTGGGGAGGCGATCAGATGTGAAAGGAGCGTGTCCTGGCTTTGGGGACTTGCCTTGGCTTCACCGATCTCGGTGACAGTCAGAGCAACAGAACCACAATTACCGCGCACGCTCGCCTCCTCAGCAAAAAGGAAAGCAGCGACGCCCCACCCAATACAGATGCGCCCCGGGACGCTGCAGTCCTGACAGGCACAGGGTGAGTCAGGCCCTGGAGGACCAGGGTGCTGGGTGGGTGGATGCACAGGTGGGTGATGGTGGAGGGTTCAGCCCAAGGGGGCCAGACCGGTCACCGGGTGAACCATGAGCTACAGTCCCAGGCCAACTGCCCACCAGATTTTGCCGAGAAGCTTCTATCGGAACACTGCCAGGGCCCTCCCGTTATGCCCTCTCTGCTTTCCTGACGCGTGGCTGAGCTGAAGAATTGCTATGGAGACATTATGACCTGCAAGGCAAAGTCATTCACTGCCTTACCCAAGCTCACCAACTTCTAAGCTACATGATGACTAGATTTCCTGAGTCTTCATATTATTTGCACTTTCTTTTACTTGTTTCACTGATTTAAAAAAAAAACAAAAAACAGAAAACCAAAAAACCATAGATAGTAAAACTGATCATAAACCCTTTTATGTAACTCTAGGAAATGTGCTGGTAAAAATAACTAAGCAAGCACCTTTTGTTGGTAGAACACGAAAAATCACTTAAACCAACCACATCCTCTGGGCTTCAACTGACGAAATGATGATCTCTTCCAACCCAATGGAATGGAATTTTTGGGAGAACCCTTATACAAAACAATGTATTCTGTACATTGACTGATGACTCCTCTGTGTAAGTTGAGTCTTCCCTTCCTCCGGGCAGTGGAGATGACCTCGCTCTGCTTCCCATAACCTGGAGGCAGCAATACAACAGCTGCTACGGTCAGGTGAGCTGGAGTTTAAACTCCTTAACCAACGTTGGTGATGAGCACAGTGGAGACCCACCTCAAGGCCTGCTCGGGGCCGTCCACACCAGCAGTGGACAGAGGATCACGGGAGGACACATGAGGTTGTCTAAGAGCAGACCTACTAGCAACCCCACAAGGAGAGCCTAACGAGATGCCATTGCCTTAAAGAATAATGCCAAGCGAGCTTCTGAAAAATGATCCACAAACAGGGAGAACATTGGGGGTTGTGAACAGGGAGGCAGACACAGGGATGGCAGATGTTATAGTTTGTCATATTGTATATTGGTTCCATCCCATTCACTAAGATGGTGTCTCTCCTTTCTACCATGTTCATGCAAGATCCCTACTAGTCATCAGACCATTCTGCAGCCTGGCTCCATTAACCACTTGAAGGTCAACATGGTAGACCACTTATAATATGACCTCCAATGAGTCCTTCCTCCTGCTGTTTACAGTGTGGAATCCCCTCCCCATGAGTGTGGCCTGGACCTAGTGACTTGCTTCTGATGAACAGAATATGGCAAACAGGCAATGTCCCTTCTGAAGCCAGCTACAAAAGACTTGATGTCCAAGTGGCCCAGCTTCTCTTGGCCTCTCACTAGCTCTGTTGAAGTCAGTGATCATGTTGTGAAGCCCACGGTGCTGGACACCATGGAGTTGGGCACCTAGGGCACTGCCAACCAACAACTCGGGGTGGGAAGGGAGGGGAACAGGCCTCTCAACAAGCACGAGTGAGCTGGGAAGTGGGCCCTTCCCTAGTTGAGTCATGAAATTATTGCAGCCCCAGCTGACCCCTCAATTATAGTCTTGGAGAGAGGCTGCGCCAGAGGACCAGCCAAGCTGCACCCTGATTCCTGGGCTCTGGAAGCTGTCAGGTCATTCTTTTCTTGAGCTCAAAAAGTTTTGGGGTAATTTGTTTTGCCACAGGGGACAACAAAGACAGTCTGGATCTGCCTTCAGATGGGTTTGCCCTTTTATACCTTGATCCAACTCTCTCTTTGTGACAATTGCTATCCGACTTTTTTTGTTTTTTTTTTGTTTTTTCCAAGGATGGCACAGAAACTGAGCTAGGGATAGGTGACTAGTTAACTTTGCTCGTTCTTTGCTGGAAACATCCTGTTCTTATCACTATTGCTACATCAGATATTACCCAAAACTTAGTGGTTTAAAGCAATACCATTCTGCTGTGGCTGTTGGAGTCTTTTTTTTTTTTTTAACTTCTTTTTTTTTTATTTTATTTTTATATTCCCCGTACAATTGCACCCCCCTGATTTTGACCCCAATCCCTCCTTCCCTGTGTCTCTGGTTCATAGTTGTTTGTTGATTTTGATTTTTTTTCTTATAGTGTTGGATGCTTTAAATCAGAATTTTGAGTAGCCTGACTTGGGCCTTTGTCTGGGTTTCAGCAGCTGCCATGAAGGGGTGTTCAGCCGGTGGCTGGGTTGGGCTGGAGGGACCAGGGAGCTATGGAGCTTCTGCAGGGGGGACTGTCAGCTGGAAGCTCATCTGGGGTGTCAAACAAGGCACAGGTGTGTCTCCAGCTTGCCCATCTCAGGGTAATCATGGCACATGGCACCGCACTTTCCCAAGAACCTAAGTCCCAGCAAGTTTGGTTTCATATTTATCTTCTGAAGAAGAAATTTTCTAATGCTCAGACTAGTAGACAAGGCCCAAGATATGCTGGGAAGAGAAAGGATAATCTGTCCTAAGTACTCTAGAAAACATTATCCTCTGGGAGAGTCAAAATGCCTACCAGTGTATCAAAGAACTAAAAAAGTCAAGAACAATGTAACTTGTTTAACCAAGAATTTTCCAGATATAGTGATTGTAGAACCCCCGCCCGACTCTGGTGTGGTAGCGATGACCATCGGACACTAGCAACTAAGTCGAAAATGGTTTCTAGCTTCCCTTTCCCATCAGTGCTATCAACAAAGGATTGGCCAGGGCAGGGCCGGCAGCAGAGGCCTGTGACGGGAAACCCCCCACCGTCCACTCTGGGAGCCGGCTGCCGGGGCTGTGGCGCACCCAGACAGCGTCACTGGAAAACTCAGGCTTGTTTCATTTGAACAATTTTAGCGGCCACGAGATTCTGTGGCTACCATAGTGGACAGAGCACATGACAGGCCTCGGGAAATGTACTTAGCTCATCCCTTGTTTACTGTAGTGCAAAGGCCCCGCACTCGGTGAAGCCCCCAAGAGCCCTCGGGCTACTAACCATTCCGTTTAAGATCGCCTCAAACCAGGCAGCTACGTGAGTAACTCCTAGCCTGCTGGAGACCTCCAGGACTCTGGGTCTCAGCTGCGGTGGACAGACTGGTGCTAACAGTTGGTTTTATGTGTTAGTAGAATACCGAGTAGCTGATGAAACATTTCTGGAAGTATCTGTGAGGGTGTTCAGAAGAGGTCAGCATTAGAATTGGTGCCTGAGCAACGATGTCCCTCCCCGGCGTGGCCGGGGCTGGTCCCACCTGAGGAGTGGAAACAGGTGGCGTCAGTTCTGCTTGAGGTGTGAGCTGCGCCATCAGGCTCCCCGCCCTCGGCGTCCTGGTGCTCAGGCCCTCGGCCGGACTGGGCTCTTGCCTCCAGCTCGCCAGCAGCCTGCCGTGGAGCGATGCAGCAGCTTTCCTGGGTCTCTGGCTTGCAGGTGGCAGCTCGTGGGACTTCTCAGCCTCCAGGATCACATGGGGTGTGTGTGTGAGTATGCGTGTGCATGTGCGTGTGTGTGTGTGTGTGTGTGTATATAAATATCCGTCCCCAGGAGCCCTCGATGGCAGCTGCTGCCGCCTCTTGGGAGAGGCCATGGTTCCCCTGTCAGACCGTGCTGTTGCGTCAGCAAAGGAGGGTAATTGCAGAAGCGGAATCGCGCTCTCCAGGATGCGGAGGGGGCGGCTCACGCTGGGGCCCTGAAGCAGACAATCCAAGTCAAGGGCTGGGCCCCACACCGGCCACGCAAGGTGTACAATTAGGGAAGTGACCTGAGTTTTCTGGGCCTCGGTCTCTTCCTGAAGAGAAAAGCCTCATAAGAAAGCGGGGCTGTGGACGCCTCTTCCGAGAGCACCTGCAGGATTTGAGAAAGAGCCACAGAGGGGCCCTTATGGGTGCCCCTGCCCCACCCACCCCTCCAGCCCGAGCTCACCCCCATCCCAGTTAGCAGCCATCTTTCCCTCACTTACCCTTTCTTGTAGACCAAAAACTCCGAGGCTTGTGTACCCAGGGTATGGTCTGAAAGAGGGCGTGGAGTCCAGAGGGCCCCATCCCCTTGGACCAGAATCTTCTCATCCCGGGGGCAGGTCCAGTCCTTGGAGCACCACAGCCATGCTGCCCTGCTGCGGACGGCCCAACTGTCCTCCCAACCCAAACCGACTAGCAGGTGCCAGGAAGAAACTTTATTTGAATTGGAGTAAAAATAAAGCCAGTTGCTCTCTTCAAAGAGAGTGCAGAGGGTGAAAAGGCAGACCCAGGGACGGGGCCCTCGGGTTCCCAGGGCCCACCATGTTCTGGCTTCATAAGGTCAAATTTTATAGCTCTGTTGCAGCCATCCCTGCTCAGCCCCGTCAAAGACGGGCTGTCTAGTTCATCTCCGCATTTAGTGAAAAACTACAAAAGGCTTCTGTTTGCTCATAATGACACGTGCAGAAGAGGGATATGTGACATATATTGCTAAACAGATATCACCTATATGCAGTTGTCTGCTGACATGTAAACGCAGGAGCTCAGATTGCCAGGCAGAGAGCGCTAGGAAGGGAAGGGCAGAAATGGATGGGAAATCGCAGCACACAGAGGCATCTGGGTGCGGAGCTGAAGGAGGCCCTTACCTCAGGACCCTGCAGGGGCAGGGCGGGCACCGGAGGGAGAGCCTCCTTACACGGAAGCCCTGGAGCCCTCGTCTCATTGCAAGCCCCCGATGCATCATGTGTGTTAACAGTCATGTGTGTTCACGAGATTGAAAAGCCCAGGGTGGGTGTAGCAACCGGACAAATCCTCAGAAGAACCAGCTGACAAAGGAGCACAGATGCCGTCTTCTGACTGTTGCACACGCCAGCGTGGACTAGTTCTCGAGATTGGCAGCTTAAACACAGAGAAGAGCGAGGACTTTCCCCACCAGGAGCCACCCTCCCCCAGATGTGTAAGAAAGCGTGCACATCTGGACGGTGCTCCCAGACTGGCTGGGAGGCTCCCCGGGGAGACGTGCTGGGGGACTGGGTGGCTGAGGGTGGGCGTGGGGAAGGGCCAGACCAGCGCCCGAGAGTTCCAGCCTCGCCTGACCCCAGCAGGCTCCAGAAGGAGCCAGCGAGGCAAACCCACGCAGAGTGTCCTCCCACCCCACCCGGGATATCTGTCTTTGTCTCCATAGGTATTTATTTGTGTTTTCCTCTGACTGTTTTCGCGTGTCCTTGGGAGTTAAAGAAGACATATTGTACGTCCCGAAGAGAAGCCGTAAAAATAATTTAGCTTATTTCTTTCCTGTCTGAGTGTATTAATTCTTGCTTACATAAGGAAATTCAAAAAACAAACTGTAAACAAGGAATCATTTGGAATCAGATTATGCATGAATAATGACACGCTTTCTCCTCCGAGAGATGTGCGGGGAGGGACCCGGTTTTACTGCCAGTGGCTTTAAAAAATGTTTTTCTTTTTCAGAGGAAATTACTCAGAATGTAATAAAAACATGTTTTCTGCTCTAAAGGGATTCATTTACCTTTTGTGTCATGAGAAAATAAATGCAATCAATACCTCAATTCTCTTCCACAGAGAAAGACAGCTTCCGAGTTTGAATCCTAAGGAATGGTCATTCAGCTTTCATTTCCGAGCACACGGATTCCGTTCCTCTGATGCTTTCCAGAGCCTCAGGTGACTTTGTCTCATCTCTGTTTACTTCTCCCACTCTGGATCTTCTTTCTTTCCAGGTATGGCCGCCTTTTGCAGGATCCATCCCTCACCCAGCGAGTGAGAAACACAGCAGGGCTCAGACATGGGAGAGGCAAGCTCACTGGAGCAGATTCCAGAGGTGGGGTCGGTCCCATCCCAAACACCAGCTCTGACACCACCTTGGACTTGTCATATGACCTTGGCATCGCTCAACTGCAAAGGACAGATGAAAAACAGTGCCTGCCTGATAGGGCAGTTCACAGAACGAACCCATAGAAAGCACACAGTAGGTTGTGGACCTCATTTTGTTGAAGTCATTGTCTTTGGCCTCTTTAGGAGCAATTTTTCATTAATTCTGTCCTTCCCACAGGTAGAGTTCGAACTCTAATTGCCCCAGGCATATCTGGAAGGATTGTTCTCATTGCTACTCTTTCCTTTGGTTTTAATTTACTGAATCCCAGACCCAAGAGTTGGAAGGATCCTTTAAGATCCAATCCTCCGGTCCTCCCTGGTGGCGCAAGGGGTTAAGACGCAACCTGTGAAGCAGTCCGCAGCTACTACAGCACGAGTTTTGATCCCCTGGCCTGCCAGGGAGTAACCCACATGGCACAGCAGACCTCTGACTCACCCGCTGCTCCCCCTCAGCAGTGTATTTAGGTCAGTCTACCTGCTCTGTTCCCCACTCTGTCTCTGGTGAATCCTCTCACCCCCCGCACCTCTGGCCTGTACCCCAGCTCTTGTATGCATAAATAAACAAATCTTTAAAAAATAAAGATCCAATCTTCCATCCAGCCACTCATGCACCCATCCATCCATCCATCCATCTGCCCATCCAATCATCCGTCTATCCATCCATCCACCTACCCGCCCATCCATTCATCAGTCATCATCCATCCACCTACCCACCATATCCAACAAAAATTTACTAAGAATCCAGGACATGTAAAACACTGTTCTAGACCTTAAATAGACATATGAACAAAATACTCAGACCCTTGCCCTCATGATGCTTAATCTTGTGAACAGATATTGAATAATTGAATAATACACTACAAGTAGAACAATCAACTTGTGTCAATTTGGCCAGGCCTTACCCAGCTTTTCACTGCCATCCTGCATCCTCAGTCCTGGCAAACCGGGATGATGAATCACCCTAATTACAAACGTGATGAAAGGAACAACTACCACAAATGCTTTTAACCAGGAACTTGACCCCGACTCAGGTGTCAGAGGTGGCTCACCAGGGGGAATGCCATTCAGTGGAAACCAGACAGATTAGTAGGAAGACAAAGGATATGGTGAGGAGGGAAGGTGAGTCATGTGTACAAGAAGGACACTGCTTATACAAAAGCCCGGGGACTGGAGGAACTGGAAGAAGCTGAGGAAACAGCGTAAGATAAGACGGTAGAGGTGAGTAAGGAAGAGCTAGCAAATTCCATGAAGGGATTTGTGCTTTATCAAAGGAATACTGAGAAGCGTTGAAAAGTTGAGGCTAGGGCATTGCAACAAAGAAATTTTTTTTAAGATTTATTTTTTATTTATTTAGGCATACAAGAACTGGGGAGCAGGCCAGAGGCGCAGGGGGGTGAGAGGATTCACCAGAGACAGAGTGGGGAGCAGAACAGGCGGATGTCCTGAAATCCAGAGGCACCCGTAAGTCTCGTGGTCAGGTAAGTGCTGCAATGAAGGTGTGAGCCCGCACTGTCCACCCACATCCAGACTCTGGACGTGCTTTACAAAGCCCTGAAAGTCCCATCACTGTATCAGGCACCCATAAAAGGGGTGTGGCAGGTGCTGTCACCCCATTGGATAATCAAAGTTTGGAAAGGTCAGATGACTTACCCAGATCTAAACCTAGAACTCCATCCTCCTGAGATCTGACCCCAATTCATTCTTTCTTATTTTCTTTTTTCAAAACTTCTGCCAGAAGTGTAGTTACAGTCCATGTGAGGAGGGTGGGAAAGCTAAAAAGGTAATACATTTAACAGAAGCAGCAAATGTATAAAACATTTCAAAATGGGAGTACAGTATCTACACAGAGGGCTGTTGGACACAACTTCAAGTGCAAACCAAATCAGAGCACAGCACTAAGCACATAGTAGGTGCTCAAGAACTACCATTAGGCTAACTGATCCTACAGTGACTTTGTAGGCAAGAACAAGGCATTTTTCTGCCCTTTGGTGCTGGTTTGCTTGGAATGCTGCAGAAAGCTACCCCCGTCATTTGATCGAAAGTTCTGAATGATAATATGTTCACTTGAGAACTTTGTGTGTCAGAGACTCTGAGCTCAGTGCTGCTGCATTCGCTCTTTTAAGCCTCACAGCAAAATGAGAGACTATTCTTGTCCCCATTTTCAGTGGAGGAAGCTGAGGCTGCGTTCATACTGCAGGTAAGGATGGAGCCTTAATCCCAACCCAGGTGAAGGGAGTCAGACGCTGTGCTTCAAACCACAGCCTTGCTGCTTAGTGGCGTCCTCTGGAGAAACGGCACCCACAGGAGATAGACTGGAGAGCCAGGAAAGCAGGTGGCGTCCCCAGAGCCAGGGGTGCCACGTTTGAGTACAAGGAGACAGGCATTTCGGCTCCGGCAGAGCGTGAAATTGTCCCTCCACTGCCTTTTGTGCTCTATGAAGGCCTCAGTGGACTGGCTACTGCCCACCCCATCAGCAGGACCATGGGCTTTACTCAGGCCACAGATTCAACAGCCAAACTCTTCCCCAAACGCCCTCGCAGACACACTCAGGAATTGTGTTTTAACAGCTTTCTAGGCACCTCCAACCCAGCCAAATGGGCACAGGAAACGAAGCGCCACGTCCACTTGTCCTCTGGGGGTCCCCTCACACCTCGCTGATGGTGAGTGGACAGAGACGCCACTGAGCAGAGGGTGCAGGGACGGGCCCTCAGGACACGCTGGACTCGCTTCTTCATGACAGCATTTTACCTGGGGCAGAAGATTCCGGCATGGGCGTCCCAGGAGCCACAGGTTTTAGCAGCTTCTCCAGGGCATCTCTGGGCACTCCAGGGACAAAGCTAACACTGGCGCCAGGGCATCTGTGGGCACTCAGAGGTCAGGGCACAGGCAGCATCTAGCATCATGCCTGGCCACAAAGGAGGCAGCGTGTCAATGCTCATCTCCTTTTAAAAATCAGCTTTATCGCGGTATCATTTATGTCAAGAAACTCGCCCATTGGGGCCGTAAAGTGGGGTGATTTGGGGGGGCTGCGTTCACTGAGGGAGCCTCACTACTCAAGAGCCAACAATGGCTCCATCTTCAGAGTCCACGACTCGTTTCCCGACACGGCTGTGGGCAGCCAAGGCCTTCAGGGCAGAGCTGGCCACGTCCTCTATGCCCAATAAAAATGGGCGCTAGTTTGACCGTTAGCATGAACCACAAGAGCCCCTCACTCTGCAGAGATTTAGACCCTCAGAACAAAAACGGGGAGCACCAATTTGGGGGAGAAAAAGAGTTGAAGTCTGGAGACAGTGTGGCCAGCCGGGCAGCAACAGGTGAGCGGCGCCTGGGCCCTGCCCGGCCCCTGTTGGAGCCCCAGGACCCTCTGCACTTGACCCTTCCTAGCTTCAGACGTGCAGTGGGAGGAACCGCTGGGCTCCGTCGGGCTCGCTCCCGGCAGGCCGCTGGGGAGGGCCGGAGAGGTCATCTCTGCAGCTTTGATGGAGCTGCCAGATCGCTGCCTCCCATCTGCAGTCCCAAGTTTCATGTTTTAAAAAAGTCTTGCCAAAAAGCCAACACTGTAGACTCCCGGGAAAACAAACAGCAGAAGTATTTCTGTCAAGGCGGGAGCCCCGCGGTGGCTGGCTGCTCTTCCAGATAAGATATCTGTTCACCTTTCATAAATGTCAGACTCGAAACACAGAAGACAGGATAACGAGGTGTCCCATCCACGGAAGCCAGCGCGCACCTGCTCATTAACCCACACACCGCGGGGAACGCGCTGTTTAGATGCGCGAGCAGCTTGGGCTCCAGCGATCCGAGTTTCTCACCCTCCTCGGCTAGTTTAAAAATATTGTAAATGGCCCTGAGGATTCCACATCTGTTCATTCATTCGCATTTGCGTGACCCCCACGGGGTGCAGGGCGCTCCTCACGCCATGAGGCCCCTCCGAGGCGGTGTTTGCGAAGGGTAGCGGCTGGGCACCCGCCTCGTCAGGGTTTGGCGTTGGCCTCGTCACCGGTGCACCCGTGTGAATGCTGAAGCCTCGAATGGCTCCTGTGATGTGGAGACGGCCCTGCTGTGTGTTGACACCGTGGTTGGGAGAGGATGGGGTAGTCAGAGAAGCGTCTGGCGAGTGGAAAGCGGTACTTTTATTTATTTTTATTTTTTTCAAGATTTATCTATTTCTGCATTCAAGAGCTGGGGTGCAGGCCAGAGTGTGGGGGCTGAGAGGACTCACTAGAGACAGAGTGGGGAGCAGAACAGGCAGATCCACTGAAATGCATGGCTGAGGGGAGCCATGGGGAGAGAGGAGAGGTCTGCCGCGCCATGTGGGTAGCTCCCTGGCTGGGGATGGAACTCGTGCTGCAGCGGCTCCCCATAGCTTTATTGTGCTGAGACTTAATTCCTCGCGCCACCAGGGAGGCCCAAAAGTGGTACTTTTAAAGGAAGGAACAGAGCAGAAGGAGAAGGGAGGAGGAGAGGGTGGAAGGAGCAGGAGGAGATAGTGCAGGGGGCACAGGAGAGCGAGACAGAGGAGGAGAACATGAGAGCTCCGTGCCGCTCGCCTCCCCGTGACGGGCATGGCTGGCACACACACGGGCGGCGGGGCCAGAGGGGAGCAGAGAGAAACAGAAAAGCATGGGCCTTGAAAGAGGGCAGCTCGGCCCTGTCGTGAGATAAGGAGGCAGGGATCTCGGGGTGAGGGGGCAGAGGAGGATTATTTTGAAAGTCCTGGGTGGGCAGACAGGCTGGACAGGTGGAGAGTGGCAGGGAAAGGCCTGGAGACTGCAGCTGAGATGTTCGGGGCGCAGGCCGCCGGGCAACCCCGGGGGGGCCTCCAGGCCGGTCACACACGCTGTTGCCCCCCTCAAGGCAGGGAATGAAGCTGCTCGTCCCTGGGCTCAGGGCTGGCTGCGGCGGCCAGGCCGGCCTGCTGGAGGCCCTCTCCCACCTCTGGGGGACACCCAGGCCCCCAGTGCCAGGTCTCCCGCGCCCGCCAGGCAGTGCTCAGCTCCCCGGGCTCTTGAATCACCCTCCTTAGAAACGTTTTGTTCCAAGATTTTTTTTCAAGCTTGCCATAAAAACATGGAATTATTTTTTTAATTTGAAATTCATTTTCGTCTTCTTTTATAGATCTGTCATTTATACAATGGCTGGAAAACTTTCTAAAATCAGATATCATTTATGAAGCCCTTCTTTTAGGCATAATGTCATTTTGTACGTTAAAATGATAATGACTAGAGGGATCGGCTATGTTTCTCCCGCGCGGGTGGGGGAGTGAGCGGAGAGGGTGGGTGGCGGGCTGTTCTGGATCTTCTGAAACGTGTCCCGGGAGCCTGTGCTCCGCCCCCCGCCAGGGACTTTCATGAAAAGAAAAAAATAGAAAAGTGTCTCCTTCCATCCCGGGAGTGAGAATTACAGTGAAAAGCAACTTATGCCCCTCACAGGAGAATAAGGTCTTGATAAATACCATTTACACACAAGGATTTCAGGGAGTTCTTGACTCTGAGGCATTGGAGACAGTGGTATATAAAGCCAGGTCTTGTCCTTGGTCATCTTAGAATTGCTTAGGCAAGCTATGCAAATAGGGGTTCCTAGGGTCCTTCACTCAGCCTGGCTTAATTGATGTGACTTGGGGCCCAAATACAGGTATTTTTTTAAGTTTCCCAGGTGACTCTAATGCACAGCTTGGGTAGAGAACATACAAAGGCTTCTAATCCCAGCCAGTGCATTGTATGATCTGGGTCGTTCATAAAAGCTAATGCCCACCGACTCCATCCCAGGTCCCACGGACCAAGAGCTGTTCCAAACTGTCCACACGTTGTCTCTTCTTGACAACTGTGAGGTGGGGATTGTTATTCTACTGTTCTCAGCTGGAGAAATGGAGGCTCAGAGAGATTAAGTAACTTGCTTAAAGTCACACAGCCTGTCGTGGACCGAGGTGGGGTTTGAACCCTAGTCTAAATATCCATGAGTTTGTTCAACTATGAAATGAGGATCGCTGGGCCAGGTTAGTTTACAATCTCTGTGGGTTCAGGGGCTCCAATTTGAAGATAATAAAAATGAGTCCTGGGGAAAAGATGTGTCCCACAGCCACAGCTCAGCTGCTGAGTCGGGCCTCTGCCTACACAGGCCGCCCGGGTCCTAGAACACCCTTCCTTCCCAGCCCCACACTAAATCAAGTTGGAGGAAGAGTTTCCTTCCAAAACATAAGAAATTAAACTACTTCGTGAAAACCGCTCAGGTCTCAGGTTTCAGTCCACGACAGGAATCCCACAGCCAGCGCCTCCCCGTGTCTTCTGGAAGGCAGACTGAAGTGATTGTCAACAAAACCACATTCCGGTTGAGCACCTCCTGTTGATGGAGCTCTGATGTACAGGCCGAGAGGGACCAGGACCAAAGAGAAGAGAAAAGCATGATGTTGTATTTGCTGGAAAGTTAAGCACAAGGGAGAAGCGAGCTCTCCCTGGAGCTGCCAGCCAAGATGGCGGGTTCCCTTCCTATTCTTCTTTGCCTCTCCCTCCCTGGCTCCTCCCCAGGGCGGGCAGAGGACTCTTGTTTAAGACCATCGAAGGGGAGCATCTGTTGGAGGTTCTGGTCAACCTGTCAAAAAATCATTTGCTCTTTCCCAGTCCTTCCTTCCCATTCATGCCCTGTGTGGATGGGGGCCATGCTCCACTCTGTCTTCCACGTGCCAGCTCGGAGCCCTGCTCACTTTACACATCCCTGTACCAAGCAGTGGCCCAGGAGACTGTCAGGGGTGCCGGCTTGGATCCAGAGACCAGGGCTATGATGCCTGGAGAACTTCTCATGAACTCAAGAATCTGAAAATGTGTGCTCTAACCCCAAATTTCCAGAAAGTCTATGTTAAAAAGCATCCTTCCAGCCATCTGCTCTACCCCCATCCTCCTGTGAGTCATCAAGATGACTCAGATCGAGCTGGGATAAGTAGCATTATCCTAAATGTTCCCCGTGATGGCTTCAACAGAGCAAACATCGAAATAGATTTCACCCTGGAAGAAGTCACTTAGCACTTACTCAGATCAATGGATACTAACTTCCAAGCAAGTTCAGACCTTTAGTCTTAGATATCTTGACAAATAAAAAGGGGAAGTAATTTCTTTTCCTAAGAAAGAAGACTTATAAGGACGAGGAGGAGGAAGAAGGAAAAGAACA
The DNA here is from genome assembly GCF_964194135.1 of Talpa europaea. Lineage (NCBI taxonomy): Eukaryota > Metazoa > Chordata > Mammalia > Eulipotyphla > Talpidae > Talpa > Talpa europaea. Next base: position 2,625,660 of record NC_140084.1, on the reverse strand, counting down.
AAGAAAAAGGACATTCTTGGCCATCTACCACCTCTTTAGAAGCAACATTTTTAAGAGCTAAATGCAAATGAATAAAAATGAATAAAAGACATGTGGATTAAATTCCCCTTAAAATGCTCAGGGGCTTAAAATTTTAAGGGGAAAATGGGCCTAGGGCCAAAAGCATTGTGGTCTTGGCCAAGCCCAGCGGGAAGGACGCTGGCCCATGTGCGCAGCACACCTGCTCAGCCGCCACCCAGCCACTCCCCTTGCGCCATCTGGACTCTTGGGAAATCTGCACCCAGCTTGGGTGGTGTGATGGAGCTGTGGAACTCCAAGATGGCGCCAGCACTTTGCTACGAAGCAGTCTGAACCCACGATTTTTCGAGACACGGCCAAAGTGCAGGAAGGGGGGAAATTGGCCGGATGAACTCCACTGTATAGAAAAACCTAAAGCCATTTCTTTGTGTCTTCTTCTATTTCTTTTAACAGTGTTTTATAGTTTTCTTTGTATAGGTCCTTTACCTCTTTTGTTAGGTTTATTCTCAAGTATTTGACTTCTTTGTTTCAATAATAAAAGGGATGGTTTTCTTGATTTCTTCTTCTTCAGATTTATTGTTCGTGTACAGGAAGGCTACTGACTTTTGCATGTTGATTTTGTATCCTGCCACTTTACTAAACTATGTCTATAGCAGCACTATTTAAAATAGCTAAGCTATGGAAACAACCCAAATACCCCAAAACAGATGACTGTATCAAGAAGATGTGGTAGTTATACACCATGGAATATTACTCAGCAATCAAAAAAGATAAGCACATGCAGTTCACAGCAACATGGATGGAGCTAGAAGGGATCATGATCAGCGAAATAAGTCAGAAAGAAAAAGAAAAATACCAGATGGTCTTACTCATAGCAATAATTTAGAAAACCTGAATAAGGGACCAGGAAAAAGACTAATTAATTCAAAGTAAAAATCAAAATCAACAAGCAACCATAAACCAGAGACACACTACAGGGTGGGAGGTATGGGGAGAGGAAGGATTAGGGTGAAAATGAGGTGGGGGTGCAATTGTATGGGGACTATAACCAAAATGAAAATGCGTACATTGTGCAAAAATGAAAAATGATGTAAGAATTATATAAAATAAAATATTAAAAAAATTCTGAAGCCAGTTCCTTGATTTCTTCCCCAAGGTCACTAAAGAGGCTTCTGAGCAAGGAAGACATCAAATTCAGGATCAACAATAGGTTTACTAACCGGGGATTGTATGAAGTGAGAGTATTAGGCCTCTGTTCTGCATACCTGACAGATTTTGAAGAAGCTGCTCTCATACACACAGCCATGTGGGTGATGTGACATTTTATAACTGTCCTTTATGAAGCTCTAGAGTGTGAGCAGCACTGTATGAAGGGCTGGCCCACATCAGCTACTTTATCAAAGTGGTTATCAAATGAGGATTATTAGGTCCATAAGTTCAGTGTCTTGTCCACGGTCATGTGTCTGATTTTTGATAGGGCAAGAGTGAAGGATGCCAGAGTCAATTTGTCTGGCTGCAGCACCAGATCCCAGTATTTCTCACCACTTCATTAAAGCATTATATAAAAGGTGGGCCTCTCTGATGGCACAGGGGTTAGTCTCAGGGTTATCAAGCTATCACAGCCACTATGGCCTGAATTTGATCCCCGGCCAGGGAGCTACCCACATGGCACAGCAGACCTCTCCTGTCTCCCCACTGCTCCCCTCAGCAGTGGATTTCAGTACATCTGCCTGTTCTGCTCCCCACTCTGTCTCTGGTGAATCCTCTCACTCCCCACATCTCTGGCCTACACCCCAGTTCTTGTGTGCATGAATAAATAAAAATAAATCTTTTTTAAAAAATGCACTATATGCAAATGCAATATGAGCACAGCAGCCATCAGTAACTTCTAATGGGTTATTATTACAGGAAATAATCACAGGGGAATGTTCACCATCATCTTTTAGAGAGCACTTCTAGATAAACATTTATCTGGTTTGTGTTATTGGGCAATTGTTATCATTTTGATACTAATATGAGGAATTCATAACAAGACATGTATATAAGTTGGAGGAAAGACATAGAGCTAATGTAATTATTTCTCTATTACTCTCTCAGAGCAGTGGAGATAATCCAAATATGTTCATGCCACAAGAAACATTGCTCTGCCTCCTGTGTTAGCTCTTTTCCTCATATCAGCAGTGTTGGCTCTTGTCTCTGTTGTAATTAATCTCTTAATTATCTGTCTTTCATTCGACTCTGAAAGCAGCAGTTCTATCTGATACACCTGTGCGGCATGCGTGCCTTTGCTCCACTTTCCAACACTGTGGAAGACATTACTAATCAATCACTGCTCCAAGTCCCTGGATGGCCACAGAGTTCTTCACAATAAACCGGTAGGTAGTCACTATCAATTGATCACAGATGACATGGTAAATAGAACTTTGTCCACACCCCTGTTCTAATGCCTAAATGTGGAGGCTTCCAAAGATATGGAGATACCTGGAGACAACAAGCATTGAGGCAAGATGAGCCAAAGGTAAGTTCTATTATGAGCATCTTCCCTCTGTTAAGAGCTCGTCAAAGAACAGACAAGGGCAAGTGATCCATATTGGGTGACCCTGCCTGGGACTTTTTAATCTGGCACTAAGGCGGGGTGGGGTTGGGGGGAATCTAAGGTTTTTTCCCAATGGTAAAACCTCGGTATTAGGGACTATGGAAAAAACACTCTGATATAATAAAACCATCTCGCAGAGGTGACTTGACAGCACCCTGCTGCCCACTCATCTGCGGGGCACAAATGGGCCTCCAACCTTTCTCTTGGTTGGTTGCATATGAAAACAAAGTCCCTTTTTTAGTGAAACTAGTCTGAGCTTTAACGAAGCCATATTGCCGTTCAAGCCATAGGAAAGTGAGAACACAACTTCACTCAAGGCTTTTGGCACTCACGTTGCTTAAAACTTTACTTGTATGGCTAACAAGACGTGTTGCGGCGGGCTTGGAAGGAACGCGCCTGGGTGCTGAGAAGCTCCTGCAGCATTTGCCTCCTCCCCACCCCGCCACAGTGACTCAGCCATGAGGACTGGTTCTTCCTCTGGGCTCTTAAATCCAAGATTTGTCCTTATCAGATCTAAAGCAAAATTTCACTTCAGCGGGAGGCAACTTTTGGGGTCCAGCCCTGGCCCTCTGTGGATGTGTCCACAGCTTGGAGACGTCCTTGTCCTTCTCTGTGTTGCATAAAGGAGTGAAGACTGGCCTCCAAGGACCCGGATGCTCAGAGCCGGACGAAACTAAGTCCCCTGGCCCCTCTCCCCTCTGTCTGGGTGTTCGCCCAGGTTGCAGGAGCTGGCGTCTCTGTGGGTTAGAAAACCACAGAAATCTTCCCTTCCCCTCAGCTTCCCATGAGCCTGGGACTCCCCACGGAGCCTGGTGCTGTTTTGTCTCATAAGGAAGCTGTTTCTCTGGGTTCTGAGTGCTATGGTCCCCACACCCGCCTTGCTCCCTCCGATCATTAGGCTTCAGCTTGCTCGGAGTAACCCACTCACACGTCAGGCCCACCTCGTATGGGAGCTGGGAGACTTGTCCTGTTACACACCCTCCAGGAAGTCTGGGGGGTGGGGATCCAGTCAAGACTCAGACCTGGGCCCCACAAACAAAGTTCTTCTGGGTTCAGGAAGCAAAAAGCCACATCCCACCCAAACAGGGGCTGAGGGACCAGGTTGGGGATTTTCTCCATGCTTTGCATCTTGGATTGGACTCTTGCCTCAATAATAAAGGAAAAACCAAGATAACTTCAATGAATTAGCTACACTACTTGGTGCGTGCCGTGTGTGTGTGTGTTGTGTGTGTGTTTCTTTTAAATGAATCCCTTCTGAAGAAAAAGCTTGCTCGTGTGGGTGGACACTCCTCTTCATAAGCCCCGCATCGGCCTCTGTCAGCTCTGACGGATGCCTCATCTGAGGCATCTCAAGTGATTGGCACCTGCTACCCGCTGGATAATCAGGTGGAAAATCATCTTCTTTTGGTACAGCTAGGGATGTCAGAGATAGTCTCAGCTGTGAGGGGCCAGAACAATCATTATTCCAGAGGCATAGAGGGTAAAAGAAAGTTGAGAGAGTCAGGAGACCATGCGCACTCCTTTGCACAAAATTCTTCCAGAAGACGGAGCAACCTCTGCATGGTTTACCCAGCCCAGAGGAGTTAATTTTAGAATCCAGGTCTCCTGGTTCTCATCTGGATCTCATCTGGGCAAGGCCCATTCCTTGCCCCTTCTTCCTCCCCTTCTGTGCCTCATCAGCACAGACCTCATCAGCAGTCCTCATCAGCACAGACCCATGTCTTACCTGGAGCCACTTCAAAATGATTAACTCCAGGGGCCTCCCTGGTGGCACAGGGGTTAAGTCTCAGCATTATTCAGTTATCTGCAGCCACTGCAGCACAAGTTCGATCCCTGCCCAGGGAGGTGAGCCACATGGTGCAGCAGACCTCTCCTTTCTCCCCGCTGCTCCCCTCAGCAGTGGATTTCAGTAGATCTGCCTGTTCTATTCCCTGCTCTGTCTCTGGTGAATCCTCTCACCCCCCCCCCCGTAAATCTGGCCTACACCCCATCTCTTGTATGCATAAATAAATAAAATAAATATTTCAAAGAATTTATTAGGTCCACAAACAGATACTGCTTGGTCTCCAAAAGGATTCTCCACTTTACTTGTCAGAGGGCTTCTTCAGAGAATGAGTTCATCTGCGTTGGACTAGAACTTGCTTCCAGAAAGTGGGACTGAAGATTAAATGTCACTGGGGAGGGGCCAGGAAGAGCACAGGGTGGGTGGGCAGCACACCCCAGGGCCCAGAAGAGGGGGTGCAGATCCCTCTACAGAGAGCTTGGAACTACCTGGGGACCAGTTCCTGCTTCCAGGGGGACGCAGATCCCCTTGGTTAAGTCAGCTAGAGGAGACCTGTTCCACCACCCCTAAGCGCCTGCTCTATTGTTTGTGTTTTTCAGGAATGAAGCCCTTGTATAAAATCTGACCCCTCTGAAGCCCCGCAGTTAAAGCGAGGGAGACATCCCTAGTTTGGCTAATGATCAGAGAAGCCACACTGAGTCAGCAGGGACACTCTCTTTGGGGTTGACCCATGTGGCTTTTCCTTGCAGCAGAGGCCGGGAAAGAATGAGAAGAATGGACGGACGCGTCCCTCAGGACATCGGGAGCAGCAGCTACCCCAGAGCAGCGATGGCCGCGGGCTACGAGATCGGCTGCTTTATGGCACAACTTCCCATTTCACTGAGAAGTATTCAGCTGTTAGGCTAACCCGCTCCATCCATCTCCATCTTTTCTCTTCAAGGCACTTGTGTATTTCTACATGTGTGATAATTATGCGTCTATATCTTGTCTCTGGTGGTACTGAGCCGTAAATTCCTTGATGGTAAAGGCCACACCTAATTATTACTACACTCCAGTACCTACATTAAAGGTCTTCACAAACTGTGAGCAGGTGAAAAAGGTTTGCAGATTGACTTAAACTATCCATGTTCCGAAGTTTTACTTTGATAGTTCCATGCAGGCGAAACTTTCCCCAGCCTTCCATTCTATTGGATTCTTTGGGTTAATCAACTCAGGAAGCCCTTAGGTGATTAATCCTAATTCCTTAGGTCATTAATCAACCAGGTATTTATTGAGCAGCTAGTCTGTATCTATTTGACATTGGGAAGGTCACAGAGTGGTGTAAAACACAGTTCAGGAATCTTGGGTACTTAAACTCTTTGGGAGAAACAAACTGAGCTCATGTAAATAAAGCCTCATAGAAAGTGAGGCTCAAAGTGAGACTCAAATCACAGGGAATATATCAAAAGTCGCAAAGTACAGGCCATAACAGCAAAAGGAGACAGACGAGGTTTCATCCTCTTGTCCACTCTGATCGGTTGGAAATAGCTGCCCCAACAGCCACGTTGGGAGAGTTCAGTCCAAATCTGAGTTGAGTCAGCTGAGCCCGAAGTGATAAGCAAGGTCTGGTTGGGCAAGAAATGATGGGCGAATGGTCGCATGTCCCCACCAACAGCATTCACTTCCTGATCAAGAAGAACTTAATAAGACAGAGATTTTGGAATCCAGATACCAAAGGTAAATCCAAGACCAGTTTCTTTTTATAAATTACAAATCCTCTGAACAAGCTGATATTTCCAGAAAACCAACATTTGATTCATTCATGGAACCCAGTGTCAGAGGCACACCCCAGTGCCTGCTTCCTCGCCTTTCCCAATAAACTTGCCACGTCAGATCTCCTCCTGGAAGGCACATCTGTCTAAATCTCTGCTGGGCAGAGAGCTCGCAGATCACAGGGAAGGAGAAGGGACCTGCTCTGAGTTCAATGTGACCAGAGAGAAGCAGGCAGCAGAATTTCATTATTTACTAGTGGTTCCTCAAAGCCATTTGTGCATCACTTGGTGAAGAATGTTCTAGTATCTACTCATGGCATCCTTGGGCCTGTCTTCAGATTTGATGGGGCAGGTTAAGAATAGTAAAGTGTAGGATTTTTTTTAAAAGATTTATTTATTTATATACAAGAATTGGGATACAGACCAGAGATGCAAGGGTGAGAGGATTCACCAGAGACAGAGTGGGGAAACAGAACAGGCAGACGGACCGAAGTATACTGCTGAGGGGAGCAGCGGGCGAGACAGGAGAGGTCTATCCCGCCATGTGGGTTTCTCCCTGGCAGGCCGGGAATCGAACTCGTGCTGCAGTGGCTGTGGATTGCTTCATAGGTTGCGTCTTAACCCCTGTGCCACCAGCAAGGCCTAAGTGTAGGATTTTTTCCCAACTCTACAGTGTTAGGTTCTAGAGGCAGATCTAGTTCTTGTGTGAAATCTTAAACATCTCTCAGTCTCAGCTTCTTCATTTGAAAAAGAACCAGTATTTTTGGTCGCTATACAGAATGTTTATTGCTTGGTGCTTGCACTCACTGCTCCTCTTGCTTGACAAGAGCAACCCTGGGAATATAACCAAAGGAATTGAAAACAGGGACTCCTAGAGATCCTGCATTCCTGCCTTCATTGAGGATGACTCAATAGTCAAGGATAACCTGATGAAAGGTTCAAAGTTTCAGTTAGAAGATGAGCAAGTTCTGAGGACCCAGTACGGTGTGATGACTACAGCTGATGGTGCTGTGTTATATAACTATGTCCTCATCAGAAAAACAAGGTAAATTTGTGAGGTGATGGGTGTGTTCATTACCTCAGTGGGGGGGAATCCTTCCACGAGGTATGTGTGTATCAAATCATCCCACAGGACACTTTAGATACCTTACAATTCTCTTTTTCCATATTCCTCCACAAAGCTAAAAGAACTAAAAATATAAAGGGTAAACTGAACTGGAAAGATAAAATGCTGTACATTGTGGGGATTAGGAGGGTGAGTTGAAGAATAGTACAAATTGGATAAATAGGAGAAAATCCCACTTCTTTGTGAAGTCCATCTACGAGTGCAGTTTCAGTGATATTTCATGAGTGAAGAGTCATGTTCTTATCCGTGTGTGTGTGTATAAGTGTGCATGTACATAGTGCTAATCCAAACCCACTTGAACTTTTCCATCATAAGAAATTGGTCTCTTGAGAGCAACTGGATCTCCACCAATACATGACACTCATCCTTCTGGGTTTCTCAGACCTGCTTTTGCATAGCTACCCAGACGATCAATCATGCTCTATACCACATGATATTATGTAATTAAAAGCCAGTAAGATTCTGTGAACACAACAGTAAACTTTCATTGAACAAAAAGTTGGTCTGGATGGGGCTCTCCTGATCGTGGCCGTGCTCACTCACATTTCTGGTGATGACATGGCAGATTCCAGGCTCAGATCATGGCGAAGTCAGACGGCACATGTTGGGGGTGGAGAGCAGGGCTTCTTAGTGCAGTTCATCTACCACGAGGGTTATAACGACTTGTAATTAACACGAGACAGGGAAGGGACCAGTAGGAGCAGCCTTGTGATCTATTAGAAACCCTTCCCTAAAGCTGTCAAGTCTCGAACACTGATAGGCCAAGAGGGAGGGCTCTATTTTAAGCGCGCTGGCGGAGCAGCCGCGTTTTCCCAAGGCTGCCCTGCTCTATTCAGAATGAAGATGTGGGCAATAGGCCATGCTTGGATGCCTCAGACCATCTGCCAACAAAAAACAGAAAAAAAAATTAATTATGAATGGTGTCTTCCCATGCTAATCATTTATTGTAAAGGATTTCTCCAGCTTGTTTATAATCGCTGTTGCCTAAGGGTGCATGCTGTATAAATTGTCTGATTACAGGATACAGAGCGCTTCTTAATAGGTCTCAGCTGATTAGGAGAAGGGAAAGAAATTAAAAAGGCCATTTCCCTGTAGGTATGCAAATACCTCCCAGAACAAAAGACAAAGATATGATATACCACGATGAAACACACCCTCTTTTCTTTTCACCTTAAATTATGTACCAGGCAAGGAGCCGGCTCCACTGCCCGCGTCAGCTGAGATGTGAATGGCCTCGTAATTGAAACAACACCAATGCCAGAGACGCATGTTAGATGTCGAGCTAAACTAGCTCCCTGGGCAGCCCCTGCAGCAAATGGTAATGTGGTGCTTGGATCTTTCGGGTAAGGGGTCAGTTCTAACTTTGGGGTAATTTGTGGCTTGTTGAGCTAAATTTATTTGTATCACATTGGGTTTTTTTACTTCTAAAACCAGAATTTACATATCAACATCTGGCAGGGAGCGCAGTTAGAAAGGCAAAGGATGTCTGAAAAAACAAAGAAGTCAGACTCATTTCTCTTTCTCAGGCACACACAAATACACACACGCACACACACAGCACACAGACACACAGACACACATAGACACGCTCGAACACACAGGCGCTTCTGTTCCCACAAATAGTGATCCTCCTGAGATATTTAAAATTTAAAGGGGTATATTCTACATGGTGAAGTTATTCATAATTTCACTTCGAGGGGACAGGGATCTCAGATGGCTCTTCCCAACCAGCTTATAGGAACTGAAATGCACAGGATGAGCATGGAGAGGGTGAGGCGGCTCCAGAGAGAGGCTCCCAGCTCCGGGAAAGCAAGCGCTCTGAGCTGCAAATTTCAGGTCCTTCCCAGGGGCAAGCGTAGTCCCCGAGAGAGGGAAGGCAGCGCTTTAGTCTACGGGGTGGCTCTTCCCTCCTTCAGCAGCCAGCAGACCTCATGGGCATTTGTTAATGCCTCCCTAGAACGAAATTTGTTTTCTATTGCTGTATAGTAAATTGCCCCAAAACTTAGTGACCTGAAGTTTGCGTAAATCAGGACCTGGGCACAACGGTTTAAAGGTTCAAATCCTGGCTAACCACATTTACATGTTGTGGGCTGTGGAGGCCTCTTCCTCAGACTGTACTGTGTGATGCTACTTGCAAAATTGTAGCTGTGGATGGTCATTCATCCAAAAAGAAAGGTTCAGAGGCTCCTTGGCAACTTCTAAGGTCAACACACGGGTGAGAAATATTCCAGAGGTGTGTCAAAATGCAAAGTGCAAAGAGCAAAGGGAGCACCCGTCACCATGTGCTTGTCCATTTGACGCCAGGAGAGGAGAATGGGCAGCTTTGGCCGCCCTATGGGCACCAGATGGGAGCTGCAGAGCGCGAGATGCCCTCCCCAGGGTCACACAAGTGCATGGAGGACTCAGGGCCATTGCACGCCAGCTCTTGCGTCTTTAGTCTAATAGCTGACACTGTATTGAGCTTCTACCAACTACCAACTTCTAGCCAAACTCTGCTGTAAATGCTTTCCATGTACGAACTCACATGCCTCCTCCTAACAGCGCCATAAAGTAAGAACCACTTTTATTATCCTCAATTGTAGCAGGAAATGAAAGCTCAGAGAGATTATCTTGCCCAAAGTCACACAGCTCGTAGAGGTGAAGCTAGAGGGTAAACCTCATCCTGATTCCAAGGCGTCTCAGCACTAAGAAAAGGTAAGTGCAATGCACTACTATTTCGTGGTCTCTCATGTCTGATGAACTGTCGGGCTGCATCAAGTTCCCTGTGTATAAGCATGTAATGAATTCCTCATTGGCTCTGCGTTTAAGTAGATGTATTAAAGTATCTACAAAACAGTTATTTCTCATTGTTTGTATTTGAAAACATGTTAATTGCCAGTGTATATTCACAACGGATGGAAAACCATATGTGCTTGGAAAAAAATTACGTGCGTTTTTAAAACTAATTCTGAAGTTACCCGAAGCTAATTCTATTTGCATGCCGATGTTCTCAGCAACGGTATTTATAATAGCTCCAACAGCGGAAACAACTCATCAGCTGAGGAAGGTCATTTGGACATTGGTATATCCACGCAATGGAATATTATTTGGTAATCAAGAGAAATAGAATACTGATACATGTTACAACGTGGCTGAGCCTTGAAAACATAGGCTGAGGGAACCAAGTTAATCTTCCGGGGCCATATTTATGAAATCCCATTCATAGGAAGTTGAATAAGCAGCTCAATAGAGCCAGGAAGTAGATTAGAGGTTGCCTGGCAGGACGGGACAGGGGAAGAGGGGCGGGTGGGGGCAGATAAGGTGTTCTTTTAGGGGTGATGACAATGTTCTCAAATTGATTGTGTTGATGGTTGCACAACCCTCTGAATACACTCAAATCACGAATTGCACACTTCAAATAAGTGATTTGCAAGGTAGGTAAATTCCGTCTCCACAGGCTGTTAAAAACCAGGGAAAGACGCCTGCACTGACTCAGAGTTTACTTAGCTAGAAGTGAAGAAGTGGAAATAGAGTATTTTTTTAAGTAATAGTATTTTTAACTTTGAGTTTTAAGACACTAATTAGTAACATACTTTTCTATGGGAAAAGTAAGTTTTATATTCATGTTTTTTTGTTTTGAGTTGTTTCAGAGTTAATGAGATTATAGCTCGAAATGTATTTCATTGTTTTTAAAAACTGAATAATACGATTCTTTATTCTTGGCTCGGCCCTTCCTGCCAGCTTGGAAAGAACTAAGGTCAAGGGCTGTGTGTGCCTGATACCTCTGGCATGCTGAGCCCTCGTCAGCGCCCACCACCGCCTCAGCAGCGCGGTGCCTCTGCTCTCTCTGCACCAACCCAGCTCCTGCCTCGGCCCCCGACAGCCTCTCCATGAGCCTGTTTCTAGATCTCTTGCTGCTACAATGAGCTTAATTTCTATCTTACTTTGAAAGTCAAAAAGTGTCAGTGAGACCCCAGGAGCCAAGGCTTGGCTGTATCATTTAGAACCATCTTCCCAGAGGAAAATGCCCTGAGGCTGATGCTGCCCCATCTGATTTTCTGGTACTGGATCTTTTCCTGGCAAAGCTGCCCAACCCTCACCCACCAGCACCTGAACTCATTGCCTAAGGGCGTTCACCACCAGGGCTGCCAGCACTGTTTCGCGGGCTAACATCCCTCAGCTCCCCAGTGGGGTGTAGCTCCAGTGGCCCTCACAGGTGAAACCGTTTCCCGGCTTCTCCTTTCCGGTCTTCCTGTGGCGGCTGACTATACACGTCAACTTGGCTGGACTGTGACTATTTGGCCAAAATTATTCTGGATGAGAGATGCACCTGGCTGAGAATTGCATTTAAGCTGGTGGGCTCTGAGTAAAGCTGGATGCCTCCCATAATGGGTGGGAACCTCATTCCATGGGTTGAAGGCCTGATGAGAACAAAAGCAAGAGCAACACTTCTCCTGAGCAAGAGGGAGCCCCGGCTCACTGCCTTTGGACTTGACCTTCAACTCTTCCCAGAGCCTCAGCCTGTCAGGTTCCCCGCTCAGATTTTGGACTTTTACAAAGCCCCACAATTATGTCAGCCAATTCCTTTAAATGAATCTCTCTACACACACATGCATGATGTGTGTGCGTAGAAACATATCTCCTGTTGGTTCTTTTTTCTGGAGAACACTCACACCCTTCTTATATTAGAATTTCTTAGGATAATCTCTCAAATTATTTACACTTGAATTCTGGTCTCGGGTTGTATCTCTGGGGTAACCCATATAAGACAGCCCAGGCATTTCACTGAGATAAGATGTGTTTCTGGATGGGAGGGACCTCATGTGTAAAACCAAAAAGGTGCTAAGTGAGCACTTACTACATGCCTCCCTCTGTGCAGTTTATCGGCCAGATCTCACGATAACTTGGGGCATGCTACGGTAGACACAGCTGCCACCTCCATTTTACAGATAAGACAAATGAAATTCAAAAAGATTAATATGAACCCAGATTGTTGGCTGCAGAGTTTGCCTCTGAGGTTGCTCCTCCCTGGTGCCCAGCACCTCGATCCCTTGTCTGGAGCGTCCTTAGGCCTCCCCACTGCAGGACCGGGCCTTGCTCCTGGGTGAACACGCTCTGGGAGCTAGACACGAGTCCGCTCTTCCTGCACTGGGACACCCTACCTGCTGCAGGGGGCAAAATTCATGCTTCCAAGAAAAGTGTGCTTTTGAAGAAAAAAAAAAAAAAAAAAAGAAAGGGAGAGAGAAGAGGTAGGAGGGAGACTAAATACAAAAAAAAAAAAAAAAAAAAGGACTCCGGGAGTCTTCTTGGAAAGCAAACAGCTTGTGCAAAGCAACATTTTGATGAGTTAAGTGCAAATGAATCAGGAATAATGAGAAACACATGGGCTAAATTTTCCTTAAAATATACGAGTTTAAAAATTAAGAGGAAAAAGTGCTTGGGGAAAATGTGTTTTAAGTTTAGCCAAACTAAAAACATTCGCAAAATGGATCAAGATATTTGTTGAGCCCGCAAAATGACTAGGTTGGTCCATCCCAGGCAGATAGAGTGATAAAGAGACAGATAAACAGTGGAGGAAGACATTTTGGATCAGCCCAGGACAGAATTTCACAACAATGGATCTGGGCTCCCTGCGTGCTGTGAACAGGGATTTAGAGCAAGATGGTTTTCCTTCCTGTATGTCTCCAACCAAGACAAGGCACTGGCTGCACTCTGAATGTAACCCTAGTGAAAAAGGAATACAGTCGTTTGACAAGCTGTTTGCTGAAAACACGAAATATATTTGGTGCTTTTTTTAAAAAAAATTCTCCGAAATCTATATTAGTGAGACAAAGCAGGAAGATGTGTTGGGATTCCAGAGACTTCCAGCTTCTAGGTGGCAATAATTGACACGCGCGAACAAGGACGGAACACAGAAAGCAGGACCCCTCTAGCCAGGCAGAGGGAGGGTTTCCAGGAGGGCAGAGCAAGACTTTGCTCCTCAGCCCTGGGCTGGGGTGGGGGTGTGTGATGGCATCCCTTTCCAAACCCACAGGGAGCTACAGCGCTTTCCACTGGTTCCCATTCACGTGCTCAGGAACAATGATCCTGATTCCATTTATATTTTCAACCAACATAACTTTCAGCTAACAAAAAAATGGAGTTTCTGGAAATTGGTGCTTATTTTTAAAGAAGCAATAGTGCGGTATCTACTGGCTTTCAAAGAACTCTACAAGGTCCAGAACTCTCAGCAGTAATCGCAGGTCTGGATGGGCAACTAGAACAGGAGATGGGGTCTAGAAAGAGCCGTAAACTTGGCCCTCAAATTGCCTTTGTTTTTCCTGAGAATGAAGCTGAGATACACACTACTCTCCGCGAAAAGAACTAACAATTCTTCAGCCACTGACTGGAGCCTCCCTCCCGCCGTCCACCGCTCTTGTGCATGGCGGCCTGCAGGGAGACCAGATGACTCCAGGGCCGCTGTAGACTCCACCCTCTTTCCACAAAGGGCCAAGTAGGAGCCAAGCATCTGGATCTAGGAACAGATACCACTCTGGAAGAATATACAGAGTATTGGCTTTTTCAAACGTGAGGACAGACTGGACCCGGGCTTGAGTGCAGAGATCAAAGAAAGAGCAAATTCCTAAAAAGAGACTGTACCCCCAGCCCCAGCAGCAAGAGGACACATTTTTTTTGTTGTTTTATTGTTTTGCTGCCTGCTGTCCTTCACCAAGACTAAAAATCTCACGACGGTGGATGTCAGTGGCGATGAAATGCAAAGATGAAGGTCTTAGGGTTCTTGGTCTAAATTGTCTCAAAGCTCTTTGCTATCCAGGCCTCCTTTGGAAAGGAAAACACCTGATGGTAGCTGAAATAAAAATCCAGATGAGAAAAATGGCTTTGTCACCCCATTCTCAGGGTCTTCAATATAACCCAAAAAAGTCAGCACAAACCTATGAGTACAGGGAAGAGCATAGCAGAGGAAATTCTTCTCTGGAAAGGAAAAGAATGGATTTTTTTTTTTTTTTTGAAGAAAAGAGCCTCAATTTTAGAGATAACCAGCTTATTCTATCACTTGCCAGGTGAGCAAACTAATTACCTTTTCTCAGGCCCCATTTTCTCTTCTAAAAAATGGGGGCTGATTTGCAGGGAATTGTAAAGATTAGAAGTGATAGAGGTGATAGGTCTGGCAAATAGTAGATAATCAGTTCTTGCAAGCCATTTGCTACGGCAGTTGTTAGCTACAAGACACAAAGCATGTTGGCGAGCTGCGATATCAGAGCAACGCATTTTGGTTCCCATCTGTCTGCTGATCAGAAGAAGTAGAGGGAAACCTTTGCATGTTCTGGAAATCTCAGCAGACCAATGTGCTCTGGCATAGTGACAATTCTGTGGGGATGGAGTCTCGTTTCTGGAATGCCTTGATTGATACCTACAGCCATAACGATAAAATAACTTTGTCTCGTTAAGGGATGCAGAGAACTCTCCTGTATGCTTCATTCACCTACTGAAACATCAAAAGTGCTGGGGGTTGCTGGGAACAAAAACCAAGATGCAGTTTGGGTACCACTCAAGGAATCACACCTGGTTCTTCCCTGCAGGTGGGCACTGCCCCTGCTCACCAGGAGGGCATGAGGCTGCCCTCGGATCTTGGCTTCTTTACTCATGTCTGAAAAATGCTGACAGCAGTCAAGGCTACATTGATGGTTTCAGGGAAATCACTCAGGGCATCTTCTATAGCTGTGTTTCTTAAAAGGTGTCCCTTAGCTCTTCAGAGATGTTAGAACTTAATAAGAACTAGTTTGAGTCAAGTTCATTCGAGAAACACTGTTAAAACATTGCAAAGCAAGTTTCCTTCACTGAGATCATCCTAGTCCATTTGATAGACTCCTGAGAACCTGGGGTTCTTGCAGGCGAGTACACCTTGGAGCTCACCCAAGTTGCCTTGAGTACTCTTTGGTAAGGGGATGTCTCAAGGGTCTCACGATCCAAAGACCGGACCTTGGCAAGCAGTGCTGGAAGCAGCGTGATCCATCAGCCAATTGCATCTCCTCTTGCTTCTTAAGTGGAATGTTTTTATTTAATTGTCTTTTGTTATGGGTTTTTTGTTTTTACACCTCTGGTTTCAAGGTGGCTACACATCTGAGTTATCTTGGCATCTTAAAAAAATAATAAATTGTGGCCCCCAGTCCCAGCTCCCAGGGGTAACAGCCCATGTCTACCCTTCCCATCCTGCCCTGGGAGTTTGGGGTAGCTGACTTGGCACAGCTAATTGAGGTCTGACAGCGGGAAGTCACTCCTCTGTCCTGCGTCAGTGATACCAACATCCATCTTCACGACACCACAGGACTTACAGATGTTGATGAAAGTCTTATCTAAAAGTGAAACTGGTATGTGACGGTGCCAACCCAAAGGGAATTTTGAAGCCTGCTGAGAAAGGGATATTTTCTTTCCACTCTCCAGACTCAAGTGAGAGCAATCATTGACTTTCCCTAAAACCCATTAATTCTATATTTAGGAAACTAAAAGCAAAGGGGAAAAAAAGCAACCACAACCTCACACACGACGGAAAAGATTGTAGATTCCCAGTGGCTATGTTGGCAAAAGGCACCATGAGTGGCCTTCGTGGGGTGTTACCATGCTCATATTGGATTTTTCTTTTCTAAAGTAGGTGAGTTAATTTATCTTGGACCCACATTCCTACAGACAGAGGAGAGATCTGGTATCTTCATCACCACTAGAGGTAGTACAGGTTGGACATGCCAAGTCCCATGTATGCCTGTGAGCAGTTTTAAAAGGTTTTGGTTAGCTCCAATTTTATTAGAATGAAAGCTTTTCACAAGTAAGAGGTTTTATGGGAGTTATTTTTAAAGTAATGTGTTTTTATTGGTTTCTGGTAAGATCAGTGAAATCACATGGTATTTTAAAAGAATTTTAAACCAAAAAAAGATGTTTGAACAACTTGCCCAAAACACAAAAGCCAAGAAAGGCAGAATAAGATATTTGAACACAAGGGGGTTAATGTCAAGATGATGGCAGTTCTGAGAAAGCAGAAGAAACAGATAAAGGTGAACTCCATGTCAGGATAAAGATGAGCTGAGGTTAGCATCGAACCTGTCACTTACTCGTTGAGGTTCAAGGATTCTCTTTGACTCAAATGCTCCCACCCATATGGAAGAGCCATTTCTTGTGGATGAATATTAAGATGATTCTAAAAAAGAACATACCCTTGGTTTCCTGGACCTTGAAAGAATATGACACACCAATGACACCCAGAATCCCATTGAGTGGCGGGAGTGGAGCAGCATACCAGACACACAAATCGCGGATCTCAGCTGGGAAGCTGCCCTCTCTGCTCTGCCTCTTGTTCTTTGTCTTTGTCTTCTTTGTCTTTATTGATTTCTAACCTAACGCATGCTCTGTGCACACAATTCAGGCATGCCTAAAGCAACCTGTAAAACATAACAAGAGGTAAGGTGAGAAAACAAGGTGAAGAAAGAGGGGTGCTGTACCCGTGGTCCCCAGCCAACCCGCTGGTCATGTAGGGCCCAAACCCAGATTTTTCGACAGCTCTTCACTAGCACCTAAAATCTTTAACTGTGCTTCCTAGGAACCCATATGTACCTGTGGTTTCCTACCTTCCTAAAATGCACACACATATGCATGCTCCCCACACACATACACATACAGGACATACCAGTCAACTTCACCAAGAAGAGCCAAGGTGTCTTCCTAACACAGCACCCCATTCCCAGTATCTAGCACTTCCAAGGAGCTCCATCCACAGGAGTGATTGAATGAACAGAGCTATGGACAATAATCCTTTTATCAAACAATGGCTGGCTCATGGCCCTGTGACCTATATAGGTCTAGCAACATGATATAAAACCTAAAACCAGTGTCCTTAGAACCTCCCTCTAATTATAAGGGCAATGAAGGAATGAACATTCACCAGTCCCTTGAGAAAGATAGCATTAAGACAACTGAATCTTCTAGAAATAGAACAACAATAAGTTTCTAGACATGTGAGTACAAATATGTCGGTGCCATTGCAGTTGTTGGCCCCTGGACTCCCACCCCCAGACATGCTAAAGGTATTAACTGCGTGTTTTCTCCAGAATTGGTATAGGGGGAGATGGAACAATAATTTGATGAAAAAACAAAAGTTAAAAATGTCATGGACATGCAGAAGGACATCAAATAGAAGCTTTCTGAGAATGCTTCTCTCCTCACCCAGGTTCCTTGCAGTGAAGTGAAATCAAAATGTAAAGATGTTTTTACAAAGTATGCGTCCATCTCACTGTGGATTTTGGTTGCTTTCAGGCAGAATGGGAACTCTCTGGTTTGAAATGAAGTCTTCCGAAGGATCAACTCCCAGCTCTGAAGAAGGGCCCTACCTCTTTCCTCCAAGAGGGATCACCTTCAACCTTGAAAAGCCACCTCATTCCACCGGACTCAACTAACTGTGAGGCACAAATTAGGAGCCCAGTACTAGGAGCTCATCTACCTTGGACAAAATCCGAGCAGGGAAAGTTGAGCTTCTGACTGCCATGGCTTGGGGATTTTTACAGATTTGTATTCAATGTATTGACCACCTATCCCTAAAAAAGCGGTTTCTATCTTCTTCTGTTCCTTTTTGGATAATGGATCTTTTCACCATTTTCTCTCTTACCTTCAATCAGACGTCAACCCAAGGCCCCTGTCATCTCTGCAGTTACCATTTCTCCAGTGCTGATGACCACATGTCTCTCTTGGGAAGATGACCTGGGAAAATGAGAGGAGTCAAAAGTAGGTTGGGAACCCCCACGTGGGAGGGTAACTCCTGCTGTCTGAACAGAGTGAAGCCTGAAGCCCGTGGGATCCTTGGATGAGGTGACCGGGAGACCTTCTGTTTGAAGGGGGCCGCCTCATGAAGGCGCTGATGAATAATAATGTCGTTCCTTTTGACCACCCAGTATGACTGCTGATAGTGCTAAATGCTAAATAAAGCAGTTACTTTCCGAGAATGGCATTATATAGTCTTACCAAAATGTGGGGGGCTTGGATAAATAGTAGGGGAGGGTGTAGGAAGACTATGTCAATTATTTGCTTGCTCATTTTGAAAAGATTTGAAAAAAATCCACTGAAAACGGATAACTGCCAGTAAGAAACAGTGTGAGGCATGAACGGTGAGTGGCGAGTCCCGTCCTCCATGGGAACCCACCCACCGTCCCCGCCTGGAGCCCCTGGGTCCATACGACCCTCGCTCGCCCCTGGAGCCCGCGCGTCTCCACTCCTGGCGTCCCGAGAAGGTCTGGAGAGAGGCCAGCGCGGGCCCGCGGGCCTGGTGCCCGGGGCCTTTGGCCACAGGCGAAGCAAAGGCCAAGGGGCATATGAGGACAGGAACTGCTCCCTCTGCCACGGCGCCCCTGAAGACTCCAGGGCGAGGCGAGGCTGCTGCTCTCCATGGAATGTGAGGGAACTTCCCCGGGCTATTGGATGGCTCCAGCTGCAAAAGCTCCCAGAATCTGGAAGGGCAGCCAGCCTGGAGCTGGTGGTTGTGAAGGTTGTAGGAAAATCAAAGCGAGGGCCCTTGGAGACACTCTCGCTGCTCTGCCCCGCTGCTCGCCACTTCTTGTCCCCTTGCTGCCGCCCTCGTCCCTGGTCCTGGCCAGTGGCTCTCGGGGGAAGGCGGTGAGCCCACCTCCACCGGGAAGCCCCCTGGGCTAGCCAACGGGACTGCAGAGCTGTCCCCACCTTAATGCACGCTCAGATGCTCGTTTCCCCATGAGGTTTTAACAACTCCATTGTCTTGCGTATAAAATTGTAGCAGCGAGCTGAGACTGGATTTCTGAAGTCTTGAGCCAGGAATTCAGCAAGCTAAGAACCGAGGACGCAGTGCCACGGAGAGCTGCCAACAGGTTTCCAGCTCAAAATGGTAGACAGATCACATTCTTTTTTCTACCTTTTTCCTCTAAATACTAATAAAATAGCACCAATGCGTTCACAGTACTGAGATGAGGAGGGGAGTCCTTCAGTAGAACAGAGAATCTGAGCGGTGTGGGGGTTACGGAAGGTCTATCGGATCCTACTACGCAGAAATCATGGACACTGGAGCTGCAGTTCAGACCCCCAGGGGCAGTGCTCACAGAGGTGGGAGACTCTGCCCCTGGCGGAGCCCTGGGGAGCCAGCACAGCCCGGGCAAGCCAAGCAGAGGGATGGGGCAGCAGAAGTCAAGGTGATGAGTTGAGTCTCCCCTCCCCTACTCCTGCCTGTTGCTCCTCACCCCTACTCCTACTGTACTGAGCAGAGAAGATGGTTGACACCGGCAGTCTGGGCCTGGCAGGCGCCTTTCAACGTGCAGCAGGGGACAAGCACCGGCTGAGCCGCCCTTCTAAGCTCCCACCCCAAATGCTGAGGCTTACATCACCCGGCACATTCAGAAGGTTGTGCTGGCAACGTAGAACCATCCACCTGAAGTGAAAAGCCAGGCCACCCCCATGTGACTCAGTAACCCGAGGGGGTCGGGCAGGCAAAGAATCTGGGAGGCTGACTTGTGCCCAGAACAATCATGGACAAAACACAACCCTGGGGAAAAAAAAAAAACCCAGAATATTCAAGAAACAAAGACAGTTCCCCCCAAAATAAATCTAAGCATACTCAGAAATACTGCAGACAATACTCTAGCCATAAAAAAGAACAGGTTGCTCAGAAAATGAAGACAGGATAAGAAAATGTGCTTAAAATAAGCCTGTGGCATTGCTGTGCTCTCTCCTCCTTCCCTCCTTCCTGAAGGGTCACCACTTTATTGAGGAGCCCCCTCGGCCAGGAGCCACGTGCCTTGCATGCGGGTTGGGGTTACCACAGGTGCGAGTGGGGAGCAAAGGACATGGAGGCGGAAGGATGGCCCGCCAGGATGGCACGTTGTCGGGCTTTGTGACTGTCACCTCACATGGCAAAGGGACTCTGTAGGTGAATGTGACTGAATGAGGGTCGTTGAGATGGGAGATTGTCCTGGGTTATCTGGGTGAGCCCCGTGTGATCGAAGGCCCTCCCAGGAGGGAAGAGGAGGGTCAGGGTAAGAGCTGGAACAAAAGAAACAAGAGAATGGAGAGACAGGAAGGAGATACAGGCGAAAACACCGACAGCTTCGATCGCTGAAGAGGCAAGGCTGCAGCTTCTCCCCTGAACTCTGCCGAAGGAACCCCCTCTTGCCAGCACTTCTGCTTCGGACGGCTAGCTTCCAGGGCTGTGGGAGGGTGAATTTGTTTTAAGTCACCAACGTTTGAGGTAATAGCAGCCATAGAAAGCTAAGAGAGGGATATTAAATGCCACTGAGTAGGCAGATAGTAGGGCTAAGTGTCCTGAAATGCATGAGAAGTTGCTGCCAGGAGGAATGACCATGAACAAGATGGCGGTGGAGGCCTGGCTGAGAAGCACCGGGAGCTGCTCAGAAGTATCTTTCCTTTTGGCCGCCGGTTGGGTCAGGAATGGGCACGTGGCGAAAGGCAGGCCAAGAGAGTTTGGCGAGGCTTCTGAGAGCTTTAGAGGTCTCCTTTCTGGAAGGATAATAACAAAGAAGCAGCACCTCCCTCCAAGGGTGTCAGGGAACCAGATTCAGCGTAGTTAGCGTAGTGGGTCACAGCGCCAAGATGGTAACAACTCAAGTCTTGCAGGACAAATTTCAATAGGCAAAGCAACCTCTCCTGAGCTCTTTTCCAGTCCGAATTTAAAGTTTTCAAATGAAAAAATAGACTTTGTTGCTTAAGTCATTTGAATTTGAGTTTCAGTTGCAGAAAATGTATTCTAAGTAATGTCATGGCCAAAAAAAGGAAAAAAATACAATAGAAACATTGAAAAATGAGGGCAAAGACAGTTCCCCAGAAGAAAGACACACAATGAGTCGGGAAATACATACACTGAAGCTAACAGCACGGACGCTCCAGTGTGTGGAAAGACGGAGAGGAGAAACAGGCCGAGTGTGGACACATGCCAGGGTATTAGTGTGCGGGAGACAGGGAGGAAGCACGGGTCCCTGCTCCCGCAGGCATGAATCTTGGAAACACTGTGATAAGCCAAGAAAGCAGTCACCAAAGATTACACGTCCAGAATGGGTACATTACAGAAACAGAAAGCAGTTGCTAGAACTGGGTGGAGGGTTGTAAGAGTGAGCGAGACCTGACTACTAACAGGTCCCGGCTACTTGGGGCTGGGTTAGACCCTTATTTTTGCGATAATGAAAATCTTCTACAATTAACTGTGGTGAGTGACTCCACCAAAACGTGGCGGCTTGTAGAGGAGCAGCTCTTGTCTATTGTCTTCCTCTGCATCTTCGCCTTGTCCTTGTCCTTTGGGATCAGAGACAAACCTGCAATCTGGGTGACAGCAGGTCACCCGCAGCCTGCCCAGCGGCTGAGACAAGCCCACCCGACCTGCAGGTGATGAAGTTTAGGCCTTACGAGGCTCTGAACCTGGGGGAGCTGACGGGGCAGCCGCGTGCTTCCCTCGGCCTCCGCCGCCACGTGGAAGGGAACACACGTCCACCGCTGGGCCGGAGGACAGACGACACCCAGCTCTTAAAACAGCGACCCGTCAGGGAGCCTTTGATCTGGCTCCTCTTGTTTGGCTGTCTGTCCCCCGCAACACATGGACGCCCCTCGGGTGTCCACCATCCCAGGGTCTCCCTGGAGAAGGGCAGTGTGCTCTTTCTAGAACAGCCTTCCAAATGCTTCAACTCACTGGTTTGACCAAATGAAAAGGGGTTTGTCATGGGTGCGTATTGAATCTGGCTCCCTCCCTCCCCGCCCCCCAACCTTCCCTTTCATCTCCCAAAGTGGTCCTCGAAGGCTGTCGGGAGCGGCCTGTGCCGGGCGGGGGTCACGCGGCCTCCCCCTCCCGACTTCCTCGCTCCCTCGCCTTCGGACACTTGCTTGTGCAGCTGCTCGATATAAATTCCTCACATACATCTCCGGCCAGCCGGTTTATTTTTATAAACAATAAATAGGACGACATTCCTATGGGGTCCCGCTCGGGCTGGCCTAGTTTACAGAGCTGGGGGACAGCGGTGGAAGGTTGGTGGGGTTTATACAGATGGCGGCCGCAGGTCGTAAATCTCATAAACACAGAGTGAGGTTTGGTTTTGTTTTGTTGTAAGAAACACAAACAACAACAACTCACTCCCCCGCCCCCTGTTTTCTTTCTTTCCCCGAGATCACAAGGCATTATCGAGGCCTACAAATCACCACCAGATGATATTAAGCTGCTTCCATAACACGCGGGATCCCTTCCGGTGTGTGATTTTTCTTCATTAAAAAGGATAGCCCAAGTGCACCAAATCCTCTTTCCCTCGCCTCAAAATTTATAGATCACAGTCTCTAAACTAATTGTTAGTTGCACACCAGACCTCAAGCTGTTTGTCCACCGAGCAATTACCTCCGAGGCCTTGATTAAAGGGGGGTGGGCAGAAGTGTGAGGAAAATGAAACGCCCCCCACCCCGCGGCGGGCTGGGTCTCCCGAGCCGTCTGGGGAGGAGGGTGAGGAGGGCCCGCGTCCAGCTAGGCCCTTGTCCTTGTCCAAAGCCGGGATGTGACAGGCAGGGGGTACAGGCCCCCGACTTCTTTAATGACACTATGAACCAAATTCGCCTCCAGGCCACCACGAGCCCTTCCTGGAAGGGAGGAGCTTTTCCTGAGACTCCACGCTCGGCCTCCCAGTTAGGAGCTTCCCACTGCTCCAACATTCATTTCCTTCTCTGCGAGCAAGCAAAACAAGAGGTGGCGTGGCCTGCTGCGTCCCACCTTCCTGAGGCCTCCAGGACGGGGGTATGAAGCTGGGTGTGAACTCCTGAGTGACCTCCAGGCGCCATCGCCACGCCAGCCGCCCAGGGGGGACCCCAAAGCCTGCAGTCGTAAAGGAGGGGCCGTCTCTGCGCTCAGAGACAGACTAGGAGGCAGAGGGACTCGAGACGCCACAGAGCAGGCTGGCGCAGCTCCACCCGCTGCCGCAGAAGCCCCGCACCCTGGAGCGCTCTGCCCGGTGGGGTGGCCTCAGGGTGGAGATGGCGTCAGGATTCAAGATACTGAGGGTCCAATGGCTTCAGCTAAGGCTCCCGAGCACCTCGAGGTCAGGAACAACAAATACTGATGAAAGAAAGAACTTCCTGGGCCGTAGCCCAGGAGGAGGGTCGCAGCCCTCCTCCAGGGGCCTTGGGGAGAGAAAGCTTTGTTTCAGCCTAGTCGGCCTCGGGTTCGATTATGAAGCGTCTGTACCTGCCCACGCCTCGTGGACACTGTCGCTGCCCACCCGTTCCCCCGGCTGTCCCCGGCCAGCACTGGGGACTGTGCTGAGGACGGTCCCGCCAGCGAGACGGTACTCTGGGAGCAGCTCTTAGCCCTGAGGGAAAGGTGCATCGACGCCAGCTCCTCACCCCTCAACGGGAAGACTAGGAGACGGTCTGTGGGCCTCCCCGGGCCCCCCAGGACTGCACCCTGATATGCTCAGCGCCCCTGCTCCTCAGAGCATGCGTCATCAGGGCCGCCCTCCCTGCCGGGCCTGGGCGTTCGGCTGGTGCCCGTTTAGGATTTGACTTTCGCTTTTTCACTTTCTGCAACAAAAACAATGAACATTCAGTAGAATCCAGACTTTGAATTTTGACTTTCTTTTTACGTTTTAAAAGGACAGGTTTATGAGGAAAGGGATGAAGGAAAAGACACAAAGACGCAGGCGGGCAGGGCGCTTCCGCGGCTGCTTTGCCAAGGGAGAGGGGTTGCGAGGAGCAACACCTGCGTGGGCACAGGCGGGCGGCAGAGCGGCCTTGGATTCTGACCTATTGATCGAGCCGCACTGTCGCGCGAGGCTGGGCACGGGCCGTGAGCAGCTCCACACGCTGCTTCTCACTTTGTACGGCTGACACCTGCCAGCCCGCCGGCCCGCCAGCCCTTCATGATCGAGTAGCTTCCATGGGGGGCGATTTGCCCAACTACAGACCAGTGAAGTGTCCTGAGCACGCCCAGGGGGCGAGGCCTGGGGTAGGCGACGTAACTGCATTTTTGATGTGCAGTGTTTTCAGCGTCAAAGGCTTCCCAGGATGTCTCCCCACGGCGACCCCCGAGACCGCTGCCTGGATCAGCTGCTCTCAAATCCGTGTCTCTGCTCATTGGGAAACAGCCTGAGCCTCTTCACAGCCACCTTCCCCCTTTACCAGGGACTTACGCCAGGTCATGGCCGTGGCTTCGTTCATATTTTTTTTTAACCAAGATTTTAAATTTAGGGTATTTTAAATAAAAAACATAAGAATTCCTCTTGTTTCTAAAACCAGCAGCTCTGGCACCTGTGTGTGGCAGCTCCAAGCAGGAGCTGGGGCCAGCTGCCCGTTTAGATGGACCCATCGTCCCGTGACGTGTGCCTCCCCCAACGCGGGCCCCTCTGTTCTTTCCAGCCAACTTTCCAGTCCTCAGGGACTTCACCTGTTCCTCAGCATCTGTCCACAGTCTGTCCACCTTCTAACTCCTGGGCCAGGCCCCGTGTGAACATCTGGATGTTCAGGGATACGCCATCCAGGGGGCCTGTCCCCAAGGTCACAGTACGGAGACAGTGTCAACGGTGGCCCAGTGAGGGCTGGGGAGTCCTCAGATGATCGGCTCACTGGGTGGGGAAGGGAAGGCATCCACTGAAGACCCTCATGGGGCCGTGAAGACTGAGGAGCAATTTGCTAAATGGAGGAAGAGGGCAGGAAGATCACCCCGGCCAAAGGACCGGCCTGAAGAGGTACAGAGGTTCAAACTGCCTGGGACGTGAGTTCAGCGAGATGGGGTCACACAGGACATCTGGGAGACCACAGCCAAGAAACTCTTGAGCCAAAGCTCGATTTTGCTGTCTGAGATGGGGGCGCACCTGGACTTGGAGCCCCCGGGGCCCCCTGCACGTGGGGGCTTCCTGTGTCGTCACTGTTTAGGCTGCATGTGGCACTGAAGGAATAGTCTCACGCTCCTGGCAAATCCAGAAAGTGTCGTGGCTTCAAGACGCCTGTGAGGCACCCCTTCCCCCCGGCTCTTCTTTCCTTCTTACTGACTTTGCTTTTTGCCACGTTTTCCCCCAAGTGAGGGCAAAGATGGCCACTGATATCTTCAGAGACAAACTTATGACGAGCAAATTTCTGCAAAGACCTGAAATCCCAGGGGAAGGAGCTTCATTGGACTCACCTCTGCCACATGCCCGTCTAGACCAGTTGCTGTGATGGGAAGAGGCAGTGTTTCCAGCGGCCGACCTCGGCTCACCAGCTGACTCTTACCACCAGGGGTAGAGTCGCTTTCCTCCAGCAATGACTGGATTGTAGAGCTTGACACACTATGAGAGTTCAGGGTGCCATTTCTAACAAGAACAATGGCTGTATGGTGGCCAAAAGCAAGTCTGAATTCCTCTACAAGTTCAAACCAGGCCCCTGATGCCAGATGTGTGACTTGTGTGAGAACACGTGTATTTGTCATGCTTAGCTGTCCTGCGATGGCCTGGTTTCCAACTGACTTTGGCTTCTGCCAGAGCAGCACACTTGTCTGTCGGGGCGGACGGGAGCTCTGCATGGATATGACCGTGCCTCATCCCACCCTGAGCCATCAGAAAGACGAGCTTCAGCACAACTGAAAGCAATGGCCGTCGTTCAGGAAACTTGATTAGAATATACGTACAAAGGGCACAATCATAAGAGCCGTGTTATGGAGGCAGGTGCAGGGCCTGCCAGCCTCCGCCCCTGGCGAATCTTTACTCTCTGGGCTCTGACATTCCTGCTTTCTGCCACACAGTCCCCTGCCATGCCATCCTCTGTGATGCCACCCTTACAAGGCCAGCCTCCAGGCTCAGGTGCGCCCACTCACACATGCCCACACCATACCCCAGGTGTCCACCATCGGGCGTGCGTAATCCCAGCACACGCTCCAAAGATTCTCCTGCATTCAAGGCCGCAGGTGACAGCCACAGAGGCCAATGGTACAAAAGCTGAGCAACCTCCATTTACCCTACAAGCATCCTCAGCGTGAGAGCGCCAGGGAAGACAGCACCCCAAGGGTCCCCCCACCCTCTCTGCTAGACACTGCCCTCCACTAGCCCAGGCTGCAAACAGCCCTGACTTCTAACACTGGGTTTTAGTTTCTCGTGTTTTTGAGCTTTGGAGGCATCGGATAATCCAGGATGTACTTTCCAATGTCTGGCCCGGGGCTAAGCGTATGAGATTCTTCCAGCCCCCAGGAGGAGCTGGTTTGCTCCTTCCCATTGGCATGTGCTAGTCACTGCACACGGGACCATAATTGCACTGATCAGTCCCGGGCCCTGGCGTTGTCTCCGGGTTGAGGCTGTAAGAACGCTCGCGGCATTCATCTTTGATGAACATATGTGCTCATTTCTAGGTGGTATTTACCCAGGAGTGGAATTGCCGGGTCGTAGAATATGCATATGTTCAACTTCAGAAAATATTAACCAGATGTTTTGCAGCCAATTCTGAAAAAATAAAAAGTTTGAGCTTCCACTTTTTCATATTCGACATGAAAATAGTTTGTAGCGAGTCCCACAGCTGAGAGGGCGGGGCGGGGGGGAGGGAAGTGATAAAAATAAATACTCCTGCAGCTGAAATTACTTACTCTTATTGAGGGGAAAATGCTCATGGGAAAATTGGGCCACTGGTAGCCAATATCCAGGCACTTGGGGAAACCCTGAGGAGGCATCTTCCTAGTTGTCACTTTAAAACTAAAACATACCTCCGTGGAAGCCTCCAAGAGTCTCAAGCATCATCTCTGATCCCCCAAAAGGTATCTCCCAGCTTGGCTTACCAGAAACCCCCAGCTCATCCCCACCATGGTCAGGCTATGGGTGGTGATTTTGGAAGCTGTGACTTTTTCAGCAGGTATCTTCACACATCAAGATTTGGGGAGCAACTGTTAAGGAATAAATAAAGGAGTCAGGTGGAGATTTTGAAGCATGAGTTCTAATGAGGGACCTTGGGCACGTGATTTCAGCCTCGGGTCCAGGTCGCTCCCTCGGCTAAATGCCTAATACTATAGCTCCTAGCCTCCTGGGGGGGCAGGAGCTAGTCTGAGATGGATGGACCTTGTTGGGTGCTTAATGCTCAGGAAGCCACCAGGGTTATTCTTATTTGCTTGCGTCGGAGGGGGTGTTCTGCGCTAGGCAGCACTCACGCTGTGCCCTGGAACTGCAGTCTCCACCCTACCCCTCCTTCCTGCGTCATCAGAGCCTGCGCTCCCCCACCCCTGGCTCTCAACAGTAGCAGGAGTGTCCAGGCTACCAGAGCCAGAAGCCCATCACACGGAGCCTGTTACTCCTCCTTGCTCAGATGTGGTCAGCTTGCGATGGGGAAGGCAAAAAGGGGGCTGGGGTGACCAAGTTACACACACAGGGCAGCAAAGTTGAGCTGCCTAAAGTTTGCAGCCAGGAGCAAACGGGAAACAAATTAGTTCAATCCCAGAATGTAAACCGGCGTTGACAGAGATGCATGGAAGAGCTGTGCTAAGAAAACGCG
The DNA here is from genome assembly GCF_964194135.1 of Talpa europaea. NCBI lineage: Eukaryota > Metazoa > Chordata > Mammalia > Eulipotyphla > Talpidae > Talpa > Talpa europaea. The sequence goes on along the minus strand of NC_140084.1, from coordinate 2,597,923 downwards.
CTGCAATTTCTCATCGAGTCAGCAGAGGAATCGATGCCACGGGGCATGGGCCACAGAGGAGACACTGCACACAGCAGCCTGTACAGGCCATGGGCGGGGACACCCTGGGACTCCCCCGCTGCATCAGTGCCGCGGTCAGTTTCAGGGGAGGGGGCCTCGCCCCCAGAGAGAGCTGGTTCATATATGTCGGGCCTGGATGTCCTGCATTTGAATTTTAGGACTTGGGGAACGTTTCATCCAAAGATTTCCACATTAGAACCCTGCATGTGCATTTGTAGGGATGGGAAAAGCAAGTGGGGTCCCCAAATCATACACGGTTCTCATCTGTTGTGTATTAGGTCGCACTACATGAAATTGCCATTTTGTTGGTCAGAAGCAGGTCACCAGCAATTTCATATAGATCAATGGATTATAATGGGGTTTCGTGTAACCCCAGTGAACCAAACATGGGGTTCAATGTTTTTGATGGTGCTCAACCTCCTGACTTTCAGCTGGGGGCAGGGCCAGGCATCCTGCTGTGCCCGCAGCTCCAGGAGGAGGCTGGCGGTGAGTGCCAGTTGCTTTTCCATCCCCAGCCCCAACACAGGGCCTGGCACATCTGGGAGCTGGAACTGAACGTGAGTGGAGCAGGTGCAAAGACCTCCGTGGACACTCTACCCCCTCATGCACACACTCGGGAAGACGCCGTCACCGCACTGCTGCATGCCAGGTTCTAGACGAGGCGCTAGGCTGACAGCAATATCGCAGACATGAACCCTCCCTGAGGCCATTATTGTCCAGTGGGCAACTCAGCCCTGGAACGGACAATGCCTTGGTGATTGTGACCGTCGTGGAAACAGGCAGGGAGGAAAGGGTGCCAGTTACAACGGGCCAGGAGGCCGCCCAGAGGGTGTGCACGGCGGGTGCCTCCCCTCGGAGGATTGCTCTTTTCCCCCACGGAGCTCTGGATGGACATGAGGTTTGTTCTAACAGTGACTCCCTGTTGGCCCGGCTGGGGTCGCGTGTCTGCCCTTAGCCCAGTGTCTATGGTCTGTGCGGGACGCAGCCGAACATCCCAGCCCTGGCCTGCCCCCTCCATCTGCCCAGGAGGGCAGCTTCTTCCCAGAAGGCACAGAGGGCAGCATCAGCGTGAGCCTGGCAGCCTCCTCGTTTTCATGCTTGTGCATCGTGTGCTGGGCACGGAAGACACTGTGCGTGGCCCTGAGGAGGGGTGCAGGGAAAATGTGAGCAGAGCGGCCCCAAGGTCTGAGGAAGAAGTCAGTAGCAGCAGAATAAACTTATTTTATTAATGGGGGAAAAAAGAAAAAAGAAGAAGGTAGAGCCGGGGTCCCCGTGTCTTGCCCCACTGTGCACAAGACCCCCGGCCCCACCCGTGACACCCTGCCCTGGAATATGGCGCTGCCCCAGCAAGGGCGGCCCCTCCTCCCACCCCAAGAAGTTAAAAGGCGGCGCGGCCTCTCCGCAGCCTGAGAGCCCAGTTGGATGCACATGAATGGGGCTCTGTGCGGTTCCTTGTCGCTCTCTCAGCGCCGCTCTGCTCCCAGGCACTGTGTTCTCGTGGTTTCTGTGTCCTCTTCTGTTTATCGTGCTGGGCAGCTGCTGCGGGCCCCTCTTTCCTGGGTGCCTCAGGGCAGAAGAGACAGACCACTCAGCGGGGCTGCGCGGCCCGACTGTCTGCAGTGAGGCTCCGGGCAGCAGACCCAGACCCCGTGGCCCCAGTGAACTGGATCCAAACAGGTGCCTGCGGCTCCCCAGCTGGGAGACCTGGGGCGCTGGAGAAGCAGGGGTGCACGGGGCAGGCGGTGGTGTCACAGGACTGCAGCGACACAGAAATCGGGGCTCAGTCCAGCCCTAGCGGCTCAGCCTCATGCGAGCCAGGCCCCCGAGGCTCTCTGGACCTCGTCCTCATTTTGCAAGCTGCCTCTGCAGGGCCGCAGGGGCGGTGCAGGGCGGAGGGAGGATGGTCTGGGCATCTCTTGGTCATCAGAGCAAAGCCCTGCCCAGGACGCCCGGCTGACTTAGGTCTCATTGGCCAGATCAAAGTCAGGGGCACGTAGAACTTAAGGGAAGCTGGCGACACAGGCACTTCGTGCCCCCCGTCTCCTGGGAGAAGCAGCAAACCAGCAAAGTGTCACTCAGGCCGGCGAATGTCTGCTCTAGAAAGTTCTCTCTCAGCCCCGTGCTAGGACCACGGTCTGAGTCCCTTGAACATTAGGATGTGTCGCCTCGCAACCCTGGAGCTCAGAGCCTGAGGGCGAGGCGTGGGCCTGGCTGCTTCCTTTCCCCCCTTCTGGGTTCCTGGGGTCTGCTGGGGGGTCTCTCGCCTTCCCTGGAGGGCAGCACATCTCTCCCATCTCTCCCTCCAGCCCCCACGATGTTGCCCCATGTGTGTGACGGTCTCTAAATTTCCCCTCTCTATAAAGACACCTTGGATCAGGACCCACCCATTCTAACTCGGTGACTCTCATCAGGCCCATGCAGAGCCACTAGGGCTAGGCCCTTAACACATGCATTTGAGGGATCCCAATTCATCCCGTAGTGCCCCAGTTTCCTCGCCTGTAACAAGAGTTCCTCTCTGTCCTGAGGTGTGAGATTTAAATGGAGTGATCAGTACAAAAATTGCCAGAGTGCCAGGCCGGGGGTGAGCTCTCAATACACAGCCCCATGGAGGTGGCTTCCACAGAGCTCTACCCCTATGCCTGAGGCTGAGCCCAGGGCCCCAAAAGGAAGGTGGGGGCAGAAGGGAGGGGGACCCATTGGTACCCAGCTCTTGGACTTTGCAGGTGTCCCCAGAATGATAACCAAGATTTCCAGCCAGGAGTCAGTGGGCAGATGTCACTAAACCCTCGCGCTGACACGTTCCAAGATCACCCCCTCCTGCCTCCGGTTCAGAACAGCTGGTTGCCTGAGTCAGTGGGACCTTTGTCTACAATTCAGGGCACCCCACATTCTTAGCAGTCCCACTGGGCACGCTTTTCCATGGAGGCAACCTTTAGCAGTTCCCAGGAAAAGGTGGAGGAGGGGCCCTAGGCCTTGCCGGAAGGCCTCGTCTCTCCGCGTGTAGAGGGGGTCCACCTCCTCGTTGGGGTCACTCCCCACCCCTGTGAGGGCAGGCCGGGCTGCGACCCCGCAGGTTCTGAGGGCTGCTCTCTCTGTGCCGTGGTGTTCTGAGTAAATTACAAGGCTCTTATCAGCGGTGGGGGCTTATTGTTCTGCCAGGACATATCCCTTTGTCAAAAAAACAATAACTTGTTGTAAGTAGTACTTTTTTAGGTTTACCATGCAGACAGACTAATTGTATCTTTTAATCTGGGTCAAACTGCTCTTGCTTATTACAAATTGGCTCTGAATCCTAACAAGAGAGGGGGGAAATGTGAGGAACATTTGCAAATAATTTAGAGGCAGAATTACCTTCAGACAAACATTATGTCATGTGGGGTTTAAACGGAACCCAGTCCTCAGCTCGGTGGTGCTCCAGTTGACCAAGAGGGCGGCCGGGGGCTGAGGGGGCTTCCCCTGACAGACACTAGATCCTCATACGCATGAACAGAACAAGAAGGCGAGAGCCAGGTGCAGTAGCACGCTTCCATACCCGCCTTCTAGATCCTTCTATATCCAGTGCCTGCGAGCGTGTGTTTATGGTGTTAAGTGTGGGTATTTGTTGAAAGCTTGGATGGATGGATGGGTGGGTGGGTGGATGAGTGAATGAAACCAACTCCAGAATGATGACACTGAGGGCACAGTAGAGTTTTATTTGTTTACTGTAGAGTGGAAAATAAATGGTAAAATTAGGAAAAAGGGAGAATGCTTATAGGAAGTTGTTCAGTAAAGATTTGTTTTGGCCAAATGTAAAAACAAACAACCAAAAGGAACAATTGCTGAAGATAGGTAGGAAGTTCAAGGCCGGTACAGAGCTCCATGGTTCTCTGAAACCACTTTTAGATATTGTTCCTACCAATTTGATGACTGACTTCAATCCTCAAGATTGCCTCAGTGTCTAAAAATGTTGCAAAGGCTCCAGACATCACAGCCAGATTCCAGACAAGAAAAGGAAGTAACAGGCTAAAAAGCATATTACCTAGATGAACAAGACACTTTGTAAGGTGCTCTCCCACCCACTAGTTTCCATATGGCCTGTCATTGGCCATGTCTGCTAAGAAGTGTAGTGTTTTAGCAAGACAAATTGTCAGCTAAATAAAAGTGTGATTAAAAAAAAGAGAGAGAGGACAGATATGGAGTGCGAACAAAGGCTCAAGCTAAAAACCTTGGAAGAGCAATTCAAGGAATTCATTCTTTCATGGAGAAGGTATTTAGGACATATCGGCCTCCTGGGGCTCAGGAAAGAGAGAGGATGGCTCTGAAGTTAGCAGCCAGCATGCTCACTTCCAAGGAGGAGGCACGGGCTGATAAGAAATTGAGTCCAGAGTCCAGAGCACGCGTTGGCAAGAAGCCCAGATGAGGGGCAGGTAAAGCTACAGGTGTCAAGGTGTTCTTACCAGTGGTGGCTGGGAGGGCCTGGGCGCTGCAGGAGCTTTGTGGAGGGATGAAATTTTGCCAGGTGGGGAAGGTTGTGGTAGAGAGTACCTTTCAGGTAGAAAAGAACAGCTCAGCCAGAGACGTAGCGGCCACAGGGTAGGAGCATCCAGAGAGGAGCAGCAGGGAGCGGGGCACAGGGAATAAGCCATAAAACCAGCACCAGGTCCCTCATTCCCTGTGACTGCTTATCTCCCCAATTTCCTCCCGCGTACGCTGGCCCAGCTGCACAGGCCTTCTCTGCTTGAGTCTGCGGGGTCTGTCACTCTCCACCGCAGGGCCTTTGCCCATCCCTCCTCTTTGCCTGGAGGGTCTTCCCACCCCTTCTCATTCTCTCCGTCACAGGGGGACCGCCAGCAGGGACCCCCACCACCACCATCCTCTCCAACTATGCTCCCAACAGCGTTTACTCAGCGCACCTGGCTCTGGAGTAGTGCGGCGGCAACCTGAGGTCGTATTTTTACTTGTGAGATCATTGGATTCACCTGTCTCCCCTTTAGATCATGGACTCTGAGAGACTGACCCTGGCTCATTCTGCCCATTGTTTGGCAAACTTCAGCACAGAGTGGGCATCCCATGGAAAATCATCGGATTAATTGGTGTGTGTGTGTGTGTGTGTGTGTGTGTGTGTGTGTGGCCACTAAAGACTGATCTTTATTGGACTGATATCCAATGAAGCTGCAAAGCAGCAAATTAATTGTGCTCCTGGATACTTTAGTTCTGAAAGTTCATGGCTGTTTGATGCAAACCCACCGCCTTGGCCAGACGGGTCATGGACAGTGATGAGCAGGGGTCTCCAGAGTGAAATGAAAGGTGTAGAAGCCAAGCACACTCCTCAGACACAAGCATCACCTAACAAGGTCTGGGACCAGGCACAACGTCATCCTGGACCATCAGCTCTGAGCAGGATCTGCAGTGGAGCTCTCTATCCTGCAGCCGGACCCCCTCCTGCGGTGCCCCTCCTCCAGCGACACCCGGCTTCTAGGATTCCACTCCCTGAAATTTATGATTATCCCGCTCAATCGGGCCGAGGGGTACCCTGGACTCCAAAAGGAGAGTTTTCTGAACAACTGAACCCAGAGCAGGACATTTCAAGAAAGCAGATCAAAGGATCCAGGAAAGAGCGGTGGCTGGTAGCAACGTAGAGGGTTGATTTGCATGCAAGCCACTAAGATATTAATTAGACAGCATTACCCACTCTTGGTGGAAGCGGGGGGCTCCTAAGGTAGCCACCCGAGCAGACGCTGTAGCATCTGTCACTCTCTGTCCAGTGATAGCGTGAAAGAACAAGAGGGACAAAGACAAAAGGGAGGAAGGAAGGAGCATGGCTGCCAGCGGCCCAGCAGCTAACAGGCAGCCCGGGGCGCACGCAAGACATCCCCTAACTATACTGTCCCTCTGAGGTAGATTTAGTCTCTTCCATTTTACAGATGAGGAAAACTGAGGGTCAGAGAGGCACAGTCACCTACTCAAGGTTACACAACACGCAGGGTGTCGGTCAAGATCAGCTCTCCCTGGAAGCGCCACGATCAGCCCCCACCATCTCTGAACCCCACGGATGGGCGCTTCGTGCCAGCAGAGGGTCTTCTGGTGATGAATGCCAAGGCTCAATGCAGGAGCGTGTGTGTGTGTGTGTGTGTGTGTGTGTGTGTGATTTCAAATTGCTTTGAAATGCCACGTTCGCCATGATGCGGGATCTCCTGGCCCATGAGATCAGTGGGAGACATTTTGGAAATCTGACTGGCCAGTGCTGGTGAGGTAGCGGAGCGGTGGGAACCACCATACTTCCCTGGTGCAAGCAGAAGTTGGTGAAACCTTTAGGAGAGCACTGTGTTCACAACTGGAGAAGCTGGAGACCCAGACCCTGACCCGGGGTCCCCTCGGGGCGTGGACATGCAGAGGAATTCTGCACATTTGCTTGAGGAGAGTGTGCAGAGACGGGCACTGGCCTTGAGCTCAAGGTGCACAGAGATGAGCAGGTGCCATGAGCGAGACGGGGCAGGCACAGCGCCACCCTTATGACCTGGCCGTGGCAGTTGGACGGAACTGGAACCCGGAACCGTGGCCACACGCGAGGCCCAGCAAACCAGCGTGGGAGGAAAACATCCTGCAGCAGCTCCCGGCGGTGCCACAACATCTGTTTTTTAAAAGTGAAAAGCATATTGACACAAACAAAAGTCATAAAACGCATGTGGGAAAAGTCAGAACGGAGCTTACCATGGGGCAGAGGCGGGGAAATACAGGAAAGGGGCTTGTCTGCCATTTGCAAAGTTTGCTGTTTCAAGACGGGTGCTGGGGATGGCAATGCTTATGAAAATATTCTCTGTGGATGTTTTGTTGCTTTTTTTTTTTTGCGTGCATGAAATATTTCAGTATAAGATAATTGCAAAAGAGGGGGAGGCGAGCCAGTGTTTGACTTTCTGTAAGAAATGCCACCGGGACATGGGGGAGAGACGTGGCCAGCTTGCAAATGAGCTAGGAAGAGTTGCTCATCTCCCTCCGCTCGGCCAGGGCGCCCTGTCGTTGGCGGGCAGTCCCGCGCGAGGCAAGGCCTGGAAGCCGAGAGCGTGGCAACCTCCTGGGGGCTGCCCGCGGCCTGCTGCACCGCGGTGGCGCGCCCTGGGAAGCCACGTTTGCTCCAGGTGAAGAATGGGCGCGCTCCATCTCTGTCACCTGCGCAGAGAAGGAAGTGCTGGGGAGACAGATTAGATCATCTATTATCGAGTAGGCACGCGCGAGACCACGGAGACACCTGCAGCTCGCCAGCTGCTCCATCCATCATCCCAGTCGAGGAGAAGGTGGGCGGGACTTCCCCAGGGAGAGCCCAGCAAGAGATCCGAACCCGGGCCACATCCTCCAGGCCGGGCTGCGAGCGGCGCAGGCAGCCTGGGGGACGTTACTCCTGGGCTGTGCAGATACCCAAGAAGGGCAGGCACAGCAGAGAGGATCATCTGGAAGCTTTGTGCACTGGACCAGTGGTGAAGCAGGATGAACATCTCACTGAGAATTCTCTAAAGGAAGCTCAGCCAGTTCTACGGCCATTGTCATCACCATCCTCACCTCCGTGGTCGCCACAGGCTTGGTCAGCTAAGAGTTCTCTGCTTGTTTTCATTTGTCCCTGGCAACTTCTTTACAAGAACAGTGCTATGACTGTCCCCCTGTTATGGCGAGGAAACTGAGGCAGGGAAAGGCGAGTCATCAGCCCAAGTTGCCTCAAAGTGGACTCCACAGATGGGCATCCATCTCCTTGCAGTATTGACCCAGGCACACCCTACTGCTTCCTTCTCCCACAGCACCCTGGCCAGGGACAGCACACCAGGATGTCCGTTTGGCCATCAAGCCCAGAGTCCTGGACCCTCAGAGCCTCAGAGTCTACACCCTCAGAGTCTAGACGGGGCACCCAGGAGAGTGACACAACTTTCCCCAGGGCCCGAAAGACTCTTTGCAAACTCCCAAATCCTTGGGAAGGAGCGATAAGACGCTGTCATGGAGACCAGCGGTCTAACAAGACTGTGTGGTCACAGAGGAAGTCCCCAGGAATCCACAGCCCCGGGCCACTCCCCACTTCAAGCCCTTGGGGCGCGAGCAGCCAGGAATGGTGAGCCCCCCACAAACCACCACCACATACTCAGCCCAGTTGAAACCTTTTACCTCCACTTCCAGGCTCTTCACCATCTGATCTGGAAACTGTTTACGCCTCCAGATGTTCTGTGTCAATGACTGAGGAGGCACCCAGCAATGAACATTTCATAGAGCGCCCTGGGGGGGACTGGAGGCACTTCCAGATTTGGCACACACTGCCTGAGGCTAAGGAGGTTCGAACGGTGACACTGAAGGAGGCGGAGATGGGGAGGAGACAGGGTCGCTTTCCTGGCAGAGAACAGAACCGTGCTGTGGAAACAGCCCACTCGTCACCTCCCCTGGCCCGGGGACAAGGGTGCGCATCACGTCACACGGGGAGGGATTACCCTGCAAACTCCCACACGGGGTCATCAAGGTCACCTTCACTCTGTGCTTGTCCAGAGCTCCTGCCTCCCTGTCTTGAAACCATCCTGCCCGACGCCATCCTGCTTCCAAGTCAAGGCCAGTGCTCGTGATCACTGACTGCCCGGGAGGTCACATGTTCCTGGTGTAAAGGAGCTGCCTCAGTCTGCGTAGGCTGCGTAACAAATACCGTGGCCTGGGCGTGGACTTGATTTCTCACGGTTCTGAGTTGGGAAGCCTGAAATCAAGGTGTGGGTAGGTTGGCTTCTCCTGAGGCCTCCCTCCTAAGCTTAGGGGTGCCATCCTCTCCCTCAGCCTTCACGTGGCCTTCCATGCGACATTTCCATCAGAAATTAGTCTCAATCTTGATTTCTCTTGCAGCACCTCAGACAGGGCCACCCTCATAACACAACATCATTTCTTCTGTGAAGACCCTCTCTCCCAATACCGTGAGATTCTGAGATACTGGGGATTAGTACTTCAGTATATGAATTTTGGGGTAACACAGTTCAGACCAAAACAGCTTGCAAAGGCTACAGTGAGTTTCTACATCACCAGATAACTGATCTGTTGGGCTCATCCACCTGCACGTATAGGCCTTCTTATTTCCCTCTCCGCTCTCCACCCCCCACACCTTCTAGATCTTGACAGATTAGAGGCTTTTATACTCACTCGTGACATTAAATTTTCTCTTTACAGTTAGAATTAGAACAAATGTAAAGTATTGCACTAAGAGCAGGAGATGAGCTCCAGAAAACATCACATTCAACATACTGGCTGGTGTGAACTTGCAAGTTTGGCTCAACTGAGCTAAGTCATTAGCATGGGGACAGCAGCCCTCAGTCGCTGGCGAGTTCATATCTATATCCTCCTTATGTGATTTTCTCAAATTATCACCCAAGCAAGGTCAACAGGAGAGACACAGAATAGTCTAGATTCTGGACAGATAGTCTTGCCAAGCACTGTCCCCATCAAACCAGAGATGCTGAGATTTACAAGACCTGCGTGAAGGCTGGCATAGATGTGGAGAGGAGAGGTGAGCATGGAGGGGCAGGAGCCAAGGTCATCGTAACTCAGCAACAACGAACAGTCTGCCCCCACCCCTCGCTGAACCCTAGGTCTGATCTTCCCCTGGGAGAGGCTGTTCAGAGCTGGACGCCCCACTCACCCTAGGGAAGAATCAGCCACTGTCCAATGGCTGATTGGACATCAGCCAATGTCCCTTGACTGACACGATGGTGACCTGTCTCCAGCTAACTGTAAACCCAGCACGGTGTTAGAAGGGCATCCTGGGGGGGTTATTTGCACAACAGAAGTCATTATTTTTAAAAGGGTTTATCAAATTCCTGTGGACAAATCCCGAGATACGTTTTTACCAGAGTCTTCCCACATCAGGCCGAAGTCTCTATTCGTGCACACAGAGCCCATTAAACTGCAGTGAGGGCTGTGTGAGAAAGGCCTCCTCTAGGAGAATGTGACAAGCTGATGGGGTCTCCATGAAGACAAAACAGTGTCCCCTCCATGCATGGGGGACGCCAGCCCCAGCAAGGGTCCAGGGCTGATGTAGTCCCTAAAATAGTGTCTGGTGCATAGAAAGCATCATTGTTGTCATCATCACACCCGAAGGTGGGCTGTGCCTTGGCTGGTCACCACTGCCTGCGCAGACACTGGCACTGAGCCGGGGCCGTGGAAGGAAAGCAGGTTGCGGTCGAGGGTTCTGTGACATCAGCAGTGACTGAAAAACCGGGATTTTGCTTTCTAGGATGCAGAGAACTACTCCCCCCACACTGGCTGTTATTTAGACTTGGTGACCTTAGCTGCAAGGGAATCATGCTATGTGTTGACAAGCAAGTCTCAGAAGGCCGCATGCTGTGTGATTCTGAAAACGACACGAGTTCAGAGATGGTTTCATCTACTCTCACACACAGAGCTCGCTTTTCTGACAATTTCCTCTCCCCCAGATGCTGTACACGCTTGGCAAATAGCAGCTTCTGCCTGCCCTTGTCTAGACCGTGGTCTCAGGCTGCAACCCAGCCCCGAGGAGGCGCTACATCGCAGCTCGTTGGATGCTTGAATGAATGAGTGGGCCTAAGGTGACTGCAGGTAAGAAAGCAGGTGGATGGCCAAAAATTGTAGGTGCCCAGACTAGAGATTTAGGGAGGAACCCCAAGTAGATGCAGCCAGTGTCCCCACCTAGACCTCCTTCCAGGAATGGGGTCTTCTCAGAGGGCCAGGTGGGGGGTCAGGTGAGCACAGGTAGTGGCTGCACCTAGCTAAATGCCTGGGAGGGGGCCTTAAAATTAGGCTTCAGAAATGGTCACATTTACCCACTAGGCCCTACTCCCTGGGGAGAGGCCGATCTAGGTGGGGGAGGGTGGGAGTGTTGCTGGGCCCCTTCCAGGTAGTCAGCTCTTAGATCTTCCCATTCTGACCGTGTGCGGCCTATTCTAGCTGAAGCCTTTCCAAGGAGAAGGTTGTGTGTGCTTTCGAAGGCCTAGATCCTGGCCTGTTGTGGCTTTGTCTCCTTTCCTCCCTGGGGACGTCAACACTACGGCAGACCTGCCTTCCTCCCAGCACCTACCCAGGAAGAGGGGCCGGGGCCAAAGGCCAGGTCGCTGGAACTAGTCCCACTATTTCCCTCCCTCCACCGCTGCCACCTGACTCTCCCGCCAGGCTCCAGGGGGAAAGAAGGTGGAGGAAGAGACAATGGGCCCAAAAAACAGGGCGAGGCCATGTCATGGCAGAAGACGTTGAATTCCACAGGAGGCCCGGTGCCGTGAGCCAGGGAGTCCTTGTGGGCCCCGGGGTGGGGGGTGATGACACGGCGGTTAAATCAGGTTTGCGGGGAGACGTGTGTGCGGGGTGGATTAGCACAGCGCCCCACGGGCTCTGCCAGCTAGTCAACTTGGCTTCCCTTCTCGAAGCTTGTTCCCTCACGCGCTGTCCCGGGGAGGTGGGCGCTTCGCTGGCGCGGGAGGCCACTCACATCAGAGGGGTCTGCTCCTTGGAAAATTTTTAATTATGGAAAATTTTCAGATAGAATCAGAAGTGTCAAGACTAGTCTAATAAACCCCCCTGTGCCTGTTACCGGAGTCCAGCAATGATTAACTCGGAGCTACTTTTGTTTCATCTGCAGCCCCGCCCGGCCCGTTCCACCCTGGATTACTTTGAAGCTAATCCAGACACCATATATCTCGAAGATGCTCAGATTACAAGTTCGCGACAGGATCTGGAGATTCCATTCTCCTGGAGAAGAAAGGAATCTGGTCTGTTATGACGACGTCACTTAGCACAGGAGAGGGTTGGCCGTCCCCCTCCACAAACAGGCCGGCTCTCCTTGCGCGACGTTACCCTTTGCCTCGGTCACTCTTGTCGGGGAGCCCAGCCGAGCCACCCCAGCCCCATCTCCCCGGGCGCACCCCCTGGCCTCCTCCTGCCATCTTGCCCACTCCCAGCTCTGCCCCTTTCTGGATCCGTCCCTGGTCTGTTTCCTGACCTGCTCCCCACTCTCTCCCACCTGCTTCTGGGGCCCTCTCCCTGCTTCCCCGGGATTCTGACACACATGGGTTCTTTGGGGCCCAGGATAACCTGCGAACCCTAATTCCCACTTCATCACCCCAGCACAGAACCTCCTCTGCAGCCTGCTCAGCCCGGCCTGTGGCCCGTGAGGCACTTCAGAGGCAGGAATCAGAGAAAGATTTGGCTTTTAATGTAAACACAGGCCGACCTTGCGCTTTCCAGCCCGGTTATCTCCACCCGGGCAACACTCCTCTGAGGAACGAATAAATGCAAAAGAAAGCTTGCGAGGTAAAAAAAAAAAAATAAATAAACCCAAATTATTGTTATTATTTGTGGAACTAGAGAGAGATAGCGAGGACCTTCTAAAGTTACCACACCGGCTTCAGCAGCTGCGCGAGCCTTCGAGCCGGGGCCGGGGGAGGAGAGATAGGACATATTTCAAAGCTGACTGCAGCAGTAACGAAACGCGAAGGGGGTGTTGTGTGGAATACGCCAAGTGTTTGAAGTGGACAAGATTTCCAGCATGTTGCCTTGATGCCTGTACACACTTAATAACAGATGTTTGGGCTCTCTCGGCAGATAATTGTCTCGCTCTAAGGTTGACTTGACCTGCCTGAGCGGTCCAGCTCCGAGCGCTGCAGGAGTAACAAATGATCCCAGCTCCTCTCTGTTTTACTGGGGGAATGCTCAGCCACGCTTCCTTTTAAGCACATAATTACTCGGTGGCAACTGAAGCCCGTACAACCCCCTCCCTCCTAATGGCCACGGAGCCATTCGGCCATAATTTATGGGGACAGGGTTCAAAGTTTTAATAATATTTGGATAATATCATTGCCCACACGTCGGTGGCGTCGTGATGAATAGAAGGAGAGCGGACTTATTTCGATTCCATGCGTGACAGTGCGAGCGTTAACGACTGGATGCCCGGCGTGGCCTTTATGGAAACTGCCACCAGGCCATCAGCTCATGAATTATAGATCTGGGCATGAAGGATTATAAACAGCAGTGGGGATCACACAGGGACGCTTGTTCATGAGGAACTGTCCTGTTAGCGCCTCTTCCTTATGCAGATAAATGAATTGCAGGGAATACCAAAACGGCGTAAATAAACCCTCAGTGGATAACATATTAGCGCATCAACATAAAAAACCCAGGGCTGGGGCCTGCTTGGGGATATTTATGTTTATACTCTCTGCTCAAGTGGCTCCCTGGTTTTTTGGCATCTTCCTGCTCACCTCATAATTCCCACATCCTAACAGCACGTCTGGGCGCATTTCTCGAAGGCTCTGCAGAGTCTGCTGGCGCTTACACACCAGTTTGCTCAGAGATGGGTAGCAGCGGGCAGGCAGATGGGTAGCGGGTGCTCATCAGACTCAGGTCTCAGGGAGGGTTGCGGGGCGAAGCTGCGGACTGCCCTCAGCGCGGGCAAATGCTGGTGCAAGAGGAGGCATCCAAGCCCCGAGGCCCAGAAAGAAGGGCCGGGCTCTCGGCGGTAGACCAGGTAAGAAAGCTCGACAGTCAGGCAAGACAGGAGCAGGTGGCAAAGTGAGGCTACGAGGGCAGCAGACTCCCCTGACCATTACACACCCTTGTGGCCAAGCCAGACTTCCAGCCTCCAAAGTGTTGCCTCGGGCTGCCTTATCTGGCTCGAGTTTTTTCTCCCCAAAATGTAAACATTCAACACCAGCCCCAAACGATGGTGTTAAGAGAAGGCAACGTTTGCCAACTTCCTCCTGTTAATCTAGACTGACTCACCCCGAACTTTGACAAGGTTCGCGTGCCGTGAGCAATCGTTGAATTCACACACTCGATATCCATTTAATCTGAAGGATTTATTTGGAAAGCACAGCAATTATAGCTGCACCTCAGAATAACTAGGAAGCATCGTGTTTAAATCTCTTTAAATAGCTTACAGGAGTTCTCACAGCTCCCTCCGCCCAGGTTCTGATCTGGAGTCATCCCTTGCCTGCGTCTTCTCAGCGGACACCCGCCGCGGCTTGGGCAGGTTTTAAACATCCCGGCTTGTTTGTCTGCCGGGAGGCGCTGGGACAAAGCTTTCTGCTTTCCAAAGCGCCTACAGACATGTTATCTTTTTAAAATCGTTACTGTGCCAGGAGAAAGGAAGTAGCAGACCGACGGCGTTACCGGAGCCCCTGTCATGTTTCAATAACACGAGTGTTTTAAATTCGTTTTTCAAATCATGCTAATAATGAGCACTTTTTGGCTCAGTTTGATGATTTTCAACACGTGTCGGTTCCTGAGGCCCCCACTGCACTCAGGATCCAGAGCAGCCCCATCACCCCAAAGTTCTCTCTTTTAAAAGGCCAACGCCCTCCCACCCCGAGCCCCGCCCCGCCTCTGGCCTCTGGCCCCTACAGAACACTGCAGCTCGGCCCCCAGAGGCTGGCAGGTAGCAGAGCGACGCGCGTGTGGCCTTGCAGGCCCTGCTTTTTCCACGCCGCGTCATACAGGACGAGGGTCGTGACTGAAGGCTGTGCGGCTCCGGCCTGGCGTTCGCTGTATCCACTCTGCTTTGCTCTCAGCACCCCAGTGGGGCAGCTCCGCGAGTCATGTCTGTCATGCAGTAAAGGGGTTACGGCGCTTGCCCGGGCCGCTCAGCAGGTAGGGCCAGGCCTCACCTGTTCGGGTAGGACAGAGTCCAGTCTCGTGTCTCCTCACGAGAGATCAGAATCGCAAATGTCTCCGGCAAGGAGATGCGAAATTTAAATCCCAGGGAGGTGGACCTGACTGGTAGCTTGAACCGGCGCTGGAGCATGAGGAGGACACAGCCGTGAGGAGGAAGGGGCCAGGGCTGCCCCGCCCGGAGTCACGGAGACCACGGCTGGAGCCTGCACCCCCACACGCTGCGGGGAAGGGCCCTTGCGTGCGGACAGCGGCTGATAGGTGGGAACACCCCGGCCTTACCCGTGCTACCTCTGTGACCCGGTCTGAGAATTTGCCATCAGTGACCTCGAAGCCCCGGCCTGCCAATTCCAGGCCTCTGGAAGGGCGTCATCAGCGCCTGCCCAGACTCCTTCAAAGACTTGGGTGCTGCAGTGGTCTTGGGGTCACAAGTGCCTAGAAACACGAGTGTGGCTGCCTGACGTCCTCTCACCCTGCGCTGGACGGAGAGAAACTGAGACCCAAAGAGATAACAAACGCGTGCCCAAAGGTACCCCATGAACAGCGGCGGAGCCACCTCTGTGATCTAGTCCTCCTGTCCTCTCACGTCTCCCCTGCCCTTCCTTAGACAAATTCTGTACCTCCACGGGCCCAACCCTGTCCGGACAAACGAGAAGAAAACACAGTGGTGGCCTTCACGGGGCCATAGTGGTGGGAGGAGGAGACATTAGCTGACTAACAAATAGATCGTTTGAAACTACAGTTGAGGCTACAAAGCCATCTTGAGACTCTTCCAGCAGTGCGTTTCCCTAAAACCCAAAGTCTTCCATGTCCTAAAGTGCAGGGCTGGTGTTCCCCGGAGTGGCCGGAGCCCCCAGGCCTCTGACAAGGCCCTGCAAACATAGAGCTGCAAAGCTTTTTTTTGTAGTGTTGATGCTGGCTCCCCAGATGTCAGAGACACCCTGTTGCTAAGCCATGGCATGGGGCGCACCCCGAGAGTGTCTCTGTGTCTTCGTAGGGACGGAAAGGCCAACATATCTACCGAGATTGCAAACTCTGGCTTGAGGAGGGTTTCCACTAGGGCACAGTGGGGAGTGGGGTTGAATTGGGTAAGGATGACATTATTATAATAGTTTGGAATTGACAAAAACAGCCAGGTGAGCATTTTACGGGGAGGTTTCAGAGAGTCTTGGGGTACAGCAAGAGGTTTCAGAGAGTCTTGGTTCCCTTTGATGGGATAGTCCTGTAATGGACAATAAAATTAATTGACTGGATAAGAGTATTCATGGAGTAATAAAGTTATGCTAATGAAGAAAATGGGATAGGGAAGGCACGTAACTATAGTTACCGAAGCATGCGGAGCAGACGGCTTGGGTTCTCACAGGAGGGATAGCTTCACTCTAAAGCCAACCGACAGCAGTACTAATAACAATAATAATAATACTGACCGCTCGATGCCAATCAGCGTGGGGAAGGCGTGAGACGCCTCCTCTGCAGAACGCTGCTTGACCGTGAAGCCGGAGGGTGAGACCAGCGCTGAGTGTTCTAGTTTAAAGCAGGAAACCCAGGGCTCGAGTGCAAGTCCATCTCTGCCTGCATCCTCGTCCCCTCAGGCAACAGAAAGGAAGGTAAATATCACCCATGAGCCAGCCTCCCATAACCAGTTCCAACCTTTTGGGTGATTTCTTTTTTTTTTCGATGTATTTATTTATGCACACAAGAACTGGGGTACAGGCCAGATTTTGTGGGGGTGAGAGGATTCACCAGAGACAGAGCGGGGAGAGGAACAGGTGGATCTACTGAAATACACTGCTGAGGGGAGCAGCGGGGAGACAGGAGAGGTCTGCTGCGCCATGTGGGTAGCTCCCTGGCCGGGGATCGACCTCGTGCTGCAGAGGCTGCGGATTGCCCCATAGGTTGTGTCTTAATCCCTTGCACCACCAGGGAGGCCCAGGGGTAATTATTTTTATTCTTTTTTCCTGTGTATAAACGAACATATAGAATTTTAGTCATTTCCATCATTTTTGCACAATTGTCCTTAGCTTTTTTGCTCAGGTCATATATTTTGTCTTTGCTGACTCCGATCCATCACCACCACTGTTACCACCATCACCTCCACCATCACCACCATGACCACTACGGTCCCCCCCAGCACCATCACCTCCCACATAGTCCCTACCGTCTCCAACAGCACCACCACCTGCACTCAGTTGCCATTTCCGAAGAGTTACCACAGCATTGCCAGGGGCTTTTGTGCAGTTGTTTGCTATGTATTTACTGATGGGAGGCCCCTTGAGCACAGGATCCTCTGATTAAGGGGGACCCCTTTACTTTGCTCCCAGCAGCTTACACAAAGCAAGAACTGAGGCAAGACACACTGAGTGATGGAACAGAAGGGTTTAGTGAAATTCAGGACTTTGCACAGGAGACACAAGGCAGAGTTCTCGGCTCAGTCCCAACCCCATAGTGGTGATGATGGTGGTGATACATTGCTTTATGCCAGTCTCCACACAGGGCCTGAGAAGTGAAGCGGTCTGGGCAGGACACGAACCCGTGGCAGTCCAGTCCCTAGTTCAGGAGGCTGCACCAGCTGTGATTCATTTGGTGTTCTGATTCAATCAAAGGTCAGGCCCCTGATTGTCAAACCGGAACCAGAAATCAGCCAGTATTTGTGAGACAAAATGAGCTTTATTTTCATTTATTTACTCGTTAACCTCAGAATTAAATCCCTCTGTATTGTAACTCTCAAATGTCCAGGGTGCATCAGAGATCCATCTTTTGTTCAAAGATCCTGGACCCTCATGCAGATTCGGCAGGGAAGATGTGCACCCAGTGATTTGCATTTCTAGCAAGTTCTGGGGTGAGGCTGACATTGCTGTCCCAGGACCCCCATTTTAAGAACTGCTGCCCGAGAACGAGGTGAGTGAGGAGGCACGTGGACAGTGGGTTGGGACGCCCAGGAAGGAAGAGAAACCCCTGCCCCATCTTCTCCACTTTGCAAGGCCTCCTTTCTGGGCTTCCAGGCCAGAGGTCAGAGGTTCCACCGTCCAGCTGGGGCTGGGGTGAACCCTACCTGGGAAAGGGTGGCTCCCCAGGGGTGAGGGGCCTCCTGTTTAGGCAACAAACAGAAGGGGCTAAATCCCCAACCGGACCTGCTTTTTTGAGTAAACACGTTGCAGGCCGCCTGTGTAAACACGCATTGTCTACTGGAGGATTAAGAGCGAGCAGGGGCTGGCGGGTTTTTTTTTTCTTTTCTTCTTTTTTTTCCCCTTTCTTTTTTTTTTTTTTTAAGCACTGAGAAAAGCCATTAAGGGATTAACACCCCGATTTATGAAAATGGAGGATGATAAAGGAACAATGGGGTGACAGCATTGTGTAAACGACATTGATTCATTTCAGAGACAGGACTGTTAACTGGGAGAAATGGAGAAATAAATGGAACAATGAGGAGATGCTTTTACCAGCTTGTCATTAATTAGCCGAGAGTACAATTGTTTTATTGTCCTTTTTGAAAAATACAAAATTGGTAGGAAAATACAAGCACTGAGCAAAGCGATTATTCTGTGTCATGAGCTGACATCTGCTTTCCTTTTCTCCTGAAGCTCGCCTCCGGAAGTGGTTTCCAAGGGAGGGAAAGAAACTTTCCCCGGCAGAAGGTGCTTGTGGGGTTCGGGAGCCAAATGAGCCTCCTCCCTTGTGCACCTCAAGCTTCCCCTGTCTTCTCAGCTAGAGAAGCCCCCTTGCTCCCTCCTGGCCTTTGCCAGCGGGGAGTGAGGCAGGAGTGAGGTGAGCGGGCTGTGCTGGGGGCTCCCTGGCAGAGATTCGAGGGAGCAAGGGGCTGGGGGAAGGGAGATGCTCCTACCCCCCCACCCCCGGCAGTGAGGGCCCCCCCACACACACACACATTGTCCCCACCCTGGCTGACGGGGCCAGTTCAGCTCTGCAGGCCACGTGAGATTCCCCCTTTCACCCAGTTCATCTGGAACTGGGAGCTGGAATGTCTGATCATTCTTCTTGGGACTGGGGGCGTGAAACCTTTTCAGATCAGCTGTGGGATCAGAGCCCTGGGGACAGCCCACTTCTGGTTCCATACGAATTTAGGTGAGATTTCTCTGGGTCCCCGGCATGAGCTGGAGGGAGCTGCAAGGCAAGGCGTGAGCCTGGAGCCTGGAGCCTCTGGTGGCTGCGCAGCTGCCTGTGGGGACATGCAGCACGAGCTGGCTTGTCCTCCCCACTGGCCGGGCATGGGTGCAGCTGGGGAGAGAAGCAAGCGCTGTGGGGGCGTCCTGGTCGCCCTCCATGTGTGAGGACTGTAGATCTGAGCAGCCTCATTCTATTATGGCCCCCACTTAGGATGACCCCATGTAGGATTTTTTGACTTTGTGATGGTGCAAAAGCAATAAATATTCAGTGGAAATTGTATTTCAAATTTTGAATTTTTTTAAAAGATTTATTTATTTTTGCATACAAGAGCTGGGGTACAGGCCAGAGGTGCAGGGAGGGGGGTGAGAGGATTCACCAGAGACAGAGTGGGGAGCAGAACAGACAGATCCACTGAAATCCACTGCCGAGGGGAGCAGCGGGGAGACAGGAGAGGTCTGCTGGGCCCTGTGGGTAACTCCCTGGCCGGGGATCAAACTCATGCTGCAGTGGCTACCACCGATAGCTTCATAGTGCTGAGACTTCACCCTGTGTGCCACCAGGGAGGCCCACAAATTTAGAATTTAGAATGTCTTCCTGGGCTAGCGACGAGCAATACAATGTTGACTCGTGACTCAGGGTAACGGCAGCAACCACTGCTCCCAAGCAGCCCCGCCATCCCAGGCGGGTACAAGGCTCTGCACGCTGCTGTTCGCTTCAGTGCAGCATTAAATAGCTTCTGTGGTGGGTGATTTTGCCCGACTACAGACCAGTGAAGTGTCCTGAGGAGGTTGGAGTGGGGCGAGGCTGAGCTAGGCTGGGCTGTAGGGTAGGTGCATTAAATGCATTTCAGCTGATAATACTTTTGATTGACAACAGGTCTCCTGGTTACAACCCCATCATAAGCCAAGGAAAATCTGTCCAGAGAAGTTGGCCAACTGTGGCTATTTCTGGAGTCAAACAATCACGCAAGGGTTAATCGCACTTATAAAGAAAAGGATCTCAGAGCAACAGTTTGCCTGGCAAGGAAACTGTAAACAGCTTTCCCATTGTTCTTGCCTTCTGTGACTATTGGCCATTGTTTGGCCTTTAATCTGGAAACACTATGGATATAAATATAGCTATCTTTCAGGCTTGGTATCTTTGCATGCAAAGATAAAATCAGGCATCTTTACATCTTTATTCTTCATACTTAATGTAAAAATATCTTCATTCAGGAAGATGGTGGATGGCTCGCGCATAAATGTGGAGAGTCCTAGACTTTTATCCATTCATGCCGTGCGGCCATTGTCCCTGAGTGCCAGGCACTGCCCTAGAAACCAGGGCCCCCGCCCCCACGGCCTATAGAATGACATTACTGGGGGTAAAGTTGAACATGTGACCATACCATAGGCGTCGGTTACATCATGAGTGCTGGGAAGTCCATGGAACAGGTTGAGGGGGCAGGGAGGCGGGGTGATGGTGTTTTATGTGAGGTGGTCGAGGGAGGCCTCACTGAGGTGACAGGTAAACAGACACCTAAGGGGCAGCCACCCTGGGGGAAGGGAATCTCAGGTGGAGGGTGAGCAAGGCCCGGAGGCAGGAGCCAACTCTGAGTCGAAGCACCTAATGAGCCAATTAGGCTAGAAGAGCGAGCAAAAGGGAATAAAAGTCCAAGGGGAGGTCCTGTAAAAGGCCCTGGTGTTTACTCAGAGGGTGAAGGGGCTGCTGAAGAGGTAGACCCGGAGTGACATGACCTGGTGCGTGAGTTAATGGCCCATTCTGGCTTCAGTGTATAGGCCAAAGACCTACTCAACTAGGCCTCACTTTCCAGCCACCTACAGAGGTCAAGAAGGTGATAAAGGGAATAAACAATAGGGAATGGTGGGGAGTGTGGCAAACTGGAATAACCTGCTGTCCTAAAACGGCAACCACTGCTCAGCTCCTGGTACTCGGCAACTTGAGAAATGAATGCCTAGAGCAGCCATGTCTTGCCATCTTGAAGGGAGGCTGACTTTTCAAGTGAACTCTTCTGATTTGAAGCCTTTTACAGTGAAACAAAGCAAACTTGCAAACAGACTCACCCACAAGCCATCCGTTTATACTCTCCCTGACTCTTTCATCAAGTCAGGGGAATTAATACGATGCATCTACTTATCCTTTATTATCTGGCTGCTGGGAAACTCAAGGGTAAGTTTAATTTTAAAGCATTATAAATATATTGCATTAAATACTTGGCAAAAATCTTTTATTTTCTCCCAGTTCTCATAGTTTAATATGATTTTTAAATGTCCAACTAAAGATCTTGGTTTTTATTATAAGCAACCTCAAATTATACTAAGTGAGAAATAAATTCTAACGAAACCAGACTGTGGGAGAATAGTTACTATGAGCACATGCTTTTGAAACCATGTATTCAGGTATTCAGGGGAATAAAAGTATGGTGATAACATACTTTTATTAAATGTTGCCTTGTGTTTGTGATGTTCATTGTGTCATGTAAGGTTTCCCTAGGACCAGGCTGGCTGTCACTTCTCTGCATCCCCTGCACCCCCACCCCTCTAGATTCTGTTGCTGCCATCCTTCTGCTCCCGCTCAGACTGAATTCTGGAGCCCGGGGCCCTGGGTTCCAAGCCTGACTCTGTCACTTGGAGCTTGGATTGTTGAGTCCCTCAACCGTCTGGGCCCTGGCTTCCCCACCTGTTGACTTGGGTGGTAACACAGTACCTAGTGCACAGGACTGTGGTGAGGATTAAATAAAGCGATGTGTATGAGTTATGCCAGCCCATGGTTCATCATAGACGGGAACAATATAATTAACTCTTATGATTATGATTTTCAACGGGTATTTTTGGATTGTTATTTGTAGTTTGCTTACTTCCTATAGCCCTATAGAAAGAAAAGTTTTTGTTTATTTCTCTAAGTGAAAGAACACGGATATCAAGCAACCTTCTATAACAAAGATATTACTGAATGTCGTTCCTGTAGCAGAAGAGTCCAGAGTCCAGAAGTAGTTCTGGCATTACATAGAGTTCTGGCATTACATGTGTAAAATAATGTTATTCTGGGTCAAAATTCTCTCTATCTCTTCTGCCTTTTGTGATTCAGAATTTGTAACAGGGTGGTCCCCAGGAAAGGGGGAGGTTCCCTGCCCCTCCCAAGGGAGGGTGGAGCTGAGCAGGAAGAGGAGAAGCTGCAGAAGAGACTGAGGAAGGAAGCAGGATGGAGCCAGGAGACCTGGAGGAGGCGCGTGGAGCCTAGAGACACGTGAAGAAACTGCACTTGTCTTTTGGTCGTGGACGGGGTGACACAGATGTGGGTGAGACCCGTGGGGAGGGGACAATGGCAGCTTTTATCTTGATGTTGATTTTGCTCTTTTCCTTCTGGGCTTGTCTGATTGTTTCTGGCCCTTTTCTGTGGGTCCCCACTGGAAGATGCTTTAGACTTGGGGCAGGCTTTGGGGCCTTGCTCTGGGCCAATCCCATTTGGATGGACTTTTACCCACGAGGGGACGGGTCACTTTGGGTGCTTCATTTAGAAACTAGACTCTTTGCCTTTCCTGTCTTGTTTCCTAGTTGTATTAAAGTTCCTTCCCATTAAAGTCTCCTATGTTTTGTGTTGATGCGGCGGATGGCAGAACCCACTTAGAATAGGCAGGTTTGCGGGGTTTGGGCTGCCCCTCTCCCTGTCCTATAACAAATTCACTCTCAGGAAACACCGGGTCCATTACAACCCTGGATTTTCTCCAGTGGGAGCAGAATGGCTGCAGGAACAGTAGACCTCACACCACAACCCAGGTGTCCAAGGGAGAGAGAACCCTTCCAGTTGGCCCTGGCCAAATCTTGGGGCTCATTCATTGGTCCAAATTAGGCCACACCACTTGGAGGAGATAAGAGGTGCTCTTTAGATTGAACCCATTAGGGCCCTCCGTTGGAGTGGAAGGTGGGATCCACCCCTCAGGCTCTGTGTGATTGAAGACGGGAGAAAGAAAAATCCCCCAAAGGAAAATGGGGCATTTAGTGGAGACGGGAGGGAAGGGATAGATGTTATAAAAACAGTCAACACACAGCCTTCTCATCCTTTGCCTTGACAAATGTTTACTTTTCATTTAATCTTTCATGAGTTAATTTTAAATTTTAACCAAAAAGAGTCCTAATAAATAGGTGCATGTGCTCTTTGCCCTTTATTTTCACTAGTTTATTCCAAATCATTTCTGGGAAGCCCCTAGGGTTTTCTTGCCCAGTTTAAGAAGGCAAGAAAGGAAAGGAAGCTAAATCTCACTCCTCAAAGAGATAAAATCTTAGATTTGTCCAAGCTTCTTGTCTCTGAAGAAATTTAACAGAAATAGATTTATTGTAATAACACAGGAACAACATCTAAAAGAAAGAGTCTAAGCAAAATTATGAAGGCTAATCAAAAAACGTTTAAATGCAAATTCTATGCATTTCACAATTTTCAAACTTATGGTAAGTCAAGATTTCGTTGCTTGACGCATTGAAGGAATCTTAGCTTGTCATTGTGTTGTGATTTTTTTTTTAAAGACTAGACTTTTGTTTTACTAGGTTCCCATATTCTTATACTATTCATGTAAATATTTACAGAGAAAAAAACTTTCAAAATCTTCCTCAATGGGAATAGCAAATAAAATTTCAGAATCATTACAAAGGTTTCAGCCACAAATAACGCTGCCTGCTTTGCAGGATGGGTGTAATTTCCCGGGAAGAAAATTCCAGAGACAATGGATGGGCATCCTTTTAGGAAATGTATCACCAGTGTGCAGGATGGCAGAGAGGACAATGTTGTATGGAGAACACAGATGCTGAAAGCTCAGAGTCAAGGATCGAGTTGGAAGGGCTGCAGGTACCCTGAGAACATGTATCAGGAGTGCTTATCAATGTCCAGCTCCTTTCTTGTTGCCCCAGAAGAATATATGATGAAGTCCATGGGCATCAGCTCTCTTAATCAACATAATTTCAGAATTCTTAAGCTAGGCAAACATTTAATTGATGGCATTTTTTCCTCTTTATTGGTCTGTGAAATGATCATTGTACCTTGACAGCATCCTAGATTTGATGTGAAATATGGCGGCTGAGTCTCTTAAGCTCTAAGCTCACTCGATACCACCCACTCTATTATTATTATTGCAGTTGCAATTCTTATTTGTTGCTACTGGCCTTCTCTGATACCCCACACACTATTTCCCTTGACGTGTTTATGACATAAGCAACACTGAGCGAGGCTGGGCATTTAACCAACTCACTGGTGACGATAGGATTTGTGGTTCTGTCTGAAAGCATAAGTGTATTTTTTCAAACAGTATAAATACCTTTATGTTAATTTTTCCCCCCTGTGGTCAAACCCTGGATATCCTCTATGAATCTAATATCTATAAAACAAAATGTAACTAACCAAACTCAAAGCTATTTCCACTTACTCGTAGGCACTGATGGCTCCAGTGCAAACGGAATAACAGTTCATATCAAAAAATGCTTGCTGCTGGCCGATGAAGCATAAACAAGATTGACTAAATGAGCAGGCACATTGACTTCCTGCTCAGGCATCGGTTCTGTATTGGTCTGTCTTTAACTACGCCACCCCCGCCCCATCCGGGTGGGATTCATCAGCCAACTTGCCTTACATCTCTGGCCCTTTCTAGAAAAGGAATACTGCAATTGATGCGAGAACCATGTTGGAGCAATGATCTTGCACATCTTTCTTCTCATTCATGGCTGATGCTTCCATTACGTCATAATTATCATACAGCTATAGCGTAAATACATAGTTATTTCCATCTCTCCGTCCAGATGGTCGGTTACATGATAATTACAGTATGTTTGTACTTACTGGGTTTAATTACCAGATAATCAGGAAGAACATGCAAATTGCTAGGTTGTTGTAACACAGTACATTGAACCAAGTAAAACCTGTGTATTGCCTATGAGTAAACAAGCTCTTACATGGGATTGTGCTTGTAACCTGTGACGACAAGAATGCCTTGTGTGGGTTAGCATTACACTTGCTGAGCTTGGATTAATGTCCAGATTATAAGGAAATGTAATGTGAGAGACGCGCAGGCTGCCTTGCCTGCCAAGGGGACGATGGGGAATTGGCCACAGGAGTGGCTGAATGAGGCGCCAGCTCTTGGCTCTGAGGTTCTGCTCTGTTCCAACTAATGCATTCCAGAATCACGTGCAAGGCTCTGTTTTCAACCCAACCATGTACCTGCCCGTGTGTCAGAGCAGAGAGATTGCACACCATCAACTAAATAAATCTCTCCTAGGAACAAAATGTCGCTCCAGGCAGAAGCCAACTTAGAGCTCTTGGGTGTGTCCGTCTTGCCACCAGTGCAAAGTGTCATCACACCAACAGGAGCTGTCCAGACCAACATCTTCTGTTGTTGTTGCCTCACTAGCATATTTTTCTACTTCCCTCTTCCTAGCTTCTACTTGGAAATTCATGTCATTCTAAAAAAGTCAACTTCATCCTAGCTTCCGGGAGCGGCGCCTGTGACCTGTGAAATCACCCTCTCCCCTCCCCCTGCCTACAGTGATTAGTTTAAGGTTGGACACATGCCTCAGGTCACCTAACCCAGTGTTAAAACAGAATCTTTTCTAGAAATGCCAGGAACAAGGCATTCTCTTTTCCCTCTTGGATGTGAAGGATGGAGCCTGAAGCCTCACGTGCTATTAAAAGCCATCTTGCAACCATAAAGGAGAAACTGGGTCTTCAGTGACGTCACTGAACTTACAGGATCAAGCTTTACCTGAAAGCTACTCTATATTTTCTGACGACATAAACAAATAAGCACCCTTTATTCTTTATGCCATCTAGAGATGGGGTTCCTTTTTATTTTTACAACTAGAAGCATAATGATTTGTAAAGTTGCCACAACTTATTTCCTTGATTGGCCACAGAAAATCCCTTACAGGTTATTTTTATGGAATTTTCTGTCCCACTACCTGGACATGAAAAGCCTCATGTCTAATACATCAATTCTTCACCCCCCCCCCATTTTTGAGCTATAATTAACATATAATATGAGTTATATATATCACCATATGATGATTTGATATATGTCTACACTGCAAAAACAATTATCACAGTAAGTCTAATTAACATCTGTTAATTTACAGGGTCACAATTTTTTTCTCGTGATGAGAACTTTTAAGATCTACCCTCTTAGAAACTTTCAAATGTACAGTACAGTATTGTTAGCCATAATCAAGCTGTAGATTTTCTCTCTAGGACTCACTTATTTTTTAACTGGAAGTTTGTAACTTGAGACCACCTTCACCCATGTCACCCAACACGTACCCCCATCTCTGACAACTACCAATTTATTCTCGGTATCCCCAAATTCTGAGGGTTTTTGGTTTGCGTTTTTCTTTCTTTAGATTCCACATATAAGTGAGATCATATAGTATTTGTCTTTATGTCTAACTTGTTTCATTGAGCATCATATTCTTAAGGTTTATCCATGTGACTACATTTCCTTCTTTGTAATGGCTGAGTAATAGTCCACTGTGTGTGTCTGTGACATTCTCTTTATGTAGTCATCCACTGATGCACACTTAGGTTGTTTCCATATCCTGGATATTGTAAATAATGCTGCAATAAACACATGGATGCAGCTGTGGCTTCAAAATAACTATCTCAGATATAGACCCAAAAATTCTATAAAGAAAGAAGGGTGCTTATTTGTTTGTGTAGTTGGAAAATGTAGAGTAGCTTTCAGGTAAAGCTTGATCCTGCAGTTCAGTGATGTCACCAAAGACCCAGTTTCTTCTTTATGGCTTCAAGATGGCTTTTGTTCATATGCTAGTTGTGTTTTTAATTTTCGGAGGAGGCTCACTACTGTTTTCCACAGTCGCTGCCCCAACTTACATTCCCACCCACAGCACATGAGGGCTTTTCTCTCTCTCCTCACCAATACTTGTTATCTCTTGTCTTTTTAAAAATAGCCACTCTCACTGTGGAGAGGTGGTTTTTATTGTGGTTTTGATTTGCATTTCCCTGATGATTTAGTGACACTGAGCCCCTTCCCATGTACCTGTTAGCCATCTGTGTGTCTTCTTTGGGAAAATGTTTGGTTCCTCTACTCATTTTTCAACTGGATTGTTTGGATTTTTGTTATTGAGTTGTATGAGTTATTTGTATTCTTGGGATATTAACCCTTTTATCAGATACATGACTTGCAAATATTTTCTCCCATCCCATAGATTATCTGATGCCTCAGAGATAATGCCCCACCAGCTGCCAGTGGGACAAGCAGCCCCATCCCGGGAAGGGAAAACAAAGGGTTTTCATACTATCGAGGGGCCCAAGCATGGGACGCGCTCCCCAAGATTCCGCTCTGCTCCCCACTAAGAAACCTGGTAGGAGGACCCAGAGACAGTCAGGGTGGAATGTTCTTTGAGGTCACTCGCAGTTACAGGCCAGGATGAGAGCATCCAACACAGCCAGGAAGACAACTGACTGATACACCCAGAGGACAAAGGAGAGGCCAGGTGGCAGGAGGGATGAGGCCTCAGGAGAGAGGCAGAATGATGGGGGGCGGGTCGCCCCTGAACGTGGAGCCTGCACATCCCCCAGAGTCAAGGCTCACTGCGGCCCTATCAGCGGGACCCACCTTCATCCCTGCCCCTTGCCTGAGCTCCAGGGGCTGTGAGCTGCCCAGACATCCACTGCAAGACACCTGGAGCCCGGGAGGCTTCCCCCTTCTCCTCATGCTGATCAGGCAAGGCAGACAATCACATAAGCCGCTGCACTAAGCCACGGACGCTACCTGGCCGGGGGTGTGAGGTGTGGCCTCCAGCTGCCAGGAGGCAGCGACCCACTCTCAGCTTCATGGCAAGTCCCGTAGGAAACGCGTTCAAGGTGCTGCAAGCTGAGGTAATGAGCGTTTGTCAGGAGACAGGAGGGGATCCGGATTCCAGGAGCAGGAAGGAGCCTGACGGTGGAGAGGGCGGGCCGGGCGTGAGGGGCAAGCGTGAGGGGAGGCGCAGCTGCTAGCCAGGAGGGGCCGCCAGCTGGGTGGCAGCAGGGGGAGCCTTCATCTCCACAGCAGTGTTGAGCAGGCAGAGCAGATCTCCCTGTGAGTGGGCCAGGCCCGGTTTGTTCCATCGCACCCTCCACCAGCTTTTTAAAGGTCTTCCCTCGGGGCCTGAAGCAAAAAAGGACGTGTCCTTATTTCCCTGCGAAACCCACCTGCCCGAGCGCAGGAGGCCAGGAGCACGCAGGCGGCCCGGGGTTCTAGGCTCTTCCACGCCGTCCTCAGCTCCCTCATAGTTGTTTGATGGATAAGACGCCCTTGGAATACTTTCAATAAATCTTTTTAATTCTGTTGTTCTTCCAAGTCGCAAGTCTTGTCCTCTGTCTGTGATTAACTAACATTTTCCAGACTATTTGCAGGCACGGTGGGATTTCCAGCCACACTAGAGCCCTGCTCCACGCTCACCAGGATGGCTGTCACCCTCGGGAGGTTCTGGGGCTTTCCTGGTGCTTTAAAGCGTAAGGGAGACAGTAACCCAGGGTGGTACTGGGTTCAAAAACAGAAAAATGGACCTTGAGTCTGATGAGCAAAATTATATACCTATCCTCACTCCTTCCGAACCACGACAGGTGATACAGAAAGGCAGGAAGTGGATTTTTATTCTTATGACTCATTCTCCCTGACATTTCTTTGATTTTTTTTATGATGATCATTATCACCAGAGGGATTATTAGTAAAAAAGATGATCTGTAGCAGCATTGACAGTCTTCGCCACTATTCGTTGAGTTGACGATGTGCTAGGACATCAGCTAAGTGCTTTAGATAAATCATCTCATTTAACCCTCACAATAACCTTGTGAAATTAATACTATTATTCCTATTTTACAGATGGGAAAATGGGCACTGGAGACTCAAACAGCAATGGGTGCTGTTGGGAGGGTTCGAACTCAGTGCTTAATGAACTGATTCTAAAGACAATGCACTTGACTCTTTCCTACAAGGAAGTCGATCCCAGGCCCTCAGCCCGTTGCTGCTCCGTGCGGGATCGAGATCTGTCTGCTTCCAGAAGCATCTTTCCCTGGTGAACTCCCCAGTTAGAGCCACAGCACTGAGCCAAGAGAGGCCCCATCACCTGGGCCAAGTTTTCATTAAAATATGTGCATGTTTGGGGGGCTTAATGATTATTTTCAGTCGTGGTTCCTGCTTATTTGGTTTGGGTTTTGCACGATTAATTAGGAGCCTAAATTAATGAGAAGGGAAACACGTGTCCAGCTGGTCCTCCCAGATGTTCCTGGAAACAAACTCTCCAATTTGCACAGCATGACAGTGTAAACATGACTTTGGGAAGGCGCTCCGAGCTGGTTCAGTACCCAGCACTGCGGGGTACAGGAAGCAAGAACGGGGCCCTGCCCGGAGCCAGGGCTCTCCAGGCCTGAAGTAATGCCCAGAGGGTTTGCTCACAGTTGCACGTCTTCATCTGAATCCGGGGAAGAAGGGATTCTATACTCAGAGTAAAAGAGAGAAGAAAGAAGCAGACAAGGAAAGAAAGGCACCAACCCTACTGAAGAGGACAGATACACAAGTCCACTAAATTGCACTGCAGAAGACATGGAACAAGGGCAAGCAAGAATTTTCCACTGCAAATTTTCCTACTATTTTGCGTGTTTTTTTTTTTTTTTCTTGATTGGGTCTTTGTTTGATTCCTAGAGATCTTTGACTATTTTCCAGAGCTCCTATAAGGTTATGTTAACAAGTTTGTGGTTGGTTTTGATGTTTCCCTGGGGAACAAGAGCTTGGAACTTCCTGTTCTGCCATTTTGCTACAGCACGCGCACTGAGAAGTTCTCGTGAGTTCTTTCCTGAAAAATTCAGACACATGCAAGGACATACACACAGCATAGAAAGGCTGCATGAGTTCATTTGAACTTGGGTCTCAAGATCTGTAAAAGGCATGGTTAGCACCTACTAGAAGGCAGAGCAACTGCCTTCATGCTACAGTCAGGAGCAACTGTTTTTTTTTTTTTTTTCTTCAGGGGGCTGTTCCCTCCCTGGACCACTAATGCATTTTCAGATAGATTGACTGAGACGTAATCGTCCTGTTTGTCTACAAAACCTACATATTTAAAAGATACAGTTGATAAGTTGATGGTGTCCACTATGAATATACCACTATGTATATTGCCACCTGCATATTCCAGTGAAATTATCACCACAGATAATGAACAAATTATCGATCAAGATAATGAACAAAATCCAAAGTCTCCTCTTGGTCCTCTGAAATCCTTCCTATTCTTTTTTCCCTCTACACCTTCACTTCCCCACGCCTAGATAACCACTTATTTATTTCCCTCACATTCAGATGCATTTTTTAGAATATCATTTGAGTAGAATCATGCATTATATATTCTTTCTGTCTTCTTTTACTCAGCAGACTTATTCTAGATCCATCTGTGTTGTAGCTCCTGGCAATCATCATGCTTTTTCTTGCTGTGTAGTATTCCGTAGGTTTTTTATTTTCTTCTGTCAATGAACAGAATTGTATTTTGTTTTAAGCTATTATAGCTGCAAAGAAGATTTGGGTGCAAGATTGTACGCAGACATAAGATTTCTCTACTCTAGTGAGTAGTAGGAATGGGCATATGTTTAACTTTTTAAGAAACTGCCAACTTGTTTTCCAAAGAACTTAGATCATTTTTATGTTCCCACCAATGGTGGATGAGAGTTCCAATCCCTCTACATCCTTATTAACATTTAATGTATTCACTCTTTTTAATTTCAGCCCTCCTGAATGGTTAGTAGTAGCATCTCATTGTGATTGTAATTTTCATTTCCCAAATGACTAATGAAGCTGAGCATCTCTTTGTATTTCTTTGCCTTCCACATAACCTTTTTTATATCTTTGACCCATTTTTTTATTAAATTGTCTGTTTTGCTTTCTTATTATTGAGTTTTAAGTGCATGTGATAAAGATACAAGTCCCTTATCACGTATAAAATTTCCAAATATTTTCACCCATGATGTGGCTTAGCTGTTGTTTTTCTAGCAATGTCTTTCAAAGAGCTGAGATTTAAATTTTGATGAAATCCAAGGTGTTATTTTATGAATCATGTTTATTATGTCATAACTAAGAAGTTTCTGAGTAACCTATGGTCAATAGACTTTTATCCCATCTTTTAGTTTATTTTTTTATTTTTTAAAAGATTTATTTTTTATTTATATATGCATACAAGAACTGGAGTATAGACCAGAGGTAGGGGGAGAAAGTGAGAGGATTCACCAGCGACAGAGTGGGGAGCAGAACAGGTGGATCCACAGAGACCCACTGCTGAAGGGAGCAGCAGGGAGACAGGAGAGGTCTGCTGCGCCATGTGGGTCAGCTCCCTGACTGGGATTTGA
This sequence comes from Talpa europaea, assembly GCF_964194135.1. Classification (NCBI taxonomy): domain Eukaryota; kingdom Metazoa; phylum Chordata; class Mammalia; order Eulipotyphla; family Talpidae; genus Talpa; species Talpa europaea. The sequence goes on along the minus strand of NC_140084.1, from coordinate 2,566,759 downwards.
AATCATGCTGCAGTGGCTAGCGATAGCTTGATAGCACTGAGACTTTAACCCCTATGCCACCATGGAGGCTCTGTTTTATAAGTTTAGATGTAAACCTAGATATTAGTTTGATTTGATCTTTATAGATGCTGAACTCTGGAGCAGACTTCATTTCCTTGTCTATGGCTATCTGTTCCACCACCATTTGTTAAAACACGATCCTTTCTCAACTGAAATGCCATTGGGCTTTTGTCAGAAATCAATTGTCCACACAAGTAGGGTCTATTTCTGAGCCCTTTATTCTGTTTCATTAATCAATTTGTCTGTCTTTACACCAAACCCACATGGTCCTGGTTACCGTTTCTTTTTAAGGAGTCTTGAAATCAAATCGCATCAGTTACCCACTCTCTTCTTTTGCAAAGCTGTTTTGGTGTCTCAGGGCCTTTGCATTTCCATGTGAATTATTGAATCGGCTTATCAATTTCTACAAATCAAAACCCCGATTGGATTACATGAACTATGTACAGACCAACTTGGAGAGGCCACTGAGACTTCTGACCCATGACCACGGTACCTCTCTCCATTTATTTTTCTCCCAAATTTCTTTCGGCAATGCTTCGTGTACCCACCTTTTATGAGATTTAACACTGAGTGTTTTAAGCAGGGGATTGCCATGATCTGCTTTAATTACATATTTTTCCTTTGACTTTAATTTCTAAAGTGAAAATCAAGGCCTAGAAGGAGTCCAGAGTGGGAACATGGCGATCACCTGCGGCCAAGGCAGAGTCCAGGCAGGTGAGGATGGGGGCTTGAGCTAGAGCGGTGGTGTTGGCGGTGGAAGAAAGAGCTGATTCTAAACTGAAGTAGACGGAAGCATATGGAGTTGTCATCTTTTATGGGTCAAGCAGCTATTGTATTGGCAACTTCAGATGGCTCAACCTAATACCTTGGCGATGTGTCGGGACTCGGGACTTGCTGATGGAAAGGAAAGACTCAAGGAAGACTCCTGGGTACTTAATTCCAGCAACTTAATTCTGAATGCACGATGACGCCATGTCCTCAACTTGCAAAGGCTGGGAACGAAGCCACCATGTGTCCCCATTTGCCCTGACTTTCCTTTGAGTCTGACTCTTTCTGTGCCTCCTCTCCATCATCTTTACCTCTTCATGGACCACAATATTATAGGGCTATATGTTTACTTTGAAACATGCATCCCCCACCCCCCGCCACCCCAGCTCCCTGTCTGACATTTTAATGACTTTTGCTGGCTTAGCTTTTCCTGGGCAGGTCATACAGAGAGGACATATTTTCTGTGCACAGTCTGAGCCTCATGCATATTCCCTTGATTTCAACACCACAGCAACATGCCCCGAACTTTTTATGTCTCTGAGCTCGACACTCATCTGGAAGGGTTCTGGGTCACATTTTCAAGCAATTTGGTGCCGATCATCGTGAGGCTCCTGAGTTTAAGGAGAGAAGGCAAAGAACACGTGCTTGAGTCTATGCTCAAATTACTATCCTAAATTACTCCATGGGGGGTTTCTTTTAGGGGTCACTGAAAGCCAGAGTGGAATGTTTTTCCTTCTTCACTTTATCCCAAGCACAGGGGCACGAGGACTATAAATGCAGGTAATGTGTTTTATAGCCAGATTCTCTAGGCTCGTGTTCCACCTTTCCCCCGCCCCCATTCTCAATGATACCCATGAAACAACACCACAGAGCAGGCTGGAGACTCACTTTGAACGGCCCTGTTTCCAAAAGGCTAAAAGATTTGAGGGGCTGAGCCACATAACAGAGAGCACTTGAGGGCCATGACCCTGCTTCCTTGTGGCTCAGACAGACGTGTGCTTGCCCGTAGGCCTGAGGGAGATGACCAAATGAAAAAGGGCTGCCGGTGAGTACTGAGCTCCCTGTCACTGGAAGTGACCAAGCAGTGACCGGACAAGTGCTTGTCAGAGCTGGAGATGTGTGCATCTGACAGCGGAACTACAGACTTTTTCGAGTATTATTATAACAGAGACCTTCTCTGATGTTCACTGTTTCAACAGGTATTGAACATTTCTGGGGGTGCGGGCTGGGGCCCTGAGGATACAGCAGGGAATGGGCTGGACATGGGCCCTGCCCTTGAGAAGCTTTCAATCTAGTGGTAGTGACAAGTAATAAACAAGTGATTGACAATGAGGTGATGAAAGTAACTACTACGGCTCTCCGGCTACCCGGAACTGGACCCCAGGTCTGGTTAGCTTTTTTATGAGCCAGCTCTTCTTTGGGACTTAGTTTCCCCTGGAAGGTAGACTCCACTTTGCAAATTATGAAAGGCAGTCTCAAAGCGGTTGCCTAAGTCGTCCAAGCTTACACAGCTGTTACCTGCGGAAGCTGGAGCCACAGCCCAGGCCTGAGATCTCCAGGGTCTCCACACTTAACTAAACCTCCAGTTAAGAGTCTTACAAGAGCAAGTTAGTGCTTGGGGCCTGCAGGGCCTGGTCTCCACACCCTACCCCCACTCTCACCTCGAGAAAGGTAAACAGTTCAGGTCCACTCACTCCCACCCCTCACTAAACAGACTAGTCCTCAGAGGTTTTCAAATAAAAGCCATCTCTCTGACTTATGTAATTAAGGTTGCCAACACACACCAAAGAGGTCTAATAACACATTTTCCTTAAAACTTGAGGCCTGATACTTGCCAGAATTCACATCTCAGAAATGTCTAAAGATAGGCACCATATTTCTTGGAGTCTTGTTTTTGATCCAGGTAAGACATTTCATTCTCTCATTTTGATCTCTCAAAGGGGAGGACAGGGCCTCTCTGGTGGCGCAGCAGGTTGAGCGCCGCGCTGTGAAGCTGTCCGCAGCCTCTGCAGTGCGGGTTCGATCCTGGCTGCCCAGGGAAAATCCCACAGGGCACGGCACACCTCTCCTGTCTCACCCGCTGCTCCCCTCAGTGGTGTCTTCAGTCCATCTGGCTTTTTTGCTCCCCACTTTGTCTCTGGTGAATCCTCTCACACTCCCGCAACTCTGACTGTACCCCAGTTCTTGTATAAATAAATAAATCTTTAAAAAAAAAAAAGGGGGAGGACAGTGGTTGAGATAGAAGAGAGGTGGGAAGAGCCCCCTTGGGTGGCCCAGAAGTCCTGAACATGGTGACAGTCTCATTGGCATGCTGACATTTGTTATGTGTTGTAAAGTCAGATGATCTGGCTTTTGAAACTGCATTTCTCAGTCATGTTTGGAAACATACATTGAAAAACAAACCTGTGTCTTTGGACCCAGTTATATTTCCATGTGCATGTAGCAGAAGGATCCTTCATGATGCCTGAACAAATTATCTTGGGTCTTGCCAGCCTTGAGATTATGGGTCTCCGTTAAGAATACCAGTGAGTGGGCCTCCCCAGTGGCGCAGTGGTTGAGCGCTGGGTTGCAAAGCTGCCTGCAGCCTCTGCAGCACCAGTTCGATCCCCGGCCCCCGGCTAGGGCCCCACAAGGCGTGCAGACCTCTCCTGCCGTGCCCGCTGCTCCCCTCAGCAGTGTATTTCAGTCAGTCTGCCTGTTCTGTTCCCAGCTCTGGCTCTGGTGAATTCTCTCACCCTCCTGTTCTTCTGACTGTACCCAGTGCTTGTATAAATAAATCAATCTTTAAAAAATAAAAAAGAATACCTGTGTGTGTGTGTGTGTGTGTGTGTGTGTGTGTGTGTGTGTGAGAGAGAGAGAGAGAGAGAGTTTGACTCTATAGATAGACTTTTCTCCTAAACATGTGACTCCAAAAAACACTTTCAAAGAGTGCAAACCTGTGACCCACAGTGAAGAAGCAGTGGGCTCAGGAGGAACGCTGATGTTGACCTTGCATGACCCACACATCTTTGGTATCCTGAAGAAAACGAATATTTATGGAAAAGAAGGCTATTATTCCCTTACTTCCCATAATTCCTGTTTAACTGACCAAACCTGTGAGTTATCTGACTATCTGGAAGTAGATCAGGGGACCCCGTCAGGACACTCCTGCAGCCTGGACATGGAGCACATGGCTAATGGAACCACATGCTACTCACCAAAACTGCACCACTGAGGTCCAATACCCTGGAAGGGGTGACGATTGAAGTCCCCAGAAAGCCAGAGGAGGGCGGGAAAGACATCAGGTGTGATCAATTGAGTTTGTTTATGGAGTAGAATAAAAGCAATAGCATGGACAGCTGGAGACTATATGCCTAAATACTAGGCAGCTTATTTGCCTTAAAATTATTTCTTAAATAAGAGGGAGTTGAATTATATTTAAATCTTCTCAAAATCTCTCAAGTTCTAAAAGTTTCTCCAAAATACTTTCTTTTGAATAAACAGTACTATTTCACACAAATAAATTAGCCTGAAATAACCTCAGCCAGCTGGTTTGGGATGTTAAGAGAAGCGACCTGACAGAATCAATAAAGAGAGGGAGCAAAGACATTTAAAACAGATTTAGTCATTCGTCCTAGGGGTCTGATTTTACAAGAGCAAATTTTAAATGTTGTTGTATACAAGCCTTTAAATGATTGGTTCAAAAGCAATATAGTAAGTTATTAGTACTGGAGATCATGAACAGTACTTGGGCGTTGGGATAAAATTTCCAATGACAGCATGGCTCAAAGATTTTTAAAGTGCAGCATCTGGATACAAAGAAGGACATTTTGTAATGGTATAAGGGTGAATCTAACAAGAGAACACAACAACTGTAAACATATAGGCACCTAACAACAGAGCCCCAAAATTTATGAGGCAAAAACTGACAGAATTGAAGGGCAAATAAATAATTCAACGGTAATTTCTGAGGACTTACTTAAATGCACCACTTTATATAATGGATAGAATAATTAGACAGAAGATCAACCAGGAAATAGAAGACTTAAACTATAAACTATTAACCCCCACAGATGTTTCTAGAGCACTCGACTCCACAACAATACAACACACATTCCTCAGAAGCACATGAAACATTCTCCATGACGGACTATGTAAGGTCATATAACAAGTCTCAATAAATTTAAAAGAACTGAAATCGTACCAAGTATTTTATCTAACCATGATGAAATGAAATTAGAAATCATTGACCAAAGGAAGTTTGAAAAAATTCATAAATAGGTTGAAATAAAATAACACGCACTTGACTAAACAGTGGGCAAACAAATAAATCATAAGGGAAAGTAGAAAATACTTTGAGATGAATAAAAAATGAAAACTCAACATCCCAAAATCTATGGAATGCAGCTAAAGTCGTACTTAGAAGGCAATTTATAGTTGTAAATGTCTATATTAAAAAAGAAGATCTCAAATCAATAACCTTAATGCTGCTGAGAGATTAGAAGTAGACAGGCAAATTAAACCAAAAGCAAGCAGACTGAAGAAATAATAAATATTAGCATGGAAATAAATCAACTAGAGAACAGAAAAACAATAGAGACAACAAGGAAACCAAAGATTGGCTCTTTGAAAAGATCAACAAAATGAACAAACTTTAAGCTACAATGACCAAAGGCAAAAGTTAGAAGACTCAAGCTACTATAACCAGGAACGAAACTAGGGACATTACTCCTGACCATTAGCACTTACAGGTGTCCACACTTTTGACAAGCTGATTCTATAATGTGGATGAAAAGGCAAAGGGAATGCAAAAAACCAAAATATTTTTGAAAAAGAACAGAGTTGAGGGAACTCATAGTCTCTGTCCTCTAACAACAGGTGTCAGATTTCCTAGGCAGCCATCTTTGATTTCCTCCAATCAGATTTCAATACAGCTCCTCCATGTTTCCATAGGAAACCGTAAAACCTTCAGCAGGATATTCGTGGCACGATATTGTGTGAGCTCTTCTTGAGGATACAGATGGCTTCTTTCTTTCTTGTATCCCCAAGGCCCAGTAAAATGCCCCAAACAGAAAACATGGCTAACAAATGCTATTTTAAATGGATGGATGGATGGCGATTTTAGAATCTGTGCACAACTGGAGGAGACAGTGCGGTTTCTAAGATCATTGCCACAGAAGAAACTCTAGACTGGGAAGCCAGAAGGCCCCAGGTTCTGCCACAACCCCCCTATATGACTTTAATCAAGTTACTTCCTCTTTCTGGTCCTCAGTGTCATCTGGAAAATGTGTGAGCTTTACTAGATGGTCTCTAAATGCCATCCAGAGAAGGGTTTGGTTTTTTTGTTTTGTTTTGTTTTAAGATGGATGGGATACAACAATTAGGTTGTATCAAAATTTTTTTTCTTTTTATTTATGCAAGCACTGGGTACAGTCAGAAGTGCGGGAGGGTGAGAGGATTCACCGGAGCCAGAGCAGGGAGCAGAACAGGCAGACTGACGAAGTACACTGCTGAGGGGAGCAGCGGGTGTGGCAGGAGAGGTCTGCACACCATGTGGGACCCTCGCCGACAGGCAGGTATCGAACTGGCGCTGCAGAGACTGCGGGCAGCTTCGCAGCCCAGCGCTAAACTGCTGCGCCACCGGGGAGGCCCATAGAGAAGGGGTTTTAATGCTAGGACTAAGCAGGTTCTTCTAGCCACATTCAGCATATTTAGCATTTGAGGGAACTGGCATTTAAAAAAACCAATTCGGGGGGGGGGGGGGGAATTCATGGTCTTTCAAAGCGGTCCAACCAGCTGAGTACCTAAACATAACAGGCGCTCTCAAAGCCCTTTGCACAACTTGAACTCAGTACCCTTTGAGTAACATTTATAGAAAATGCACACAGCACTCTAGCAGCATTCACAACAGGGTTCTGTCATGAGAAACGTGTGAGCTACAACAATGTCACTCACAAACTGATCCTAAATTCCATTTTCTGTCACTGATGGCAAAGACCATGTGATAGAAACTCATCAGGTGCCTCTAGTTTCTTAGATAATTACGCAGTGAGTAAAAGAACTAAAGAGGTCTCCTTTGTTGTTTAAAATCGTGGGGCCCCTGTAAAATCTGGGGATTGTTTATATGGAGCATAGCAAAGAAAAGAAGAGCTTGCGATTTCAAAGACATTTTAGTTTAAAATTGCAGTATTTCTCAGGGATTTTATTAACACACAATAAAAGGCCTGGTCTAATTTCAGACTCTTCACTCATTTTAAGTTTCAACTAAGACTCCCACTCAACCTCTCATTTTGATTCCGACCACAAGAGATTTGACCAGGAACTTAATTTTCAACATCCTTGCCTGGGCCAACATGGTGGTTTAAATCTAATATTTTGACCCAGACTCTTGAAATTACTTAATTACCCCATCTCTGCAGCTATGTTAGTGAAATTTGCATTAGAACAATTGCCAGGGGTGCTGGGGCACACAAAAGTTTCCCATCTTGCTATCCTAAAATGCACGGCAAAAGAAAAAAGTCATTCTATGGAGTAAGCCAAAGTTCCTTTGGCTTTCTGGAACTCATTGCTCTTATTTTAGAGATGTATAGTTTAAAAAAAAAATCAGGATCTAAAATCTTCTTTTTATAAAGCACCATTTTATAGTAAATACACAAAATGTCTTCTTTTGCTCACGATCAGAAATTCTTAAACATCACTAAAAATATCCTCAAATTTTAATGCAAAAATACGATTTCAGTTTACTGTTTCCTTCTTTTGATTTCTCACAGAGAAAGAAAAAGCCAGGTTCTTGCTTAAAGAGGAAAAGTAAAGGTTCTTCCTCTGCCTTTTAGGGCACTCACAAGCACGCTGTCACAAACCCCTGGAAATGCATTCAGGGAAGGAGAGAGACCCGCTAAAGAATGCCTCAGCATGTGTGTGGTTGGCGACCTTGGGACATATTTTCAGAATTTTAACTACAGCACACACCCCGTGCCAGGAGCCTGAGAATTTAACTGGTAAGAACGAGGTGAGGTCCCCAGTGCCTTCACACGCCAGCGCTCTCACTGACCAACTGCGTGCCTGTGTACAAATTAAGTGGGGGGAATTTGAATGTCTGGCTTCCTGGGAAATAAAAGGTCAGAGGGTTTATTAACACCATCAAGTCTTGATGACCCAGATCCATGGAAAGGAGCAGAGGCCTGGAACTCGGGCAGCACCGCCGCTGCCTCCCAGCACCTTGGGGGATTCGCCCTGCCCCATATTTTATTCCACTGTTTGCTTCCGTTCTCCTTCGGAAGGAAGTCATTGGTGGACCTTGTTGTGATCCAAGGAAGAATCCTTTTTAGTTTTGAGGAACCATCTAGGAGCAAACGGGCCTGGCTCAATGGTGAGATGAATGCATGAAAAACAGAACCAGCAGGATGGGCAGAGACTCGGGGTGACAAGGGGGGGTGGCCGAGAGGAGGGGTACCTGCGGTAGTCTCACACTTGGCTCCCTCAGCAGTCATTCAGTTCCCCAACAGGGCTTTCGTCTGCTCTTACCAGGCAGGGAAAGGCAATGTGACACCATCTCTCCTGGGTGCCGTGGCTTCCAGCACAGGGTCCGGTGATTCGGACCATAACCCAAGAACCCCCAGCTCACCCCATGGTAGAGGAAATGTAACCCTGCAGGCAGGCCAAGTTTGCACAAACAATAATTGATAATATTAATAGGTAAGTGATAGGTAGATGTATGGCAGAGTAGCTGGATAGAGAGAATGCAGGGAAGGAAGGAGGCTAAGGGAGGGAGGAATAAAAAGCTGAAGATCAGGTCTCTTGGCATAGTTTGGAACTCTTGGAATTACAGAACATAACCTTCTCCTTCCCCCTACCCTGAAACGGCTGCTTCATTTTGACACATTATGTAAGAACAGAGCCCTTCAGGAAACATTTAGCAGATGCTAAATATTCAAAAATAAGCATTCTCAGCCCCCACCCCAAAGATCCTGACTATAAATCGAAGAGGAAACTCAAGTACCTGTGTGGTGCCTCTACCCCCAATTCCCTGGGTCATTTTACTTCTCTGGGTGGTGCTATGGGTCCTGCGGAAAGGATCCGAATCCTAGGGAGGTCCGTGCTAGAGACAGGCAGACACGACTGCCTCCCGCTCTAACCCAAGTGCCTCAGAGACGGTGAGAAGGCACTGGAAAAGCGCTGCCCCAGCCTGGACCAGAACCCGCGCTGGGCTGCCTGCTCCCGCCACATCTCTCCAAGCCAGTTGCCCTGAGTCTGAAATGAGGATACTAGCTGTCCCTATTCTGTGGGTCAGTTGAATGAAAAGAATAAAACCCTGCAGAGAAAGCACTTGGAGCAAGGCCTGGGACAAATCAGAGTTTTTGAAAGTTGCTGTGCATTGTTGTTTTTCTTTTCATAATCAAGTTGGAAAGGCCAGACTCTTCGCAAGTGCTGGGAAAGGCAACCGGAGGGAGGGAGGTTTAGAAGCAGGTATTAGTCAAGGAAAACAGTAACAATAACCACTAGGGGCTACTTACTCTGCACCAGTCTCTGTACTTGGAGAATTTTTTTTAATTAATTTAATATTTTTTAATAATTTATTTTTGCATAGAAGAACTCACCTGCCCCTCAGAGGTGGGGGTGGGGGAGAAGGTGTTGAGAGGCTTCCCCAGAGACAGAGTGGGGAGCAGAACAGGCGGATCCACTGAAATCCACTGCCGAGGGGAGCAGCGGGCTAGACAGGAGAGGTCTGCTGCGCCCTGTGGGTCAGCTCCCTGGCCGGGGATCGAACTCAGGCCACGGCAGTGATGGTGCTAAGACTAAACCCCGAGCCATCTGAAAGGCCTGCTTGGAGAATTTTTAGAGCAACACAGTTATTGTTCCCAATCAGGGAGACGCTCTTTCCAATCCCCCCTGGCGACTCGTTAACATAACTGGGGCCCAACCTGGTTCTCCCCATGCTAATATCCGAGGTCAGAAGCCGAGGGTGAGCCCGGCCTCCTTGTTTGGTCCTCTTGACCCAAAATAGCAAAAGAAACCAAAATCAAATGCAATATATGCAAAACCCAGTGTAACCCGTGTTTGTTTGCATGTCCACGAAAAGTAGCACGAGCTCACTACGCGAGCATAGTAGATCTGCGCACAGTGTTACAGGAAAGGCAATGAACGTGGGTGCGGTTATTTTAAAATGCTTGATGGGAGGGAGGGCAGGGCGTGAAAGATGTTATAAAGCCTTCCTGGGGTTGAGACTGTGATTCTGTGTCCAAGACGACTCTTCCACTCTTCAAAACAGAGGCAACAATTTCTTTGCTGCTCCCCCTGCCTCCCCCAAAGGTATAGATCACTATCTGCAGACAGAAATCTTTTCTGGGGAGACGATGTCACCACCGTTTAGAATCCAATATTGGCGCTGGCTTTGTTCTGCCTTGTCAGGAATCCATACTCCCAGGGAGTCGCGGGTTCCCGGCCTGTTCTGACACCTCTGGGCCCCTCCCCCACATTAGCTTTCTATCCAGATGGGGCTGGGAGGCTGGGGCTCAAGGTGACCAATGACAGCTCCTATCAAACCACCCAGATAGGCAGCGTGCGTCCGCTTCTTGATATAAAAGGTGTTTTATTTCGCATCCCTTTATTTTTGTCACTGAAAGAATGCTTCCCGTGTGTGGATTAATTAAAGTGTAAACATTAAATATTGATTGATGCATTATCAGCATGGAGCAGCGGCGTCCCGTCTGATTGATTCCTGCGGTGATTTATTGTCATATTTGGGGAGTCATTTCACTTGATAACCAAGAGGGATGGCCTGCCTCCCCCCGCCACGCAGCCTCCACTCCCTGCGTTTCTTCCTCGTCCCTCCTCTTATTCTTCTGGGTGACATCTGAGTTCCAATAACTGAAACATCTTCATCTTACTGTCGGGAGAAAAGTGTGGGGTCTGACATTTGTTTTGCGTGTGTGCGTGTGTGTCTGTGTGTGTCTCCCAGGCAATTATCAAATCAATTAACAACTTAACGCAGAAAATAACAAATCTACTCTCTGGTATGGGATATTTCTGATTAACGGAGCTTGCCTTACAGAGCCACGTGAAATATGATTATGAGCGAGTAGGAGAGGGAGGGTGAAGGAACAGAATAAAATGCAACAGAGAAAAACAAAGAAAACAGTTCCAGGCTTGTGGCTGCTCTGAGGTATGCTCTCATTTTGCGGCCAGCAGCCATCCAGTCCCGATGCGCACCGATGAGGACTTACGACGAGTCCCTGCAGATATGAATTGACATACCACATTCCATCAAATGGGCCCACGCGAGATAGCGGTAAAAAGAGGTAAAAATGATCAAATATGGACAATTTCATTTGGCTCAGCCTCATAGATTTCAACTCCTTTCTGCAGTAGGAGATGATAGTTATGGTTTCTCCTGTTTTTCAGGTGAGAAAATTTGCACAAAAGGATCGGTCATCTAGAAACACCATGTAGTTGGAATTGGGGCATAAACTCAGCATTAATGGAAACATTTGACATAATTTCTTCATGAAAACCTGCCGTAGCCTGTGAGGTAGAGCTATGGTTTGAATGTTCTAGTTCCCCCCAAATTCATGTACTGGAGTCTGCTGCAAGGGGTGGGAGGAGACCTTGTGAAGTGGGTTAGTGCCTTTACAAAAGAGGCTCCAGAGAAACCCCTCTGTCCTTCTCTTCCCATCCATGAGGGTACAGTGTGAGGCCTCGAGCCCAGAAGAGAATTCTCACTCAATCCTGTGTCGCTCTACACTGCCCAATCTGTGTATTTGGCTCCAGCAGCCCTAACTGACCAAGACAGGGAGGCACTATTGTTTTGTCCATTTTCTAGGGTAAATACAAACCACAAAATACAACAAGGCATCAATTGGTTGAGACTCGATTGGACGTTGAGGTCTCCAGATGCCAACATTCCACGTGTATCTAGTTCAAGGCATCTGCTTATCAAGGGGGTCTCCTAGGACTCCCAAATCCCAGCCAATGGCATAGGTGGTCCAGTTTGTTTGGTTTTGAAATTGCTTTTTTCCTGGCAGAAGGGAAGATGCAGGCACTTTCTAGATCTGTGTAGAGAAGACAAGGAATGTTCACCACCATTCTCTAAGCTGCTGTCTGAACAGAAGCCGGGAGTCAGGCCTGCTTAGAGGAGTAGATGCCTGAGACTTTGCTCTGGTTGGGGTGAGCGGGGTGGGGGACAGACTGGATTTCACAGTGGTCTTCAGTCAGAGCACGCTGCCTGATATGTCCTCAGGACGCGGGCGTCTGCTCTCCTCTCAGTCATTGGAACAAAACAGCCAAAGGAACCAGCACAAGAAGTCAGCAGCGTCTCCCCCCTACCTTTCCCAGCCCTGGAAATTCTTCTGGGGGCTCAGGGACCCTCCCCAAAGGACCCTGCTATTACACTCAGGCCTCCAGGTCATCGTTGGTGCATGTTGTACAAATGGCATCTCCCGGCAACATGGGTCAAGGGTCAGAAGGAGCCCTGTCCTCTTCCCACACCTGCCATCAGCCACCCCTGCGTCTTCTCCAGCTGGCACTTTTCCAAGGATGAGCAAATTAACACAGCCCATCACTGGCTGTTCGCGAACAGCCGCTTCTTTCAGAAAGTTTCCCACTCTGCGTAGAGGCCATGGTGACCGCTCACCGTCGGCCAGTGGACAGTGTAGAGACACAATCATAAGACTTTTCCATGGAGAAATTCAGTTGAAAAAATTTTCTCCTTTTGGTGAGCATGTATGTGTTTGGGGGCCATTTGTCAGTGTTTAGTTTTTAGGTTCTTGATTTGAATATATTTGGCTGTATTTTCAATTGCAAATTCATAAAACAGGCAATTTGACATAACACACTCGAAAGACTAGTGGACGTCAACAGGCATCCTGAGATGCTGAGGTCGGGAGGGAGCAGGGGGAGGGGCAGGAGGACCCAGGGATGGAGGGAATTTCAGAAAATGGCGTCGGGAACGTGGCCGAGCAAGGCAGTGGCTGGAGCAAGGTCTGAACTGGGCCTGTGGCCGGGAGGCCTGAACGGGCCTGTCCCTTAGCACGGTCTCCCCCCAGAAGGGCCAGTGCCCACGGCCCTGGGTGCCAGGAGGAACATGTCTCCGGGACAGTGGCAGCGCTGACCCACTGGCAGCCAAAACACCCCGTGGCTGGTGGATGGGCGGCTGACCAGTTAGCGGGGAGGGGAGCAGCACGGCCCCGAGAGCCCACGGCCATTCTAAAGCCCCCTCGGTGGCACTCACAGTCACTCACCAACATTCAAGCATGGTGACAAATTTTTCATCTTCATTCATTTTTAAATTCTCTGCGGTCAGTGCACCCCCTAACTGCATGCACCTCACTCTGGGTGCCCTCCCTGCAGACCTCGGCTCCCTGAGCCAGGCAGCCCTTTGCAAAAATGACCTTGAGGTGCCCCGTGGCAGCTCACGCTGCTCAAGACTGTTTTTTCCTCCATTTAAACGAGCTCCCCTGGGAACACACAGGGGGGCAAAGGTCTTGTCCTCAGAGAAATTCTCCTTCATCCCCGAGCTCTCCTCCGCAAAGGACAGAATTTCTACCACAGGAAGAATAATTCACACCATACCCACATCTGCCTGGGCACCTCTAACAAAAGTCACAAAACCAAGTCCCGTTTCTGAGCTTGAAGAAGCAGGAACTGAGAGGAGCCTCCGGTCTCAGCATCTGTCTAAAATGTCCAAATCGCCCAGGGCTGGTGGGCAGGCAGAGACACAGAGACTTGAAAGGAATCTTCTCACAGACACCCCTAGACGGGACAACCCCTTCACCCCAGGAAGGAAAATTCTGCCACCCCAGGGCGTCGCTTTTCCACAGACTCTGCAGATGAGCTGACTGCAAGTCAGCAGTGGCTGCATTTGTGAGAAAGGAGGTTCTCCGGAGGCGAGGGGGGCTCGGATGGGGCCCCCATTCAGCCACAAAGGCTGCCTTTAACACAGACATTAACTCAGAGACAGGGCTGAGGGAGCCGGCTGAGGCAGAAACAACAGGTCGGGAAGACAGGTGGAGCTTTCTAGAAAGGCACGAGAATCTCCCTTTCTACGAAAGTTCGATCTCTGAAAAACTGCTGCTCTCCTCATTGTCCAGGAGAAATTATTATCTGAAAGAGAAAGCATCTGGCATTTTACTTTCTTGCCCCTAACATGGACACAAGACACCTGGCACCACACGGGCCCCCCAATTGCCCCTGGACGTGGGCCCTCGGGGCCAGCTTACCTGGTGCTCCAGAGATGAGGGCCTAAAACGGCATCATTTGTCTTTACAAAAATGGCTTTCTCATTTTTTAAACAACAAGTGCGATTCGTGCCCTAATGCTGGTGTGTTATTTCCTGAAATTGTATATAGTGGGTTTAGAAAAGTTTGCAAAAAAGAGTTTTGAAGTTTGCTAAATGCCCACCATCTCCATAACCACTCAAATCAGGCTATTTTTTATAATTCTTTTAAATTAAATATCTTTGATAATAAATGCAAATTAGGGAACAATAAATTATAACTTCTAGGCTGACCAGTGACTAATTATATATATTATAATTAACTCCAGTTTCCAACACAAGGTATTTATCTTAATAATCAGCCCATACACATTAGCATATCTTAAAGGGATTTGTAAAATGGACTTTACCATTTGAAGAGCATGGAGCTTCCTCCCCTGGTCTAGGAGAGGATGCAGAATCAAAAGAGATGGAATTACTTTAAAAAGAAGTTTGGGCTAAATATAAGTTGAGAAACTCAGATTATAGGCACAAAACCCTAACTTAAAAATATTTGTCCTAAATACACCCTCTGACCATCACCAAAAGAGCCTTTAGTTTCTAAAAATCTATTCAAACATGTTCAAGATATCTTGAACCCCGTGAGGCGCCTGGGAGGACAGCATATCTGAAATTGGGGGTTAAGATTTGAACTTGACCAAAGTTAGATTTTTCCAGGAAGCTTCTTGATCGTGTCCTATGAAAACCAACAAGATCCCGCTCTGGGGCGGCCACCGCCTTCCATCCCAGCCCTGGTGCCTGCCCCTTCCAGTCATTTGGGAAACTTAATTATTTCTCTCCTCCACAGTCAGCTGAGCTCTTGGGGTTATAAGCAAGGCACGGAGCGCCTGCATGGCTTTTTGGAGGTCCAGTTACCTGTTGACTTTCTGTAAGATTCAAAGTTTGCCTTCCCGGATTTGACATGGAGCCCAGGGTGCAGGATCAGGACGCTGGAGACAGCTCTCCCCTCCTGTCTGCAGCCTGTGCGTCTTAGAAACCCAGCCAGCCTCCTCCTGGGCTTTTCTCTTGCCTCCGGAGACTCTGGGGCGAGTGGTTAAGCCTTTTGATACAGCTGGTAATCCCAGCTCCGGCCATTATCGCTGCATTTGCCAACTGTCCCTGGGTAATTGTCCAAAGGACTTAGACAAGTCGGACCAGCCAAAGGCACCAGGAAGGTCAAACCGCAATAGAGCCTGCCCTGATTTTATCCAGGAGATTGATGCGCAAATCACCTTGATTTCGATTTGGCACTGGGGTTATAAAACGCGCTTGCAATCACCGATAACATGTAAGATCAGGCCCGAGCGCAGGGCACTGTATTTTATACCCTCCGTGGAGTTTTCCCTAATTCAACCATAAATCAGCCGCGGAGCAGGACAGCAGGCCCACGCTAGCAGGGAGGCCAGCTTGGGGACGGAGACAATTTTGGAAGCTGGGAAAGGCTTGGAATCTGTAGCTTGTAAGCAGGGTCCCCCAGACGTAAACTTCCAGGGGGACAGAGCACAGAGGTAACTTCAAAGGAAGCCAGAGAGGAAATCGGGGTCTGGTAGACAGACGTGCAAGTCCCCCGTGTACGTTTATCTCAATTTCTGAGCATTTGAGCTGATTGAAAATCTTGAAGTGGGAGAGAAAAGGACAGAATCAAGCTCTTTCTCGTACACACATGCAAGTGTGGAAAAGACAGCAAAGTGTTCTAAGAAAGGAGGCGGAAATAAGCATTTCAATCAGAAAGGCAGGCAGTCGGCAGTAGCCTTTTGCCTATGCCCATGAAAGGCGAACGTCAAATGAATTGTTTTTCCAAGAAGCCAAGGCCTTGAAATATTATTTAAAAAAAAAAAAAAAAGCACGGTAGCAGACAGCATAGTTTATAAACCATCTCAGAAAGTGTCCTGAGTGGAAATGAATTTGGTCTTGGGTGCTGGACTTAATATCAGAAAAAGAAAGAAGCAGCTGGCACCTCTAGGTCCCGCTTCCCCTCTTGGCTTAAGGGGCTCTGGCTTAAGTGCAGCCCCCAATGCTGCTTCCGGAAGCTGCTCTGCTCCCCCAATTTTCCTTCCTTTCCTGACCCGCCCCCCCACCCCCTACATAGGCCATCCAAGCCAACAGGTATCTGGCCTTGCTGGGATGGGGTTGGGGGGTGGGGGGTGGGGTTCCTAACATGCTCTTGGGGACTCTGGGGGAAGAAAGGAGACATCTAAGCAGGAAAAACATGGAGATAAATAACCAGCCGCATTGTTTCTTCCTGACACTTTTATTCCTTTAGAGCCTCAAGACTCCCTCCTTCTTCTATAGCAAATAAGTAAACAGCTAATGAAAACGATTCCTCCGTTTGGGGTTACAGGGACGGATCCCTTTCTCCTCAACCCAAACAGAAACCAACAGGCTGAACTGTCGAAGACTTTTCTTCCACTTTGCCCAGCTCAGCTTCCTCTGCATTTAAAGAAACACTCCCAGAGCCGGACAGGGGTGCTTGGTGAGGCCTCACCTCCTTGCGAGTGGGGTGCTGCTGAACCCCACGGGAGCTGAACTGTTGAGGTTAAAGACACCAGATCTGTGACTTCAGGCTCCCAAACAGGAGGCCTGTTTCTTATCAGACTCCCTCCCAAGTTTTACTTTTTCTTTTCATTAAGGTAGAAAACACACACACCATTTCATTTTTGTAACCATCCTTTCTCTAGTGATACCTTATCAAGGAGGGAGAACTAGTTACTCAAGGAAAAAACTTGCATGGAGTGAAGGAAGAGGAAGAATTCTGCAAAAGCTTAAAACTGAACGTCTTGAAGGTAATTTATGCGCCTGATCACGGGCTTCATTGTATCCAAATTAAACTCTCCAACAGTTTTATACAGTTTAAACCCACACAAAACAAAACAAAAAAGATAAGAATAAAAGGAAGCTCCCCGCTGCACTTTACCCGAGGTCACCATGTCAACCTGAAATAACAAAAAGAAAAAAAGAAAGAAACAAAGCCGAAATCACGTCTCCCTCCAGATTGCGGGCTGCACACGATTAGAGGCAGAAGCCCCAACCCCCGGCTGGCACAGCCCCTCCCCCCTCCCCTCACGCTTTCACACGCAGCGACAGCTTCAGGGCCACCTGCCCACCTGCGTGCAGACCAACCAGCCCACCCAGGAGCCACCTCTCGCCCACCTGGCCGAGGGGGCACTCGCTTGCTCAGCTTCCTGGCCGAGGGAGCTTTCTACGTGGGGGCCCAGAGAGAAAACAATTCAGAAGAGCCAGCACAGGTAGGCACTGCCCGGTTGGTGTTATTCCAGCCGCGTCCTCCTGCCCTTGGCCTCCCAGGAACCTGGGCAGCCTCGTGACTCCCCAGCCGAGGCCCAGGAGGCTGACCTGCTTGTGAAACGTCACCCAGGGCTGGACAAGGGGCCTGCATCCTCCCTCTGAGGTGGTACGAGGTGGGCAGGTGACTGAGGGAGTATGTGGGGAGCCCTTGGGGGCCTCCGGTGCTGGGGGCACTTTCTACAACATTCTTCACCATTTCCCGTGAGAAGTACAGTGTGGGGTCTGCCCGGGCATCCTCAAAGCTCCATCACTAGGGGCTTGTGGACAGGGGGTGAGGCCCCCATCCAGCCTCTCTATGCACAAGTGGGGGAACAAGTAGTTCCTGTTGGTGTCCCTGAGACTGGGTGGGCTGGCTGGGGCCTGAGGCTGCTGAGACACTCAGCCCAGCACCACACACGGGACAGTCCAGCATAAGTCAAGTTTGTGCGTGTACTTATTTTAAAATATGCTGTCCTTCAAAAGGGGGGGGGGCATGTGCTTTTTATGCTACTTGAGTGTCACAGGAGCACCCCTCCTTCAGAGGCCTCTACTGCATTTGGGGGACACAGCAACCCCAAATGACCCCTCAAGTGCCAGGTATGTGGTTCTCGCAGCAGGGCATCCCACAGAAGGCTGGGGGCCAAGTGGCACACATGGACTTAGCCACCCTTCCTGGGGACGAGGCCTCGAAGCCGCAAGCATCGGGGGTCAGGGAGATGGTGCACAAGCTGCACCCAGGGGAGCTCAGGAACGCAGGGCCCTCGAGACCTGTGATGGACATGCTGCTCACAGATTCCAAAGCGCTGACTCCAAACGACCCCAGGTGGGTGGCCAGGGAGGCAGCGCCGATGCTGGGAGGAGGACGGCCTGGTGCTGCCAAGCAGCCATCCTCACACAGGCAATCTACACTGTGCTTACTGTCTCAGCCTCGCCAACCTCACAGATCAGCTATTGTGCGTGACATTAGAACATGTCATCTTTCCATGGAAGCAAGGTACTCTTGATAGATAATATATTTAGACTTATATTCTAATTAGTGATTCAAAGGACCAGTGTGGGCGGGGAAGTGGGTATGTAACAAGCTGACTCGCAGGGGTAGAAGCAGGGATGCCAGCGCCACGTCAAAGGGGCAGCTCCCACTCTTGCAGCGTGTACGCCACCCAGGAAGGCAGCCCCCAGCGAGGACAGGAGGACGGAGCAGGGCGCCACCCCTGTTTCTCTGTCCTGCCTCCGCAACCTCCAGGGTGCACTCTTTCTGCACCTGCCGGCCGAGCCAGTGCCAGAGTGCGACAGAGGCCAGCAAAATTAGGTTTGCTTGCATATGTGTTTGCTTTCAAAAACACCGCGTGGCCCTGTTCGCTGCCACCGCCCGCTGCCCCCTCTGTCTCTCTGTCCGCAGGATGCCACCGCCACGGACACGGCTCTTGGTAATTATAGCTTATCGATTCTCCTGGCCTCCGCGCGCTGCTGGCACTGCTCTCCATCTTCGCCGGCACCTTCTCGTCCATCACAGCCGCGTTTCTCAGAAGACAAACCGCTCGCGGGTTCCAATCCGGATAGAGCTGCTGCCTGAGCAGCAGGCAGGGGACGGGATGGCTCCAGTGGCGGGGGGTCACCGCCCCCATCTTTGTCAGCCCTCCCTCCCCTCCACCGAGGCCTGGGGGTGCACGCGAGAGGGCAGCTGAAAGAATAACCAAAGCAGTAAACATGAGTCGACCTTTACCACAGGCCAGGCCAGCGCTGTTCGGGCTCCCCTCCTCCCAGGCCTCCCCCCAGCAGGCGCAGGAAGCCCAGAGAGGCAGCAGGGCTCCCTGAAGCCACACAGCTGCTGGGCGGCACGGCTGGGCCGCGACCCTGAGCCTGGACGGAGATGCCCGTGTCCCCCCGAGGAGCAGGACCCCCGCTGCGGGTGAAGCAGATGGCGTGAGGTGATGGGAAAATGCCCCAAAATACAGCACAAAAAAAAAAGAAAAGTCCCCTGGGACTAGCGTGACTGGCAGATTCCCCGCCCACTGCCACCCAGAAGGAGGGTCCCGTCCCGGGGCCAGTGCCCCAGCTGCTGCCGGAGACAACCTGGCTCCCGAGCTGTTTACTTCTCGGCCATAAACAGGAAGGCCATAAAAGGGGCCCCTTTCCATCAGAGCTCAGGACTCCTCTCCCCTCCCCCGGCCTCCCCTCTCCCCTGCACTGTCCTGTGGTGGGGAGGGGGGCGAGGGCTCCCTTCGGAAGGCGGCTGCCCCGGCCTGTGGGCCTTTGCGCTGGGCCTCTGCCGAGCTGGGCCTTCCCTCCGTGACAGCCCCGCCCCATGGGTGCGGGCAGAGCAGAGGCCACCCCAGCCCCGGGGCTCCCCGCCTCCACACCCCTGCCTAGCCCTGCAGGGGAGGGAATCTAAAAGTCTAAAGGAAACCAAAAATCACAAGAGAGAGGGAGGCTGAGATATGGAGAGGCGAGGAGAGAAGACACCCTGAAAGATCAGACAGCGAGGGCTGTGACGATGCTCCCCGTCACGGGGCTTCCAAGAGAGTCTGCGGAGGAAGGAAGGGGCAGGGAGGGAGGAGCAGAGAAGCAAGGAGGGAGGAAGGAGCAAGGGAGGAGGACAGATTCCCACAGGGCAGGGCGCGGGGTGACGGTGTGGGCTCCTGCATCCGAGCGTCTTGTTTCCTTATGTCGCTCCATGTTCCGGCTCTTTGCCCAGATGGTGCATTTATTCTCATGGCGTTTGCTGGCCCACCCCACCCCACCTTGCTCCGGGACCCCCGCGTTCATGCGAGGGGTCAGCCGTTCTGGATGCACGCTGGGCGCAGCTGGCATGTGCCTTTCGTTGTCAGCGCCTCTGTGTAGGAGTCACAGGCACACGGGGACCTTCTCCACGCCCCGCATCCCACTCCCCAAGAATAAGCCGAGCCCCACGGGTAACAGCTGCAGAGGAGACTAGGCAGATGGAATGGCCGCCTTCAGGTGGAGTAGAGCCCCGGCTTCCGGGAAGCCTTGCTCTGAGAAAGCCCCTTCTTTGGCGCCAGGACCCCGGTCCCACACACTCAGCATCACAGCGCTGCTGCCACATACGCGTACACAGAACGGCCATGTCCCCACAGGCGTTTCTGCATGTGAGGGTGACAGATGCATGGAGGGCATCTCGCCAAGCCCTGCCACCTCCTTGAAACCTTCCGAGATTGCCGCGTCCACTCCCACCCAGCCAGCCCTGTCCGCATCTCACTGACCACAGCAGCAGACGCGGGTATCGGCCTGATTTTTCAGGTTTTTTTTTTTAATGAGAAGTTGGATGCTGTGAGTCTCAAGCTGGTGAACCAAGCCGAGCTCACTGATATCTTGGCCTGCAGTATTCAAAAAAAAAAAAAAAAAAAGAACCTCAATAAAAAAAGACTTCAATCAGTTGCTATGTATAATAATCGGGATTTCACATTAAAACTCTGGATTTATGGCCTCTCTTTTAAAAAATCAGAAGATCTGGCAACAATTGGCCCACATTCCTCTTTTACAACCATCAGCTGGAGCTGAGTAGCAGCCATTAGATGGGACAAATATCTTCAGTTTACCAAAGCCCCTGCCACTCCTTGAGGGCCCTGGGGAACCCGGACGCTGAGCCCGTCCTCGCGGTTCCACCACCAACTGGCTGTGTGATCTTGAGCGAGTTCCTCGGCCTCTTTGTGCCTCGACTTTTCATCTGTCAAATGGGAGCAATAAAAATACCCTCCCTAAATCAGTTAGGCTCCGCTAGCTCAGTGTGTTGGGATTTTTTAAGTCTCCAAAATCTCATATAACAAAAGCTTATCTTTCCAGCCAGCGGGGTAATGTGAGTTGACAGGACGGGGTGCAGAGAAAGGACATGTAATCATCATGAGGACGGAGAGGCCCAGGGCCAAGGCGGGCCAGGCCAGCACAAGCCTGTCCAGTTTTTCCATCAGCAGCTCAGGGACCTGGGCATCAGCTTGGGGGAGGGGAATCCTATACCAACTCTGAACATTTTCACTTGGCAGCAACGCCGTCAACCTGACTCTCACCCCCTGGTCAACGTGATTCATCAGGCCTTGCCGACTGCCCAGGGGCTGAGACTGGCAACCCCCACGTCCGAGGGGGGATGGGAGGCTGCAGAGCTACAGCGACCCCCCAGCCCTGCTCCTCCTCCACCGCTCCCAAGCCCCTGAACCTCACTTCTTACTTCTGACTTTGTATTTTTTCTCTTTAAGAAGATCCCCCAGTTATACACGACCCTGCAAAACCTAGATCTGCCTCTGGCCGGAAACATCTGTTAAAAACCCCACAACATCCGTGTCTTCATCGACTTGCTGCTACGATGAAGTCGCTGACTCGTGGTGCTTTCAAGACAGTGCCCCGCACCCGCCCGCACCCTGTCGGGGCTGAGCTGTTGCTATGGGACGATAGTAAACACACAGTCTGACTCATGCCGGACACACACACACACTAAGTTTGCTTGGTAAGGAATGCTTGGTAAGGAATCAGTCGACATGAAGAAATCTATAATAATAATTATACAGCTAAGTCGTGTGTGTGAGTGTGTGTGTGTGTGTTGGGGCCTCTTGAATGGAAGGGCAGGACATCTGTGACCTTGATCCAGATCTCAGCCTCCATTTGGGCCCCTGGGGGTGGCCCTAGGTGACTTGTCTGCCCGTGAAGCTAAGTTCAGGGTCCCTTGAGGGGTGTGGGCAGCACAGGTGGGGATGCTATTTGCAGCAGAGAAAGCCAGGCCTTGGCGGGCACCCCTGGCTGGGAGGTGAGCCTGCAGACATTGTTCTTCTTGGTATTATAGGCCTGTGTGTCTGCGCCCTGCGTTATCCAAATAAAACGTCCCAGCCGTCCACTTCAGGCAGCCTCCCCCGCCCTGCCCCCACACAGTGTCACTGGCACACAGCTGTGGGTCCTTCTGCTCACAAGCTTTTCTGGTCAGAGACAGGAGCAGAAAGAAAGGCCCTCTCTGCTGAAGGAGCCGAGGCTGTGCCTGATACACCTTTCTCTGAGTTCTCTCCTCCCCTTTCCTGAGCTCCCAATCGTGATGTTTGCACACGCTCACAGGTCTGCTACTGGAAAGCAAGAGAGAATAAGGGGCACCCAGCACCCTAAGTCACCAACACAGCCCCATTCACGTGTCCTGGCTTCCGCTCACGGAGGGAGGGTCTTGGGCAAGCCCCTTAACCTCCCCGAATCCATTTCCTTACCTGGAAATAGGTTCCGAGCAAGGCAGGTAGCACCTGATGGACTGGGCCGTTACGATCCGTTTAAGGCACCTTGTTCGTGTACCGGGGTGGGGAAGCGTGTACCCCCATTAATTCTCACAATCAGCATGTGCTCAGTTTTTCTTGCTGCATAACCACACACTGGGCAGCCTCAGACAGCCCCCACTCAGCGCGTCTCCCCTCTGTGGGCAGAAGTCAGGTCACCTGGGTTCTCTGCAGAATCTCGCGAGGTCAAATCCAGGAGTCAGCCAAGCGGGGCTCTGCCTCCCTGCCCCTCCCGGCCCCTCCCAGCCCTTCCCTGTGGTTCTTTCCGCTTTCACAGGCAGCGAGGAGGCTTCAGGCCCGCCCCACTCTTTCAATCAAAGACTCAACTGATCGCGTCCAGCATCCCCCATCACCTCCACGTTTTAAGGTCAATTGACTGAGAACTTCAGTTCCACGTGCAAAAGTCCCTTCCACCGGCATCTGCAGGAGGGTTTGAGTGACCAGAAGAGAAGAATCTGGTGAGGGGGGTGGCACCTCGAGAATTCTGCCCACTCCACCATGAGTCTCAAACCTGGTTTCCCAGGCCTAGGATGGTGAGGAAGAAAGCTCCCAGCCAAATAACTGGGGGAAGCGGGGGTTAAACAGAGCGAAACCCGTTTTGTGAACAGTTTTCACATCAGGACCTTTCAGAGCCTTTAGCATGGCATTGTGACTCTCCGAGAGAGAAAGTTCCTGAACACCTTGAGCTGTAACTCTTCTGCCAGAGTGTCTGGAACCCTTATCACCAGTGTGGGCTACAACTATCAATGTTTCAAAAAGATGTCAGCATTTGGGGAGCCCAGCACCCAGGATGCATACGGAGAATTCCCTCTATCCTTATGCATCGATTCTTGGATATTTGTGAGCTGAGAGTTTCCAGTTGGCTCATGATGTCTGATGTCCTCCCGGATGACCCGTTTCCAGAAGGACTTCATTCCGTGTGGTCACCCAAGGGACTCCGCTCCTCTTCCCACAAGGCAAGGGCCACTGTACTGCACCAATAAGGGCACCCCAAGGGCTGCACTGGCCACAGTCTGAGGGCGCTCACTGCCTGCAGGCCCAGGGTTGGGCCTCTGTGGCCACACCCAGAAGCAGAGAGAAATGCTCCTTCTGGAAGGCAGCCCTTCCCTGCTGCCCGCCCTCCCTGGTGTCAGCAGCTCTCCATGCCACCCGGGGAAAGCTCTATGACTTGACCCATTTGGGATAGGACATCAGCTCACTTGTCACGCGATCTCCCCCTGACATTTCAGTGGGTTCGCCGTGACTGCTCCATTTCAACTGGTGGCTCGTTCTCCGCCTAAGGATCCCTTGGTCATCTTTGGGGAAATAGCAAGTATGATCTGGGGTCCCTAATAAATTGCAACTTCAGATGGAAGGTTGCTCTGGCTGGAGGCAAGTGATTAAACATTCAAATAGCACAGCAAGCTCATCAACAGACTTCTCCAAAAACAAAAAAGAGGGAGAAGCAACTTTATTCTCTCAGTTTGCATTTCAGAGCATTTCTCTACTGGGGTCAAATGTCTAAGATTTTGAAGCCCAGATTTGACTTTGAACAACCTCCGAGGTTCCTGTAACACACACTCTGTCGGACCTATCGAGGGCCAGGGATCCCGCCTGCGCATGCCTCGCCATCCAGTTCAATATCACCATGGCACCTAAAAGGTTTTTAATATAGATATTAAATATATCCATATCACCGCTCCAGTGAGAGCGCGACTGTGCTTTCTCCTCTGGGGTCTTCGAGCTATTTGCAGCTGACATAAACTATTAAAAATAAACCTACCCCGAGGAACCAGTCATTTTACACGGTATTAGGACTAATGTTATCATTTAAGTAGCTGCGGAGATTTGCCAGCTACAGAGGCCCAGATAATGATGGAAACATGATCGTGTGAGATAATCTTCCACGAGGAAATGACTTTCATCATCTGTAATATGTCGTTTAGATGCTTATTTAAGACTTATGCTATTGAACAAGTATCGATGCCTTCAACAGCACCAGAAGCATCGATGCCGTGATGACACAAAGGAGCAGACTCACTTGCGCACTCTGGGCTTGGAGGGTGAGCCTCTTGCCCGAGTTTACAACACCAGGGACAGGCAGACCCCAGCTTACCCCTGACTTCTGACTCCTCACACCAAACTCCCCGGCACTCCAGACAGCGACTCGGTCTTTGCTCTGATTTCCATGTCCTCTCCGCCCGTCGCTCCACTGGCCTCCTCCACCATGAATAAGAGACAGGACCCTACTAATGGCAAAACCTGGCAGGCACCCTCATTGCGGTCCCTGTCCCCCTCACTTGTCTCTCTTTTTTTTTTAAAGATTTATTTATTTATGCAGACAAGAGCTGGGGTATAGGCCAGAGCTGTGGGAGGTGAGAGGATTCACCAGAGACAGAGTGACTCAGCAGGGGAGCAGAACAGGTGGATCGACTGAAATCCACTGCTGAGGGGAGCAGCGGGGAGACAGGAGAGGTCTGCTGCACCATGTGGGTAGCTCCCTGGCCGGCTGGAGATCAAACGCATGCTTCAGAGGCTGCAGACAGCTTCATAGTGCTGTGCTTAACCCCTTGCACCACCAGGGAGGCCCCTCACTTGCCTCTCTTATAGGTGCTAGGATCCTGCAGACATGGGGGATTGGTTCTATATTAAAAAGAAAAATAATTTGCAGTAGGGGGTCCAGTATAGGGATGGAAAGGGGGTGAAGAAAGGACTCAGAGCAGGTTCTGGGGAGATCTGGAGGCACTGGGGGGCGTCTGGTGAAGCGGCACAGCTGGCCTGATGGGATTTGGCAAACTGGAGCCTGTCTCCTCGCTAGTCATTTTTACCTGCTGCATTTGCATATACATATGATATCTGTTATCCTAATTATATCTATTTTCCCAGGTACAGACAGACATACCCCAGAGTTGGGGTGCCCATTAGCAGATCACACGGGCCTCTGCAGCTGTGTTTTGATTAACAGAAAAGGTTCTTTGGCATCAGAGAACTGAAATCACCTTTTAGGGTATGACAAGCGCAGCCAAGCATCTCGCAAGTGAAAATCAGAGGTTTCTCTAAGGAAGGAGCGAGAACGACCACAAAGAATTAAAAGGAGAATAACCTTTAATGGTTTCAACTGTGAAAGCTCAGTCAGGCTTAAGGCTCGCCATCCATCAGCCAGCGTGGTATTGGGGGGCTCCTCGGGCCTGGGAGGGGGGCACGGGCAGGGGAGCCCTGGGGGAGCCCAACCCACCACTTTTCCAGGCTGGGCTCCAGCAGGGAGGACGGAGGTGAAGAGGCCAAGGCTGCGGGAGGAGGGGAGGCCACCCTATGGTGGGCGGGGTGTCCCCACCTGCCTGGGATGACTGACAAAGGAGATGCAAATCACTATGCAAATCTCCACGGGCTCCTGAGGCCTGTGGCTCAGGGGCTCCTTTTAGAACACATGGCTATTTCCAGGCCATGGACTCCCGCAAGCTCTCCTGGTGGCCTCCTTGGGAAGGGCGAGGCCGTTGGAGGCGCCCTGTGTCAGGCTACAGTTTACGGCGCAGTGTCGTAGGCGTGCTGAGGGTCGGCCGGCCAGGCTGGACTCGAGCCGGGGTGCACTAATGTCAAGGCAGATGCCATTTACTCTACAGTTCTCTGATGAAAATATTACACGGGGGCCTAGGGAGGCAAAGAACACCAGCCCAGGGCGGGGGCGTCCTCAGGCTCTCTCCCCCTCTTTGCGAGATACACACAGTCCCAAGCTGTGATGAATGGACACAGGGCTTCTCACGTCATGGTGGTGCAAAGCTCACCTAGCCCGGCTGGCGATGCGCAGTGCCGTGCAGTGTGGAGAGGCCGGGCAGAGCGGTCCCCAGGCAGCCCTCCACCTTGGGAAGCAGCCCAGGCCCTGTGGACGGCTCTGCATTTCCAGAACAATGTCCGGGGACTCTTGTGAGCTGGTCAATGCCTTGTCGCCAGCAGGTGCTGTGCTGGATGCCTTTGCCAGCTGCAGGCTCATGTGAGTGCCCGAGGGCCTTGGTGGTAGGAGGGGATAAGTTGCGGCATAGCAGTAGGTAAATTAAATGCATGTTGACTTAGAATGGGCCTATGGGGTGTAACCCCATCATACAAGGAGGAAAATCGGGAGCTGTACGGTCTCTCAGTGTGGGAGGGAAGGGGCGGCCCCTCGAGGGCTGGACCCCTGCTGCAGTGAGTGTGATGCGCTCCGGGGGCAGGGCGGACTCACTCTTGGGCTAGTCCTTTCCTTCCATGGCTATTGATTGAGGACGCACAACACGCCCCAGGCATTGGCCCAGGCAGCTAACTCCGCACCTGAGACGCGCCAGTACCAGCTGCACTAAGAGCTGGAAATAGACCGTCTGAGACTCATCTCCACTGGGCAGCCTCACGGGAAGAGCAGCTGAGCCACGGCCCCGTGGAGGGTGTGCCGTCCTGCCAGGGCTGCGGGAGTGTCTTCCAGCAGAGGTGCGCCTCGCAGCAAAAGGGGCCCGGTCTGAGAACCTAGAAGGAGGGGACTGGCAGGGGCTGGCGGGGCCGGGTGGGGGCTGGTGTGAGCCAGAGGAGAGCTGAAGTGAGCACCTAGTGCCCCGTTCAAGGCCTGGACTATTCTGGGTAGTCACTTCCTCCCACGAGGCCGTGTCAGCAGAGGTGGTCACTCTGGGAGAAGCAGAGTAAGAGGGGCCTGCTGGGGCCATGGCAGCCCCTCATTTCAAGTTCCCTGAGGGTCCTGAGATACTCACCCTCTCCCCTAAACCGGTTCCACCTGTGTGTCCATTGCTTGTGAACCACGGAGTCCTGAGCTATGGCAGCCTGCTGCTCTGCAAAGCCTCTGCCTGGACAATGTCACTCGCTGTGGAGAGTCCTCTCTGCTGTCCTCTCACCCTGCCCCCAACCAAGGGTCCCCTACGGGGGAGTCAGTAATTACACTGAGGAGAACCAGTCACAGACTCCGCTGAAGAGCATGACAAGTAAGTGGGCTCGTAGAGGCCGTGGGCGTGGCTGTGACACTCCCGGGCAGAGTCTCTGTGGCAGATGTGGTTTGGACCACCACTCGGACAAATTCCAGACTAGAAAGAACGTTAAACAAATAATGTCTCTTCATTCTGTTTATGCTGCTACTATGTCATGGAAGCGACTAGTAGCTAAAGAAAGAGCTGAACTGAATGGCCGGGATCAGTTTGGTGACGACACTGATGGCCTGGAGCCTTGCTGTAAGTCAAAGGCGAGGTGAACTAGCCATCGCTGTGGACGCTAAGTGCATTGCTGTCCCTTGTAGCGGCCGCGTCAACTCCCAACACCTGTACCCCGCCCCGGCCCCCACATCTGTGCAGTTGGGGGTTGGCTCCAGAGGGATTCCGAGGTTAATCACGCCCAGCATGTGTTTTGGTAGTAGTGATGCGACTCGAGTCTGGTCAGTGAAACTCAAGGACAGGTTTGCCAGAAGCTTCTGAGAAAGTTCTTTCATGCACTTTAGAGGGAATATGAAAGTCTGCTCTCACTTTGCCCCATGACCTGCACAGGAGCCTGCAGCCAACACCCACAGCCACAGAGGGGGAGCCCCTGGCTGAGGTTGAGGCTGGCCTGGGCCCGTGTCAGGGCCAAGGCCCTGGATTAGGCCCCTCTGAGCAGGCCTCGGTGTCAGCATGGCCTGAGGAGGTATCATGTTCTTAGCAGCTGAGCTCATCCCAGGTGAAACATTCCCAACAATAAAAAAGAGCCACGGACGATTAGGAACTAAGAGCACATCCCAGCTCTGCCACCTGATGCCCAAGAAATTAGGCTGTTGAGCCCACTCTGCCGAGGCTCCGCTTACCTGTCTACACGGCAGGCCATTAGTGTTACTGCAGTGGGTATTTGCCAACTGGGGCTATCTAGTCACCCCCAAATCCAAAACTCCTTTCAGGGGTCCCCCAGTGACATGTATGTACTATTGATGGAAGAGAGAGCCTGCCTGGTGATGTTAATGCTTAACAGACAAGACCCTTCTCCCCCACCTCCCCCCCCCCCCCCCCCCCGAGGCCTGGCCTGAGGCAGGTCTTGATGTCAGCTCAGCAAACCCAGGTGGAGCCACCCCAGGGCGCGAGAGGATCAGAAGTTGGGCTGGTCAGGGCGGCAGTGGTGGCACAGGCACAGCCTGCCCCTGGGGCTCTTCGGGCCCCTGATGCTTTCCACATCCTTGTGTTCCAGCCTCCAGACAATGCTGGCAGCCCCCCAGATTTCTCCAATAAACTCCTTCCTTCTGATATAGCAAGTCAACTTGGGTTGCTTGCAGCCAAGAACACTGCCAGATAAAAGGACCTTCTTTGTTGTGAAGTTTTACTGCGATGGCGCTGGTGAAGCATCTCATTGAAAGCCTGGCTCGCTGCATGTCAGCTATTGAGATGATGACGGACTCAGCTGGCCCCGTGAGGCGATGATCTGAGTTAAACACAGGGTTTTAATTGACCAAAAGGGGTGCTCAGAATCCCAGTTGCCAAATTGGCAACCTTCCCCTCCTCTCACCCAGACACGCAGACCCCGACGGCTTGGGGTCTCACGACGGTCACATCGCCCCTTGACAGCCCTTGATGAGCACAGCAGAAGGCAGGCACAGACCACCCAAACGCCAGCGCCAAAGACAAGAATATTGGTGACAATTTTGGCCGCAAGTCCGCCTCCCTAAGCAGGGCTGGCTAGCCCCAATGTAAAGCCCCTTAAGGTCTGGGGACACACAGACCGTGACTACCCCAGGAAGGGACAAGGACCTCTGGGCAGAGGTCAAGACCAGCTCCGAGGACAACTCATTATCCAGGATCATGTTCTGTCCACTCGGCCTGGCCTCCTTCCCGCCAAGCTCATTTTGAAGTGGCTGAAACTGCTTCTCACCTGCAGGAAAAAAGGCAAGTGGCTGGACTTTGTAATTTGGTGCCTTGCACCACGGATCGACCACACCATCAACATCATCGTCAACCGCATCTTCCCAACATTTACCACGTTGCTATCAAACCCAGGGAACAGCCACACAATTTAGGTGCATTAGTCTGTTTAATCCTTTTGAGGCCAAGTACTACTGTTGTCATAAATGCTGCTGAAAGAACCTGAGTGGCTTGCCCCCGGTCATAGGGCCTCAATGACGGAGCCACAATCCCCCCAGCTCTGCCAGGCCCTCACCCCGTAGCAGATCTCTGCGGCAGAAGAGCTCTGACGCTGCGCATCTTGGCTCTAATTTCAGCCTGCCTTATTCTCAACAGAACTTTCTCTGTGACTTAACAGCCACAGATAGAACTTTTGCTAAAGTGCCTTTGTGTTGTTATCTGGAAGATGGGTTTTACGCCCTGGTAGGCCAGGGGCGGTGGCTCCCACTTCTTCGATATCATAAACCCTTTTGTACCTGCCATAGAAACAGCTCGTGGCTCTTAAGGCAATTATGTTGATCATGCTCAGTGACTCTCTCTTGCAAAGCCTGGGGTGGGGTATACCCTTTTCTACAAGTTTGGCCTGCAGATCTCCCCTCACACGTCAGCACTGGGGGCGAGAAAAAAGATTATTTCTGAATGGAATCTCGGGTGTTCTGCCCCAGATTAATTGCTTTCAGTCCTATTTTGTGGAGTCCCAAGGTGTCAGTGGTGAAAAATGAATCCTAGCCGCACCACCTTGAGGAGGAAAAGAACCAGAAAGACACGCATCCTTCTGAACGGAGACTGTGCAGGCAGGCTGGGGTGTGTCTGCAGCCGTCTGGGGGGTGCAGCAGCTGGGGTCATCATGTCCACTCAGGAGGCGGGAGACCAGGGGATTAATAAGATGCCTCGATGGGGATGCCTGCAGCCCGGCCATTCCTCAGGCTGGACGCTGGCCTCTCACTGGCAGTAAGAGCCCGGGAGACAGCAGCCTGGCTGATAAACGCCCCCAAGCAAGCTTGCAGCAGTGAAACCACCCAGGGGCAACACTGCCCTCCGCCCCTGCACTTCCTGACCATGCTTCCTCGAGCCCCTCCAAGGATCGCCCTATTTTATAAACTGCTTGTGGTGTGGAGAGAGTGCAGAGCCCCCCAAAAGCCGCTGGAGGTTGTGGGAGCTCTTGGCATGGGGGAGGTGCAGAGCCCACAGGTGTGTCGACGCCTTCCAAATCGAACTACCCCAGGGAGGCCACACCTCGCAGGTCCTTCCTGGTGTCTTGGAGAGGAAAAGGCATCCTCCTGCCAAACTCTTTGCCTTACGAGCTTTTTCCCCTTCTTTTGTGTTTAAAAAAATAAACACGTGTAGATGTTGCGTCCAAGGTGGGGCTGAGCTCTCTGCCTGCCCTTCCCCGGCAACCTCCTGGTCTCTCTCAGCACGAGGCAGGCAGTGGCCAAAGACACCAGGGCCTGGTGCTGAATGCCACACAGGCACCCCCACTGGGCCTCGCCTCCTTACCTCCCTACACATACGGTCAGGAAGCAAACCCCCTTACTGTGCGCCCCCTTACTGTGCCAATGGCACAGGGGTGGGGCGTAAAAAGCAGGGCAAAGCTCTCGCTGGCCTTAGTGTTGAGTCCACAGCACTACAAGACTATAGCTTTGACGAGTCAGGAAAATACTATATAATGAGATCTGTCCATGCCAGTCATCTCAGATGCCTGCAGAATACTCACAGGTGGAACTGGGAGCACTTCCTCAGCACGATGGCCCCTTCTGCTACCTTTCTGCATGCCGAGCTGTCCTGTGCAGTGGCGGGTGGTTAGCAGCAGTGTGGAGCTGGGAACAAACCGTGTCATGACCACCTGCAATATGCCCAGGTATTGCCAAATGGCCCTGGGGGTGGGGATAGCCCCCAGGAGGAAACCACTGCTTCGTGCAAAGGTGCAGAGGTGACAAAGCCCACTGTGTCCAGAGTGTGGCGATGAACATTCCAGAGACTGCGCTGTTAACACCTACACCGTGGAGGTGTCCCGAGAACTGACAGCGAGGTGAGGAGGTGTCATCAAACTGTCATTCTCATCACCATCTCCAGCCACCCTTTCCAAGCGCAGCTCATATGCCAAGCACATGCCAGCTGCCCGACTCAGCCCACGTCCATCAAGAGTTGTGGTTATTAATGCCGGTGCCACACACTGGTGACTCAGAGGAATGGGCAGTCAGAAGCATAATTTTCACCAAATATGGAAAATTATATGGGACACCATGGCCAAGCTGCACTGTTCTGTACAGGGGGTGACTGGGGTGGGGGGGACATGTGCTTCTGTCCCTCAAAGGCTTGGCCCGGTCAGAACGGGGACACTCTGGACACAGGATGAGTGTAGAGCTGAGCGATGCCTCTAGGGGAAGGTCACTCGCCAAGGTGATCCCTCCCTGCCTTGCACAACTGATGCATCTGCTGGCCACTTATTTACACAGAGTGGTTCGTGACCGGGAGCAACGCATCTCCCAGGAGCTTGTTAGAAATTCGGCATCCAGTTCTCACCCCTGACCTTCCAATTCAGATTCGTCATTCCAGCAAGATCCCCAGGTTATCCGCGTGCATTAAACTTGAGACATGGCAGCAGGCAGCCGGCACCTGCCAGCCTTGGCGTGTGCGCCAGCCCTGTCCTGGGTTCATTCACTCAACAAACTTGTACCCAAAGCCTGCCATGTGCGCCATCCTCGGGGCCACAGCCTGGGGGCCACTGGTCACCCCTGGACAACAAGTGACTATGCGGAAGAAGCCGCTGGGTGCACAGGTGGGAAACAAAGCTCCTCCAAGCTGGGAGACGTGGAAATCCTGCTGCAGGTATTCAGAGCCAGGGCTTTGTTTAGACAACCTTTCCCCAACTTCCAGCTCTTTCTACCCTGTTACTACTTTTCAGCCACCATAGGGCAAAAAGAAGAAACAGAAGTTTCTACTTGCCTTAACTACTGAGGCGTACGGAAGGCAGGGTGGGGGGCTGCGGGGCTGTTTCTCAGACTGACTCCCCCTTCGGTCGTGGGCATGTCTGGAGCCAGGCAGGGTTTAATGCGCCGGGTGGGCTGGCTGGGGAGAGCCGCCTTCAGTTTCATCAGCTCCAAGTCACAGGCATTTAAAGATCACCCGTAAGACTAAACACAAAGCAACCACAGCTCTCAAGATAAACGAAAATGCACCCTCACGCTGTAGTGCCCGCATCCAAAATAGAAGTCCAGCTGACGTCCAGGCTGTGAATTCCGAAGTCCCTTGCTCCCCTGGGCTTCTGCGAGCTCGAAAGCTTTCTAGCTGACGTTTAGTTCCATTTAGTTTTGTTTTGTTTAGTTTTCTCATAAAGATGTCACGCGATCCCGTTGTAGGCATCCCACGGCTCCAAGACCGTGGTTCCAGGAAAATGACTCAGGGCCTCAGTTTCTCATCTGTGAAATGGGAGGCACAGAAACCAGGTCGCAGAGCCCCGGGGGAATTCGTGGTGCGAACAGACACGGCGTGCTCAGCCCACACTTGGGTCCCGAGCACACAAGTGGCAGACACCTTCTCCCTCCTCTCTCTGAGCTGGGGGGGGGGGTGGGGATACTGTGGTGGGGGTTGCTGCTGAGGGTTGAGGGTGCCTGAAGAATCTCAGGATTCTTAACACACAGGTTGAACTGCTGGGACCCCAAGGTGGCAGAGGCCCCTTCACATGCAGCTGGAGCTCAGGCCTGGAAGGAAGCTGGGGGCATCTCTGCCATGAGTTCTGTGGGCTCCCCGCGATGCTCGGACCGTGAGAAGACAGTGAAAGTTCCAGATGGGCAATGAAGCTGTTGGTCTGACCTCTGACCTCTCAGCTCAGAGAACTCCCCAAGACACAGCCCCATGAAAATGCCAGCCATTCCTTCCTTCCAGCCCCTCTTGCAGCCGTGAAGGGCACCAAGATACTGAGCCAGGAGCAGGGACCATGCCAATGCCCGCACCGGCCTTGTAGGGCCAGCGGTTTCCAGCGGCTCCTTCTCAGGAGCCATCCTGGAGCCACAGTCTAGAAAGGCGGACCTGACTCCCTCATCCTCTTAAGGAACCCGTAAGCACCCCAAGTCCTTAACAGGTCACTTCTCCGTTGAAATTAAAGTTTCTCTTGTTGAAGTTAACAGTCCTGGTGGAAGAATGTGTTTGGTTTTAAACTCAGCTTAAAGGGAAAATCCCCACCTTGACCTGCCTGTCCTGTATCTGATTGAGAGCTTCTTCAAATGAGCCCCTGAGCCATGGGCATCAGAGCTAATTGCACTCTAACTGCATGAAGCCTCCTGGTTCTTACTCCTAAATTGGAATATTTGGAGCTTGGGTTCAGATATATGTGTTTTTAGGAAGCCCCTACCCATCACACAATTGTTACACTCACTGAAGTGTGAGAACCACTGTTCCATTGTGCGGCCTCCGTTTTCCATGTAGATGGTTGAACATCTGTGGGGCGCAGTGTGATACAGGAAGAAGCTCCCTGTGACCAGAGGTAACTGGCCCTGAAGGCTCGGCTGCCCTAAGCACTAAGGGGATTCAACATCAGTACCCACTAGCCGCCTGTGGTCACCTGGCTGCCAGGTTCCAGACTACTCCAGGGCTACTCAAACTGTGGTCCACGGACCAGAGCCTGGGCCAGTCTATTCCCACTCTGCAACACTGTAACTAGAGGAATAAGCATGAAGAAGCCACTTTGGCACTTTTCCAAAATAACTCTATGTTTGCTGAATCTGTAATGCAATTTGGGGTTTATGTTTTGTGTGATTCTGTTTTCTATTCCATTTTTTACTAGTAATACAGTTTTATTATGTTCTATAAATGCATTGCTCCAAGACAGATTGGGGGAAAAAACTGGTCCTTCATTATAAGTGATCTATGCCACTATCTATCCAGAATAATCATCCCTGCAGGAAAACATGAGCAGGTTTGGGGGTTATAAGCGTTTCGGTTCAGTCTCGGCCCTAAAGTCCGTCTGGATGTGTCTGGGGGACTGTGACCTCATCACGGACAAGGCCTCTTATTCCGAGACTAGATCGGGGCCCGTCAGAGGGCTTTGTTCCCGAGTAGACTAATAAAAAGAACCACTGCAACTCAGAATTACAGCACATATTGGTTTTTTCGGGCCTGCTGTACGTGCCTGAAAATCAACCCCAGCCCCAGCCCCACCAAGCCAGTCGTCATCCCTAAATCAACTGTCACTGTCCCCCGGAGAACTTCGAGGGCTCAAGTGTCTACTAACAGTGACAATTGCCATTTCTCTTTAAATTCCTGTTCCGTAACATCCATCGCCAACGTTCTCTTTGAAGCAAGAAGCCTGATTTTTCCACTTTATTGAGATACCGTTGGAGGATACCGAGGCGCGCAGGAGTAAACTGCACATGGTGATCAGTTTTGAGAAGTGTCCATAACTCCCAACCGTCACCACAGTCAGGAGAAGAAACATCTCAGTTACTCTAATAACAACCTTCCCTCCGCTGCACTTGGGAGCACGCTGTAGGTTTTCTTTCCGTTCTGGATCCCACACTCAGCGCCGCTCTGCTGAAGCTCATCCTCGTCATGGCAAGTCTCGGTAGTTCATTCCCTCCATTCACCTGGGAAGACCAATTTTTAAAATGGGAATTGTGATCCCCTCATCCTCTGCAAAGTAGCGCATAAGGAGGAGAGAGGAATAGGGAAGAAAAAGGTGCAAGTTCTCCCGAGTCCCCCTCCTCCGGCCGTGGCCCATCTGCTTGTGCCCTGCCCTTGGCCCGGGGCACGCTAGTCCCCAGAGCCTATGGCAGCAGACACCTCTCACCATTCACAGCTCGGCTGCCTTCCCTGGCCCCCCTACTGTTCCTCCTGATGCCTCTCCCCAAGTCACTTTCCATGACTCCACGCAAATTCACGCTGTTCCAAGTACTTTTCATTCTCTGAATTAATTGAATTTGTTTTTAATATCTGTTCCCTCCAAGGGTGGGAAACACGAGGGAGATTATATGTCTTGTTCAAAATTATAGTCTTCATGGTCCAAATCAGACTGGCACATAATATGTGCTCAATAAATGGTGGTTAAAAGGACATACAAGTCAAAGAATAAACGAGGAGGTGAAGGGTGTTGACTTATATTTTTTAAAGTCAGAAAACCTTGGGTTTCGGAAAATCTCAGAAATCCCCAACACGGTGAAGACACATGGGAGGCCTCTCAGCCACATTGGGGGCGACTCCCCCACCAGCTCCGAGGCCAGGAGGGGAACCGACAGGGCAGCTGGCCAAGAACAGAAACCTGCTTGATGCAATGGTGAGGAGCCCGGTCCGGCCAGCCTCCCCCCAGTACCCGCTGGCTCCGCGGCTCCTGCAGATCATCTGAGATGCTAACTCACGTCTCACTCCCTCTGCTAGTGAGCACCGAGACCCGGAAGTCCACTCACGTGTAATTTACATACTTCCAAGCTCCTAAGAGCCTCGAAATACAGCCCCTGAGGGTCCCCTGGCACTATTTTGAGTAGAAGGACATCGAGTGACAGATTAAATCGAGTTTGCTCCCTGGACCCTGGGGAGGAAAGCAACCTCACCCTCCACTCGCTGACATCTGCAAGCATCTCAAACTACATGTGCTGCCAGATGTGGCCCATGGATGACGCCGCTATCACGTGAACACGGGGCCCGGTGCCATTTTCTCTCTCCCATCCGCTCCACTCCACGGCTACAGGTATCTGTCGCTCAGACTTTCATTCTGTTCCCAGATTGCAACCATTGCCAGGGTTTTCATCTCAACGCCGGGGGGTGGGGGCTGCAGACTCCTTTGCTCTCTGCCACTGAATGTTCCACAGGACCGAGCCCAGCATGGTCACAGCACCGGCGCTGACGCACTCCCTGCGGCAGCCACGTGGGATCTGAATCCAAACCCCGCGTGGACAGGCAGGCCCGGAGGAGGACTTTCCTTCTCGAATAGTGGGTCTGGTCACAGAGCTTGGTTATTCCCCACAACCTGACAAAAATGGAAAGCAGACAGCTAGAAAAACAAGGCCTAGGTAACTGCAGTAAGCGGTTTGTGCCTTTCAAGGGGCCTAAAGAAAACAGCACCTGTCTTATTCTTTTGTTTTCTGCACAACGCAAAGGAGTCTAAACAATCAAAGAAACAAATATGTGAGCCAGAAAGAAAGAAAGAAAACCAGGGGAAGCGGGCTGGGACCTAGGCCGCAGGCCACCTGCATGTCCGCCTGTGCCCATGACCCTTCCTGATGGATGAAGATGGTCCGGCTTGGCCCAGGAGACCCACGTGCGCATGTGGGCTCCATGCACAATCTGCTCTAGTTTCAATTTCTTTTATGGCTGGGACTTCCTGTTAGAGTGCTAGAAATTCCCTGGGGTGCCCTGCTCTGATACAGCCCCCTTCACCCCCAAAGCTGAGGCTCCCACACACTCCCAGGAAATACTGTGATGTGTTGGATTAATTGCCTGTGAGCCAGGAGAGGAGTGACAGTGTTTGCTGCCTGGTTCTATCCCCCGAGCCCAGCACATCACACTGTAGAGTGAATGAACAAATAAATGGATGGATGAATAGGGAATGATATTTTAACCATATTATATCATTTGATCCTCATAATAACCCCGTGAAGTAATAACAATAATAGTTAACACTTATATTGTGCTAATTATATGCCAGTCACTATTCTAAATTCTTCATACATATTAACTCTTTTAACCCTCAAGAGCTCCATGGAATAAGGACTATTATTATCTCCATTTAACAGATGAAGAAACCGTTGGAGGCATGTGGAAGCTGCGGGCTAGGAGGAGGCAGGGCTGACGGCTTGCTGGGTGATCTCCGCTCCATTGCAGGGAGCAGGAAAAGTGGGGGAGTGAGATTTATGAGACCAAGGCCCCCCATACATGGTGCACGCCGAGGGTGATGTTTCCAGGGCGCTGTTAAATGACTGACTGATAAACAGCCTGACTGGGGCCGGGTATGCCGGGCGGAGTGAGGATGGCTGCTGCAAATATCTGAAATCCATACAAGAGAGATTGACCCCCGGGGCTGCGACAAAAGGCTGGTTTTCTCGGTAGTATTCGACCCAGGGGAGAAAGAGAAAGCAGAAACAAACCTGGGGCGCGCGGGCGCCACCCCAGCGCTCCTGAAGTCAGTTTGTTTTGGTTACAGGGGAGATCTGCTGGCACCGTCCCACATTCAGTTCCCGGGCAAAGGCCACAGCTCTGCGCCAAGTTCTAAGCAAAAGTCACCAGCATGTGAGCGAGGCTCACAACGAAATACGTCAAAGAGCCCCGAGGGGTGTGAGACCCGGATGAGAGCATGGAAGCCAGGACAGAATGAGGCTTCTACATGGGAAGAGGAAAAAAAGTTGCAGCTCGTCCTTGACATTCGCGTGTAGGTGGTGATGGTTTCAGGATTATGACTTCAGAGCTAACTGCTTCTGTTCTGAGAGGGCGCAAGCAGGCAGGGAGGCACAGATTAGGGATTGGGGAAAGGTTAGTCTCTGAAATTTAGGACCCCACACTACGCTGGGTGTTCCCCTTAAAGAGCGCGGGGTTGGTATTGTGGCCGGACAGAGGAGGATGGAAACTGAGAGGAAGAAGCCCTAGAGCACTCATCAGGAGCCCGTCCTTAGGGAAGGGAGGC
This sequence comes from Talpa europaea, assembly GCF_964194135.1. NCBI lineage: Eukaryota > Metazoa > Chordata > Mammalia > Eulipotyphla > Talpidae > Talpa > Talpa europaea. The sequence continues at coordinate 2,528,692 of NC_140084.1, read as the reverse complement.
AGCAGATGGGTAGGCTCTCCACCTCGCCCGCCGCCCATTCCTCCTTCACGCGTCCCGCACGTGGAGTTGCAAGGATGCAGGCTGAGCTGCAACAGGATCAAACTGAAGTTTGTGGCGACAACTCCGGCTCGAGCTGCAGCCCCAGGAAGAGTCCCTCTTCTCGCCCTCTTCCCATAGAGAGACCCAGTAATATTCCCCGTGGAAGCCACACCTCGGCTAAGACTCGTGGGATTTGTAAATCACCAATAATACGCGTGACAGGCAGATCTTGCCCCAGGCTGCCCCGCAGACAAGAGCCAGGACCTCAGGACAGTTCCGAAGCCAGACTCGGCTGGTTGATTTCTACCAAACAGAAACAAAAAGGTGCTTTCCTCCCTGAAGCCTGGCCAGAGAGAAGTCACCCCAGGCTCGCTCTCGCCGCACACAACTTTTAGAAAACCGAGATGCACATTTGCTTGAGGGTGTTTGATCTGTTCTTTACAAAGGCAGCTTTTGCTGCAGAGAGTGGCAGATACACATATTTTTTTTTAAGAAAGTTGCAAAGAGATTTGCAAAATTAGTTCATCCAGGAGTTCCCCTGGGAAGGTCACCTGGGAGGATCTTCATGAGTGAAAATGAGTTTCCTGGGGGGGTCTCTGTGACACCCCCCACCGCCCAGAGTCAGGACGACAAGCACCCCAAACCTACCCCCAGCAGATGACCGGTGAGAACTAATCACTGGCGCCCCAAGTCCTACTTCCTGAGCCCCGAGATGGGCATCTGTAAGCTGGGGGGTGGGGGTGTTTCTGAACATCCTGGGCGCTGGGTTCCAAGAATTAGCCTCACTCTAGTGCATGGGGACATTTCTTTTTTTCTTTCTTTCTTTCTTTTTTTTCACGCTCAGAAAACCGCAAAGGGATTTTACCCAAAAGGAAGCAAAGATTTTCTTTTTATAAATTCCATTAGTCCTTTGCACTTTCTCTCCCTCGAGACGCTTCCTCGGGGGACACTGTATCCCGGAGACCCCTTGGCGAGGCGCTGCTGCAGGCGGGGCGCAGCAAGTTGAGGTGCAGCCTCGGCGTGCAGGGGAGGCAACACCGCGGCTCTCGCCGGCGCCGGCGAAGTCGCTTCTCCATCCCCGCGCGGGCGCGGCCGGCAGGAGCGGCGGGACCGGCCGGCAGCAGAGCGGGACCCTCGGCTGGGGCGCGCGCGGGCGGCTGCCGAGCCCGCCCCGGGCTCCCCGGCGCTGGAGCTCCCGCCGGAGCCGGCGCCCTGGCGCCTGTCCCCCGCGCTGCGCCCGGCGCCGGTCTGGGGAGAGCCTCCGCGCGGGCGCCGCGAGCACCCCGAAAGCGCGCCTTCTCGCCGCGGGAGCCCAGCGGCCGGGGAGCTCGCGCGCCAAGTTTGCGCCGCCTCGGCTCTGCCCGCGCCCAGGCCGCGGGTTCGAGGCTGCTGCGGTGGCCAGGCAGGGTCTGGGATGTGAGCGACAGCCCTTGAGTCAAGGAAGGAGTTTCTGGAACTCCCGGGAAAGCCAAGTCCCGGGGTTTGGAGAATAACCCAGCCTGCGGTGGGCTTTCCAAACTCGCTTTTTGCCGTCTTTGCCCTGCGCCCTCCTCCCGCCGCTGCAGCCCCAACCCTAGGAAAGACCCCCAGGCGCGGGGAGCTAACCACCTCGCCCCCTCCCTCTGCCGCCGCAAACTTTCAGGCAAGAAAAATACAAATAAACTCGAGTGATTCATGCGGAGGCTTGTGCGCCCCCGGCCCAACACAGACCGGCACCGGCACCGGCACCGGCACCGCCACGCACGGGTCCCTCCCACCTCCTCTTAGGGGAGGGACTGGGAACCTGATCTCTGGGCTCCAGCCCCGATAGCCTCCCCATCAATAACGCTGATGCCCGGGACGCCTCTCCACCCCCGCCCCCGGGGCGCCGCGGCTGCCCTGTGGCCGCTGCTCGCGAGGTGTGAGAAAACGAAACCTCCTCCGCGGCCCTGCGAGCCTCGGCCGGGGGCGGGGGGCCAGGCCCGGGGCTGAGGAAACGCGGGTACAGGCTGGGCGCGTGGGGTGGCCTTCCCTGCAGCACCCTACCAGGGCGCCACCCCTGCAGGCGGCAGAGGAGGCTCCCCGGCCCAGGTCAGGCCTCCTTCCAGGCTCCATCCGGGCGCGGGGTCAGGGTCAGGCTGGGCCCGAGTAAGCGTTGTTTTTTGTGGTTTTTGGTTTTTGCTTTTTTTTTTTTTTTTTTTTTTCCGGGCGGGGTACAGAGAACCAGGCCTTGGACGGGGGTGGCCCAACACCCTCCCCCCGTCCCAGGATCAGGGACCCAGCAGAGGAGCAGGGAAAGCCCTTCTCCTGGAACTCAGCCGTGGCCCGAGGTCTTGGGGCACAGCCCTTAGGCCCCGCGGCCCAGCAGGACGCTCTGTGTCGGGAAAACCCGGGAGCCTCGCGGGTCGAACCCCGGCACCAAGCTCCCCAAATGGGAGTTTGCACAACTCGCCGTGCACCTCCCCCGGGTGCTGCTCTGTGTACCCACAAGGTCACGACCTGGCGCAGCAGCTGCCTCGCCACAGGCCACCCCGTTCCCGAGCGCGGCTCAGTCCTCAGGGCCGGGTCCCCGCGTGGAAGCCGCAAGCCCGACGCCCCCAGCAGCCGCGCCGGCCTGGACCGTGGACGGCGCGGCCCCGGGTGGAGCGCGCGGGGCTCCCGGTGCGCGCGGGGACGGGCTCCGGCTGCGACTCCTCGCTCGCGCGGGCCGCCTTCCTCCCGCTCGCCCCAGAGTAAAAATGAACCCCCAATCTGGTCCGTTTCTATTTATTTAATTATTTCTTTGCCTAGCGGCACGCGAAGCCTCACCCAAACCCCAACAGGGCTGCGCCCGCGGCAGCGAACCGCGGAACTTGGGCCCGAGACAATGGCTGGTAATTGATGTATTCCCATCAACAATACAGACCCGTTCTCCGCTCCCCGCCATTCTGACCACCCCCTCCCCCACCCCACCCCCAACTCCCTTCCCCTCTCTCCCGGCCGCGGAGGGAGAGAAAACAAACAAGAAATTAGCGGGGGACCAGGCGCACGGAGCGAGGCGCCCCCTCTACGCCGTCGAGGACGCCAAAGAACGAAAAAAGTTATTAAAGTTTGGATCCCCCAATTAATTCGTCTCTCCTCGCCCCCTTTTTAATTAAATATCGGGAAGCCTCTGCGGCGTGCGCATTTCGTTTGGTTGTTTGTTTTGGTTTGGGGGGGCGGGCGAAGCGCTTTTTTCCCCTCCCCGAATCTTAATCACACGTGGGGCGAGGAACGAACACGTGTGAGGCGGTGCGCGGAGCTTCCCCGGCGCGCGCGGCGCTCCCGGGACGCGGGTTTGCGGGGTCGCCAGCCCGCGGGGCTCCCGGCAGCGTGCGGCGGCGCCCCGGAGGCCCCGACTTTCCAGAATCCGCGAGGGCTGAGCACCCGCGCGGGCGGCTCCGAGCGCGGGCGCATTCGTAGAAACGAGTGTGCAAGTGCGCACGGGCGCGGCCGTGGACCTGGGAGTGCGCGAGTTCGTGTGTCCGAGCAGGGCAGGGTGGGCAGGGGATTGGCGCTGGCTCCTGCACACTTTCCCGGGGGTCCGGGGGGCGCGGGCGGCTCGCACCCCAGGAGCAGGCAGATCCATCTTTGCCGAGGGATCTCTTTAAATATTCAGTGAGAAATAATGGCATTTGAAGCACCACCTAAGGAAACATTATTATCTTCATTCTTCAACATCAGCCTCCCTGATAGCTTCGTTTGTCTTTTTATCAAAATCTACTGTAACCAACAGGACCCGGGGAGGCCGGGCGCGCGAGGCGGGCGCGCGCGGGGGGTGCGTGTGCGTGCGGGGCCGAGCCTGGGGGGCCGGGGGGGAAAAGGCGAGGCGGGAGCGGACAGGCGAGGAGAGCGCGCACAGGGCACGAGAAAGAAGTTCTCCCGAGAAACACCCCCAGGTCGGCAGGAGGAAAACATCCACGTTCACCCGCACCCGCAAGATTTAGCTTGATATGCAGAGGAGACCCAAAAAATCTAAGCGCAAAAGAGTCGTTTGGGGGAGCTCCTCGAGGCGCTCCGGTCGCCAAGCTGCGCCCACTTCCCGCGAACCGGCCGCGGGGCGCTCCGGCCTCCAAGGAGCTTCCGAATTGGGGCGTCCTTATGAGCCCTCTCCGCGGCCGATGGCGAGATAGCGCGGGGATTGAGTGTCTGTCCCCCCGCCCTCCCCGAGCCCTCAGCCGAAGTTTAGTTTGTCCTTCGGGCGCGAGACTTCGGGAACCCTGGAGCGAGGCGCCCCCGCGGCTCGAGGGGGCAGCGCCCGGCGGAGCCCAGGACTGAGCCTCAGGTTCGCGGGCGCCGGAGCCCAGCGCGGGGCGCGCGGGGCGCGGTTCTGGGGCGCGGGGCGGCGGGCGGCCTCCCAGCGCCGGGAGGTGGCAATGGAGCGAGAAGTTTGGGCGCCGCGCGGGCGGGCGCCGGGGGGAGCCCCTGCGGGGCGCGCGCAGGTACCCCTCGCCCACCCGGGCGCTGCGCCGGCGCCGCTCGGCCCGATCCGGGGGCGCCCCTCTCCGCCGCGCGGGGAGCCGGGGGCCCCGGCGCCCGCCTCGCCCGAGGCCCGGCCGGGCCGCCCTCCCGGGGCCGGGGGCGGGTGGGCGCGCGCGGGGCGCCGGGCCCCCCCTCCCCCACCGCGGGAGCCGAACTCGCAGCCGGGCCGGTCCCCGCTCTCCGCCCGCCCCGGGCTCGGCGGCGCCACGGTCGCCTCCCCGCGGAGTGACGCGCCCTGCAGCCAACCCGGGCGGCCGGGGGGGAGGTCCGGGAGGGGTCCTGGGCGGAGCCGGGCCGCCCCTTATCCCACGGGCTCGGGGCTGCGTCTCCCGAAAACTTCAGCCCTAATTGTCCTGGGAATGTCCGAGGTAGAGAAAGGGCCGAGCGCGCGCCCGGGCGGCGGCGGGGTCCGGGCCCGCAGCGAGGACCGGGGCGGCGGGAGCGCAGCCGCCCCTCCCCCCCAGCCCCGTCACGTCCCCAAACCTTGCCTCGGTCCTCTTCGCGCGCCCCGCGAGCCCGCGGCCGGCCGTGGAGAGCCCGGGGAGCCGGCGCGCAGGGCCGGGCGCGGCGGGCGGGCGGGAGGCCGGCCGGGGCGGGAGGCGGCCCGGCGTGGGGCCGGCGCTCGCTCCCCCACTCGCTTATTTTTTTTTATGGGCGCGGGGGTGGGCTGCGTCCTGGCGGCTCTCAAAGAAACGAAGAAACACTCACGACACGGGACTTCCTCCCCCAGACCCCGCCACGGGGCTCCCTCCCCCCGCGCCCCGCGCGCCCCGCGCGCCCCGCGCCCCGCGCCGGAGTCGGGAACTTCGCGGCGCGCCCGCCGCCCGCGCCCCCGGCCGGCCGCCCGCGCCCCACCCCACCCCGCCCCACCCCCCGCGCCCCCCGCGCCCCCCGGCGGCCGCGCCCCGGGGCGCGCATGCTAATGCGGGGCGGCCCGGCCCGCGGCGCGGGGGGGCGCGCGGGGGCGCCGGCCGGCCCGGGGGCGCGGAGGCTGGGGGCCGGCCCGGCGGCGCGGCCGCGGAGTCCCGGGCGGTCGCCAAGAGGGTTAACCCGGCGCCGGGCGGCGCGGCGCGCAGAGCCAGCCCCGCGGCCGGCTTATTGGGCCAGCGCGCGGAGAGACAGGGGTCTGCAGCAAATCACGGGCTAATTGATTAAGGCGAGCGGGTTTGAATAGCGCTGGCCCGGTGCCAATCGCCTTTCAAAGAGCCCCTCTATGATTAATCGCAATGCATTATTGATAATCATAATTATAGCAGGACACATGCGCGCTGCGCCCCGGGCCGGGGAGCCGCGGAGGGGGCGGGCGGGCCGGCGGGCGGGGGGAGCCGCCGCGCCGCTCGATTTCCGTAATTTTGAGAAGATTTTTTTTTAGTAATTTTTTATTCTGCCCCAGCTGATGTGTGAGCCAGCATGTCGCGGAGGAAGCAAGCGAAGCCTCAACATTTCCAGTCCGACCCCGAAGTGGCCTCGCTCCCTCGGCGCGATGGTGAGTGCTCCGGCCCGCGCCGCGGACACACGCGGGCACACGCGCAGCACGCGCGCTCACACTCACGCACCCTCGGACCCACGCTCACGCGGCGCCCCGCGCCCGCCGCCCCGCGCGCCCCGCCGAGGCGCTGGGGGCTTCTTTCTTTTTGGTTTTCGAGGCGCCCTCGCCGGACTGCTCCCCTCCCCCGCCCCCGGAGCGCACGCTCCTCCCGGCCGGGTCTTTCCGGAGTTGCTGGGCCCTCCCGGGGGAGGCGAGCGGGCCCGCGGGCCTGGCGCCCCGCGCCCCCTGCTCCCGGGAGCCGAGCCGGGGAGCGGCCGAGCCGCGGTCCCCACGCGGGGCCGGCGGAGCCGGGCTGCGCCCTCGCGCCCCCGGGCCCCGGCTCTCCCCGCGCCGCCCCCGGACCCCGGCCCCGCCGCGGCCGCCCGGGCCCGGCCGCCCTCGGGGAGGAAGTTTACTCGGCGCTCGGGGCCGGACTCCGGGTCTCGGGGAGCTCCCTGCGCCGCGCCCCCCCTCCGCCGCGCTCACGCGCCACCTGGACCCGCGCGCCGGAGTGGGGTGCCCTTGGAGACCCGGAGCCGCGGGGAGATGACCGTTGGTGTCGGGGCGCCGGCGCCCGGCGCGCGGGGGTCGCGGCCGGGGTGGGGAGAGGTCGCTGTGCCCGGGCGCCCCCGGAGCGCCGGGGTCAGGCTCCCCGAGGCTCTCCCCGCGCCTGGTCCCCGGCACTTGCACACCCCCGCCCCCAAGAAATGTTTCGGTGCGGCGTGCGCCCGCGGAGGAGGTGGTCGCCCCGGCTTCCAGGAGGCTGAGGGTCGCTTTCCAGGGCTGGGGGCTGGGGGGCCATCTCGCCAGAGGAAATCCCCCCTGAAGCGGGCAACCTGCTTTTTTCGACGAGGAAGACAATCGCGGGGTCCCCTGGGGGGATGAACAAGTCCAGAACAAAGTTTGCGCGAGAGAGCTGAGGCCGAGAGGGGCAGCGGGCCGGGCCGGGCACTGGGGGGACGGAGGGGGGCCCCGCGGTGCCTCCCGGCCCCTGAAGGTGTTTCGCATTCGGGGCCGGCGGCGCCCGGGCCCAGCGCCCGAGGCGATGCCGCCGCGCCGGGACTCGGCTCCCGCGACGCTGCCTCTCGGCTGCGGGAGGACCGGCGGCCGCTCCGGCCGGGGCCCGGGGCACGCGGGGTGCCCCTGGAGATGCTCCAGTCCCGGGAGACATTTTGGGATCTGGAGAAGGGGCCTGGGGCCGGACAAGGCTCTGAGGCCGCCCTGAGCTCCGCGCTCTGCGCGCTGGACGCTGCCCGGCCGGGCCCGGCCCCGCGCCTTCCCCAGAGGCCTGCTCCTCGGCGGACCTGGGCTCCGGCGCCCCTGGACCCGGGCGGAGAAGCCCTGGGGCTTTCCCTCCCTTCACCCCGACTGTCAGGAAGTGAAAGGGCCCGCCGGGCTTGAGGGGTGCCTGGAAGAAATTGGGGAGAGCTGAGACCAAGTTTAAAAAGTGTTTACAATATGGTCCCCCCACCCCAGTACTTTGCAAAGCTTGCAGGCTCCCCAGCCTCCTCCGCAGCTTCTCAGTCTGCAGAGAGAGCCCCAGAAACCCTCTGTCCACCCCAGGCCCCCCCCAAACCCGGCAGGGAGGTAAAGGAGGCGAAACTCCCAAGGCCGCTGCGGCCCCTCCGAGCCTTTTTCTGGGTTTTCTCAGCTGATTCCTGCTGCTGCTCGCCCCCAATTCCCATCTCCCCCAAAGTTTCTGGTGAGGCTCTCCCCACCGAAATACTAGTAAAAGTTAACGATTTGTGTGCGACAAACCGAAAGGCAGGCAAAGAAAGTGTTTTCGCCTTTTGGGGGGGTACATTTGTACTGTTTTTGACATTTTCCAAAAAAAGAAAAAAAACAACAAAACAACCACCCCATGTGGGCTTCATGGAGAGATGAAGCTGGCCAGATCTTTGCTAATCCTGGATGCAGAATTTTTAATAGCGAAGGCTTCCCATAAAGCCTCGGTGGAAAAGGAGTTCACTGCCTCTTGCCATCGCTACTTACTAGGAGTGGGTTGTTATTTTATTTTATTTTATTTTTTTGGTTTATTTGAGCTGTGAGGTAAACGAAGCAAGTTTCTTTTCTTTTTTTCTCTTCTTTTCTTCCTACCTTCCTTCTTCTTTTTTTTTTTTTTCCTTTTTCTCCTGCAAAGCTGGCTCATTGTCCTAAGAAGCAGTAAACTGTTAGTGGCTCCCCAGGAAAGCTTCCCTGCAGCCCCTTTCGCACCTCCCTGTGCCCCTTCTCTTGTTCTTCCATAGGAATGGCTTTAGGTTATGACTGTTTTTACATGGTGGAACAATAAGTTGGGAAGAGGCTGCCTAGAGGGTAGATTTTGTAACAGGGTTACAGGATTTAGTGTGTTGTAATCATATTAGTACACAGCCTCCCAACTCCAGCTCTTTCTCGTTGGGGAGCAGTTGTGAGGTGCATGGAATGGAGAGTCACCACAGATCTCAAAGTTACCTTTAAAATGTCACCACCCTGTCTGCAGTGAACGCAGCAGTGTCCCCACAAAGCACACACTTCCAGGAGCTTTTGGGGTTTTGTTCTTTGTTTGGGGCTTGTTATTTTTCCTATTTTTTTTTTCATCTGTAAAGGTTGTTAAGTTTGTAGAGGTCGATCCCTCAGTTAGACAAGGTGCTTCCTTTTTCTTCTGTGTTGAAATGATCTGAAAATATGGCCAGAGAAATAGGAAGCGTACCAAATAAAATCTAGTCGGTGCTCTCATCCTAAGCGAGCACTTATTTTAGGACTTCAGCCCGGAATGGGACCTAGAAAAGTTTGTCGTCCCCAGTTAGAGTCTTTAGAGTCGCCCTGGAGGGACCAGGGCTGGCGCTGCGTGTCTCGCTTGTGTGTGTTTGTGTGTGTGCGGCTACAAAGAAACCCCCGGCCCTGCTCACCAGCACCGCTGACTTGGTCGGCAGAAGCTCAAAAAAACAAAATTATTTGGATAGTCTTCCAGTATTCGCATTTTAATTCTATTTTGGTGCAGCTGTAATACCAGAAACACCCTAAAATAAACTTGGGAATTTTTCTGTTTCTTGTGAAACTGAGATTATGGCAGCTATGACTTGTCTCTTAGATGATATTCAACAAGTCTCGCAGTACTTGTAGAAAGAAAGATGACTAGCGGTGGGAAAATCGCTTCCTGAGAGAAATAATTCTGAGCAAAGGGAATATTGGAACCTAGTGGTTTTCTATGTGGGTTCTTAGAGAGATTTGGGTTTCAGGGCTCTGTGTGTGTGTGTGTGTGTGTGTGTGTGTGTGTGAGAGAGAGAGAGAGACAGAGAGACAGAGAGACAGAGAGAGAGAGATTTTTCTTCCTAGGGTGGTGTTTTTAAGCTTTCTGTAATCTCCATGTAGCTTCCAGGTATTTATGAAGAAAGTATTTTGGTGCTCACCTTTTTCAAGGAAAAGATAATATTGGAAGAAAGATAAAAGCATCATGGGCTCCATCTAAAACATTGACTCTCATATAAAGTATCATAAAATTTCTCTTCTTTATATTAATAATGAAATTCTATTATTTACCAAAGTAATTTACTCATTGTGGGCAGCTTAATGGCAACACATTGATTTCTGGGCCCAAAAGGTTAGAGAGAACTATAATTAATTGCTTTTTTTGAAAAACTGACACCTGCAAGATAAGGCCGTTGGAAAGAATTCATGTTTAATCAGGCCTATTTTAAGTGTGGGGCATAATGGAAGATTCTGGATGAGAAAATGCTAACTGTTTTGGGGGGATTTACTTCAGACTGCACATACTTCTTGAACGACAAACACACACACGTACACACAAAGTCTATAGCTGAGCATGAGACAGTATGTGTGAAAGTGATTGTGTGATACTGAACATTTTTGTGGTTTATTTTACATCAAGTTTCGCCTATGATTTATAGGCACGAGCGCCAATTAATGGGTTATTCTTTGGGGACTTTATTTCATTTCTTTATCCTTCTGCAGGTAGCAAATTGTCGTTACCTATAGTCTTGCAGAAGGCAGGACCCTGAATTTTTAGTGTGAAGATCTTCTGGGGGGCCTGGGGGAGATATGGGTAGTTCTCTAAGATTTTTGAGATTGTTCAAAGCTCTAGGCAGTCTTAACTTGGTTTCTCTAAGACACATCCTGGTACAGCTGGTCATAGCTTCCAAAATTATTCTGAGGTTATCAAAACTGAAGCAACTTAGCAGTAAAGCAAAGGAGATAGTAAATTACCCTGAGAACCAGCACCTCCCCGCCCCCCCCCAAAAAAGAAAAAAGTTGGTGTGCCAGGCATTTGAAAACCTGCTCGTGAGAAGCTGTTTTAACCTTTGCTAGCCTCCCCCCATGCAAAGGTGACAAGGTCCAGATCATAATATTGTCCTTCAGTATCTTCCCAGTGACCCCCAAATTGAGTCTTGCTAGTCACTTAGCAGGAAGTTAGTAGTTTATTTTAGTTTCACCTTATCAGCTTGCCTTCTTTTCCTAACCTTATTCCCCTGTCACCCTCAGATGCCAGACCCCCAAAGGGGAAGATTGACAGGTAGTTCCCATCGCTCCGTTTTACCCTCAAACAACTGGGATTTAGTTTCTTGTGCCTCTGCCAATGTTTATGTAGTCAAAGTTTAGATCTCGCCTTAAGGAGTCTCTCTTTTACGCGTCACTGGAATAGGAAAGCCACAAAGAAGTTTTTGAACAAACCCTTGCAACTGGAACCCCATCTAGTGTTCAGGTCGATTCATCCAAGGGGAAGACATTTTCCCTTTCATTTATTGTGTTCATGAGGTGGGCTTGTAGCAGGAGTTTAAAAGGAGTGTCTTGTCGGTGCTATTATTTTTTCAAAGACCTCACTGGTCCTCTTCACTGGAGGATGCACTGATCCTGGTCAGGCTCACGGAGGGGTCTTGCGGGGTGCCAGTAAATTTGTCATTTGGCTGCATATCACACAGAGGAAACTTCAGTCATTACAGAAAATATGCGCAGCATATGTTGTGATGTTTAACATTTTTCTGGAATCTTAAGCTGGACATTCAGATTCAGGTTTTTCCCAAGTCTGTGCAAAAAAAAAAAAAAAAAAAGATAAAAGACCAATCAATCAAAAATGTTGGTGCTAGCCTTTCTAAATTAAATTAGTCTACGAAAAGGAACAGCCTGCTAAAAAATAGGCACCCAAACCACAATCGTGAGAGGTTCTGTTAAAAATGCTAATGTGATTTTAAGGCAATGGGAAGGAGAGAAAAGGATGTTTCTGAGGAGCTCCAGAAAAGAAAACTGAATGTGGTTAAGTGTGGTTGTTGGTATTTGGTTTGGTTTTGTTTTTTCCTGACTGGCTAAGCCTTTCTGTGTGGGGGCATAGTTTTATTTTTATTTTTCTTACTAGGTATCTTGGGACACTTGAGTTTGCTGCTTCCTATTCTGCAGTGTTTGGTTCAGAGGGTGAAAAACTGACCCATTTGAATTGGACAGCAAACTCAAACATCTGAGATTTCAGGAGAAATTGGATGGAGCTATAAATTTGCCCCCTCCCCCTCAAAAAAAAAAAACAAAACAAACAGAAAATTCCAACGATCTTTTTGTGTGTGTGTACATACATACTTAGAAAACCACTACTTCTTAAAATTGAACAGGATTACAAAATTGCTTTAATTTGTATGCAAAATGCATAGAAAAGGAACTGGAATGTTATTTTCACCAACAGGCAGGAACAAGGCAACTGTATTTACTATAATGGGGTCACCAGTTGCAATCCTGTGTAACAGATTATTGAGAAAGAGATACAAGATAGCAGACAGAAAAATGAATTAGAACGAGTGTGTGAGTGTGTCTTATTGCAAGTTAACATATTCTTGGTAGTTAAAGATTCAAACTAGTCCTCTTATTTTATAGGTTTTTTTTTTTTCAAGGCTGTTTCATTGGAATTCTGTTCAGATGCAGATAGATTTAAAGTTAAGAACTATTACAGTGTAGCGACACCTGCTTTTGAAATAAATCAAAATAGATACCGGGATTTTTTTTTTTTTCGGTGTTCATAAACATCAGGAAATTAAATTAGTTGACTCTACGGTGAGATCAAATGTCAGCTTATTAAAATGTTGTGAAAATCTGAGCTAAAATACGGGCAGCTTTTTAACACAGTCTCTTTCTTAGAAGCAAGCAGGCATTTATTTTTAAGCGTCTACATTTTCCGTCCAGTTAGCACAATCCTAAATATAAAAATGTTCAGGTTGAAAACTTGAAAATTCTCAAGTGAGTCTTGAAGCAGCACAAATACAGAATCTGAGCCCAGGAAAGTAAAAATCAGCTAAATCCCGTAAAGTAACCTTCTTTTTATTTTCTCTATATATTATTATGAGAATATCAGATGTTTGCAAGTTATAAAGAATTAAAATGCCCTTTAATCGTGAACACAGATGTGCTAAATATTTGAAGCAACTACATTGTAATGTGTACAATTGATGAAGTCAGTTTTCTGATTTCCCTTGCTAGTTATTTAGTTCTGAATCTGTCATTATTTGTCTAAGCCCAGCTGACCAAGCAAAACTGTGTTTTAAAGTGGCTTTATGTTTTGATAAATGTGAGCTGGTTGAAAAGTATTTTCCACTGAATGCAGAGCTTAATAGAACATGCTGACATAATAGTTTTAATGCATTTTGTTGAAAATGTGTGAACAAACAGAATAGCTTTTGTTCCTTCATAATTGGCTGTAAAAGTAGATGGAAACATAACCATTACATATGGAAATGTGCAAAGAGAAAGAAATAACATTTCTGTTGAATATATTAGGAATTGCATTTCCTAGTTTAAAATAAGCATCTGAAATGGATGCATCATTTAAAATTGGTTGTCAAAATAAGAAGCTTTAAACAGAATTTTTGTCACATTATTTTTGTCCCAAGTTAAGCAACATAACTTTAGTGAATTTCGTTTAATATTTTGTTTATATTATTTTAAGGCAGGGAGAGAGACAGAAAGGGCTTAAAACAGCACCTTGAATGTGCACAGGAATCTGGTGCCAATTAGGATGATTAAACATTAAATTAAAACTGAATCAGTATTGGTATTTTCTGCTACAGCGAAGATTTGTTTGGTATTGTTAATGCATTTTGCACTATATCTTTGTGGAGATTAAAAGATGGTATTAGGAAAGCTAGCTTGTTAAGTATAACTTAGCTGCTCAAACACCACTCCCAGCAGAATAAAGTGTGCATGCATTTGGCTTCCTCACCGGGGCTTCTGATCAACTTCGGCATCTCTCAAGGCAAATGGAGTTAAGGAATTTTCAGAAGTTAGCATTTAGGTATTAATTATATTTTCTGGCATGGAAAGCTGCTCCAGCTTTTTGTGGAGTTTACTACAAAGGGGCAATTGCTTGGCTCTTTTGAGTTGACTCTGAAGTTTCCCCAAAAAAGCTGCATTTTGATTTTGCATTTATTCATATTTGCAATTAGGTTGTTTTTTTTTTTTTTTTTTCCCCTGCAAGTTTTCTGGGAGATTCAATTTGGAAGTCATGGAAACTAACTATTATCTGATTCAGTTCTGCAGAAAAGCATGCAGGGAGGTAATCCTTGAATTAAACAGTTTTTTTTTTTTTTCACAGCCTTCGGAGATGACCACACACCATTTGTACAACAGAAGTTGGTGTTCCCCATGCTGGGCAAACAATGGGACGCCATCCTGTCTTTGAATAGGGTGTTAGCTTGGAGTTGGAGATTTTTATGTTTAATTTACAAATGGATCTTAGCGAGAAGAAATCTGAGCAACCAGTGGAAACAAACATGAAATAAAGGGATTTTTATAATGAAAGGTTCGGGACAATCTGTTAAACAATTGATAACAGTTAAGAGCAAACTGATTTTAAAGGCATTCAGACAGGAGAATTACAAAGCATTTCCAAACTCTAAACCAAGGAATTATTTCTTCTCTTCCCCTTAACTGCACATCCTTCTTTAAGTTGATGTTAAATCACAAATGTAAATCTTGTGCCAGTTTTTATATATATCTATATAAGAGCTCTTTTGATGAAATATTTAGAGGCGTAATGTTGCCATTTGGAGCATCGTGGCATATATTCTTTGATTAGTGGGATGGTGGCCAGGGTTGCATTCTTTAATTTTAAAAATAAACATGCCAGGGGAAGATATATAGATGCGAGGCCAGCCTTGTAATGGATTATGATCATTGTGTTTCTCTTCATGGTGTGTGTGTGTGTGTGTGTGTGTGTGTCTTTTTTGTTTTCAACTGAGTCTGGAAGATTTCTCACTGATGCGACCAGAGTTTGTCATCAAGGATCAGCCTGAGCTCAGGTTCTAGGTAGGGACTGGAGGTGATTTTCAAGTTGTCAATCTTCAACTCCACGCTGATATGCATTTTTTTCTCCTCTTGTCAGCAACTGATTGGAACCTGAATGACTACAAATTAGTTTAGTGACAGGACAAACTGTCACAGATATCTTTGAATTGGTTGAAAATGAATAAGGTTGACAGAAACTCAAGAGCCTAATAAGTCCTCAGAATGGCTGCTGGACCCTCGCAGGATGAGTAGACAATAAGGTGTATAAAATATTGGAAATCAATACTTTGCTATGGAATTTCATTATGCACCGATGTCTTCCGTTCATACCATTTTATATTTTGATGGATTATCTGAACCATCACCACCTGAGGTAGCAGATGGGTAGAAGTTCCTCCAGCGCCCTTAAAATTTAATTAGGAGTGTTCTTGGGTGATATTGATCAGTTTTCAGGGCCTACAGTTGTGAGTCGTGTAGGTAGAAGACAACTGATTAATCCCCTTCCTTGTTTTGAAGTCAGAGGTGACTCTGCGTGTCCCGGCCCCCTTTCTAACCCCGAGCCTTTTGATGTTCGCAGGAGACACAGAGAAGTGTCACCCGAATCGCATCGCTAAGAGCAAGGACGCCCACGTCTGTGGTCGGTGCTGTGCCGAGTTCTTTGAATTATCAGATCTTCTGCTTCACAAGAAGAACTGTACTAAAAATCAATTAGTTCTCATCGTCAATGAAAGTCCAGCCTCCCCACCTGAAACCTTCTCCCCCACCCCCCCTCCCGATAATCCGGATGAACAAGTGAATGACACAGTTAACAAAACAGAGCAAGGGGACGGCAGCGACCTTTCAGAACACAACGGACTTGACACGGAAGAGTCCATGGAGGCGGAGGCCCCGGCGGCTCACAGAGGCGGCAGTGGCGTCCCGGGCGGGGGCCACGGCGGGGCCACGCCAGGCTGCAGCGGCAGCGCCTCCACAGGTACCTCAGCGATCACAACCTCTCTACCTCAACTCGGGGACCTGACGACACTGGGCAGCTTCTCCGTGATCAACAGCAACGTCATCATCGAGAACCTCCAGAGCACCAAGGTGGCCGTGGCCCAGTTCTCCCAGGAAGCGAGGTGCAGCGGGGCGTCGGGGGGCAAGCTGGCCGTCCCGGCCCTCATGGAGCAACTCTTAGCACTGCAGCAACAGCAGATCCACCAGCTGCAACTGATCGAACAGATTCGTCACCAAATATTGCTGTTGGCTTCTCAGAACGCAGACTTGCCAACATCTTCGAGTCCTTCTCAAGGTACTTTACGGACATCTGCCAACCCCTTGTCCACACTAAGTTCCCATTTATCTCAGCAGCTGGCAGCAGCAGCTGGATTAGCACAGAGCCTCGCTAGCCAATCTGCCAGCATCAGCGGTGTGAAACAGCTCCCCCCCATCCAGCTACCTCAGAGCAGTTCTGGCAACACCATCCTACCACCCAACAGCGGCTCTTCTCCCACTGTTAACATATTGGCAGCAGCGGTCACCACCCCATCCTCAGAAAAAGTGGCTTCGAGCGCGGGTGCCCCCCAGGCCAGCAACCCAGCAGTCTCGGCATCATCCTCACCAGCTTTTGCAATAAGCAGTTTGTTAAGTCCTGCATCTAATCCACTTCTACCTCAGCCGGCCCCTGCTAACTCGGTGTTCCCCAGCCCTTTGCCCAACCTTGGAACAACTGCAGAGGATCTAAACTCCTTGTCTGCCTTGGCCCAGCAAAGAAAAAGCAAGCCACCAAATGTCACTGCCTTCGAAGCGAAAAGCACTTCCGACGAGGCGTTCTTCAAACACAAGTGCAGGTTCTGTGCGAAGGTCTTCGGGAGCGACAGTGCCTTGCAGATCCACCTGCGCTCCCACACAGGAGAGAGGCCGTTCAAGTGCAACATCTGCGGGAACCGGTTCTCCACCAAGGGGAACCTCAAGGTCCACTTTCAGCGCCACAAAGAGAAATACCCTCATATCCAGATGAACCCCTATCCCGTGCCTGAGCATTTGGACAATATCCCCACGAGCACCGGCATTCCCTACGGCATGTCCATCCCTCCGGAGAAGCCGGTCACCAGCTGGCTCGACACCAAACCGGTCCTGCCCACCCTCACCACTTCGGTCGGCCTGCCGTTGCCCCCCACCCTCCCGAGCCTCGCGCCCTTCATCAAGACGGAAGAGCCAGCCCCCATCCCCATCAGCCATGCTGCCGCCAGCCCCCCGGGCTCAGTCAAAAGCGACTCGGGGGCCCCTGAGCCTGGCACCCGAAACCAGGGGGGGCTCCCAGAAGAGGGCGAGGGGTCCACCGTCCCCACCTCCGGCGCCAAGAGCGAGGAGGGCGGCGTGGTCGCCGGCTCGGCCCCGGCTGTGGGCGGCAGCGCCCTGAGCTCCCCGGCAGCCGACTGCGGCCCGGGCCACGCCGCCACCTTCTCCAACCCGCTGCTGCCGCTCATGTCCGAGCAGTTCAAGGCCAAGTTTCCCTTCGGGGGCCTCCTGGACTCCGCGCAGGCCTCGGAGACGTCCAAGCTGCAGCAGCTGGTGGAAAACATCGACAAGAAGGCCACCGACCCCAACGAGTGCATCATCTGCCACCGCGTGCTCAGCTGCCAGAGCGCCCTGAAGATGCACTACCGCACGCACACGGGCGAGCGGCCCTTCAAGTGCAAGATCTGCGGCCGCGCCTTCACCACGAAAGGGAACCTCAAGACCCACTACAGCGTCCACCGCGCGATGCCCCCGCTCCGAGTCCAGCACTCCTGCCCCATCTGCCAGAAGAAGTTCACCAACGCCGTGGTCCTGCAGCAGCACATCCGCATGCACATGGGGGGGCAGATCCCCAACACCCCGGTCCCTGACAGCTACCCCGAGTCCATGGAGTCCGACACCGGCTCCTTCGATGAGAAAAATCTCGACGACCTCGACAACTTCTCCGACGAGAACATGGACGACTGTCCCGAGGGCAGCATCCCCGACACGCCCAAGTCCGCGGACGCGTCCCAGGACAGCTTGTCATCCTCGCCGCTGCCCCTCGAGATGTCAAGCATCGCTGCTTTGGAAAATCAGATGAAGATGATCAACGCCGGCCTGGCGGAGCAGCTGCAGGCCAGCCTGAAGTCGGTGGAGAACGGGTCGGTGGAAGGGGACGTGCTGACCAACGACTCGTCCTCGGTGGGGGGCGACATGGAGAGCCAGAGCGCCGGCAGCCCGGCCATCTCGGAGTCCACCTCCTCCATGCAGGCCCTGTCCCCCTCCAACAGCACCCAGGACTTCCACAAGTCTCCCAGCGTGGAGGAGAAGCTGCAGAGAGCGGCCCCGAGCGAGTTTGCCAACGGCCTGTCCCCCGCCCCCGTCAACGGCGGGGCCTTGGACCTGACCTCCAGCCACGCCGAGAAAATCATCAAAGAAGATTCTTTGGGGATCCTCTTCCCGTTCAGAGACCGGGGTAAATTTAAAAACACTGCTTGCGACATTTGTGGCAAAACCTTTGCTTGTCAGAGTGCCTTGGACATTCACTACAGAAGTCATACCAAAGAGAGACCATTTATTTGCACAGTTTGCAATCGTGGCTTTTCCACAAAGGGTAATTTGAAGCAGCACATGTTGACACATCAGATGCGAGATCTACCATCACAGCTCTTCGAGCCCAGCTCCAACCTCGGCCCTAATCAGAACTCGGCGGCCATTCCCGCCAACTCGGTGTCGTCGCTCATCAAGACGGAGGTCAACGGCTTCGTGCATTTTACTCCTCAGGACGGTAAGGACCCCCCCGCCAGTCAAGTCCCCCCGGGGCCTCTGTCATCCTCCGCCACGTCCCCGGTCCTGCTCCCGGCTCTGCCCCGGAGAACCCCCAAACAGCACTACTGCAACACGTGTGGCAAGACCTTCTCCTCATCCAGCGCCCTGCAGATTCACGAGAGAACTCACACTGGAGAGAAACCCTTTGCTTGCACTATTTGTGGAAGAGCGTTCACAACTAAAGGCAATCTTAAGGTACCTCACCCACCTGTGCCTCACCCACCCACCCCTGCCGCCCTCCTCGCCGCTGACCGCGCGCCATGCCCGCTCCCCCGGTCACCCACCCCGGCGCCTGCTGCGGGTGGGCACCGCGCCGGGCAGCGGGGCAGGCTGAGCCATCCGAACGTCAGGATGCAGTGAATAATTTGGTACCTGGGCGAAGCAGCGGCCTAGCCGTTGTCTTGCTAAGTGCACCAAATGAATGGCTTCACGTACCAAGGCGGACAGCCCGCGTGGCCACCGCTATTGATTAAAGACCTCCTTGTGGCCGCGCGCCGCCCGTGCCACTTAATAATCGCCGCGCTCCACGCGCCCGCATCTCTATGCAGAGCTCGGCCGGCCGGCCCGGCTGGGTTTGCTAAAAACAGTAGCCTCAGCGCCCTGCTAATGGGTATTATGATAATTGATCAGCCAACGGTTCCTACCGATAGGTGCCGGCAATAAAGCAAATACGCTCGAGTTCTAGAGCAACACTTGAACACGCCACTGTGTACATTTTTCTGTTGACAGAGTATTTCTCGGGAGGTCGCTGCCCGTAATGTGAGATGAATAATTACTTTCTGCCTTTCCTCTCCGTGCGCAGGCCCTCCTCTGGGCAATCAGTGAGGGGTGCTCTCTTCCCGTCTGAAAAGGACATTCATAGGGTAAAGGGTGTCAGATACAATACTTACCATCGCAATGAGAGTGGACATAACAATCTCGCCCTGCGAGGAGCTATCTGCGACTGACTGGCTCGCTGGAGGCCATTATAAGCTAAATACACATAATAAAAAAAAGAGTAAGTAAGGCATCTTGGCCCAGAAGAGGACAGGCTGCCCAGGGCTCGGCGGGCGGACACGTTATTGCTAGTCGGCCGGAGTGGCCGCTCCTGTCTGGCTCGTAATAAGAATAGACGTTTAGGCCACTTGCTTTGTCGAGTGTTGGGATATGAGTTGCGACAGATTCAACTATTAAGCTTCTCCCTCCTCTCTCTCTCTCCCCCGCCCCTCCCCGTCGCAGGTACACATGGGCACGCACATGTGGAACAGCACCCCCGCGCGCCGGGGGCGGCGGCTCTCTGTGGACGGCCCGATGACATTTCTAGGAGGCAACCCCGTCAAGTTCCCAGAAATGTTCCAGAAGGATTTGGCAGCCAGGTCAGGAAGTGGGGATCCTTCCAGTTTCTGGAATCAGTATGCAGCCGCGCTCTCCAACGGGCTGGCCATGAAGGCCAATGAGATCTCCGTCATTCAGAATGGTGGCATCCCTCCAATTCCTGGAAGCCTCGGCAGCGGGAGCAGCTCACCTATTAGTGGGCTGACGGGAAACCTGGAGAAGCTCCAGAACTCGGAGCCCAGCGCTCCTCTGGCTGGCCTGGAGAAAATGGCAAGTAGCGAGAACGGAACCAACTTCCGTTTCACCCGCTTCGTGGAGGACAGCAAGGAGATCGTCACAAGCTAAAGCAGCTCTGGCTGGGCTAAGGCCTTCCTGCTCCCATCAAGACCCCTGGTGGCCGCTTCCTCCCTACCCACCTCCCCCCTCCCTCCTGCTGCCCCCAGATCTATGAACTACATTACGAAGACGTTCTTTTGTACCTTGTTCAACTTCTAGAGTTCTAAGAAAGCTTATTTATTAGTGATATAACCTTGCTTTGCAAACAGAATGCAAGCGTTAACTTTGGTCTTCTGTATTTTGGACTAAATACTAATTGACTAGAGTGCTGTAAACTTGCTGTAACATTTATGGCGATTGCAAGTTGCCCTGCTAGGCGGTCTTAATCTGGCATTAACTTATTTTCTATATCCAGTTTAATATGAATCTGGTGTTGATGCGATGCCTCAGTGATGCATTAGATCTCTAATAAAGTCTGTATATAAATGTTCACTTTGATCCTGCTGGAAAATTTTATCAGCAAACACATTGTCTAATCTTTCGAAACAGAATTAAGGCAAGGACTGAAATTACAGACTGAACAGTGTGGTTCTTTGAAAGGTTTGGTTGGTTTGTTTTTTTGTTGTTTTTTTTTTTATTCTAAGATTCAACCTGCTTTTTTTTTTTTTTTGTAGATTTAACCATTTCCGTTTTGAACTGCTATTTGTATTGTGCTTTTTACTTGAGTCGTCCTCAATGTTAATAAGTTTCTGTACAGTAATAAGCACGCAGAATTCTTTAGAGAAATACAAGTGTTGTTTTGGTAGTTGAAACTGAGACGTAACATTTTGCCTTGTAGGTATATTCACAATAGACTGTGTGTGCTGGAATCTCACAGTGCTGCTAAGTATAGCATCTTGAACAACCTTCAGTGGAGAAAATGTAGATGCTCTTGTATATACAATAAGAAATATCACTTTCATTAAAATGTACATATGTTCCTTACAAGAGCAAATGCTTCTTCTTGATCAAGACAGCAGGTATAGTGTTTGTTTATTTTGTATTAGGTATGGAAGAAAAAAAAATTGGACTGTTACATGCACTTTCTTGGAAAGTTGAAAGGAAAGGGGGGGGTCCAATTTCTTTAACATTTAATACTTACTAACAACAGAGATACTGTAATTTTACTCAAGTAATCAAATACATTTTTTTTTGCAACAGATAAAACAGAATACTGTGTCTGTGTTTTTAGAGTGCGTTTTTACTCAGTGATCCCCAGAAGTGGATGTTCCCTTCACCCCAGGCCTCAGAAAATTGCAATTGTAAAAGGCATAACAGAAACAGATTTGCATGGGGCTTTTTTTTTTCCTTAAAATTAGATGCTTTAGGTGTATTTTCCCAATCTTCAGTCCCAATGTGGTCATTTTCTACAACTTTCTCCACCCCCACTGCCAAAAAAAAAAAAAGAAAAGAAAAGAAAAAGAAAAAGAAAATCAGGGAAAAAGGTGTCATAGGAAGTTTCATCTCAGCAGGTAAGTGTCCTCAAACAGGCCAACCGTGCGGAGGTGGACTTGGGCTTCACTTCAGCTGTTGTGGTTTCACTTCACTGGATGGAGTCCTGTTTTTCCAGGCGGCTGAGAGCAGGGAAGCCAGAGAATTCCCGATGCAGCGGGGGTTATATAATCTGACTCTGAAGCTGGGCCTCTACCCAGCGAGGTCAACATGTTCTTTATTTAATTAGTCTTTTAGGCATTTAAACACACATGCATGTTTGGAAGAAAAAGTCAACTACAAAGGATAGGACGAGTCAACTTGAATATTTCATCATCAAAATTCTACCTGATTTTTTCTCCTTTTAGTTCTAGGGGAAATAGGTTTTCCTCCTGAGCACTATAGTGGGGTGAGCAGACAGAGGGGGGAGTTGGTGTCTGGAAGGGGCGCTGAATTTTTTTCTTGCAGAGGGGTGGTGAGTCAGCAGCAGCCAGTGGCCCTGAGCCCAGGTAAGGGAGAAAACCTGCCCAAGGGCTGAGCCTGGCAGGGCATTCTGGACCCTGGGTGCTGACCCCCGGCCAGGGCAATCAGAGGATGAGCGACCAAACAGGAGGGGTGGGGGTGGGGTGTGAGCGGCTCCCTGAGGCTGAGGTTTCAGTGAGCTGACATTTTAGGGGGATCTTTCTTGATTGTGCCTCCCCACACCTGGCCTGTGCCCCAAGGGAGACCCTTTTTCTCCAGTGGGGACCAGGAGAGAAGGTTGGATTTCTGGCCAGAAACTCTTGTTCAACGCAGACTATAGGGGAACAATTTCCATCCCTTCTCCAAGGCTGGTGGGGCAAGAGAAGGGGGCTTGGGCCTGCGTGGTCCTAGGGACCTGGCGCCTCTTCCCAAAGCTGGAGCAGCCTGGAAACACACTGGGGCCCCCCGAAAGTACAAGCCAGGAGAGGGGCTCGCTTCCGCAGCACCCCCTCTGCGCACACCCGCCTGCGCCCTTGAGCCCTCTCCAAAGAGGCCCAACCCACCTTGGTCCCGAGGCGCCGGCTGCAGCGCCCGCTCTCCAGCCCCCCAGCCCCCCGCCCTGGCCCCCATCCCACAGGCCCCCAGGCTCCCCACTTTCCCACCCCCCAGGCTCCCCACCGCCTGCCTGGCGCAGGGGCGCAGCCCCACCCCACAGGGGCCGCGCTGCGCATCCATTTCCAAGAGGCCAGCGGTCTGGCTAATCTCCCTCCCCCCTCACCGCCAAACCCCCCTTCTAGCGTTTTCTCTAAGTTAAGGGGCGCAAAAGCAGCTTTTCGACAGATTTTCGTGGCAACCGAAGCCTGGGCAGAGGTCGGGGCTGGGGTCTGGGTCCTGCCTCTCGCCTCCTCTCTGCGGCGGCCCCAGCCTGTGCGTCCACCCTCCACCCACCCTCCAGGGTATCGACCAGCACCTGCCCACGCCCCTTCCATTGATTTCCAGAACACGATCGCCCACAGCCCGGCCTCCCCTCGCCGTGTGACCAGCACATTTAGGCCCTCGGCTCCCCTGGCAGAAGAAAAATGGTTTATATTTGCAAAGCAACAGGGTTTATTGCAGCAGATGATGCGGACGCACCACCCCCAGCCTCCTCCCCAAGCCTCCCGGCAGGACGCCCTCAAGTTTCCTCCCAGCTCTTCCCCTTCTGCAACTTGCCTTTCATGCAGGTAGCTTGGGAAGCACCGAGAACCGAATTTCCTGGGCTGCTGCTGCCTGGAGTGATAACAGCTACATTCACAAAAGTTTTCTACTAAAAACACTCATTGGGGTAAAATACTCATTTGCCTCCAGTTCCTTTTTTCAAAAATCTCAATTGCAAAAATACAGAAAAGGACAGAGAGTAACAGAACCAGCCCCCTTGAGCCCGTCTCTCAAAATTTACAAATGTTGGTAACTTGGAGGTTTTTCGTGTTTTTTTTTTTTTTAATAACTTCTGCTTTTTTTTCCATTCTGTCTCACAGTGTTGCTGTGAGAAGCAAGAGAGACCTTGATCCTCTCTCCTCCCTCCTCTTCCTGTGTCTTTCCTACCCTCCCAGCCCCACGGCTTCTTTCTCCTGCCTTCACACGCATTCGTGCAGGGGCCTCCTTTCTGGAAAATACACTTGGGTCCAGCAGTTTGGTGATTGATAGGGAGCCAAGGGGAAAATGAATGACAAAGGACAGACCCAAGCAGCCCAGGACCCCTCAGGCCAGAGATTGGGGGGGCAGGGGAGTGTGAGTGGGGGGGGGCAGGACCCTCCAGGTCTGCTGTGATACCTGAAGCTGACTTTGGACTTGGAATTTTCACATCTCCATCCCACCAGCCAGGGTTTATTCAACTGGCTGATGGGGGGGGGGGGGGCCTCGCAATCTTTTTGAATTAAGAGAAAAAAGTGTTCCTACAGAAAATCCTAAATGATTTGCAGTTGACATAAATTTCTAGCAGTAGATTATTTGCTTATTGGTTTTGGCGTGTTGTGAATGTCAAGAATGAGAGAACTTTTAGAAAAAGTGCTCCCACTCAGTTAAAACTTCGCAGTCCTGTTAGAAAAATAAAGCATTGAAGTCTTTACTAGGAGTTACACACTCTAGCCCGAATAAAACAACTGTCAGAGGGGGTAACAAAGTGGGAAAAAATGTAAAGTGAATTTCAAAAGGCCCCACAATAAAAGACAATCTGAGATTCACAGAAAGTGGAGACGGATAAGACAGGAATTAGGTCATCTGGGCCAGACCCCAGGAAATATGTTTAGATCAAAGCCTGCTCTGTTAGGATAAACAACACGGGGCCCAGTGGGTCCTACCAATATTTTCATGTCCGTGCTCAGCGTTGCTAATCTCACCAGCGATATTTGACGAAAGGGGGTAAAAATCACAACTGTAAAAATGACAGTAAAAAATGTCCTCTCGACTATCATAGGAAGATAAAGATTTAGATTTGAGCTAAAAAGTAACAAGATCCAGGCCCAGATCAACACAAGTTTCCTGGAATTTCAGCACGAGTGAGTTATCTAACCCCAACCATTGTTCCCTCCTTGCGCGCCCCCCACCCCCCCACTGAAGAGACCAGATGATTTACATAAAAGAAATTGTTAAATTTTAACTGCAGGAGGCAGACTTTTGGGTTCACTTATTCTACATTCCTTAGGGACCTCCCTCCCCCCCCCACCAGCCCTGCTCCTGCCAGCCCCCCAGGCGGCAGCTGCCAGCTGTGGCTGGTCCTGAGGCCAGTCTTCAGGTTTGGGTGCTCTTTCCCCTACGGGCAGATGCAGCGAGCAGGACCGTGCGTCACAGGAGCCTGGCGCTGGCCCCACACCACCCGGCAGCCGTTGATGTTTTAGCAGCTAAGTCCAGGTCCCGGGCAAAACCTTCTCTCACCACAGAGTTGATGGCCTTAGTCCAACTACCAGGGAACATTTGCTAGATAGAAACATCCAGAAAGGGGACAGGAAATCCCAGAGAAGGAAAATTCACCCAGGCTAAATCCAGGGTTGGAGTTCCTTGCTGTGCCTGGTTTCCTCTTAACTGTTTAAACATATGATTTGGCTCCTCCTGTGTTTCTAGGACCATCTGAGCTCCGGTTTAACAAAGACTCAGGGATCGCCTGTCAGCTTGGCTCTGCCCTCTCTGAAACCAGGATCAGGGGGCTGTGGAGTGTGATGGGCCTTTATGTGCACCCCGGGAGCGGGTCATCCTCTGTGGGGGCCTCCTGGAGGCTCACCTCGGAGGGTGGTTTCAGGGCCAACTTTTCATGAGGTGCGTGGAGGGCTTTGAAACAAGTGGCACTGTGCTGGGGACCCCACAAGTCGATCCTTCCTGGTGAGACCCAGGGCGGGCCCCCATCCAGCCCAGCGAGTGCAGCTGGATCTGATGCAGCTTCCTCTGTTAGACGTGGCCAGAAGAGGCCCTGGCCAGCTTGATCATGGCCGCAGCCGTGGGCAGAATGAGGCCTGGACGCCCCTGTGCCCCTGTGAACGTGACCCCAGGGCCTCTCCTGATGTTGGGCATCCTAGTCTGCAGAGCTGCTTGTCTATTCAGAATTTGGGGTACTTTCACGTGGTTCATCTTATTCCGATTAGCTCTGAGCTAAAGAGCAACAAGTTCCAGGCCTAGATCTACACACACTTCCTGACACTTTAGCACTAAGTGAGCTGTCCAAGCCCAGCCCACTGGGAGACAGGCAGGGTCGCTGTCATTTACCTGATGATAAAACCAAGGCCCAGAGGAAGAACATTGGGCCCCAGGAGATCCAGAGCCCCAGGCCCCCGTGGCTGGAGTGTGGTCCTCGCGTGCCTGAGAGTTGTCTCGGTCCCCCTTTGCACCTGAGAGGTCCTGCTCCCATCACTGCCTCCAGGGCCTTCCATCGGGTTCCAAGAAGCGTCACAATTCCACCTCGTGCAGGAGCCCCTCTGTCTCTACCACCTCTGTGGCCACTCTTTGAAGTGACTCCCATTTTAAAACTCAAGTGTCTCTATTGTAGCAGGATGGCAAAGGCTGGCTTTGATTTCCCCACCAGCCGTTCTGGTCCCGTGTGGGAGAAACGCTTCCAATCCTCGTCCATCTGGCGATGTGCCCCAAATCCAAATGGGAAGGAGCTGTCCTGCCACGTCGTCAGCCACAGCCTTTCCTAGTTTTCATCCAGCCCGCAGCCTCTCGCTCTGGGCCAGTGTGAGGTCTGTGGATCTCGAGAGTTTCACTTCCCGGGCCCCCTCCCCAGCGTCCCGCTTCCCAGCACACACACCCCTCGGCCCCGGCCTGGAGTGTCTCAGACGGTGGTTGGGGCCCGTGAGCACGCTGTAAACTCGGCCTCGTCACCACCAGCCTTGCTGTGCACACGTGAGAGAACTGAGAGGATGCGCGTGTGTCTCGGTCAGAGTGGGTAAGCAGGGTCTCAGGAAGTCGTGTGTGTGTGTGTGTGTGTGTGTGCACCTGAGCACCAGGTCAGAGTGATGAAAGGACAAGTCGCCAAGAGAAGACCTTGAAGGCCTGAACAATGTGCTTCTCTCTCGATGTCGGCAGGAATCGGAGAGCCGAGGGCTCCAGAGAACCGGAAGGTGGGCTTTGGGGAAGGGGTGCGGAGATGACATCCTGGGGGTGCCTCTTCCGGCCCCTGCACACTCACCCCCGAGGGTCTTCTAGCTGTGGGCGAGCCCCGAGGCTGTGCTGGGGCTGGCTCGGGGCCCTCTTCTCTCGGGGTGCTTCCATGCGGAGGCTGCTGACAGCACTTTGTCATAAAGGGGGTGCTCCGTATGCACCCACGGTGCCAAGCTGAGTGGGGAAAGTTAATTGCTGGGGCGAGCTGCCCTGTCCCTTACAGGCCCTTCCCTTGGTCATGGGGCCCCGGCTCTCGTGTCGCTGCCCTCTCCCACATTGCCCATTCCGAGGCGTCTCAGCCACTGTGCTAAATGTGGGTGCCTGAGGGCTCCAAGAGGGGCGTCCTGGGCCCACGTTGCTTTGAAGCGCCTTTTGGAATTGCTGCTCAGGTCGGAGAGATTGTCTGTGGGCCTGATTTAGCAAAGGCCCAAGTGCCTGACCGTACACATGGGCTCCCACACTGAGCTGAGCCCCCTGAGCTGGGACCCCTGGAAGGAGCTCCCCGACAAGTACAGAAGCTGCTCTGAGAGCCGGGACCTGAGTTTCGAAGACCCGTCCCTGCCAACCTGGGCTCAGAGTGACTTGCCCAGGGCCACCTTGCGGGCTGAAGTTCAGGGTAGAGTGTCTTGACCTTGATTCTCGGCCCGGCACTCCTGCTGGGAATTCCGCTCACAGCGCTCGAGGCAGCTCACTGTGCTGGCAGCGGTTCTCCCGCCCTCTCTATCCTCGGCCTTTGCCAGGGACTTGCTGTCTGGTGCCCGGGGCACGGCTCAGCTCCCGGCTCCGTTGCCGCTGGCCTGTGACCCACTTTGGCCAGTGGAATGAGGCAGATGGGGTGACCTGCCAGGTCCAGGCCTGGGCCTCAAGATGTTGCTGCCTGTACCCTTGTCCCTGGCACCCCTGCCCTCTCTGGAGAAAAACGTGCCCACGGTCTTGGGAAGACAGCAAGAGCCACGTGGAGCAGAGCCACCCCCAAACTGGCCAAGCCCCTCTCAGCAGCTGAGCCCAACTGAGCAGAACCAACCTGCGGATCTGGGGAAACAGAAGATTTTTTATGTGGCATCCTGGGGGCCACAGTTTGCCATGTCAGGAAGGGGCAGTTGGTCATTTCAGAGTCAGCTGTGGCTCCAGATGCTTTATTTCAATGAACTCATTGAATTCCCGCAGTGGCCACATGTGGTAGTGGTTGTGGGGGGGACCTTCATTGTACCCGTTTTATGAATAAGGAAACTGAGGTCCAGAAAGACTGGGGAAGGTGTGCACGGGCGCGCAGCTAGTAAGCCACGGGACCGTAACCCGGAGCACACGCGTGTAGCCGCTGACCATGATCCTTGTGCTCTGCTCTGTCACAAACCTTCCCAAAACGCCCACGGCAGGCCCTCCCTGTCTGAGCCCGGGCCAGAATTCTCGCTCTGTTTACTGGTCTCCAGAGAAGCAGAATCCTCCCAACTTCAGGCAAGAACAGGCCAGCGTTCTGCTCTCTAAACACCTCGCACTGCCAGGAGGACCCACTGACCGGGGTCCTCAGCATGTAGTGTAGACAGAACGAGCAGGGGTCCACACTAGCTGAGAATCCGCATGCTAGCTCTGTGCCTTCCTCCAGGAGCATGGAGACGCACAGAGACGCACAGAGACGCACAGAGATGCACAGAGATGCACAGAGACACACAGAGAGCCAGGTAAAGCCTAGAGGTTAGATTATTGTCGTGCGCGGCCACCAGCAGCGAGCGCCCACCCTGCTCTTCCTTTTCCTCTTCCTATCTCAGGGGAAAACGCATCGGCTGCTTTTCCTTTTCCCGCCCGCAGACTGCAGGTCACGCACCCTTCCCGGAGAGGGGAGGTGTTGTGTCTGCATTGTCACAGGGAGGAAGAGTTTGCAGCCCTGAGCAGCTGGGATATTTTCGTCTCCCTGGGAGGAGGATCAATGAGCGGCACATCTTATGCTAGATTTGAAAATTCCTGGAAATCGAGGACTGTTTAGCATGAAAAAGCAGCAGATGTAGGAAATCCTAGAGGCAGGTCGGGTTGTCAGGGCCTGGGGTGTGAGGAGGAGGAAGGATGGGGAAATTGGGGTCACTTGTCTCCCTTCCTCTCTTGGTGCTCAGCCTTGATTGGCCAGTGGGTTGATTCCCTAGGGCTGCTGCCCAGATCAAACAGGAGCTCATCCTCTGATGGTTCTGGAGGCCAGAAGTAAGTCAAGGTGTTGGCAGAGCCGAGCTCTGTCCAAAGGCTTCAGGGGAGCATGTGTCCACTCGCCCCAGCCCCTCCATCCTAGCGTGAGCTGCTGCCAGCATTCCCTGGCTTGCAGACACGCCACTCCCAGAGCCTCCCTGTCACGTGCCGGCCCCGGCCCCTGCTGGCACGGCTGGCACTATGGCTCCTCCCCTTCTGAGCACTGGGTCACCTTAAATCAGGTCCACCCTCAGGGGCTGTCTTCACCCGACCACACCTGATTATTTCTACACAAGGTGCAGAGAGCAGAGGCTGGGGCGGCCGTCACAGCCGCTCAGGTGAGACACAGAAAAGACCAGAAAGGAAAGGGGAAGGTGGGAGCAGCTTTGGGTATTTTTGAGAAGATTTCACAGCCTAGAAAAGCCACAGCTCTCGGAGCTAAAAGGCACCCAGAGGGCTCAGGTCGCACGTTGGAGACTCGCGGGCTGAGTTGGGCTACAGATGTGTTTTATTTGGCTCACAAGGCACATTTAACAAATTCGAATGTGTTGCCAACATTTGTAAGTCAGGAGATCTCATATAAAAGTTCAGATTTCCAGGACTTTTTTGAATGTCAGATGATCTAGTGTTTCACCGCCCCACAGTTCAACAATTGGCCAGCACGAAGGTGTGACTTTCCCCATTGGATGGCGCAGACTTACCTGCGCTGCTCTTCGGTTCCCACCTGAATATTCTCACTCACCTCCCAGCCTGCAAGCATTTGACTGTTCTCCCTAGATGTAGTCCCGTCCCCCCGCTTTGCAATTGGTGGTGATGGCTGCACCAAACGTGGCTGGCAGGGCAGGTGCCTGCAAGGTGGAGCCCCAGAGAGGTAGCGCGAGGCGTGCGGGCACGTCCCAAGGAGGCCGCACTAGGAAGAGGCCTTGGGGCTCAGTCGCAACCCTGGGTTTCTGCAGCCATCCTTGCAGGAGACTCTAGATCAAAAAAGGGAGAGAAAGAACAGAGAGTGGGAATGAGGAAGATTCCCCATCCTTCAAGGAGAGAGGACATTTGCCTGTCATCCTTTGCTTGAGGAGAGGAAGTTCCTTATGACCCTTTGCATGCCCGAGGCTTTCCCCTTCACAAAACCCTTTGGCCTTTGCTGCTTCCTTTCACCCTGCCGTGCAGAGCAGATAGCAACCCGTTCCCCTCGCACAGATGAGGAATCCGAGGTCTAGGGATTCATGAGACTTTCCCAGGGCTTAGAGTAAGAGGCAGAGAACTATCTAAACCTGGCGTTTCTCTCTGCTGCCTCAGAGTTCTCTCCAATGAAACGCTATTTCGGGCGTTATAATTGCCCTTGAGTGAAAAGTCTCTTCCACCTTTGCGTTTAGAAGGTGCAGGTCAGACCTTGCCACAAGGAAAAGTAAAAAAGGTTAACCTCCCCCAGAGCTGCATGGTGCTATCGAGCAAGAGTGATCTCTAATCCACCGCCCAGCCCAGGGCCTCTGCAGGGGCAGGACTGGGCACAGGACAGGTTTTCTATGACCCAGCAGAGCAGGTAAAGGAGGAGTCAGAGGCCTCAGTGGCTTCTGCAGGTCTTTCATTTAGATTTACCAGGCACATGGCAGGCGGGGGTGCTGGGGGGCCGGGAGGCTGGCAGGCCTCCCAGCCCCCAGCACATCCTCACTCTATCCGGGCTCTCTCTGGCCTTCTCTCTGCTTCTCTTCTTCTCTCGGCTTCCGTTCGTTCTCGGCTTCTGCTGGTGTCCCCCTGACGCCGCCCTTATAAACTCCGTCTCTCAGCCCAGGTGCACCCACTGCAGGTGCCGCCCCCAGGCATGCGTTCAGGACCCAGGCTTCCCCCATCTGTCCTAATGGCGGGAGGGCAGAAAAGCCGGATACTTTTTCCTTCCTCTACAGCCTCCGTTCCTTCCTCCCTGCCTCTTCCTCTCCGCCCTCACCTCCTTGCAGCTTCTTCGTGGAAATGGTTGTTAAGAGCTTATTTAGCTGAGAAGCACCTCTAGGTGCTGGGATTGTCCTCTGGCCTGGCAGAGCAGTGGAGACCACACCCCTGGAGCCCAGGGAGTTCGCTGAGAGCTCCAGGAGCCCCGACCAAGATGTGGGGGGCTATGAAGCAGGAGGGTGGGGCTCAGCGAAGCCTTCTGGGGCCCCGGAACGTGCCTGGCTGGCTGTGTGGCGTTTGCTCCTCCCTCCATGCTTTCCTCCCTCTCTCCCCCTCCTTATCTCCTCCCCTCTCGCCCCTCTTCAGCAGAGGAGTCCCAGGTCTGTGCGAGGAATTCTTCTTGGTTCTGGGGCAGCAGTGACCAAACCAAATGCGTACCTGCTCTCAGAGTGTGGACACTGGTGAAATGGCTAAAGGAAGGTCCTTATGGCAGATGCCGTCTTCAAAGCCGTGGCCCAACTGAGGTGGGATATTAATAGAACAGACAGCAACACTGATCGCCTTTAGATACCAACATCCTGCATTATCAGGGCCCAGCGCAGGCAGCAGCCAATGAGATGAGAGATGAGCCAAATGGCCAAACCACCCCCTAAGTGAGCGGCCACATTCCCTGGGGGTTCCCATTCTGGAGATGTGGAGGGCAGAATATACTCCCGCTACGGAAGTTCTAGAAGAAGGAATAATCCTCTTCCCAAGAGCTTAACCAAGATAGTCACAGACGTACCGAGAACCCTCAAACAGGCCCCTTGCTGTTCTGGGTGGGGATACTCTACCCAGGCAAGGCTCCTCCGACTGCTTCCAGTTAGGATCACCTGTACCCAGGGGAGGGGCAAAGATCAGATCTATTATTCCACAAGAAACGTCGTTATGATGGACGCAGCAGAAAGGATTAAACAGAAAAAGAACAGCAGCAACCGCTTTCCCAAAGAAAGAGTAGGAAGAGCCACACCCCTCACCTCTGAGTCTCACGCACAGTCTGGGGTAACCTGTGGGCACCCATGGGTAGCTGGGCTCCGCCATCCTCACCATGCGAGAAGGAGGGCCCGCCGGGGAATCCTTTCGGAGGAAACACTGTTTATTCTTGAATTAGTGATGGTTGCTAGAAATAATAGCTTGGGGCTTCAAAGGACAAAGAGATAAAGACAGGAGCAGCGGTCAGTTGAAAGGAACATTTCTTGATTAGAGAGAGGCACAGAGTAAACACAAGGCTTCTAAAAACATGGTCTTTTCCTGACCACTGATGGAAAAGGAGCAAGACCGGTCCTAGAATTAGCCAAAGCTGTTGCATAAAGGCATATCAACTCCATGTTAATTAAAAAAGAGAGACAGACAGACTGAGATTGTACAGAATACAGGAAGAAGCTGGCACGCATGCAGGGAAACGGGACTAGCTGCAGCAGCCCGGGAAGAGGAAGAGGGAACATGAACCAGATCTGTGACTGTCCAGAGAGAGTGATAGGGGCTCTCCCCGGTGGCCTAAGGGTTAAGTCTCAGCACCATCACTGCATTGGCAAGAGTTCAAGGCCCAGCTGGGGAGCTGAGCCACGCTGCGCAGCAGACCTCTCCTGTCTCCCTGCTGCTCCCCTTAGCAGTGAATTTCAGTGGATCCACCTGTTCTGCTCCCTATTCTGTCTCTGATGAATCCTCTCACCTCCCGCAACCCTGGCCTGCACCCCAGCTCTTCTTCTAGACGCCTGTTCTAGCACTTCTATGTTCTAGCACTTCTATGGTGCTCATATTTCTTTAAGTCTTACATATTGTTTACGTTATAAAATACTAGTATAACACAGTGAAGATTCACGCTTAGTTACATTAATAAAGAAGCATCCTTATCTTTAAAAAAATCTAAATGACAGAATCCTTTCTATTGCTTGACTAAGTAAACCTTTATAAAGCCTAGTTCAGATTTCTGGGTCTTCCTGCAGGCACTACCATTCACCCCAAGGAGGCGTAACAGAAACATCATCTAAAACAGGTTTTAGGCAGTTTTTTTTTTTTTACTGGGGTTCCCTAACACCAGAGAAAAGTAATGGTATAATCAGATATTTTGTTGCTATCTAATCTTTCATCACTAAAAACCATGCAGTTTCCATTTTCTTCTTTCTAGAAGTTTTATGAGCATAAATAGTGTATGGCTTTATTTATTCATCAGTATTATGTTCATTAAGGTTTACAACACTGTATAGGTTTGGGGTTTGAGTTCATACCTCCACACACACATGTCATCACCCGACACCCACCACCAATATCGCCAAAGACATGTGCCTTATAGAAAGCGTATTTGGCAGTATATCTTCACATTCTGCCCTTTGATTGTTTAGCAATACAGAATGAACATTTCCTCTTGCCTATGAAGCATCTTTAAAACACTATATATATTTTATTACTATATAATTACTATAATATAATTATATAATTATTATATATTGTGTAGAAGAACTGGGGCATAGGCCAGAGCTTTGGCGAGGTGAGAGGATTCACCAGAGACAGAGTGGGGAGCAGA
Organism: Talpa europaea; assembly: GCF_964194135.1. NCBI lineage: Eukaryota > Metazoa > Chordata > Mammalia > Eulipotyphla > Talpidae > Talpa > Talpa europaea. The sequence goes on along the minus strand of NC_140084.1, from coordinate 2,495,813 downwards.
ACAGGTGGATCCAGTGAAAAACACTGCTAAGGGGAGCAGTGGGTGAGACAGGAGTGGTCTGCTGCGCCATGTGGGTCATCTCCCTGGCTAGGGATCCAACTGGAGCTCAAGCCACATGGTGACAGAGCCGAGACTTAACCCTACATTTTAATAGTTGTTTTTATATCATATGGATATAAATAAATTTGTTTCTCTTCTTTTACTGTGTTGTCCAGAAAAATGTTCTAACGTTGTACTATTTCTCTTATAAGTGGAACAGAAATAGCTAATGAATTAATTTCCCCCTTGATGAAAACAGTGGTTCTCAACCAGGGGCCATTTGGCTTGTTTTGTTTGTCACAGCTGGGGGAGGGGTTGGCACTGGCATGTAGGAGGCAGAGGGCAGAGTTACTATAAACACCCTGGAACACGTGTGACAGTTCCCCACAACAAAGAATCATCTGGCTCCAATGTCAGTCGTGCTGAGGTTGAGAAACTTGCTATCCAGGACAGTGTCAGGGTTAATATTCAACATCCACTTAAAATTCAAATTAGCATTCTGCCATTAAAGAACAGAACTTTGCCCTGGAATTCTGCTTTAGAATAATTTAGAACTTCGGTTACTAGAATCCAGAACTACTAATATACTTTGCAAATATTTTGTTCTATTACAAATCTAAAGATATGAAAAGAAAGTGAAACTAGAGTTCAGAGAGTATTTTAAAAATTAAGCTGTAGGTAGGAGTGAGTGGAATAGCTCTCGAGTTTGTCCTCTCTGAGGGCCAAATCCTCAGGTAGAGACTGAAGCCCCAGAGCCTGTCCTAGGCTGTTCGTCCGACTCAGTAGAAAACACGTCAGATGGCGGAGAAGAGAGTCAGCTGATGTAGAGAGAGCTTCCAAATTCCAAAGGGGGTTTTGATGAGCACTTAGTGACATTCGGATGATTTGGAATCCTCGTCCCTCTACCTTTCCTTAAATGGAAGTTTCCTCCTTCCCAGCTTTTGCAATAGGTGCACTTGCTGGAGAATTCCACGTTTAGGGAGCAAAGTCATCCAAACCACCCCCTTCCTTTCTGTTGAGAAATGTACCAAGCTCTTTCATCCCCGATTTTGATCTTTGGGACTTTACCCGGCCTTCGCAGAGACAATTGGTAGAAGGACAATTTGTTATGATACATACCCAGGGTGCTCCACCGGCTGGTTCTGTGAAGAACAAAGGCCGTGTTCACTGCGCCCCCCGCCCCTAACACATTCCTTCTGGGGTTATTGTGAATGGAAGAGGAGTTTAGCTTGGAAATGTCTGGAATTGTGTTTTGGATATTTAAGAGCTTAAACAAAGATTTTTCCCAAGGTGGTGCTGGTAAGAGATAGAAACCTCAACACAACCAGGAATCACTTTCTCAGCTGTAACAATGGAAATGCAATTTTTAGTTAACAGGAACTCAGAATTTAGAGCGGGCGCGCGTGGGCTAAGGTCAGTGATTCACGTCTTGAGATCGATTTGTGCCTCTGACCCAGATCATTTCTGTGAGCAGCCCTTGTTGGCAACGCTGCCCTCTGCAGTGTTTTATGTGGTTCGTCTGCAGAGCCGCAGACCTGCGGGGAGGGTCAGCTGGGCTTTGCCTGCGCCTGACCATCTCCTCTCATTTCCTCTCCCCAGGGCTGACTGAAGACTGCGAGCGCCTCTGGGCTCTAATCACCACATCAACTAATGGCACGGACCGTATCATTTGGAGGCCGGTGAGAAGGGGGGTGGAGGAGGGCAGGCAAGACAGAGACCCGGACTGAAAGACAATTTGAAATAAGCAATCACGGGTTGAAAGAGAATATGTTGGCTATAAAATAAGTACGGGAATAAAAGAGATGGATGGGCAGTCAATTCTCAGGTCTCTCTCTTCTAGGTGATGTGTAGTCTTTTATTTTTCTGCTCTTACTCGGTAACCTTTGGTTTCCAAATACTCATTTTCTTTGTAATTTTCCATTAAAATATTGATTCAGCTGCTGAAGATAATACAATCAGTGCTTTCAAGATTTGCAAGGCTGTAGACAAGCAGCTCACTGGCAAAGGGAGATACATCTGCAGACACTAATATACCCAAACACACACACACACACACACACACACACAGACCTAGACAAACACTTACAGATACACGCACACTCACACACACATACTCTGCAAGCTGCCATTAATTTAGGCAATGTGGCAAATGGGGTTTTTTCATTTGCAACTAAATCCAAGATTCGGATCGTTTGCACTAGAATGAGTGTGTGAGATGCACGTGGAGAGAATGGAGGAGTGAAGGAAATAAACTTCAAAACAGGGACAGACACACTTCCTGCTGCGGAACCCCTCAAAACAGTGACCCTGACTTGAGTAAAAGCCCCAAGTTCTGCCTTTGATTTATTATTTCAATCAATTTCATCCTCGATGGAACAAATTCTTAGGCAGCTTCTGTCTACCCACCTGATACCATGGTGATCCACGTGGATCTGAAGCCAGCACTGCCCTGAAGAACTAGAACCTAAGTGGGGGATCTAAGACACTTTCACAGAATACATGTAGCATGAGTTGCCATGTCCCAGAGCAAAGTGACTTTTTTCTTAAGCAACAGTATTGGACATGGCACCTGAGGTTTCTTACAAGTGGTTCCGGCCAATAATAACTGGGCCTCCTGATAGTCCTGGTGGTCCAGGGAGTCCTGGGGGTTCAGGCTGGGAGAGACGCTGTTTTACTCATCTATGGAACATGGAATTTGTGGGTTGGAATCTTTTGGATTCTTTGTTAAATCAAAGGGAGCGCCTTTGGCATGGGGCAGACAGTGCTACAATTCTAGCACTTTTAGCCCTAGAACAATTTTGCCTGACACTCAAGGAAACTGGGACCCAGAAAGAGTAAAGGGTTCAACTAAAGTCATGAAGTTGATTATTTGAAAGAGTTGGGGTAACAGTGGGGTTGTAGTTTTCCAATGTCTTTGCTTCCTCCGGAGACAGCGTGCTTCCTCTCGGCGTAGCAATCAAGTAAACAAGGGTCTTCGCTGTAGGAGGCCTGTGTGCCTAAGATGTGTCCCGTACCAGGCAGGAGAGAGATGGAGATTATTCCACTGGGACAAGCCGTGCTCAGCATGTGGGGAATGCCTGTTCTCTGACCGAGCTCCGTGCAGGGGAACCACCATTCCTTGCTCCATGATCCTCCTGGTTCCTACCGCCATTTTGTGTCTTGCTTTTTAAGGAATTCCGGTCCACCCAAAATCCTACTTTAAAAGCTGGTACATCCCCTTCTCAAAGAGATTCTCTACTTTACATTCCTTCATTTAAATTTTGATCTGCCTTCCAAAAATGTTGACAAATTGGATATATTATTAAGTGAAGGGAGATATATTCACTCTCAAGTATGTATTTGCAGGACATAAGAAATGGTAAGTGGATTTTCGTTTGTACCATCTATGAAACTGTAATAATGAAAGATATCCATAAATATTATTAGATACTTATTGGTCCATAGATATTATTTGCAGTTTTTAAGATTGAAGATGTTCTTTCTTGGCCATTTTATTTATGTTTGCCCCTGTCTGCAGGCTTTGTGGACATCCTGGAGATCATAAACATAGTAAACAAGAAGAAATTGCTTGCCATCTTGGAGGAATTCCTAATGCTTTGCATGCTTGGTTAAAAAAAAAAAAACATATTTTATGATGGAATCTCTGTGTTTATAAACAAACCCCCAAAAATTTAGAGAAAGAAATCATTTTGACTTTCTTACTCAATATTGGTTCCATAAACCATGGCCAAATTATGGCAGTCCTGACTTGAAGGATAATTGAGTTTTGTTTGAGTTACTTTAATATGTTCAGGACTGGGAAAATGTTTTCATTTCCCTAAATTTTGTCCTCTGCAGTTTAAAGTTCAATCATTGGGCTAATTTTTCTCAGGCATTTCTGGGCACTATAACATGGAAACTTTCTTCCTTCAGCCTTATTCCTCAGGTGAATGCGGGAGGTAAAAACCAGTCATTGAAAAAAACCAAAACTTTTAAGCCTCAAAACTTTCTAGCTCAGGTCTTAGAATTTTCTGGGGATTATCTGTAGATGTTAGGCCACACGGAAATGGGATGCTATTTCTTGGTTTTCTGTGCCCAAATTCAACTAGTTTCCAGGCTCTGCAAGGACAAAAGCCATAGCCCAGATGACCATCTGCCTGGTCAATGAGTGGCCAGCTTGGGCCTGAGTCAGCTAATTATGCATAATTGGGATTATGTAGCCCGGATGAGCTCCCCCTTTCCAAACAAAGAAAATCACGCCTGTGCTGCTTCCTGTAACCACTGATCTGCCCTGGCCAGTGAAAGCAGAAACTAGGGTCCTTGCAGAATCTGTGGCCAAGATGGTAGGAGTCATTAATTCCGGGAAAGCTGAGACAATAGGCAGTGGGGGAGGGTGGGGGGAGGGCACTGAGGAATCAGAACAACATCAAAGGGAAAAAGTCTCGTGCTGGAAAAATGATTGGCACCCAGCTTTTAGATTGTGCAATACAGGCGCACTGGGCGTCTCGTGTCCGAATCGACGCTGCCGCGATGATCTGACATGGTTCCCCAAGCAGCTTCGGGGTGAGTGTGGGTGGGGTCCCTGGCAGGGCAGGGGAGCCTGCCTGGGTGCAGAGGGTGGAAGGGGTGTTAGGGCTGAACGTGAGGAGGCTGTTGGGGGCACTTGGGGGTGTGCAGAACAGAGAGGAGGCCACTGAGTTCAAGATTGGTGATTAATCTATTCAAGTCCCTTCAAGGCCAGACAAGAGCTGGACAGCTGACCCTCACACCGCTAGCGGGGGGCGAGCTGGTGCCTTGGAAGGGACCAGAGGAGAGGGTATCCTCAAGTGGCCATGGAGTGGAGGCCCAGGGCTGTGGCAGCTCTGTTGGGGACAGTGGGTGTTGGTGGTGCTGAGATGGAGGGCGGGAAGGGGGCCTGAGACTGGCCCCGGAACGGACAGAGGGACGCAGATCTCACTTTTCTGAGCCCCCTTCTCCTGGAGAAAGTGTCCAAGCACTGGAAAAAGTGTCCAGTGGCTGAACAGTGTCCTGCCCAGAACGGTGCTCATTCTGGCAGAGAAAAGCCTCCGGTGCAGCCTGAACCGCAGCGCTATTGTCTCTGGGGTCAGACAACTCTTTACGGCTGCCCTGTTCATTGTAGGACACTTAGCAGCACCCCTGACCCTCTAAGTGCCAGGAAGATGACTCCTTCCCTCTCTTGTCATCCCCCTTCCCAGGTTGTGACAATCAGACATGTCTCCAGAGGTCACCAAATATCCCTGGGGGGCGAAAATGCCTGGGCTGGGAACTGCTGTTTCTCCAGCTACGGAACCTGCTTTGCTGGTGTCTACTGAGGCAGAAAGACTCTCTCCCCAAACTCGGATAGTCTGGGGAATCTGGCCTTGTGTGCACACTTGTTCGTGTGTGTGTGTATGTTTGTGTGTGTGCACGTACATGTAGCTGTGCCTGCTTACTGACCACTTGAGAGCATTCTGGGAGTCATCAGCTCTTCCTGTGGTAAGGATCAGTGCTAACGCCGCGCATGCACAGTTCAAAGGCCACAGGTTGAGTCAGACAAAGCGACTGCCCAGCTGGAGGCCTCGCAGAAACTTGTGTGCCTGAGATGTGAGCCTGTGACTGCCTGGCGGACCCTAAGGCAGGTCCCCTATTTACTGCACACCTACTATATGACAGCTTTTGTTTTCCTGGAACAGGAGGGAAGAAGCCAGCCAGAGTGTGTATGTTGGGGAGCAGGGACAGGGCTTACATTCTAGAAGGTGGAGCCAGCAAGGGCATACATGCATAAGATGGTTTTCCTGGAGCCTGGCCTTTCTCTGCATCAGACTCTCCCAGAAGCTTGAGGGTCCTGCTTAGGAGGCCCCCCCATCATACCAGGCTGTGGCCTGGGACGGACCCCCCCAAAGTGCTCATTATGAAATCTGTAAATTTCATAATTTTTTATTTAGGAGTTCCCCACCCAAATCCCCACAACACACACACAAACCCCCACCCACCCACACACACACACACACACACACACCTGCTTATGACCTTCAAGTTCCACGAAACCTGGATATCGCCAATATTTGGTTGCCGACACATTACAGAAGCTGGTTCTATAGACATAAAAATATACCAGGAAGCAGGAGAAAAAAAACATCCAGTTTTAATTCATCAACAGCACCAGGAGAAAGAAATCAACGTGAATTATCAAAGCTGAAAGGAAGGAGAAATCAAACAGCACTGGCTGGTTCCTGGGGTGCTGGGTGGGCAGGCAGGGGCGCTGGGAGCCACATGCCCCAGGGCAGGGGCGGCTGGGGAGGGCGGCTGCAGGGCCTGGGTAGGAGGGGCCGAGCAGCTGGCCGGGTCGCCTGGCCGGAGGCCGGCGGGAGGCCGAGGCTGGGCCTGGGGGGCTGCCGCCCGCCCCGGGCTTCTCCGGGTTCTTTGCGCCCTATTGATCAGGCCAGGAAGCAATAGGGCTGCGGCAGCTGAAGCTGGGGTGGGCCGCATTGATCTGGCCCCTCCCCGGGTTATTTATGGGGCGCGCCGGGCCTGGCGAGGAAGCGGAGGGAGCTTGTTTAACGAGGGTTCAGGGCGCTCTTCGCTAGCTGGTTAACTTTAAGTATTGGAAATGGAATTGATGCGCACATAATAATATTATGATTCATACAAACCACTTCTCAGGCAACTCAATATATTTCATTACCTCCTTTCTAGCAAATGTATTGATTTCTGTTTTGCGGTTTTATAACACAATTTCAAGGCTGTTGTGGGCTTAATGAGCCGTGTTCTTATGATGTTTAAAAAGATTTGGAGCTATTGTTGAAATAAATATTATGGATCACCCCCTCCCGAGGCCCCTCCCGCCTCCTCCTGGTGCGCCCCTGGCGCGCCCCTGCGCCTGGCCCTCCCCGGCTGGGGCGGAGCCGCCTGCAGAAAGCTGGGGGCTGCTGCTCTGCGGCCCTCTGTGGCCCAGATCAAAGGACCCGAGCGCCACAAAGGCGGCCCCAGCAGGGCCGGCCACACACAGCCGCACCTGCAGCGCGGCCAAATGTCATTGTCGCTTCTGCGGGGCGAGCCGGGGACGCACCTCCGAGGCGCAGATGAATCTAATAACGCCTGATGGGAATTGATGGGGAAGGGGCGAGCGGTGCCCAGGGCTTTTTATTAGCTGCCCCGATTTCTCCAGCCCGAGCCCAGCGCCTGCACCTGTGCACCCCGTTCCTTTCAGCCTTTATGGAAGTTGACAGATTTTATTAACTTTAAGGAAGAACTTTCCAGCATGCGGAGGGCCGCAGTTTATTTTGTATTCATGCGAAACGGAAACCGAAAAAGCCATGTTTACATATTTACCGGCCCCCGTGACCTCCCTCTGGGGCGCCATAAGTCTCGCTCCAGATTAATTTTGTCATAAAATTGACTAGTGTGCTAAGGGATCTTGGGGGTTTGGGAGCTGTCCTTGGGTGTGTGAGTTGTTTCTTTTTTTTTTTTTTTTCCAATGGGAGAAAACTATATTCAATTATCTAATATCTCAGAGGAACCCCCAAAGACTTTTCAAATTGTGCAGAAATTGGAATTCTTTTTAGAAGCGTTTGCTCCTGGGGAGAGAGTATTTGCAAGAACCCAAGCAGGTCTGGCGCACAGCAAGGATTCTCCAATCTTTTTGATCAGCTAGAAACAAAGGCCAGGAAGGACCAGAAGCATCTTCCAACTTTGCAAGAGGGATTGATTCTCTTTGGAGGTTTTGGGGTAGGGGCCTGTGGTGTGTTGTGTTTGGAGGCTAAGCCCCAATACATTCGAAAGGACGCATTTTGGTTTTAGCGAAATGATGGGCTTGGTGGGGAAAATACTGTTACAGAATCCAAGACGGTTTTCTGTAACGTCTACACTCTCCCATTTACGAAGATCTCGACTGGGCGCGGAGTATTAGGATTTTGTTTATATTCCTAATTGTCCTTTATTCTCGGGGTATTTTTAGGCTTTATGTCTCATGACAAATGCAAGCCCAGGACTATGAAAATTCATGTTCTATTAATGACCAAGTGTTGAAAATCCAGCCACAGAGTCAGCTGGGTATATTGCTTATTAGCTTAAAAGCATAAAGCTTGCTGGAGCTTCCTTTTGTGTGCCAAGTAAACTTCAAATGAACCAAGGATCATTTTGCAGGAAACTCTTAAGTTGAGCGATAATAGAAAGTAGTTAGTAGAATATTACACTTTTCATTTAGGCAAACAGATGGGATGCCTGCTTTTAGATTTAATCAGGGGCTGACAGACAGGTAGGACGCCGGCATATTTTAGTCGGAGTCTCTTTCTTTTCAGCAAAGAATGAAACTACTTAATATTCAGTGGATCCCCCCCTCCTGGCCTGACTCTCCCACGAGCCTCGTGATCTCCAATGCCTAACTTTGCCTCATTTCTGATGACATTACAAAGTGCGAAGGTCATTTCACTACCAGGGAACCCGCTTATTAACACGTCTTTTACTCTGTTCTTGCCTTGCAAAAAGAAGTTATGAACGTGTGTGTGGGGGGGGTGAAAAATAAAACAAAAGCCCCTTCCGTGGAGAACACACCCAAAGCTCCATTTACAAAGACACAGACGCAAATAAATGATTGAACAATTTGGGAGTCATGAGTCTCTGACCTCATGCTTTCTCAACTAACCTTTAGAAAAAGATTTTGATATCAATTGTTTCTCTTTTTCCCTCAGAAGCATAATACGCGGTAACCTTAGCACACACAATCTGTTTCAACAGAGGGTTACAGACAGGAGCAGCCCGTGGTCGGTTTAATATCTTGGTGGGGCTTATATTACCTTGCTGGAAACAAAATCTTCACCCCCTCCACCCCCCCCCCAATGTAAGTCCCTTGACACCCCCATCGCAGAGCATTTGTTATGCAGAGTTTTGTGAGGCAATCAAAATTAATTCACAGTGATCTTTTCACCCAGAACCTCCAGCTTCTAATAATGCTCTTTCTCAACAGGTGTTCATTGTGGCAGTCTGACTTCAAATTGCCAGACTCGAGGTTTTATTCTTTAGTCATTTCTTTTTTAATCTCGAACTTATAATTTACTAATCTGCAGCAGCTGCCAACAAGGGCCCAGCTGCTTACAGGAGGTGCAGGCACCTCCGGGGAGCAAGGGGGGAGCCTCACCTCTGGACCACCGGCAGGAGAAACCCACACTGTCCTGTGAGACTGGCCTCAAATTGGGGCATCTGATCATTCGATCAGACCCGCTTGGGGAGGACTATCCCGCGCTGGACGCCAGTGAGCGGAGAGGGGATTTCAAACAGCAACAGCCAGTACAGGAGAAACGGTGGGAAGGGATTGGTGGAGCGCGCCTTGTCGGACTGGGCCAGCTGAGCAGCCCGGGCTACTGGGCAGCTCTGTCTGCCTTCAAATCTGCCTCCTTTTAAGGTAATTCTAGAGGGAGAGGAGAGGAGTTAAGTTTTATTGCAGGGCCTCCCTGGTGGCGCAAGGGGTTAAGCACAGCACTGTGAAGTAATCTGCAGCCTCTGCAGCAAGAGTTCGATCCCCAGCCGGCCAGGGGGCAACCCACATGGCGCAGCAGACCTCTCCTGTCTCCCCGCTGCTCCCCTCAGCAGTGGATTTCAGTCAGTCTGCCTGTTCTGCTCCCCACTCTGTCTCTGGTGAGTCCTCTCACACCCCGTATCTCTGGCCTGTACCCCAGCTCTTGTATGCATAAATAAATAAATCTTTAAAAAAAAGTTTTATTGCAAAGATTCTTGGACTTTGTGGTTCATCGGAATCAAGTTGGGTTGTGTGTGTGAGGAAGCAAGAGCCCAGTCTCCTGAATCCAGGTCACAGGGACTAGAGCTGCCCCAGGGATCTGATGCAGTTGGCCGTCTGGGGCCTGGGACCACGCATTTTAACCAGCCCTCAGGTTCTGATGTCAAGGGGCCATGAGTCCCTTGCTTCACAGCAAGCTGCTCTGCTGGCCTCAGTAACCCCATCGCTGCAGTGGGTTCCCCCTCTGCGGTCTGCTCAATCACAGGGTTCCCCGCAGGACTCTCAGGCCTCCATCTCCAAGCAGGTGCACCTGGGAAGGCGACTTTTCCACTGAGGGGTGGTTTCCTTCCCGAGGAAGCGTTCACGGTCATTCTTGGCTGTTTTTGCAGATGATGCCTACAGCTTGTTCATTTCTTTGGGCTGGTATCAGATAGGACGAGGCCTCGGAGGAGGAGGAGATGAGTGCTTGGCCCGAAGGCTGGGACTGAAGGCAGTATCTGGGGTACGGGGCCAGGCAGAGAGGGTCAGGGGGTGCTTGGGGTGTTGCAGCCATCAGGATGATCACAGCCTAGGCATGAGCTTTTGCAAGGGGCCTGGAAGGATGGCAGGTGACGCTCAGGCTTATAGGAAGACCGACTGGAGGCCTCCGGGAAGTGCCGATCATGGCGCACGGCCCAGGCCTCTTGGAGAATCTCAAGGGAAGTCTCGCAAGAGTCCAGAATGAAGGTGGAGGTATGAAGACGCAAGAGGTTTGAGGATTTATGGGCGATCTTGTGGCCTGGTGCTGAGCCTCCGTGGAAAAATTGCCATGTGGGGGTCAGGACGGCGCTTAGAACCATTAGAGAGACAATTGCTCTTCAGCCTTTGAGCTTGGGGGTTTCCTTGGGAAGGTTCTGGGGTCTGTTCAAAGAGCCCTGGTGGGGGGGTGGGGGGGCCACTGGGCCACTCTGAGCCTGACAGACATAGATTTTGTGATACACAAGTGACTTGTCTTTTTCTCACATGAGCCTCATACTGAAGGGATGGGCGTGGGAAGGTGCCTTGGACCGCAAGGAGCCGGCCCCGACCCCGTCCATCAGTGCTGTATAGAGAGACCCTATCTGCAGTCTCACTGCTGGATCCTGCAAGGCAGCCCCCATGTCTGCAAATGGGAGGAAAGTGCTCCCAGCCCCTTGTGGAAAATGCTTTTTTCTCGGCATCCATGGGGCCACGTGTGGACACTGCTAAGTAGATACTGCATCCTGGGTGGGAGGCAGCGGGCAGATGTAGGGACTGACATCTGGAGGGGCAGGCTGCGTCAGCCTAGGGAAGTGTCATTGGGGGTGCCTGCTTCCTATCATTTATTCATGTAGTTCACAGATACATAAATGCATACTTGATTTCATCCTAGCCCCACAGCTGGAGGGTCCCAGAAAGATGACTTTCGCAGGACAGGTGAGGGATGGAGGCCAGGAGAAGGGCAGACTCTTGGTCCAGATCACACAGCAACTCCCAGACAAGGCACATTGCTTCATGGGGCAGAGCCGCCTTCTGACTCGCCTTTCAGAGAGCTTACCCCATGAACCTCTGAAGCTCTTGTCAGGGAGAAGATCACACTGTTTTGTTTTGTGGCATAATATTTCCTAAGTGCTTGTGTTTACATTACCATTCACTTCTTTGAGTCACTTATTTTTTCCATCAACCATTCAACAAATATTATGGCATGTCCACCATGAGCCAGGCTCGTGGGAGTTGGGTACACAGTGGTGAGCAAAGCAGACATCAAACAGTCACACGTAAGCAACCACGTAATTATAGGCATGGCAAGTCATCTAAGAGTGAGTTTACAGCGGTTCACAGAGACGTGACGGGGGTTGGGGTGAGGCCGATGTACCAGCAGCTTAAGTTATATTTCGCTGTGTAACAAATAGCCCCCGAACCTCAGAGATTAACAGCACAGATCTTTTTCACTGTTATCTCAGAAACCACCGAAAGAGGCACCATCTCTCCCAGCGTCCACCATCACAGGAGAGAAAGAAGCATTTGGGTGTTTCTACCCACATTTCATCAGGCCATTCAAGCTGCGTGTCCACACACTTGACGGAGGGCGCCGGGGCCTTCTCCATGTGCCCAGCATGCTGACCACATGGGGTGGGAGGGGCCTCTCGAGTTGTGTCAGGGAGATGAATCGCACCAGAAAAAGGTTAATGTGACAAGAAGGTGGAGGGGCAGCTGGGAAGGGACAACAGCAAGTGCACAGACCCTACGTAGGAAAAAATTAATGAGCAGCAGAAAACAAGGCCAGGGCAAATGGGAAGCCACGCCACTAGGGAATGAGGTCCCCACATCCACGGGGCACATGGGAACAAACAAGCCATACCCGAGAGGGAGGGAAGCAGCCAGGCAGTGTTCACTTGGTCTTTCATGTGAGGGATAAGTGGGCAGCAGAAGGCCTTGGGGAGGAGAGGAGACACTCCTGCATCACAATACACATGGAACTGGGGAGAAGGTCCACTATTTTGGAAGGAAACTGGGTGAAAGCGATGGGGCCCTTGGGTGCAGTGAGTCAGTACTACAGCCAGGATTCAATGCCTCTTTCTCAGACCCGGGCCCCGTCTGGTCCCCGCTGCCTACAAACTGCTCCCCAGAGTTAGAAGAGTCACAAGACCTCACCTCCTCCCTCAGCTCCAAGTGGGCCTTGCTCTAGCTGGCGCAGCTCACTTAGTTTTACTGCATGGAATTTCCAAGCCAAGCTCAAACGAGCTTCTCTAAGTCAGGCTTCTGAGAACACTCCCCGACGATGATATTTGTGCATCAACATGGAGAAAGTGTTGGGGATGCCAAAGAGAAGTTTCAGAGATGGCTGCTGAAAAAGGCAGCGAAGGCTTTCCCGTGCTGCACCCCTCTCCCCATTAGCACACAAAAACATTTTTAAAGGAATAACCTTTACTAATAAAATGCTATAATCTCAATAAGACATTTCAGCAGGGGAATTATTAGATATTAATTCATGCCTAGTTGCACTGACAGCTCTCGGCCGTCCATGTTAGCCTAATAGCACACTAGGTGAGAATTAATATGCCATAATTCATGCTCTGTCATGCATTATTGCTTAAATAAGATACATGAAGAATAACCTATTCTGGCGAAATAACTGGGATTCTCAGAGTTCTCCTGGCCAAGTTATAAATAGTTATGTTAGGATCCAGAATTTTCTTGTATTACTAAATTTGAAATAAATTGCATATATGTATCCTCATCTGTAATTACTGTGAACATTTTCCTTAAGTACTAACATTAAGTTCAGTCATATTCCATGTTTTAAAATCGAACTTAAGCAAAATCACATAATTTTCTTGAGACCAGAATAGAAATTTCTTTCCTCCATGTTTAATTGTATCTGGGGCCCTGCGTGATACGCTGATAGGGACAATGGCTTGGGAGAGGCCGAGGAGCCTGACTTAGAAGCAGTGGAACGGCCTCTTTGTGCTTATCAAGAGTTTAGTCTCTCTGGAGACTCCTCCTAACACGGGGGTGAAGAGGGGCAAGGGACAATCCCTGTCCCCAGAAGCTTAGAGTCCCCTGGAAGCGACAATATTGATGTCAAGGAGAAATGAGCCTTGTCCTCTGGTGAATATATAAGGAAAACTCAAGGTCCGACGAGGAAGGCCGCGGAGTCAATGGAAGGGGCTCTGAAGGCAGAGCGGGGGCCTTATAGTCAGACGAGAGAATCCTCAGGAATCAATTGTGTTGATCGTATTTATTGAGTATCTTACTCTATGCCAGTCCCTGTGATGGACACTGGGCACATGAGGAGGCTGGCACTCCGGCGAGGGAGACAGACGCTTCCCTCAGAACTGTGTGCGTTGGGGTGAACACCAAAGCCAGCGTGAGACAGAGCTCCAAGGGAGCAAGCCTATCTCAGACCCTTAGACCTTTCCCAAGAGTTCTTTCTGACAATGGTTTTGCCATTTGGCTAAAGGATGACTCCCCCCCCCCCCCGCCTCCTGGGTGGCCATAGGCCCAAGGTGACAGTGCAGCCACAAGCTTGCTTCTGCCCGCAAGCTGTCCCCGTGGAGGTCCGGGCGTTCCTCCAGGCCACCCCACCGACTCATCGTGCAGGGTGTGCCCAGGGCGCTGATGCCACCAAGCTTAATTAGGGGCAAAGCAGCTCCCTGCTGGTGCTCACACACCCTTCCCTGGAAGGGCTTCCATCTTTTCTTACCCAGGTGTCTTAAGCTTGGGTTCCCCCAGAAGCAGAGCCCAACAAATGGACTCAGTGCCAGTAGTTTATTTGAAAAATGGCTCCAGGAAACAAGCGTTGCAAGAGCAGGGGCAGTTGGAGAGGGGATGGAGGACGGAAGGTCTGAGGAAGGTGTGGAGCTGGTCGTGCTGTGGGCAGAGGGCTCCATCCTGCTCGGCCTGTCTGGGAACCGTGTGGGTTACTCATCTCCAGATCATCCTCCCACAGAACGGGGCTGGGCTAACCCTGCCTCCCAGCACACTGGTGGAGGGTTGCCCCTGAGTATGTGAGGGTGCCCCCTGGACTCCAGGGCTGTTCCTGCAGCTTCTCAAGCTTCTCAGGATGCACTAGGTAGGCAAGTGATAAGAGGGCACAGGCCCACAGGTCTTGGGTGAGAAACCGTCTCCCATCTCTGTGCTGAAATCAGCTGGGCCACAGGCCTCGCCATGTGGGTCCTCTCCAGCAAGGATAGTGCGGGAGTCAGATGTGGGCTGCACCCCGAGAAGTGAAGTTCTTGAATTCCTCTCTCTCCTCCACTCACCCAACTCTCAGATAAGTGCCCCCCATCACCCCCAAAAGGCCACCTCTTTTTCAAGCTGCACTCGATTTCTTGTTCTTTTGCTGCACAGCTGGCAGAGGGCGGCTTTTCAGGGTCACTGACTTTCTGGGTTCAGGGGCCTCTTCACTGCTGTAATCTGTGACTTGAGCAAGGAGGTCTGCGTGGGAGGAAGGGCAGGAGGGACTGACTGCAGGACCTGCCTTTCCTCCTTCCTCAGACCTGGAGCAGTGAGCTCCCCATTTTACTGTAAAGGGGGCACAGGTGGGAACCGCAGGGGGTGGGGGATGGGGTTCCCTGGCAACTCTTGCGCTGCTCTCCTCCCCAGCTTGACGGAAAGGATTGCAGAAACATCAATTGTCTCCTGGCTGGGTTACTTTGCAAACCCAATCAATCCATATGAAAAGCACAGATTAAATTGACTGATCCTCATATATTTAATGATTGCTGCTATTTGACCAGGAGGAGTTTCTCAGGAAGCGCCTGTCACAAGCTATCGACAGTCTTCTAATCCCGAGTTACTAAAGGATGGGCTTCTTGCTCCCCAAGATGGCCAGTCTCGGGTGACTCCTGAGCCAACTCTGCGAGAAGACGAGATGCCAAACAGCCCCTCTTCATTGGCGGAGCATTGGGTTGCGCTCCGGCGTATGGATTTTTCAGCAGATGCCGCTTCTGACACAAACAGCTCTCGTCTTCCTGCCCCACCTCTGTCGTCTCTGGAGCAGACTCTGCCAGGCAAAGTGGGTGCCAGGGAATTCTTTCCAAAAAGACTTTTCTCGTAAAATTTGTCTCTATTTGCAACGATATTTGGCATGTCATGATATTTTAGCTACCGGCTTTAGAGTCTTCATGCTACACATTTTGTTTGATTTTATACTTACAGAAACCCAGAAAGGCTCAGAAGTGCGTTCTAGAAAGCCCCATCAGGAAGGGATACATTCAGGTTGGAATTGTAGCTCTACGTTGGGACACTGGTAGGGTAACCACTGGGCAAGAGCTAACAGGAGCTGAGTTAACACTGCGGGGGGTGGGTACTGAGGAGTGACATGGGCGCTCAGCAATGAGAAGTGGGCGCGGGAGACGGAGGAGTCTGGGAGGACTTCCCGATTTCTGCTTGGGTGGAGGGAGGTGTCATTCCTCAGGATGCGTATAGAGCAAAAGCCGTGGGCTGGGAGGGACATGGAGAGCGGAGACTGGGAGTTGTTGGGTTTGAGGTGCATTTGCCTGCCTGGAAGGTACTCAGGGAGAAGCTTCTCGCGCTGTCTGACTCCTGACAATGATGTGCCCCCAAGGACTGGACGCTCCCCATAGCCTGGGTTATAATTTGTTCGGCTTTTGTGTCTTCCAGAAAACCCTCCCTCGGGGGAAGTTTCAGAGAATCCTGTTCACCTCCTAAGGTGGCTGCCCCCAGGCCAGAGCTCCCCGTCTTAGAAGGTAGCTTCTTTCGTGGGGGTCATTCAGCAATCCCTGGTGTATACCTGATGCGTGCCCCTTGCCTTAACTGCATCACAACCCTGCGGGGAGGGTTTGCCTTTCCTGTCTCGAGCCCTGGCCGGCACAGGCCTGGGGTCTGTTGCTGACTCACTGAAGGACGAGAGGAAGCTCAGGGGGTTCTACTTTGTGTCCGTGTCTCCATGCATGGATCCGAGCTCGGCCCCGTGGGAGGAGACGTCTCCCCAGGGGGGGGACTGCCGGGCTGCCCTTATGAGACATCTGCTGGGAGTTCACAGCGCGGCCTTGAGGACATGGAGGTTGGCTGTTTGGAGGCCCCTCATTCCACCCCAATGGGCTTCAAGAAGCAGGTACATTTTTAGCTCAGCCCCGACTCCCGCCTGGCATGTGAGCACAGCATCAGCATCCCAGGCTCTGAGAAGGAGACCAAAGGGGTTGACTCTTTTTATAGTTTTATGCCCCCCCTTCCATACATCACTCTTGACTCTCTCCCGCCTGCCCCCCTCTACACACGCGTTCTTGCCGTAAGCATTTGATCTATGGTCTATAAGTAGATATAAAGAAATGCCAAGTTTCTTTAAAAAGAAAACCACACACCCCCAAAGATCTAACCTGGGGATTGTCCAATAAGACAGTAACGCTCCACACGCGTCTGCTGGGCAAGCGGCCTGCACAGTCCCAGGTCCTGCCGGCTGCTTGGCTTTGCCACTCATTTCTCTCTGACCCTGTACGTATGCCCCTTGGTTTATTGTTCAAGAGTAGCATGAACAGTGTGAGCCAGAAGGCTCTCTCTCTCGTCGCCCCCGGCAACTTCTTTTTCAGTTGAGTGAGTGTCTGGAGCTGGCTCCTGTGACTGCTGTGACCCTCCAGATGGGCTGGGACAGCTCTGGTCCTCTCCTTTAGGGGGGAAGGAGAAGGGAGATGCTTTGAACTCGCACCATCCTAGTCTGTCTGTCCCTTTCTAACCATAGACTGTCACCCCCTTCATTAGCCAAAGAGTCACTAGATAAACTTACAGTCTTATGAGGGCCGCAAACTTTTCTTTTAGAAAACCATAGATTAAAAGATTCCCAGCTCGCGCATTGCGTGTCCGATGCACAAGTGAGAGGGGGTTAGAGATTTCTAGATCTCACATTTTTTACTTTATTTAGAGGGGACACCAGGAGTTCAGCCCATGAAGGTGTCATGTTCCTGTCTCCTCTTCTGCAAGCCCACTGGCCGAGGCCCAGCTTTGCCTCCACAACGCAGTGGACATACAGTCTCTGCCTGCTCAGAGCAACTCCACCTTGCGCTGCTGACGCCGAACCCATCATTCCTAATTCCTGTGGCTGTAGGATGCCCTGTCCCTGCCGCTGCCCACTAGATGCCTCAGGTTGTGACAACAGCCATCAAGATCTCTAGACCTTTCCCAGTAAACCTGGGGGGATGCCAAATCATTCCCAGCTAAGAACCACAGTCGAAGAGATGATCACACAGGGCTGTATGATTTGCCCTTGGCACTACCTGTGTTTACTCCCGGGCCACACACAGTCGGTGGGTAGAGCTAAAGGCGTTGGCAGGAGACATGGCAGGTGTCTGAGTCAGAGAGACTGTGCTTCTCCCACCACTGTCATCCTCTTGCTAATATTCATCAGTCTCTGTAGGTGTCAGGCACCTCTGTCCTGTGGGCCGTGGGACTGCAGAAGGTGACGGTTGGGTAGTGCCCACGGAAAGTCCACACCAGGGGGGCGGGCTGGCCAGGGGAGGAGAGGAGTTAATAGGTGGACAATGAGCAGGATTATGGCCAGCCATGGCCAGCCCCACCAAGGTTTTAAAGGGAGAAGGATAGTGACAAGTCTCAGGGTGTCTGAGACTGGCTGGTAGGGAACCCTATTATTAGAGAGTGACATGCAGGTGGTCATAGGGCGGACTTGCATGGTGAAGGCAAAGCTGGGGCCCTGGCTCGTGGCCTTGCAGACCAGGGAGACAGGGAGACGCTCGCGGCTCATTCTCCACTCCCTTCCGCATCTCCACACTTAGCTGGGCAAATATTTGCCCCGGAATGAAAGCTCTTCTCTCTGCAAAGAGAGACGCAGAGGCTCATCGCCCTTTGAGTTCTAGTGTAAGTTCTAGCAACGCCAGCCAATGGGGCGTGAGCGTGCGATGTTTGTGGGCAAAGTCTGAGCCAACCCCTGAATCCTGTGTCTCGGCTCAGCTCTGATTTTACAAAGAGAGTTTCTTTAAAATAGACGGGACAATAATCTCCTGGACAAATCCACCATTTCATCGTGCGTCAATCACAGCAGTCATTTAAAACCTGAAACTGCATCTCTACACTCGGCAGTTTCCCGGCCCAGGTGTGAACCTCCGGGCCGAGCTTCCCACCAGCCATCTACCTGGCTGATCAGATGTGCCCGGGGGACGGGGTAACCTTACCCTTGTACCTGGATAAGAGGGCCCCCATCCCGGCCCCCGCCCCCCAGCAGGGGGGAAGGAAAAAGAGCTTAATCATTAATAACACTAACTTGCATTTCTAGAGCCTTGAAAATGAGAATTTTGCCCTTTTTTCCCTGGGAGTAAATTGGGTCAGAGTGTTCCCAGAATTTACATTTCAATTAAAAATACAATAATAACACATTGTGCTAATAGTGAATGATTCCGACTCGGGGGAAGATGACACCGCGGCTACTTTGTTAATGAAAAGCCCCCTTCATTCCAAGGGGCCACACATCAGCGGTCACAAATCTCCTGTCTTGTTCTGGGCCTGGCGGTGGGAGGGGTGGGGCGGGGTGCGGGGGAGGTGGGGAGGCACACCGCCCTGCTGGGGCTTCCAGGGGGTCCCCGCACCCCAGACCTGCTCCCTGAGCCCCCAGGCCACCTCCAAAATGAACCTGACTTTGTCTTTAAGTTGAGCCTTCAAATTTTATATCAGGTGGGTTTGTGTTTCCCTTTTCGCTGGTTATTTGATTTTCTTTCTTTATTTCTTGCTTTTCTAGGCAATAGCTGGTGGCACCTGAGAGCTGGCACCACCGCTTCCCTGCTGCCCCCCAAGACTTTTGTGAGTAGATTGAACTTTAAAAACATCCGCTTTGGTCTCCCCAGCTAGATGCTAACAGAGCCCTTAGTGCAGGAAGCCCCAAAGCCTGAGTGACTGCAGTTGGCCCTGCTTTGAGAACAAGTGACTTGCAGGCCAGGGGGTGGGGTGGTGGCAAACGGCCCCTGGGGTTCACTATAGAAGCCCCCCCTCCAACTAACAGTGGGTCTGAAAATCCCCCAAACATTATCTAGATGCATGGAGTAGCAGCAAGGGAAGGGGGAGCTGACCTCCCCACCCCAGGTGGGGGCCTTGGTGGCCAGTTCCCAGGACATGGCCTGGGGGTGGGGGAGTTGCCTCGACAGGCACAGGCACAGGCACAAAACGTTTGCACACAGATCGCCTCAGAAAATAAATAACCTGGTTCAGTCTTGTTTTCGTGGGGAAACAAACTTTATATGCAGGGAAAGATCAGCCCCCTCTCCAGCCCTGTCTCCAGGAGAAGGGGACCCTCAGAAGCAGGGATACGGGCAGGAGGCAGGCCGCACTTGGGAGCCCATGCCTGGACCCAGACCCCCGTGAGGGCGTCTCCAAGCTCCCTGTGGGCCTCAGGGGCCTGTTACCCGGCTGGGCTGAGCCAGGGAAGGTGAGAGGGAAACCTAGGACCATGTGTTCGGGGCAGGCAGGAAATGTGGGTGCTGGCCTGTCATTGCGGGTGATCATCAGTGTCCACACCATCGGACACTTGAATCGGGCACACACCAAGCGCCCAGCACGGCTGAGCTCGAGTCGACCTCCAATGGGTGCCCCACCTGGGGGAGGTCGCGGTTTTGTCCTTGATGGTCCTGAGGTCCGACCGTCGTTCTTTCTCGCATGGATCCTGAACGCCAGCAGGAAGATGCAGACCGTCGGGGCTCAGCCCTCACGGGGGGAAGCGTGATATTCGCCAGAGTGCAATGACCGCTGGCTAAGAGCAGTGACTTGTTTACATGATGCGCCCTTTATCCCAAAACATGGGCCAAGACAGTTCCAGTGGAGAGAATGTACCAAGCTGGTGCTCGCTAATACTGGTCTGTTTTTCCTGTTATCCATTTAAGAACCCAAAGGGTGGTGCACACCCCACCCCCAGTTGGGATGCTGAGGGCCAGTCCACACCCCCTTCCACATTAACTTGGCTCCTGGTTGCGCTGTCTTCATCAGCCTGGCTTGACTCAAGGAAATGATCCAACTGTTCATCGCAGGGGCTTCTGGAAAGACCCAGCGATGCTTCAATGGGAGCATCAGCATCAGTCAGTGCCCTGAGTCCTTCAAGCGTGTCCTCTCAACACCCTGGCCTTGCATTTCTACCGGTCAAGAGCAAAGTGTGGTGTCATGATCTGTACCCCATCCCAACCACATCCCTGCACCCCGAGACCCTCCTGAAGCTGGCTCTCCAGTTCTAGAAAATCTGACCTCGTCTTCCCCTGTCTGAGACTCGACCAAGTCCATCAGGGTAGTGTTTTCCCTTTGCCCTGGCGCCATAAGCAGCTGGGCCTCTGCGACACGGCATGTGGGCGACACCCTGGAGCCAGCTTTGCCGTCTTTCTGATGGCCGGCCTGGGCGGGGTCTATGGGTGCCAGCTTGCTAACCATCTGGTGTCCACTAATTGTCCTTCTTAAATAAAAAGCAGGCTCTGACGTGGAGCTGAACTGGCCAGCAAAAGTGAAATCACCGTTTTGTTTTTGTTATATTCATTTTTGATTCATTTGAAAAGCTGTGCCAAGATAATACATACACATAACACATGACTGAATTGCACAAGGCTTTTAATAAATAGTGAGCTCCTTGGCCTGGCCTACCCCTACCCCTACCCCCCCCCCCCGCCAAAAAAAAATTTCAAGTCCTTGAAACAAGTGCTGTCCTTTTTTTTTAAAAAGATTTATTTATTTATGCTTACAAGAACTGGGGTACAGGCCAGAGGTGCGGGGAGGGGGTGGTGAGAGGATTCACCAGAGACAGAGTGGGGAACAGAACAGGCGGATCTACTGAAACACACTGCTGAGGGGAGCAGCGGGGAGACAGGAGAGGTCTGCTGCGCCATGTGGGTCAGCTCCCTGGTGGGGGCTTGAACTTCTGGGGTGCTGCATTGGCTGCAGACAGCTTCATAGTGCTGCGACTTAACCCTTATGCCACCAGGGAGGCCCAAGTGCTGTCCATTCTTACAGCTGTTACTTCTGGGTTCTTCTCCCTCCATACTTTCAAGCGTCACGCTATGCTACTATCTCCTGATTTTCCTCACACTTTCTGGGTAGTGTCTTAGGATGTCATTCTTTCCTGGCTTCTCCCTCTGTTGGCTTGGATTTCTCTGAATGTCTGGGTGACTCTTCCCACACCCTCCAGCAGCTCTGTACAAAGGCCCTCAATCCAATTTTACACCCGGCCACACCTGTCAGTTAATCTGTCAGCTCCGTTTTTTGCCTGAGCCATGCCTCCTCCTGCCCCATCTGATCCTGTCGCCCACAACACAGCTGTCACGGGCTCCCCTTGTGGCCAAGCATGAGCTGGGCCCTGGGGCTCATGTCTTCATCTTTCCTGACTTATCCCTTGTTTTGGTGGAGCACATCCTATGATATGTTCCTGAGAAAGGACACACACCTTTGGCTCTTCATCTAGCTTCATAAAAGTATTTGTTATTCCCTTCCTTTGTGTTGATAGTTGGGCTATGTACGGATGTTGAGCCTTGAAGGAATTTTCTTCCAGAGTTGTAGAGGTACTCTTCCACTGGCTGCTAGTTTTACTAAGGAATGGTCCATTATCTCACTCCTAATTCCTCAAATAAGTGGCCACATGTTGGTGTTTGCTTTGTTTCTTGTTTTTTGGGGGAGAGTTTTGGCTCCTTGCTGCGCTCCTGGTGTTCTGAAACGTGGTGTCCATGTTCTGTTAGACACTCCACAGGCCCACTCGTTAAAAAAGTGGAGTCTTTAGTTTCTGGGAAATTTTCTTGTATTATTTCTTTGATAATTTCGTCCCCTCTGTATCCTCTTTTACTTTATTTCTTTGTCCTTCCTTCTCTCTTTCTTTCTTTCCTTTTTTTTTTTTTTTTTTTGTCTCTAGAATGTCTATTTGTCAAATGACAGACCTGAAACAACCTACTCATGGTCCTATTTTCTGCTCCCTCCATCTTTTTGAACTCTTTCTTATGGTCTGAGAGTCCTTGTCATAGTTTTGTGCGTCAGTGTCAGGACTTTCCTTCTCTGAGTGTGGCAGAGGCTGCAGTGCCCTTGTGCCCACTCGGGGCTTAAGCTTAGTGTGCACAAGTCAGGCTCCCATCTCCTCTTTGTGGTCATTGCACTTTCAACTTTTCGCACACGTGTCATCACATCCTTTTAATGATAGAAGGACCGATTTCTTCATCAGCCTCCCAAATAACACACTTCCACGTTCTGCTGGGATGGAGGGAGAGTGGTCCCAGCATGGGGGTGAATCTTGAGTTTGACAGACTCTAATTCCAGCCTCCAGGGCTACTGTCTGAACTGCTGTGCTCAGGCCAACTTATCTCCTTGCTTCCTTTTCCTCTGACCTAGATGTCAATTTCTCTTGATCTATTTTCTCATTAGTCCCAAAAATTCGGTTTTGACACCTGTCATTTGCTCTCTACTCCTTTACTGTTCTTTTTGGGCTTACGCCTTTTTGTTTTTTTAGCCTTTAACTGTCACATTATTAGGGCTTCAGCAGCAAGCAGAGTAAAACGTTTGTGTTTAATCCACCATGAACTCCCGTCGGGCTTATTTTTATAGTCATAGTCTATTTATGGCTTGCGATATTGGTTTTCCCATTTGGGCAGAGATAAAACATTTTCCTTAAAGATATATATATGTTCTTTTTTTATGAAAGTGAATCAATTCAAAGAAAATATTGAATCAATAAAACGTGGGTTCTGGCAGTGTAATGGCTGTATGAAAATGATAGAAGTTGAAGATCTGCTAAACCAAAACATCATAGTCTCTCGGGCGGCGGATGAGATTGTGAGATCTATGGGGTTTTCTCCTTGGACACCCCAGGGGTGGACGCTGGCACTGCTGCTCAGGTGCCCACTGAGTTCATAATCAGAGATGGCAGCACTGTCCCTTCCGTCAAGGCTGTTGTAGATGTGGGAATGGGTGGTAAAATCTTCCCAAAGACTAACTTTAGGATGGGCCCATGGGAAGGAGGTTGGAGTTGGGAGACCAGCCAAAGAGAGATGAGATGGCCACATGGGATGGGTCGCCCCTGGTCACCTGTCTCAGGGTGAGCCTGGCTCCTGTCCCCACGAGGATGCACTCACTGGGAGATAAAGAAGAGCTGGCAATAGTCCCTGGACGCACTCCAGGGTCACACAGTGAGGCTCTAAAGTTGGTGTAGGGGCTGCTCTGGGTGGGTCTGGTCTGACATGTACCACCTGCTGGCTCCCGTGGTGATGGGAGATGCTCCCACACATCCTCATAGAATCCCCCGGGTGCCCTTGCACACTCACCCTTCCACACTTCACCCTCACCTCCATCCCAGGCACGTGGGGTGGGCTGGTCTCCTTCCTTAGCTCTGACCCTTCCGTAATCTGAAGGCTGGAGATGGGGGATTTCACTGCTGCCCTGTATGGAACAGATGCCCAGAAGCAGAGCGCTGGCTGAAGATGTGTGCGTGCTGTTTGGGCAAGTGGGGGTGCGATTAAGGGGCATTGATTAGTCTTCGTGTCTAGTGAAAGGAAATCATTCCTGCAGCTGCCGAGGCTCTGCTGCTGATTGCCTGGGGGTTATTTGTTTATTTAAGTGAACAAAGTAATGGGCAGTGGAGAGGACTGAAAATTGCCTGGGTTTGTTCCCTTTTCGCTTACCTGTCCCTCCTGGGTACCATTACTCTCAGCGCCTATTGCCAGGGCGATGTTGCCAATCTATCTCTGCTGGGTTCAATCTGTCAGTGTGCAGGCTGGGTCAGGGAGCTGAGGCAGAGGAGGGGGGTCTTGATCTTCAGGCTGCAGCTGGGGAGCCAGGGAGGGAGCCCAGCTCTTCTTGGAAGGAGACGCAACTGTCAAAGCAGAGAAGGTTCCAGCTAGAAGGGAGCTGGGAGCCTTGGCTTGGAAAGAGGAGGCTGCAGGATTGGGCTTTGCATCACTCTTATTCCAAGTCACAGCATCCTTGTTACCTGCTCTATATTTCAAGTCTCAGAAAAGATACGATGGATAAAGGTACTATAAATAACTTTAAAACCCCTGGCCAAGCTGCTCATTGTCCAGAGGGGCTGCCCGAGGCTCTGAAAGAGAAAGTTGCTGTACCTTCAGCCTGGCTTTGGGGTGAGGCAGAGCAAGCTGTGGTCACTCGTATGTTCCAGAATGGGTCACAGCGATATGTCACTCTCCATGTGCTCTTTTTAGATTTTGCTGGTCACCATCAAGAGGTGGGGTCTGTTTTCTCTGCCCTTCAACCTGGGGAACCCTTCATGGTCCCAAGGACCAGAGGGTGGTGGAGGCAAACCCGATGAGCCCTGAGGCTAGCCCGTGAAGGCAATGGGAGTCCTTCTGACTCGCTCCTCCTCTTGTCCGTCTTGCACTTGAGGCTTCAAAGACCTGAACTGCCATATAAGATGACTGACGTATCAGAGCCACCTTGAGATGCTCCAGGGGCCTCTGCTATTCCAGACCCCAGATGATCGAGCTCCTGAGCCAGACAGGTGAGCGACAGAATCTCCAGATAGTTGTAGCTGCAGCCACTGCCTGACTGCAACCCCTGCCCACTTATCCCCATGATGAGCTGCCCAGTCCGCCCAGTCATTCCCCAGCACGAAGGTGATAGTCACTGCACTGGCTGAAGCGCCATTTCACAGTGGTTAGTGATGCCGCAGCAGATAACTGGACCCCAGGGAGATGCAGCATTTTACAGAGGGGTGACGAGACACCCCCACCCCCTGGAGGACAGATCTGGTTTCCTCCTATTCCCCCGTCACTCCTCTCACGTCTAATAGCTGTCCTGTTGCAGCTAGTTCTGGGCCTCGGCGTGGCCGAGCAGATTCCTTCTCTGCTTCACTCGCTCCAAGGGAAAGACTAGGCGGGCTTGACCTGGCGTATCCTTAGGGGGTCACCAAATTTCAACAGAGCACGTGAGGTGGCTGGATACTGGCCTCGTTTTCAGACTGTGAACTTCTAAAAAACATCTATTTAATTCGTGCGGCAGGCACTTACTGATGACTTGTTCTGTGCCTACCCGAGCAGACCAGCCTGAAATGGGGCTCCTAAGGCCTGAAACGGGGCTCCTAAGGCCTGAAATGCCTCAAGTCTAAAGCACCTTCTGGCGGGAACCACGGGGAGGGGACAAAAGGGGTCAAAGGAGCAAAATCAAAGTCCCAATCAGGATAACAGCTGCCATTGCCAGCCTCCACACAGGTCTCCAAGTTCCCCAAGTCCAAAGCCAAGCAGCAAGCACCCTTCTTTCTTCTCCAGGGTCCCTCCAGAGCCCACCTGCCTTCCGGTTATACGGCTTCACCTGGCCGCTCCGCTCTGCCCCCTGGTTGCCAGCAGCTGGTCTAAGGTGGCTGCATGTAAGAGGGGGGCAGGGAACACGGTACCCCCCTTTTATGGAGATGCTTCTGTAATAGAATGAGAACATGGGGTCATCAAAGTGAAGCCGCACGCTGGGCGCCCGCTTGGAGACTCAGGGTGGCTGGCAAGCTGTCCAGTCTGGTCAGCGTGGCTTGGAGGCTCTAGGGGGAAAGAACCAGGGTCTGAAAAATTCACTTGTGCGCAGTGGCTCCTTCTCTGACAGCGGGGATAAATGGCGCATTCCTGTAATTGTATGTAAATGGTGCTTCTAAAGTGCTTGAAAAAGTTTGGTGTCTTGCGCAGGCTAAATGTCACCCCCTGAAAGTTTCTTCACCCTCTTAATTTGCTTAGTAAATCCCTTTTTTTCTGAGGGTGAATTACAGTAAAAGCGGTTTATCTCTTTGGCGTTCTGTCAACCAGGCCTGGGGGGTGGGACCAGCGAAATAATAATGGATGTCGTTGAGGGCAACCTCTCCCCCTGCTGTGGGCTTCTGAGTCATCTGAGAAAGTTGAAATGAATTTCTCCAGAGTTTTAGCATTAAATAGATGTTCCATAAACCCAGCCTTCAAAACAGCGGCCATTTGCCTGTGGTGGGTGGTGGACTCCGAAACCCTCTTCTGTCAAGGATTCGATTTGCTATCTCCGTCCCTCTGGGAACACAGAGACTTGTAATGTGGGGAGCCTGAAATCATGGCATTCTGGCTAATGTAGCTTTCCCGAGTTATATTCTCTCATAATTGATGACTGGAAGTGAGCCTCGAGGAAGACAGCGCTTCCTTTCCCTGCTGGCTGGCTCTGTTCTCAACCCCATGGTGCAACAGAAATGCCACAGACTCCTGCTGCTGCTCTTCCTTGAAGTGGAATCTACTCCCTTGAAGGAGGGCAGCCCGAATTCCTCCACCCTGGACTATGACTTAAGCGACAAGTTAACTGTCATTAATTTATATGGAAAACTTTGGACACCAGCAACAGCCTACCCAGTTACACACACAACCGCACTAGCATGTGGTAAAAGCGGAATCACGTGATGAACACGCAGTCTGTATAAAGCAGCCAAAGGGTGGGGGGCTGGGGGCCTCCTGTGGCTCAGCGTGCAGGCTGCCTCTCCCCCAGCTGCTGCAAAACACACGCTGAGGGGTGTTTTTTAGCCCTTTTTGTCACTGAATCGAAAATCCTCTTTGGATTTTTGCCAGTTAGCAAAAACAAGTCTTTCGGAAAAGTGAAGTGGACTAACACAAACTTTTGAAAATCCAGGGATCTCTGTAACAATAGTGCATTGTTGCGTTAAACCACCAAGTTTTGGAGCGATCTGCTAGGCTAGGAGAGATAATTGAAACAATCTTCATTTGTTTCACTGAGAAATTATTGAAATACCCATTAATTTCTTCAAAAACAACAACCCCATTCCTAAGGCATGTTTTTGTTGACTTTTTAGTTAAAAAAATGTATTAGAGGAAAATAAACATAACCTAGAATTTACCATCAGCACTATTTCTTTTTCTTTCTTTCTTTTTTTCTTTTTTTGCATAGAGAACTGGGCCTTAGACCAGAGCTGCGGAGGTTGGGGTGAGAGGATTCACCAGAGATAGTGCAGGGAGCAGATTGGGCAGATCCACCGCTAAGAGGAGCAGGGGGTGAGACAGGAGAGGTCTGCTGTGCTATGTGGGTCATCTCCCTGGCGGGGATTTGAACTCATGCTGCAGTGGCTGGCGATAGCCCCTGTGCTGCCAGGGAGGCCCCCTAGCAGGTATTAACTGGAGACATTAGGCCCAAACCTGGTGTCCAAATTTGCCTGTATGGTGGTAAATTCTCAATCCAGACCATATTGGCCTTGTATTAGTCAGGGTTCTCCTAGAAGCCAAACTAACAGGGGATACACACACACACACACACACACACACACAGGTTTGTCAGAAATTCATTTCCATGATTATGGAGGCTGGTAAGTCCAAAACGCACAGCTGGTATCTCAGTTCAAGTCCAAACACTAGAAGCTTCTATAGAAACAAGAAAGCTGACATTCCATCCTGAAAACCATCATGCATGAAGAGTGTTCCAGGGGTCAGCGGGTGTGCGCGGAGTCTCTCTGCCCTTTGTAGGCCAAGGTAGAGTGAGCAGAGCCCATGGACCCACCTGCCACTGTTACCCTTCTGGAACCTGGAAATGCTACTTGCTGGAGTACATTGGCCTGTTTTGTGCTCACGTCGCTTTCCGATGTGGTAAAGGCCTGCTTTGCAGTGTGAGAAGCTCACCCAGCAGTGCCTCTGGCTCCACACCGCAGATGTGACTGTTCTTGTTCTTTTACTCTTGTTCTTAAGCAGTTTCTGAGTTAGGCTCAGACCAGAGAAGCAGAATCCAATCAAAGGATTTCCACAGAGGAAAGAATTTAGTAGAGGGAGTTGGTCGCTCAGAGAGATGGGCTGAGAGGCTAGACAGCACCGTCAAGCAGAGATCCAGACCCCACCGTCCCACGGGGTAGGAGGCCCGAGGGAGGAGATGGAGTGCTAGGCCTCAGGCCCGAGCTGGCAGGCGGCTCTGGAACCACCGAAGATAATCAGCCCTTGGCCAGGGCACCTCTGTGGCTGGACTCTGCTGTGAGCCGAGGGTCCTGGGTGGAGGGACACCCCCGAGGGGCCAGCCCTCCCGCATCAGGGCACAGAAGAGGAGCGGGATGGGATGGACCTGAGGGAAAAGAGCTTTTTAAAATCAGATTGAGCCCAAAATAGTGACCCAAGCTACGCCAGACCAAAACAAAACAAGAACAAAAAATTTTTTGTGAATCAACACTTTGTAGACAATTCAAAAAAGTATCAGACTTGGGTGTAAGCGCTGACTTCTCCGCTTGCTCGCTACGGGATGTTGGGTGAATTTCTTACTCGCTCTGAATCCCAGGTGGAGAAGAGGATAATTACAGCCCATTTCTCCAAAACAGGGTCATGAGATATTGTGGGAAAAGACCAGACTTGAACTATGGCTTTTCGCATTTACTCAGAATCTACAGGCAGGAGGAAGTCAGGGCCCCATGTTAAACTGGGGGGACCTTCCCCCTTCAGTTATCAACATACCAATCTCACTGGTTCTTCATATACAAATGTAAGCAAATGTATATAGTACCTAGTACACAATTCTCAATCCATAAAGCAGGGACTTACACATAAACAAAAGTAATGGTAGAGAAAAGTGCAATCCATGACGACAGCCCTTCACCACCACCCCAGTCCCACCCACTCCTTCCAGAAAATGTTTTGGAATCCGGAGGAGGAGGAAACAAGGTCCTACTACTCACAAGTAAAAAACTTCCAAAGGCTATTTATTACATCTGAAAAGACATTCAATATTCCCTTTGAAAATAAGAGGGGGAGGAGTCACAGCAAATGAGGTCAAATATACATCTGAAAAGAAATTCAAATGTCCCTTCAGAAAGGAGTTACTGGTTTGGTTCAGAAGAACAAAGGGAAGCAAGAATGTGGAAGGTCTGGGCGGGGGCCTGCAGACCCATCTAAAAGGTAAAAGTGTGGGCATGTTCCCAACTTACCCAGTGTTTCGTTTTTCTAACTTAAGAGCTGAAGGTAAAGTAAAGGCGCTGATTTGAGCATCAGAGGATTAAATAAGATAATGCAGTGAACACACTTACCCCGATGTGGAATGAGAACAGTGCTTCAAACGCTAGCTAAGCATCATCATCCTCACCATTGCGCGCGCGCGCGTGTGTGTGTGCGCGCACGCGTGTGCTCACGCCCACGTGAATGGGCATACACATGCACATGTCATGTTAAGGAGTGTAAATTGCTGGCTTGTCTCCTCTGGGGCTGTCCCTGGACTGTCTAAAGCAGCGCGAGAATTGGAGCACGGGGCAGGGAGCGCATGGGTGGATACACGTTTTGGCAGCCCGGGCACCGTGACATATTTTGTGTGGTAATCAGCTGAAGGTGTGAGACAAATGGGTTTTGTTTGTTTTTAAACTTTAATAGTTAAAATGCCAATGTTTGCTAGAATTCTCACACATAGAGCTATTCAAGCCTTTGCATACACAGATGCCACTCATTTGCAAGCCAGGCATTTCCTGCGGTGGCCTGAGGAGGAGAGGGGACCACCCCTTGGTGGGGAGCAGAGGCAGCCACTCCCTGGGATGGGGGTGGGGGTTATGGGGGTGGGGGGGATGGTCACATGCGCTGGTTTGCCTAAGGTCACATGTTGCTCCAGGAAAATCATCCAGGTGTTTGTGGATGTGGCTTGGGGTGTGTATTTCAGGCACAGATTGGGGACCCTGTGTCAAAATGTCATGTGTAGCTTTGGAGCTTGGCCCTGGTGTTATTTCCAAGGTGACTCTGAGCTCAGCGTGGTCTGGCTGAGGCCTGGCAGGTCTCCCCGGGAGCTGGCTTATTTAATCTCTGTGCTGATGAGGGTGAGCTGGGCAGGGCCTGGAGACAGTTAAGCCCTCTGGTGATCAGCAGGTGAGCCCTTGTGCCTTTTCTCTCCTTTGGGTGGCCCAGTAACTCAAACCCAACCTCAAAGTGCAATCAACCAACCCATGTCTAAGGCCCAAGTCAATGCAGGTCTAGTTCTGCTCATGGACCAGGACACTTGGATGGGGGACAGCAGAGGGGTCTTTGATGCTGCCAGTTCTTGGGACCCCAAAGCAAACAGCTACCCTAGAAATCAGCCTGTCATTTCCACTTAATTTGGTACTGCTTTTTAAAGCAGCGTTTCTTTTCTCTGAGAACTTTGCAGCCAACTTGACCTGAGAGCTCAAGGGGTTCCGAGTTCAAGGAGGAAAGGTAAAAGGAGTGTGGAGAGAGGGAAGGGGAAGTTGGAAGTCCTGAAATTTTTGGCCAAAGAAAGAAGAGCTCTGGGAGTCTGGTGAAAGAATCCTGGAATCAGGGCCTCCCTGGCGGTGCAGGGGTTCAGTCTCAGCACTATCAAGCTACCTATAGCCACTGCGGCCTGAGTTCAATTCCCCGCCACATGGCGCGGCAGACCTCTCCTGTCTCCCCGCTGCTCCCCTCAGCAACGTATTTCAGTCAGTCTGCCTGTTCTGCTCCCCACTCTGTCTCTGGTGAATCCTCTCACCTCCTATATCTCTGGCCTGTACCCCAAGTCTACTATGCAAAAATCATCATCATAATAATAATCCTGGAATCAGAGTAACGGACTATAAGCCCTAGTTTGGCTTATACCCTTGGGCAGCCCGTGCCACCTCAGCAAGTCATTAGATGGTATGTTGCCTCAGTTTCCTCATCTGTGTTATGTGAATAATCACAGCGCGGTTCCTGTCAACCTCACTGGGGTACAGTGAGGATTTTAATGTGCTTTGTAAACTTGAAAGTGTGCATACACAAAAGGGATTATTATCTTGTAATTACTGTTATTAGGCATTGTTCATGCCGAAGTTGTTTTTGTTGTAGTTGGGGAGAAAAGACGACCCATGGAACAATTAGAGAGCCATCCAAGATGGTATCGGATTAGTTCCAGGATCATTTGGTGCCCATTGGTGGAGGAATATAAGAGCTGGAAGAATATTTGGGGAGAGCTTCAAGAAAGTGGTGGCCTTTGTGGTGGCCTGTGAAGTGGGTCTGGTTGGGACAGGGAGTTCAAAATGAAGAAACATTAGTGGTGTCTCCCAGGTCAGCAGTCAAGGGACCCCGAGACCCTGTCAGCCTCAGAAACACCTCCCCCGACCCCAACCTCGCATACCCTGGAGAGCTCGGGGAGAACTTCCAAGAAGACCTCTTTCCTCTGGTTTCACCAGGAGTGACCAGGTCTGGGGAAGTTTTCCTGGGGTCACCCAAGACCGGGATTTAAATTTGAACTCTGTCTTCTCCTAGATTCGTGGCGTTTAGCAGCTCATTCCTCTATCTGACATCCTGCTAATTCCCCCCATAAATATGCTTTGACTTTGGGAAGTTTCTGTGGGATATTAAAAGAGATAATGGATGGAAATGAACTTGAACACCTGTGAAAGATGTGTCTCCTCAAAAACGAGTGTCATTCTCTCCATAGTTGAGATAATAATTGACATTTTCCAATTTCCCAGACACCCAGTTCTGGGCCTTACATCTGACAGTCACCCAGGTAGCCTATGGGTGGTTATTTAGCACCTGCAATTTGTATACAGTAAAGGTGTTTCCATTTGGCCTGCAGGTTTGGAAACTCCAGGTGGTGAGGTTTAAGAAGCTCTGAGAGGACTTCCGTCCAAGAGAGAGGCAAGTCCTTAGGACCTCGTCTGCCTGAATCAGTCTCAACCAACTTTCAACATTTCTGTTCACCCCTCGGGTTCACCTGGCCTCAGAAGAACGAGGTGAACCTGACAGCAGAAATCTGTGGATCATCTTT
Organism: Talpa europaea; assembly: GCF_964194135.1. NCBI lineage: Eukaryota > Metazoa > Chordata > Mammalia > Eulipotyphla > Talpidae > Talpa > Talpa europaea. The sequence continues at coordinate 2,463,937 of NC_140084.1, read as the reverse complement.
GATACAGAAGGTGTGATGCTGCGGAGTAACAAGAAGACTGCTCAATGCTGTGATCCAGTTTGGAAGTAAGACAATATTCTTTTCTTCTATATCTTGTGCTGCATAATTCCTAAAGTCAGCTTCGAGTGCCTCCAAGTCATTCATTCTTTCTTGTTCTCTTCAATAAATGTTACTGAGTTCCTCCTGTCACGTGCCTTCTAGGGAGAGACAGATAACACCAAACTGAACAAATGCTTAATATTTTAGGTAATAAAAGGGTTTTGGAAAGAAAGCAACTGGGAATATATTAAACTCGGAGGTCACTTTAGTGAGTTTAGTCAGGGGGACTTCCATGAGGCAGTGGGATTTTATTTTTTTTTTTAATTTTATTTTTTAAGGATTTATTTATTTATACAAGCACTGGGTACAGTCAGAAGCGCGGGAGGGTGAGAGGATTCACCAGAGCCAGAGCAGGGAGCAGAGCAGGCAGAAGGACTGAAGTACACTGCTGAGGGGAGCAGCGGGCGGCAGGAGAGGTCTGCGCGCCATGTGGGACCCTCCTCCAGTGGCCGGGGAGCAGCCGGGGATCGAACCAGCGCTGCAGAGGCTGCGGGCAGCTTCACAGCCCAGAGCTCAACCGCTGAGCCACCGGGGAGGCCCTGCAGTGGGATTTTAGGAAGAGTTTGGGATATAGAGCCTTAGAGAATAGCAAGTGCAAAGGCACTGAGGCAGCAGCAAGTTTAGAATGTTTGGAGAACTCAGAGAAGCCAGCCTGAGCAAAGAAGGAAAAAATTATAAAGGAAAAAATTATAAAGATAAGAAGTGGGTGAGGGGAGGCAGGGCCAGATCTTCTTGGAACCTTGGAGGCCTTGGTAGAGGTTTGGATTCTGTTCTACATGTAATAGGAAGCCACTTGAGGGCTTTAGGCAAAGAAGTGCTATTCTGTAGTTCAGGTTGGAAGTTTCTCCCTTGGCACTGTCCCCTTGTGTGTCCCCTGTCATAGCACTTAGTGTAACTACCTGGTTACTGCTCACCCCACTAGGGTGTGAGTGTCTAGAGGCAGCATCTGTCACCTTTTCATCAATGAATTTCTAACACCTAGTCCAGTGCCTGACATTTGTTAGATACTCCAGAAGTATCTATTAAGTTGAATCCATTTGAAAAGATAACTAAAATGTTGCGAGCGCAGCAGGTGGTGAATATCAAAGGAAAAGACATCGGGGACTGAAGGCCTACAGAGAAGAAGCAGATCACTCCCAGCTGGCGAAGTCAGGGAAGACTGCCTGGAGGAGGGGTCATGAGTCTGAGCTCTGAATGATGAGCAGGATATAGATATGGACAGGGGAGGGGCCTGCAAGCAGATGAAGTCATGTGTCCAAAGATTGTCAGCCTCTTAAAGGATTAAAACTGGTGAATGTTCATTTCACTGAGCTTCCAAAGCTAAGTGGGTCAGAAATACAACAGATAATTGTAGGAGAACCGGACAAATACAAGCTCTCTCCAGTGTATAGATCCACCTTTTGGGTTTATGCATTTGAGGGCACATGCCGGGCAGGGGTGGAGCAGGGAGGGGGCATTGGTTAAAAAAGAATCTTCCATGCCATCATCTGGCAAATCTCATCCTCGTCAGTGACGGCAAATCCACCAAGCCGACCCATCCCTCAAAACATCCCAATATTTCTTGATGGACACTTCTGTTGTCTTATGTGCAATAGAATTGTAATCACCTGTATTTAAAACTAATGGATTTGAAATAACCTGCAGGCTTCCACTTTAATGAGAGTTAGATTAATGGAAAAGGACCTTTTGCCTCAGATTGCATGACAACATTTTCAAATTACATTCCTGGAACAGAGAATTCACTTATTCAGAGTAATTGGATGCTGACTTGGGTTAATACGTACAATGTCCTTAAATGAAAATGTTCTATTGTAAGTGGAACTGTATGATACCTGAGGCTTTCTCAATAGATTTGGTTGGACTCTGAGTTAATTATACTGCATGCTATTTTTTGAATGAATTCAAGCATGAATTCTACACGGTAGAGATTGGGATAATTATATTCAATTCTGCTTGGTGCCCTGCTGAAAGAATTGACCTTTTAGATAAAACGAGTCTCCCGAGCAAGAAACCTGAAGAAAGTCTGCACAAAGCCGGCAGATGCAAGAGCAGAGAAAGTCTTAAGTGAGAGGGGACGTGGGGGCGGGGTGGGGGGAGCCAGCTCAAGGGGCAGCGGCAGCGGCAAGATTGATTTTTTGTCACGGGAAGGTATTTCTGTTTTGTAGCTTGTTTTGTATCCTTGGTACATAAAGGTATAATTTAAAACCATTGATTTTACTAAGCTGTTTTCTCATCAGTAACACGGCTAAAAAGTAGCAGCATGAAGAATGAGAAGCCAACAAAAAGCAATCTCTGCACGATCTCTGGGTGTGGGGCCCCCCCAGAGCAAGCGAGGAGGGACGCAGGGCCCTGGCTGCGACTCCCCCCAACTGGCTCTGGGCTCTGGGGTCGCCAGTGTGCACTGAGAGGTCAGACCACCTGGTGGGAAGCCCGGCTCTCCTGCAGACTAAGCTGTGTGGCCTTCTGTCAGGTGCTTCACTTCTCTGTGCCTCAGTTTCCTTATCTGCCAAATGGGGTGAGCTTCTTTGGCTTGCTGTGAGGATCGAGCAGAGGCAGAGCATCTGGCATGGCAAGAGTATCCCGTAACCACCAGCTGCCTCTCTTCACACTGTTATTCTGGGCCTGAGATCTCTCTTCCGGGACGGTGACAGAGAGGTAACCCATCGAGAGGACAAGCCCAGGGGGAGGATTAAAAATACTTCTCCCAGGGCCTCCCCGGTGGTCAAAATTCTCCCTGAATGACACCCTTCTGCTATAGAGTACCCTCTCTCATCCTCTGTGTGAGTTTCCCGGGGCCACCATAACAAGTCACTGCAAACTTGGTGGTTTAAAACGAAGGAAACGCGTTCCCGCACACTTCTGGAGGCCAGAGACTGACGACCGAATCAAGGAGTGGGCCTCTCTCCCACACTCCGAGAATCCGTTTCTTCTGCTTCTGGCTGCGGAGCTTCATGTCTAGAGAGGGCTGGTTTCAACCGAGGTATGTTTGCAATTGAGTGTGAGGACACGCTTCCAGGTCACAGAGGTGAGGCCGCCTCGTCCGCTTCGTCTTCCTGGTGGTCAGAATTGCACTCGGACATCCTGGGCAACTCTCGGGGGTGCTTCGATAAGGTCAGGTTCTTACAGTCTCTTCCCATTGTTGACCACTAGCCATTTTCCGATTTTGGCCAATTACTTCATATTTGGGGGATTTGCCTCCTCGTTTCTTCGAAGGTTCTAGACTTGCCCCGGGTGAGCACCTAGTCCTGCCGTTGCCCGCCTCTGCACACAGCCCAGTGGATCACTCTTTCTTGTTGAGGCTAAACACAGCCTCTGGGCTCTGGGGTTGGGATCCTTCTCTACACTGAGCTAAATGCCCTAAGCCTTAGCATTACACGATCCCGAGCCCAAGGCTCCTGGGCCAAGAAATTGGCACCTTGGGTCGATGAAGTTCTTGAATCTTAATTTGGGAACTTTCTCCCATTCCATCAATGGCTGACCTGGTGGGCTCCGGTCCAGATCCAGGGGCATCAGCAACCAGCCTCAGTCTTACGAAATGATGGTTCTCCCAGCAGTGAAAAGAACCCTCCTCTTAGCTCAGTGGAGATCTGGACACAAAAAGATTGCCACAATTAATCTCACTGTGCAGTTAACACAACTAGTCAGATTTATGTATCGGGACTAACATTTGTGACTCAATTTTTTTCATCATTTTTCTCTCCTTCCACAGGTTCCAGTCCCTTAAATTTGTACATTATCTGTGACTGGTGTATCATTTATCTAGAGAATACAGTTGTCATTCACTTCATTTAATTAGCTTATGGATTCTGAATTATCTGCTACCATAAAATGTGATTTTATACTGCAGATTACAAAGGTTTTCAGAAATTTAATATGCCACTTTTAATTGGTAAAAAGTACCCTAAAGGATTCATAATATTTTTTACTGCACTTGCATTTAGGCTCAAGAGAGAAAGATTGAAGATGTTTAGTAAGAAATGGGATTTGGGTCAGTGAGACTGGTGATGATTTATTTGGAATAAGGCAAATCTGGAGGGATGGAGTCGTAAATCCAGTCCTCAGAGACTGCACTTGAGCAGGGAGGCCAGTGGGTTGAAAGCTGAGTGTCTGCGGGTTTTCACGCCGCTAAGTCATTCTGATGGGCCAACAATGTATTTATGACACATGGTTCCAAGTTTGCAGCGATGACTAAGAATAGTCTATTTTATGCTCTGCTTTTCCAACCATTAAATCCATAATCTTCTGTGTGTATGAAATTGCCACACCTTCCTTAAGTACATTTTTGGCCTTACTGATGCCCTGGCTGGGTTGTACAGCTGGGCGGCTGTTTGTTCAGTCAATGCAAACAGCTCTTTTTGATCCTTTGACTATGGAAATGTGACACACAGCAAGGTTAGGGTCAAATAGAGAGGTTGGGTTATGGGGACCAACTTCAAGGATTTCTACCCTCATTTGTCTTTTTTTTTTAAGAATTATTTATTTATTTATACAGGCACTGGGTACAGTCAGAAGTGCAGGAGGGTGAGAGGATTCACCAGAGCCAGAGCGGGGAACAGAACAGGCAGACTGACGAAGTACACTGCTGAGGGGAGCAGTGGGTGGCAGGAGAGGTCTGTGCGCCATGTGGGACCCTCGCCAGTGGTCGGGGATCGAACCGGCGCTGCAGAGGCTGTGGGCAACTTCGCAGCCCAGCGCTTAACCGCTGCGCCACCAGGGGAGTCCCCCTCATTTGTCTTAATGTGCTACGAAGCTTTATCAAATAGGACAACAGGCGAAAGACTTACAGAGAAAGGGGGACGAGTCAGAGGTCAGGGGCTGTGCGTGAAGCTGTGAGTTCTGCACACCTTGGGGACTATTCCCCCTCAGCAACCAGGACCTGAAAAATCACCCAGGTACCCTCCTCACACCACAGCCTGTCCTCCGGGGCTAAGTCTCGGCAGGTCTTTGTTAAAGAAAACGCAGACTGTGATGAACTCTTGGTACTGTCACAGAAGTTCATTTTATTGGCTGAATTTGGCTTTGAGAATCTGATCGCGTCTGGAGGTTTTCCTGGGAGAAAAGGAAAAGACTTGGGTGTTAGGGGAAGTAACAGGTAACAACTTGAGAAGGTTGAGCTAGAGTGAGGGCCCAAGGGAAAGGTGAAAAAATAGTAATAATAATAGTGGTTATTATTATGAAAAGGTCACGATTTCATAATCATAGTGGTGATGAGTCAGAAGCATAAGAATACAAAAAAAAAAGAATAATAATAATAATACAGAAGCGACCTCGTGTTGAGTGCTTGTTTTGCGCCAGGTACTATACTGGGCCCTTGATTATAGCAACCTCCAAATCCTGACATGGGCTATGATCAGGTGCACTTCTTACAGGAAGGAAATGGTGGCTCGGAGACATGGAGTGATTCACCTGTGATCTCACCACTGACACAATAGGGATCTGCCTGCTTGTCTGTCGACTTCCAAGGCTGGGTGGGCTAACGAGAACCACAGAGAGCAGAAGAGAGGCTGCAGCCCGTGCTCTTGGTGGGGTGGGCATCTTGCTCCGCCACTCCCAACGGCAGCAGGACTCTCCCAGTTCAACAAGAGAGACACGGGTCTGCCTCAGGGAGTTGCAGGGAAATCAATCCTTCTGTGCTTATTCTAGCTCCTTTCAGGCCTCTAGAATACACCCACCTTTGTTGTTAGCATATACACTCAGAGCATGCATTGTCTCTGGTAAGTTTTTTTCCAATCTTAAAATATGTTTGCCCTTTTGTGGGTCAAAATTCAACGTATGGCCTCATCTTAGAAAAATAAGAATATAGACACATAAAAGAAAGAAAGAAAAAAAGAAAGAAAGAAAAGAAAAAAATCCCATAATCCGCTGCACACAGGTAGAAAGATCTGTGTTCGTATTTGTGCGAGCTAGATGTGACACGTACATGGATGCTAGACTCGCCTTGGCATTCACGACAGGAAATGCCACGTGCAGTAGTTTCAACTCAACTTTTTTGAACCTGAATTCTCACCTATAAAAGGGGAGAACAATATATATTTTTTTGTGAAGACTGAATGATGCGAACTGGCTAAAAACTTAACAGAACAGCTGCATGTAATAGTGCCCAATAAATATTATCTGCAATTGCTAATTATTAAAGCCATAACTCTTCTGTGCTATTCAGTGACCTTCAGAGCATCATTTTAAAACAATTTTATTCTTTTACATTATGTAAGTAAATGTGCATATTTAGAAAATGAGATGTCAACAAAATGATAAACAATAAAACTTTATATGACCCCATTGATAAAGAGATAATTGCTGCTTGCTTTCACTGTATTTATTCAATACATTTAATATTTAGTATACTTATTTTATACCTTAGAAGACATACTAAATTTTACTGTTAAATTTAGTGTGCTTATTTCGTATACTTACTGCATTTAGCACATTTAGATAAATGTTATCTGAGTCTTTACAGAACTGATTAAATACCCCGCTTTTTTCCCCTTTAAAACTATTTTGTGAACATATTTCATGCTATTGTATTGATATTTATTGAAAAAATGGGATTTAGAAATTCCAACAATCACATAAAAGTCCACAGACTAGACTTAACATAATCTGCTGAGCCAATTCTCTATCGCAGAGGTTATTCCCCATATTTTTCACTTTTGTCAACAGTGGTGCAACAAACCTCTCTACAAGCAAATCTCTGAGACTGACAAGAATAAATTCCCGGAGTTGGACTTTTCAGGTGAGAGAGTTTGCAGATTTTATGGCTCTCGACGAGGGGCGCCCACCTGCTCTGGTGGGCCTAGCCGTGTTCCAAAATGGACTCCTTCCATTGCTGTGCAGCAAATTTGGCCGCCCAGGCTGGCTGGTGCCTGTATGATGCTTTGTCTTCGGGGCTAGTTGAAGACTCCTCGGCTATGCCTGCTGGCTTCCCTGTCAGGCTCAGGCTAGCAGAGGGCATGCTTAAAAGAAATAGATGATTAGGATCGACCAATGAAAGGTAAACAGAACCTAATTCAGGAGAGCTTGCCCATTGTTCTCTCTGGCTTGAATTCTGTAATCATAACCCACTATTCAACTCCACATGCCCTCAGTGAACACCTACTTTGTACAAGTCCGGGAGATAGGTGCGAAGAATAATCCCGAATATTTGCACAGCGTTCACACTTGACAAAGTGCTTTCATACGCCTTAGAAAAGCCCTGAGCCCGGACTCGGGAGACCTGGTTTCTAGAGTCGCCTCTGCCATTTAATTAAGTATGACCTCAGGCTGATTCTCTGTGCTCCTTGTGTAAACACCCGGCTGCGAAGCCTTTTCTGTCGTGAGGGTTTATGTGTGCTTCTGTAAGTGGCCCACGGATTTACAGATTTCCACAAACTACACAAATAGCTTTAAATTACATCTAAAGTGAGAAAAGAACTGGGAGATCATTTAAGGCAGTGGGGAGCCGGAAGGTGCTGGGGGCCTCTGTGAGGATAACAGGGTGGTTGAGTAAGCAGGGCTTGCATCCTGCTGCCCCCCCAACTGCCAGGCTTGGGAGCCAGGTGGCTCCGGGCAAGTGAGTTCAGCCCCTTTGGAGCCCTGTCAGTGTTCTCACCTGTGCTATAGAAATACGGGTCCATGTGACCCTGTGGGGAACACCCAGGGCCCAGGTGGGCACAACACTCACGCGGCTGTTGTTTCCATGGCCACCCTGGGGTCCCGCCGCGGTTCAGATTTCACTGAAAATAATGTTTTTTTCACGTCTTAATTTTTAAAAGGTTTATTTATTTATGCATACAAGAACTGGGGTACAGGCCAGAGGTATAGAGGGTGAGAGGATTCTCCAGAGACAGAGTGGGGAACAGAACAGGCAGACATACTGAAATACAGTGCTGAGGGGAGCAGCAGGTGAGCAAGGAGAGGCCTGCTGAGCCATGTGGGTAGCTCCCTGGCTGGCTGGGGATCAAACTCGTGCTGCAGAGGCTGCAGATAGCTTCATAGTGTGGTGCTTAACCCCTTGCACCACCAGGGAGGCCCTCATGTCTTAATTTTTCAAGTGGAAATTTTATATCCCAGAGAAGCCCGTTCGTACACACCCAGAGTTGTGTCCAGAGGCCCAGACGAGCTGGCCTGGGTCAGCATCACCCGCGTCACGATCTTTCAAGCTGCAGCTGGTCCCCTGCCTCAGTGATGCAGCCTACTGGTGAGTGGGGGCAGTTTGCAGACAGGCTGCACGCTGTTTCTGGGCCTCAGGCGCTCCCCCAGACACCTCACCGCTTACATTCAACACAACACTCTTCTAATCAGAAAACTAACATCCTCAGTGTTTCCAGCTCCGGACAGATAGGAATCTTTGGGATCTGGACGTGGGAACCTGGAATTCCCCCAATCCTAAGTTATCCTTAAAGTGCTCTGACCATTCTTCATGTTCTTCTCTTTGGGAGGGAAATCGGAACTCGCAAAATCATGAGTATTCCTAAAATACTTTTAATTTTCTTCTATTTAGTAATCATAGATATCTAAAAGTGTTGTTTGATAAATTAAAAAATAGTAAGTGAAATAGTGTCTGTAAAGAAGGTTGTGAAGAATTTATAAACAATATTTGCTTATAGCAAATATTCACATACTGGAAAGCACCCACTGGCATTGGGTAATATTTGCACAGCGCAACGTTCAGATCTGCCAGCCAGGGAGAAGGCCCCACACAGATCAAGAACTGGCTGAAGGAATTACTTTGCTTCCAAACTTGTCATTCCTTGGAAATCTACTCAGGATTTGAATAAGGAAGACGATGCACATAAATGCTAATATTTAGTTTATGTGTAAGAATGAAGCCTGTTACCAGCACACAGGGCCACAGAGACACAACCACCAGCAAGTAGCTTGGTGACCTGCTCTTGCTTTCTGCTTGCTGCCCTGGATTCCTTCAGATGAATAACACCTGCAGTGATGGCTGAGCTTTCGTTCTCGTAGAAGAATTATGGCATTTTCCCCTCGTTTTCCCCATTTCTTGTGGGTTTCTTTCCCCAAGAGTTGGGAGAATATAATATGCTGATAAATACTAGAAAACAAAACACCAACTCTGCAGATGTGAAAGCAAAGAACATTCAGGTTCCAGGCCAGTCACGGGACTGATACTGACCCTGATGGTCTCGGGGTGGAGACAGGCAGGAGGTTGGTGGGGTCCAGAGTGGCTTCCAGAAGGAGGTGGTGACTGAGCTAGAGCTGAGTAGGACTTGGAAAGACAACTGTGCAGAGAAGCGGCACCCAAAGGCGAGGAGCAGCCTGGACGAAGGGTGCAGCCTGCAGGGTGACTCAGGAAAACATGGACTCCATGGAAGAGGATTCCAGAGAGGGCCCAAGGAGCCAGGGGGTACACCCCAAGGTTACTGGGGGATTGGTTTGTTGATTGAGTTGCCGATTTTTAATAGGATTTTAAAATGATTAAAGTAACACTGGGAGAAAATGCATATAAATCAGAAGTACAGGATGAGAAATAAGATGCCCGCCTTCCCCTCACCCTCATGAGTGGCTTTGAATCTGATACCTAGTAGGTGAACGTCCTCTTAAGCAGAGTCCTAGCGACAGGTGTCACTGCATTCACTTCTGAGTAATACGTCAACTTATATTCTTCACAGCGTAGACCTTCTCCTATTTTGGTACAGATAACTTCCTGCTCTTCTGTCTGACTTTTCCATGGCATTTCACAGGAAGTCCCCTGCACACTTACTGTACTTCTACCGCCTTGATGAACACCCAGTTACATTATTTCCAGTGTTTTTGTTTTTTTTTTTTTAAATTATAAACTCCGCCTTGCTTTCTTACTCTCCTCCAGCAACTCTCTTGCATGCATGTCTGTGAGATGGATCCTTGCAAGCGGAGGTTGAGTCACATGCTTGCATTTCGGGTTTGGAGAGTTACTGCTAAGTAGCCCTCTGAAGTGACTCTGCCAGATTCATACTCTCCCCAAGGCGTGCACAAAAGCTCCGGCTCCCACGGGAAGTCCACGCTGAGGACCCCGGGCTCTGGACAGGCTCAGCCTGAGACAAGGACCACTGGAAAGTTCTCTGACCAGGCCTGTGTGTGTTCACGCATTTGAAAATGGGGAAAGAGTGGTATCTGTTGCCTGAGGGTTCGTGTTACATGAGATGAAGATGCGTGCAAATGCTGCCCAGTGACTTGCACACTGGAAAACACAATGTTGCCAACTTCAAGCATCACCTGCTCCTCACGCCCCTGCCAATACCCCTGCCCCCCATATCCTGCACGCTGCCGCCGTGCTGGTACAGGGGCCCGAAGGCCCCGCATGAATAGCCCCCACTGCCAGGGTCCTCTGGCCAGGGAGCAGTGGGCGTGAGTGCATGAGTGCCCCAGGTCCACCCTTCTCGGGTGGGGTGACTCTGGGTAACCCCCCTCCACCTTTTTCCCCCAAGTCCTCAGTGGCATCACTTCCAGTCGCCAGGGTGACTCAATTTGTTCCCCTCTCTGCTCCGAAAGATGCCTCCCCAATCCTGGGGTCCCTCCCAAATCAACTGCTTGTATTTAATTTTGTCTCAGGGTCTGCTTTGGGGGGTTCCACATCAGGACATATCTTTGGGACAAATTTAAAGGCGCTCGACTTGCTTTTAAGATGAGAACTACATTTTGGTGTTCATTTATTTCATCGTGAGTGAGATGGGGAGCTTTTCCTGGGAAATACCCCGCGTCTCTGTGCTACCTGCCTGGGCCTGGACTTCGCTCGTGCGGCTCCTGTTTGTCTTTCCTTATTGATCTGTTAAAGCTCTTTGCAAATAATAAAATTCAGCCCTTTGTCTACTCTGTGCTGCTGCTCCCCACCTTGCTGCTTAGCTTCTGATCTGTGTGAATAAGCACTTTTTTCTCTTTTTTGGACACACAGAAGTTTCATGTTTTCAAGATATCAAAGAGAAGATCAGCTTGACGGTCGCTGCTTCTCTCCATTGATTCACTGCTTGGGCTTTAGCTCTTGCCATAAAGAGGCAAGTGTGGTGGACAGCGGGCTCAGGCAGGGAGACAGCTGCGTGTGTGTGTGTGGACGCGTGTAAGCAGTCACGAATCACGACATCATCACACACGTGTGTTTATCTGCACGTCTATAGCTCACACAGGGGCCAGCACTCGTCTTTAGCCTCTCCTCCCTGCACATTGCCCGCGTGGCCCAGCAGTTCCCCACGCTGTGCGTTTCATTCTTGCTTTATAAGCTGAGCGTTGCGGGGTCCCCTGGAGGCCTGCTTGGCAGCCGCCTGTGTGTGTGACGGTGGCCCCTGGCTCCCACGTGTGTGACCTCTCAGAGTCATCGGCCGCGCTCCACAGCCCCACCCGTCTCCCCTTCACTCCTTGAGCAGGACAGTTTGTGGTCTTTTCTCATCCACAGGGGACCCTGGGGCTGGCACGGCCCCACAGTGTCTGGCCGCGCCCCGAGGTAGCTGTGCCAGGGCTTGGCTGGCCAGTGGGCAGGGAGCTGGCATTGCACGCTCAGGCGGTGTGCTGCTATCGGGTGTGTGTGGGTGCAGCAGGCAGCTTTAGGGGCAAGCTCGGCGGGGGTTCAAGACACAGACTTCGACATCCCCCCACGGCCCCCCCCCCTCGCAGAGCCCATTACTAAGTGCTCCCCTGCACTGCGGACAGCCTGTGGGGGGGCGGGTGCTACTCTTCAACCTCCTCATGCCTGCTGCTGTGTGTCAGGCACACTGGTGGTGCAGGTGGGGCTCTAATTTTTTTTTTTTTTCACTTATCTAGGTGACCCAGTGGTACTGAGAAACAGGAAGGCAATTTTCTGCAGTCCTTAATGATGCGCAACTCGGCCACGCCCAGGGCCTGCCTGCTTCCCCTGCCCTTTCACTTTATTTCAGTCCCAGCTGCAATGTTCCTCCCCAGCGGCAGCCCCGCCCCCATTCCAGAACCCCCCTCCACAGACTGCAGCGGGCTGGGGTGCAGCTTCATTATCTCTACCTGGAGCTGTGTCACTCACTCGCTGGCTGGCTTCTGGCAGGAACACACGCACCCTGAAGGCAGAGACAGCCCCGGGCCCAGCACCTACGGACACACAGTCGGTGCACCAGGCGGTTGTCCACCTGGTCTTCCTGTGAAAGGGAAGACGCAGGGTGCTCAGCTCAGTGCAGCCCTGGGACTTCTCTTGTGCCACGGCTGGGCGTCCACGGAGCAGGTGGCTTTGAGGACTCACCCTGGACCCTGTGCAGGCATCACTCGTGTTGAAAAGCCCCAAAGGGACATAACTCTGTGATGTGAAGCAGAGCTTGGAGGCTGCTGTAGGAAGGGGAGCTAGTAGAATGGCGCAGGACAGGAGGGAGGGAGGAGTCAGGGCCTACGAAGATGTTGCTGGGAGCAGGGGACGGAGGTCTGTGCCTTGGTGAGGACCCCCTCCACCCCGACTCACAGCAGGAAGAGCCCCCAGCGCGCAGGAACAAGGGCCTATAAACTTGCCAGCGCATGGACCTGTCAGGACCAGGAGGCCCTGAGGGACCAAGGGATGCCGTGCACTACTTGAAGATTTTGTAAGGCGACATGGCAAAGCGAGAGGATTCTGTGGTCTGCCTCTCCCGAGCATGCTTCCTTCTGCACGTCTGTCTCTGCCGCTCTCCATCCCTGTCTGTCTGTCTCTTACTCTGTCCTTGCTACTGTCTCTGTGTTGTAAACCGCCTGCCTCTCCCCTCCTGAGATCCTTCGTGGGGTGCGTGGAGGCCGGTCTTGCACGCAAGCTCATCAGCAGTCCTTCGAGCCGATTCCATAAAAAACTTTGCGCAACCAAATCAAATGAAATCCAACCCATAAACGGGGTAGAACAAAAGGGCTCTTTGGGCTTGAAAAGGTTAGAGAAGACCGCAGGGGCTGTGTGACTGTTCGATCGTGTTCGAAGCTGAGCTTTTAATTTAGTTTTCCTATTTACCCCGTAGAAGTTTCTTACTGCTCAGCTGCTAATGCATTTCCAACTGAAATTTTGTAAATTATATTGGGAAACATTCTCAGCTAGAATAGATCGTGCAAGCCCGCATAATGGCTTCCCGCTGCTGCTTCTGGCAATGCGAGACTCTTCTGGAGCTGCGTGTGCGGACGCACGTCTTTAAGAAGTCTCTCTGCTTCGTCTCGGCCGCAGGCGCTGCGCTCTCCGTGGCTGGCTGTGAGCAGTCCCAGGCTGTGCTTCAGCCCTCAAACTGGGCCCGGCACTCCCTCTGCCACCTTGCCAGCGCACCCCTCAACCGTTCTTGTCCATCTTGAAGCAAACCCCTGCCCCCACGAGGCTCTCCGAGGGGCTCTTCTGGAGGTACAGCTCTAGTGAGGTCTTTCCTCTTCTCCAAAACCACCTACAGAGTGGAATCTCTTTTGCCCCTTGGAGCAAGGCCTGTGAAGGTATCCAAAACGTTGACCTCGATCTGTCTTGCTAGCAGGAGGGGCTGTCTCTCCTCCTCCTGGGTAAGACCCGCCTCCTCACTTCGCACCCCCTCTGCTTCCCTCCTAGACCAGGCCCTTCCCCTCTGTCACCTGGAGCAACGTGCAGCCCCCCCGCCTGGCTTCTGCTCCCCATGCTCTCCCGCTGCCGCCCCTGCGCGCTTCACCCTCCACGCAGAATCCACCCCCCTCACCCGATCTGTCGGCCCTTGTCAGCACTCTCTGGTGCTTTTCTCAGACACGTGCAGCTCATTTCCACCCCGCCCCTCACACCTCCCGCCCAGGTCCCCGACTTCTGCTCCCTCTGCCTGAAGCCCTTTTCCCTTCATGCACATCTGGCTCATTCTGGCTCAGCCCCCCAGAGCAGGCCCTGCCCTCCCGACTCAGGCGGTGTTTATTTATTTATTGCTGTTCCCCACATGACAGAGAGAGCCCCCAAATCCATCCTTCTCTGCTTCCTTTCAGTAACAAATGCCCCAAGTCTTAACCGGGCGCAGGGCCCCCCGCTGGAGACTTCATCTCCCAGTGCCCCTGGCAGCTAGGTGTGGCCGCGTGCGCACATCCGTCCAATGGGGTGTGCGTGGGAGCCGTCACTGCAGCCTCAGGCCAGCCCGGCAGGTCCTCCCTGCCTGCACCTCCTTCCTCCCAGACCCCGAGATGACCCGACCGCATGGGGAGCAGACAAGGCAGCAGTGGAAGCTGGGCCCCTGGGCGATGCGAGCAGAACCGCTGCCCCCAGCCCAGACTGCTGACCCATTTGGAGATTCAGTGAGAGAGACATAAACTGTCTTGACTTTGTCCCCATTCACACAGCCCAGCCTAGGTATGTAAAGACATTTGGTGTACAAGCTACACCAAAGCACCGTCAGCTGCAAGTGAGCAAGGCAGGCCTACACCCCGGCCCTTGAACCAGTGACTGGCGCGTAGTGGTTGCCAAATAAATACTTAGTTGTGGTATGAATGTGGGGACAGAGGAGGTTTCTTATGGGTCCTTTCAGAGAATAAAGCAATGACTCAGTCAGGGGTTCTTCTGCCAGCCAGCAATTTCAGCCTGGACGCCGACGATCAGGAAGGAGCCCCGGCCTGGAGGCCCCGAGGCCCAGAGGGATCTGCTGCCTGGAGGCCCCGAGGCCCACCGGGAGTCACCCTTCAGAGTCTCAGTTTCTCCTGCTGTGAAATGGAAGCCCCAGTAATGTTCACCACCAGGAAGGTGCAGAGAGGGTGAGGCGGGGGCAACACTCAGGAAGCCCCCAATGTCCCTGGGTGAGGACCATCACGGGGGCGCCAGGGCTCTGTGCTCGCCCAGAGCTCTGCTCGCCTCGGAGCTCTTCCTCCCACTCCCTGGGAGGAGCTTTGCAGCAGCGCAGGGAACAGCCAGGAGCGGAGGAGACTTGGTGGCAGAGAACCAGCAGTGTACTCACACAGGGCCTGGGGGTGCCCTCGCCTCATTGCCAAAAGCGGAGCGCCAGGAAGCTCGTGCATCGCTCCCAGGTGTGTGTCCCGGGCGCCCCAGGCTTCCAAGGGCAGCGAGCTCCAGAGTCCAGGGCAGCCACTTCTGACTGCAGAGCGAGCAGCTCCTCCACAGCTGAGTGAGAAGCAGGGAGGTTCGTTCATGTACCCACTGGTTTCCCTACTGATTTAGAGAGGCAGCCACGCACCCAGGGGCCAAGTAAATTTTAAGGAGGGTCACTCATCCCGCAAGCGATTGTTACGCACCAGTGCATGTCCTGCCCTGTGCCAGGTATTCCACAATAAGGAAGGGAACAAGCTCTTACTGCCTGCACACAGGGTTCCCGCACTGTGCCAGCCTCTGTGTGTATTCTCTTATTCTGTCTCCCCCAGGAGGTGCGTGCACTTTTACAGAAGGTAAGGCTGAGACTCGGGCTGTTCAGCAATGCACCCACGGCCACACAGCCAGGGGGAGGCGCCGCAGGGCGGGACTCTGGACTGGCAGACTCCGAAGACTATCCTCTCTCCTCTCCAGCACCCTCCCAGCTCTCCCTGTTACTCATTCATCAGTGGCAATCACTGTCGGCTGTGTGCTTGCTGGGTTACAACACACACAAATAAGTGCACAGATTCATGAGGATGTAGCTTGATGAATTTTCACAAGTGAGCACTTCCGTGTCACCGGCATCAGATCAGGAGACAGCATTACTCGTGAAATCACGCCCACCTCCCCACTGTTGGGGACTGCTCCCTTGACTTCTAGCTCAGGTTACTATTGAACTTTCTGTCCGTGGAGTTGTAAAGGTTGCACACCCTCTAGTCTGCCTTCTTTTATTCAACATAAAGCTTCTGAGCTTCATCTGTGCACACCGTGCACAAGTCTTTCGTGTTCCTGGCCATAGAGTATTCCACTGCGTGACTATACCTGAACCTGCTGGTCTGTCTACTGCTAGCAATTGAGCACTTTCCAGTTTTGTGCTATTGCAAATGGTGTTCTGAACGTTCCAGTGCGTGATTTTTGTAGACACACACTGCATTCTTAGGGGGGTGGGCCCCCTGGGGGTGTCTTGCAGATAGTCTCCCTAAGTTCCCAAGTGATCCTACTAGCTGGCACCATCACTGATTTTATAGATCAGAGAGCTAAGCCTGTAAGGGTGCTGGTCCCAGAATCCCCCAAGTAGAAAGCAGCAGACACCTATGAACCCATGTCTCCAACTTCAGAGCCTGAAATCTTACCTTATTATAATATTCTGTGCCTCATCTTCATTGATGAGCTAATGAAAAACCCTTATAGACTGCTGAGACCCATCTAAGAGAGGTGGTGTTGAGGAAGCAGAAACCAGACACCAACAGTGGAGCTGGCTGCCTGGGCTTAAATCCCAGCTTCTTTGCTCACAAGCTATGTGACTCCGGACAAGTTGCTTCACCCCTCTGTGCCTAGGGGCGGATAAGAGGATCGAATGGGTTACTATCTTTAAAATCTGAAAGCCTGCTGACATTGCCATGATCCTATGGCTGGGAGGGAGCTTGGCCTGCTGTGCAGAAGGCCCAGCTGAGGAATGGGAGGGAAACCTTTCTCCAGGACTCACTGGCCCCTCGGGTCAGGGGCCTGGCTCTTTCCGATCAGCCCGGCTGCTGTGAGATGAGGGGTTCCAGACTTGTTCTTTTTGCTTCTTTAAAAGTTTTTAATTCAACAGTAGGACTTTTCAGTCCTCACGGCCTCCTCCAGCTACTGATCATCTTAAAGTCTCATCAAGAGACAGTTCCAGGGAAGGGGAACAGTTTGTTCCATTTTCTTTTGCGATTTCCAAGTTTTAGCCATAAAAAAGACTCACTTTGGGCCCCGGCCAACCAGGACAAGTGGTCTCAGTTCCCACCATGCAACTGCTGGCCTCAGTTTCCCCCAAGTTAACCATGAGTTTGTGTGGTTTGTTAAGAAGTCAGAGAGCAGAAATCCAGGGAGCTGAGAGTTGAATTGATAATTTTTTCCAAAAGGAACTTCAGTGGACAACTCTCTCAAGTGACATTTCATCCCGATCCAAGAGAATGATGTGATGTGTACACACACACACACTCGCACATGCGTGCACACACACACACACACACACTCAGGTTCTATTGTGCTCACCATGCCACAATCCCTGCCCCCAGCTCCTATTTGTCAAAGATGGAAAACACGTGTCTTCTTGTTCAGGGCTGCGTTGTCATCCCCCAGGAGAGCCACAGAGTCAGCATCCCGTGCACCAGGCTTGCGTCTCAGCCCCCTGCTGTTAAGGGTGTGTGAACCCAAATGCTGACGGAGCCTTAGGTAAGAGAGAGGCTTGCAGGAGGGGTTACACCGCAGGAGCGGGGATCCCTTCCCTATCTAGAGAGGGCAGCCTCTACTCACGCTGATGCTTGCTGTCAAATAGTAAATCTGGATTTTTTAAGGAGGGGGAGGGGTCCAGTTTTCTAATTTTCAAATGTTGGAAGCTAATAAAAACCACAAACCAAACCAGACAAAAAACACCGTGTGTGCCAAGGAAAACAGAACCGAGGGCTGTGCTGGGTTCTCAGGCCCCTGGGTTTGCAACCTCTGACTTACCAGCTAGGGAAGCTGGGCCTGTTGCTGCGGGTCCCCACGCCTCAGTTTCCTCCCCTGTAAGGGGAGGGGCTGCTCTCCACGCTGCTGCTCCCCCTCCCAGGATCAATTTGTACAAAGGAATATTTTTTTTTTTCATTTTCTACCTTTCAATAGAAACGCAGAGTAGACAACTTTAGGTAGTAAATACATCCATGGCTTTGAAAGGAGTTATTTTGTTAAAGTTAAAATTCCTCTGAATTTAAAGCAAAACCATCCCGTTGATGGACTGAAGGAAACTTTGTACTTTAGTGGGGTCCAGCACCCCTGGTCAAGTGTGGGAGCAGACAGGTGTTGCTAGACATATCGTTGGGGTTTCATCAGAGAAGCAGAACCCACTAGGAGACAAGTCTGATCCAGAGATTCAACTTTTTGCATGGGGGAGCTGGTTCCCCACATCTGAGGCTGGTACTTGCCCCCAGGGTGGCAGTTGGGAGGGGAAGATGTGTGTAAAGTGGGGAGAACATCTCAAGAACAAGCTGAGGTGCAGGAAGGAGCTAGTGCCTGTGGGGACAGAGGACTGTCAGCTGTTAGCTCAGATTTGGTGGGGTGGTGTCCTGCAGAGCAAGGGCCCTCCCCTGGAATCTAAGCGGCTGCAGCAAGATCCAGGGAAGGGGTGCCTCACCCCAATAATCTCCTCTTTTTCTAAGGACACTGCTTGACGGATTAGCGCCCCCACCCAAGTCCACATTTTACCTTAATTCCCACCTTAAAGACCCCATCTCCAAGGACGTTTCACTCTGAGCTCGGGGCTTCAGTGACTTTGGGGGGACAGCGCTCAGCTCCTCACAGCACTCACTAAGGATGTCATCTTTCCAGGAGTTTGTTGGAGGCCTGTCTGTGGAGACCACCCGCTGCTCACATGGGGGACACTGGGCCGCAGGTTGGGGCGCCGCCATGCTCACTGCGTGGAGCTGGGCCTCAGCTTGCACAAAGCCACCGTCTGCTCACGAAGCCACCATGGGCCTGTGTGCCCCCAGGTCGCCCCTCTTTCTGACTCTACAGTCAGCGGAGCACTGCAGGCCCCCAGCTCTGCCTGCCGGTGCCTGCACCCCCTGCTTCTCACTTCAGGCTTCCTGAGAGCACTTACAGCAGCCTGTCCCGGTGCCCGGTGCTCCTTCCTCTTGACATCCACCCCTGGAGCAGGGACCCGCCTCACCCACCCTCGGTCCCTGGGCAGGAGCCTGCAGGCAGGGAAGTCCTCATCCACAGGGGAAGGGAGGCGGTCCTGGTGCTTGGGCCTGGGCCTCTCTGCCCACTTGCACTCGCGTCTCTGAGGAGCTCACCCCCAAAGCCCAGGGCCTGGCTGAGGAGTGGGCCCAGGGTGAGTTCACAGAGGTGGGGCCGGGGAGTCGGAGTAGGGGAGCACCTGTGCCCGGCGGGTGGAAATGCTGAGTGAGATGGAAAAACGTCTGGAGCTGAGAACCAGCCCCGGAGCCTCAGAGACACCTGAGGCGCACACAGGGGTGAGAGAAGGGAAGCCAGCAGCCGGGAAGGGCCCGCAGTCTGCACAGAGCGCCACGGAGGGCAGCGCCGCCCTGCGTGGATTGGTGGGAAGCCCCAAGGCCCGCGCCCAGGCGGAGCGGGCAGCCTCGTACCTGCGGGGCCGCGTGTAAATCACTCAGCAGCTGGCACGCCGCGGAAGGCATTACCCTCTAAGGAAAACCGTTTCCTGACCCGCTGGTTCATCTATTTCAGGGTGTTGTTTTTGGAATAATCGCCGGCATATATAACCGGCAAGAGCATCATCTGGGGGTTTTTCTTGAGGCCTGGTGGAAGCCTGTCTCCCAAGGCCTTCCCCTGCCAAGGCTCGCCCGGCCGGGTCCGAAGCTCAGACGAACATTTTAGAGAATTTTTTTTTTTTTTTGGCTCAGTGGGTCGTTGTAAATCCAGGGTAATATTTTTCCTTGCAGGTGAACATATTCATTTTTTGGGTGGTTGTAGGTCACACAAAGTCCTCGGAAGTGGCCTATTGTTCAGAGTTGGAAGGCGAAGGCGCGAGAGTAATGGCATTCTTATTAGAGGTTTGATGAATGAAATGCAATAATGAAGTTTCTTTTGTTCTTGCCTCTGGGCCCACAATTGTTAATCTATAACTTGCTATATGGATTTATTCTTATTAATCATTTTAAAGCAAAATTCTATTTAATGACTGAAATGGAAAATGAGGCCTTGATGAAATGAAATGTCAATCTGGTCCCATTTTCCTCCCCAGTGGACACAAAGTGGCAGCCTTTCCAGCTGACCCACCCCAGCTCCCAGGAAGGTTTAGGGGAGCTGAGGGGGGCAAAAACAGGGTGACTGAACATTCAATGTGGGTGAGGGTGGCACCTCCGTCCCGGGCGCAGTGTGGACAAGGCCTGTGGCTTCCCCAAGGCCTCTGGCTTCCCTTGGATGGAAGCTGCCCTGGAAGGACCGGCCTTTCTCCATTTCCTGTCCCCTTGCCACCAGGACCAAGAAGTGGGCCTGAGAATGGTCCAGGCCTCTGGCCATGCGCCTCACGAGACTATTTTTACAACGCTTCCTTTTACCGTCCCAGCATTCTCAGATGGCAAGCAGGCCCAGTTACCACCCCCAGTAGGTAGCTGAGCAAACCGAGTCGCAGAGGCAGAGCAACATGCTCAGGTGACCGAGCGAGGACTCCAGCCTGGACTCCTGACCTGAAAGCAGCACCCTTCCTGCCCCTCTGAGCCAGACTGGGCCCACGCAGGGAGTCCAGGCCAAGGGGGCAAGACACTCAAGCCCTGGGGTCCTGGGAAATAAAATGGGAAGTCCCTGACCCTGGCAGCTTGTGGGAGAGGCTTTGACTTACTTGGTTTCTTGCCTGTCCCCCAGTAGGAGAGAGCCTGTGAAAGCAGGGAGCTGGGGCTATTTCCTGGTGCTTCCCCAGTGCCTGGCACAGAGTAGGTGGCCAATAAATATTTGTTAGATGTGCTTTAAGTCATCGAATTTGGGGTGATTTGTTAACAAAAAAGCCATCTGAAACAGCCCTCAGTACAGACTGGGTAATTTGAGCCAAAGTAGAGGCGAAGATCCTTTGGAAAAGACAGCATGTACTCTGAAGCACAAGCCGCTCTTGGTATCCGTACCCATACTGGTGACTTAGAATAATAATGCAATCCGAGGCGGCACCATGCAATGATCGTTGTTGGAGGTTCCTGCCTCCCGCTCCCTGGGAGGAGACCACAGTCATTTGGAACAGACTTCGACAGGCTCACACAAGCAGCAACCTTCCTTGCACACAGACATTTAAAATCTCTTTGTGTCTGCTGAGCTTTGCGCCGCCCCA
The DNA here is from genome assembly GCF_964194135.1 of Talpa europaea. NCBI lineage: Eukaryota > Metazoa > Chordata > Mammalia > Eulipotyphla > Talpidae > Talpa > Talpa europaea. The sequence continues at coordinate 2,443,082 of NC_140084.1, read as the reverse complement.
TCGGCCACCTGGGATGGAGCCACAGCTCCTATTAATGTTGCCATACGTGGCAGCATCGCACTGAAGCGCCACGCTCTCGGCTGCTGTGTGGGGCATGGAGACTATTTTTAGGGTTTTACATCTATAATTATGTATGTTTCACTGCCTCTCAAATGCATATTTGCTCTGGGGAGAGGTTATGGTTATGTAATCTCAGTTATTTTTGATAGGGCAAAATGTGTTACACCAACCTGCTAAGCCTCATTCAGCCAGAGGAAACCGTCCAGCGGTCTCTTCCTCACTCAGATTCCATGGAAGCAGAGGCTGGATTGAAAATACTTCAGGGCTGGTAGTGCCTGGTTACTGGGAAATCAGGAAGGAGCTAGTCACGTCCGCTGGTGCTTGGGGGTCGATGTCAGCTCGCTCTTGAGGGCCAATTCAGTGTGAATCAATTTGTGATTTTTTTACAAATTTAAGTTTCCTTTAAGGAAACCAGTCAGCTTGGAAGGGGGGCTGTGTTCAGTGACGGTTTTGAAAGGATGGCACCAACCTTGCCGACTGCCTGGGTGGATTTCCCAAAGAGGCATGCATGCTCTTAGCCAAGAAATCTCTGCAATGGCACTTTCTACCCAAGAAGGAAGAAGAACTGAGAGGCTGGTCCAGTGAGGGGGTTCTGGGGTCCAGGACTAGCAGGTAGAGCAGGTAACTTGGGGCCACCCCACTGTGGCCATCAGAGTAGGCCTGGCCAGCATCCCTGGGTGGCAGAGACCCAGGCAGGGTAAGGGCAGCTGAGAAGCCGGTGGCAGGAAACAGACGCAGGCAGGCCAGGGTGTCAGGCCTGGAGAAACCAGTGATCAGAAAACACCCCCAGAGGGGACTTCTGCTTGGGGAACACAGTCACTCACATTCACTCTTTCAGCAGATGTTGGCAAAGTATCTACTGCGAGCCAGATACTGTCCTGGTTCCCCAAGCTAACAAGGTACCCTCCCCACCCCCAGGCTTTAAAATAGTCAAGTAGAAAACTTAGAAAGTAGAGAAAAACAGAAGAAAATCAATCTTCTAGATTCTCATTTCTTAGAAATAATCCTTTTCATATCTGGTACAGCTACAGATCCGTCTTACCTTACATAATATATAATTTTTAATCTTGGAATTGTGATTTTATCATATAAACTATTTTCTCACATGGTATTTTATTGTAAGAAGTTTCTGAGACTTCCAATATCCCTTGTAAACATGACTTTTAAGGGGTAGAGAGACCGTCTTAGGAACATACTGTTAGTTTTTAATTATTTTCCAATTGTTGGTCACAAATGTTGTCTCCTGATAATATTCTCCATCTCCCCTAAATTGATATTCATTTGCCATTAAAACATGGCACCTGGCGTTCTATGAAAAACGGAAAGTTCTAGATAAAGAGCGAAGGTCTCTCTTATTTAAATAGTGCATCGTGAAAGTTACAGAATTATAGCAAATAACCTTCAATTTGCTCTAATTTGTACAAAAATTTTCAAACTTCTGTACTTCTAATACATTATTTTAACTATTATCACCTGCAGAATGATAATAACCAGTGTTGGCAAGGGTGTAGAGAAATGAACACTTACATATTTCTGGTGAGAGTTCAAATTTCCATTGTGTGGAAGAGTTTAAAACTGCTGAGACCCAGCATTTCACCTTCGAAGAATTTATGTTAAGGAATTAGTAGTAGAGATGTGGATAAGGATTTATGAAAAACAAATTTATATCAGCATTATTTCTCTGCCTAATACACAGAAACTTCTAAAAATGGAAGCTATAATTACCAGTATTATCATCATCAATTCCTTGTTCAGTCCCATCTGGCTTTTAGAATAAGAAATTATAATTAATATATTTTTACATTGTATATCATCTCTTCCCAGAATTATTTTTTGACACTTACTTTGTTTTCTAATCATGTTAAGTACAATTATTGAAAAACCATCTTTACGTTTCTCAGCTCTCTGCTCCCTAATTTTCTTTTATACTGCTCTTTCTCATATCTGAATTCTTTATTTTGTTTTATAGTTCAGCCCCTGGAGTAATAGGAAGTAGTAGCCCTAGTGTATGAGGTTTTCCTTCCTCATGAGACACCACGTGCTGTAGACAAGTCCAAGTTCCCCATCTCTTTCCTCCCAAAGATGCTAGGTTTTGAAACATTTTACCCCAGGATTTACTGAGATGTGCAGCCTAGTAAAATTTCTTTCTTCCAGTTTTTGAGGGAATTTGGGATTCCCACCACCCCCCACCCGAGGATGTAATGTTTATAGGATTTTGAAGCCTATCCTTGAACATCAAACATGTCACCCATGTACGTCTCCAAGAACTCTCTGAGTTGGCAAATCTTTGAAAGGCTCCAAGGACTTGGTGTGCCATGGGGATCCTGTCACTACTGTCCGTGTGGCCCTGATAGCCTGAAGGCAGCCCCAGAGAGTGAAGAAATGAGCAGGCGGGCCATGTTCAAATAAAGCTTTATTTAAACAGGACACTGGTCAGCAGGATGCAGTGTTCCTTTAGCTCCCAAAGGCACAAATCTTTCTTCTTCTTCTTTTTTAATTTATTTGTTTATGCATACTGGTACAGGCCAAAGCTGGGGTACAGGCCAGAGATGGGGGGGGAGGTGAGAGGATCCATCAGAGACAGAGTGGGGAACAGAACAGGCAGACGGACTGAAGTGCACTGCTGAGGGAAGCAGCGGATGAGACAGGAGAGGTCTGCCGTGCCATGTGGGTAGCTCCCTGGCCAGCCAGGGATCAAACTCGTGCTGCAGAGGCTGTGGATTGCTTCATCGTGTGGTGCTTAACCCCTTGCACCACCAGGGAGGCCCAAGGCACAACTCAAGAGAATGTTCCAGCTGATCTTTTCTCCTTCATTTGTTCTATTGTCTCTTTCAAATGTCTCCTATAAAGATAGTTGAGCTCTAGCATCTAGTCCCGCCCCTTCTGTCTTCCTCTCCTCCTACTTCTCCTCTCTCTCTCCTTCCCTTTTCTCTTTCCCTCTATTTGTCTTTTTTCATTATCTTTATTTTCTCCTTTTCATCCATTTCTGAGAGTACCTCAAACTCATATCTTAATTCACAGACTCAGTTTTCTGCTCTACTAAATCTGCTCCTCCCTGCCTTAATGACATTAGCAAATTTCCACGATTATGTTTTCACTGGGGAACTTTCTGAATTTCAGCTTTCCCCGTGAAAAAGCAAATTCTAACCTTATGGGAAATAGCCAAATTAAAGATTTTTTTCTTGTTTCTTGGCGTGGGTTTGTATCGTGCGGGAATGCTGATCTGGATCTCACAGAATCAGCCTCATGCTTGCTGTCACAGAAGATGTCCACAGTTATGTGAAATTTTCTTGCATTTCCACTATTAGAAACTGAAAATGACTCAGTTAGAATCCTTAGTTAAGGCTCTTCCTCCAAGAGGGGAAAGCCGACTCTGCTTAACTTTTCAGTGGAGTTCAGTGACATTGAGGCTCGAGAGGGGGCTCTGGGGAAGGTGAAGGAACACACAGCAGAACCACCCACGGTGCAGAGCCTTTGCCTCTCTCTGCAGGCACGTGTGGGACATGGGTGGCCCTCTCCGCTCTGTCAGACCATCCTCACTCCCTTCTTCTTCAGGTGAAACTTCCCTTGCTCCCCGGCAGGACGTCCCCTGCTGCACCTGCACTATCAGCCCTCAATGAGGGCACCAGGTGCATGTCTCGTGGCCACAACTGCTCTCAGTACAAGCCCCCGGGGGAGCCTGCTCTTAACTTCACACACCATGGATGCCACCTCCAGTGTGGCACCCACGGGAGGTAGTGCCACAAGTCTTGAATCTGCTCCATACACACTGCTCTTTGCCCACCTTGATGAATAACGCAATGTTAAGCTTGAGGGTGTTTTGAGAATCTTGGGGAATCCCTCCCACTTCTGACCCCCCCATCCTGTTCAGTTTTAAGCCTCCTGATTCCTTATTTCCCCACCTTCCTTCTCCATCGTGTCTTAAAAATAAAAGCTGGGCCTCCCTGGTGGTGCAAGGGGTTAAGTCTCAGCCCTATGATGGTACCGCCAGCCACAGAAGCACGAGTTCCATCCCCGGCCAGGGAGCCACCCACATAGCAGAGCAGACCTCTCTTGCCTCGCCTGCTGCTCCCCTCAGCAGTGGATTTCAGTGGATCCGCCTGTTCTGCTCCCCGCTCTATTCCTAGTGAACCTTCTCACCCCTCCTCCAGCACCTCTGGCTTCCACCCCAGCTCTTGTATGCATAAATAAATAAATCTTAAAAAAATAAAAATAACAAGCATCATCATGTTTTCAGCTCAACGGTGGCTATTTTCTTACACTAGTAAATGTTCTTCTTCTCTATTTCCCTCCTTTCTTTCATTTCAACAAACCCGATCATAATGAGGTTTTGGGAAGAAGAGGAAATAAGCAGGTACGCTCCGTTGGGTTCTCGGGCCCAGGTCAGGAACGCTGCCCTGGAATCAGCCCACATGGAAGGACAGACTCCAAATTCCCAGTCATTCATTCCCGGGGGAGGCGCAAGAGGCCGGGCAGACGAAGAGTGAAGGTCCACGACAGTGCAGCGGCCAGCGGCTTGCTGGGGAGGGCCCCGAGGCAGGCCTGGCATGACAGTCTGCTTCTGGGCGAACCCCAAGGAGCCTCTGCCTCGGTGTCCTTCACACCCTGCGCCGGCACTGTGGGCACGTCAGCTCCAGATGCTCTGACCTGCCCCATATCCAGTTCTCACCTCCAAAGACCTTTTCGAAATCCTTACCCCGTAGACCATGCATCCACTTGGCCCGCCCTGCCTCTGGTCCACCCACTGTGTCTATAGACATTTTTCACACCTCCTGGACCATAAATCTCATTCTTCCCTAATACCCTGTGCTGATATAAGTATTTTGCTATTTTTATATACGGCTGGTCATTTCCTGGGGCGCCTGGGAGGTAGAACATGAGATGTGTACACATAAGTTGTTCTCTGCCTGCACTAGGGCAATAACTCCAGTTATGGGGCTATTTGAAAACAGCTTATGCCCCCAAACGATCTGTTTCAAGGCTGCTAGGAACTATGGTGCTTCCAAACGCTGTATCTCGTTTGACCTGCGCCTGAGCGCAAGAGTGTCATAAAACTCAGCTATCACTTTTTTTTAACTGCCTGGTGGGCGCTGTGCAATGCACTTTTCACACATTGCATCACTTCATCGTCATCAAAGCCTATGGGGTCAGTAATATCATCTATATATGTTGAGGAAGCTGAGGAAGCTGAGGCTCAGAGAGGTTAAGCATGTTGCCGAAAGTCACACAGCAAGTCGCCCTTCACTCGGTTCAAGTCCCCACCCTCCTCATATGTCAAGGCCAAACCTATATTGCAGCCTGGAGGAGAAGCTGCTCCTGGCACCTGCCGCCTCCACCACAGCCATGGGCCTGAGGCAGGAAGGATGCGGTGGCCCGGGTCATACCACGCTGCCTGGTGGACCCGCTCGCCTCTGCCCTCTGCGTCACGGTGGGAAACACTGGTTCATTGGGTCCTTGTTGCAAACTTCCCTGAACAGAGACTAGGACTTACCCCACTTTCTCTGGACTGCTGGAGCGCCCCGGCGTGCATGGAATCTAGGGTCCCCATAGCAAAGCTTTTCCATCCGCAAATTTCAAGAGAACACTTTTGCAGATCTCCTCTAAGGCCTTTCACCACGGTAACTTTCAGGATTCTACACATTACCTTCTGAGGGGCCTTATATTTCCCCGTCTGTGTCTCTGTCTCTGCGGCTCTCTCGCCCTCTCTGCATACCCTCCGCCCCCTCATGCCACTCGGTTACTTCCCAGGTACAGCCTGCTCCCGGGAAGCTGTCTGGGCCGTGAGGAGCAGGTGAGCTTGTTGTTGTACCTGGCTCCCTGGGCCGGGCTGCCGGAGGTGCAGCCTGAGCAGCGGCCCCAGCAGGCCGCGTGTCCTGCCAGAGCAGGAATAAAGGCCCGACCGATGCTGCAGAATGGGTGAGCCAGCCTGTCCACATTTGCTTAAAAAAAAATAGGAAGGAAAGAATGAAAAGATATTGATTATGTGGCATTGAAGTGCCTGGGGCTTTAACAGACATTCAAAATTGGCCGCATTGCTCAAGATCAATAGCAGGTTTTATGCCTCTGACCTAAAAAATACCAGCGCCGTGTAATTTAAACACAGACAGCGGCGAGCGTGTCTCCTAACACCTGGCACGTTTTCCTCAGGTACCTCTGGCACATGTGCTCATTTCCACAGTCATTTTCCTTTTGTGCCAGAAGATGACAGTGAGTAAATACGAGGCTGTTTAGGGTGAGGAATCAACTGCTTCTGATATCAGTGCCACGCATGGCACCCCGCAGAGCAGGGCTGGACGGCTGGATTGAAACTCAGGGGAGGGTAGCGGGAGGCAGAGGCAGATGGGGTAGAGGGTGGAGGTTGGAAATGAGGAAGAGAAGGTTTGGATGGCCCTGAAGCCCCTGGGGCGGTGCTGGGCACACACAGGTTTTCTCCTGTCTGCGAAGCCGGTGGGATAAGAGGCATCGACTTAGAGAAGAAACATAAGCACTCGCTTCCTTGACTGAATGGGGGTTTGGGTGCAGCCAGGGGGTTGGGACAGATGATTTCCAGGGGACATATGCACCAATGCATTTCCATCATGCATGCCAGTGTTCATGTGCACACGCACACACACACACACACACACGCACGCACACTACTGTCTGGGAGCAAACAAAGCAGAAACTGAAAAGTGTCACGGTTACAGCTGTGAGCTGACGGCACCGGACCCAGCCCCCCTCCGCCAATGACTGCCTTGACTCTGGACTAGCTCCCTAGCTTCCCTGTGCCTCCACTTCTGCATATATAAAATAGGGGTAGCAAGAATTAATAAAAATAATATCTACATTTCCAGTTTCCTGGGAAGATTCAAAGGGCTAACGCAGGTCAAGTTTAGCAACCATTCAACAAATGTCAGGTTAACTTTAGCAACTTGCAGAGAAGCAGGAAAGATCTAGCAAAGAAATGGTTGAGTCTCAACCCAGGTGCTGCTGGTGTATATGTTGATTTCGGCAGACTCCCCGAATAATTCAGGATAACCAACATTGCTCAACACCCCCATCCTTATCCCCCATGTAGGAGGTGAAGCCTGGTGCAGAGGATTTCTACCTGTTATACCCCGGCTTGTCTCAGGCAGTGCCCCACAAGGGCAGGAGTGGAGCACTCCAACGGGGTGAGCCCAGGGTTTCCCATGCCCCCACTCCCGTCACCCCCACAGGGACCACCTTCGTGCTTTCTGCCACCCTATGTCTCCCGGCACATGTGTGCGTGTCGGGCGGAGTTGTCCAAAGTTCTTTCCCGTAATTTTGTGGCAGGATGAGAAGGCTAATCTGTTTTGACATGCTATCTAAACGGCCCTCAGATCAGTCTACAGAAGAAGTCATCCATAAGTCATGTCTTTTATACACATGTACGGGCGTGCACGAGAGAAAGAGTTATATGGGCTGTGAGAGGCTGAATAATAATGGCCGTTATTATGGCGAATTCAGGGTCTCCACATTCACTCCACATATCAAATCCTCTTTCAATGAGGCCAGTTCCATCAGCTGTCAGATGCTATTAAATATACCCCTCAGTCCTACTGACCAGCTGACAGGAGAGAAACGCAAAACCATACACCCACCATTAGCATCATAAAATGTGAAATCAGCTGGAAGGAATGATAACAGAACTGAAAACAGAAGAGATGAAAATCTGTAATGCCCTTGTGTGCGCCTGAAGAGAAACCCCGAGAGTGACAAACACAGCCATAAAATACTGAGGTAAAAAAAAATAAAACAACACAACAAAAACAAAGGTCGCCCTGTTGTGTGTTTCATAACCTAGAATGGCTCTCCTACCTTTTGTTCGCGCGAGATTTGCATAAATGTTTCACGAGGTTAATACAATGCAGAAACCAAAACGTTTATTAGGCAACATCTGTGCTGTTTTCCCAGATAATGCGGTGTTTCTCCCAAGTCAATGAGATATAACCTGTCATAAGGTTGGAGTTGTTAAAATCCTCGTGCAATGTGATCATATTTGACACTTTCGCAAATGCTCTGGTTCTACCAGAGATTTCTTACTCAGGCGAGAGCGGGCGATGGCTGGCACCCCAGGAGGTGTAAAGCTTCCCTTGGAGATGGGGCCCCCCAGTTCATCAAGGAACCGGGCCCTGCAGAGAGAAGAGAAAAGGTTTCTGCGCGCGGAGATCTTCGCCCTTTCTCTGGTCTCACTTTAAATTCGTTTGCTGAGATAGTCACTTAATACTGGAAGGGGGAAAAAAATTGAGATCTGTACTTAAAATCTCCCGAGAAGCGGGGAGTGTGTCAAAGTGCCCGGTGGATTTGTGCAGCTACAATTCTATCGTGATATTGGTTCCATATGGGGCTCTTTAAAGCAAAACACAAAAAAAGTTATGAGACCAATAATTTTTAATGAAACTTGGCTTAGCTCGCAAGCAGGTCTCGCAGATGAAACAGCAGCCCGAGCTGGAAACATGACTTTTCTTCTTCCTGGCAGGGATGAAAGGAAGCATCGTTTCAATTAGAGAAGACCCTAATGGAGATATGTTTTATATTATCAATTTTACGCAAGTGGGGACTTTTGCATTGTCTCTTGCGCCACATGTCTCCAAGAAAGTTCTTTTATTCTCTCGTGTACGGTCAGGCCATTTTGAAAGTGGGAATCTTCCTAGCTCTTCCTTGGAGCTGAATGTTTGGGGAAGTTTGGGGTAGGTGTTTGTTTCAGTCAGCCGGGGCCTCCATAACACATATGCGCGTGGTGGCTGAGACGTGGTCATTCGTGTCTCAGGGTTCTGGAGGCTGCAGAGGCGAGGACCAGTTCAGCTCCCTGCTGAGCGCCGCTTCCTCCTGGCCATACAGGTATCCCCCAGGTTCCCATCACTTGGCTTTTATGGAAGACCTAGTTAGCATATACCTGGCTAAGTGAAAGCACCCGAAGTGTACTCTCCCTTTTATGACAGAGAGCATACAGACAGAATGGCGTCGAGTGTCTGTTTCTGTTTTGCAGTCGTCTAGAGGCAGCCTGCACCCCGAGCATGGAGAGTGGCCCCCAAACTCCATCCTTGGGAACGACTCTGAACTGGCTGTGTGTTTGTCACAGCCTTGCTGCCTTCCGTGTGTGCTGTAGGCGGTTTAGGTTATTTGGGTATTTTAAGTACTATTTGGTATGCTCCGGTAGGTTATTTTGGGGGGTCTGGGAATGCTCAAAATTTTTCCACATAAATTAAGGATAATTGCTTAATGGCTTCATGCCATGTCAGCTTATGAAAGGCTTCACAGGAATGCTCCACTCTTTTAGAGAGTGGGGGACACCTGTACCCACACTAGGTGGGGAGAGAGATGAAGCAAATTTTCTGATCTCTTTGCTTGTAAAGGCACCAGTCCCACGACAGGGGCCCCCCATGGTGACCTCATCTAAACCTAATTACCCTCTAAGAGCCCTTCACTTGATGCCGCCATGTTAGGGTTAAGGTCTCAGCGTACAAATCTGGTGGGGACAGGGGTATGTGTGTGTGTGTGAGACGTAATTCAGACCCTGATAGTGGTGTGGAGTTCTTGTCCCCCTAAAACTTTGGGAGGCTTTTGGGTCTATCAGTTTCTCTCCCTCTCTCTCCCCGCACACATACATGGAGTTCACCTTCAGGTGAGGTTTCTGAGCCTTGGGGTTATGATATTTTGAACTGGATCCCTTTGCTGTGGGTGTTGTGGGGCTGCCCTGTACTTTTGGGGGTGTCTGGCAGCACCCCTGACTTCTGTCCCCAGATGCTATTAGCATCCCTCTCCTAGTTGTGACAACCAAACATGTCTTCAAGTACTGCCACGTGTCCCTTGGAGGACAAACTTGCCACAGTCGGGGACACTCATTTTCGTGCTTTCCGATCTATGGACGCGTCCCTTCCATATCTGGCGTCTTCTGTAGGATTATTTGCTTAAACTCAACGGTGGCATCTATTCTACCTTCTAACTCATACCGAACCACCCAGTTGGCGCTGCACGCCCTCCCTGTTAGAGCGCTGAGCGAGGCGCTAGTGGTGAACAGAGCAGCTGCATCCCCTCCAACAGAGTGAAGGGGTCACAGAAGCACCCTCTGGCCCAGTCCCTGCCTGTGGCTGGAACAACGAGGCCCAAAGAGAACCTGTCACTGCTTCCCACATCACTATTTTTATATTCGCCAACACTCATGCTGTTATTTGATATTCTCTTGCTTATTTTTACTTTTGTCTTTATTTGCAATGAACTTGCTTCCTGCTGGAAGGCAAACCCCCGAGAACAGTGATGCAGCCAAACATGGGGCTTGGGTGTCAGACTGTGGGAGTTGAATGCCAGGGCCTGCTGCTTATTGGCTTTGTTGACCTGGGGCAATCACTCAGCTTCACTAAACGCCATTTTTGTCCTCTGTAAAAAAAAAAAAAAAAAAATATTGGGCCTCTCTGGTGGCGCAGGGGTTAAAGGTACAGTGCTACCAAGCTACCACCAGCCACTGCAGCCTGAGTTCGATCCCCAGCCAGGGAGCTACCCACATGGCACGGCAGACCTCTCCTGTCTCCCTGCTGTTCCCCTCAGCAGTGCGTTTCAGTAGATCTGCCTGTTCTGCTCCCCACTCTGTCTCTGGTGAATCCTCTCACCCCCATACCTCTGGCCTGTACCCCAGTTCTTGTATGCGTAAATAAATAAATCTTTAAAAATATATATAACTAAACACAAAACTAGTTTCTATCTAATGGGGCTGATGAGATAATACTCATCCTATCACCTGTGCTCAGCAGATAGACGTTCCTCCCAGTCACCACTACGGCACCAGAACAAGCACAGACAGTAGTAAAATGAGCGAATGAGTGGATGGATTCTCCTGTGTCTATCTTTAATTTTAAATTCTTCCTGTTGAAGTTGAATAATTGGCTGTCCCTCCAACCCCTTTTTCTATTTTCACTGTGGTCAGAAAGCAAAGGTCAAATCAAATGTTTGCTTCTAAGCAAGGAATTATAGCAATCAGCTCTAGATAAAAGCTCCAAGCTTGGAAACAATAGACTTGAATTAATTTTTCATGATAACATCCCGAATTCTTTGCAAGGACTTCATTGTTCTCTGAATCTCAGCTTTGGGCTGACCCAGACTCTCTTCCCTTCCTCGTGGATTTTGGGGGGAGGGGTGATCGCTAATCTCCTCACCAGGCACAGGTTGGAGGCCCAAAGCAGGAGGAGGTACAGTCCCGGACCAAAGGGGCCAGGCTGCCGGGTGCTGAGTCCCCTCGGCCTCCTCCCCACCCCATCCAAATGGTAAAGCAACATTTGTAAGAAATGTGCTCCATCAGAGAAGAAAAAGAGATGTAATTATGTCGTTTCTAATGAATTCTGAAGGAAACAAAGAATTTAAGAAGAAAAACTCTGGAGACAAGCAGAGAGCCTCAGCCTCTCGGGTCATCTGAGCTGCCCGGGAGAAGGCGCATAGCTGATCAAACATTTGCGTGGATCACAGGGGGCCCCCCCAGCCCCTGAGAACGCTGGCGAGGAAGCAGGAAAACTGAGGAGCCCCCGCAAACACAGTCCGACTTTTATTAAATAAATTACAGGCTCCTCTCAGCCTCCACCGGCATCAATAATATCAACTTTTGGACAAACGGGACTCTCTGGGGAACGGGTTCTGAGACTGGCTCCTAATCTTCTTTCTTTGAAGTATCCAAGGGCTTAAAGGCATGTGTCAATATCTGGGGCCTCTGGCCTTTGTGGGAGGGGGTGTGAAAGGGTCTCGCTGCAGAGAAGGGTGAGACCACCAGCATCCACACCCCCCCCCTCACACCAACTGATTTTATTCAGCCAGTTTCTCTGGCCCCAGAGCACTCGCTGCCCACGCTGAGTGAGAATTCCCAAGGATCCTGATGTCTCTTAAGGAAATGGTCTCCACGTGCCTCCAACTCTAACGCAGGCCACGCTCAGGGCCTTTGCTTTCGTGAACTAACCCAGAAGAGGCCCGGGATAGTAAGTAGGGACCTTGTACTGAAATCTCTAAAAATTTCTTAAAGATCAATTGTGGCATTTGTTATGCCATAAAACGTGGAATGCCATTAACTAACACCTTTAAAAATTAATATGAGAAACAAATTTAGTAATGCCTTCCTAGAGTCATTTCCCAAGTGTGTAGGTAGAACTGAGAGCCAGCACTTGGCCCTGGCCTCTCCCATCGCAGGCCCTGTGCTAAGTATCCCACAAACTCCATCATGTGTGTTCTTCACACCAGCCCCAGGAGATAGGTATTATTATTCTCATTTTATTGGATCCAGACCCTATGTTTTTAACCTATGAGCTATTAAGTTTTTGTGGTCAAGTCAGTTTGTAAAACTCAGAGTTAACTACGATTAATGGGTTTTGTTACTATAGGAATTCTCGGCCTTTTCATATCCTCATATCTATTAGAAATCTCCAAGAGGGAATAGAATATATAGAATTTCCCAGACATATTTTACTATGGAGTGCTTTTATCCCCAGTGCATCTACAAAGATTATTGTTCTACAGGAACAGGAAGGTTAAATGTGTAGAAACCTTGGGATCATCATTTTGAGGATTAGCCACAAGGCCACAAAGTTGATCATTGCATGACTTTTTTTTTTTTCTTTTGGTAAATGAATTATTATGTTCCCACAAACAACTTTCAAAACTGCAATTATCAGAACTGAGAACTTGATGAAGAGTAGGCTCAGGGCATGCGACATACCAAATCATAGAAATACTTCAATGGAACTTTTCATTTGTTTATGAAAGCGCTCATTCTTCCTTAATTTTACCCTCTAAGCAATTTCTTAACCTCTACCATTTTCTTCCATGCTTGAAAAATATTCTGCCAGCATAACCTCTACACTCCTATCCTGCATGAGGTCAGCAAACCAAAACCTATAGGCGAAATCTGAATTGACACTTGTTTTTGTAAATAAAGTTTTGTTGGAACACAGTCCTGTTCACCCATTTATACAGCACCTTTGTTTTCATACTTAAAGGGCAGGGTTGAATAGTTGTTACAAGGAATGTATGGCCCACAAAACCTAAAGTATTTACAATTTCACACTTTACAGAAAAAGTTTGCCAACCTCTGTCGTAGAGCTTCATATTTACAATGGTTATAGAGCCTGGCTGCAATGCAAAACTTCTCCAGCAGGGGACGCTGCCCAAAACCCTGTGTGTTCAATATGAGGTAAGTTGCTACCATGACTTACTCTTTAATTTCAGAAATCATATTTGATATATGTTTCCTTCCATGAGGAGAAGAGAAAATACATCAGCTTTTACTGAACTGTGTTCATATATTGTTTCATTTGCAACTATCTGGATAAGAAAGCATGTCCCCCATATGGGTGAGGGAAAAAAAAAACCCAGAATTAAAGGGGTGACATCATTTGACTGAGGTCACACAGTGTAGAATTTACATCTCAACTCTCTGATTTGGGTGGATGCAAATTCTTTTGAGCTGCTTAAGAATGCAGGTCCAGGCATTATCTAGCTCTATCATGGACTAACTTTGTGACTCGGACAAATGAGTCATCTTTGTGATTCAATTTCCTCAACTGTGATATAGGAAGAAAAGTAGTGCTTCTCTTTAGGGTGTATATGAGGACTAAATGAGTTAATTCTTGCAAAAATTTTAGATTGATGCCTGTTATATTAGAGGCACTAATAAACTTATTTGTTACTGTTTGATTCAGGGGGACAAAGAAGGGTGAAGGATAACATCTACATAATATCTACATCCTATAACAAGTAGGGATAGTAAATTTGTCTTTTTCACATGTATAGGGAACCCCTTAAGGCAGGGTATATTGCATCTTCTGTAACCCCCAGGGTGTCTCAGGCAACACATTTGATCAAAGTTTACTGGCTAGTTGAAGGCAGAATTGGAGCAAAAGGCCCACCAGGAAAGTGGAATCTTGAACTCATAAGTTTGTTGACAAAACGAGTTGATGTCAGGAAGTGATTGACTTTTACTTCAATCTCAGAGGACTGAGACTTCGTCTGATATCACCAAGTCTAGTGCCTTAAAACAATAATCATTTAACATCTCTCAAGATACTGTATGTGTTTGGAGCTGGGCTGGGAAGTTCTGCTTAGGGGTTGTCAAATGGATGCTTCATTCTTTAAGAACAACTGAGATGGCTGTTTCCCGTGCTTGGCAGTCGGTGCTGGCAGGGAGGCCCTGCAGGGCTGTTGACCAGATCGCCTTGGCTCACTTCTGGTGGCTTCTGCGTTTTTCTCTTGCTCTCACAGTGTGGTTGCTCCCAGAGGAAGAAAGTAGAGTTGTCTCCTCTCAGGTCTACACTCGGAAGTCTCAGGATACTGCCTCTGCACTCCCTCTTCCAAATGAACCAGGGCAGCTCAAATTCAAGGGGAGAGTGTGGCAAACGGTGACTTGATGGCCATCTTTAATCTATCACATGAACTCCTGAACACCTCTTACCTCACCTGGAGCTGTCAAGCTGCAGCCAGCATCTTCCTCCCACCATGGGATTCTCCCATTGTTCTGTCTTGAGGTTACCTAGGTCTAATCTCCCAATGAGCAGCTCATTGTTTGTTAAATGCAGCCTCCTCAGTGAGACTAAGAGAAGAGATCCCCACTCTCTCATTGCCCTCTCAGTGACCTTCCCAAGGCAGAGTCAAGCTTGTTCTCATTTCTGCTGCTTCAGATCTTCCTGCTCTGCATTTAAATAATTCCCACATGCCTTTCACAAGTCAGTTTTCATGGGACACCTCCTCCAGGAAGTGCTCCCTGCTTTCCTTCCCCTCTACTACCCCAGTGTTCCCACAACACTATAATTTAATGCCCCATCCACCCTCCCTGTCCACCTAATCAATGCATCTCACCCCTGAGTTCCCTCTCATTATTCATTTACTGCTCATCCCCGTTAGACAGTTTTCATGAAGGGTAGAGACTGGGCCTTATTTTCCTTGGTATTCTCAGAGGCTGATGTGGGTTTTGATCACCAGTTGGTGCTCATTAAATAACCTTTCCACCGACTGACTCTTGCCCTCCTTTTAGACCTGGACCATCAGGAATACTAAAGCTTGGGAGCTGGAAGAAAAGTAGCCAAGAGGAGGCCACAGGGATGGCCTGAGAACTAGAAAAGGGAACCATAGCGAGCAGTTACGAGCAAAATGACAGGCAAAACCGACAGCCTTGGGGGGCCCAAGAATCCTGCCGTCATCCAGGCTCTAGTAAAGACTTAAACCCCAATAAATGTTTTATTCATATCCCAGCACACCTTCCTCCCTGGCATGGCTCAGAGAGGCTGACTGCGAAGCAGAGGAGGGCTGTGGAGAAGGCCACGTCTTTGGGCTCTGCTTGAAAATTGTCTTCCAAAGCAAACATGTGATTTTGTAAGGGCAAGTTCATAAAAAAGGAATCAGGGGAACACAGTGTATCTAATGCAACCCCAAACCTTTCCGGAGGCCTCTGGGATCTGACACCCCAGTCAGCCTGGCTGCCCACCCAGATACCCACCCAGATACCTCTGGGGGAGGGGCCTGGGGGCAGCCGTGGCCTCTGTGCTAGAAATGTCTCCTGGCCAGCTAGTAACTCCAGGGAGGTGAAGGTGGCATGTCTGCGCCTTCTGGGAGTCTAGCCTATGTCCTCCTGAGGAACAGGGTTCAAAGCAATTTTTAAGATCTCTTTTAACCTCACTTTGCCCAGCTTCTTCCGAAAAGGGATGCCTCACAGTCCAGCTCAGGGCCCAGCCCCTGAGCATTTCTATACAAAATATAATTGTGTGTTGGCCACACCCCTTACTTCTCAGCCCCACAGCAGCGAGAAGGGAGTCTGAACCCTAACTTCGGGGCAGAAAGAGCAAAGCTGATGCCTCCCCAAGCTTCCCAGGCAGAGCGCTCACACGTCAACGTTTGTCACACACAAATGAACGTGCTATTCCCAACATGATAAATTTCACATCAGTCCTGCTGACTTGGGCTTACTAATTGCCCGATAGCATTTTCTTTGTTAAGCATCACTGTGATCATCACACTTTTTGTTGAACTGACAGTAGAAATATTCTGCAGCTGACAACCCAAATGCAGTCCCACACATGGTGACCCTGATCTGTCACGACAGAGGCTATTTGCAGGTGCCCTCAGCATCCCTTTCCCTGGAATTGATCTCTGGTTGGGACTCTCCGGGTAGCCACTCAGACCCCTGGAAGCAAGCAGGCTAACCTGTGCCTGGACGCAGTGACCCTGGGCAACCCATTCTGAATTGGGGGGGGGGTTTGATGGGCAGCGGATGAGCCCCAGGAGGAGAGTACCATGCCCACACCCCTACCCTGGGATACGTTCTAGAAGCTGAGCTGTCTGCTCTTTCCCCTAGCCCTTTGGTGGAGGCATCTTTAGTTTTAGGTGGATGCGCTCAGCCGCTACATGATACCCAGGGCAGGAGAGACTGGCCGGATGGCCCCGGCTGACTGGAATGCGACGTGGCTTTGATGAGGGTAAGAGGAGATCCCGTGGAAGGTGGAGTTGCCTTCCCTGCAGGTGGAGGGACAGACTGGGCCACAGGGAGGTCTCCTCGCCCCAATCTGCATGCTCCCTCCCGGCCAGAGCCACAGCGTTCTTATCAGCCCAAGAATTCCGCCAGGATGAGGTCGCATACCACACGGTGGCTGCGCCGGACTCGGCTGTCTAGCCAGAACAGGGGAGTCTTTGTTCCTGAGTGACAGGGGTGCTGCCCAGGGATGGAGTATCCAGGGTGGGTACAATTATAGGATTTTTTTTAAATGTATAGAAATTGTATCTCCCATCTCGGACCTTGGGAAAATAAGTTGAAAAACAGAGCATGCTGTTAAAGGTGCAAGTGGAATCATTTTCATTGCTGGCAAGTCCTCTTCCAAAAGAAACCCTGCAGTGGTTTCCTGCTGTCGTAGGCACTGTCAATGGTGTCAGAAGAGTATGTGCAACTTCTCAAACTCTGTTCACCTTGTGCTCTAAAAACTTGCAATCCTAAAGTCTTGGAGTTGGAGAAAGCCTTCCAGGTCATCCACCATGCATCCACCCACCCACACATCCATCTACATACACGCCCATCCATCCACCTATCCATTCACCCCTTCATCTACCCACTTACCAGCCAGCCAGCCAGCCAGCCATCGATCCATCCATCCATCCTCCATCCATCCACACCCATACCCACACCCAGCCATCCAAGAAACATTCACAGAGCACTTGGCATGTGCCACCCAGTGGTGAGCGAAGGAGACAATTTCCTGCTGCGTGGAACTGACATGCTGGGGGAGAGGGTAGTAAAAATGTAAGCAAGTAATACAAGTTTGTGGCAAGTGTCCAGAAGAAGAAATTAAGGAGATGTGAAAGAATGATTGTGGGAGGCCTGGGATGAACAGGAAAGCCTTTCCAAGCTGGAAGACAATTGGCATGAAGGGACAAACTACTAAAAAAATAGCAGCCGGGCTTGTCAGGCAGAGAGACCAGCAAGCGGTAAGTAGCATCTCTGAAGCAGGCACAAATTTGGCAAGTTTGAGGGCAGAAAAGAGACCAGTGCGGCCGGGGGAGAATGAGATTTGCAAAAACTACTTGAGCAAATGAAATATTGCACCGAGTCTAATATAAAATAAAGTGAAGCCTAGGGATTGAGATAAAGGCAGTTTAAAGCCACCGATAGGATTTGACTGCTGGCAGAAGCTCAGCTCTCCCTGTAATAGCCTGCCGTCGCTGGAATGCTTGGCGATGCTAAATCACTCCCACCCAGACTGGCCAAGTTCGTGGGCATCTCCAGGGTGTCCATGTCAGGGTAGGGGTGTCGAAGCAGGCAGGGCTTTCCTTGGGGACACATCTTCCTGAACAAAAAGCCCGCATGTGTGCTGAACGCTTGACACTCTGTCCGCCAAATCACGCTGCGGTTTCCCCCTCCCAGTTGCTGCAGGCTTATCCAGCTGCTTCTTGCTGAGCAGCGTACAGGACATATTTCAGACCAGGAGACTTTGAAGTATGTGTTCTCTTAAGGCTTAACAATGTCAAGCTTCATAACCCAAGAACTGGCTTGCTAGCTTCCTACTTTAAATTGCTCATAATTTGAAACATGCAAACATTTCCACTTTATCAAGCAGGGCTACTAAACATATTATTGCTGGAACCTGCATGTTTTATGGTCTCCATATAGCCAGGGAGCTGAGTTTTATTAAAATAGACTGTTAAGAGGCTCAACTCATTATGGAATCTTCCAGGCCCCAGAATGAAAGAGTTTTGTTTATTCTAAGGACAGGAAAAAAAGGACTGGGAAAAGTGTGTGTGTGTGTGTGTGTGTGCATGTGCACGTGTGCACGCGCGTGCGAGCATTGGTGCACATGGCACATGGTGGGATGGTGGGAGGAGAGGTGGGAAAGAAGTAGAGACCACCAACAGTCCTGGTCCTGCCCCTCACAGCCCCTGGAACCCCCCTCTGTGTTAGTCCTCTGTCTGAGACCCAGCATTTGTTTGTGGGGCTGAGTCTGTTACCTCTGGCAGGGATGAGTCTGGCTTTAAAGCAAATGGAATTTAGCAAAGAAGGGTGATTCTTCACTTGGAAAAGAAAAAGCTCAGCCTCTCCACTGAGGGCAAGCACACCAAGAACATTAAAAATGAGAGCTGACAAGCAAACACATGCTGCACCAAGGATTTTAAACGGATATTAATGGTGCAAACACAAACCTGGCTGCATCTGTGCTTTCGGTGTGCACCAGGCCAGGGCAGTATGTGAGGCAGAGGCTGAGACCTGTATATCTTTCTTTGCTTGCTAGAACAGAGATGGGGAGCTGCTCCCAGCCCGCCAAGTCTCACTGCTATGCTAGCCCCTGTGCTGGCTGGTGAGAGGAGAAGCCCTGACTGCATGGGGTGGTGGCAAGGGACCCACCTGTCTGCAAGTCCCAGCCAACTGTGCAAATAGATGGTCGCCCCCAGATGCCATCTAGAAGCAATCACACCAGAGGCCCCGAGGGAGACCAGCAGAAGAAACTCCTGGCTGAACCAGCAGCCCACGGACCCAGGAAGGGCAGTGGATGGTTGTTGGCAGCTCAGGTTGTTAAGGGCTGTGTAGATGGTGGTGTTGCCCAAAATAACCAAAATGCTACACTTTGTTCCCTTCTTCCTTTCTTCTGGGGAATGAAGTGGTATTGGAAATTGTCTTCCAGACGCTCCCGTGAGGATCGTGAGGAGGAGGAGGGTAGCTGTCATTTATCGAACATCTAGGATGCGCTGGGCACCACTTCTGCGTGTTTCACATGCCACTGGTGATGGAAGCCAGTCTTGTCCCCACTGTACAGATGAGGAAACTGAAGCTCAGAGCCTGATTCTCAAACCCATGGGTTGGATTTCTACACTGCATCCAGTCCTCAGTCCCGCGCCCACAGCCAGGCTCGTAGCCCTGCACCCCTCGGGCAGCCCAAGCTACCTGCTCAACAACGCTCTTGGAACTGGCACAAATCACACAGCTGCTCCCCCGCCATTGCACTGGAGCCCACGTTTACTAACAATTACTTGGATTCCTGAACTGTGCTAGAGTCTCAGAATGCCCCCAGATCCTGCCCCCAGATCCACTGCCCTTCCTCCCTCAGAGGGCTGGCAGTCCTTGTCTGCACAGAGCCAGAAGCTGCCTTGAGCACCTGTAATCCCTGCAACGGCTGTGCTTGATGCAATGGCTGACGCTGCATGAGCAACCGGTGTTTGTGGGACGGGCTTATGGCGAAATTATGCATGAATAAACAAGAGGTGGAGGATGAGGCTGGATAGACAGGCAGGGGGATGCATGCATAAACAACTCACATTCCGATGCACACACATTTTGAGAAGCCCTGTCCGGAGCGTCTCCTGCAGTGCTTTTAATTTTATATGAAGTTAAGAAGTGTCTTTCCATTTAGCGATTTTTTTATTTGGCCTTGATACAGGGCAACACGGGTAAGGGAGTAAGATTTGGCCATGGAGGAGGTCGGAAAGGTGTTAACAAGCTATAAATGACCTTCCCGGCCTATTCAGGCATAAGTAATGTCCCCAAATTGCCTACAGTCAAAACTGCCAATTCCGAGCTGATTGCGATGAATCAGGCTCCCCCTATACGCAATAATGTGATCAATTTCTCATTTCGCTGAATAAATAAGCTGGAAGATGGGGAACTGTCTCTGACCCACCGTTAACCTTCTGCCTCATTATTCATATCAGACCTATGACATGCATGTAAGAAATCCCTGGTTCAATTTTAGCTAATTATTTGTTAGGACTGAAGGCTCTGTGAAGTGTTACTGATGGTACAAGTACCCAGGGACCTCGGGCGCAGACAACCAGACTGAGAAGCCTTTGTCTGCAAGGAGGGAGGCCGGGAGCCGGCTCCTTGTCTCTCCCGGCCATCAGCCTGGGGTGGGCTCGTCCATGAGCGTGTGCACGCGGAGTGGCCTCCGAGTGTGCTGTCCGGTAATTTAGGACAGCTCAGACTCTACTTAACTGCATCTTTTCCTGTGCTTAGTGACAATCGCCCTTGCAGATTAATTTTTTCATTGGGAATGAATCCTGCCATGCTCCCCTCCCACCCCTCAAGGCATCGTCCTGCTGTGGACACTGAGGGAACAGAGCTTTGGGGAACATTGATAATTTGCTGTTTAATTGCTGGCTGTCTCTGCAGAGTTTCCTGGGGGGGCTGCAGCAGTAAGCGCGTGTGTACTGAGAGGATAAAGGCCATCTGGGGAACTCGGTAGGTGCTTCCTACAGAGATGCTGGGGGCCACTGGCGGGGTCCCAGGGTACATGGAGGGTCTTGCAAGGGGACACAGATGGTGGCTGCTCTGGGGCCTGTCCTGGATGGAGGGTGCGGGCTGGTTGCCCTTGCTAGGTACCTCTGAAAATCAGCCTGAGTGAGCCCCAAGGAATGGTCCAAGATTTGAAGAGCATAAGCTGCTCACAAGCTATTTCTTTAAGAGCAGAAGCCTTTGTGGCGCCCGAGCTGTGGCAGTGCCTTTACAAAGATCTAATCCGTTCCCCTTTTCAGAGTTTCCCCCAAGCACTCTCACTTCAGGAGACCTATTGAATCAGCAGTGGATTCATTTCATTCAACCCACAATTTGAGACCGCGGGTCCTGCTAGACTTGGGAGGCATGATGATGGGCATGGCTGTTATTAAATGGCGTCTTCGGAGCAGGCTTGGGCTCGTGGAGCTTTGAGTCAGTGGGAGACAGATCATATTCAAGACGTCATTGGGGTGAGGGGTGATTTAGGGAAAATTCACGGATGTGTGGGGCACAGAGGAGTTGGTGGATTTGGGAGGTGAAAAAAGGCTTCGTGGATGAACCCCCAGAGGATGAAAAGCTGTGGTCCAGGGAAGAGGTGGAAAGGAGACAAGGATGGCAGGGAAGGGTGATTCTCATAGAAGCAGCAGCAGGTAGCTAAGAGGGAGCCCGGTGGGTTGGAGGACAGTCTGGTTAAAAGAGGAGAAAGACAAGAGCAAAAAGCTAAGTAGGGCCAGATCACAAAGGGTCTCACCTCTCCACTTCTGGATATGAATGTTCTGATTGAGGTGCAGGAGGAGAGTGGGTTTCATTAATCACTCCAGAGTAATGGTCTTCAGTCAGGACAGCCGCAGACAATCCAGTGTGTAGTCTCATCCTACTTAAAAGTCATGCCCAGGAACTTGGAATTCTTGGATTTTGCCCCAGAGTCCATCAAAAGCAAGTGACAAGATCAATTATGCATCGTAGGCAGGTCTCTGACTGCCTGTGATGGCTGCTTGGCAAGAAAGCCAGGCACAGCTGGATGGAGACAGATGGGGACACTGGGCCCTTCCATGGAGGGGGTCTTGGCATAGACTAGGTGCCAATTACCTCTGCTTTGCAGATGCGAAGGCTGAGATTCGGGACACCAATCACGAGCAACTGTTGGGTGACTGACGTCACCTGATCAAAGGGAATTCAATGGTGGGTCTGGTTTTGCTCTTTCCACCATGGAAAACCTATTTTCTACTTGGGAAATGAAAGCCCCCCCAAACCTGCTGTCCACTGCACAAAGGCCAAGGAAAGGGAGAGGATTTGTGACTTTAAAAACAATGGTTGGCAGGGCACACACCCCTAGGCATCACCACAAAAGAGGCAAGGGATGTGTCTTTCTGAAAAGCAACAATTAATGCCTCAAGGACCAAGTTCATAGACATGAGTGGCTGGTCCAGGGCTTCTCAAAGTCATAGGGACCACCAGCCCCATCACACACCCAAGGATCATGCCACTGTCCTCTCCCCAAGGCTTAGCAAGTGCTGCTCCCTGTGCCTGGAACATTCTTCCACTTACGAATCACATGGTTTTCGTGTGCCTTCCAGGTCTCTGCTCAAGCGTGGCTCCTCCAAGAGACCTTTTCTGACCATCTCGTCCAAATAGCCTCATGCCCAACACCTCCCGCCTGCCATCCGGTATCTGGGGGCTGTCAGTTTCTGCTCTGTTTTCCCCACTAGAATGTGAACTTCCTGAGGGAAGCTCTCCTTCACCCTTCTACCTCTCATGCAGTTGGTGCTTAAGATGCATCTTAAATGAATAAACTGATGCTGAAGTCACTACTCCCTTAGAAGATTCTCCAGGGGAGTCTCTAGGAGGCAGGAAGGGTCTGTGGCAGGACAGATGCCTTGTTCAAGACCACACCAGGTCCCCTAAGGGGGGAGCCCCAGCCCATGGGTCCCTCTGCAGCCGCCCATCCTCAGACCACTGCAGGGCGGGAAAAGTCCTCCTAAGCTGGTTATGGGAAAAACTCCGTGGGTCTCACTTATTTAACTTATTTAACTTATTTAACTCCCCCACTTTTAAGTCTCTTTCATAAAGTCACCTTCATGTATGTATTACAAATTCCCCACCAGCTCCATTGATACATGTTTCCTGCTTTGTCCATTTCTTAGGATTCCTCCAAAAACCCAAAACAAATATTCACTTAATGGGCTTCTGTGGCTGCAGAACCCTGCAAGGTCTAGGCAGAGGCCGGGTTCTCTCAAGCCTGAGTCCCAGCCAGGGCAGGAAGTGAGTGACGATGAAGTTCACGTAAAGAAAACTGAAGGCCTCCCCTCTGCGATTCCGTGCCCCACGCCCGCTCTGCCCCAGGGCCAGGGGTCACTGGCCGGTATCTCAGCAGCCGCTTTCCATGACCACTTGCATGCCTGAGCTCAGTCATCAATTTCTTTGCAACAGAATCAGTTGGTGGAAAACTCACATGAGTTCCTGATTCCGGGGGCGCAGGGGGGACACTGTGAGACACAAGACAGACTTTTCCCGTGATGGTAGGAAAATTTCCAGCACCCTCCAGGCCTCCCATCCGGTCCCCAAGCCACCATCTCACTTTTTCCATGGCCTTATCAATTTCTGATAGGCAGAGACTAGCCCGGCGTTCAAAGGAAAAGGAAGCCCTGGGAAAAGCAAGTCCACCAGGTCCCCCACCGCACACATGCACAGACCCACACGGGCTGAAGCATGACATCAGCCAGCTCTGGCACATCCCCCCTCCCCGGCTCTGGATGGGAGGAAGTTGAATTGGACAGGAAGTCATCAGTGATAAAAGGCCAAGATACGTTAACAAAGCCTGACGTTGGCCTCCAGAATGGAGGCTGAAGATGGAATTTCCTGAGAGGGTCTATCAGTAGCCTCTGGGGACACCTGGTTATCAACAGTGCTCACTGGGTTCTGCCCCTGCAGGTAGACTCCAGGGTGGGTTGCTCTCTCTGTGCCCCACAGCGACCCCGTGCGAAACCATGTGACCAGCTTTAGCTCACGATGCCAGCAGGGCGTCTTCTAGGGCATCTTTTTTCTTTCTGGTATTGTGATGGGCTGGATGCGAAATGGTAGGAGCTCTGGTTGGATGCACAGGTGACTACTAGGATGAACAGGCCCTTCTGTCAACCACAAGGGACATGGAGTATGAGTAAAAATGAACCTGTGCTGATGCATATTTCTGAAACTCGGTTCTCTTTGTTATAGCCACGTGACCTCGCCTTTGCTGACTAACAGTGGTGTAGAACCATGTAGGCCAGATGGAGTGTGGGACTCCCAGCGTAGTGTTTGCTCCTCCTCTTAATAATGTCAGCAATAACTTAATGACCTTGAACAACTTAATTGGATTTATTTGAGTGTTGTTATTCTTATCTTTATATCTTTATGTACATGTGCATTTTATAATGAGGATAATGAAACTTTTTTCTCAGCATTCTCTGAGGATTCAGTGACACAATGCATGACGAGTAGTTTATTACCTACGCTGTACTTGCTATATTTCATTGATTCTGAAATACGTGTTTTTTTCACATTCAAAATTTGACATTTACAATAAACATCACCTTCCAATTAATTAGCAGCTCCATGCCTTTATCAGTGGCATAAACATAATGCTTCATCTTATGATCAAATGGTGTTTCTTAAATGCAGTAGTTTGCACTCAGTAAACGGTAGAAATTATTCCCATCTTTCAGTATCTCCCTGAACTTTTCTGGTTTTATTTTGCATCTGGAAGATGCAAAATAAATGAAAACAAAGGAACTGGCGAAGTGGAAATTTAGGTATTAAGCTCTGTGGCAGTGGGGTGTGTAGTAACCCTCTAGGACCACTGCCTCCAGGAAGCCTTCTTGATCACACCCTCAAAGCTAGCACACGAGGACATTCAGTTCTAGCAGAATTTGAGGGTTCCAGCGCTTAAGGTGTGGTAGGAAATGGTGCAGCCACATGGACACCGCAGGACCCAGCAGGTACCCAGCTGGAAAGTCAAGCCAAGTGCAGAATTGGTCAGCCAGACCCACGCCCGAGTTTCTTTTTGCAGAAAGCATGAGCCCTTTGGGAATGTATTTGTCCTTTGGAACCTCAGAGTTAGCATCTAAAACAATGGGACATTCATAGGTGTCTTATAGGGTTGATATAAGGGCTAAATTAAAAAAAAAAACGTATTTGGTGAAATCAATTCATACAGAGGTACTTAAAAGATGTGCAGAGCAGTGCTGGGCAATGCTGCAGCCACTGGCTGCCTGTGGCTACTGGCACTACTAAGCACTGACGCGAGGCCCGCCAGGCTGAGGTCAGTGCCTAGTCCACACCAGACGCCAGACAACGTGGGGAGGCACATGAATGTAAACATCTCATTCATAATTTTGCATTGATAATAAAGTGATATTATTGAAATGATCATATTTTGGATGTACTGAATTAAGTAAAACAACCTCACCTGTTTCTTTCTACTATTTGTTATCTGGCTACAAGAAAACGTACCCTGGCATTTATGACTCGTGTTTGGGCCTGCGTTGTGTTGGGCTGGGATGAAGCCTGGCGCTTAGTAGTATCCAATCATGGCTGAACAGACAGGCAGGGTGGCCAGGGATCCAGACAAAATTCCAGGATTCCCCCCAAGGAAATGCCCTGGCAGGGAAGGGGAGAGGAAAAAAAAAGCGGAGGCGCTAGCACGGCCTGATGATTGTAGGTAGAGAAGAGACACTCATTTCCTCTTTGTCTCCTGTCCCCATACCCGGTGCTGGTGATTGACACTTCTCAGGCCTCAGAAATGATGTTTTCTGGGACTCGTTGTGTCCTTACCAAATGCCAGGGCAAGTCCCACACCCGCCCGGGTCACGCCTTTGTCCCCGGAGTCCGCCATCCGCGCCCGGCCTGAACTAGACATGCAGGAGACTCGTGCTGCTCTCCATTCACACCCCAAATTTTAGGGTGTGTGCAGTTTTCCTTCAAGGGCCAAGAGCCTGGACTCTGAGTCAGGTGTGCGCGGGACGGAAAACTACCCTTGGCCTCGGGGTCTGCACCCATGAAATGGGAATGTTCCTACTGTTCTTAGTAGTTTCTTCATAGGGCTGTTGGGGGCCGGAGAACAAAGGGGGACAGTGACTGCCGAAGGTGAGGTGTGGAAACGTGTTAGCTCACAGCAGGAGTGAGTCTCTTTTCAACAATGTGGGGAAGTGATTTTGCTCCTTTCGGGCACCGCCATTTTACTCTGTCTCCGCTGCGCCGGGCTGAGAGGGGACCGTTGAACCCCTTGCTCCGGGAGGAGTATCTTCCTTCGGCGGGTTCCGAGCTGAAGGGATGGCATGTCAAATGCACACTCGCGTGCACACGCACGCCTGGAAACAGTATGGGGGGGGTGGACATTGCTATTTGCCTTCACGGCCCTGAGCGTGGGGCTCCAGACGTGCACTTAGATGACAAATGCCAGACACCGCATGTGATAATAGCCATTGTGATAATAATGGGGCGGCTGATGATCAGTTTTTCTGTGAAATAAGAGGCTGCAAGCAAATCAGTGAAGGAAAGTTCGCATCAGTCTGTTTTGGTGGGAGGTCACCTAACCAGCAGCCAAAGACCTGAACGCAAGCCTGGGCTCTCTGGTGTCTCGCTTCCCCGGTTGGTGCCACGGGGCAGGGTAGCCTCTGTCCCGCCCATCTTGAAGATGAGACTTGATGACAGATGTGAAACCATGCTATGAACTGTGATGCCCTTTACAAATGCAAATCGTTATTGATCATCGTTAGAGCCGCTGTCAGCAAAACAGGCCATGTTGTGAAGCCATGTCAATCGGCCTGCCGTGGTCTGGAACAAGAAGGGGCCTTGAAAACCACACGACACGGAGACAGTTGAGGCCCAGCCAGGAGCGATTCCAGACAATGCCCATGCACAGGACTCGGGTTTGTCCATGGCAGATGGAGGCACAGGGTCGTGGCAGCCGGTCCCGTGCAGGGCACCGCCTCGGCCTCTAGTGCCCAGGTGAGCAGGTCTGGACCCCTGTGGCTTCCACAATCCCATGTCCTAGACCGCGGGCGTTGGCTTCCTTAGGTATGTTTCAGTTTAAGGGAATGATGTGTTGAGTGCTGGAGCAGAAGCCTCTAATCAATGGCTGGCATGGGTCTCTGGACATCAAACAGTTCTCAGAAATAATATTTTGAGGAGTTAAGTGTCAATGAATGGGAAACATATGGATTAAATTTCCATGAAATACTTAGGGATGTAAAAATGAAAGAAAGACTTTGGGCGCAGTATGCCGGGATTCTTATTACCTAGAACAGAATAAAATGAGAAAATGAAGTAAGAACCTCTGGGCAGTGGACGGGTCACAGATTCTTGTCCACTAGTCCCCAACAGCTCCATCCCGTTCTGATAAGGTGAGGAGTAAGGAAGGAAGGGAGTGGAGGGAGAGAAAACAGAGACCCAAGCACTGGTGCCACGAAGCTGACTTAGATGTGGCCACGGGGGCCACTAAACTGACCTCCACGTGGCTGTCGACTCTTCTGGCCTCATTACAAGAATGCAGGGGAGCAAACATGAACACTCTTGAATGTCTGGCTGTAGAGCAGCAGGTAAGGGGGCTATTTAAAAAGCCAGCAGCCAGTCCCTGGGCCCTGCTCAGCAAGCGAGCGAGCTCTGAAGTCGACCGTGTGAGGCATCGGAAGAAATGCAAGCTAAATAATGTTTAATTGACAGAACAGATTGTTTACTTTCAAATAATTGCACTAAATTGCAGTGCTTAAAAAGTACTTAGACTTTGCAACTTGGCTCTGCTGGCCTGTTCCAGTGGGGATGGGGGTGGGTCTGGGGGAGAATGGAAGACCCTTGAGTGAGCAGAGGGAGGCATCAGCTGCAGGGGAGATCTGGCGGTGTCTTGGCATGAGCCCACATCTCTCCCGACTTTGCAGGGGTTCCTGGTTAGGCTGTAGCTCACCTGAGTTTTGAATGTGTCTCCCCTCCAGCATAGAACGCTTTGTCCTTAGTGCGTGGACCCTCCTGCAGTCCTCAAGGGCTCTGGGTAGCCTCGCCACTGTCACACCACAGTCTTGGAAATCTGCTATTTCGGGCAAAAGTGGCTTTCCCATCAGGACGGAAAGCCAAGAGGCCTGGATCACAAGAGACATGATTGCTCACAAGCAGAGCTGGATGCAGCTGCTGCCCAAGTTCCGGGGGGCACCTATTGTTCTGGCCGCCCCAACCCCTTCTCTGAAATCCCAGACAACTCCACAATCCAGAAACTGGGGAGTCAGCTCCTGCCACTGAAGGGGCCCTGTAGGACAGCACCCCAACACGTGGCATAGACCCTGGACCGGGTGTCCATCACTCTGACCACAGCCACGAGCAGCAGGTGGGAGCCACGTGGGAGCGAACTGGTAGGACATTTGATGGACGTCAATGTCCCCAGATGACGGGACTGTCCTTGGAAGGCCCCAGCCCATCCTTCCGCCTTCATCCCTGCCACCCAGGCCAGTTAGTTGAAAACATTTTGCACGACAGGTAAAATATCTAAGCTTTCTAATAGGCTTCTCAAGGGCCTGTGAAAATATCTGGGAACTGAAAAAAATAATTTTGGCTCTTAGAGAAGAAACCACAAAATTAAAATTAATATATATTTAAATGTCTACAAACCATAATGTTACAGCAACGACTCAACTATGAGCCAAATCAATTTGGGTGTAGTTAAGTAAAAATTGTTTAATGTGGACCGTGGGTGGGTTTTAATGGGATGGATAGAATGGGGAGCAGTCTTGTAAAGACAATCCTGGGGTCCACAGGGCCTCTAAGGATCCCAGTGGGGGTTCCTGCCCTTGTCCCGTGTCCTCCACTCCCCCATCCTCTGACCCTTCTCGAATGGCCTACTTCCTTGACCATTTGACACGAGGAGACTCTTCCCCTGCGTTGTTTCTGGGATTCTTGCTGCCATATTTTTGACATGTGATCTTTGACTTGTTGGCTTGAAGAGGGCCTCTGTTCTCTGCTCCTCTGCTCCCATTCTCTCGCTCCAAAAGACCATCCTCCTGACAGTGTCAGCTACCACCTCCAAAAGCGTGTGCCCAGCTCCAGCCTCTGACCTGCTCCAGACCCACAGCTACCATGCAGATTGGATGCTTCCCCTCATGTCCTGCAAAGCCTCCCTCTCAGCATGCACCAAAGCTTACCCCAAATCGTGTTCCCTGAACCCCCACGGCACCCCATCTCTCCTGTTTCTAGCATATTCTCACAGTTCCCTAGAACTCGCAGCCCTCCCTGACACCTCCCTCTTCTTCATCCTCTCTGCCTTTGAGCCTGCTCGCTTCTAGTTCTTTCTTTCTTCTATAGCGCTCACATTGGTCCTTCCTTCTCAGCCCAGGCCAGGGTGGACAAGGTTTCCTCTTAGGTCCCAGCTCTGACCTATAGGTCATAGCCACCTAGAGTGCAGGGTTAGAAAGATTTCAAGGCTATATTTGGCCCAATGGGAAATTCAGTCATGATCATCTAGTGATGTCTGCTGTGGGCACAGGAAGACAAGATGTGGGGAGGGCGTCAACGGTGGGCTTCACTGCTCTGTGCCCCTGCACTCTGTGTCCAGAGGATGAGACACTTGCACGGTGCACACAAGGACAGTGGCGCCAGAGAGGACACAGCTACAGCGTCAGAGCACACCGGGAGCCGTGGAGATAACAGTGGACACCACCCGGTGATGTCTTGCCCAGAATCTCCCCTTTTCTCTCCTGGTCTGCTTTCTCCATCCTATCGGTATCATTCCAACTCCTATAAAATATGATGGGAGGCCTCTCTGGGGACCGTGGCTGTGAGGGCTTCTCCATGGGACTGCTCATCGCTCCAAGATGCCCCACTCAGGGCTCAGGGTTCCTGGGGTGTCTGCTGGGGAGCTCCAGGTCACCCAGAGGGAAGCTAAGTCTCAAAGCAGAGCCTTCCTCCATCTGCAAGATGGAAGTCTCCGGCATTTCTGGGAAAAGTGATGCTCAAGGACCCCGGCCCCTGCCACAGGGAGGCGAGTCAGCTCCACCTACACAGGCGCTCACTACCCTCCCTGATGCGAGATAGTTTGTATTACCTGAGTTTCCCCTAAAATCCAAAATGAGGGCAATTGCCAGCTTCTAAATTTAGGCGTTTGTGGGCGCCTGTTGGCAGAGAGAAGAAAGGCTTGCTTCAGTGTGTGGTTTGCCTTGAAACCCAGTCAAGCCCCAAATTCTAAACACAAAGCAGCTGTTTGCCCAGAATCTGAGCCGGGATGCTTCCTATCGGAGACTCTCCCCCACCCCACCGTCTTGTTTTCCCTCTCTCTTTTTTCATTACTAAAGTGCCAAAAAAGCTCCTGTGAATGAGAGCGGGGATGGGTGCGAATTCAAGCCTGCATTATCTGCCACAGACGATCGCGGATGCGGGGCCCTGGGCACGCAGACCTGCCCCAGCGCCGCTGTTGACAGAAGAAAGGAAAAAATAGAAACCGATCTATGGCGTTGGTACAGGGGCTGGGTCAGGCGGGCCAGAGTATTCAGTTGCCACTCTTTCAGCCACACGAAATGCCAGCTGATCTCTATCGGCCCCCAACCGGGGTATCTTTAAGGTAAATCTCCTGTTCCACACTCCCAGCCAGGGCTCCACTTTCCGAGGCTGGGCGGAGCGGTCCACCACCGGATCCGCCCCGATCGGGTGACGGCTCGGGTGCAGCAAGGCAGCATCCCGACACCCCCGCCCCATCGGGCCTCGTGGCCCTCTCCAGGGGGAGGCCCGTCCCCAGCGTTGGCCCCGACTCTGGAGTCATGTCACGTGTTGGGTGACAAAGGTCCATGGAGTTTGGGCTTCTCCGAAATGCCCAGCTCTCAAATTAATTGAAAATCATTTCACAGGGGATGGTGATGAGCCCATGTCAGTGTGATGCTGGGGTCTGCGCCATGCCAGCCACCCACAGGGTTGTGGGGGGGTTCTAACATTCCCCTCATGCACAGCATGATGGGCCTGCTGCTCCCCATGTTGCAGAGGAGGAAACTGAGGCACACAGGGCTTCAATGACTCTTCCAAGGCCATGGAGCTCGGGTGCCCACACTAGCGCCCCTGGTTCTAAAGCCATGTCTTCTCTCCAGAGAGAACTCTCTCACGAGGTGATCATTCCTCTATTTAATCTACGGCTGATTTTTGGCGTCTACATTTCTCTGTGGGCACCGCCATGGGCCTCAGTTTCTCCACCTGTAAATAAGGCCCTGGCCAAAGGCAGCTCTGGCATTTTCTGTCCCAGTACTCAAATTTCTTAAATGCTGCATCTATGGATATAGTCATAAGTTCTCACACAATAAATCAAAGTGCTTGAAAGCCACAAATACGACAGGGACACTGGGACTGGCCGTGGCTGGGCCTCTAAGCCGAGGTCTGTAAGGATAAGGGCCGGCTTGTGAGCTTTCCTCTCTGCTGGCAGGCGCGGCTCCCAGCCTGACTCAGGTCCTGGTGGCCTTTGGGCAAGATTCCCTGACAGGGCTGCACGGAGGGCCGAGCTCAGCACATGGGGCCCTGGTTCAGGTGTGCCCTCGAAGCTCCTGTGGAATGGCAGGCGAGGTCTTGGGGAGCCAGGGGTGGCATCCCACCATGTGGCAGTGGGTATGGGAGGCCCCCTGGTGTTTTCTCTGTGCAGAGGCTGCTCAGGAACCAGCTTCCAATCCTCCCTCTATGACCCTTACCTTCCTGCTCCAGCCCCCTCTTCCCACTCTCAACGAGTGTGGCAGGAACCTGGCCAAGGACTGAAAGAAAATGAAGACATTTCTCAAATGGCATGTTCCAGTGGCTGAGCGCTGGCAGGCAGAGCCTGGGGGAGTGGGGCCGGTTCCCCGCCTGTCCCCTAAATATCCTAAGTATGTTCCCTCTTTGGCCGCAAAACCACAGCAATGTCTCCCCTCCGCCCTCGGACCCAGGGTCTGCAAGGAAATCCGCCTACTGCGAGGTCCCAGAGGCGCCACCAATGCCAAGGGAGGGGCCTCGGCCAGCTTGGCGCTCTGCGGGGCGCCGGTTGGCACTGGCCCTCGGTAGTGTGTCCTGCCCCAGCTGACGGTGCTGACGGGGCCTGGCCGCCAAGGCCAGAGCTGCTCTTCAGAGTGGGTGTGTCTACCTCACGGGGGAGGCTTCTTCTCCTGGGAAACAGGCCCCCAACTCTGCCCAGGTTTTGTGGTGAGAACTCTGGGCGCTGCTGGGCACAGAATCATCCTGCCGAGAGCTCAATTCCCAGGCCCGTTTCTGACAATGATCATCGGTCACCCCCGTGGAACATGCTTCCTTCCCCAGGTCTCTATTGTACCATGAGAACTTTGGGGAAGCCTCTGGAGAGTTTGGTGGAGGCAGCTCAGACGAGAGGAAGCTGGTCAACCAGAGGTACCCGGCTTCCGCTCTCAGAACAGCCCGTTGCTCTCTGTTGTGTATTGGAAGCAATGTTCTGTCACGACCGTTGTGACAGCTGCCTTCAGGAAGCCTTCTGTGTGGGGGCACAGCCTTTCCACAGGCGGCAATGACCAGCCGCTGGAGCTAACGGGAAATGTGCAAGGGGTCCTGCAGTAGACCTCAGGAGATGCACCTGGGCTCTAACTGTCCACCCTGCCCTTCCTCTTGGGATTTCCCAGAATCCTGGGCTCAGAAGGGTCTTCTGGGACCTTCCCATTGGATTGGTCACACCTGCTTCTCTTTCTTGGTACCACTTTCTCTCCACGCTCTGCTCCCCAGCTTTGTTGGGTTCAAGGACTCAAAGTTTCCAAATCTTCCCTGACTCCCCGACTCCCTGAAATCACATTTTCAGTCCAGTCCACCTTCCCAGGTCCAGCCTCATGATTGTGCCCCTTCTGGGCAGTTTCCAGCGTGCCCTCTTCATATCTTTCACTCAACACGGACCCAAAGCAAACCTCTGTTTTGCTCTCAAATTGGCTCTTTGGCTAACATGCCCCTCTGGTTCTCGGCACCACCAGGTCTCAGGGTCCCCAGCGTCTCTCCCCCACACTCCCCCCTGGTCCCAGCCTCTATGGCTTTGCTGATCCGCCTTCTCTCCTCCCATCTGGTTCAAGACTTCTGGCCATCGTCTGGACCCTGGAAGTAGCCACCACTTAGGGGAAACTGTTACACTTCAGCTGGCTTCTGGCTCCGCTTCCAGTTCAGGTGCCATATTTATTTCCCTGCTTCTAGACTTGGCCTTGCAGGAAATGGAACCCAGAAGTGGCAGACGGAGAGTGACAATATTTCCTCTCTCGTATACTCTTCTGGAATAAGGATAACTTCATAACTGCCTCAACTGAAGTGGCACAGTAGACATGATGCTGGATGACCTCAAAGGCCAGGTCATGGAAGGCCACCCTGGTATCCCTCTTGGGAATGAGCCTCTGGAGTCCTGAGCCGTCATGTTGCAGCCACCACCTGGAGACCACATCGAAGGAGATATACCTGAGGATGCCCCGAAGCTCCAAGCACCAGCCGCTGGAGCCTTCCTGGCCCGGGAGCAGCCGCCATCTTGTGTGATGGAGTCCCTTCAGATGACAGCAGCTGCTTACAAGACGCAAGCAAGACTCACCCAGCTGAAGCTGGTCCACCCTCCAAACCATGGGACAATAATACATGAGGACTGTTTGGGGTAATTGCTTTTAATTGATTATGACTATCATTGTTTAGGTCACTAATTTTAGAGGGGTAGCAGTAGGTCACTGAAACTTGAGGCTCTGGAACGAGACAGCCCTGGTTTCGGAGTCAAGCTCCAAAATAAGCTGCTTCACAGAGGTCCGTGACCTTCTGGATGAGAGTTTCCTCATCCATAAACAGAAGCATCGATACCTGCTCAGCAGGCTCGCTAGGAGGCTCACGAATGAGGTGGGAAAATGCTCAGTGCCAAGCCTCACTCTGCGGGTTCTCGATGTACAATAGCTGGGAGTATCATCCCCGCTGGCTAGAACGTGCCCTGTGCCCCAGTCTCATTCTCGGTTGAGCCAAATTCTACCTGCTCAGCCCCCGCTCCAGTGACATCTTCTGTGCCTCTCCAGCTGCGAGGAAACCAGGCACCTGATGGAAGTCTTGCAGGAAAAGGTGTCAGGCAAGCTGAGTCAGAAGTTAGCCATGCAAAAGGGTGAGTGAACCAGAGGGCAGGCAGTGGAGGAAGGGCACTCCAGACAACAGGGGCAGCAGGCATGAAGACTTGGAGGGAGGGCACCTGGTCAGGCAATACCAGCTGACCCAGAGAGAGGACAGATGAGACAGAGGGGAGACAGACGTTGGGGTGGGCAGGGTCCAGTCACCAGGCCA
This sequence comes from Talpa europaea, assembly GCF_964194135.1. Classification (NCBI taxonomy): domain Eukaryota; kingdom Metazoa; phylum Chordata; class Mammalia; order Eulipotyphla; family Talpidae; genus Talpa; species Talpa europaea. The sequence goes on along the minus strand of NC_140084.1, from coordinate 2,409,046 downwards.
TGAGGATCATGTTAAGGTACTTGACTCTGTCCTTGGGTCACTGTTGGGCCCCATGGGCCAGTTCTGCCACTTAGAAAGCCCCCTCAATAGGAGAAGAATGGATGGAGGGCATGACAGGCGAAGAGACTAGTTGGGAGATTTTGTGATCACCCAGGCAAGCGTTCGTAGTCTTCAGACCAGGATGGTGGCGTAAGGGCTCCGGCTGATAGGAGAGAAGTGTGGGGGAAGGAAACCACCTTCCACGGGCATGACCAGGCACTGCGCATCCAGGCTCTGGAGCTTAGCAACCAGGGGGAGCGAAAATCAATACGGGTGGCTCAGGTGGCCGATGGGAGGACCTGGGGTTTGCTCCTGCGATGTGAGGTGGCCTCAGAGGAGCTCCAGGCCACGGCTCTAGCTCCTTGCTCAGAGCGGGGCCTTGGGGTGTCTGTGGGCTGGGCTGGATGGGCATGTCCTGCTGATTTGATTCCAGGAAGGGCGTGGGGGTAGGGAGTTTGCCCCTGTTCACTTACCCATAGAATGTTCTGGATCTACAAGGCATTTGATCAAGTGAGCAAACATGAGTGTTTACATCTGTGTGCATACATGCTGCTCATGTATTGTGGGCACATGTGTGCTAAGTATTCATGCGTGTGTGCCCATGAGTGTGATCACTGAAGTGTGCACAAGCTTGCCTTTCTGTGCTCGTTTGTGTAAATGAGCACAGCACGGCACGGGTGCACACGCGTGTGTCCAGAAGCTCCTGTCCCTCTCACTTCGTTTGTGCTGTGTGAGGAGTCAGCAGAAAACTTAACAGCCAAAACCAACACATACTTATGATTTCTCATAATTTTGTAGGTGGGCTGGGAGCTTTATCTCAACAAGACTGAACTCTGCTGAGTTCCTTCAGCTGCTGGCTCTGCCAGGCGAGGGGTGGGGTGGGGAGCCGTGGGATATGTGTGTCGGGGGGACTGTCTGCGGTGGCATCACCCATGTCTGGGGTGCAGGGGACTTCTGGCCTGTGATTTTGCCACGCGGACTTGTCCACTCGGAGGCCCCGGATTCCAAGCACAGCCAGAGTCGGTCTCCATGCACAAATGCTCTTCAGTCTCTGTGCCTTGGTCAGCAGAAAGTGACCAAATGTGGTGCCCTCGGTGTTTGAAAGTTCAGCTCACATTCCCCCTCCTGCAAGAAGCCCTCCCAGGTGGAACCGCTGTGGTGCTGTCCAAACACTTGCTTGGCTGCTGGCTGCACTAGCACTACCCACACGCCCTGGGCACACTGTGCTCATGTCTACGTCTCTTCCCCTTCCCCAAGGGCCCCCGGAAGACTGTAGACCCATCATGTTCATTTCTGTGGCCTTCCTACCTCTTCTCCCACGTAGTGTCTGGATTGAAAGGTCTGCTCTCTGGAGGCTCCCCAGGGAGCTAGTGGTCTCTCCCCTGGCTGGGAACCATCCGAGTCCACCCCCTCCCCCGTCCCACAGGTTGGAACAGCCGCATCACGCACACACACCCACACGTGTGCCCTCAAGCAGCAATCATTCCCGAAATAAGATGACCACGTCGTGAGTGTTTACTGCCCTATTCCATCCAACTGGCTTTTTTCCCCTTCCATTTCGCATTCTGAACTTGGGCCCCGTCTCACAAACGCTGATGTCTCAGCCCACTGGCCAAGTGCGAGCTCGGTCATCACCGCGGTGTTGGCACTTCAGTGAGCCCTCATTGTTGTCCTGCCCGGCCGAGAGTAATTGCCATTTTATGCAGCCTCAGAAAGATCAGACTATGATTCAGCAGCGAAATGAAAAGTTACTCTGCTCACAGCAAGGCACAGATAAGAACGCGGGCGTGCCGCTGGGATTAGCGAGGCAGATGCTTATTGTTGGGGTGACCGCAGCCACGATTCTCTTGCAAAGCCACAGCAAAGTGTATTATGGCCTGGAAGACGGGAAGAAAGCCCAAGGAGATGAAGTTGTGCTGCTTTTTATTACTGAGGTGCCTCTGAGAGGGTCGCCTACCACCTGCAAGACAGGTGACGCAAAGGTAAGAGAAGCTGCGGGTTCCTGGGAGGACCCTAGACAAATATGAAAGCAGCGAGAGACTGGTTGTTGCGAAGACGTCGTGTTAGCGCCGAACACGTATAATCCGTCTCGTGGCACTTAACACCGTGGTGTGTCCTGCAGTCGATGGAGTCTCAGGCTAGATGCAGACGCCCGGACCTTTACATGGCACATTTCATTTAATGCTGTCAAGACTCCTGGTGCAGGCGTGAGGGGCAGGTGTGTGTCCTGGCGCTGCAGTCCCGCAGGGCCACAGCAGGGCTCACGAGAGGCATCATTGGCACGAAGCAGCAAGGGTGATGCCCAGGTGGTGAATTGCTAGATGTTAGCACAGATCCACTGCCAACACAGTCAAGGGCTGTGGGTGTGTTGGCTTGGTGGGCATCCCTCCTAGAAGACTGACCCAGAAGGGCCGCCCAGCCCTGCCCGGCGCAGGCGCACAGAGCAGACATGGAGGCCCAGAGCCGGCCTGCCCCAGGCGGCAGAGACTGTGAGCGGAGACCAGGCCTCAAGTACACTCAGGACATTTATAGATGGGTCCGTCCACAGCTGGGTTTGGCTGGGGGTGTCTCCTGGCGTCCTGCCCCCTCCCCCAGGTTTTGTAGGCCGTGGATGTAGATGTCTATCCCAGAGTGGAAAGTAGGCCCCTGGGTGGTATCTTACAGAAATATGCTGGGTCTTTGTCCCTGGCTCAGGGCACAGAGCTCCTAAAACCCTTGGAATTTCCTGAGAGGGGAGTGTCTTTTGTTATTCATAAGGACCTCCCGCTTTGCACTCTGAGCTTATGCTAATGAGGTGACTTAGGATGGGGTCCCGGGTGGCCTCAGGACAGGAAAGGTCTGCAGAAAGCCCTGGGGTTTGGTTCCATCCCAGGGCAGGGACAGTGCTGCAGTTTCAACTGTAAAATCTCCTGAAGCCTGAGGTTCTGGGGCTTCTGGGTCGGTGAGGAAGTGTTGGAGGGTGGTGCCTGGAAAAGGGCCTGGAAACTCCCTGTAGCCCCAGCCTGCCGGATGCCTTGCCTCCACCCCTCTGCTCCTGAGCCCATACCCTACAATAAGCCAGTAGTTCTACACTGGCTTATTGCCCCCATTCTGCCAGCCATTCTCCCAAATCATCAAACATGAGGAAGGGGAGAGAGTAACACCCTAGATTTTGTAGCCAAGTTGGACAGAAGCGTGGGTACCCTGGGCACCCAAAGCTGGCAACTCATATCTGAAGTCAGGTATGATACTGGCTCCCAGTGAGTGAGTGAGTGGCAGTGAATTGTAGGACACCCCACTGGGGCCTGGAAGGCAGGGAGTTGGTTGTAGGTGTGCAAAGCCTATAGGCTCCTGGCCGGAGTGTTGGTGTGAGTGGAAATGGCACCTCACCTCCTTACACAGCCACAGTGCCTGCTGCAGCCCTTTCTAGGAGCTTCCTCTCACGCCTCCCCAGTCTAGCCTGGACTCTCCAGTCCCACCTCTTGTCTCTCCACTCGCCACCCTGCCTCACTCCTGCTCATCCTGCTTAGCCCTCGCACCAGCCCCTGCCATTCTTCCTGGACCACTCTGGTCACCCCCAGGGGTGGGCTTGGCCAAGCCCACGAAGAACCAAGGGGATAAGGGCCAAGGGGCTGGGCGAGAAAACAAGATCCTCTTCTGATTGAGCCAATGAAGTCACTTGTGAGAGCGTGAACCCAAGAAGTTATAAATAGCCTTGGAAATCATGCATATTGCATTAGGGGTGTTGGTGACAGCTTAAGTATATTTCCATAAGGTTCCATTATATTTACGTATTAGTTAATGGATACTTAAAATATTATGTTACTGTAATGCTCATGTTTTATTAGCAAACTATCACATCAAATGGAGTTGCTAAGTGTGATGGAAAATTGGCTCTGCAGCTCGATTTCTGTATTTTCACACTGAATTTTTGATTTCTAATTCCCCACCCACCCACCTCTGGGGAGAAGGTGATTTTCTTCAGAACATTTGCGATCTCTGCCCTCCACCTGAATGAGAGGCTTGGAAGCACAAAGAAGGGACCCCGGCCCCCCACAACAGGGTAAGAGTTTTAGCTTAGGGGCTCTTTGGGTGAGCCAAGCTCAGTTACCAATCTGCTGTGTGGCATTGCTAAGTAACGTGCCCTCTCTGTGCCTGGGATGCCCCTGGGTTAAACGAAGAGTTCAGTATTAGTTATTAGGGCACTGCAGAGGCAGAGACCCAGTAGCATGGAAGGATGGAGGGGGAGAGACACATGCACACACTCATGTACAAGCATGTGCCCGCACATATGTATGGAGAGTGAGAATTCCACCACTGAACCACCCATGCTGTGGAGCGTGGTCTTGAAATAACTGGCTCACACACATGTGCAGGCTCATAACCCTGAAGTCTGCAGCCTGCAGGGCTGCAGGCTGACAGCCAGGGCAGAGTTGGGGATTGACCCAACCCTGGGCACCATGGCCTGGCCAAGTTGACACATAAAATTAATCACGATGGTCGCTAAGCTGCTTAAGGGTCTCTGGGTGGAATTCTGGATTATCTGCAAGGGAACTTCAGACTCTATTATCTTCAGGCTGAGGAGGTAGCTGGAGGCGGTCCTGGGTCCTGGGTATCACAGTGCTTCCTAAGAAGCTGTGGGGAGGGTGGTCAGGACTGAGGGGTCTGGCCCTGAGTGCTTTTCAGCCCTCCCTCTTCCTAGAGAGGCACAGCTCCAGAGGAGGAGAGTTTCTAGCTCTGCATCTTACTGCCAAAGGGCAGCCCTGCCAGGCGCTTGTATTTTTAAAGTCTTCGTTCAAGAATGCAAAGAATTGAAAGAGGAATTGCTAGGGAAAGGTGGAGGGAAGCTGTCGGAGGAAGCTGGGTGGTGAGAAACTGCTGGTGAGGGTGCCAAGTGAGAGACCAGACCTTGGGGGTACAACAAAAGGAGACTCTGGGGCATTCTGTGCCCAGCCTGAGCCCCGGGAGTCTCCAAGTGTCCTGCAGAGTTGGCAACATCACCCCACTCCCTGGAGGCAAGCTCAGAGATGCCCACCTCCTGGTCAGGAGAGGTCCAGGCGCCAGGCCCTCCACTGTGCCTGCAACTGGGATGATTATCAAGGATGCCAGCCCGGAAAGGAAACGGACAGAGATGGTTCAAATCCCAACTTGACACTTGCTAGCTGCCTAACTTCGGAGACAAGTTATTTCCCTGAGCCTGTTTCCCACGGTGCCCGGCACAGACCCTGCATAGCTATGAGGAGGGTTCTTTAAGGTGACCCGGTGCAAACAATGAACAAATATAACCTCCATGAAGATCCAGTGTAAACTCAAAACACCTGTGACCTTGACCGCTGTCTCTTCCTGGCTGCAGTTTCCTCACCTGAAAAAATGGGGGTACTAATAGCACTTGCGTCCTAGGTCCACCTCTGCTGTGTGTCGGGCTTGGGAGGTGCACGCACAAAGCAGACCAGGTGAGTCCTGTCCTCAGGGAGCTTACGGGGATGGGGGCATGGGAGGAGGTGGTGTCACCAGAGGCAAGGTGATGAAGCCAAAATATATGTGAAAACACCAGAGTTATGGAGAAAAACAAAGCAAGAAAGTGGGCTGGGGGGGGGGTGCCCCGAGTTTAGTTTAGTTGTAAAGAGTCAAGGAAGACCTCGAGAGACCCTGACACTCCTCCTGGGAAGGGGGTTAAGCAAGGTCACAGCAGAGACCAGAGCACAAGCTTGGCCGAGGGCCCACTTGGGCCTGCCCGTCCCTTGTTGCCCGTCCCTTCTTGCCCGTGGCCGCCTTCTCTTCAACAGTTGAGAAGTTGCTGGAGAGACCCCACGCGCCACAAAGCTTACGCTATTCACCACCAGGTCTTGTCCAGAAAAACGTTGCCAACCGCTAAATAAAGGCCTGCATAGATTACCTGGGCCCTGAGGGGACTCACACAAATATTATTCTTCTTGCCATAACCGTTAGGCAGCGGCTAAACGATGCCCCGCCGGAGGTGGTCGGGAGCAGGGCGGATGCAGCTCTCTCCCGGCAGGCCCCGGGCTGCAGAGACAGGCCCCTAGTCCTGGGCCCAGCACGAGGGACACCTGGGCGGGCAGCCGGGGAGGCGGGCGTCGGGTCGAGCAGGCAGTCGGACCCCAAGCTGGGTGTGAGAAGTGACAGAGTGTGTCGGGGAATGGCAAGTGGCACTGGAAAACAGGCCTCCCGTGTCCTCCTCCCAAAATGCCTCTCCCCTGCACGTGGCCAGCAGCGGCCGGGCCGGCCCAGGCTGCCAGCGGGACGCCCGGGGCTGCCGGCTGGAGGAGCCGCGTTAGCCGCCTGATTGAGTTATGACAGCTCCCCGCGCCCAACGGGAAGCCGGGCGAGGCGGTCCTAGCGGGGGCCTGCAGACAAATGATGATAAAGTGCTCACTTTAAGGAACCATCTCCATAATATTTCATGCTCGCGGCGGGGGGAGGGGGCGGGCGGCCGCCCTGGTGGCTAACTACTCCATCAATTGATTTGATTCACGGCGGCAGCTACTCCCAGTCATAATATTTCAAATAAATGGGGCCGTGGATAGAAATAATATCTGCATCAATATTAACCCTGAAAGAACTAATGGACATAAGCTATAATTTCCTGGACACCCTAATAACGCATTTTGACCGTTGTTGCCACGGGACAATTTTTCTTTCTCCCTTTTCTCTCCTCTGCTCTTCCGTCTCTCTCGCCTCCTTAACCTCTGTCAGATCGGCTTTGTTGACCCCCAGTCTATGGTTTGGGGATCTTGGGGATCTCCATCATCGCCTGCCACCAGCCATACCTGCCCCCCCCAAGCTAGACCTCCCCACCTAAGAGGAAAGGAGGGAAGCCTGGAGCTGCAGGTCCATTTATTCTGCACCGCTGCTGAGATGCCCAGGGAGGGTGAGCAGGATGCTGGGCCGAGGGGAGCTTACCTGGGAGGCCTGCCAGTAAGAAGGGCTGCCAGGCTCTGGTCCAGCCTTCATTCACCCAACAGACATTTGTCGTGCGCCAATTATATGCCAGGCACTTTACCAGTCTCATCAGTGAGCAAAAGGGAAGAAAAGTCTGACCCTGGAGTGCCCCGTTGGGCAGGGGGTGGGGAGAAACGCAATAAGCCCAAACTCAAGAAGTAAATCGCAGTTTGCTAGCAAGGTGGGGGTCCACTGCCTTCACGGGGTGAAGGCTGGCAGGCTGGGCTCTGGGCAGTAGGGAGCAGTGGGGACTAGGGTGACCTGTGAGCCTGTCTGACGCAGAGGCACAATAGCAGCGCCAGCCAGTTGCCGCCTTGTGAGATGTGGGTTGCCCGGATCTTCCCGTTTCTGAACAGAAGTCAGGTTTTTAAGCAGAGCTGCTGGCCTCTGAAGTTTTATCAGTGTTTAAAAATATTATACACGGAAAATCGCGTATCCCCGAGGACCGCATTGTATTGTGCTCTCTGACACCTGGTTCTTGACCACTGCAGAATAGAACACACGACGTCACACTTCAAAGCCCTCCAGTCCTCCGTGGGGCAATTCTGGGACATACTACACATGTGTGCACATGCATATAGGTATATAACAGGTTACATGAACATTATATATATAAATATAAACATGGTGTGCCTTTTATATGTCTGCAAAATCATCTGCATATACACATATATCATGTATACAGCCATTTCAGAATTGAAGGAAGAAACAGTTTGTGGGACTAGTCACTGGAACCAGGTAAGTCTGGTCACACACAGCCGCCAGCTCAGTGCGAGCGTGCGCCTTTGCGTCCTGATCTTTGAAAAGGGAACTGTGCCACAGGGTTTCTTTTGGTGGGAATAAAATAAGATAAAGGAATGCATCCTGTGTGTCCCATAAGAATGGTGACTCCTTTTTCCCATTATTCTCAGTCTGACCATTGGATTATGGCTTAATCTCCCCTGGGTGACAGGGTGGGATGGTGGGTGGGGGGAGCTAGAGGCCATCTCCAGGGGTGACCCGAGTCGCAGTCTAACCAGGGCGTAGGCCTGGGCTTCAGACCGGTCTCCCAGCTGAGCTGACCATGCTTTTGCATGTCCAGCCACACCTCTGGGAAGGGGCTTTCACTCCAGCCAGTCCAAGGGCTCTTGTGTACACACACATGAGAGAACTCCAGACGCCATTCCTCAGCGTGCAGCCCGGTCACCTGGACGGCTCGTCACAGCCCAGACTGTTGGCCACAAGCCCAGAGTCTGAGAATTCGTGTTTCTGACACGTCCCGATCAGGACCACCCTTCGAGACTGCGAATTTGGACTAGGGTGCGGCAAGGGCTCATGGCAAGTCGGGTGCTTGGAGACCACGCAGGCGTCAGGGGCCCAAGAGCGCCTCCCCTCCACTGTGCCAATGGGCTGCACAAAGAGGTACAGGGACAAATGGCCTCCACTTGTACTCAGAACCCTGAGCTCTCTCTAGTTGGTCCCCTGAGTGGGGCTGGGGCAGTCTCGTGGCAAGTACTGAGCAGCTGGTAGCAGCAGCAGGCTGGCCGGAAGTTGGGGATGGGGGTGCAGGTGAGGCTCCCTAGGGCAGAGCGTGATCCCGGGAAGTGAGAGCGAGGTGGGAGTCTGGCAGGACGGGTGACTCCAGATTCTGTCTTCATACCCTGCAAGATGGGGTGTAGACTTGGGTGCCGAACCGGCATGAGGGGAGCTCCCCACCTCCCTCCCGCCAAAGCCTGAGACTGCCAAAAACTGTTGTTAGGCCACACCCACTTTCCTTTCGGGGTCTGCAAGTTCTCTATGTCCACTTCTGTGTGAGGAGGTCCATTTATCAGACATCTCTAATGCTCTTCGAAACCCCTCAGCCCTACCCTTCTCAAGCCATTGGTTCCTCACAGGCTGCGATAGCTCTGCGCAGGTGCAGCCGAATAGCACCTCACCTCGGCCATGTGCCCCATGGGCCTCACCCCCCTCCAGCTCCTCCAACACTGTTTCATGGTGCTCATTGGAAGTCAAGGCCCTTGACCACAGGGGTGGACACCCAGGATCATCATGTGCCCCCTTTCCATCCTCGGGGTGGGTGCGGGTCCTAAGCCTCCCCTGAAAGGCCCCAGGGGCTCAGTTCAGTCCCCCACCTTGGCAGCCAACACCCAGAGCATCCTCGCACCGCCCCCCTGCCGCATGCCTGCCTCCCAGCACCAGCATCGCCCTGGACTGCTTGAACATGGGCCTCTGCCTCAGGCTTTGCTTTGCGGGTAGCCTCCAGTTAGAGGATTTCCTAAATAGAGATGTGAGATTCCAAGTTTGACAGAGGTTTGCCATCCAGTCACTCAACCAGTGCTCATGCTGGGTGCTGGGATGCAAGACAGACCAGGCGGCAGCGGCCACAGGGCTTGGTCTCAAGGCTCCCGGCGCCTACGGGACGGAGTCAAGGAGCCAGGCATAGCTTGAAGGCAACAGATGCCATAATTAGTACAAACAGAGCGGGAACCCAACCTGCTCGCCCAAAAGAGCTGGCATCTGCGTTGAGATTGTCACTCAACCAGGACAAAATCCAATTGAGCGCCTTAGCTTTCAAAGGCTAGCCTGCTCTGGTCTTTGAGGAGCTAGAGAGCAGCAGGCTCACACCCCAGGGCGTCCGAAGATGGTCCTTCCTAGCTCGGAGCTTCTGTGCTGCCCCGAGCCTCTGCTCCTCCCTCACGCTGCTCCCCTCTTCCTCTCTGGCTTCTACCTGAGTCCACTCATTCCCTGCCCCGATCCGGGCACAGCAGCGTGGGGTGAGACCTGCTCCTGGCCCATCAGGATGCAGACAGGGATGCCTCTGCCCCCCTGTTGACGAGGCCCAGCCACCTCCATCACCAGCTGTCCCTGTCTAGAGGAAATTGCCTGGGGTTATTGGATGACACTCACGCGGGCTCCGGACATGTTCTTCTATCACTGGAAATCTCCCCCAGACCTCAGAGAACCAGTTGTTTTCGTTTCCTTTTAATTGAAAAGAGTGGGGAGCATAGAAATGAGCTCAGCAGCCCCCTTCAGGTGCAGGGGCGGGGCAGACAACCTGAGAGTCTGTTCCTTAAAGACACAAAGATTTGGGAGATGCCAGTTTAGATTCCCCTGAGCTGGGGAGGGGGTGACGTCCATGATCCCCGAAACCCCCGCCCAGGACCAGACACAGCCCGCCTCTCCGAGCTAAGGCGTCTCCACACGCCGTGGGCCCACAGTGCCCTGGTCCTGGGCCCTGCTAGGGGCAGCGCCTCTGCTCTACTTTGCCGCATTCTTGTTCTTGTCCACGCTAGGAAATGTGGACGCCAGCTCCTAAAGGGAGTGTGGGATTCGACCTTTGGTTTCTGCTGGGAGCCAACATTTCCTGGGGCTGACATTGGGCCAAGTTCTCTGTGTGGCAGAGTGAAGCCTCTTCCTGCCCAGCGCCCAGACCTCCTCTGTGGTAGGGGCAGCAAGGTCAGCTTCCTCCCTCTCTGGCACCGGGGGAGCTTGGCTGAGGTCAAATGAAGGTCTGTGGCAGCCCGCCCAGCCGGAGTGGACCTGCTCCTTAGCGCAAACGCCCTGAGGAAGGAAGACGGCCTCACCAGGACGGCGAAGCTCGGGCAGCGGCTTACAACCCAGGAGCCTGTGTTCCCATGCCAGTCCTGCCACCACCTCGCTGCCTGACCTGGGGCGAGGCCTTTCTCCCCTTGGGTCTCACTAGCTCCACCTTCAGGGACATCTCTCCGTTCAGTGATACCGGGATTCTCAAGAGAGAATGTGGGGGTGATCGGGAGCTCTGGGGAAGGGCCCTTTGCAACCCAGCGGCCTGCAGCATCCTTCTGAGCAAAGCAACGGATTTGGAATTCGACGATTGTGTAGATTCTTTATTGCTGAAGGGGGAAAGGTCCGAATATTGCTTAGCAAATTACCATCTGCTAGGGGCGCCATTATGCCTTGACACAACCATTGGTCAGCAAATTGGTCACATTATTGGTTAGTAAATTTGAGGCTGCAGAATTATTTATTGGCAAATTAGAGATGGCAGAATTATTGGTTGGCGAGGCCAGAATTGCAGCGATTGGTTAGCAAATTAGAGATGCCTGTTTTGGTCTGTGAATAAATCACGGCTGGTCAGGGTATTGATGCCAAATTAGAGGTGGCCGGGTTATTTATGGCCCAGCCAGAAAAGCAGAAAGTGCATTTGCCAGGCAGCCAGGTTTCAGCCCTCAACGTGTGGGGCGCTCATGGAGAGCGCTCCCGCTTAGCACTTTTCAAAGGAGCCATTATTATTTTGCAGGCACCAGTGATGGAGTGATGCGAGTTGGATTCCTGTTCTGCACCTTCTAATCTCCATCTCCCACTCCTTGTTTCCAGAGACCTTAAGAGATGTTTGTAGCCCAGGACTTAAGAACTTCAGCCCAAGAAAAGACCTGACGGACTTCTGGCTAGAGCGGGAATCTAAGCTGGCCCCGGAACGCGTAGGCTTCTCTGTCCTCAGGTCCTGCCTAGGTTGGAGAGCCGCAGACATGAGCCATCCTTGACTTCAGGAGCTCAGGACCAAGTCAAAACTTCTTGTTTCTTAGGTTCTGGCCAAATTCCAGTTCTCTGGGAAGCCTATCTCTTCTCTGGCTGCCTTTAGAGTCTCACTCTCCTGTCTGAACATTTCCTGTCAGGACCACTTACTACTTGTTACATTTGTGCTGAGCTTTTCATAGCTCCTTTACCAGATGAAAGCTTTCTGAGGGTAGCCCTCTGTGCTCACTTGTGGAGCCTAGCTCAGAACACCGCATACTGACTGCGTATTGGTAACTACATGCATATAGGTACATATGGGTTGATACATGGATGGATGGATGATGCGTGGGCAGGTGGATGGATGGATGGAAGGATGGGTGGACAGATGTTGGATAGATGGATGATTGATGGATGAATGGATGGATGGATGAATGAATGCATGATGAATGCATGATAAAAGGATGCATGAGAAATGGATAGGGGAGTGGGTGGATGGCTTGATGGATGGATATATGGATTGTGTTTGGATGGTTGGATAGAAGAATGGGTAGTTGGTGTTCTGTAAAATCCATGGATCCTAGAATAGAGAAACATGGAGTTTCAGAGTTCCAGAATTAGAAGGGGTTTGTAGCCACACAACCCACGCCCCCTCTCTGGCCTAACCCAAGATTTTAAGTAGCAGGAAATATAATAAGAGGCTATTGTCATTGCTCACACATCCATGAGCATCAAAGTTTTCTAGTTACACCAAGAGCAGTGAACCCCACTCACTCTCAGTCTGCAGAGGAGAGAAGTTTCCAGGCAGAGTCCAGGAAGGATCTCAGAACTGCAGGAGGATGCAAAGTCGTGGGCAGCTTTGGTCCACATGGTTACCATAAAGTCCTGGATGAAACGGGGGGTCTAACCAAGCTTGTAATGACATGCTGGCTGACTATACTCACCTGGTCACTCACCCCTCTCGCCCCATCAAACCCAGCACAGGTCTAGAAGTGTTTAGTCCGGAAAGAGAAAATGGGAAAATACGATATTTTAGGTCTCATGCCAAAGGTGAGCCAAGCAGCACAGTGGTGGGGTAAGTAGACACGGAGCCCTGGAACCTGTTGTTAATCGGAGAAGCCTGTGGCTTATCTCCCTCGACTTCAGTTTTCCCATCTGCAAAGTAAGAGTCATGATAGAAATTCATCGTTCACGCTTGTTGCCAGAGTTCAATTATTTAGTAAACCTTAAACACTTGAACACAGCAGCCTGCGTTTAGCACCAAGTGCCAGCCACTCTTATTTACATTTACTAGAAAGGAAAGTGAAGTAAGGGTTTCTCCTCTGGCAGAATGAGCGTGCAGGCCCAGCCTGCAATCACAGGAGTGTCTCCCTCTAACTCAGAGGAAAATTGTTCAGAAATTCAGCTCCTAGAATGAAGGACAGAAGTTTGCTGGTGGGTCGATACGAGCAATCCCAAGGTCATGCTTGGGAGGCATTAGCTGGACAAAGAGCTGACACGTTACCCAGCGCGTCCCAATCCTCAGCTATTTGGAAACGACCACTTTCAGACGGGCCATGGCAGCGACGGCCGGGAGGTGTTTGCCTGTGAGGGATTTCCCTTCTATGCAGGCCTTCCTGGGCCTTAGCTGTTTAGCGATCAGAAGGTAGAAAAGAAACCCAAGACTGATCCCAGTGGGTTCATTCCAAAGCCTTGTAGGGCTAAGTGTACATGGGCGTGTGCATGCGCATGTGTTCATGGACAGTGAGGGGGTAAGTTAGAGGAACACAGTTCTTGGGGCTCTCCCAAGAGGACCCAGGCTGCTGCTTATTTCGAAGATGTGGTGTGCTTGTCCCCGCTGCCCTCGCCGGCCACTCGAGCCACCAGCTCCGAATTCGGACCTCTCTGCTGCGCTTCCCTCCCCCAGGCGGGGCAAAGCACCCAACAGGTGTCCAGGATTCCCCCACCCCTTTTTTGGGGGAGTCAGTGTGTTCTCCTGGTGGGCTTCTTGGCTTACTTTTTCACAGCCTAATTATTATCACATGGAAAAAAAAATAGCTACTCGCACCTAAGAGAGAAGCTCTTTTACTCCAGCAAGTAGGAATTTTCAATGGCAGTCACTGAGCAATTATACGCTACGATTTACACTATATCCTCCAGTCTATTCTTTGACAAAACGAGTCCCTATTATTAGTCAGGCAATAATCAAATGCCTAAAATAGGCTTATAAAAGATCTCTGAACTGCAGGGATGGATTGTTACTGGGAGTTATGACTACAGTTCAGGAGCAGGTTTCCAGAAAAATATGCACGAACACACATATGTTCTCTTTTTGCAGAGGGGAGAAACCACATGGCACAGAAAAGGAAGGGCGGGGGGTGGGGGGTGGTCACAGAGCTGTCAAGATACAGCTCTAAACTCATGGCAAAGTTTCTGGGGTCTCCTGCCTTCTGCCGGCTCCTTTATGCACACAAACAATTTGTTGGGCACTGGCTGACCTCATCGCCCGGGAAACCACTTGAGGACTCAGCTATCCTGTTCTAGCAGACTGTTTTAGAAATGCCCGCAGATGTGTTCTTTCTTCTTTCTGGCCGATCCTGATGGATAGTGGAGCATATTTCCCTGCATCACCCTCACAATTTTCTTCCTATCCATGTGCATCTGGAATGGGCGACTGAATTGTCCATCTCCTTCAAACGGACTTGTTCCAAACAACAAACACGACGTCCAGTGCATTTACTGGACAAGGCAGCTGTTAACATTGCTGTCGGTGGACATGCGTGGCTTTCTCCTCTGGCCGCCACACAGCTCTCTCCCGGCCCATGCACCTCCCGTCTGCCCCGATGAGCCCACGCCCCGCCTCTGACCAGTTCTTGGCTGCCGCCCTCAGCCCCAGCCAAGTGAGGGGCAGGAGGCGTTGATGCCGCCCTGGACAGCTGGGAGTCCACGCGTGAACCTCGGGTTTCTGTTATTCTAGTGTTTCATCTTGAAAGCTAAAGTGAGTATTTTCTGAACAATACCCAGCGTTCTTCTGGTTTCTCTTTCCTGGTGTTGGTTACCAGGCAGCTCAGCTCTCCCTTCCAGCCCCTCTTAACCCCACCTAGCAGGTATCCAGGGTCCATCTCTCCAGTTCATTTTCTCAGTATTATATTTCTCATGTGCTCTTGGTTCCAGAATACTCCAGGGGGGAAGCTGCACCCACGTCATGCCTTCTAGCTGCGGCTTGGAAGAGTTTCAGCTTCTTGAGAAAATTCCCAAAGAATACATAAAATAAAATAAATTTTTAAAAAGGACATCTGCTCTCTCCAATGGGACAGAAACGAAGTCTCATTTTATAGGTAAAACATCTATGAAGAGACAGTTCATACAGTTTTGGACCCATACATAGTGCTGCATCTGACAGCATCCCTCAGGGACTGTAGGTGTGTGTCTGGGGCATCGGGGTGTCCTGTGGGTGGGCCAGTCCAGGTGAGAACCTGCTCCTCCTCTGCTCTGGCGAGGGTGCATGGGGCTGGGATCTGGCATCACCAGGAGGGAGCCAGAGGCAATAGGACATGGGTGATGGCAAGGATGTGTGTGCCAAGTCCCTCAGTTGGAGGGACCTGAACAATGCAAGCCACGGGGATATTCCCGGTAACATATACCTAAGTGTATATGTTCTGTTTCTTGATTGACCAAAAAGTGTCCCTAAGATTCCAGATACTTTGGGACCATTTTCCCCTCTGAAGATTAAGACCCATCCTTGAGAGAAAGTGAAAGCAGAGACCAAGGCTCTAGAGGAATCAACTTATAGGTTTTCCTTGCCTGAAAGTCAGCAGGATGGTTCTAGAAAATGCCCTCGATTGATGTCCACCCTCACAGCCTGCATGTGGCTTCAAGATAGCCCTTGTGTCAAAGGGGTCAAAGCAGGCAGTGTGGACATCAGTGAGAAGACAGGATGTGAGAACAGCACACGGGTGGGATGGTGAGGGAGTGAAGGGGTTGTCACTTAAAGGGGAGTTAGTCAGACCCCAGAGGCCTAGGCCTGTGATCAGCTTCTCCACTCAGCTCCTGTTTATTCTAGAGAAACTCACTCAACCTCTCCAGACTTCAGTGAACACTGTATAGAAAGGGTAAGCTCCCTGACAACCATGTCCACCAGATGGGACAGCAGGGTGAAGAACTTTGAGCAATAATTTTCAACTGAGAGTGAGTCTGCTCACCCCATTTCTGCCCCAGGGACATTTGGCAAAGTCTGGAAATATTTTTGGTTGTCAAAGCTGGGAAAGAGGGGAAGGTGCTCCTGGCACCGTGTGAGTAGAGACCAGGAATGCTGCTATAATGTCCTGCAGTTCATAGGGCAGCCCCACAACACAGAACCTTCCAGCCCAAACGTAAACCCTGCTCTGGAGTCGATGAGCTGTGTGGGACACTAGACAGTTTCTGGTGCCCTTCTGCGTTTTTTCTCTTCTAATTTTTATAAAGTCTAACCCCGCATCACTTTTTTTTTTTTTTTTTATTCTCACGTCTGTCTTACATGCCCATCAGTGTGTACCCGGGGCAGGAGAGAAACAATGGCACCTGCTCCTGCTTGGGGGGCAGGTAACAGGGAAGTTCTCAGGCCTCCATGGAGTTCAAGCCCAGAGAACTTTTGGCTCAGAACAAAAACACGACGGCCACAGCCACTGGAAGAAATATTTCCCAGCCCAGCAGCAGGCCATGTAAACATTAAGGGCTTTTGGAAGAAATTCATTAATCACCAGGTATCTCGTTACCCACACCTCCCCACTCAAATTCGCCCTCCTGCCTGGATCCCCACACGCCCCAGGACTAAGTGCTTCCCCTCGAGGTTTGGATTAGACTTTATCAGTCTTTTGGGGACCGATCGATGGCAAATCACTGGAAGATCGAGCCCCCCGATACCTCATATGTCTTGTCCCCAGACGCCCCAGTTGCTGGCCGCAGACAGAGCAGATCTTGCTTTGGGTGGTATCATTCCAAGTCCTCAACCAGAGACATTGAGATAATAACTTTCCAAATATTGTCTTACGAGATGCTTATCACTGTAAAACAATATTTTGTCACCAGGCAGAGAGCAAGGGGCGGTGTCAGCTTGCAGAAACATACAGGTTGACGAGGGGAGGGGAGGTCAGCGATGATGGGGGGGGGTTAAGGAAGCTGATGGGGTGGGACTCTGGGCTTCAAAGACACCCCAATTTTTGTCTGGGGCAAGCAGGGGAGCTTTGCCAGAACTGGTTTTCAGGCCGTCGGCAATGAGTACCGGATCAGAGGGGCAACACGATTTACTTTTAACATGGTATGAGTAGAGGATGTAGGTGTGAAAGGCTCCTCTGCTGCTCTCAGGGGGGCTATGGTCTAAAGGGGGAGCCGCAGAGCAAGGCAGAGCAGATTATGGGTCAACTTGAGCTTACCAGAGAGCCTCGTCATCGTTAAGATGACCATCATCTTAATTCCACCTTTCAGCCAAAGTACAAAGAGCAGCACTCAGCGCATCGGTGACAAGGTGCACTGTGCCAGGGCTACCAGTTTGCTCTTGGTGCTGAGGAGTCTTGATGGAGGTGAGTGCCAGGTCCACATTGTCCAGGATTTTGAGTCTGGAGAAGGGGACAAGACAGAGCAGAGAAATGACAATGGCAGGTTGCAGGGCCAAGGTCAAGTATGACCCCTGTCACAGTGCCCAGAAAGCCTCACCCAGGTGAGGGCAAGTTGCTCAGGCTCTGAGCCTCAGATTCCTCAAAGGCAGGCGGGGAGGAAAACCACGTCTATGTAGCAGGATTGTCTGAGAAGGAAACCAGGTGCCGTGTGTGCAGACACACAAAGAGGGGCTCACGGCTACCCTCATGCAAAGGGTCATTTGAAGGCCGATGCCAACTGTCTCCTTCACATTTTTCAGTAAGAAAAAGAACAGTTCTGAGAAACTACAGTCATTTGAAGTCCTCCTTCATTATTAATTTTATATTTATTTTTTGTGGTTCTAGCTTTTTTTTTTTGGTAATTAGATGCTGTAAAAAATTTTAGTGATTTTCTCTTCTTTGTAATTAGAAATAGCGATTAGAGTATCTTTTATATTACATGGCATTTTTCCTTTAAACAATTGTATACATTTTGTATTCTTTGCTTTTCTCCATACAGACTTTAATGAGAATGGATTCATTGTGTGCCATAATTTGCTATTATTATAGTGTGTCATGAAAATGAGTTATTTCCGTCACAGAAATATAATGCCCAGTGTAATGGGTTTTTTTCCCTCTGGGGACAGGGGAAATGTGTTTGCCAAGTTTAGAACCCACTTGAACCTGCAAGGCTGGGGAACAGCAATACGAATGCAGCTTTCTGGAGCTGAAATCGCTGTCCTCTCGCTGCCCAGAGCAGAGCGTGAGGCCGCGGAGAGGTGGCTGTCCACGTTTCATTAACAAGCACAAGGATTCTAAACATCGGGTCCCAGCACGTGGCATCTGTTCAAGCCAGGCCTGGGGAAACCAGAAGCAGGTTCTCCTGAAGACTGGAGGAGGCTGTGTCGGCTGAGGTTTGTCTGGGAAGCGCTTCTGGAGATCTGCCCGTGTTTCCCTCTGCTGCCGAATTCAGGCTGCCCGCATGGGCGACACCCACACGTGATTGTGGCACAGCCTGGCACACCCACAGGACGAGCCAGAGGACTGGGGAAGCTCAGCCTGTCGGCCCGGCCTCCAGCTGCTGTGGGTATCAAGGCAGGGGTGGTCAGAGGACGTCATCCCTGCAGCTTGCAGTGAGATGGCCCTGGTGGCTGGACTCTGCCGACACACCTGCCTGTCCACGACCTTGCGCGCCGCGGAGCAGAGATGTCGTCCAGGCACTGTGTCGAGGTTCTAGGAGGGTGGAGGCAGATAGGAACAGACCGGCCAGGTCTGGTCCTGGGGGCTCTCTGCACTGTGAACATATAGCCCTGGTTGGCAGATACCATGGCACTGGAGCACAAGAAAGGTGCCACCTGTGCCCGCGATGATGGGCGCAGCAAGAAACAGAGGGCGCTCTCCAAAAGGGTGACTGCCGAGTTTATGCCAGCTTTTGTCTAGGAGCACCCCAAGCTCCAGAATGCTGGAGAAGCAGTGAGCGGGCACCCCCACCCCCACTCTGAAGCTGACCCTCTTCCCACATGGGAATAAGGGAACCCACTTCTCCTTGGAGAACAGAAGCAGGGCCCCAAGATGCTAACTGTAACAGCACCCCTCTCTGTCCTGCTGTCTCTGGCTTGCAAGGACCCCTTCATCTCCTCTCTGGGCTTTTCCAGCAGCTCCAGGAGGCAGCCTTTGGGGGACATTATTCCCATTAGATGCACTAACTGGCCTGACACCAGAGCTAAATGCGTGGGCGAAGTCCCAGCAAATGGCTGGGCAGGGAGCAAGCTGAGGGCGGGAGGATGGGGCACGCATGCAGGCAGACCTGTAGTCGGTTGGGGCGCAGCCTCCAAGTTGCCTCCTTGATGCAATCACCGCAGCCGCCCTGACCCAGCTCTTCTTGCTTAAGAGACCAGGACCTGGCACCAAATGGCCAGGGTTCAAATCTTCCTGCCACTTCCATCTGCCCATCTGGAAACCGAGGATAATAATAGCATCAGCCTCCTGGCATTATTATGAGGACTAACTGAGCTCACCGAGGGAAGCCCCAGGGACCTGTGCAGATGGGCTTCTGTGGAAATCGCCCCATTCTGGGGTAGGGGGCTGCGATGTGACCCCTCCCAAAGGCAAGCCTGTGCAGCCAGACAGGCACCTTTCCTAAGTCACTCACCTGGGCACCTGGGTGCTCCTTTCTAGATCCTGAGGAGCCTGATCAGCTAGTATTGACTAGTGCTGGGACGCTAGCACACCCAAGGTGCACGTTAGTATTAGGCTGGCCTTCGTCCTGCAGAGGTGACTCCTCCTCCTGCCCAGACTGGGTGAGGGTCAGCCACACCCAGAGACTGAATCAGAGGGAAAGGAGGCAATGTGGCCTCCACAGTTTATCTCCCCAGAAGATCCTCGTGAATAGCCCAGAACTTGGCCCTGGGGTCCCTGATGGTGCCCGTGGAGCATCCTGATGGCCTAGGCCTCTGCCCCTCCAGGAGGACGGAGAGCCGGGGAGCAGAGCACGGCCTGTGCCCCAGCCCCATTGGCTCCCGCTCCCCGGCCGGCCAGCGACCGCCTTCCCGGCTGAGCACTCATATCTAAACAGGCCAAAGTGACAGTCCATCATGAATACCCAAGGCAGCCGCCCTGCGCTGTGCGAACATGCTCCCTGGCACAGGCTGCTCCCACCCCCGCGCCTCATAATTGTTTTCGCTCGCCTAAATTCAGATGTAATTCAAGCTGGAGAAATCGTGGCTGGATTACATCTGCAGCCAGGGAATTATTAGTATGACTTTTTGGCGGCGTGACAGTGATGTTTCGACAATCTATACATATTGATTTAGGTCGATAATAAACAATTTGATTAGCCTCCCCATCCATGGGCTGTCATTTCAATCACTGACAGGGGCCAGCCGAGTGGAAGGCAGGCAGCACACACAAGTGGCCAGAATTCTCAAAATAAGAAACTCCGTGCTGATTAGAGGCCTGGCTTCAGTGAATTGGACAAGACAGCTCAGCTGCCACGTTATTAACTCCCTGGGAAAATACTCGGCCGGTCCCCCGGGCCAGCCCGCATATTCTGATGTGGATCGATAAGCAATCTCCGGTGTATATGGAATTCAGACTCGAATCATTTGTCTCCAGCTCCTTTCTCCAAAGAGACCCCTGTGGTCGGACCTGGCTGGCTGCCCCAGCACCCGCCCCCACCCCCCACACTCCCCGTTTAACTAATGACCCGCCACAGAGGAGGCCGGGAGCGGGACCTCCTTCCATCACGGAGAGAGGCTCTCGAAGGTGGGCTAATGATGGTAATGGCCTCCTTTCAATTTTTAAAGAACGATGCCCGCCCTGACATCTTGGGGGTGAACTTGTGTAAGTGATGGGCACGCCCCTCGATGACAGAGAAACAGATGTCTCCGTAATGGACCCCCCCATACACACACAGTGTCCACACCTGATGGTGACTCTTTCACCCTTCTGCCAGGCCCCTGTGTGGGAGATAGAGGAATCGAGGCCACCCTGGGGGCTGGTGGAAATGCAGGTGACAATAGCCTGGTCACCAGTGGGAGGCTTGGCCTGGGCTGCAGGGACATCAGTGACTACGGATGCCAAGCCCTGTGGCTACAGGTGGGGACTCTGAAGGGCACGGAAGGCAAGGGACCTGCAGGGGACACAGAGCAAGTCAACTATTGGCAGAGAACCCCTTGTAGAGAAGGTAGTGTGTTTAGTGGTTAGGACACACTGGATCTGGCAAATGTGGGGGCCACTTCTGACCAGTTACCTCACTCCTTTGAACCTCACTTTCTCCATGGGTAAAACGAGGCTACTTACACCTACCTGCATGGTGAGAATTTAATGGAATAATGCAGGAGGAGGGCCTAGTACAGTACGGGTGGCATAATAGATGCTTAATAGTTACTGTTTTTAGCATGAACATGAGGTTGCAAGTGAAATAAGTTCTGCCTTTTTATTTACACATTATTATTTTTAACCTCAGACCTCTCTAAAAGATGAAATCCTAGAAATCCAATATGCAGAGTAGACAAAAGCAGTTGCTCTGCCCTATGTTGTGGCCAGAGAATCCCAAACTTGGCTCATGTGGCCATGCCTCTTTCCATACCTACCTCTGCGGAGAGCCGAGGCCTCTTGGAAACCAGCCCAGCAGCCCTGGCACAGAGGAGAGATGCTGTCAGGAGACATGACTGTGCCCTTCTGCTCCCACTCTAAGGTTAGTTCCTTCTTGGGGCCCTGGTTTCCCAGCTAGATAAGGGTGGGTGTGGCAGTCCCCGAGGGCACCTCAGTGCCCAGATCCCACGCACCCGTGAAGGGGAGTGGCCCATATTCTGTGGAGTCCCGTAACCCGAGCAGTCACACACAAGACCTTGGAACAGTCACCTACCCACTGTGCTTCACACAAGGATCCCCCAGTTTGCAAAGGGCAGGGCAGAGGTCCAGAACTGCCATCCCCCAGGGCGGGCTGGATCTGCAGCCAGGCAACCTAAGTCCTGAATGAAAACAAGCAAAGGACAGCATCAGTTGAATTGGATTTGGCTGGAAAACAAAGACCCAAAACACCAAGACTTAAACAAGCTCAGGTTTTCTCTCTCTTTTACACAAAAGCCATCAAGTTGCTGTCCACCGGTGTCCACCGGTGTCCAGTGGTGTCCAGAGCAGATGCATGAAGTGCTCAGGGATCCAGTTTCCATCCAGTTCTCTGCTTCTGAGGGACATGGAGCTGATTTGTCTCCATGTTCCAAGATGGCGCCCACATAGCCAAGATGCCACTTCCCACTTCGTCACTGTCTCCTTAGGCACACCTTAACAATGACAGTTTCTAAAGTTTCTAAGACTCTCTTGCTTTCAGTGACCTTGACAGCTTGAGGCTTTGAGGGAAAAGTAAGCTTCTAAATTCATTTGATTTTGAACCCAGCAAAAAGTAAGAGTTTTGTTACTATGGAAGGAGGGATGTGGCAGAACCCAGCAGCCTCCACCAAGGGACCCCACAGGAGGAAGGAGGCAGCAGGGGGCAGTGAAGGAGAGGGGGAGCCTCGAGGACTCAGCCTGTCACTGGGGAACTCGAGAAAAGGTTGACCAGCTTTCACTGAACTATAAAAAAAGAGCCTTGTGATGGAGCAATGTTCCATAATTCATTCCCACAGTGCGTATGGTACATCACACAATGGAATGTTATTCCGAACTCAAAAGAAATGAATTATCAAGCCTGAAAAGACATGGGACATTCTTAAATACATATTACTAATTGAAAGAGGCCATTCTGAGAGGCTGTATACATGTGATTCCAACTAGAGGACCTTCTGAAAAAGGCACAACTATGGAGATGATGAAAGGACCAGTGGTTGCCAGGCTTTAGCGGGAGGGCAGGATGGCCAGGCAGGGAACAGAGGATTTTTAGGCACATGAAAATACTCTTCTGATGCTCTATAGTGGCGGATAATTGTCACAATTAATTTTTCCCAACCCGGAGAACGTACAGCAGCAAGGGTGACCCCTCACGTAAACCATGGACTTGGCGGTGCGATTTGCCATGGTAGGCTCATCAGTTGGACCGACTGTGGCACTCTGGTGGGGAATGTTGGGAATAGGGGAGGCTGGGCGTGTTGGGGGAGGATGTAGGGGGTGTCTTTGTATCTTCCTCTCAACATCGCTGTGAATCTGAAATTACTCTTAAAAAGTGAAGGGGGTGCTGCCCTCCCACCCCCGCCGCCGTGAGCAAGGTGGGAAGGGAGTCTCACAGTATTTTGCATAGACGAGTGTTGCGATGTCCTGAGGTATTGAACAGTCCATTACCCACTGAGGTTTCTACAAATTCCAAGACCCACAAATCGTTCTCTAAGTCTGGTCAGCTTTTTAATGACAAGTTGCTCATCCTCGTTGAGCCACAACCTGGGGCAGCTCTTGAATTGGGGGGCTGCACTTTGGTATCTAATTTTCCTGCATCTGAAGCCACTTCCTTAACACCCAACTTGCATCTCTGTGGTTTGGGGGAGCGGCTCTCATGGGGGAGGCAGGTTTCTTCCACTTGGGACTCTCTGCCTATTGTTCTCCTGGTTCCTAGGGAGTTCCAAGAATCTTCCTGGGGAATTTATTGGATGCCAACTCTGAGGCAGAAGGGGGCCAGCTGGAATCACCTCCAGGACTGGGTGGTTTTACTTACCGTGAAATCAAGCACTCGGAATGTTTACTTCTTTGCATTGATCTAGAAAGGCTCCCCCAAGTGGTGTTTGTCAAAAAACGGGCAAATTAGAGGCTTTCTAGACTCTCATCTTCCAACGTCACTAATGCTTATGCTAATATCAGAGCAGCCTCCTGCGCACTCCAGGGCCTGGGCCAAGGCTGCTCACCCGTATAAAGAACAGGAGTTCCAGCCACGCCTCTGGACTGATGCGCCGGTCAGGGAAGCCTGGTTTCCAGAATGAATTGGGGTTCCGCCCACTTTGTGTATCACTACAAATAACTACGTGTAAAGACCTCACCTACTCTGTCCTTTCCGGGGAATCTGCGAATGTCTTTTACAGGGGCCCAACCATCTCTAGACAGTCCATGAAAACATAATAAAATATTTTTGATTCTTCGGCTCCTAAATTTCTGACTCCCTCAGCCCCCCTCTGTCCCCCACAGTAGCTAGAGGCTGACAGGACAACAATGACTGTGTCATCGTGCCTCGTGTTGCTCTGAATAGTGTACAAGTCCGGCTCCCATCAAGATAGGAGTCACTCAAGGGCTTGGACTTCGTCCCCTTGCCTTCTCCAGGATGCCCTGTGCTGGTGCCTGGCTACAGGGTGCAGCTCAAAGACCCAGCTTTCCTATGTACCCAGCCACGCGATCTGGGGCCAGCTGCTGGATTTACCGAGCCGCTCTCCTCACCTGCTCAGGGGTGCATGAGTAACAGTGACATAACGGATCAAGATGTATCATGACAGGTCCATCGTGAATGTCCAGAAAGCACTGGATGAAAACACAGACTCCCGTGAGTGTCGAAGGGCTGAATCCGTGAGAGCTGAATGCCTCTCTCTGGGGCAGTGCAGGCAGTTAACTAGAAAAGGCTCGTGTTATGTTAATTCCCATTAATATCCTCAGAGGGTGCAGGGGAAGAAGATGGACGGGCAAGCCTTGAAATGCAATCAGACCCCATTTTTATCTCCTTGGCTACAGTTTTATTGTAGTGAAATATGTTTTGCTTCGGCAGAGGGCAATCGCCCTAAGTAGACAATGCAAGAGAGGCATGAGATGCCAGTGGGAATCTTGGGGACGTCTGCTCGGGACGCCCAGCTCCAGGCCTTTATGGTTTATGTATTAAAACTGCCTGCAGATGTGATGGCCGCAGACTGCTGATGGGTATTTGCCGCGGTTAGGCTGCATTAGACTCAATTTATCCCCCAGCACTCATTGTTGCTATTGATTGATTTTTAAATTAGATGAAGGCAATCAGTAAATACCACCCAATCAAGTTCTAAAAACATACAGGAGATTAGACAATTTAGGGTAATCAATGGATATATTCCTTGATTTGCTACCACTCAATTTTGACCATAAATTACAACTATAACTTGCAAGTTAGTAAGCTATAAAGCAACTGGATGTGACAAGAAAAACTATAAGAAATGAATTAATGGGTTGAAGCAGAGCCACGGGTGTGATCCTATAATGAGACGAAATGGTGCTTCCTTCATATTCTGCCTTCCTCGTTGGGTCTCGTCACCGGCGTCAGGTCAAGACATGGAGGACAGCTCACAGTTTGCCTGACTTAAAAAAGAGAAAACTGGGGGGTGGCTGGAAAATGTGTGTGTGGTGAGGAGAAAACACAATAGCTGCTCATCTCCTCCCAGATGAGCCCGAACAATAACTGATCAACCTAATTCTGTGGTTGCAAATAAATGTCATATAATTTTAGGCTCAAAACCCCACGATTTGTTAAAACCCTCACCTACCTCACAGACACTTTCAAATGCTAATTTGAAAGTCACACTTCTATACTGTTATTTCCTACAAAGTCTAAAATGTAACAATAATTAAATGTAATTTTAGCCCAGAACTTCATACTCTTCAACAGCTATATTTGTCGGATTGTACAATCTGCCCATCTTCCATATTTTCAAGAGAAGCACATTCAGACAACAGGTTTTCTTTTTCTTTCTCCATGCAACAGGCCCAGGTGTAGAGGAACCGCACTTGCCTTCACAGCACAAAGAGCCGGAGCCGCCTGCTCAACCTCCTCCCTCGCCGGCTCACTGTACCTGAGCGCCGGAGACACGGGCTGCTCCAGCTTTTCTCCTCTCCTCTCCTGTTCCCGGTGCTCTTAGGAAACATGGGGCATAAGTAACGGAACTGGAGCACTGTGCCGGTGGGGCGAGTACTCGGAGGACTTTCTGGGCCATCCGGGCTTACTGGGACAGTGGGTGGGATGACCTCGGGTGGGTCTCTCCCTTCCTGCTTAGGGGAGGGGTGTTTTGTAGTGACAAACCCCTGCCCAGGGGGGCCCCACTGGCTGTGAAGGGCATGTGGGCTTCGGGACTGGGCCAGGAGGTCATGGGACCCAGCTGCTCGGGGTCCCCAGAGAGACAGGTGCCCCGGGGGTCACTCTCAGAACTGCCTTGGGATTCAGGACAGCCGGGGACATCTCAGGACAAGAGCTTTTCTGGAAAGCATTTGGCTGGGTGGGGAGGGAAAGTTGAAAGCTTTTTTTTTTTTTTTTTTTTGAAAGGCTGGCTAACTTAATTTTTTTGATAAATTATCCCTCCCTGATTTTTTTTTAAAGATTTATTTTTATTTTATTTATGCAAGCACTGGGTACAGTCAGAAGCGCAGGAGGATGAGAGAATTCACCAGAGCCAGAGCGGGGAGCAGAGCAGGCAGAGTGACGAAGTACACTGCTGAGGGGAGCAGCGGGCAGCAGGAGAGGTCTGCGCGCCATGTAGGACCCTCCTCCGGTGGCCGGGGAGCAGCCAGGGATCAAACTGGCGCTGCAGAGGCTGCGGGCAGCTTCGCAACCAGCACTCAACCGCTGTGCCACCGCCTCCCCGATTTTGAAATTAATACTGCTGACTATAAAAAAGTTTAGAAAATTTAGAAAACTATAAGGTAAAAATTAAAATCCACTGTATAATCATAGTAGCCCATATTACTCCTATTTTGTTGCATCTTCCTATTTTTTTCCAAACTTCGACCTTTGTGAGCCTGCCCGCCGCCTGCTTTTCATTTACGGTCACAAAACAGACGTCTCCAATGGTCACATTTCCCGAACAACACAGTCTCCGCAGCTGCAGAATTCCCTGAGACAGTGGCAATGCCCGCTGGGTGCTGACTGCCAACCAAGAACTTAGGGGCACTCTGCGTGCTCGCAACAGGCGACGTCAGGGGCACGATTGTCCTCATCCACATCATCGTCATCACCATTTTGCAGAGAAGGTCACTGTGGCTTGTAAAATTTGAGAACTTTGCAGCAGAGGCAGGATTTGAAACTTATTGGTCAAGTTCTGGAGACCTGGAGTCCAGTCACTTTGGGATTTATGCTCAGAGCCTTGCAGAAACGGCGGGTGGGGGGGGGCTCCCTCTTCCTCAGGGAACCTGTGTTCCTGTGCCTGCCTTCCTCATGTTCCTACTTTTCTTGAGTGACTTGGTTTTTCCAGTATTTCCTTTGGCAAATATGCCCTTGCCTGGGAGAACAACTGGCAGAGAGAACGCCTAGGGACAGCCTGCACCAAATGAGGTTTTCTCTGGAAGGTATTGCACACACTGTAGAGTGCTGTGCACAAAGCAAAGGGCCCAGTCAACCAACTAGCGGTGGCAAACAATGACGCTGTAAACTAGAGATTGCTGACCACCAGGCTGTGCTCCGGATCTGGCTAGCACCTGGGATTCATCTGCAGGCTGTTGAAACTTTTTGGAATTAGTGACTAATGTTTAAAAACCAGAAAATTTCAAGGAAAAAAGAATGTCTGGATTTCTGCATTCTCTAGGAAAAGCAGAAGATGTGACCCCTGGGCCCACATTTTCACATGGCAGCTGTTAGCTGGAAGCCATCCACCTCCTAGTGACAGAAGCTCTCCTCAGTGGGCCACAGTCCTCACCACTCCCTTTCGCTTCACACCCACTCGCTTCATTCATCCATCTGACTTGCCCACCTATGGCAGGAGTGTGAGTTTACTCTCACACTAAATAACTCTGGGAGACAGAAGTTTATTCCCAGCTTTTCTTAGTAAGTCCCGAAATGGAGACTGCTTTCCTTTTACTGTCACTCACACATAGGCTTCTGTTCTATTGTGCTCTTGCTGCATCCCAGCTGGTGCAAGCAGCAAGAGGCACCCACAGGTGTTTGTTGAATGAATGCAAAAATAAGGAGGCTAAAGAGGTGTGTGTGTGGTGCAGGCGGTTGCCAGGGTGACTCAGGTAAGATGTCGGAGGAGCTGACTGGCGTTGGAACTCAGCAGGTGAAGGTAGGTGTCAATGTCAGTCAGGTAGACGGGGAACCTGTCCAAATGGTCCAAATGGAAGGTCCAATTGACCAGAGTCTGCTGCTCACCGTGGCCTCTGGCACTCAGGAATGAATGCGTCTCCTGCGGCAGCGGGGGCAGGCGAAGGCCGGCTTGCCGCAGGTTGGCGGGATAATTAATCCTGCCTGGAGTCTGCGCTTTGCCTCGCCGGTTACAAAGCATCCTCTCACCATGTCCTTTGAACACCGCCTGCCACACGGGGATGAGGATGCACAGGCAGGTGAGTCAGAGGCAGGGCTGGGCCTTCCTCCGCATCTCCTGGCTCTGGCCTGGCCCTCCGTGCCACGGCGCCGTGGCTGCCTGCAGGTGGGCATCTGCCTGTCTAGGCTTCCAGGAGCTGCCTTCTAGGAACAAAAGTGTCCCCCACAGGGAACTGTCTGAGTCCAGACCCAGGCTCATCCTGCCTCAGGTTCGAGTTCTTGCCGCCCCTGCCCCAAACCAGAATAGCTGCTTCCTCCTAAGCAGCAGGAGGGTGGTGTGTGGGGCTAGTGGGGCAGGATCCTGCCAGCCTGGTGCAGTCCGTGCCTTGGCCCCGCCCTTTCAGAGCAGCTTCAGCAATTTCTTTACTGCTCTGTGCCTCCATGTCTCCTTCCTGTGACAAGGGGAGGTGAGGGGCTCCTCCCCATCAGGGTGCCCAGTGATACGGGTCTGGCCAAGACACCGGGCACTTCTACGAGGGGAGCCCCCAGCCCGGCCCTGCACTAGCGCTCAGCCCAGACCTTGCCTGGGCACCTGCTGAGTAAGCCGCCTCCAGCCTCGCACACAGGCCTCCGTTCTCCGCATTTTACAGGGGAGGAAGCTGGGGCATAAAAGGTTGTGTACGTTCGTTGCCCGAGATGGGGCAGCCGAGAGGAGCGTGTCGTGGCGCGGAGGGGAGCAGCCTTTCCTCAACATCAGTCTCCCCCTCATGGGTTTCACACGTAGTATCAGGCTGAAGGGTGTGAACTGCAGTTGGCGAATCTGGAATCTAAACATCAGCGGTTTCATAGGCTCAACACCCCGCAGGGCTCCGGCAATGGGGAGGACAAAGACCCAGGCTTCGCGGCGGGCTAGTCCCAGGCTGCAGGTGGGGGCGCCCCCCACCCTGGGGACCCCGGGAGTTGTGGAGGAATTGCCTGGGCGGGGACCGGGAGAAGTGAACTTTACTTTATCATGGTACAGCACTCAAAGGGCAGACCAATTAATCATGGAAGTTTCTAAAAGTGCTTTTATTTTGCCATTTAGTATGCCAGCGAGATCATTTCCCTTAATGTATACTCCTGGTATTAACACGCCTTAATCCATCACGGGCTGTATTATGAGATGACTGTGTTTTACTCCCGGTCCTGCTGAAGATCATTAACCCAGCTCTTCTCCGGCCATACATCATCGCGGGGATTACCTCATGGGCCCCGGACCCCTCTCCCTGGGCCGCGTGCTGGGGCTGCCCCAGTCATTTTTCCTGCCTTCACGGACACATGGGGCTGTTTGCATTAGGGAGCAGATGGCTTCCGAGTGCGACGCAGATGTCACCTCCTGCTCGCCACCGCGCCCGCCATTGACCCAGGTTTCCAAGGGACACGGCGAGAGGCGCAGGCCCACCCTAAGCTGCCCTCTCCTGCTTCCCGGTGCCCTCGGGCTAGCTGCAGGCTGTGTCCTCTGTCCCAAAGAAGGTTTTCATGGACGTCTGCTGTCTGATCCCACCAGCTTGTGACTCACTTCCTGGGGACCCTGCTTTGGGGGGTCCCTGCTTTAGCACTTGGAAGGACCACCTGCCTTACCCTTCCAGCCACCCCATCACTCCACGATCCACCCCAGAGGGCAGTGACTCACCCAGTGTCACAGGGCAGAGACAGCGGGCTGGGATTGAGGCTGAAGCACAAGTGCTGAAGCTCCCTGGGGTGTGGTCTCTTGCAGCCGGGCCTCAGACCAGACAGCAGGCCTGGCCCAGAGCCCAGGGCGTCCGCCTCACTGACCCTGATCTGATCACTTGAGCACCTCAGTGACCACGTGCTAGGGCCTTGCCCGCACACCCCACCACCGCAGTCACAGCTCAGGCCCCAAGCAGCAGAGCAGGCCACTCCCCCCGACCCGGGCCCAGATCTCTACAGGCCCTGAGAGGGTGAGACCAGACAGAGCCACATGTCCCCGTGCCCTCAGGATCTCGAGCTCCTGGTCAGAATGAGGAGGGAGACCCCGGGCCACCACTCTGGCTGGGGTCAGCAGCCAGACCGTGGCTTGCCAAGCATCTGAAGTGCCACCAGGCCGCGTGCTGGAAAGCACTGCTCTCTGACCCTGGCACCAGCCGGGCATGTAGGAAGCACATGTAGCTTGGCATTTGCCCTGCTCCCAGGGCCGACTCTGACTGAGATGGATGGGGGTCAGCGCCAAGCCCCTTCTCTATGTCTCTGCCCCGGGAGCTCCCTTCTGGGAAGGAACAAGGCCTCTGGAATGCTGGGAGAGGCAGCTGGGCAGAGCTGGACGCACAAAGGCCAGGAAAGCAACACAGTGACAGGAACTTTGCCCTTAGTCCCTGGCACGGAGTAGGTCCAGCGACTTTCCCAAATCAGCAGGGAAATGCTTGCCTCCAGATTAGTCGTTCAAGCATAGAACATTCTGGGCAGATCTACTAGAAAGTTGGAAACCCCAGACCCATCAGGAGGTAACCAGGTGTATTAATAACCCCAGGTGGCATTATTCTTGCATGTGGGCTGCGGGCTTCGGAACACCACACAACATACTCCACGCTAGAGCCTCCAACGCCGCTGGCTGCGTGACGTCAGCATCAATTATGACCTGCTTGGTGGAGGTTGGAGGAGCCAGCGGAGTGTGGCAAGACCTGAGCTGACTCGTCCAGGAAGTGACTGGGACCGGCCCCTGGGATACCAGTGGGTGGGGCAGGTGAGCTGGGGCCTGAGCCGCAGAAGGAGCTACCCTGGGTGAGCCGCCAAGAGACCCAGGACCCAGCCAGACACACCCTGCATGGCTCATGAGCTCGGGCCAAGACCCTTTGCCTTTCATGGCCTGTTCAAGGGGCTCACTCTAAAGCCATGCATCTCTGACAGGGCAGGAAGACATCCTGATAATACATGTATTACGCCAGCTCATCTCTGTCTCGCCAGAGTGATGAAATCTCTCTCAGTATTGTGCAAGGCATCTTGGAACCTTAGAGGCCACTCTGATGTCCCACCAGTGGCCCACCTCAGCAGCAGGGGCAAGAACTCAGAAATCAGTGGGCCGTTGTGTGATCTGGACCTTAAGTTCATATTTAAGCCCCGGGGTTCCTCAGATACAAGAGGGAAATGAAAACAGAGTAGCTACGTCTCCAGGGATTCCAAATAAATGGATAATGAATGAACCCCAAGATCTGTCCCCATTGCAGGGCCCGGGGGTGTGTTCCCTTGGCCTGAAGCGCCCTTCTCCAGAGTCCTCTGTGGCTGCCCTTGTTGTCTGGGGGCTTACATATGACCCTTTTAGTGAGGCCACCTCTGACCACTCTCCCCATTGTTCACTGTCCACATCCTGCTCATTTCTGGTTCAAAATTTGCATTTTACCACAGCTATTTGACTTCTTCCTCCCCTGTCTTTCCAACCAGATTCTAAGCTCTTAAGAGTGAGGACTTTCATATGTTTTGCTCACTACTGTATAACTGGCTGATGCCAATCACGTGATAGATGGATGGATGGATGGATGGATGGATGGATGGATGGATGGATGGATGGATGGATGGATGGATGGAAGCTCTAGACAAATTTTTTTGAAATCATTATTATGTTAAAGTAGTAGATCATTGTAAAATGCTAGCTCCAGGCATTGTGACAGATGTTCTACAAACATCATCACCAATTATCCAAATCTGTTATGGGCGCTGTTGTTCCATTGCACAGATGGAAAGACAGAAGCTCTGCGTGATTGCTTAATTTAAGATCGCAAGGCAGTTAGGGGTGGGATTCAAGCCCAAATAAGTCCAGAAAAGGCTGACACTCTCCCCACTGTATCTCAAAGTTCTTATCATTAAAGAAAAGCACCCTGGGCTCCTCAAAAGTACAGCTAGGTTCCTTAGACATAGTGGCCCCAAAGTAAATCTTGAGTTACTCTGTCTTCTTTGTGCAGCTCAGTCTCCTCACGCAGTCAATTATCCTTCCTTGCTGTTGTCCTCAAGGGCCCCGCATCCAACATCGATTCATCTCTAACAAAATTCTTGTAATAACTTCTAACATGAAACATGTTTTGCTAAAATGGGGTGTACGGTGGGAGTTGAGAGCATCTGAGCAGGGACAGACATCTGTGAGTTAGTTGTAATCTCCCTGGCTTCTTCTAGAAGACTTTTAAAAGAAATTCTTCATTTCAGGAAGTTAATCCAGAAAATTAAAATTAGGGGGAAAGTGGTATCAAGACAAGCAAGTACTACCTTGTTTATTTCATGAGGGTCTTAAGAGAAAAAAAATGTGACTGTGCATTGGAGAACAAGTATCACCCTGAAGCTAGAGATATGTAAGAAGCTGGCACTGCTGTTCATGCCACACATTTATTGCAAGTTTATTATGATGCCAGGGCGACTTGACTGCACTTTCTTATTTAACCCGAAGGCAATATGCCTGTTTTACAGAAATGAATGTCAGCTCTAAGGTGGGGCGGGTCACAGGCTTGAGCAGCTATCACGTTGACCAGGAGTTCGTGAAAATGCAGGGTCCACTGGGGACCAACTGAATTCTGATCTCTGGGGTGGGACCTAAAAATCTTCATTCTTCACAAGGTTCCCAGGGAGAATGAAAGTCTTGGCCAGTTTGGACAAATAAAGTTGGAGAATGTCAAGGTTAGTGTTCCCCCTCCCCCCCAGAATCCATGCCCGCCTGGAACCTCAGAGAGTGAGCATATCCAGAAACGCGGTCTTTGCAAGTGCAGAGTCAAGCCTCCTTATTCACAGCAGTTATGTTCTGGAAAGTCACCACAAACACTGAATTAGCAACACTGAGCGGTTGCTCCGAGGGGAGATGCAGAACTAGGTCCCTTCCGGTCTCTGCTCACATTTTTGCCAATCAGCCAATCATATACATTTTCAGAATGTTTTATGTGTGTTCCTGTTTGAAGATACCTTATTCAATCTATCTCATCGATTCATTAACATTGAACTTGTGGCCTAAAATTGTACAACTCCTACGTGAGCAAAGCTTCTCTAATACACAAACTTTCTCCCTAAGGCACCTCAGCCCTCTGGCTCATTGGAACACTACACAGCCCTTGGGCACCACTCCCGGGGCCATTTTCAACTTCCAAATCAGCAACAAACTGCACAAAAAATGTGAAAAACGTAGCACCAAATAAACCACAAAAAAGTCTCTTGTTTACGAGCGCTGACCGAGAAGGTAGAGCTGTTTGACCTCCCCCGGGAACGTGCACATCGGCCAAGTCTGGTTTTTGCTGCTCTGTGCATATCTGCAAATGAGCATGTGTATTGATTTTGGGTTACAAATAAATTTTAGCAAGTAGGCAAAATTAACAAATACAGAATCCATGAGTAATGAGGATCCTCTGCAGTCAAGATGAGGTCATGCTGGATTACACCCTAAATCCAATATGATGGGCAGTAAGTTTCCCAGTAAGAAGAGGGAAGGACACACTGACAGACAGAGCGAAGACGTCTGCGTGACAGTGGGGACAGAGACGGGAGCCTGACAGCTGTACCCCAAGTCCACCAAGGACTGTGGTGGCCTCCACGAGCAAGGAAGGGTCATTCCCTGCACTGCAGGGAAAGCCTTGGATGGCCAACACCTTGATTTCCCAATTGTGGCCTCCAGAACTGGGAGAGAAGTGTCTGTGGCTTTAATCCAACGCTTATGACTCTTTGTTCCAGAGGCCCGAGGAAATGAGCATGTGGTTTGAACCTGAGGGAGGCAGCTTAGTTTTAGGAAAGACAGGCAAGGGGTTCTGGGGAGCCCCTCCCACTGGGGAGCCTGCCCAGCTGCCAATTCTGCAGCCTTGACCTGAAGAACGGATGAGAGAATGTCCGGGAAGAGTTTAGGAAACTCGAATGTGTTACATCAGTCCAAGACCTCACCCTACACCTCTCAGCCACCCCCCAGCAACCTATCTGCACACCCTGAGCACCAGTGGGAGAGACTCTTCACCTGTCCAGGCAAACACTTGGCCCAGGGCTGCCCCCACATATTGTTCAGGTTGTTTTCCACACCAGGAACCTGTGCCTCTCATACCTCACCCTTGGCTGGCAAGAGGGTCGAGCTTTTCTCTCCCAAAGCCCAGCAGCCTAGAGAACGCCTCTCCCTGGCATCACTTGGGAGTTGCCTCCCATGACGATTTGTGTCTTCGATGCAATAAAAGTCCTTCAAGACAGGAAATCCATGCTCCAAGTGTCTTACAGATTCCTGGTGCACACTAGATGCCTAATAAATAAGCTGGAGTTGGCCAGACCCTTGGCAGGGCTACGTGGAAAGTCATCAAGGATAAGAAAACTGGGCCAAAGGAGCTTCAAGAATGCCCTACTCTGACACTGGGACTCTGGGGTTGTTGAATGAATGAATGAATGGTCAGCCTCCCGCCCTCCTATAGCGCATGGACAGAGCATGGAAGACAGGCTCTGAAGCTTGACGGAGAGCTCCTGGGCGCTGGAGCCAGGATGGGTCCCATCCCATCCCGTGAACACCTCTGGGACCCTGCGCCCTACTGCCCCAATAAGGCCAGGCTGAGGACACTTGAAGGGCAGGGATGACTGAGCACCTGACCCAGTTTGTTTCCACACCCCCCAGTGGTGCTTTCTTTCAGGCTGGAGGGAGGTGAGCAAAGTGGCTGGAGCTACTGAACACCTCTAGGATTTGAGGGTGTCAGAGACCACAGGCAGGTGCCCCTGACAGCTGGGGAGGTGCTCAGAAGTCTTGGGGTCTGCATTAACCAGGGTTCTCCAGATAAGACAGACATCACAGGAGAAGAGCGATCAGGGCGCTGAGCAGGGCATGCCTGACAGTGCAGGGAGGCCTATCAACCCACGCTCCGCACTGGCGGCAGCCTGAGAGACCCTGCTTCGGGGACTTGCCGGCTGGGACAGCCTTCTCCAGGCTCCCATTCACCCTCAGAAGGCTTCTGGGCTGTCAACATTTCTCCCCCAATTCCTGAGCATTCCTTTGGGGTGCCAAGTCCGACATGGCCTCCTCAAGTTCATCACGAGGATGGACAAAGCAGAGAGCAGCTCAAGGTGAGTCACTCATTAATCATAAGCAAAGCAGGGCCTGATCAAGGGCACATCAGCACAAACCATAAAAGAAAAGGGGGAGCGGGTTGCCCAATATCTTTATTTAATATTAACCACGTTACATTTTTTCATGTGAGTTCTGAGAAAGATTGCTCCCGGCTACCCAGTTTTGTATGAACTGAATCCAAAGTCAATGTCCCTTCAATCCATGGGCGCTGCTGCGTGGGCGCCAAGGGGGGGGAGGAAGGAGGACTTTGGAGCTGGTCCCTGGTGCTGGACAAGTGCCAGGCCAGGACCACTCCACGGGGCACCGACGGGCTCTGGCCCAGTCAATTTTTGAGCTTTGCCTGATCTACGTGGGAGGGCGCCCATGGCCAGGGTGAGGACCCGGCCCTGAAGCGCAGCCCCCGCTGGGGCAGACATCAAGTGTCCGAGAAGCTGCATCAACAGCCTCTGTGGTCCCGCAGGCGGCCTGGGCCTGAGTGCCCACGTTCTGGGGGGGCGAGCTAAGGAGCTTGCTCTCACGGCGACAGCTTCTCTCCTCTGCACCTCACAAGTGTCCCTGGTGGGGGTGGGGCCAGCGCCGTGAGCCCGTCTTATAAAGGGGAAACCGAGGCCCGGAGTGGAAGGCGTCCAGCACAGGCCACTCCCCACGCCCCCAGCGCCTTCCCAGTGGCAGCCCGTGCTCTGGGGGCAGCTGTCATGTCATGACCAAGCGCTGCCCTCCCAGGGCTGCTCCTCTCCCGGTGGGGACCTGGGGCTTGACCAGAGCTGCCCCTGGTGCTGGGGTGGTGGCCACGGCCTCCCCTTCTCACGCGGCGGCTCCATTGTCTGCCTCCAGCTGGGGGGTGGCTGCGTGCTCCCCTGGGCCCCAATGACAGCGTGCAGCTCCCTGCAAAGGCGGCAGGGCCCGACTGGCGTGGGCACGCCCCCCGGGCAATTTGCACAGCATGGGAGGACCAGGATCCAAAGGGGAAATACAGGAGTTTGCCCCCAAAAAAGCTCAGAGACGGAGGGGAAGGATAGGAAGATGAAAGTAAAATCTGACACAAATTACCTGGTGCTCACTGGGGCGGAATAAGGCGGTGGGAGCTGCCAGGAGAGTGGTGGTGCCATCTCCGAGGGCTGGGGGCTGTCAGCTGGCGGGATGGGGGGCGGAGGGGGGCTGGGAACTGCTCTGACGGAGGGCCACGCTGGAAAGCCCAGGCCTGGAGGCACAGAGGCCGCCTGCCTTAGAATCACCTGAGAGTTTATTAAAAACGCAGGCCCATCCTTGGAGACTCTGAATCAGAATTTGGGATAAATTAAGTCCTGGGAATGCCACAGAGACGCGGTTAACAGGCCATGCTGTGTGTTGTACAAGTTGCTAAGGGAGGAGATCTGAAAGGTTCTGATCATGAGAAAAGCAACTGCGACCGAGTGGCGAAGGGTGTTAGCTGCACTTACCGCGGCGGTGATTTCACAATATATGCAAATATTGAAGCAATATGTTACACACCTGAAACTTATATAATTTCTGAAAAGCAAAGGCAGTTGGAGTGTGGCCAGGTGGCCATATTGTCGCCCAGGGACAGGCAAATCCCGGCGCAAAGGCTGCAGGGAAATCCCCACTCCCTGGCAGTGTCCTCATGTGACAGGGAAGAAAATTAATCCCAGAGAGGAAAAGGGTCTTATATTCATTCAACAAACATTCCCTGAGTGTCTGCTATGTGCCAGGCACTATGTTAGATGCAAAAACAGTCCAGCTCCCTCCCCATTAGAGTAAATATCCTAGTAGGAAAGGCCCACGGTAATCAAGCAATCACACGCAAATGTGAATGCACGGCTGTGACCAGGAGAGTTTGGAAAGTCTGCCTCAGGGGTGCAATGTCGCAGAGCTGACCTCAGTGTCCTCATCTGGAAAATGGAGTCTCCTTTCTTGCCCTGCCTCCTTCTCCACCTGCCCAGCTCACACAGGATGTTAATAGGGAACAGATATTGCAAACATAAAAGTAATTCTTCAAATGCTGGGCTTATCCAGACTCTGATAGGCACTCAATAAATATTTGTAGAATTGAATTGCTGAATTGAATTATTCTACAAAAATAAAGCAGGGATTAGCACGAATCCCCAGCACCAACCCAGTGTACATTCAATTTTTCTGTGGGTGTTAACAAGTCATAGGCCAGGTTTCCTGGATCAGAACGAGACTTGCAGAAAGACGGTTTAACTGCTCCCTGGAAAGCCAGAGAGGAGGGACGCCGGCGTCACTTGGTCCATGTCTGGCCGCAACTTTACAGAATGGGAAACTGAGGCCCGAGAGCAAAGATGACTCAAGGTCCCACACAGGAAGAGCGGCCGCGTCAGGGCGGGACCTAGACTCCTGAATCCCGAACCGTTGACGGGATGGGAGGGTGGCGTGTGGCTGGTGGTGGTGCCTGGACGCCAGCCCCCAGGAAAACCCCAGAGGAAGGACATTTGCACATCCTGGGGAGCGCGCCAGTACCCAGCCCCAAAGTCCCAGGATCGTTTCTCCAAAGGCCACGGCCAAGAGTAGTGTTTACGTGTTTGGCAGACATTGATTGCTTTCACTTTTTCTGTTCGGGTGAAAGTGCCCTTATTTCTCTGTGGGGAACCACCTCTCCC
The DNA here is from genome assembly GCF_964194135.1 of Talpa europaea. Taxonomy (NCBI): domain Eukaryota; kingdom Metazoa; phylum Chordata; class Mammalia; order Eulipotyphla; family Talpidae; genus Talpa; species Talpa europaea. The sequence continues at coordinate 2,371,714 of NC_140084.1, read as the reverse complement.
CGCGCGCTGGCATTCGGTGAGGCTTCGATAGAGCTGAGTCGTCTGTTTCCAGGGGCGGGGAGGAGGCGGCTGTCTCAAGCCTGGCCTCTGTGGGCCCAGCACCTCTGTGGGCCCAGCACCTTGGGTGCCAGTGTGTGCCTCCTGCTGCCAGCCAGGACTGATACAGGAGCTTCGGTTCCACCGAGAGGTCATCGTCTCGTGATCTCCAGGGGAGTGTCCCTTGGATTTTGTATCATCTTGTTTTTCTTTTTTCTCAGACAACCAAGCAGACCTGCTCCCGCACGGCGGTGGGCTGGCAGACCCCTCCCCAGCCTGATGGTCTGTGACAATACTCGTGTTACTCCTGGGCCATCCGGTGGGCCTCGGAGCTGACATTGTTGGGGGAAATGCCATAAACCGGGGAGTTCCTACAGATGAGGGGGGGATGTCATGGAGACAGCTACTCCAGGGGTCAGACTCAGTAGGGATGTCAAATCCTTAAAGGAACCAAAATGATGAGTGGGCCTGGGCTGACCTGCGCCAGGACCCAGGTTTGAAAGGGCCTGTGTGCATCTGGGGCTGCAACCCCTAAGGCTTCTCCTGTCTGTCCTTGTGTGACCCTCATCGGAACCCCGCTGGAAATGGCCCAGCAGCCTCTGCCCACACTCTGTCCTCTCTGCAGAGTTCAGGTGGCCCAGGGACCCCAGGCTGAGCCTCGGACCCCTCCCTGCCTCCCGCCCTGGTCAGGGAGGAGGCTCCCCCAACAAGCCTCCATGAACTCCACACTCATTGGGACTATTTTCAGGACAACAGATCAGCCTGTTCCAGGCTCATGAAGGCTGGCCCGGGAGGGCCCGGTAGAGCCAAGCTTTCCTTCCTGCCCTGTCTCCAGCAACGGCCATGCTTTCCCCCAGAATACCCTGAACCTCTGGGTTACTGTCTGGGGGTGCCTGACCAGGAACCACCAACTTCCAGAGGAAACATTCTGGCTGGGAGCCACTGGCCAGGCCCTGTCTCCAAGAAGACACACATAAAACTCAAAGATATTCAAGCTTGAGTCATGGCCTTAGCTAAAGCCTGCACTTCCACCTGCTCACCAGCGGGCTCAGATACAGATGAGGTTAGACCCGACACAGAAATACTCTGAGGGAGAGAACGTCATTTTGACTAATGAACATCCCTCAGGGCCCCTGGAATGGCTGTGCAAGTCACCGTGCACACCTGCAGGGGGCGCCCTTCACTGCATGGCCAGCCGAGCTTGGGGAGCTGGAATGGCTGCTTCTGGCAGGTGGCAGTAAGTGAACTAGGGAAGGGGTGCCTGCCTGTAACACAGTCCAGCTCCTGAGACAGCAAACCAGAAAGGCCGTGAGAAGCACAGTGGTGGAAAATGTTCCGTCTTCGTTCTTTGAAAAGATTGAACTCACTCCCTGGGGCACTCTGCCACCCTGGGTCCTCTGATGTGGCCTTCTCCTTCTCTGTCTAGCCCACAGAGCAGCATAGGCACCAGTAGGGCCTCAGGATACCACTCCATAAATTCTCTTTTCATTGGAGGCCTAGCAGATAATAATTTAAAGAACTAGTCACTGCTTGCAATTAAGCACAGAGAAAATAGATCAGGCCCATAATTTATGTCTGTGCAAGGTTGGGCTGGATTCGTAATTAATGTTTGCTCCCTTTAATGAAATACTCCAAAGGTCTGCACTTCTGTCATTCATGAAGGTAATTTTTCAATTGATTAGTAAAATAATACTTGAAAAGTAAATGCACCTGCTTCTTCCCCGAAATGTCTCAGTCAACCGGACACTGGTTGAGACGCTAAAAAAATACCACTCCCACCCAGTGGAACCCGGGGTCCGCACCATCAGCATGCGGAGAGCCTGCGAACGAGGCACGAGGAAAAAGCAATTAGAGCGGCCGGGCGACCAGAATCCCTGGGTGGCCTGCTGCTGAGCACTGCGGTCACCGCCCGGCTCCCGCCTGCTCTGGAAGGCCGGCAGGAAGGAGGGCGCCTAGGGGGCCAGCGCATCGAGGTGGCTTTCACCGCCCCGGACCCCGGGGCACCGAGCGAGGCTGGGATGACTTGGCGAATAAGCATCAGAAGCCCAAGTGGACCTCGGCCAGCTGGAGGGCCGGCCAGAGGGCCAGGCGGAGAGCTAGACACGGAACAGGCGCTGGCTCCGGATATCGTGCTTGGCTGAGTAACTGGATCCGATCAAAGGCTCCTGAAGATGGAAGCCAACCAGGCCCAGCGGCGTGTGCATGGGAGGACTGATCGGGTCTGCTCTTGAAAATAGAAACTTGACGCCATCAACATGACGTCATTGTATGTTCTGTGAGCGAAAGACAGTAAACCGATGCAGTGATAATTCTTAGAACAAAGAAAGACTCAAGTACCGAGGGGCGGGGCGGGGGGGGGGAGTTGAGTCAAGCTTGCTGAACAGCACGACTTGACACCTTCCCGAGAGGTCTTGCCGCGCAGGCGTGGACAGGGCCCTCTGGCCGAGACTGGGCAGAGGACGCTGCCGTTCTCCCAAGTCTGCTCTTCATGGTTGACATTTAAAGGACTTGACTAGCAATTATTGGACAGTAAATATTGAAGCACTCAGCCTGCTGTGGCCCTGCCGCTTGTTTTCCTCTTCCAGCAGGTCAGGGTTGGCCCATGGCCGAGTGGGAGCCAGAGGCCCTTGGACATCACCCCGTAGGCGCCACAAGACCTTGTGTCTGCAAGGGCTCGCGTGGTGAGCGTCTACCGCGAGGACCGGAGGTGCCACTGGTGATGGGAGGAGGCGCTGCTTTGGGCTGCGGAGCCTCCGAGGCTCACGTCCTCAGGGAGTGTCCCCAGCGTTCTAGCCTTGCTGCTTTCTCCAGCACCCCTGAGATGGCGGGTCCTGGTGGCAGAGTCGAAGAACACAGACTCCCAGGGACTCTTCCTAAGCTTCTGGACAACGTTCCTTGGGTTGCACCTTGAAAGAAGGTTCATTACCTGGGATCTGAGTTTCAGTCACCAGAAGTGGACTGGTTTATTCAAGCAGAAAGGGAAAAGAGAAAATTTGATCCCAGAGAGAACAAAACCCTAAGGGTTTACCAGAGAACCCTAGTGCTTCTCTGCTATGTCTCAAAAGTGGGAAAGCAAAAGACTGGCCAAGAGCCCAGCAGGGCACAGGAGAAATGCCAGGCGCCATCTTTGTTCATTTACCTTGAGCCTCACTGATTTCCCATCACGTGCCCAGACCCTACAGGGTGATCTTCCAGGGCCCACCATCCGGGACGCTGCCCCAGCACCATCCAGGAGGGGCTATTTGAATTTGAAATTAAATCAATTAAAAGTAGGAGACAGCAGAAATTGACACAGCAGAAATTTCAGGTCCTTGCTCACGCTAGCCACACGTCAAGCACTCAAAACCACTCGTGGCTGGTGGCTGTCCTGGACCCCCGGGGCGGTAGCACAAGTCCCTGAAGAACACCAGGTTCTGCTGGACAGTGAGCTCAAAGTCCCCACAGACCCCACGGTGCGACTGTCCCTTCTTACCCAGCTGCCGGCCCACTGCAGGCCTCCGAGCGACCAGGGCACAGTGACCCGTTGGGCCCTCCTTCTCTGTGGCACGGAGGCCTTCCGCCGCCTTTCACAGACGAGACTAATCTATATTTGCAGCTCCTTTCTTTGCATGAACAATGAGAAGCAGCCCTGGGAAATGGCTGGATCGCTTTCTCCAGCACTTCCTTTACGACGGCCTTAATAGGTGGAAATGCTTGATTATTTCAAATGAATATAATTACAAAATCCTCTACTTAGAGTAATGTTCCTCCTTTGTGGGAGCAGACATCTCCTTTCTCTCAGTAGCTCTTCTTTGAGAGGCACTTTGCTGCTTTGAAAAGTAAAATTCAATGGTCCCGGCAGGCCGGCCTCTCCCGCCCTAGGAGGATAGAGCAACTGTGAAGGCGCCGCGCCCGAGAGGCGTGGCCAGGCTCCTGCGCTGGGTGAGCTTGACACAGCCTGAAGCCACAGATTTGGAGAACAGGCCCCTGGCCTGGGCTCCCTGGAGGGCATCCTCACCCTTTTTCTGGCCCCAGACTAGCAACCCGCTCCTTCCCATCTGGGCAAAGACATGGCAGGCCTCTGGCCTGCTGACCTGACTTAGAGTCACCTGCTCCGTTCTCTGCGCATCCTACTGGGGGTGCCACCCCGTCACTCCATGAGGGTCCCCTCCTGTCCAACCCCAAAACCCATACCCTGTGGGGATGTGCAGCATGGAATATCCATGATTATGTCTTTGTGGAGACCGCTATAACCTGTCTTGTGGAGACAGACATTAGCCTGACTTGAGTTTTAATCCAGACGCCCCCACTCACTGGCTGAGTGGTCTTGGGCAAATGAACCACCTTCCTGACCCTCAATTTCCCCACCCAAAAAGGAGCTGCTCCCACCATGCACAGTGCAGCCTCCATGTCTATGGAGTAGGACCCCAGCCCTCGGCTCTAAGGGGGCATGTGGCTACTTTCCCATGGACACTTGCACTTGGGGACCTGCTAGTAGGGTGCACTTGACATGGAGATGCCCCATGTCTACGGGGTCTGCGGCCATATTTCCCCAGGTAGAGAGGTCTGGTCAGGAGGGAATGAGCAAGACAGAAGCCAGCACAGAGAGGCCTGTTATCAACCCATGATGGACAGGCATGTTGGTTTCATTGACTCCTGTCTCCCCAGTTCTACCAGGGCAACCAGCACCTCCTGGGCACCAGCAAGTATTGTCTGCATTGTGGGACAATGCCAGGCAGAGTGTGAGTCCCTGTCCCATCAGGCAAGGTCCAGACATATTTCTGTCCTTCCATGTCCCCGATGGCCCAGCACATCCTGGATTCAGCCCCTCTGGCCTCCGGCTTGACTTTAGCACCTGCCACTTGCCAGCCATAGGGCTCTGGTGTCACAGCTGGTGGACAGCTGCCCCCTTCTCAGGTCATGCCAGCAGATGCCCCCAAGGCGCAGGGGCCTTAGGAGCATGTGGTCTACCTTCCACCCTCTTGTTGTAAAGAAAACAAGATGACGCAGGACCTGCCAGAGCCTGCCAAGGAAAGGGAAGACCTACCCCGCCGCAGCCCCATCCACACTGGACAGCTCTCCCCTCCTCTGCTCACCCTGAAGGCCAGAGCTCTCCAACAGCAGTTGTGGCGTGTCCTCAGCCAGAACAACCCTCCTCTGGAGATGTGGTAAGACTCAGTTCTTCTCCCACATTCTAGGGCACTGCTGAGAAAGAGAAGCTTACTCCACCCTTCCGCTAGGCCTCATGCAGCAGCTACAGGGCCTCGCCTTCCCGACCTATGTACGAGGAGGGAGGCTTTGGAATCTGAGGACCTGCAGCTGAAATGAGACATGTTCACAGCACTGGGAGCAGAGAGACGGCCTGGCTGCCAGGAAGGCACCTGCATCCACCACAGATATACACCCCTAACCTCGCAACCCACTGGCAGACCCCTGTATGGACACCTGTCCCCTCATCACAGATGCTGCCCACACTCCTAGCATGACTGTGGAGCCCGAGGCATCTGCCACGCCCTTTGCGCGGGGTGGGTTCAGCATACACCCACCCGAGACTTGTGACTTGTGGACGGATCTGAGTTCAGGTCCCATCACCTCTGACTCTCCAGCCATTAGTAGTAACTGGGTCCCGGCTGGCAAAGTTCTGGAGAGAGATGAGTACAGAGGACCTAGGCGAGCCCAGGCATCTGGGCTCGACACAGACTCTGGAAAGGCCCACACAGGCCCAGTGTCAGCCTGACCTGAGGATCAAGGAGGGCTTCCTGGAAGAGTGGTCTGGTCAAGCAGCCAATCAATGGATGAGGAGGATTTGGATATTCATGGACAATTTGGGAAGGAAGGGTGATGAGAAAGTACACTCTGGGCCAAAGGCACATCATGTACAAGGAGCAGGAATGTCCTTTCTCAGGAAACACCAAGTCCAGGAACAAAACCAGCGTTTCTTGTCAGCAAACAGGGACCAGCTGCCAGAAGAACTAATGAATCATTACTTGCTGTTTCATTCATTCATCCGTCTAATCCCTTGTTCAGCTCACGTTAATGGAGCCTGGTGAGACTGTACCCGAGAGGGCTGAAATAACAATGGAAGGCCTTACTCAGAGCCATGTCCTTCTTAGCGTGAGGACGCAGGGACCAAGAGACCAGACCTGGTCCAGCCCTTGCAGAGGGAAGGAGGTAGACAGGAAACAAGGAAACAAACAAAAACAGCTCAGCAGAAGCTCACACTGGAGGGCGGCAGGTAGGGTCCAGGTGGCCGGAGAGGAGGCCATTGAACCGAGATCTGAAATGAGAGAAGCAACTCGCCACCCAGAGGGAGTGGCAGGAAGAACGTTCCAGGCAGAGACTGAGCAAGGGCAGTGCTAAGAAGGAACAGAGCAGCAGACAGATGGTCCACGTGGCTGGAGGACCTTGAAGCCTAAGGGTTCGGGGAGGAAGACCAGGGGCCAGTTCACAGGCCACAGGGCCTCATGGGCAGAACAAGGGGCTGTGGGTTTTCTCCCCTGATGACAAAGCAAACTTAGGAAAGTAATGCCAGCCTAGGGTCCCACCTAGAAAAGAGACCAAGCACTAAACAGGGGTGGCCGCCTGCTTGGGGGGCAGCTGCAAGCCGAGAGCAGCCTTCGTATTTGTGGTGGTTTCCTCCTAAGTGTCACCGTAACTTCGTGGTCTTCCTCTGGGCTTGCAATCTGACTCTTACAAAGTTTGCTGATCTCCGATCCAGGAGGGCAGCAGATAAGCAATTTCTCTGCAGGAATGGGCAGATACATTTATCATCACGAGGGGGAGAAATGTTCTCTGTTAGGAGGAAGAGAGCAAAATAGCCAAACAAAATTTGCCAAAAAAAAAAAAAAAAATACGCTCACATCAACTTTCCAACATGTGTGATGGATGCAGCGAAGAATCGAGGGCCCCTCCCACTTCACCCATGCCTCCCACAACTTCTCGCCTCCCAGAAGCTCCCAGCTTCTGGAAAGCCAATTTCCTAGTTAGAGCTGCGCTTATTAAAAGCATGACTGGGAGGGCGTTTACCCCAAGATCTATTTTTGTCATAACTGTTTGTAATGGTTAAACCTCAACAACTTAAACACTCCATACAAAATAATGTATCTTCAATAAACTGAAATATTAACCAATCATATGTAATGGTTCATTTCTAACAAATGCCGAGCTCAGGGTCCTCGGGGCATCGTAGAAATTGAAAACCGTATTGATGGACTGGCCAGCCTTCAAATTACGCTGCGTGGGGATGAAAAAGCATAGGAAAAGTTCTCATTATGGCTCCCTGACATTAATTTGAGCATTTTTATATGTGTGTCCTATTAAGCACTTTAAGTGCTTTTTGATAATTGTGCTTTGTAGTTTTTACAGCACTTCAGCCTATTCCCAGTTCAATTTTCTCTTTTATCCGATGTTTGAAATATTGATTTCTGACAGATAAAAGCAAACCTTATAATCTCAGCAGCGAGTAATAAGTGAGTGGGACGAGGCTTCAGAATGCATCGGGGAATGGTCATATTTGAAACAGTCTTTGTTTTATTACATTTCGTCAACAGAATTTACTTACTGCTTGCTGATATTTATGTAAAAAGCCAGGCCGCTGAGAGGGCCGCGATATTGCCAATTTCAGCTCTACTTTTTGCATTTAGTAAGATAAAAGAAGCCTCTCCCTTGGACCCCGATGATTGCAGCGGCTTAAACTGCTGTCAGCCGGCTGCAAGTAACTGTGATTTATCTTCTTCAGATTGTGTCGTGTCGTGGCTGCAAACTTTTCTTTCAGTTTTGCATTAAAAAACTGACAGCCCCGTCAGAAGGCTTGAAGCCTCCTCTTGGGTCTGCTGGCTGATGGAGACTCTTGCTCCAGGGGGCAAAGACTTCTTTAAGCTGCAGCGTCCTCAGAGATCACTGTCTGCCTCTCCCAAAGTGAAGCCTGGGAACCTCTTAGGCCATCAAGATCATTTCAGGTGCTGCACAATGTCCCCCCACTTTTAATGACACTCTTGCCAATTCGTTCAGCTCAACTATTAACTTAGTGACTGGTTTCTAGGTGCTGTGGGTACAGAGATGAACATTCTAGAGTAGTGGTTCTCGACCCTCCACCCCCATCTGGGGCATTTTTGGTTGTCACATCTGGGAGGCCGTGCTAGTGGCATCTGGGTCAAGCCCAGATACTACAAGCATTCTACCCAGGACACTCCCCAAAACAAAGAATCACAGGGCCCAGAATGTTAATAAAGCTGATGCTAAGATACCCTGGTCTGGTAGAAAGAGACAGCTGACCTATAAGCGGACAAGGACATAGCAGGCAGGAGTGAGGGCTACAGGGAAATCCAGCAAGGTAAAGAGATAGTGAGGAAGGCCAGGCCTAGATCATGGGATGGATCCAGCCATGAGACGATCAGACATGGGGAGCAGGATGGGGACCAGCTCGTGCCAAGGCTGCGCACAAGAGAAGCTGACGAGTTTGGGGAACAGAAAGAAGACCAGTGGGCTGGAGTTAAGGGCCCACAGAGGCCGCAGCCAAGAAGCAGGGTGAAGAGCAGCACATCCAGAGCAGGCAGCTCTGATTGAATGTGGTCCGGGAGGGAGACAGAGGATTCAAGAATCATTGTAAAGCTTTGCCTAGCCAAGATTTATGTTAATACAGATTAGGAAAATTGCTTTGGGTGAAGATCAAGTAAGTAAGTAAAGAAAGAAGAAGGATGAAGGAAATCATCATTCAGGTAACACGTGCGTAGAACCACAGTTGGAAAGACAGCACTGGAGTGGGTCAAGTCAGATGAGGAGGCAGAGACCAGAGGGCCTCTCCCAGGGCCCAGTGCATAAGACCCCAGGGCTGGCGTGTGACACGAGCAGAGCTGCACTAGGACGACATACAGGGAACTTTCCAGCTCTCCTGTGGCCTAAGCATCAAGAGTCAGGGCCGCTTTCCCCTGCAGCTTTAGGAGGCATGTCTACCGAAGCCGAACAATTACAACTTCTTTAGGATTTCTTGGTCCTCCCACCCTGATGCCTGAAACCCTCCTAGTACCAATGCATTCATTTAACAATTTTTTTTTGCATACCTACTATGTGTTAGGCCCTGAACTACACACTGGAGACAGAGCCGAGAACAAAACAAACCGAGTAAAGGGTTGTCTATACATTTGCTTATACTGCTCAGCTGGGCTCTGAGAGGCTAGCCATAACCTCAGTAGCCCAAGCATACTGCTAACAGTCAGAATCAGTGAAGTTGAGCTGCAGTAACAAGCACACGTGAACACTCCTTCAGTCTACATGTCCCTGCCCTGCACTGACCCATTCTGTCCTCTGGGAGGCAGGTGGGTGGAGCAGCCAGTCCCAGAACAATGCCAGTCCCAGATGCAGAGGAAGTCTGTGCTGGCTTCCTGCCCAAAGGTTACATCTGTTCCCATTTTATTGGCCAAAGAAAGTCATGTGACTGTAGCCCAGTTCAAGAGGAGAGGGAGGAGAACCATATCTGAGATCCCCCCAAACGTCTAGCACAGTGCTCCAGGCAGGAGGGATGAGGCAGAATTGGGTCGGGGAGCAAAGTGAGGGCCTCAAAATAGATCCTGAGACCTGTGATGGGGAGTATTGCAGGGTCAGACCTCAAACTGGAGGTGCACCAGCACCTCTGCCAGGCACTGTTCAACTTTCAAAATTTGTTGTCAACATTTTCAAATGGGGAGGTTTTGCCCACAGATCACAATCTCTCCTTGAAAACTAGCCATACTGTGTTGGCCTTCCCACATGGCACAGTTCGCTGCCTGCAGACAGGGCTGACCGCCTCGGGTTGCCCCCGATGGCCCCTTCTTCTCAGTGTATGTCACCTGCCCACACTGGGCAGGTGAATTCAGGGCAACTCCCAGACTAATTCAATGTACAGATGGGGAAACTGAGGCTGGGAGGAAGAAAATGACCTGCCCAAATTCACGGACCAATAATGGCAGGCCCAAGATCAGAACCGTCCCAGTGTCTGCTTTCACGGGCTGCTGAGAAGAGGGCTTCTGACAAAAGTGGGAGGGAGAGGCAGAGCAGGCAGGAGCTCCGCTGCCTGGCAGCACAAGCTCCCCACTCCCCTGCCAGGCCCGAGCAAAGTCCTCCAAGCTGGGCCACGCTGGCATCACCAGCCCATGGGCAGGCCGGGTCCAGCGTGATCCTCCCTCCTAAGACAGTGACGGCTCAACCCCACCTCTTTAGAGAATTGTCTGTAAATTGGAACCAGACATGCTTAGAATTTCAAAGGGGATCGTTAGCATTTTCCATACTGGCCTGGTTATTTACAATTCATTAAGAGAATTAACGTTGAGACTGGGTTCCTCTGATAATCCACCAAAAAGGAAACCGCAGGCAGGGGACGGCGGGTGGGGGGCCAGCAAGGCACCTGGCGGCCTGGCTCCTGGAGAAGTCCAGATATTTTTCATTTGCACACCTGCCTTCTGAGAAAGGCCTCCTAAGTGACAGAGGGAACAGGCTGAGGGGGGCTCTGTGGCGTCCCCCAGCTCCCAGCAGCGGGACCACGCCGGCTGGGCACCCAGGCAGGGCAGACAGTCCAGCTTCAAAGGCCAGAGCTGGATCGCACAGTCTGAATCACCTGCCATCAGCGCTTCTTCCAGAGAGGCTTCAGGAAAGTTTGCGAACCTCGCCGCTCTACCTGAGGGCCAGCGGCTGCCGTCTCCCTGCTGCCCAGGGTTGCCTGGTCTGACCATGCATAAAAGAAGGTTTAAAATGTCGACACGCTAAAAAAAAAGAAATTGGTGATGACCCAATTCCTCCCAGCTGCGCAGGTCTTACGCGCAATAACATCTTATTCTTAAAGACCAGACCTGTGATCTAACCTTTTTACTATTAAGGTTATATAGTCTTTTCTGCAGTTACTCATGTAATGCAAGGAGACTTCTTTTTCAGGGTAGTTGGAAGAAATTTCCTTTTTAAAAGAAACCAGTTTAAGTTAACAAGGGATCAATATATTAAGTGACTCTCAGCCCAGGGGTACACAGATGTGGACAGAGTATGGTAGCGCCCCCCATAGGGGTCCCCCATGCAGAGTGAATCCACAGTGGGGATCCTCAGAACCTGGGGAGATATCTGAGCAATGAGATATCTGAGAAAGGGAAGCGTTTGAGTCATGCCAAAGAATGTTAAGTCCTTGACATGCGCACAATCGTTCTGGGACCTCAAGGCCATGGCAGACATTATTAAGCAACCTTGTTTTCATTTCCCCTGAACCAGAATACAGGCTTGGAATCCTTCTCATCACTGCCCTCCTGGCACCTAGGCAGAATTAACATGAAGCAGAATCCTGCCATTCCTGGGCTGGATGGCCTTTTGCAGCTCCTCCTAGCCCACTAGAATTGAAAGGTAGCGTGAGATACTTGGCTGGCAGTTTGGAATGTTACCCCTCACACCACCGTCCTCTCAAACAGCTTCCTCTGAGTCTACGCTAAGTCTCCAGGCTTTTTTCCCCGAGGATCAAGACCTTTCCACAGTGCCAGTCCCTGCTTGATGCAAGCGGTGGGGCAGGTGACCCAGAGCTTTGGCTATGACGATCTCAGGAGGTGGGGGCACCCTGAAGTGGTCATAACTTCCAGGCTCTGCATACGCTTGGCATCTGCCCAGCCTCAGGGCACACTCTGGAAGGGATGCAGTGTTGGGAGCTGAAGCCAACCAATTAGTCAAAGCTCTTCCCGAAGGACAGTACCCAGCGTGGAGCCACAGGCTTCGCCAAATCCCCAGAAGGCTCAGCTCCAGCCCTGGCCCCCCCATGGCAATGACTCCAGGCCATCCCTGAGAGGGGCTGCACCCTCCCACTGGCACCCCCAGTGCCCAGGAGCTCCGCCTCTCACCCACCACTGCACTGACTGCCAACGGTCTGTATTTCCGTGCGGTCATTCAGAATGGGGTATATCTGAAAGTTGCCATGAGAGTAAATCTTGGAGTTCTCATCGCAAGGAAAAAACTCTGAAACTTGGTATGATGAGGGATGACAACTGGCTCGTTGGGGAGACTGTGTCACGGCGTGCATGTAGAATCTGCTGTACCCTGACACTAATAGTCATAACTCAGTCAGCAAATGGTGCCTATGCGGAATCTTGAACAACCTGGAAAAAAGTAAGCTAATGGAGGTGGGGAAAAAAAGCAAGAATTCAATTGTATGTCACTGGGAGGAGAGGACGTTCAGTTTTGTTGACCAATTGATTTGTATATGGTTAGCATACAGCCCTGTCACCACGCAGCGGACACTGTCACAGTCTGATAAACGTGTAGGTCGTGTAATCATTCCCCTGCTGAAGTTAGTTATCCGTGTCTACACAGAAGCTTAAAATGCCTTGAGAGGGTGGGTAGGTGGGTGGAAATTCAACTTAAGAAATTGTCCATAGTTGACAAAATAGGAAGTGAAAGTTTTTGATTACCCTTTTCCAATTTTTTTGTAATGTCACATCACTTTCATGATGGGTGTAGTGGACGCTTTTGCCAGTAAAAAAAAGTGCCAGTTTTCTGCTGAAACCATCTCTCCCCATTCTCAACCTGTGATGTTCAGTGGGGCCAAGCCCACTGCTGCCCATCCAGGGTTGAGCACAAGCCCAGGTCCACCCCCACCTCAAAGGTGGCCTATGAGCAGAATCACTTCTGGAACTGCTGCTGGAATCATTAGGGAAGAGATGACAGTTGTAAGGTCAAGTGTCCTGTGGCCAAAAGAAATACCAGCTTGTTTGTGCTGGGTCCAGTGAGCAGACCACCAATGGACCAGCCTTATCCTAGGAGTAGATTTTAATTCAAAGTTGCCTTTCACTGACTGGCTGCCTGGGTTGGGGGGTGGTGCTGACCTCTCCCCTGCATCCACTCCCGAATCCATGCCTGCTCTCGGGAGACCTCGGTGGGCCTTCTCCACTGCCCACCACCCAAGCCTGCCCTCCTCTACTTCACCAGCTTTCTCTTTATGCCCTGTCAGAGCTCTGATCCAAACTCACATCCATTTTATATTTTGATCTGCTTGTTCATGGCTGCCTCTCCTACTGGGCCATGAGAGCCATGTGTTGGGGTGCTATGAAGGACACACTGTGGTCACCCCAGTACAGGTGCATGGCAGACACTCTGCAGCTACAGGTTAAGTGAATGGTCAAAAAGTGGTGGGGGGTTAGGGGGTTGGGGAAGCATTAAACATACTAGAATGTGCTGAAAGATACCAAGTGATCCCCTTTGCTCCCCTTCCAGAGGTGACGACTTGCGACCCGGTGTTATTTCCAGCACAGGCCCTGGACACCCTGCCTCTGGCTGTTTGGAGCATGTGCCCAGGCCAGCACCAGCCAACAGACCGGGGACAGCCTGGCTACACCCTCAAAAGCCAGATACAGTCTCCTCAGGTGGGGGTGATGAGCCACCGTCTCTCTGGAGTGGACACTTGAGTAACATTACCCCTTGAAAAGCTTCTCACTGGGATAAATACTGAGCAGCATGTTTATCTTCCGAATGCGAAATGTATGAAGTGCTGTAATTAAACCAGCAGGGGTGGGGACGGAGCGCTAGCTGCGAATGCTTTCTTTGAAGATGAAAGTCATTAAATTTCAATGAAAATGTAGGATGCAGCATCCCACCGACACAAGAATATTTAACCTACATCGTAGAGTAGAGCAAGCAATTGATAGTATGATTGATAATAACTTGATTGCAGTAATTGCAAAGGGGAATTTGAAAATGGTTAGATTAGCAGGAAGCAGGCAATGAGTCGATGGTATCTTCGTGGAGCCAAATATTTTTAGAATGTTGAAGTTTCTCTACTTTCCACACTTCTCTTGGACAGAAAAACCCTGTGTGTGAGTAGGCAATCGCTAGCCAGAGTCGTGGAATCTCACCCAAACAAACCATCCAAAGAAAACATCACTGATTTTCACTGCTGCAGCAGACTCCATCTGCACCTACCCACCCCCACCGAGAATTGCTCAGTGCACAACACCAGCTTCCTGCTGGTGCGATTCTGCCTCTCAGCAGCCTTTCTCGGCTGAACACAGGGCAGACCAGGTGCTAGAGAGCTAATATCCCTGGGGCAGCTGGTGCTGCTGGCCAACCGGAGTCAGGAGATACATGCTCACCTTCCCCCCGTCTTGGGCACTTTGAGAAGCCCCCAGGAGGCTGAGCTCCCCTTACCTGTAGAGTAACCTGTAGGTAACCACGCCACGAAGCATGACGGGTCACCTTCCACCCTCTCATCCTGGGCCCCCTAAGACCTTTTCCAAAATAAATAATCTGCAACCAAATCTTTGTCTTCGGGCGGCTTCAGGAGGGAACCCAAAGATAACCATTGAGTGTTTTCATATTGTGTTGGGTACACACACAGGAGGGGGGCTTCTGGGTCACAGGGAAGGTGTATATATATCAAGCATACTTTTGAGACTATGTTGTGAATGGGACTTTTCTCCCTGATGAAAGGCATCAAGCTGAGTCTATCACATAGTAGGTAGTAAGCACCCCCATATTCTATTTAAGAAGGGTGACTCCCCTCCCTTCCCAGGGCTAGCCAATTCCTAGAGATAATAAATAACTCACCTGCAGGTCACGCTTTGCATACACCCAAGCCCATGCCCTTAACCACCGCCCTCTGTTCTTTCCTGTCAAATCAATATTTCCTCCGCCCTAAATCAACCTCAGACCAGACCAGAAGACTGGGGATAGCCCCTGTCACCACACAGACACCCCAAATGGTTTCCCTGCCCTAGTTTGCCTTTCACACAAAAGCAACTATTAATCCACGTCAAAATAAGTCCAAGGAATTGAAGGTAAATATTTAGACAATGTTTCTGCCCCCACATCCACCTACACGGTCGGGGGACTCACTTCCAAAAACGGGTGTAGACCTGTCCCGGTGGCCAGTGGCATGCGGGGGATTGAGCGGGAGCAGATTATGATCAAACGGGCTGGATAGACCAGGAAGAAGGAAGGTCGGTCCTTGGTGCAGATAGTTTACCAAGCACTGACAAGTGCACTTGAGAAAAATTAATGCAGAATATTTTTATCTCTATCACTTGTTTTAGAAAAGACAGAACTGCCCTATTAAGCCTACATGTTCATAGATATTTTAGCTTAGCATGAAGCCAGTGATTTAAGTAAAAATTTTTAAGTGAGACTATCTAAAACAGAACGTCAACAAAATAATTGTGCAATTATGAGCACAGTGATAAGGGGAATACGCGGTGAGGGTGGCGCGTGATCGCCAATGCCAAAAATATTTGCTGTAAGGAAAAATCGCGTTTGATAATAAAAGCATGAATGTGTCTTCACCAGATTTCATTTTAACAGCAGGCTTTGCTTTCTCATCCATGAGAGACCGTCTGGGGTGAATGCTGTTGCTCCCCAATATCCAAATGCATAATCACATCTGCTCTAAAGGGGGAAACTACTGAGAGAAAGTCTGTCTGGCCTGGCCACTGTTTACAAAAAAGGGGAAGCCCCTCCTTCTGGAGCCTCCTTCCGGGAAGGGCAGTGCGGACCTGGTTCTTGTCTCGGCACCTTCCGTTCTCAGCGCAAACCCCAAAGGTATTGGCTCATCCCTGAAGCTCGGCTGCTTCCAACCTGCACCTCCTCTCCATTCACCCACTTCCTCCCAACACCCCATTGGAGCGACAGCTCTTTCGAGGAAGCTAAAAATTGCTTTATTTTTCACCACTAATTTGCCAACAAGCTCAGCCGCCAGTCCAGTTGGCCCGCAATGAAATTCTATAATTATACAAAAGCCTGGGTCAGTGACCTCCTGATTGCAATATCTTGTCTCTTTTGTGCCTCCCTTCCACCGCCGCGCCCATGGGACGGAATTGCCTCGGCGTCTCCGCAGCCTCCGAATGAGGTGGTATTGGAAACTAGTGAGGCGTGGCCCCGCGGAGGTGTTCATAGCTTCGCAATCATTTACCCATTTTCATTTTGTTTGATTTCATTAACACCCGGGTCTCCGGGGAGAGCCCGGTTGGGAAGAGGGGAAAATAACAAGTGATTTCAGCTGCCATGGAGTGGTTGTCACGGCCCGGCTTTTGCGATATGGGGGGACTGTGACATGCCAGGGGTGCGGCCTGGTCCGACCTGGTGATAAAGGAGGACCCTCCTTTCGTCTTCTCCTCCGTGCCCCTCAGCCCAGGACCCCAGCTTCGAGCTGTCTCGGACACGCTGGGGATGGGCACCGCTAGCATGGAGGAAGGGGCAGTGCCACCCGCCGGCCCCTTCCCTTCCTTACCCTCACCTTCAGCTTCATCAGCAGATCCTCTTCACCCGCTCGGCCTCTCCCAGTCTCGGCAAAGAGAAGCAGTGCCAGTGTGAAGGCTGAAGAGCTTTCTGGACTTGGCCTCCTGCTGCCCAAGTTTTCTCCTCAATAAGGCGCCCAACGGCAGCCAGTCGTGGGACGAAATGCGTTGGCGCCAGGCCGGTGCTCGGAGTCCACCAGTGCTGCGGCTGCTGGACCGTCTGGTGACTAGGAAAGGAAGCACATGCCGTTAGCATCCGGTCATCCTCCTGTGAGGGTGGAAATGCACCACCATGGACGGGAGGGGTATCTGGGAGGTCCTTGCACCCTTGGGAGACGCTCCCCAACCCCCATCGGCTATTGTCATGGGTCCAAATGGAGGTGGTGTTTGCGTCTAGCCCTGGGCTCTCCCTGGAGTGTCTTCTGATGTCTCCCCTGGGGTGCCGGCAGGGTGAGTCAACATTTAGACCCAGGGCCCACCGGTGGGCCCTCCCACCACCTGGACGCCACTGGTCAGGGGAGCTTGGATGTCACTGGCAATGCTTTGCCTTTTGAGGAGGAGTGTGGGCCGGGGAGCGTGTGTCCTGGCCCAGGACCTGGCCCGGAGCTGACTGCCCCTGCCCTACCTGGGCCACAGCCCAGTCTCTCGCTGAGGGCCAGCCCCAGACGCCGCAGCCGTCTTCGCCACCCTGGACAGAAACATCATGGGACGTGCGCCCTGGGTCCTGGCTCTGCGATCAGCTCTCGTGGCTCCGGCTCCAGAAGGCACCGGGCCCAGCTGAGTGTCATCAGCCCGCTGGGATGGCGACCCTGCACTGCTGGGTTGGGTTTTAGAACAAAAGAGAGAAACCCATGGCGGTTTTGGAGACAGGTGGGTCAGGCTTAAAGCTGGCGGCACCTCTCAGGCAGAGAAGAGCCGTCCTGCCCGGCTGCAGCAGGGTCGGCGCAGGCAGGGTGGACGCACTTCCGGGGTTGGGTTTTGAATCCCGAGCTGGTTTCGGAAATGACCCGGGTCTGAGCTCCCACCAGCACCCATCAGGTTCAAGTGGCCGGCACCAGTGGAAACAGCTGGGTCCCTGAAGGGTTTAAGTAGAATCTCAGGAGGGGCCTGAAGCCTCTGGGAAAGGCTGGCAGCTGCTGGGGAGGCGTCAGGAGATCAAGAGGCTTGACTCGGCTTGGAAGAAGCTTGAGGGGGAGACGACTTCGGCTTCAGGAGAGACATGGCTGTGCTGCCACCTCCGCAGCGCCACCTGTGACCACCCAGAGGCCACAGGTGAGCCGGAGGCTGGTCCACTGCTCACCAGGTGCCACCAACCCCAGGCTCTCAGAGGGACAGCACCATCTTGCACAAGCAGCTTTTGGTTTGTACACTGTGGACACTCTGGGGCAGTGTCCCCGCTGTGGACACTGGACACCATCAGCCGGTACCTCTCTGTAAATAAAGCCTGTGGCTGCACCCTGAGCCTGTGTGGTGGGTCCATGGGTGGGGACCCACCTTTGCTCACTTTCAGGGTCTCCAATGAGGTGGATCCCCTCCCAAGAGACAGTCCTGCAGGTGGTGCCTTCAGCATCATGTCCCCACCCAGCTCCTCAGCTGCACACTGAAAATGCCCCTAACTGTTGTTCATGGGCCATGAGGTAAGGATGGGACCATCCCTCCTGGTCATCCTCTTCTGGCGCTGCCCAACATGTGAGCCCCCCTTGACAAGGGTGGTTGCCACCAGGAGTCCTCAGAACAAGGGGACAGCAGCAGAGGGAGGGAGAACATCACCTCCACCCTCCCCAGATTAACCAGGAATTGTTAGTACACAGTTCTCAAACTTCCACAGGCTCCGGAATGCTCCAGCCAAGCGCGCAGCCCCTGGCCTCACACTCTCAGCACCAAGACAATGGCGTGAACCCAAGAATCTGCATAAGCAGAAACAGCTCAACAGGTTTCTAAGTGGAAAAGGCAGGGGGGCAGGGAGGGAGTGTCTATCACCTCCTGGGTCTAAAAAACCCAGCTGTGGCACCAGCCACAGCACAGAGCATTCGACATTTGTTTGACCCTCCCAACAGCCCCGTGAGGTAAATTTACCCCCGAGCACCCAGATTGAGGGTGCTCACACTGAGGGGGTTCCGAGCAGCCAGATTGAGGGTCAATTCAATACCAGGAAGGCCCCCACTTCCAGCGACCCTCCCACCTCCTGCTTCGACAGCCGAGGTCCCCAGCCCAGGACCATGGGCCCGCGGAAGACTAGGGTCACGGGGTGCAAATCCCCGTCCCTCTGCCTCAGCCTTGCCGTTCCATCTCCTCACTCACGCTCACTCCCTGCTCGGGGTCTGACACTACCGTGTCTTCCCATGGTCTTCCCAGGTCGGCCCTCACCACCAGGCCCCGAGGCCTGCTCTGCCCTCCTGTGTGCCAGCCTCTCCCTCCTTCGCGACACGCCCTTTTCTTCACAGCACTGAATTCCCTCGTAAAGGCATCGGTCTCCGGTCACGCTACGTGCCTCAGGCTCCACATCTGTAGATCAGGGGTAAATTCACCTCACAGGGCCGTACGAGTGTCGAACACTCGGTGCCGCGGCTGGCGCCACAGCGAGCACCACATATGTGTTCTGCTCACTCATCCACACTAACATCATGGCTCCCTGCTCAGCCTCCAGAGCCACCCGACAAAGCAGCACCCGATACATATTTTTGAATGAACACAGAATGGATGGATCAGCCAGAGGTGCCCCTGCCACCTCCCTGAGACCCAGGCCACCCCCTCCTGCGGGCTGCAATTACCCAATAACTAGGAACCCAGCCCCTGAGGGCTTCACGTACGGCACATTTTGCAAAGATGAAAAGCTCATTTGTTAATAACTACATAGCAATATCTAAAATTTTGGTTGCATTGTGAGGCCGGGTGCCTTCCCCATTCACCAATAATGACAGACCACTTAAAAAATAAATAACACGTATAATTTAAGCAACTAAAACAAATAGCAGTGTTGGCTTGGCTGGGAAAATATTTTCACTCCTTCCTCCTCGAGGCGTCCCCACGGGTGCCCTGCCTTGGCCTCCCCTGCTGAGCCGCTTTCTCAGCAGGCGGCCTGGGCGTGCAGGAGCAGAGAGGGGTGGGGAGGGGACCTCACCCCAGCCCCCCACAGCCCCTTCCTGGAGAAGCCAGATCCTCTTCCCTGAGCTAGGAAGGAGAAGCTACTTTCTTGCTCTACACCCGCTCCCCTTTGCTGGCACCGTCTTGCCCCAAGGCTGCAAACTCAACTGCCAGGAGGCACAGGCAGTCAATGGCCTGGAGCAACCCGGGTGGGTACCTGAGGCAATGAGCAATGCATTTCTTGCAGTAGTTAAAGAGCAAATGTCCCTCCCACCAGGAACAAGCCTGGCCAACATTCGCTCTGCGGGTCCGGAGGGATGGAGGTCCACTTGTGCTACATCGCCTGACATTTCAAAAGAAGCCATCAACTTTATTTTAGATGTGGGTCATTTTAAAGGCCCTACATTCTGACCTGTGTTGCTTCTGACTTCATCTCCTGCTTTCCACCCTCTCTCACCCCGCTCTGCGCACAATGTCTTTGCTGTTCCAGGGCCGTGCCAGACACACCTCAGGACATTTGCACTGTCTATCTCCTCTGCCTGGAGCATTTGTTCCCCAGATAAACTCACAGTTTGGGAAGTCAGCTTGCCTGGAGTGGAGCAGGTAGGGTGGAATATGGCAGAGAAAAGCGTCAAGAGGAGCCAGGACAGGCAGATTATGGGTGGGTGGTTACAATTCTACAGGGGTGTTTTTGTTTCCCTGAGTGACAACAGCAGTTAGTGGGTGAAAACCAGATGGGCCAGACCGTGCAATGTGCAGAGACCCTATTCACACAGAAACTTAGCCACCAACATCACAGCAGGTGAAAAACCTCCTAAAATAATTTGAGCCTAAAATCTCACTTTCACATTTAACACAGAGGAGGTTTGTTGTTAGGGGGCTTTTTTGCATAATCGTTTTAAACACGACTTCTTGCATGTAAATCAAGAGAAGGTTCTGATCCATTCTGTTGGGAACCAGATTAGGAGTTGGCCACATTTATGGGGACCCCACTGTTGAGCGCCATTCTGCTTGTGGAGTTTGAATCCCAGGAGAGTATCAGTCGGCGTTGATGGGGTCACATTCAGCACAAGTCTGACCGGGTGGGGGCAAGCTCTGACGCCTTCCTTGTGTCTTGCAGAAGGTTTGGGCTGGGATATTTACATTCCGAGAAGCTGTCATCTTATTATAAGTGAGCTTCCTTTTCAATTTCCTCTAGAGGATAGTTAGGACTGGAGAGGGCTTACATGGATTCATTTGAATGACTTGTCTAGATAGGTTATATTATCTATGAATTTTATGTCAGCGCCGTGTGAGGAGCGTTTCAATGCTAGAATGTGCTATTTTACAAAGAAAAAGGAGAAAGGAATCCTATGCCTGACATGCTGAGTCCCTGGGGTGCAGAGTCTTGCAGGACTTGGGCTTTTCCTTGGCCACACTGGGATCCCTGGGAGGCCCCTCTGCAGGGGCAGGAGGGGGACACCACCCCCTGACTCCCTGGAGAAATGCTGGGCACAGCAGTGGAGGGGAGGCTGCGAGGTGTTGCTGAGAGATGTCCCGATGGGTCAGATCTGGGGTCATAGAGAGAATGTCAAGCTTTGAGTCTGGGCTACTGGGGAAAGAAAAGATGACAAGTTCTGAACTGGGGAGAGGTGAGTCTGGATTCAGCGTCCACCTGTGCCAAGGAAGAGTCCCCTGGTTGACACTAGGCCCCTGCCCCTACTCTCCCACCTCATCCCATCACCCCCAATTGCTGGCGCTGGCAGGGTCGCAGCTACCAGCCAGCTGTGCATCCCGAGCTGGTCACTTAGCTTCTCCCAGACTTGGTCTTGGCTCTGAAGAATAAGGTGTTGGGCTCTCTACCTCCTGCACTCCCTTGGTCTTTCCTCAAAAATTTAAGGGACACTCAGACCAACTCTTTGCTCGATTTTCAATATTTTATCTCTACTGCTTTTTTCCCAGAGATGCACATATGCTCACAGGCACACAGGAATAAAAAAAAAAAAAAGGAAATAAAATTAGAAAGAGAAATTGAATTGTGGAATTCGTACAGTTTCCATGATGAGGCACCCAACCAAACATGAATCCCCACCAGGTACGACAAAACAGGAACGTGAGCTCTTTAACAGATAGTCCCCGAAGACAAAGAGCTTTCACACTTGCTGCTCCTCACAAATCTGCAGGCCAGCGGGACAGGCCTGCTGTGCTGGACCAGGTGAGCCTGATCTTGGCTGAACTCACTCAGGTCCCTGGGGTGGGAAGGCAGGTTGCTGATGCTCTTGGATGGTGCTGAGTGGGCCACCTCGATTCTGCTTCACATGGTCTCTCATGCACCAGGAGGCTGGCCCAGACTTATTCATATGGCAGATTTTTTCTTTTTTATTATATTATTATTGAGAAATAATCAACATACCTCACAGTATAACTTTAAGGTGTACAATATGGTGGCTTGATTTACATATTATGAAAATGTTCACCTATTTCTCTGAAATACATGGAGACCTGGGTAAGATCTGGCATCTGGTCTATGATCTGAGAAAGCGGAAGCTGCAAGGCCTTGTCCTCTAAGCTTACAACCAGCAGGACCCACTTCTGCCCACGACTGGCCAAAGTGAGTCCTGAAGGCACATCAGTAGAAGGGGCAAGAAGCAGACCCCACCTCCACGGGGAGAAGGTAAAGGCAAGTGGTCATTTTTGCTATTTACCACAATGATAGATTATAGCGCTCACATTATCAGGAAGGAGGAAATACGGCAGTTTATGGAAGCAAAATTATTCTCCTTGACCAAGTCAGAGAAATGATCCCAAGAGGCAGACACCATATTGGCTTCACTTTCTTCATAACGGCTATCGCTGGATGCTTACATCGGGCCTGCTAAGTCCTTTACATTCATGTGCTTCAAGCAATGCAGGCAGCAAAGCAGGGCTCATCTGCGCGAGGATTTTAGTTGGTACACACATGAACGGTTATTGTGGGGTTCCCTTTGTCTCGTCGTATTGCTTTCCATTTGTGGTCAGCGTTTATCAATTTTCCTCTTACGCAAATAATTTTACAATTTCTTTTTGAAATAGGTAAGCTAAGTCTTTTTAAAGTGGGTCAATTTAAAGAGCAATTATTTTTTATTAAAATCACAACCATTTCTAATGAAAATTATTTTCTATAAATAACTAATTCCAAATAAATCCGTGCAAGTGGTATGGACCATAATAAAATTCATGAGGATGCAGGTGATGGGCTGAGGACACAGTAAGTTATTCCTTCATCTCAGAGGCAGAGATGCTGTGATTTCCATTTTGCAGACAGGGAAACCAAGGACGGATGGGGCCCCGGAGGCTCAGATCCAAGGTGCCGCTAGATGAGCAGCTGTGCCTGGGAAGACCCTGGATGAGAGCGCCGAGCAGTGAGCTGGGAAGCCGGGCACAGCCGAGGCTGGCGGCAGCATCTGCCACCAAAT
This sequence comes from Talpa europaea, assembly GCF_964194135.1. Lineage (NCBI taxonomy): Eukaryota > Metazoa > Chordata > Mammalia > Eulipotyphla > Talpidae > Talpa > Talpa europaea. Next base: position 2,348,961 of record NC_140084.1, on the reverse strand, counting down.
GAGACCCTTGGGGCTCCCGGGTGTCTCCCCACCCCCGCCCCACTAACTACAAGGAAGATTGCAGTCTGGGGTCCTGGCAAGACACACTCCCAGAATCTGAATCAAATGGAATTTGAATCAGAAAGTTCCCCAGAGACCCCAGCGAAGCATCAGGCTGAAATCTCCAGGAGAGGCAGGTGAAGCAAGGCTCAGTAAACGCAATCACTTTGCACCTGAGAGGCTGAATAAATTAGGAGAAAACAGGCGTACAGATGGGAGAGCCGTGTTCCCACACGTGTGCCTCCAATTCTGAGGAAAAGGGAGCCCCTGGAGCCGGTCGTGGGGCCGAGGAGCCGAGCCCAGCAAGGGACCGGAGTGCTAAGAGGGACACAGCAAAGCCCAAACCAGGCCCGGCCCCAGCTTCACTCAGCACCTCCTCCCTCAGCACTTCCTCCCTGTGGACCGCACAGGGAGACCCTCGCAGCCACCCCCAGATCCATGCACTTGGAAGCTCCTGGTGTCTACTTCTCTCTTCTTCAGACAAGCCCTGGCTAGGGGAGAAAAGGCCAGCCTCTCGTGCTGGAGTAGCCGGCAGGCAAGGGACGCCAGAGGTGCCTCATGCCTCAAAGGGTATCCAGGGAGAGGCCTGGGCAGGGGGAGGAGCCAGGGGAGGGGCAGGTGATTCCTGCCTGAATGGGCCAGACCCTCCACACTTCATTCACGTGTCCACTCACTCACCTGGTAGGTCCGTCAGGGTCCCGAGCCGAGAGGCCTTTGGGAAAGTCTGTGTGTTCCCTCCTCCCACCCACTTAATTTGCTCCTAGCAGGGCGGTGGCTCTGAGAAAAGCAGGGAAAAAGCAGGGTTGGTGAGGCCAGATGCTCCACAGCCTGGCCTAGAGTTGGAATCTGCCCTTACAGGTCGTGTGGCCTTGGCAAGCCCCACAACATCTGCAACCTCAGTGTCCTCACCTGTGAGCTGAGAGTTATAATCAAATCTACCTCCTAGGGAGTCTGAGGATTGAATGAGATGATGCAAGTAAAATGTTTAGAAAACATATACTGGGCACTCAAAACGTTACTGTTACTTCCACTCCCTCCCCGAAAGGCCCCCAGCCTGTGTGGGGGTTTGTCTTTCGACTGTACCGTACCTGTTTCATGCCCCAGGGCCTTTGCACAGGCTTTCTCCCTCGCCTGGACCGTCTCCTCTGCTCCATTCCTCCAGCTGGTTCCTGGGTGTAGGGCCAGGAACAGGGCACTGAGCAGGTTTTCCATGATCCAGCAGACCGGGTGAAGGAGGTGTCCTAGAGAGTCCTCGGTGGGTTCCGCAGGCTTTCCATTCAGTTCACCAGGCACACGGCAGCCAGGGGTGCTGGGGGGCCGGAAGGCTGGCAGTTCTCCCAGCCCCCCGCAAGTCTTCACGCTATCTGGGCTCTCCGGCGATCTTCTGCTCTTCCGTTCGTTCTGCTGCTTCTCGGCTTCTGCTGGCGTCCCCGTGACGCCGCCCTTAAAAGCCCAGTCTCAGCCCAGGTGAATCCCATCTACCTGGGCCCACACCCCGCTCCAGGTGCCGCCATCAGGCATGCGTTCAGGACCGCCAGGATCCACCATCCATCCTGATGGCGGGAGGGCAGAAAAGCCTGACATTTTTCCTTACCCTACACTGGGGCTGCGCCACCTCCCAGCTCCTTCAGGAAGCCCTGTGCACAGCCCCACCCACGCCACCTCCCATGCCAGCAGGCTGCAGCATCACAGCACCCACCCTTTCACTTCACAGGGCACTTGTCACCCCTGCCCAGGGGTGGGGTGCCCTGTCCAGGTCCAAGTCCTCCCCTTACTCACATCCTCCCCAGCCTTGCCCGGGCACGCTTCCCGGCTGTCAGATGGATTTGTTCGAAGCATCTTTCTCTGACACAATGATTCTCAATGGGGAGGGGGGTAAGTTTGCCCCTCAGGGGGGGCATTTGGCCATGTCTGGAGACTTCATTGGCCATCACAACTAGAGGGTGAGGGGTTTCTACATCATCTAGTGGGTTGGGGAGCTGCTCTACACCCCACAGGGCACCCGACAGTCTCCCACGATAAAAATGTCTCCAAGTCAAAATGTCCGTGATGCGGTGGCTTTCAAGGAGACACCTGTGAGCTCTGGGGTACCAGGAAATTCAGTCTCAGGCCACATAAATGAACCCCGGGCTGGCGTCCATGCCTTGCAGCCTCCGGCACCTGGAAGCGTGACTGCGCCTGAAGTGCAGCCCCTCACGCCCGCCCCTTGTCAGAGCATCCCGCGTCCCTGCGGGTTTGTATGAAGCAATTGACCTGTGACTAAGGCCAGCTGAGCAGGCCTTGTTCCTGCCGGGCACAGACAATACCCCATTAACTGTGAGGCCGGGTCCCCGCGGCCCGCTGCATAGACTGGAGAGGGAGAGAGGGAAACAGAGCAGGACCAGAGCAGTCCTGGGGGGCAGCGAGGGGGCCCCTGTTACTAATTGTTATAATTAGCACAACAGGAGCATCACTATCTCCTAGATGCCTGGCTCAGGGCTCAGGGGGCGGGGACTCGTGCTTTATTCTATCCTTAACAGAGGCCTCCTCCTGCCAACCTTGGGGATATAATTGGTTGTTCTCTCAAGTCACAGATGAGGAAACTGAGGCCGAGGAAAGCCAGGGATTTGCCCCAGGTGACCCAGTTGGTAGCTGGAGAAGTAGAGGCAGGAACTCAGACGATCTGAATTTGGGGTACCTCACTTCCTGCACCTTGATTCCAAAAAATTCCTGAACATCAGTTAGAATGGGCCTGTGTTCTTTGCATCTAAATCCGAGATCAGCAAACTTTTTCTGTAAAGGCTCAGATAGTAGATGTTTTTGGCTTTAAGGTCTACACAGCCTCATTCCCCACTCCTCCACGCTGTGGTTGCAGCAGAGAACCAGCCCCAGACAGCAAGGGAACTCGGAAGAATGTCCGGGTTCAATAAAGCCTTAAAGCCAACGAACGCGGAGGCGGCATCTGCTCCACCAATGTGGGTTGCTGACCGCTGGTCCAAGCAGGCCTGGGGCCCATGCTCAAGCACACCTGGTGGCTCAGGAGATATGTGGCCCTGCCCTCTGTCTAGCCAAAGCCTGGCGTGGCCCACCTGGCAGTGCCGTCCCCGCGCCGGCGCACTAGGCTCTGGTCACGGCTACTCACTGCAAAGCCCCGCGTCTCTCCCAGACAGCACAGGCTGACCGAGGAGACCTGGCTGCTCACCCGCGGGATATGAGATGTGTGCCCCATCTCCCCATTTCCCCCAAGTTCTAGCAGGAATAAACTTCAGGCCCACTATGGTAACTTCTGGGTTCTGCTCCCCTATTTGCTGCCTTCATTGCCCTGACCCTTCGTCCCCTGGTAGCACTGGCTAAAAGGCATTGCACTGGAATCCTGCTCTAGAATCCCAAACCAGGACATGTAAGGATCATCTGTGCTCCGCTCACTTGCCCTGTCCCACGCCCAAACTGCCAGCAGGTCGGCCCGGCCTCCAATACGCGTGGCGAATCCAGACCCTGCTTTCCACCGCCACTGCCTTCTCCCGGGGCCAAGCTCGGTCGTGTCTGCAGTCCCTCCACACACTGACCGAAGAAAACCAAATCAACCCACCCCTGCTCAAAATCCACCTAGGAGTTCCCATCACATCGAGAATAGAGAGCCAAGTTCCTCCCTCACCTGGCCTAGAAGCTCTCCTAGCTCTGGCTCTGGCCACGTCTCTGCCCTTCCCTTGCAGCACCCTCTCCCTCTGCTTCATCGCCGCCATCTCGTCACTGCTTTTTGAACATTGCACACACTCCTGTCTCAGGACCTCGGCTCAGGCTGTGCCACCGGCTTCACCTACTGTTCCCTGAACATCTGCGTGCTTCCTGCTCTCAACACACGATGGCTGAGGGCTTCGCTGTCTTGCCCTTCACCCTTCCCTGCCTTTGTCCTGCTTTGCTAACCTCTACTCACCTGCTTATCTGATTTTGCTTGGCCTCTCTCAGCTCGATGGCAACACGCTTTAGCCTGTGCCTGGCACGTACTGGTTATTCAACAGCACTGATGAGGGAACAAAACAAGGTGTTTAGCCTCCTGGTTCATGTTATGGTTTTGCCATGGATCAGCCATTTGACCTTGGCTCATTTCCCCTCCCATGCCTCAGCCTCTCATCTAAAAAATAGGAGTAAGCACAACAATAAATAACAATACCAATCTTATAGGGTGTTTGTGGGAATCAAGTGAGGTACATGAGTACAGTGTATGGCAGATGCTGACTTGCTCAATAAATAGCAGCTATGCTTATCATTGGGCCAACGAGGGGCCTTCAAATTCCCCATCTGTGAAATGGGGTTGTTGCAAGAATTAAATAAGATGATGAGTATGAATTACTTAGCTCCCAGTGAGCTTTTAAAAATTCATGATTATTTTTGAGAAACACACACACATATGTGAGTCCAAGAAATGCTATCAGTTCTGCCTTCCCAATACAGCACTCCATGGGCCTGGTGTGAACCAAAGACCTTGAAGTCATCGGCCAAAGGAGAGCTCCAGTTAGCCACTTCTGAGCTGAATCCAGCACATTCTTTCTCTTCCTGCCCACTCCGAAGTCCCTGGTCTCCAGCAGACAGGCAGCCTGGTGTCTGTAACACAGCCCCACGCGGGCACCAGAACCCCAGCCGCTTCCCCTCTGGAGCCCAGACCACCAGGCTGAGCAGCCAGCGTGCCTCTGTGTGATGTTGCTCCTTATTAGGCATCATTAGGTACACAGTAATTATAATAATTATGTGCACTGCTTAGGCGACCATCCTCAGTAACAACCACTGCTATTCAGAAGTCATAATTGCTGCATCGAGACTTAAAATGAAGGCTAATTCGATGTCAGTGACTCCCCCCAACTCACAGCCCCCTACATAATTTCAGCACCCAAAATGCCCCATGACCCCTGGCCACCCTTGATAGATCTGCAGAACCCAAAACAAAGAACTGGGTGCACAGGAAAGCATGGCTGGGCCTGTGGACTCAGAGAAAATGTGGGTGCTTGGAGTATGACATGTGGGATGCTGAATCATTTATAAATCTTTTCCACAGCAAGATTTGGCTGGGGAAACTGGCTGGGATTGGGAGACAGAGCTTGAATCCTGGTTGTGTCAGAGTCTTGTGATTGTGAGGGTCACCTCCTCCCCCATCTGCAAAGTTGAAGGATTGATGGAGAGGAAGTGCTTTGATGGCTTTCCTTCAGATGAGATGCAGGTGAGACGCAAGCAGAGCTGCCTTCACAAAGGTGAAACAAAAGGACCTGGAGACCATTGTCCTATCCTACCTGCTCACCACCTCCCAAGGTACCTCTGTCAACCTATAGGCCTGGCTCTCAAGTTTGGCCCCACAGAGAATCACCAGGACGATTTAAATACTGCTAATCCCCCTGATTCTACTCCTACAGTTCTGATTTCATTGGTTTGGGATGCAGTCTGGACACCAGGATTATTTTTATTTCTTTGGGGGATCCTGAAATATAGTCATATTTGAAAATTTCTGTTCTAGAGGCTTAGATCTGAACATTCAAAGGGTCTATGATTCTGCCCAGCCTGGGGCAGGGGCTCCCATTTTCCAAAATGAAAGTGTGAAATGTAATGTCCTCCAAGGGTCTCCCAGTTCTCAGGGTCCTTCAGACCCAGGTCGCTCCAGAGCTAGGAATGCATGAACCAGGAGGGAGAGCAAGGCTGTTGGTGTCCTTCTTTTTCCTTCCAAATGATATTTATGTTCACTCCTATATGCAGGTCTGTCCCCAGGGCTGCAGAATAGAAAACCTCAGAAGATGACAAAATACTCCCGACCCTCAAAGTACTTTAGAAACCAGCAGAAATGTATAGAAACTCACAGCAGACACTCCTGAGGACATCAGATATGGACTTCCCAAAGACTTTAAATCAACCGCCTTAAATAAGTTCAAGGACCTAAAGGAAACAAGTGGAAAAGTAACAAGTGGAAGCGAGGAACATAATAATTCAAGCAGAGACAATATTCATAAGGAGATTAAATTATTTTGAAAGGAATCAAAGAGAATTCTGAAGCTCAAAATTATAATAAGTGAAAGTAAAATTTTACCAGAGGTGTTCACCATCAGGATCGAGGAGGCAGAAGAAAGACTCAGTGCGGAGCAGTGAACTGAGATTGTCCAATCTGAGGGGCAGAAAGAAAAAGGAAGAAAAATGAGCAGAGATTAAGGCCCAAGGGACATCACCACGTATACCAACAGACACATAATGGGAGTTTCAGAAGGGAAACAGAGAAAGGAATTTGAACAAATAAAGGGGAAAACCTATCAAGATTTAATGAAGGACATGATGCTACACATCCAAGTATCTCAATGAGCCCAAGTAGTAAACTTCTAAAGGTTTGCCAAGACACATTATAATCAAATTGTCAAAAGAGAAAATGAATATTGAAAGCAGCAAAAAAGCATTGATTTGTCATCTACAAGAGATCCACAAGTAGATTAACAGGAGATGTTTCTCTGAAACCATGGAGGCCTGAAGGCAGCACAATAATTTACTTATAGTCTGAAAGAAAAAAGAACTGTCGACCAATAATTCTGTATCTGGAAAATTACTTTGAAAATTAAAGAAATAATTAAGATATTCTCAGATGAAGTTCGTCACAAGTAGACCAGCCCTATGAGAAGTTGTACTGGAGGTCTTTGAGGTTGAAATGAAAGCAGGCTAGACAGTAACTTGAACCATATGGAGAAAGAAAGAGCACCAATAAAAGTAACCTAGGGAAATATAAAGACTGGTACTATTGGAGAGAGAGAGAGAGAGGTCAAGATGCCTATGATTGTTGCTCTCTCTGTTTCCAGAACCCATAGACTCTACAAAGTGGTATCACACATTTCACTCAGATTTCTAAGAAGTAGAGACGATGAACTGTGTTGCATAGATGAAGCATTGACAATTAAACCAACATGCTATAGTCCAGGTATCTGAGAGCAGGTAAAAATAGCCATAGTAGTGGTAGTACCAATACTAATAATAATAACTACTTGGCAGTGAGTGATTAAAATATAGCCAGTCATGCATTATTTTATTTCATTCATTACCTATGCGGAGCTGGCTCATACCAGGTTGCAAGAATTAAAGTATTAAATGATAAAAAAAATTGCCGATTGTTAAACACAGCATTATTCACAATGAAATTATATAATTTACAATTAAATAAATTATATTACAGGCAAATATGATAATAACTAACACCCATCGGTTCCCAATTATTTTACTATTATCAGTGGCCCTGAGGTTATTTACACCTATTTTGTTCTTACAGTGGAAAACTATAAGACTGTGTGCTACTGCGACTCTCTCCCCCACCCAACTCCAGGTTCCCTAACATCATATGGGAGCCTGGAATCAGCCATGCTGGGAGCATTTATTCCATGGAAATCAGCAAACACTACACAGTCTAGACTTGAGAAACTGATAAAGAAAATGCAAATGATGCACATTTCAATTTAAAGGCATGCCATGTCTATAGCCACTACATTGCTAGTTGCACGAACATTGAGGAAATATTCTTCCAATATTCAAAACTGAACTCTGTTCGCAAAGTCAGTCATGTCATTCATTGATGAGTGAAGGTTGGATGTTTTAGTTGTTTCACATTTAGAGGCTATACTCATTCAGCATCAGCAGTCATGGGCTGTTCATGGACAGAATTGGCAAAACCCAAACAGAGTATTCTGCGAGAACCAACTGGCCATTTAAATTTTCAATAGAAAGCCCATCTCTTATTATTTGTAAACTGTGTGCAGTTCCTTCATATAAGCATGGGGATATAGATAGGTGTGGGTATCTCCTGCTCTCTGAAAGTTTGTCATACCACTTCACCATTATAAAAGACTTACATTACTACCTCTTTTTGTCCAAAGAATTCAGGGGGGAGGCCTCCCCTGTTGGCGCAGCGGTTGAGCGCTTAGCTGGGAGGCTGCCCGCAGCCTCTGCAGCACTGGTTCGTGATCCCGGGCTGCCAGCGAGGGTCCCACATGGCGCGCAGACCTCTCCTGCCGCCCGCTGCTCCCCTCAGCAGTGCATTTCGTCGGTCTGCCTGTTCTGATCCCTGCTCTGGCTCTGGCAAATCCTCTCACCCTCCTGCGCTTCTGACTGTACCCAGTGCTTGTATAAATAAATAAATAAATCTTTAAAAGAAAAAAAAAAATCAAAGGAGGATTTTGACTTTTTTGACAAAAAGTGAAAAATGTCAATAGTGTTCATTTTTAGTTTTGCACAGGACACCCTACAAATATTTCCCAGGGAAGTCATGTAAGTCTTACTGCACTTACCCAGGTTAGCAAGGAGTATCACCTACAGCCGGCTCTTGAACAACGAGTTTCAACTGCACGGGTCTGCACATGCACAGTTTCAAGAAAATATTGTATATCAGCTTCTCAGTAAATACGACAGGACTGTAGATGGTTTTTCTTATCCTTACAATTTTCTCATAACATTTTCTTTTCTCTAATTTATTTACGGTAAGAACAGAGGCAAAATACACAAGACATGGGTTGATGGGTGTTGTTCTTGGTAAGTCCAGTTAAGTTTCAGGGAGTCAAAAGTGATGTGTGGATTTAACTGCATGGAAATCAACACCCCTGGCCTCACACTGGTCAAGGGTCACCTGTTGTATATTTTCTCCAAATCAACCGAAACTCTTCCCCTAAGCCCCCCTCCAGCAGGCATGGCCAAAAAATCAGTCTCAGCTATTTTGGGTTCACCCAGAACCCCTGAAGATCCTTGCAGCCCAGTGAATGGGCCCTTGTGGCCCCTCATGGCCTCCCTGTAGCTTCAGGGGGGCCGCTTGGGGTGTGGCTTCCTTCACCAGACTCCTTCCCGGGCTCTGGGTTTGCAGGAAAGCAGGGTGCCCCGGCCACGCATGCACTCGGTGACACCCTGGCACATGCCAGAGACTCTCACTCTGACCAGGCAGAGAGACGCGCTGCAGCCGCATCCCCACCCAAGGGACCCCAGGCCCTTGCATTGGGCACGGGCGCACAGATGAGGACCTGGACCTGCGGGGCTCGGGTGCTCCAGGCCATGGTGCCCACGCGTGTGTGGACACTCCCAGAGACGCGCCCCCACGACGCGGGCACAGCCTCGCTCAGCCTTGCACGACCCCCTGCACAGCCACCTGCCCACACCCGCGCCCGCGCCCAGGGGCCGCCCTGGTGCTCAAGGCGCACATGCGTTGGCACACCCAGGCCCCACAGGCTGCGCACGCGAGCAGAGGCGTGTCCTGCTCCCTGTGCACGCCCGCAGCTCCCGCAGGAGCCGTTCCCTGGTCCATGCTGCCACACCGTGGAGAGGCGCGCGCTCCTCGGCGCCCCCTCCCCCGACAGGGCCGGCCCCACGGAGGAAAAGACAAAAATATGGATGGGGCGGGTGCCGTGGGTAGCGCGGAAGGGAAGGGGCAGAGATGCAATAATAATACTGCTGGGTTTGTTCATTTCGGTGATAATTAGCGGTGCGTTCGCGCTGCCTCGCCGGCCGCTCCCGGCTGATCCCGCGTGATGGATGCCTGGTGGTGCTGAATGCAAATTAGCATAATTTCATTACCGAGGGACCCGTGAAAAGGTTCAATTATAGAGCAATCTCATTAATACCAGGGCTTGTTAAACTAATAGAAAGAGACAGGCCCCGCAGCTCCGAGAGGTAGACATGTGCTGGGAATGCAATTAATGCAGAAGCCCCTGTACCTGGGCCACGCCTGGCTCCCCAGGACCTCCCCCGGGGACCTGCGGCAACCCTGCAGACTCAGGCTCTTGGGGTGACAGAGACTCCCACGGAAGCGGCCCAGAGTCCAATAAACAGGTGCCCACAGACAGCAGAGCCACCAGGCTGGAGGGGCCCCCGCTAATGTCGTCCAAGCGTACAGGTGAGGAGGCTGAGGCCCACGGAGGGAAAGGGACTCGGCCAAGGTCGGTGGCCACAAACAGGCAGCGTGGCAGCAGCGGGGACGTTCAGGTGGGGAGGCGGTGCTCACCCCTGCTCTGGGGCTGCCCTCACGACGACCACTCGGGGTCCTCACACTGTGACTCAGTTCTCCCAGGACAGAGGGTGCACATTCGTCCATTCAGCATCCCTAAGCGTCCCCGTGAGCAAAGGCACCAGATAGGCCCTTCCACGCCCTGGAGCCAGCCACCTCGGCCTCCTGGGGGGCTCCCTCAGCGGGCCCTGGGGGAGAGCCTTGACCATTTTGGGAAGCAGAAAACACACGATTCCCTCCACCCCACTTCCGCCAACCTCTGCCCACCCAATACACCAGGCTTAACGCACAGATCCCGCGGGGAGGAGACTTCCGTTCTCCCCGGGCCCCCAGGGACTGGCTCACGGGGCCGACACATTCCTCCTTCAGCGTGAGGAGTTTTCTTAGGGGTGCCACACTCACCCCCTAATCTGACTTCAGCAAAAAGAGGTCATGCTTGGCACTCAACCTCAACGCCCTCCCCAAAGCGCCCTCTGCAATGACTTCATGCGCCAGCAGCCTCGCTGCCCTGGGATTGTACACACACTGACTTGGGTCATATGAATTTGCTGTATTTTTTATCACCTCTGTAATATTTGATTTTTTCTGCAGTTGTAAGTAAAACAGCACAAGTCCCAAAATACCCCCAAGCTGGAGAATGACTCACACTGTATATTACTGAACACATAAAAATATGCAGTGACTCAGAAGGGCCCAGCAGAAGTGACAAACCCCCCACAAAAGGCCCCATTGTTCATATTTCAAGGTGAGGGAGGGCAGGGAGCTAAGCCATCGCGCAGCCTCAGGGGAGGACCCGGCTTCGGCCGCAGACACTCGTCAAACTGCCCATCAGCCCTGGCGTGTTTGGGCCCCTCTTTTTCTGATACGAGGAAGCCAAATAATTTCCTAAGAAGGGAGAGGCTGCCGGAGACCCTCCTCTCCATTGCAAAGCGCTGCTGGGGGAGACGTGGGGCCACCGGGCTCAGAGCAGCTGGAGGCCCAGAGTCAGGCCCAGGGCTCTGGCGAGGCTGGCCCTCCCCTTGCAGGGATGTGGCAGAGCCTGGGATGGGAACCCAAGAGGAAGGATGAGGCTGGGGAAGGAGCCCAAGGCCTGGTGGCTACCACAGTGGTCACCAGCTAGCCCCCTGGGCACCGGTCACACACCCGAGGGGGCGTCAGGACAGGGTGGGTGTGGGGCAGTGGGAAGGCAGGAGCCTAGAGATCCCCCCACCGCCAAGAAGGGCTCTGGGAGTTGCAGGAGGGGCTTCGGCCTTGTGGGCCCGGAGAACAGAGGGCAGTGGAGCCCTGGCAGTTAGAAAGGCAGCAGTGGAAATTAACAGTGGGGCTGCGGTGAGTGGAGGTGGCGAGAGCGTGACGCAATCATCGATCATCGCAGAAGGTCAATAGATAACATCTAAAACCGCTGAGTCAGGAAATCGCGGCAGGACACGTGACTTAGAGGTGAGGGGCAGGCTGGGCAGGGGAGGAGGCTGGCCTGGCGTTGGGAGCTACACAACACTTGTTAATTTTTTTATTAAAAACAGGGCCTCCCTGGTGGTGCAGGGGTTAAGTCTCAGCACTATCAAGCTATCTGCAGCCACTGCAGCATGAGTTCGAGCCCCAGCCAGGGAGCTACCCACAGGGCGCAGCAGACCTCTCCTGTCTCCCCCCTGCTCCCCTCAGCAGTGGATTTCAGTAGATCCACCTGTTCTGTTCCCCACCCTGTCTCTGGTGAATCCTCTCACCCCCTGCACCTCTGGCCTGTACCCTAGTTCTGGTATGCATAAATAAATAAAATTAATCTTTAAACATATATATTGTATTAAAAACTGGTTGCTTATTCCCCTGATCACACCTCTACTTCAGCCATCCCCAACACCCAGAATGGTAAGAAGTCAGCCTGAGCACCCCGATGAGAGGGGTGTTGCCTGTGCGGGAGTGGGGGTGTGGGTACCTCGGGGCACCTGCTCCCAGCACCCTGTACATCACTCTGCTGTGAGACAGCACCCGGCCTCCTTCCAGTCTGGGCCCCAGGTTTTCTCACCTGCGTGGCTGGAAGTGTCAATACCAGCCTTTCCCGCCGACGGTCTGACATGTGGCAGTGATGAAGTTTAAAGTCAAAAGACCCAGATTCTAGCCCTGATATGCCGCTTCCTAGCCATGTGCCTTAAACAAGTCCCTCGCCCTCCCTGCATGCATTTTCCTCCTCTCTAAACTGGTCAGCAGACTGTATGGGGCGTCGTGGGAAGCCTGCGGCACATCCGGGGGGTGCTGCAGTCCGGTGCTCAGATCTCAGGCCCCTGCCTGGCACCTGCACCTCTGCCTCCCCGCTCCCCTGCCTCCTTAATCATCCCCGTCCTCTCATCAGCTCCCCTACTTTGGGGGACACAAGTCATTTAGTCTTGCATGTGAAGACCAGGGCTGGAGAGAGGCACATCCAGGCAGGCGAGGACAGGTAGGAGGGCGGTGGGTTGGGGGTGGGTGGAGTGCCGTGGGTGCCTCTGGGTTAGTCAGGGCCCTGGAGGCTGAATCGCAGGCCCCGTTCAGCTTGGCCCAGTGATTTAATGGGGAGCCCAAACATCTCCAGGCAAAGCTGCATCCAGAGGCCCCGTGAATCAAAACCTCTCTCCTCCAGGCCCCGCTCATCTCTGCCTGAGCGCTGCTATCAAGCAGGCTTGTTTCAGGCGGGAGGAAAGTCTTGCCTGGTCTCACGTCCAGCTCCCGACTCCACAAGGCCCCTCTCTCCCAACGCCGTGACAAGCCTCCCGAAACACTCAGCCCTCCTGAGCCACATGCCCGGTTCTGGACAAAGGGCTGCGTGCAGGAGCGCGAGGCCTCCCGATGGGCAGGCTGGAATCCCAGGATCTGCGGAGCCGAGTCCGGACCCTTGCTTAGCTGTCCCAGAGGCAGTGCCCAAAGCAGACAAGAGCGGCCGGGTGCCGAGCACCTTGCAGGCCACTTTCACTGCTGAGGGTCACCTGGAGAGGGGTTGGGGGTCGGGGGGCGGACAGACTCGTGTCAGATGCTCCAAGAAGACCCTGACCACCACCTCCCCTCCTCCCCTGACCAGGAACTGCAGCTCCTCCTGCCCTCGACCCAGAGTGGGCATTTGCCCTCTGCTAGGCTCTTTAGCGACGCAATCTCCTTTGATGATTCTAAGCTGGGCTTAGTCAACCCACTTTGCAGATAAGAAAATCAAGTCTCCAGAGATATCGCTCCAAAGCTCTGAAGGCGACTCTCTTCAGGAGGCCTCTTTTGGTGCCTCAGCTTCTCCATCTGTGAAAGGGGCTCAGACCTGGGGTTGTGATACAGTAACACACGAGGGCAGGGGAGGGGATGAGAGTCAGGGCCACAGAACCAGAGATTTGCAAAGAAGAGAGAAGCGCGTGGAAGGACTGGGTGGAGGTACCCCTGCTGCCATCTCCAGAGAGTAGGGGAGGAATCTCCCAGCTGAACAGCAGAGGGAGGAACCCCAAGTGTGGGTCTCAGCAGCCCCCCTCATGTGCGAGCCTCTCTGGCCCACTGCCCACCCAGCCGTCAGCAGATTGCTGTGGGAAACTCAGAGCGCTTTCTCCCTTCCAGAACAGATGAAAAGGGAGAGAAGAGGCAGGTGGAGTTGCTTGGAAATAAAGATGTGTCTTCAAACCAGAGGGGTCCAAGCTCAGCTGCCGCCTCTTCCTCCGAGAGGGCGGCTCCAGAACTGAAAGGCTGTTCCATCCCCTGCTCTCACACCTTCCATAGCTCCCCAGTGCCCAGCCGACCTCCAAGGCCCTCCACCGCTTCTCCCTAATGCCCTGCCTCTACCTCCACCCCACTGCCGGCCAAATCACCCACACCTGCCCTGTCACCACGAGCGAGATGGCCTCCAGGCCTCTCATCCAGCTCGTGTCCCAAACATACAACAGCCTTCCCCCCACTGCACCCCAAATCTGGTCCGTCCTTGAAAGCCTGACTCAAGTGTGGGGCTGCCGGGGGCCTCTCCTCGCAGCCCCCTGCTCCTCTCCCAGCCCCTCCCAGGACACGTTCTTTCCCAGCCTGGTTCCCATCGCCCGCCCAGCGGCTCCCCGAGCCTGGCTGTTACCGGCGCTATCCAGGCCTCCGTCTGTGCCTCGGCTTCCCCTGAAGTTTCATTTCCATGTCCACCTGCCGATGGGAGTCATGGCAGGATCTTCATCATGGGGTGGTGGTGAGGCTTCAAATGGGATAATGCAGGGAAAACGCTTAGGACGTTGTAAGAACGTCATAAACACGACCCCGTCGCTGCTGCTGCTGCTGCTGCTGCTGCTGTCCACCACGGCTGAAGGCCGGCTGTCTCCAAATAGTTCCTGTTGCACAGCCCTTGAAGAACCTTGTCGCTTCCCTTTAAGGGCTGGAGGAGATAAAAGCGACACCATCTGACTGCTGAGGGTGGGGCAGAGAGAGCTCCCTCTCTCCCTCTCTCCCTCTCTCCCTCTCTCCCTCTCTCCCTCTCTCCCCCGAGTCAAGCATGAGCGGCCTGGAAATGGGGGAAGAGGACCACAAGCCGAGGAGTGCAGGCTGCCTCTGGCGCTGACAGCCCCAGCACAGAAACGGGACCTCAGTCCTACCATCACCAGGGGCTGAACTCCCGCCACCTGAACGCCCACGCGTGCTAGAGAAAACAGCCCCCCGGGAGACTCCAGCCACGTGGCCCTTCAGGTCAGACACACATGCACCCGCAGGACTTCCGACCCCTAAGTACCGCGAGAGAACACGCGGGTGTGTGTCCAGGTCTGGGGCGTGATGAGTGGTGACCACAACAGGAGACAGCACAGCAGCCTTCCTCTGAGCCCAGGCTCGCCCCGTCCTGCCCACGGAGGCTGCAAGCTAATGTCAAGCCACATTTGGGGTGCTTTGTTTATATGCACTCTCATAAATGGGACAGGCACACCCACAAATCCTTGCCCAGAGGGATGGGCTGTCCTCTCTGAACTCAGTGGCCTTGGTCCCTTCAGCTGCAACGTGAGAATTGCGTTAATGCAGAGGCAGCTACTTTGTGTCGCCATAAAAAATGCCCAGGCCGTTCTTACCTGCAGCTGTGATGAGCGGTTTGCATCGTGCGAAACCATTCCTCTGCAGTTAAAACTCTGCGTGTGCCACAATGAGATGCCACCTCACACCCCTTAGAATGGCTATTATCACAAGGATGGAAAGAAAGGGCAGCCAGGGTATGGAGAAGCCAGATGCCAGTGCATTGCAGGGGGACCTCCCTGCAATTGCTGGGGTGCCTCCCAGCGTAAACTAGCAGGTGCTTCCCCCACAGGCAAAGCAAAGAATCACCTTGTGATTCATCCATCCACTTCCGGATGAACCCCAAGGAGTGGAAAGCAGGATCTGAACAGATACTCTCAGACCCACATTCATGCTGTGGTTCAAGGGGTTAAAACATGGGAGCAGCCCAGACACGCATGGGTCAGATGGATGAACAAGGTGTGGTCTACGTACCCCGTGGAGTGTCCTTCAGCTTAGAACAGGAAGGACATTCTGGCACCAGCCACAACATGGATGAACCTCAAAAACATTATGCAAAGTAAAATAATGACAAAGGGCAAGTGCTTTAGGTGAGGTGCCCAGAGCCGCCAGGTCTCCACCACCGGGGCAGGAAGTAGAATGGGGTTGCCAGGGACAGGAAGGGCAAACCGGGAGTTAGTGTTTCGTGCGTGGGGAGAGAATTTCAGTTTTACAAGATGAAAAATGCTTTGTGGATGGCTGGTGTGGTGGTGGCTTGACAGTGTGAACCTACTTAGTGCCACGGACCTGAAAATGGTGGATTTTATGTCAGGTATGGTCCACCAGTTTTTTTTAAATCCTATATGTGAGTTATTTCAGACTTTTTTGGAGTTCAGACCAGCAACAACCATTATAATGTAAAAATAAACAGATCTTTGCCCTGGCGCGCTCTCTCCTGGAAATGCATCATATAAAAATAAAAACACTGGTACCTAAGACCACAGATGTGCTCGTCACATAGTTATTCATTCTGACAAGACACCAGGAGTCCATCAAAAGGCAAGGGGCAGCTAATAACCACACCGTGCGGTCATTTAAAAAAAATTAGAGCTATGTCAGAGTTAGAGATTTCCTCAAGTGGTTAATGAGTAAGAAAAGCAAAGAGCAGGGAACTATGTGTAAAGTGATCCCATATTTGCAAAATAAAGAATAACCTAAAAACTCCAAATCCATACAGCTATGTAAATATTTACATGTATGAAATAAAAATAATTTAGAATGTAAAAAAGTATGTATGATTTTTAGATACATATTTACATAAAGAAAAGTTTAAAATGATCTGTCAAGAATATTAACCACCAAAATAGTTCATAGCATGGTCTCTGGGGGTTCGGAGAGATGGAGTGGTTAAATAGGCATTCACTTATTTGTAATGCCTTCTTTCTTTTTTTTCTAAGATTTATTTTTCTTTATTTATGCATACAAGAACTGGGATTTAGGCCAGAGGGGTGGGGGTGTGAGAGGATCCACCAGAGACAGAGTGGGGAGCAGAACAGGCAGATCGACTGAAATCCACTGCTGAGGGGAGCAGCGGGGAGACAGGAGAGGGCAGCCGTGCCATGTGGGTAGCTCCCTGGCCGGGGTTGAAATTCATGCCAAAGTGGCTGCCATAGTTTGATAATGCTGAGACTTAAGCCCTGTTCCACGAGGGAGGCCCCTGTAATGCCTTATTTCTTTGAGGAAAATAAACTGGAAGCGAAAATGAGAAAGGGTAGCAACTAAGTGGTGGGAGTAGGGATGTTTGTTACATTATTCATTGAAATCAAAATACGAAAGTGAAAAAACTCTGTCCATACAGCCTGCTCTATCACAATACTGGAGACTTGGTGATTTAGAAACAACAAAAATGTTTATTCTCACAGGTCTGGAGACTGGAAAGTCTGAGACCAAGGCGCCAGCAAGTTGGCTCTGCGCTGAGGCCCACTTGCTGGTACAGAGCACTTGCTTCTGTAACCCCACCTGGAGGAAGGGGTGTAAGTGCTCTGGGGCCTCTTTCAAGGGCTAACTCCACTTAGGAGAGCTCCACCCTCATCACCTAGTCACCCTCCAAAGGCCCCACCTCCTAATACCATCACACTCAGGCTTGGGATTCTATGTATGAATTCCGGGGGACAGAAACATTGAGTCCATCGCATATTCGTGATGTAATGAGATGCCACCAAAGCATCGATTCTGTGCTCAGCCATTAAAAAAAAAAAAAAAGAAAAGAAATCTTGCTATTTTTGACACCATGGATGAACTTGGAGGGAATTATTTCATTTCTAAATGAAATAAGTAAAAAGGAGAAAGATAAAAGCATATGATTTCACTCATTTGTGGGACAGAGAGAAAAGCAAGAGCAACTGAACAACAAAAACCCAAACAGGCCCTCCAACGCTGACAACAAAATGGCGGTCGCCAGAGAGAAAGGAGGAGATTGTTTGCTGGTGGGCGGTGCTGGGTATGGTGTGCAAGAGAGTTGCCCATGTGAGAAACTGCACACACCTTTGTGAACTAATGTCACCTCAGTAAAGAGAACACACACAGACAGGAGGGGAGGAAGGTGAGGAGGCCGGGGGAGGACACATCTGTTCTGGGAACTGTCTGTGAATCTACCAGGCTGTTCCCCATCTGTACGATGGCATAAATAATAACACTCATGGCCAGTTGTTGGGTCAAATGAAATGAGAGAGCCCAGTAGAAGGGCCCAGCACTCAACCAGAGTCAGTGGGTCCGTCTTTCTAGGCAATTGTGTAGGTGTTTGCAAAGACGTTTTGGTAACCCTGCTGGGGACGGCTAATAGTTTGGCTCAAGTCACGATGACAAAGGGGGTGGTGACTGATCTAAAGGGGGATTTTCAGAAGACTAGAGGCAGAAGGAACATCAAGGAAAAAATCTCTAATGAAAATCTCTTATGACTAAATCTCTTATGAACATGGATGTAAAAATTCTCAACAAAAATATTAGTAAATTGAAGATAACAATGTGTATGTAACCAAGTGGAATTTATCCCAGGAATGCAAGTTTGGTTGGCATCTGAAAATCAATTAATACATCAAATCAACAGAATAAAAAACAAAACTCACACGATCATTTCGAGTGATAGAGAGTAAACATTTGGTGATATTCAACAGCCTGATACAATAAAAACTCATGACAAACTAGGAATAGAAGGGAAATTTCTCCACCTGTTAAAGGGCATATATAAAACAGCCATTGCTAGCATCATAAATAATGGTGAAAGCTTGGATGTCATCTTCCTAAGATCAAGAACAAGTGTTCCTGCCACTTTATTCAAAACTGTATGTACTGGAGGTTCTAGACAAGACCTAAAAGAATCTAGACTGGGAAGAAAGGAATAAAACTATCTCTATTCATGGGCCTCCCCGGTGGCGCAGCGGTTGAGCGCTGGGTTGCGAAGCTGCCCGCGGCCTCTGAGGCGCCGGTTCGATCCCCGGCTGCTCCCCGGCCACCGGAGGAGGGTCCCACCAGGTGCGCAGACCTCTCCTGCCGCCCGCTGCTCCCCTCAGCAGTGTCCTTCGGTCCTTCTGCCTGCTCTGCTCCCTGCTCTGGCTCTGGTGAATCCTCTCACCCTCACGCGCTTCTGACTGTACCCAGTGCTTGTATTAACAAAAAACAAACAAACAAATAAATAAAATAAAAACATGCCTCTATAAAAAAAAAAATAAAAAAAATAAATAAAACTATCTCTATTCACATGTGACCTGGTCGTGCATATGAAAAACCCTAAGGAATCCACTAAAATGCTATCAGAACTAAAAAAGGAGTTCAGCAAGGTTGCAAGTCACAAGCTCTGCATATAAAAATCAAGTGTCCTGCTAGCTACTTGCCATGAACCATCAAAAATGAAATTTTTAAAGCAACTATATTAAGAATAGCATTAAAAAGAATAAAGTAGGAATAAACTTAGAAGACGGGCAAGATTTGCATTCTGAAAGCTATAAAACTTTGGTGAAAGAACTTAAAGAAGACTGGCGTGGAGGAAGACCTGGCCTGACTTGTTTCGAAACAATCTACCTGGGTGTTAAGTGGATTGAGGGGTGTTAAGGGCACAAGCTGGGAGACCCATTCACAAAGATGACCCGTCCCTTCAAGCTCATTCTGGGCCAGCCCCCTCCTGCCTCTCTACCTGGGGGCTCTGAAGCCAGCGCTGGATGCAGGAGGAGGTGCTGGGAACTGGCCCCCCCAAAAAGCAGCCCTCAGCAGTGGGAAATGAGGCTGCAGATGGACCATGCCCGCTTCCTCATCTGCGGGGAGGGAAATCCCAGGCCCGTGCTGGCCCCACAGCCTCGCCCCTGCCCTGCGGTGCTGTCCATGAAGGTGGCTGCTTGGGGATGCCTCTCCCCATCCTTCCTCCCTCCCTCCCCTACCACTGCTTCCTGGGGTCACTGCCACAGAGGCCACCGGCCTCAAACCCCGTTCTCAGATGTGCCTGGAGGAGAACCTTCACCAAGACCGACAGATTAAGAACGTGGTGAAATTGGAAGGGGTCTGGGGGCGCAGCTGGTGGTAAGCAGGGGTCAGATTCTGGCTGCTTTGGGGAGGGACTGAGACAAACAGGTGTGGGTCTCAGGCTCCAAGCACCTGTATCTGCCACTGTCCCCCAAGATAGGCGCCCAGGCCTGAGGGGGGTTCAGCCTCCTGGGGACCAGGAAGGGGGAGCGTGGCCTGGCCACGGGCCCCGGGTGTCCCTCTGCCAGCGCGTGTCCTGCGGGGCGGAGCGGTGGAGGCTGCGGGAGTTAATGAGGTCCCAGGCTGACGCGCAGCGACTGAAAATGACAAACGGAAGGCATTACAGACCGTTCCCACAATTACTATCAGTTGGCTGTAATATAAATATGCAAATTCCCTGGGCTTGAACTTTAACACCCTCTGTAGAGACCATTCATCTCTTTAAAGTATTAATTTAAGTTGTAAAAGGGCCCATACATCACCGCATGTCATTTTGAAAACAAATATTAATCAATTTTACCCTCGGAATTGCTAGGCGGAGGCGGCCCCCATTACTGCGGAACAAGCAGGCAGTGGGGAGAGATTTACATATTCATCCGAGCTTAAGGAAGCCCGTGATAATGCAAGTACAACCCCGAAACTTGGGCCTCCAGACCTTATCTGCGCGCCCCGCGCGCCAGCGCCCTGCTTGGGCATTCCTGCCGCGCCGCCATGCAAATGAGGCTACTGCTGCTATCTGGATAACCTTGAAGGCCAGGACAGTAGGCAGAGGCCTGCTCCCAACTTCTCTCCTCCAGGAGATGATGGTGTATTGGGAAAGGTTGGGCTGGGCCTCCCTGAACAATGGAGAGACAGCTCCAGCCAAGGGGTGCTGCGCAGGAAGGGCTGGTGACTGAGCTAAGTTGTGTTTCCCCAGCCTTCAGAGCCAGGCAACAAGAGGAGCTTTGCCTGTCTTCTGCCTGGGGGGCATTGGAGGTGCTGGTCCTGCCAGTCCTCTCGGGCGAAGTCCAAGGAGGGTTTTGGCATCCCAGGACCCGGAGCTTACCAACTGACTCTCCATTTATACCCCACATAAGTTTGTGGATTGATTTAGTGTCATCTGAGAAACGGGCCTAGTTGTTAAAAATAACTAGTGATTAAAGACTCATACAGTCCTTGTCGGGTGTAGAAATTCTCTATGAAACACAGCTAGCCAGAACTAGTGCTCAAATTGCATTTTGAACAAACATCCCAGCTATGGCCTGTACTAGTCATTTTCCCCTCCTTGCCAGCCCTTCCTTTTGAATTCTCCTGCCTTGCATATGAACCCTGCCGACTTCCTGGGTCTAAATCTAACACTCTCCTGCCACCTGCATGAAAATCCACCACTTATTCTCCAAAAAATAGGACCACCACAAAGTCCCTGGAAAGAAATGCCCAGTGGAAGTTTAGTGGGCCCCAGGCTACCAGGCTGAGGCATCCCAGGGAGATACCAGACAGCCTCTTGAAGCTGGGGGCCCGCCTTGAGCACCAGGCTGCTGCTGTTTCCTGGTCAAGCCAGCGGAGGGGAACTTGCACCTCAACAGGTGTCCCCAGGTGGCCCACACACAGCTGTGGGCCCCACTGCACTGTAGGCGTATGCATGCATGCTTTTGCGCAGAGTACACCTCCACATCACACCCCAGAAAGCCCCCCTCCCTTCATCTGCACGCCTGCACGACTGGCCTCCCAATGGACTCGCTGGGTGGGGTGCACACAGCCAGGGTGCCTCCTGAGAATGTCACCTGAGCAGTGAACGTCATCTACCACCTCCTGAAACACTGGGTGTCTGCCAGGGTCACCACGTGCAGGGAGAGCTGCAGATGCTGGCCAGAGTGCAGGACAGGAACACCTCCAAATCCTCTCACGCCCACCCCGCCCCACCCAAGTGCCAGAGCAAGAGAAATTTTTTTCTAAGCCTGGGTCAAATTCAATATCACTCAGGGATATGGCGAAAGTCGCACCCACGGGTGTGTCTGAGCCACACCGTGCGTGTGTGCGCCTGCATGGCCAATCACCTGTGAGCACGGGCACACCCACACGTGTGGCCATGTGCATCTGCACAGTGCATTGGTCCATGTGAAAGTGTGTTCATTCATACACATGTGCTGGGCCCCAGGTAAGTACTGCATGGGCTGAGATGTGTGCCGTGTGCAGGTAAGTGTACGTGGGTCTGTGAGAGTGTGTGTAAAGAATGACAACCAGGGATGACAGGAAAAAATTAAAGTCAGTGGCGGGCAGGGGAGAAATCCATGTTCAATTAGCCTATATTCAAATTTAAATTTTTAATTCACTGAAAAGTTCCCCCACAGACGTCTAGCAAGGATCTGATACGTTTCCAGCAGACGCACAGTCAGGAGGTCCTCAGGCTGAGTTATGGGCTGTGGAGCAGGGAGCAGGGAGCTCACGTTTTCACGATGTTCATTATACGCAGGTGGAGAGCAGGCTGTGAGTGGGGCATGTTGTGACGCAGTCAGGGAATCGCAAGCCACGTGCTTTGATTCTGTCTTAGAACTTAGAAAGTAACATGGTTATTCTTATACTTAAAGAAATCCCATGATTTGTGATAGCACAGAGATGGAAAATTCTAGAAAACAGGTAGGTTTGTTCAAAAGAACAGCATAGATTTTTTTTTTTTTCTAAATAGAACATTATAATGAATCGACTTTTGCCTGGAAACTATCTTCAGCACAAAACAAATTTCCCACACAGGCTGACTCCCTTGTCAGATTTCCAAGTTGCTGGCAGCAAATCACATGACTGGCAAAGCAGTAAGGAGAGCGAGCTTGGGCAGGTTACTTACTGTACTTCTACTTCCTCACCTGTGAAACAGAGATAACATCAGTACCTGTTTTATGGCATTGTCATGAGGCTAAAAACTGTCCCAAACAGCCCCTGGTTCTTGATAAACACTCAGTGATGCCAGCCATCATTAGTCACCATCATCATAATTAATCAAAACCAGCAGAGATTTTAGTTATCAACAGTGGGGTTCTTTAGATCTTTTAATTCATGCCAACCCTAAAAATTAAAGCAGTTGGTATAAAATTCAGAGTTCCAGTTTCTCTTTAAAAATCCAACCTCTGGGTCTGCTAGGCCTGCATCTACCCATAGCAACCTCCACCAGCAGGTGAGCAGTAGCAGCACCCTCCAGTTTGCCGTAGTCCCCACCCAACCCACTTGCTCATCACTATTGCTGACTGGCCCAGTGTGAATCTGAGTGTGAGATCTTCAACATCCTGCTCACTCCCCTCAGTAAAGAGAAAGAAAACGGATGCCCAAAGAGGGGTTTGAGGCCCTCCACCTATTAAATTTCCACATCCCCTTCCCAGTAAATTCGTTTGGGCTGTTCCAACTTCTCAAGGCTCAAAAGATCGATTCCCTCCCTTACTCAGTATGATGGGATTTGCCAAGATGGACGGGCGCATTCGTTCAGGGTGGAGTGGGGTTGTTTTGGGAGCATGTGGCCCATCTGGTGTTTGATGTTGTAGCCTCTCTTCCCAGGTCTTTTACAGTTAACGTATTACCAATATTAAGTAGATCTATCAGACAATTACCTAAGGGAGCTCAGCTGCTACCATAAAGCCAATGAAGTTATGACAGCAGGGCCCGGGAGGAATCAAAGCTGAGTAAAACCTGTCGAGGCTGCTGACAAATGATGATAAAGTGATCGCTCATGCCAGCGCTCGATGAAAATTGACAAGGTGAGCCTCCCCACCTAATGAACAGATGCAACCCTTGCTCCCGATGAAATGCACAGCAAGTTTAGTCTCAATAAACATCAAAATAAATTTGTTCCCACGTTTAGCAAGGGCACGGACACGTGGGCAGCGCCACGGCCTTCACGGAAGACACCCCAGAGCACCGTGTGGGTAGATGGGAAGGTGCCCGGGGCCTCCCCGTAGACAGCACCCCCTCGTACCTGCCGGAAAATACCTCCATTGTCTGGTCATCCTGCTCTCAGATCAGAAACTGAGGCTCAGATGACACCTACGTCAGAGGGACGCAGTCTCCTCAGAGAGCGATTGTCTCCGTGCTCCTATTAAGTGTGCACGGCTCGGGGTTCTTATAAAGTAACGTCAGTTATAGAACAATACCAGCCTGCCAGACAAGACACATTAGAGGAACAAGGCGGGCGGCATGGGGGTGGGAGAGACACCCCCCCAGCAACCCTCGGAATACAATGCACCAGCTGCACATTAATAAATATGTAATGTTTGATTAGAAATATGTATAGTATTTTTCCCTCCCAAATGCCGGCTCGCCCTCAGGCGGAAGAAGGGATCTGGCCCGCACTGACGGGTTTCTTTCTTGCTTGCTTTGAAAATACAAACTCAAATGTTTTCCTGTCCCAGCTGTTTCCCATTGTTGCTGTTTATCAGCTTGAAGGATGAACAGTGGAATAAAAAAACACGCTTGCATTTCAAATGTGCCAGTCAGTCACTCCATTGTTCAAAGAAGAAAGCTTAATTGTCTGTGCTGGCAAACTTCTTTTTGGTGAATGTCCAGGTTTTAAGAAAAGCTATTCAGCTGTGCAATTTGTTTAATACATGCAGAGAAAAGCTTATAAAATCACACGTTTGCGGAGAAAAAAATTAAATAAGGGGAAAAGAAGAATTTTGGAGAAGAACAAGTCACACACTGAAGTCCTCCAACTTGCCCGCACGGGGCTGGGGCTTCCCTCCTCTGCGCGGTGCCGGCTGTGGAGAGCCCCGGGGGTGCAGAAACAGCCCCCTCCTCGCCGCAGCGTAGGGTGGGACTGCGTTGTCCTAACCCTGCTTTCCCTGCTGGTTCCAGCAACTTCTGTTAGAACTGCTCCTGCTTTCTAGGAGCGAGGCACAGGCGCAGGCAGAAGTGCTCGGGACTTCTCTGGAATGCTTATTCTGGAGATTTCAAGCAACAGTGAGAAACAGTTCCTAAGGTTGAGGTTAGACACGCCCCAGGACCAGACCTTGTCAGCACGGCTTGCTAGACCCTGTCTGGTGGGCTCACAGGGGTAAACCTGGGTGCCTCCCTCCCCCAGACACCCACTTAGTGGGGGCAAGCGGAGCTGTGGTTGCCTGCTTAGCCTGTGGGCAGAACCCTGCCATGTACAGGGAACTCGGTCTCCTGTCTGGGCTGCTGTGCCCGGGTCACTTTCCGGGGGCACAGCCCCAAGAGGCGGCCACGTGGAAGGAAATGCCAGGGACGGAAGATCACCCAGTATCAATGGGGGACCTCAGCGTCCCTCACAGATCCAAGTCACCTGCCTGAGATGAAGGTGACTGACAGGCCCTTACCTGTGAGCTGAAGAAGGAAGAGAAATTGGAGCTGATGGAGTTGAGGGGACACCAGGAGACTGGGGGGAAGGATCCCAAAGTGGAGTGGAGATAAGAGTCAGAACCAATTGAACCAGAGGTGACATCATTACTCACCCCAACCTCTCTACCCAGCGCTGCCGTCAGCACTGTTTTTCTTTTCTTGAAAAGAACACTGCAGCCGTGAGCATCCCGGCCCAGACCATGCCAACATCCCCGAGTTTTTGAACATCCACCCTCCTGTGTCACTCACAGTCACTCCATGAGATTGATGTCACCAGTACCTCCGAACGGAGAGAATGAGAGACTCTGGTTTGAAACGGGGGAAAAGTTTCCAGTGTCCCCTTGCTTCCAAGTGGCAGCATGTGGCTGGAACCCAGAGACCCACAGGTGGGGAAGGCTAAGCAGAGCCTGCCCGAGTATCCAGGTTCTAGACCAACACCCACCTCAGAGTGGCTCGGAACTGGCCGGGACAGCCCCTGCCAGCCAGACGTCCTTTCGGAGGACAAACCAGCCGGCCCCATCTCCTGGTCCTGCAGCCCCAACTTCCAGAAGAGAAAGCCATGTTTACAGGAGAATGAGCTCCGGCCGAGAACTTGTCCACGGTTCCTGGGAGGCGGAGAGTGTTGGGGTGAGCTTGGCAGAAGCAGAGGACGCCTTGGTGCAAACACCTGACTCCGAGCTACTGGAAGAGACCAAAGACCCGAATAATCTTGCCTCTTCAGAGGAAACAGTACAGACAGTGGCTCAGAAAGGAGCAAAACAACCATGTTCACAATCGGCGCTGAAAGAGCCTGTGTGGCCAGGACACCAGCCTGGAGGCGGGAGCAGCATTTAAGCCCAGGTCAAAATGAACCCTCTTCCATGGTTGTTTTACCATCTGATTTGCCCAGTGGAAGTGCAAGCATCTTCACTCAAAGGCTAGGAACATTTCTCTTCATTCAAGCCTGAAGAATCCCATCAATGTAAGTACAATCCCAGAAACCCTCCAGGGTCACTGACAACAAAAACATAAAATACTTGGGAATAAACCTACCAAGAAATGGTCAGGACCTATGTGAAGAAAACTATAAAAAATTTACTGTGGGATATAAAAGAAGACCTAAATAAATGGAAAGGCACAGCCCTAGACCTGGATGGAAACACTCAATATTATAAAGATGTCAAATTCTTTCAGATTAAACTATAAATTCACTGCCATCTCAATCACTGGCCCTGCAGGATTTTTTCCTATAAATGCTGAATTTCGTTTGGAAGAGAAAATGCAAGTGACTAGCCAAGAAAAATTTAAAGGAAAAAAAATACTATTAGGGCGTTTGCTCTATCAAATATTAAAACAGATCATAAAGTATTTAAAAGAGCATAAAGCTAATGGGATTAGGCAGAGACACCAAAGAAGCAGAATTGTAAGTCCGGAACGAGACACATGCATATAAGGAAAATCAGGGAGGTGGCAGAGTTTTCAACAGATGAGCTGTGCTTATGGCTCTCGATTCAGAAAAAAAGTCAGATCCCTACCTCACATCACATATAAACATACGTTCCCACTGAATTAAAAAGCTAAATATCAAAGACAAATCTAGGAAACCATTAGCAGATGCCACATATCATATTCGATGCAAATTTGCATAATATGATTGTGAAGTCATGTCATCTAAAAATAATGTCTCCGTGTTACATATAAAATTTGACATTCCTCTGAAGTAAAGCAACTTGCCAAGAATCGTGTCACATTGAAGCTCAGAGGCCCAGGGAGCTGACACTACATTCACCATAGGCGACAAGGTGGTGCATTCATCGCTGTGTTACCCCTGCAGTTGTTTCTCTGTCGTGACTTCTTTTTTTTTTTAAAGATTTATTTATGTATGCATACAAGAGCTGGGGTGCAGGCCAGAGGTGTGGGGGGGTGAGAGGATTCACCAGAGACAGAGTGGGGAGCAGAACAGGCAGATCGACTGAAATCCACTGCTGGGGGGAGCAGCAGGGAGACAGGAGAGGTCTGCTGCACCCTGTGGATAGCTCCCTGGCCGGGGATTGAACTTGTGCTACAGTGGCTGCGGACAGCTTCATAGGTTGTATCTTTTTCTTTTTTTAAGAGGCATATATTTTTTATTTATTTGTTTGTTTGTTTGTTTATTTTGTTTATACAAGCACTGGGTACAGTCAGAAGCGCAGGAGGGGGAGAGAATTCACCAGAGCCAGAGCGGGGAGCAGAGCAGGCAGAAGGACCGAAGTACACTGCTGAGGGGAGCAGCGGGCGGCAGGAGAGGTCTGCGCGCCATGTGGGACCCTCCTCCGGTGGCCGGGGAGCAGCTGGGGATTGAACCGGTGCTCCAGAGGCTGTGGACAGCTTCGCAACCCAGTGCTCAAACGCTGCGCCACCGGGGAGGCCCCCATAGGTTGCATCTTAACCCCTTGCACCACCAGGGAGGCCCTCTGTCACGACTTCAGACACTGAGTTTGGAGAATGTGCATCATCACTAACAATCACTGAGCTGAAGGAGAAAGATGAATAGGGGGTGGTGTCACTTCCATGGGGAATCTAGAGAAACCATAGATCTGGGTGTCCAGAGGGATGAGAAGGGGTGAGGATGGGGCGGGGGAGCACAGCGGGCTCTTGAGCTGCTTTAACGGCTGCAAAGGCAAGAAAGATACGTGGATGGGAAATATGCCCTTGAAAAAAGTCCCAGCATTATCAGGAATTTTAAAATGCAAATTAAAACCACGAGAGCTTCCCCAACGCCCCTACTAGAATATCTAAGACTGAAAGATCAACAGTCCAAACAGCGGCGAGATGTGAACAACTGTCTTGGAACCCAGGCCGACGTCTTTGGTAAAACCATAATGATTAAACCAACCTACGAGCCAGCCGTGCCATGCCTGGCACTTACCCAAGAGAAAGGTGAGCGTGTGTCCACTCAAGGGCGGGCATTCAGACGTGGCAGCGTTGTTTACATTAGCCTCAACCTAGAAACGGCCCCCAAATATATTGATCACCGAGTGAATGTGATGGAATATGGCTCAGCCGCAAGAGGATGAACTACTGTTCGAGATAAGGATACGAGGCCCCCCAAACGTGGGTGGGAAGTGGAGAGCCGGGCCCCTGCAATCTTCTCTGCCCCCATCACCCTTCAGGAAGAATTTCCATCTGATACAAAAACCCAGAGCTGGAATCATTAGCAAGTTGAGAACTGAGACCCTCCGAGAGAGAAGGGGGGGCCTCTGCTGGATCTGCCATCCCTGCGGGGCCAGGGGTAGGCCCCTCCCCTCAAGACGCCCCAGGCCACAGCCCCCCTCAAAGGTCGACTCATGATGTTTGAGTGACAGGAGTTTGCATCTCCGCACAGGTAAGGGCATCGCTGTCAGGATGCACGGAGGGCAGGGGTGGGCGAGGCTGCATTCCAGGCACAGGTGGCACAGGGTAGGGGTGCTCCCCCTCCACCCGTCCCCATCCGCAGCTCCATCCTCCTCACCCTTGGGCAAACCATTTTGCTTTTCTGCCTCCTAAGCAAAGTTTCCATGCGTGCACCCCAGCCCTTCCCCCGCCCCAGCCCTTTCTTCCCGGGAGGCCCTTCTCCGGCCACCTCCATAAACAAAGCTGGGGCCACCTGGGAGGGGAGAGACTCTGTGCTGGAGGGAACTTTACAGAGGACGTAGCCCCTGAACCAGGCTGTGAGGGCCTTCCGGGCAGAGGGGCCAGATTTGAACCAAATGACATAAACATAAAGAAAGGCCTGGGTGCGACAGGCTGAGCCCACTGGAAGGAGGCGGCAGGAGAGTTGTGTTTAGAGGGATTCTGAGGCCGCAGCAGGCTCCACGAAAGGTCCTGCGATCCGTTCATGATGCCTGCTGGGGAAGCAGCACCCGCTCCGCGCCACCCCTGTCCCAGGCCAAGAGGGCGAGTGATCAAGCCCAGCAGGAACCAGCGTCAGAAGGCGTCTCCTTCTGGACCTCCCCGGTGGCGCAGCGGTTGAGCGCTGGGTTGCGAAGCTACCTGCGGCCTCTGCGGCGCCGGTTCGATCCCCGGCTGCTCCCCGGCCACCGGAGGAGGGTCCCACATGGCACGCAGACCTCTCCTGCCGCCCGCTGCTCCCCTCAGCAGTGTCCTTCGGTCCTTCTGCCTGCTCTGCTCCCTGCTCTGGCTCTGGTGAATTCTCTCACCCTCCCGCGCTTCTGACTGTACCCAGTGCATGTATAAACCAAACAAACAAACAAATAATAAAATAAATAAATAAGACATGCCTCTAAAAAAAAAAAGAAGGCGTCTCCTTCGCGTCCAGCAGTGGGGCGCTGGCTGGCTGGGCCTGCTCACGCAACGCGGGTCTGGAAGAAGAGAAGAAACCAGCGAAAGCGTCGGACCCTGGGGGAGGGACTTGGGTCTGGGCGGGCACAGGTGTGAGCCCGTCCGGGAGCTCTTTAGCGGCATCGTTTTATTAGTGATTTTTTAATATGCTTTTTTCATTTGGGGTATTTTTAGGTTTGCCAAAAGTTGGCAACGATCCTGGAGGCCAGAGCCAGCTCCCCCTTAGCGCCGGCGTCACTCAGGTACCTGTGTCCACGCTGGCAAATGAGCATGGGTTCACGGAGCCCGACACCCCCAAATTTCACCGGTTGCCCGCAAGGGCTGTCTCTCCGGGGGAGGCAGGAACCCGCCAGGGATCCCCCCCGCCCGGTGTAGCAGCCTCCAGCCCCCTAGTCCCCTCGGCGGTGGCTCCCCTTCTTCGTGACCACAGTTTGGAAGAGCCCCGTCAGCTCTGTGGTCCAGGCCCCCCCAGGTGCGTTGTCTGTTTTCTCCATCGAGATCACACTGGAGGTTTGGGGGAGAGCAGCCCGAGAGGAAGCCCCTCCTGGCCGCACACACGCCGGGCACAGGGCACCGCACGCTGTGACAGGACGGCCTCGTGCCCACCCCACCTCCGCGGGACGGGCCCCCCTGCCGCTGAGCTCGCCTCTCTGCTCTGCTCTCTGCCGGGTCGGGTGCAGCCCACGTTCAGAGAGAGGAGCCCCCCGGGCCGGAGCTCATGTCATTTGGAGTCCTCTACAGGGAGATGCCCCTTCTTCCCCACCTGAGCATGCACCCCTCCTGCGTTTGCGTCAGTGTTGACTCACAGGTATTTATTTTATTCTTTGGGTGATAGTCCAATACTGCAGCCGTTTATTGAACCAAAATGATTCCAACTTTGGCTATTTTTTTAATGGTTTTTGGTGATAAAAACCTCCAGTCATTTAAGAGGCCTGTGGTGTAAGGTGCGGCTGCTGGCGCCCCTCAGGAGTTATGTCAGGCCTCAGTCTCCATGCTAGGGGGGGTGAGGGGCTGTGACAAGGTGCTCCCGCCCTGCAGTGGGGCCACGGCTCAAATCCCGGCTCTGTGCTGACACGCTGGGCAAGCCAAGGGCTAACCTCCAGCGCCTCGCTGAAGCGTCTCCAGAATGGGAGGATTGTGGTCAAGGCAATGATGGTCCCCCCTCCAGCCTTCGTGAGGATGCCCTAGAGCTCGGCCTGTAAGCGCGGGCAGCCCTCACCCCACCGCAGGACGAATACCCCGGAAAGGGGTCTGGATTCTCTTGAACTCAGTTTGAATTCCGGGCGCGTTGCTGGTTATCTCAGCTATTTCAGTGCGTCACCCACTTTATCAAATGGGGGTGCCAATGGCTCCCTCTTGGGAAAGTCACAAAAACTAGCTTAAGGTGTGTCCAGCCCGGGCCTGGGGCAGGTGCTCGGAGCCCGGCCCTCCCAGCCAGAGCAGGCAGAGTGACAGAGGACCGGCCCCGGACACTCTCTCCTTCCTTCCGTCAGCAAGTCACACCCAGCCCGGTGGGCAGACCAGAGCCCAGTGCTTCATGAGGCGACAGGGCCGCTCCTGCCAAGCAGGCACCAGTCTCAGGCACCCAATGGCCTGCAGGGAGTCACAGTGGTGGAAATGACGCTGGGGAGGCGCCGTTGGCCATGAGAGCCACATTTGGGAGACTCAGTGGAGGCTGGTCAGGGAAGGCTTCCTGGAGGCAGTAACACCCGAGCAGAACCTGAGGGAGAGGAGGTGCAGACCAGGCCTCCAGCTTGTCCCGGTCCAAGGAGAAGGCCAGAGTGCTGGCAAGGGCAGAGGAAGGTGGAGGGAGAGTGCCCCCACCCGCCCCAGGGTACCCAGGTGAGCTCTGGGCAGCCCCGTCGCGAGGGGCTGGGGGAAAGGGAAGCCATCAGGGGGTGAGCAGCCGGTTGTGTCCAGAACATTCGACCCCCCCACATCCACCCCAGCTGCCAGAGGGGAGTCCCCATGCTCCCTATTCATTACCTGACATAACTAATTGCCTAGTGACATTTCCCATATTATAGACAAATGTGAATTATGGGCCCAGCTGTTCCCTTCTCGTCACCAGGAATCGGTTGATAAATATGTTTATTCGAGGTCAGCCTGGCCTCATCCATTAGAAATATTGTTTTTCTAAACATTACATTGATTTAATTTAACTCTAATCAATTTAAAATGGTTCTGACAATTAACAAAAGCTTCAAATATGACCTTAAAGTAATAGGATTCATTAGCTATGTTTAGGATTAAACTTACCCTAATAGGGCAATTTTTCTTCCGAGGGTATTTGGTAAGCGACTAGTGGTCAGTCAAAATGAAATCAATTATTATAAATTATACAGTTAAAGTTGATTATGTATCCCCTGCTAATTTGTATAAATAAGGGTCTCTGACAATGGGAGTAATTTATTAATAACTATCTCTCCCCCAGCCCGGTATCACACTTCATGTAACAGCTGCCAGGGCATCTGTAACCCATGAAGTATTATTTTCCAGGGCTGCTCTCGATGTATGCTAATTAAACCCATAATTAATTGGAACAGTTATAGTTAAAGACACAATGCTGGCGCCCTTTGCCCTATTATCCATGACAGTCAACTCATTCAAAAGGCAATCTGATCAAAAATTCATATGCTTGCTTGGGCACCCCGAAAGGCAGGCGATCCCACAGCACATGGGGGCTGGGGGACGACAGCTGGCGCACCGGGGCCAGGCGAGATGCCTCGGAATTCAACCCCGTCTCCGGGCTGGGCTCCCACCCACCTCCGCCAGCCGGGTGTCTGCAGGGGAACAGCGGGGCAGCCCAGCAGCCCAGCAGGCTCACCAGGGGTGGCCCCTGAAGGCTTCAGGACAGATAGAACCCTCAATTTTGGCCAGAGTTTTGCAGTTGGGAGATCTCGTGTCTCTTGGAAATTTCTGACTTTGTCTAAAAAACCGGAAATCACCCAGGTGAGCTCTGGAGAGCAGGTGGAGGAGACGGCCCACTCCCCGTGCTCTGCCTTTACTTCCGTTACTGCCTGGCCCTATAGGCATGTGGGGCCCAGGGCCACAGTCTAGGATGCCTCTTCGTGTTACAGGTGGAGAAACTGAGGCCCAGAGAAAGACCGTCTCACCCAGGAGCACAGGGCCCCTGGCTGGGTTCACGGGGCATCCAGGCTGAAGTGGAGGCCGGAGGGAGGTGGCCCCATCCATGAGTGGACAATCTCCCTGCTACACTGTGTGCTGTGAACCGACACCCAAGGCTCTCGGGGCCCTAAAATGTGGAGGTGAGAATAGACCCACACCATGGTGGGGGGTATTTGCAGTTGAAAATAACAGGCTGAGTCCCAAATTGTTAGGGTTGGGCCACTCCCCTGACATGCGTCCTCTGAAGCAGGTGGGTGAAGGAGGGGACCAAGCCCCGACAATGCAGATAGTGTGGGCTCTCTAGAACATTCAGCGTGGAAATGACCTCTGTGGGACTCGTTCAGTTCTGGTCGGGTGTCCTGGGATGGAGCCTGAGGGCAAGGAACAGTGTGACTTCTGCCATCTGTGGTGCCCCCGCTGAGTAAACATCACCAGAGCCACAGAGTCCTGGGGGTGTCTCAGGAGCAGGGTCCCCTGAGGGCGGGGGCAGTTTGCTGCTCTGGAGCTGAGCAGGGGCCTTTTACAGGGACAGTCTTGAATGCTCCCCGTGCTAGCTGAGCAGGACGCGCAGGGGGGTGAGGAAGGAGAGGTAGGGATGGCATGCGTCTGACGGGGAACCATGGGATCATGGGATCAACCCAGACTAGAGAAAGCTCTGGCTGCAGCGTAGGCACCGGAGGCCCCTCTGTCAGGCTCTGGGATCCCTACAGCCCAGACAACCAAGGAAGGTCACGTCTGGGCCAGCGCAGCCCTGCAACTTTCAGAAGGCCCAGGCTGCACCCAGGAGAGCCTGCGGGTCTGGGACGGAGCCCCCTGAACTGTCCCCATAATTCCACATGGTTGGTGTTGAGAGATAAACTGAGGCACATTAAAATTCTCAAGAGTTTATTTGAACATACTTCAAATAATTAGAGTCAGTCAGAGTTGAACCGCAGTGATTAGGAGTTTCCATGAGAGCTGAGGACAGTAGGGGTCACAGTCCAATCCCTCAGTATTAAGGATGGAGAAACAGGCTCAGAGAGGTGGTGACCCCCAGTTCTGGAAGCTTCCCAGCACAGTTCTGTGCTTGCATGTGGCCCTGGGCCCCACATGCCTATGGGCCGGGGAGAACAGGCTGAGCTGGGTTTGGAAGGGGAAGCAGGAGTGGCGCAGGCAGGGATTATGGCCGCCAGCGGCAGGAATCAGTGCTTGCTTCTGGGGGTGCCCAGTGCGGGGCCAGGGGCACAAGAGGAGGGAAGGTGGGTTCTTTGGCTTTGTAGGAAAGTCCTGCTCTCACACACCCAGAAAGCAGTTGATGCAAGCCTTACTCCAGAGCAACTCTTTCTGTGTTTTGCTTTTTAAATAAAGAAGTGTGGCGGGGTCTGGGGGTGGCCCTCCAACCTCGGAAGATTCACCTGGCGGGGAAGAGCAGGTGTCGGGGACACAGACTCTAGGGCCCCACTCTGAGCTTGCCTGTGTGCTTTGTGGGGGGCCTCTGAGCCGGCATCCTCCTCCGGCATAGCTGGGGCCAGGGGCCTCAGACACGCTTGAGGAAACAGGGGGAGCTCCTGCTTGACCTTCAGGCCGAGGCCCTGCCAGCCGAGCTGCAGAAAGCCAGGGCGGTAGCAGCCAGGCTCACGCCACAGCCTCTCCCCACGCCCCAGCCCGCACAGCAGAGCGCTCTGGTGAAGGGGGGCAGGCGCGCCAGGCGAGGGGGGCACAGCAGGGTCCTTTTGTTGACTGATGCGCTCTTGCGAGGATCCCCAAGAAAGGTCCTCACCCCCGACCTTACGGCATTCGCCCAGCAGATGGCGCCAGATTGTCTTAAATGCCGATCGTGAAAGGCCCGAAAACGCAGACAGATGGAGACAAAGCGGGGGACGGGCTGCGTGAGGACACGTGCCAGCCGAGCTGCGCGGCTGCCGGCGCCCCTGAAACCACAGCGAGGAAGCTTAAGCCCTCCTGGAGGTCATTCCTAGCCCGACGTGCAGCCTTCACTCCCGGCCATATTTGCTTCCAAAAGTCACCTGCCGCTCCCCGAACCTGCGCTCTGGCTGCGGGAAGCTGGGGGGGCCCTGAGATCCTGGGCACGGCCATGCCCGAGTTTGGCCACACGATGGCGCCAGCGCACGCAGGCAGACCAGACTCTTGGAAAAAATCCAAATCTTGCATAATAAGTCTAAAGAGAACGTAACCCGAAAATAAGGCATTGGGGGGAGAAGAGAGGTGGAAAGAGAGGTTGATTCGAGTTGCTGCTGTCTCTCGATTTCGCGCCCTGCCCTACTGCCGTGGTGGCCCCTGGCCCCCACTTCTTGAGCAGTTACTGAGTGCCAGCTGCGAGAAGCACTTGCCATGGCGGCCTTTGCTTGGAGTCCATAAAGCCTTACCAGGCAACTCGACGACGTCTCCACTCCTGAGAGGAAACATTATGTGGGGAAGCAGGGCCGGCTCGGCTTGTACTTTCTCAGGAGAAGTGAACAGTGCTCTGATTGTGCCACACCAACAACAGTGAATGGGGCCAGGCTAACCGCTGTGCACACGAGTGCGACAGGCCCTTCTTTCATTCAGCAAATATGTGAGCACCTACTTCGTGCCAGGCACGATTCAAGGTGCTCAGGAAGGGGTCGGGGGGAACCAGAGACGGTCCCTCTCCTAATGCAAGCAGGCCACAATAAACCACGAGGTCTGGGCACAGGTGCTGAGCAGAAGGTGCCTGCAGGGGCATTTTTGAGGATGTCAGTGATGAACCCAAACTGACTTCCCCCGCTCACAAGAGCCAGCTGTTAAATGCTTACATTTTTGTGAGTCTGTTCTTAAATACATCCATTATTAAAATCAGGGCTATAAACTTACCATTCAATACATTTTACACAAAGCTAATAAGTATTACTCAAAACCCAGAGCTTCCTAATTACTCTACATCTTATAATTAGCCCGGCCAGGGCCCAGCTAGCGCGTGCAGGCTGTGTGGGCAGGACCGTGTTCCAGCAGAAGTCTAGTTCCACGCGGCTGGGGCCGGTCCAGGAGAGGAGCTGACCTAGGGCGGGCCGGGGCTTCCCTGGCCAGGCCGGCTGGCCTCTGACAAGGACTCGCTTTCACTGGATTGGCTCCCCAGGGAGGCCAAGTGTGTATGAACTGACTGTCACGCTCACCCAGAGGCAATCAGGTTGGTGCATCGGCACCAAGGCGTCCAGCTCCGGGTTTTCAAAACAGGAAATTCTTGAATGTATTCCTAACAGTATTACCAGCTGAGACCCATCTATCTACCTTTTCTACTTTGGCATAAGAAGTGACTTAAACTCCAAGTAATTCCTGAGGAAGGGTAGACCGTCAGTTACCCAACACAGAGAAGTGAAGCGCCCACCCACCCGGCATCATGCGGTCATCCCTCGGCTCATCCAGAGAAGCAGGGCGTAACTGCCTCATGGCCGCGGTGGGAGGCCAGGACAGGCTGCTCTGTGGGGGTGACTTTGTGCCCAGGGAGAGACACAAGGAAGTGAAGTTGAGGGGTGCACTTGAAGTGGCTGAGACCGGAGGGACTGAGCTTTTTAACTAGGAGCAGAGCTTGCAAATGCCAAGGTACTTCTAGAAACTGCACCCAAATGACAGCCGCTTGGGGGAACGGGAGGCCACTGGCACATCTCCCAGAACAGAAGGCTGAGGTTTTCTGAAGCAATCACAGTGATGGTGGAGGCCTGGAAGAGAATCAGGTGTGCCGGGTTGAGCATCTTCCCAAAGGAACTTTCTTTGCTGGCACCACTGCAACCAAAAGAGTTGAACTCAAGGGCCTCCCTAATGGCCTACAGGTTAAGACTCAGCACTATCACTGCTATGGCCTGAGTCTGATCTCCGGCCAGGGAGCTGACCCACAGGGCGCAGCAGACCTCTCCTGTCTCCCCGCTGCTCCCCTCAGCAGTGGATTTCAGCGGATCCGCCTGTTCTGCTCCCCACTCTGACTCTGGTGGATCCTCTCACCCCCTGCACCTCTGTCTATACCCCAATTCTTCCACTAAATAAATAAATTTAAAAGAGTTGAACTCAATTCCAATTTCCCCAGAACCCAACCCATCCCCAAAGAAATCAAGGAGAAGGAACCATAAAAATTTAATTTTAATGATACAGAAATAGTATATAGTACATTTCTTTCCACAGCAGCACTTCGTTCATCTCTAAAAAATTTAACAAAATTAAGGCTAAATCAGAGCAATCTGATAGTAAAGGGATATTTTATGTGGTATTAATTTTAAAGAGTCTTCGTAAATATAGGATGTTCTTCAGGCAAAAAAAAAAAAAAAAAAAAAAATGTTGAACAGGATACCAGACACAGAGACTGCTACCCGCGACTTCCCTGGGAAAATTCAAAGGACATTTAAAAAAAAAAAAATAACTGAAGGTTTATGATAAGCTGCTAAGACTTTCTGCAGTTGAAGATCCACAGGCCACTTTAGAAAATAATACCAAGGACAGGTGACTCTCCCACATAATCTCTCCAGAAAAAGCGGACAGTGTGTGAAAGCGCAAGCTAATCATCTCGGAAGTTGGGGTGCTCGAAGGACTACCCCTCCGTCCCGGCCCTTCTCCCAGGCTCTCCCGAGAAAGAAAGAATGCGGTGGAAATGGCACAGCATCCCAGGAGAGGGGTGCCCCTGGCGCCTGGGCACCCTGCTAAAGCGCTGGCATCCACAAGGCGGGGATCGGGGAGAAGGGGTGCCTGCTGTCCTGCCTTGCCATGGTCCTCGGCCGTGTGCCGGCCAGCTTTTTGCTGCTCTTTCTGACTCAAGAAAATCCCCTCGTCGGCTCTAGAATTTAGAATTTCTCTTTTTCCCTCCAATACTACTTCCGAGAGGAGAAGAGACAAGGCCCAGGCACCCTCCCCGCGGGAATCCTCTCCAGAAGCCTGGCCTCTGACGGGCACCGTCCCGGGCACACGGGAGCCACCTCCGGGCCCAGCCGGCACACCAGGGGGTTTCGAGGGCTCCCTTCTCTCCTCCTCCCCTCTCCCTCACACCGTCCTTTCCATCTGTTTTAACGAGGACTTTTTCCTCCATGAGAAGAGGCTCTATTGCCCAGAGAAACTTCTTATAATTTTCTATCACATAGTAGCAGAGAGTGGGAAACAACGCAAGATTTTTCTTCAACATTTCTGATTGTTTTGTTTTTCTACCTTTTCATTCCCTACAAAATAAAATGGAAGGAAATTGTACAGGGATAGAACATCAAATATCCTCTTAAGACTAAAGTGCGTTCCATGGGCCTCCCCGGGGGCGCCGCGGTGGAGCGCTGGTTTGCGAAGCTGCCCGCAGCCTCTGCGACGCCGGTTCGATCCCCGGCTGCTCCCCGGCCACCGGAGGAGGGTCCCGCACGGCGCGCAGACCTCTCCTGCCGCCCGCTGCTCCCCTCAGCAGTGGACTTAGGTCCTTCTGCCTGCTCTGCTCCCCGCTCTGGCTCTGGTGAATTCTCTCACCCTCCCGTGCTTCTGACTGTACCCAGTGCTTGCATAAATAAATAAATAAATAAATCTTAAAAAAAAAGACTAAAGTGTGTTGTAAAGAGAGCCTAAAGCCCCGGGAACAGCGGGTGGAGGTGGGCATGGGAATGCCCTTCCGGTACCATGCAAACTCTGGGGAGTGGCCACATCCCCACTTTTATGGAGCATCATTAACACATAATGTTATATCATCACACGGGCACAGAGCTAAAGCTCTGTTGAGATCCTCTACTTGAATGTTCTTCAATCTGACTGTCGGGTTCACCCAGCTGAGCTTTTCCCTAACAAATTCCCCCCTTTCAGGAAAAGTCAGATGCAGCAGGCAGGGCCTGGGACGCAAAGTGCAATATCCCAACCCCCTTACTACACAGAGGAGAGAGCTAAGGCCCCCACAGTCAGGATA
This sequence comes from Talpa europaea, assembly GCF_964194135.1. NCBI lineage: Eukaryota > Metazoa > Chordata > Mammalia > Eulipotyphla > Talpidae > Talpa > Talpa europaea. The sequence continues at coordinate 2,310,874 of NC_140084.1, read as the reverse complement.
TCACTGAAGGCTGACGAACAGAGCAAGTGACAGAGAAAGGGCTGCAGCCAGAGGCACAGTGGTTCTGCTCTGTTGCACCACGCAGGAGGTAAGCTGTCGGAGGGCGGGACCAGGAAATCTTCCTTCTGGCACAATCCTAGATACATGCTGGTGGGCAGCCTGTCCGCCAAGCCCGTGTCCATGCTCACTTCTGTCAATGATCATCCAGGCAGACACAGGACGATCTAGCTAGACCCCAGACCCACTGAGGGGGGCTGACTAGAGCCCTGATGATGAAGAAGCCACGTGCTGACAGCCAGGAAATCGAGCGACAGCACGAGTTCCACGGCTCCATGACTGTGCCTGCCCTTGTTCCCGGGCCTGCCCTTGTTCCCGGGCTGTGTGAATTACATGAAAGTCTAAAAGCAACCAAGGGACAGGAAGAAACCAATCACCTGCAACATTTGGCAAACATGAACTCTAAAAATGCTACTTTGTTCTGAGGAGATAATCTGCCCCGATTATAAGGACCACACTTGACTGAGCTTCCTTATTGTTACAAAGTGTCCTCCTGGCCTGGCAAACATTCTTCAGTGGGTGGGATAAAACTCCTTTAGACAGCCCACGGTGAAGGACTGAACACATTTCTCATACAGATGCTCCCCTTGCTCCCCACACAAATCCACACACGCACACACAACATAGCCCCACAACAGCCCCAAGCGCGCGCACGCACACTTACGTGTGGAGGTTGGGGATCACGACTTTATTATATTTTCTGTTTGCAGCTATGAGTCATGAGCCACATTATAAAAACGGCAATCCTACTATATTGTCATCTTGACTGTAGGCAATAAACAGGGGGGGAAAAGATAACCAAAGCATTCAAGACGCCAACAAGAAAATATGAAAGAAAATTTAAGGGTAAATTTTAAGTAAATCTACAGGCACAGGGCCACCCTTGGCACAAACCCAGCCCTGCTGGTGTCCACTCACGGGTCAGGGCTCTGTTGGAGGAGGGACAAGCTAGGGGCACGCAGGGGCCACTCAGGGCCTTAGGAAAGGCCACAACTCCACCAAAGCACCACGCTGGCCCTGCACGCCCTCACAGAGGGCCCCTCTGCAGATAACACTAGAGGAGGTATAGTTCCACTTGAGGAAAATTCCTTAGAAATAACTTATGGGTGAGGTGGGCCATCCCCCTGGGAGAGTCTCTGCTGCGAGGCAGGGGGCCCCTCCAGACAGGTGGAAAGCTGAGGAGCACAGACCTTCCTCAACTTGCATTTTGTTTTACTTTTCAAAGACAAGGAACTGACTTTGCTTTTCTTTTTAACTCCAGTTGTCTTTTAAGGTCCAGTCTTACCTAGATAGAGATTTCTAATCATCCCTCCGGACAACCTTCTAAGACGGCTCCGCTGGGGGCGCCCTCACAGTCAGTGGGTATTTCCCACGTGGTGATCAGACTTGTGGATGGTCAGAGCGACGAGACCTCAGACATCCTGACCCCATGTCTGTTCTTCCCCCGTGTTCAAGGGACTGGAGGCGGGGTCAGTCCTCAGCCCAGGGCTCTGGCTCCCTACACCCCCATCCCAGCACCCCCTCAGTACCCCACCAAGCAGTTAGGAGAACCTCATGGAAAACATGTAGTTTTTCTTTTTAAGAGTGAAAAAATTACAAGATGAAGGAACTTCTGTACCTTATTATGATTGAGGAAGCTAGTAAATACTAACAAGATGGAATGATAAAATCACCAAAAAAAAAAAAAATGTAGGGTTTATAAAGATCCTCTGCAGTTTTGTTGCCATTAAATACTCTGTGAAGTCATATGTTGTGTGCATATGACCACTTTTCTGTCTTTCTGCATGGTTAAGAAGTCATTCCAGAAAGACACCACCCCCACAAAACAACACTCAGAACACACAACCCACAGCACACGTATAATCTACGGGACTAGTCTACAATAGTACCACGCTCTAGACACACGTTATGGGTATCAGCTAAGAAAACATCCATTTTCTAGTTCTTTAATCAGGAGGAAGATAAAGCTGCTGCTAACATTTCAATAAAAAATCTGATTTGTAACTGTCATTTTCACATGGGAAACTAAACTGAATTCAGTGAGTTGACTGACTGGCCACACTTACGTCCCGGACAGTCCGTGAAGTGGCAGAGGGCGAGAGAGCCAGTGTGTCTCTCAGGGAAGTTGTAATGAGTAATTCTATAGATCAAATTTATTTTCTTACAGATTATATATTTGTGTAGGAATGTATTATGTTTATCACCCCAATACTTTTATAAAATTGATTGTGACCATTCCATAAAATAGAGCCTTAAAAAAAAAAAAAAAAACCTGTTCACTGACAGTTACTACTGTGAGTGAAGAGCTTCCATTGCTGGATACGTACTCCCCCAGAAAAGTTACATCCAAAATGGACATTTTATGACAAAAATCACTCAGTTATCTCAAAACCAGAACAAATAGAAAACGACACCTCTAAGGAATTGAACTACTTCTCTGACTGCTACCGCAGAAACACAGAAAGCCAGCAGGTTAAAGACATGCAGGAATCAGTGCTAGACGGGGATTAACAAATCAAACTCAATGCAACTTTAATAACTGGGTTGAAAGTAGACTCTTAATAAAACCAAAATATTTTCTTCCTCAAGGCAATTGTTAGCTACAAAGGAAAAATGATTTCATATCCTTGGTCCATAAAGAAGACACATTTATTTACATCCCCAATGGACTCAGAGGCTTTACACTGTCACAATGAAAATTTTATGCTTCCAAAAATATTATATGATCAATGCACTTGACTTAAAGCTTCAGGTATTAATAACTTCATTTAGACTTCTTAAAAAACCAACACAAACATACTTTCTAGAGTGCAAAATGCTTCTTATTAAATATTTTAGTAACACAAAAGCAAATTTGTTCTTTAAACACAGGAATCCTTTTCAAAGGATCATCACCACAAAGACATCCATTGCCGGCAATGGACGTGAAAACAAAACTGCCAGCTGGAGGAAAATGCAACGTGAAAATCTTGCACCCAGTTTCTGCACCTGAATGAGGTGACCCCGTTTACTTGTACAGACTCATGGTCGGACTCTGGTACATGCACATGTAGGCATCACAGAGAAGCCTCCGCGCACAGCTTTGGATCCTCCGGGAGTCCAAGGAATGCAGATCTTCCAGAGACATCTTCAAGTACTCGCCTACTTCTGGGCAAGGGGTAACTTGAGGAATGTTGAAGCCATTCTGGCCACCTGGGGAAAGGGAGAGGCCTCATAAGAGAATGCTGTTCAAGCCCCGCCCTCCAAGCAATTTTATGGTCCTGTGATTTTCAGTGAAGGCTATTTTTTCAGCTCTGAAAGACCATGTTTTACTTCCGGTTTCTAGAAGCTAAAGCCTCTTTTTCACCATGGACATTTTTCTCATTTCATAGTTTCAGAAGGATGCTGCAGCCGAAAGTGAATAAAATCAGTCAAGGACACAGATCCTGAGCAAAGGCCAAGACCTGCTTTCTAGGCTTCTCTGTAGGCAGCTAAGGGATGATGTGATTACACACCTGGCGCACAGCACCCCACACTTCACACTCCCACATCCCACCCAGACATAGCATCCCCGGACATCGCACCACCAGAGCATCAAATTTAGAGCAGATGCCGTGAAGTAAATACTATTATGTTTCCTTAAATTGAAAAAATTGTGTAATTCTAGAAGGTTTTGTTTTACCTATCTTGTCACTGACTGAAGGTACTGTGGAGTATGGTTTCAGGGATTCCAGAAAGGACCTTCTGGCTTCTCTAAGCATCTGAAACCCCAAGCTTTGCATTTTACTGTTAAACACAAATGTGACATGGGGTAGAGACATGCTGACAGACAGGGCTGTGTTGTGTCCCTGAGAGACAGCGCTAGGAAATGTGAAGACCTGGTCCAGAGTTTGGTCTCCAGTCAAGAAGCTGCCACACAGCAGGGTACAGGTTATCTAAGGGGTAGAGGGAAAGGCTAAAGGGAAAATGGGGCATGAGAAGATGGGTGGAGGAGCGTGCAGTCCCTCACAACCTTGCCAGACTGAGTCTAAGCTGCAGACGGTACAGGCCGAGATGTAGGTGTCCTCACAACCACTTCGTTCCAGACCCGCAGGGTCTCTGGCACATCATGTACTGAGAAGTGTGCATCCGGGAGGGAATGAGTAGAGTCCTAGAGAAAGGCCTGGAAGGTGCAGCACATTTCCACCTCAGGAAGATGCACATCACACGCAGAACAGGCTTGTTTTTCCAAAGAAGATACTTACTTCTACTCTTAGTTTTCTCCTTTGGACACAACTCAGTTTAGTATAAAAACTCTTAATCACTGAGGTCAGAAAGTCTGAGTTAAATACAAGCTACGTGACCTCAGTGACCTAAAACCTCAGCTTTAATAACAGAAAAGATGGGGAATCATCCCCATCTCAAGAGGATGTAGGTATACAGACTTAACGGACTTTCCAGGAGGGTGGCTGACAGGCATTTGAGAAGCGGCTGTTAGGGCTTGTACAGAAAATGAGAGGAGCCTGAAATAAGACAAAGCTGAAGTAAAACCTCCAGCCTTAAAATGAAAACTTTGGGATTCTTTTTTTTTTTTTTTAACAAAGAGCATACGCATGTCAAAATATCACCATATTACTTCTTAGTTTAGTAGCAGAGTTCAAATAAATTTCAAGACATCAGACCGTCACCGAGCAATTTCTGAAAGGCTCTTCTCACAGAATATCTTCTTTCTCAGAACAGACTATTACCCAGGAGCAGAGGTGGGGGGACCCAGAACTCAGGGGCTCAGCACCTGACTGCAGAATGGGCAATCTCTCTCCAAACAAAAGTTGCCACATGTAGAAGAAAGGTTTTCAATATACCATCCCATTCTTTAGGTTGCGTTTTTATTTTTGTGATGTTTTCCTTTTAGGTACAAAGCTTGTTAGGGGCCTCCCTGGTGGCCTAGGGGTTAAGTCTCAGCACTATCACCTCTAGGGCCTGAGTTCACCCCCGGCCAGGTAGCTGACCCACATGGCACAGCAGACCTCTCCAGACTCCCCCCTGCTCCCCTCAGCAGTGTGTTTCAATAGAGCCACCTGTTCTGGCCCCTATTCGGTCACTGGTGAAACCTCTTACCCCCTGCACCACTATGTTATTAAAAAAAAAAAAAAGAAAAAACAAAGCTTTTTAGCTTGATGTTGTCCCACGTGTCTATGTTTTGTTTCCCTGGCCAGTGGGGCTACGTCCCAAGGACATCATTGAGGTTGACATCCGAGGGCATCCTCTGTGTTTTCTCTCAAGTATTTTATGGTTTCTTATGTCCAAGTCTTTAATCCATTTTGAATTAATTTCTGTGTACGGAGATTAAGTGTGGGTCTAGTTTCCTTTTTTTGCATTTAGCTCCCATGATCCCAGCACCATTTCCTAAAGGGGCTTTCCCTTCTCCATTATACAGCTGTGGTACCTTTGTTAGAGATGAACTGTCCATATTCAAATCACACGACTGACAAGGGGTTAATTTCCCAAACATATAAAGTGCTTACACTCTCCACTGACATAAAAAACAGACGACCCAATGAAAACATTGGCAAAATAGCTAAGCAGACACCTTTCCAAAGAAGACATTCAGATGGCCCACAGGCACATGAAAATCATTATAAGGAAAGTGCAAATCGAAACCACAATGCGCTACCACCTCACCCCTGTGAGAAGGCCCCGTATCAAAAGAATAGAAATAACAAATGTTGAGGGTGTGGGGAACAGAGGAAGTCACATCCACTGTTCGTGGAATGCAATCTGGTCTAGCCTCTATAGAAAACGGTAAGAAGATACCTTCAAAAAATAAAAATGGAAATCCCACATGACCCAGCAACACCTCAGCTGGGTATCAACCCAAAGAATATGAAAGCTTTACTGTGGAAAGGTGCCCGCAGGCCTGTGTTCACAGCAGCACTGTCCACCATTGCCAAGTCACGGAACCAAGCTCAGGGCCCAGCGGCAGCTGTGGAATATATACTCTATGGAAACTACACAGCTATTTTAAAAGATGAAATAGTGCCCTTTCAGGACAAAATGCTGGACCCTAAGGTGATCACGCTAAGGGGAATGAGTCAGAAAGTGAAAGGCAGATATTGGATGGTCTCAGATACTGGATGGCAAAGCACAGCAAAAACAACTCTCACACTCTATGGAAAATATACCGGTTACCAGTGGGGACTGGGGGAGGGAGGGGCCCTCGGGAAGGAGTCGTCAGGGCACTGGCACCAGAGGTTTGATGGAGGTGAGTGGAGCACATGCATGTCTAGGGGTGTGAAAATGTACCCCCAAAGTTACACAGCTGTGTAAATGACTGACAAGGTTAATAAAAATAGGACAGAATGACATCAAATACCATCGCGATCGGCCATGCTGTCAAAGAAGAGCCAGGCGGAGTCGTCCTTGCCGTACTTCACAAAAGCAACGTAGTGGCTCGTCTCTATGCAGAGGACGGCAAACAACTCCATCTTCTGGCAGGGGATGCAGCCGTGTCGCCAGTCCCAGTCTGGTAAGTCTTTGGGAAGTGACACCGGGTTGTATTTATGATTTAATCTCTTGGGGTGAAGGTGGACCTACGACGAGACAAAGAGAATATCAGGAAGGAGCCAAACTCAGTGTTGGTAGTGAAAGGACTCTATTATTCAAACTCGTCCCTACAAGCAGCAAGCAGGCACTTCACAGAAGTCCATCAACTAAGCTCAGAAGAGGTACAAATAATACCACTTCATTATGAAGAATTTTCATTTAATTATGAATTGTTCTTTATTTCCTAGCACCTCTGAGTCCCCCTCCCTACCCCCCCTCCCTCACCTTCTTTTGAATCTCCGCTACCTCAGTTTGGTTATCAATGCCCGCTAGCTTTTAATTATTTTGCTTTGGTAATTCATCTGCTTTGATTCCTTATTTTACCCACATATGTGAAATGACTTACTGTTTGTGCTTATGTTTCTGACTTACTTACATAATTTTCTTAAAATCCCTCCTTTCTGCTGCAAGCATCCTGTCATGTCACTCAGCTGCATCTTCTGTATCCAACCCCTGGCAGCGGACATTTAGGCTGTGTCCACGTGCCGGCTATTATAAATAATGCTGTAATAAACCTTGTGGAGTATCTCATTTTTTGAGTTGATGGTTTCGTATTCTTCGGACAGATCCCCACAAGGGGAATTGTTGGATTAAATGGTATTTTAATTATGAATTTTTAACTTTCGGAAACCTGAGATCGATTTCTAACTACAAATAATTTACTGTTTCACAAGAGCATACCCATTAAGCGTACTCAGACTTACTTGTGTGTTGCAGGTTTTACAGAATTGTTTGATTTTCCCGGCTGAGATGTCTGGGTCATCATAGCATTCTCTACATTCATACATCGCCAGCCCTCCGCATATCCGGCATTGCCTTGGGGCTAAGTAAGAGAGGGGTGGAGAGTTCACAGGTCTTTAAAAATACATTCTTTCATTTAAAAAGAGTTTTAAAATTAAGCTTTAAAAAGGACAGTGTTAGAATTGGACTTGCAGTGGCGACCTTAATGTAGTATATACACAATTCCCAATGATGGGCATCGAAACTTGTTATAATGAATATTGCCTTATAAAAAATAAAGATATTATTGAGACCAGAAAAAAAAGGATGATGTTCATGAACACAAAAATCCCTTCCTGTCCCGTTAAACTCTGAGTTGACTTTCCTTGAATTCAGGTTATCTTTAAAGACATTTTTTCTGATCTGATGACAATTTTTTCAAAATAATAGTCTAGAGGGCTTTACCTGATTACAACATGTGCACTGATAAGATTTCAAAGGTTAAGGAAAGTATAAAAAAGAAAACTGAAGGCATCTACAATATCAGTTAGCAGGAGTTACAAGTTCAGTTACTAGAGTAAAATTGGATCATCCAATTTTAAAGATTAACCAATAATTTTGCATCTGCTTATTCATGTAACACTGTATAGTTCCTCTTGTAGAAAGCATCAACTTATTTTTTCACTTAACATTACATCATAGCCTCTTTCATACACATTGGTCTTCAAACATGAATTCTAATGGCAGTATCATGGCTGCACAGACACACCATGATTCATTTAACTACCCTTCTCTTGTTAAAGCGTAGTTTCTAACTTCTTACTTGTATAACAAGAAGTAGACATATTTTATATGTCTACTATTTAACAAATAGACATATTTATATATAAAATTACATGTCTCAGCACTTTCAAAAAATAAATTCCTAGTACTGAAATGACTAGCTTACTATTTTTAGACTCCTTGATACCAAATTGCCTTCCAGAATTGTATTCCTTTTGACTTTTCATCACAATGAATTAGAACAATAATATCTTATACTTACTGTCTTCAAGTAAATCTGTTATATTTAATTCCAGTGAAGGAAAAATTTTTTTAAAAAGTTTGAAGTCTTTTCCAAATCGAGGCATCTGAATAATCAGACACGATGGTGCCTAAAGAAAAGATACACATTTTTAGAATCAAAGTGCTGAAAAAAAAAATTCCCTATGAAATTGAAACAGACGTGGCTGTGGAACCAAGCTGTGCTTTCGCCACCGCGCTGATGGCCTGTCAAACCGGACCTACATGTGGAGGCAGAACATAAAGGCAGGGCGCCAGCGGCCACCAGACTTCACGGAGGCCGTGGGGCCAGGAACACACCAGGCCACAGGTCAGAGACACACCAGGCCATGGGCCAGGGAGACACCAGGCCATGGACAGGGACACACCAGGCCATGGACAGGGACACACCAGGCCATGGGCCAGCGAGACACCAGGCCATGGACAGGGACACACCAGGCCATGGGCCGGGGACACACCAGGCCATGGACAGGGACACACCAGGCCATGGGCCAGGGACACACCAGGCCCAGGGGCCAGGCATTTCGACAAGCCTCATCTCAAACAATATGCTGACTCTCTAGAGTGACCATCCACGCTGGGTTTCTACTTAAGACATTGGTTTATTTATTTTGGAAAGATTGCTTTTGCAACTACAGTGCAGGAATTGTGATCACCGGTAAGTACTATTCCTTATATTTCAACAAATAAACAATTGTGGCTAATAGGGTTTGACCAAAACATTCCTTCAGAAAAAAAATTACAATAAAAATAAGCCACACGTTAAGATCATAAAAGTCAAGACTAAAAGAAAGATAATTTATATCACTTATTCATCAATAAACCAATATAAGTGAATTATTGAAAGAGGAAAAGTGAACATTTCCTTTTTGATGTATTTGGATAATATGCTTGGGTAAAATGTTAAACGTATTTTAACCTAAGTTAATTTAATATCTGTTAAATTTTAACATGTTTAAAAAATCGTAAATCTTCACTGCTTTTAACTAAACGTTTTCGAGTTACATATTAGCCTGATATTTTCTTTGGCACCAAACCCTAAAAACCTTAATCTTAATTCTAAGGCTTTCTCCACAAGGACAAAGTTGAAACATTTTTTTAATTTGTGTTTTGCTAACAGTTTGTGTTTCTAACTATTCTCAGAGGGTTAAAAGTAATAGCTTTTGAATTTACTAGTAGTCTAAAGAATCCTAAGGACTTTCACATAAAATACAATAAGTAGTTATGACTAACCTCAGCAAATTTCAGGTTACTGTTGATAAAAGACCACTCTAATAACTGCTGAATTGTAGGAACTCCAACTTTCTCATTTTTTTCCATAAAAATTTGATAGAAGTAACAATCTTGTACTTTTTGACCTGCTGATCTAAAAACAATCAAAAATACACATAATTTATTTATGAAATGTTTGAATCAGAAAGTGATGCTGTAGTATTTAAGAACACAAAAACATGAAATTGATGGAGCTACTCTGGATACTCAGAACAACAGAGAACAGTAATTTAAACAGCTGATGTACTTGTGCCTAAGACCTCAAAAATGGTTTCCTGTTTTAGTTTTCGTACTGAACAATTCCCTTAGTGATCAGGAGAAAAATAATGGAATAATACCTGCAGTCAAGAAGTACTGTGTGGACAATATAATCAGAAGCTAAAATCACTTGGTTCAATTTCACCATCCAAATCTAGAAAGCATCAAACTGCATTTAATGCTTAAGATGGGAAAATAAATTTTATATACTTGACTGACACAGATTCTTAAAGATCTTCTAGAACAAACTTTTTCTAAAAGGAAGACCCTGAGATCCAGGGAAGGACAATCATTTCCCAGCAAGTCAAAAGCGCAGTGAAGCAGAGAATCCAGGCCCCACCTGGGTTTTTCCAGATGAAAAACAAAAGTGACTTTCTTCTCCCCAGTTGCCTGCTCACTCTCCCACATCATGTACTTTTAACATTACCTCCCCTCCTTGTGTTTGAAGGCTGATTTACAAGAGACTGCAGTATTACATATAAGCTAATTCTATTTTTGAACTTCTGTTCAGTTCTGTGGATCCATATTTCTAATTTTATACCAGTACCACTGTTTAATGTCTATTGCTTTGCCTTTACAGCTTATAATAGAACTCTTTTTAAAAATTCAATGTTTTCACCCATTTCATCTTGTAGAGAACTCTAAAATCACTGAGTTCCAAAAAAAAAAAAAAAAAAAAAATCAAGATCTTGATTAGGTACAAATTATTTTGTACAAAGTAATGTTTAAATTATTTAATCTTCCCACCTGGAATGCAGTCTTTCTCACTAATTAATCAAATCATCTTTTAGTCTTTTACAAGTCTTTTAAAAACCCTAGTTCAATAAATTGATTTCTTGGCATTTTATACTCTCATGAAGTATGAAATTATCCTTTTCATTTTTGCTAGAAGGTATACAAGAAATTCTACTGACTTCTCTATGGTTACTTTCTACATGGCCAAATTGCAAATTCTTTTGTTAATTCTAACAGCTTCCAAACAACTCTCTAAGGTTTTCTAGGTATACTTAGAGCGATCACTATCTTTGAAGAGATAATAAATAGTATTCTTGATGTTTATCATGTCTTATTAGTTAGACCTCCCAATACAGTATCAAACTATCAAACTGCAGTTATGATACTGTCTACCTTTCTTTCCTCCTCATCCATCAATACAACATTGGCATCAAACAACAGCACTTAAGATAGAGATGAGTAAAGCCATGTGGCTATTGACTAGCTTTTAGGGAAGTGAATAATATGCTAGCAAGATTTTCAACACATGGGGAGGGGCACATGGACTATGGAAGAGGACTATGGGGGCCTTGGTGGTAGGCTTGGGGCAGTGACATGCATCTGAGGACATGTGTTCCCATGCCTTTGAGTCACATACAGTGTTTTACACCAACATAACATGATCAAAAAAAAAAAAAAAAGAGAGAGAGAAAGAGAGAGAGAGATTTTCAACAGAGAGGCCCACACTACACTGCAAAAAGATTCAGCATGTAGACTTATAAACATTCAAAACTATTTGGAAAATACAATCAATTACAACAGCTCACTAAGAACTTAATTGCATTTGATGCAAGGGTTCCATCCACTCAAGAAGGATCTGGGAGTGGGAGGGGCAGGGACCGGGTTACAGAAGTGGGAACAAGAAAGCTAATTTAAGACTGAATTAATTCTTCAAGAGGTGGGTAGACAAAAACAGTGTTTTCATGATGCTGGGTATAAGATTCTCTTAAAGGGCTTGTTCATTTAAATTACAGAAATATTTATGTACCATCTTATTAAAACTATTTGCAGTAGTATTTATTACCAGAATTAAAATTAAAAGCACAAATTTACATTGGATTCATTCTTCAAGTTGAATATGATATTATGGAAAAATAATTTGCATTATAGGAACCTAACATGCTACGATCCCTACACAAATACAAAATTTAATAATCACTACAAAATCTTTTACTGAATGATGGTTGTGAAATGAGGGCTATTTTTCCAATGTTTCTGCAGCAATTCAAAAGTTACCTTATTTTTAACAATGGTTCTACCCTTAAAATATGATGAAACAGGATATTTAAGAACTCTTCAGGATCTAGGAGAAAATTAAAAATCAAGTAAGTCACAGACAAAATTTTTTAAATCATTCTACTTATTATTAATTAACAGTCAAATTTCTATCCTGAGTTCAATTTCATAATAAATATTATTTCAATTGCTAGTATAGTGCTCAAGTTTCCCTTACAAAAATACAAAGAATATTTAAAGGCATGTCACAATTTTGTTACTGTATTGCATTTGGAAGGGTACAATCATTCATATATGGTGAAATAATTTTTATTTCTTTCAAGGGGCTTAAGGTAAGTGGAATAAAACCTGAAGTATGATCTTGAGATTGTTTGCTAAATAATCATCAAGCCTTGAGATATCATACTGATTATAAGATGATTCTGACACATACAAAGTCAGGTCTGAGTCTCTCAGTAAATCCATTAGCTATGAAGAGATTAAAATAACTTCTCGGACCATAGACGTGGTCCTAGTCCGCCATTTTTTAACTTCCTTTATAAAAGTTATGTAGAGAAATGTGGATGACTTTATGCAACCCTTTATCACTGAAAGGAAGCAATTCCAAATGTCATTGCTGGGTAGAGAGAATTTTTTTAATATATTTATTTAATATGTTGGATCCAACCACCTTTGTAAGGGAGTTCATTGTTCCACATCACTCACTTTTAGAAGAGAGAAAGAAAATATTTATAAAGAGTAGAGTATTCACACTTCAAAAGGAATATCTAATTCAAAATGAAGCCCCTTCAGACTACACAGACGCCCATTTCAGTCAATGATTAGCATGTGTTTTCAAATTAGCTTTAATGCATTTACTATAAATTAAGACAGTCACCTTTTTCTTCAGAGGTAAATCCTGATGCAGCCTCAACTTTTTCAAGTATTTTCCTCAGTTTCATAATCTTTGTTGCACACACATATCCATATCTATGTTAGTAAGAAACAATTAATACTGGCTACATGTTGAATTAAGATGACACACTCTGATAATCACACATTGTTTACATAACTTCACATCTTAAATCAACATTCTAGACAATTATTTTGAAAAATACAAGTATAGATTTCTTGAGGTTTGAAAATTAAAAATCTAGATTCAGAATTATCTCAGGTACTACTGTACCCTAAAAATAACTGTCTTACACTAACATACCAAAAAAAAAAAAAAACTTTTAAATTTGTGATGATTGTTTTTTAATATTATTTGCTTAATAAATTAGAGCATTTATCTCAATAAATGACTTTGAATTTTAAAACAGAAAATACATTTTGAGAAATAATCTTTTTAATACTGAAGAATGGAATAAGCACCAGGGGAATGGAAAGGTGGTAAGGTTGGTAACTGAAAGTCTAAAATCTGTGTCACACTAATCATCATCGTAGGACATCTTCTCTAATTTTTGTCTGAATACAGGACACATTCACTAGAGTTAGGCCCAATTCTTGACAGAATTCTAATTCTAAAAATGGCTTCAGAAGAGACCTTAGAGCTCACCACAGGGTTAATAAGGTGACAAGCAGAATTAGTTCATTTTATATCCATTTAAAAAATATATTTATTTATTTTGCATAGAAGAACTAGGATGTAGGCCTGAGGTGTGGGGAGTGAAAGGATTCACCAGAGACAGAGCGGGGAGCAGAACAGGCAGATCTACTGAAATACACTGCTGGGGGGAGCAGTGGGAGAGACAAGAAAGATATGCTGCGCCATGTGGGTAGCTCCCTGGCCGGTGATCACTCAGGCCTCAGTGGTGCTAACGCTGAGACTTAACCTCTAGGCCACCAGGGAGGCCCCCATATCCATTTTTTTACATTGACTATTTGTTCACTCAGTAACTCTCCACAACCAACATATATTGAGCATCCATCACTTACACAGTAATTCAAATCTTTAGCCACTGGGAATATTAAAAAAATAAGATAAAAACAAGGTCTCTTGACTTAGAAATACTTGAGATGGAGAAAGCAGAGATTTCAAATAAAACCAGTCAGCTAAAACATAGATATTAATGCAGCAGACACAATGGATTTTGATAACAGAGCATCTGACAAGTTTCTTACTATGGACAGGTGACAGAGTCTGGCTAGCCATGACTTTTAGGTGGTTGGACAATAGTATGCAAGAATGTTTACTAGTGGGCGTCTGATATTTTGGAAAGAAAGAAAGAAGTGCCAACAAGTGTTCAAGTTTTGGATTTCATCTGCATTGTCTGGTGTGAATTACATGGGGGGTGAGTATGTTCAAAAAATTATATAAGACAAAATAATTGATGCAAAAATCAAAATCTCAATTATCTTAAAGACAGTCATTGTCATCACTTAAAAATCTAAGGAAGAGCCTCCCCAGTGGCACAGTGGTTGAGCGCTGGGCTGCTGGTTCAATCCCCGGCCGCCGGCAAGGGTCTCACATGGCGCGCGGACCTCTCCTGCCTCGCCCCACTGCTCTCCTCAGCAGTGTAGTTCGTCAGTCTGTCTGCTCTGTTCCCTGCTCTGGCTCTGGCTGAATTCTGGCTCTGGCGAATTCTCTCACCCTCCCGCGCTTCTGACTGTACCCAGTGCTTGTATAAATAAATAAATAAATCTTTAAAAAAATAAAAATCTAAGGAAAATAAAAGATTTTGCTTTAACACTGAAGAATGCAACAGTCACTGAGGGGAATGGAAGGGACATTTGATGAGAAGCTGTCACGTCCTGGCATTCGCCATTTGCTGCATCTTGACCAGGTTTAAGGAGTTAAACAAGTTAGGGCAGTCTAGAGAGCAAAGGTTAAAGAAATTGCTAATACTTCATCAAGATAACTAATTTTTGCCTGTTTCTTATCAAATGAAAGCAAAATATAAATTAATTACTGTACCAAAAATCAGCAAACAGGACACAACCTACTTACATTCTTAGAGGATTAACAATTTCTGTCCTCAGTAGCTCTTGAGTTTCACTATAATATTCTACATCATGCTTTTCTTTGGGTCTAAGTAACACAGTGTCCAGGACAGAACTGAAAGCAAACAAGCTGCAAAATAAAAAGATCATTTGCATCATGCAGTAACCATTATTTAAAAAAAAAACAGATTCTAAAGAGAATACAAAGTGAATAAATGCAATCTTGAGAATAAGTGACATATAAATCAGTTTTTTCCACTAACACGTATCCAGGCCCCTTTAACCATTCCCATAGTTCCATCCTCAGGGCCTGGAGAACCTTCTATGTTAAAAACACAAATGTCAGGTAGGCCAACTCTAGATAGACCATGTTAATGGATAAAAAGATGCCTATGGTATATTAAGAAAACTTTGCAGGAAGTTGAGAGATTTTTGTCTGAAGCAAACAGAGCAGAGGAGGAAATTTAGGGAGCACCTCCCAAGGAAAGCATATTCCCACTGCACAGCTCCCTCTAGACATCACACTTTTCTCCTCACACCCCTCTGCAGAGATCTTTCTTTAAATTCTGAATCATTTGTGCGTGATTAATAGTGGTAACTGATATCAAAAAACAAAAGAAAATTTGGCTAATACGAGTTTTCACCAGGCTGGAGAAAGAACATGCTATCAAGTCTGCAGGGCTTGTTTTTGTCAACACATCTGAAAGACTAAAAGTCTTCGGCCAAAAATAAAATCTACTGCATTTATTCTTCTCCCTACTTTAAAAATTTTAACATTTCATTATCTTCCTAATTTCTATGACAAGGCTGTACAAAGCTGGCAGGTTACACTCCATTTAACTAGCAGTGTACTTGGCCCAATCTTCAGAGTATAAAATGTCTTGCCCTGTTAAGTTGTTCCAGTTTGGAATAACTACACGTCTACACACAAGGGCAACCGTGCTTCTACTTAAAATAATTATTTAAAATAAAGCCACTTGTGATTGCTTCTACCCAGTGAAAGAAACAGGCACACCAAGCTCTGTTATTTGATAGGTGTCGGTATTTATTCTCTTCAGTCATGTGATTTCCCAGATACCGTCAGAATATCTGATCCGTGTGTGACACTATCATTCACATCTTACTCATCTCATTATTTTTAACTCATCATTCTCTGCATTGCTTTTCTATATTAACTTTTTGGATACAGGCTCCTGAGACAATATTCAAGAGCCAATCGGTAAAAAATGAATAGCAAATCACATTTCCTTCCTGATCCCCAAAATCCCAGTTTCTCTACTCAGAGGAAGTTAGCAGATTCTTTCACGAGCACACATGCACGCACATACACACACAGACACACACACACATGTCCTTGCCCTCACAGCACTATCTACAGCTACTGCATTAATTTTAAACTTACCAGAACAGAGTTGAGTCTAAGTAACAAGAATTGTAATGACCCTGGATACCTTTCTTCTTTCCAATCATTATCTCTAGACCTTCCTTTTCCATTTTTGGCGGAGTATTTTCTTCAACTACTTCACTTAAGTAGCCTCCAAATGCTAAAAAAATAAAAATGAAAAAAATTATTTTCAATTATTATAGTATGGATTCCCACACATATTTATTTCTTCGTTTCAAAATAATTTTTTGTATTGTGATGAGAAATTTGTCTCTTAACTTAAAGTTAAAGGTAGGTTTGGGCTCACTGTTGAGTAACTTGGCTTATGAAAAACCACTACAGCTCATTTCCACCTCACTTCCCCCATAATTTTAAAAAAATACACCATTAAGTAATGAGCAAAAGGCCATCTACCAAGTAAATATTTTATTATTTATCTGAATGCTTCATTTTCAAGTTGGAAAAGAAAACAAAAAACTCCAAAGTACTTCTTCAACCGCAAGGAAAAATGTTTCCCATAAAATGGTTTTCCTCTTTCTACCTGCTTAACCCCCAACATGCCTCACCACTCTTATCCAAAGCTGGAAAGGCCTGGCCTGGGAAAATCACTCCTTGTACAGATGGCAAGACCCGAGCTTCCCGATCAATCAAGAGTTTTATAAGAAGGCTAAGTTCTTGGCAAGATGTGCTTACTCGTGTGCCTGGGCACTGACAGTGGACTCCGTGCCCCAAAAAGCCTTTCAATTTCCACCTCCTGTGCTTCTGAAATGTCTGTAACCCACAGGAAGAGAAAGTAAGTCCCACTACTTTCAACTGTTTAAGTCTCACACAACTTTTTCTTCCTAGTACTTTCTTCAATGTCCCCTCTCAGGGGAACTGTAACTGTCTGATACGGCAAATAACAATATTTACTGATTTAAAAGTCTGATGAGCATTGGCAGGAAAATACACCTTCACCCGCCACCTACTGCAAAAAGACTTGAGATTAGAACTAGTGATTCCCGGTCAGTGATTAAGAGAGAGAGACCCAAATACCTAGGGAGTTACAGCGCTCGATCTGATTGGAGACTGGCTGCAGTGACGCGAACCTCGAGTCCGGCCGGCAGCTCTTCAGCTTGACGAAAAGCGCCTTCTTTAGGGCACAGGTGAAATACCGGGTGCCCCTAAAGGTTCCGTCCGTACAGCCGGCACATTCGTCTTCCTGAAAAAGAAATGCTTCCATATGCGCTGTTCTGCTTTGCAAAGAGAGCACACCAACAACTGCGGTTTCTAACCCTCGCTTCACGTTGACCCTCCTCAGAATTCCATCTCCTGGCCCAATACTGAGAGCCCACCGCGGAAATGGGCTGACCACTCAGTGCTTCAGCGCTTCAGTCTACAGCTACCAGCTTGAGAAACAAATGCCTTAGTCCAACACAAAGTTGCCATTGTATTTCCTTTCAGAATGTAGACTTACACCTCCCCCGAGTCACTGGTTTTTGGTACCATTTCTACAAGTATTGAAACGATGGATGGAAGAATATTAAACAGCCCCTCAAATAGCACTACCACGCAAACAAAAAAAAAAAAATATGTTCAAATAAAAGGTACTGTCTCAGATTCTCCTTCCCAGATTTTGAAATGCTGAACAATATACTTTCCTAATCACCAAAGGAAAAATCTTTCCTTGCTCCAAGAATCTCAAAAGATCTCTAAAAACAGCAATTCATCTTAAAGATAGTGATATAAATATTAGCACTCATGGGAGAACAGAGTTTGAAGAGGGAAAAAGCCTGGACAGATTTGTCTTTCTTACTGTATTCTGTTTGTTTCAATAAGCCTAAACATATTAGCCTAAAAGTCTATTTTCACTCCTTGAACACAAGCCAATTAACATTAGGAGCCAGTGGCTCAGATGCTATATGGATGGCGGAGGAAAGCGGGCAGCATAGCCACTTCTCCGTGGAGACTTATGTGACAAATGCACCCTTCCAGCAAGTGGAAGAGAATAGGGAGTAATCTGCAGAAACCCCGAGAGAGGAGAGATTTGCAATTTGTAGGTCAAATTCAATTACCAGTTCAAGTCCAGCTAGTACTTCATTGAGTCCTGGTGGCTGACCAATCCAACGGATCACCCCATAGAAAGGAGGGTTCTCCTTAACTTCAGCCAGAGAGCCCACTTCCAGACCATGTGAGTTACCAGATGATACAGGCAGGGGTGGGCTCTCCTGGACAGGCGCGTTGTTCAGCTCTCCGATCACAGACTGGACCGACAGAGAAAGTGGACTGTGGCCAATGCTTCCATTGCTGTTGGGCATCTTTGTCAGACTGAACGGCAAAGAGTGAAATCTGTTCTCACTGGATAATGAGTTCATGGAAGGAGGTTGCAGTGGGGGTGAAGCTTGTCCAAAGTCTGGAGATAGCTCTGTAAGCGATTTTGCAGGGTCTTCAGCAACTATAAAAAATTATTCTTAATTAGAGAAATTTATTCAAGAATATACTAAAACTGCCCTACATCTCTAAAAACGAATAAACACATCTAATTCAAATGTGCACTTCGCATAAGCATGTCAAGCTTAATATTGCAAAGCTCAATATCCCAAACTTGTTCTTATTCTTCTCCCCACCTCTCAGAGAGCTCTCAACTCAGAGCTTTAGCCCTTACTATCTCTTCCGCCTGGAATGCCCTTCCAAAGCTCTTTCTCTGGCAGATTTATTCACATCATGCAGATCATAAAACAAATACTTTTCCACAAAGAATCTTTTCCAAGCCACTCTACGGCAGCTGGCATCCCACGTGTTGCCATCACTGTGGCCATTTCCTTCATTGCTCAAGTGTTGTCTTGTGGCCCTCTCCATCACACCACAGAGTGCAAGCTCCGCAAGGACAACACGTGTTAGTCTTTGTCACGGCCGAAGCCACCACACTTGGAACAGCCACTATAATATAAGTGGTACCAACAGTATAAGAAAACACACAATTTCTTTTCCAAATCAGTGACTAAATGAATCCAATGTAGAGAAAAAGGTTTTCAAATGTTTAAGTAAAATTAATCACAGAAAGAAGGGTATTTTTACAACTAAATTATTTCTATTTTCTAATTTAAGAATGAATTTCATTACTTTGCATGTCCCAACCTAGGTCTTTTAGAATCAATATTCTTCCATGAAATTATTATATAATATTAGACCAGGAGTCGAGAAGGTGGGGATTGTTCTACAAGACATAAACTGTCATTAGGAATTACAGCACATCAACACATGGCAGAACCTGGAGAATATCCAGATTATGAAAGCTGTCATCCTACTGGCTTCCTTTCCTTAGAAAGCTGTCAGCACACAGGAAAAGCACCCACCCATCCACTCGTGATGGCAGAGCTAGAGAGGGGGCTACTTCTTGACCCCTGGAGCAGTGCCCCCGTGCATGTCTAGAGGTCAGCCAGCTGTGGACACACCATAGGGAATGATCACCCTTGATGATTCAGGGTGAACAAAGAAAAGAATAAACCAGGAAAAATCATGTCTCAGAACCAAGGGAAGGTAGTTTTTTTTTTTTAAATGGAGCACTTTAAAAAGATCAAGAAAGACTCAGACAGAAACCTTTACATTGATTCTAGAGATCTTCTACCCTGACCAGATCAGCTCAAGGAATAGAACAAACATTAATATATTTTCTAAATGTTTTATTCATTTTAATAGAAACTATACATGATATTTTAACTCACGAATATTAATATAAAGACGTTCCAAAACTACAAATATTAGTTAATAAGCCATTTCTTTCTGGTGAGTTGAAAGGAGAGAATCATTACAAAGAACACTAAGATTTCAGATTACCTTCATCAATGTACCAAGTATTTTTTGATTTGGGTTGTGGCTGTGAGTCAATAGAAGACCCATTTAAGGTATAAAATAATTCAGATCTGTTTCTATTTCCAGGGTCTGAGGTAGATCCTATGGAATAAGAAAGTTCCTTTTAAAAATAAAGTCAATATGGTATTAAAGTCTTTAATGATATCAATATACATATGATTTACCAACTGTTTACACAACAAATAGATGGATACAACACAACAATATTTTACTATTGTTTTCAGCTTTTAAAAATTTACAGCCATTTTGGCAATGTCAAAAAGATTCTTCAGTCCAAGAATCAACATAAGAGGGAGGCAGGTGTAAATTTAAAGAAAAGCCTGCTATTTCTTATTTTAGTGAACTGCTTTAAAAAGTTATTTCATGTACGATGGCTCATTTTCAAATGTCAAAATTATCATTTCCCAATTTTATCTGATGAACTTACTGGTTCGCATATTTAACCTAATATTTAAAAACAGTTCCTTTCAGAAGAAGGTAATCTTCAAATGTTATACACAAATCAATGTATAAATTAAGTTTAAAAGATTTAAGGTTTAAACATTTTGGAATTTCTTGGTCACCGAGTTCCTGGCTTCTCCGCGGAACAGACCCGGCAGTGCTATTTTGATTCGTTCACTTTAGTAACCGCGCGGCGGGCGGAGCGGGTCCCGGCAGCCCAAGCGCCGCCTCACGCCGCAGGCTCTCGAGGGCCGCGCCCGACCCCCGGCCCTTCCCGCGGGAGCGGCGCGCGGGCCCCACCCGAGGAAGACCCGACGCCCGAGCCCGAGCCGCGCCAACGGCCGGGAACGCCTCGGGCTGCGGGGAGCCACGGGCGGCCGCGCTCTTCCATCTGGGCCTGCGGATCCACCTCACGAGGTGCATCTGCGCAGCTTACACCCCATTAAACTCGCGGCCTCCCGGGGCAAGGCCCTGAACACGCCGTGAAGAACAACACCCTTCCCCAGCGGAGCCGCCCGCCCACGCGGCGCCGGGCTGAGGTCGCCGCCTGCGGGCAGCCCTCCCCGGGCCGACACCCGGTGGCCAAGCGGGAGTTTCCCGCTGGCTGCCCAGAGACTGCCTCTGCCAGCCCCCACCCCGCAGCCCCCCCGCGGAAGCCCCCCCGCGGCAGCCCCGAGCCGCTCCACTGAGACACTGCGCCGGGGCTGCGGGCGCTCCGGGCTGTTAAAGCGCACACGGAACGGCCCAACGGGGTGAGCGCGCAATGAGCCAATGGTGTGCGCCAGCTCCTCACTTAGTTATTCAGCGGCAGATGGGCTGATTGGTCCTAAAATGGTCCAATCATTCACCTAGGGCTGAAAATGGTCCAATCAGGGATGATCGGAGGGTGGGACTCTGAAAGAGCATATAAGGCAGGGCGGGCGGGGCTCCCGAGCCCAGACGCCCACGCGCTGGGGCTCGCGGCGCTCTGCTCTCGTCCTCTGAGGCGCCAGGAAGAGCGCGGCGTCCCGTGCCAGACCTCTGTGCAGCCCCCTGAGGGCGGCGCTCTGGGCGGCCAGCAGGAAACGCCACCTCTGGCTCCCTCAGAAGCCGCTGGCACTGGGTGGGGGTGGGGGGAAGGGGCAAGAGGGACGGGTGGGAAGGGGAGGAAAGGGGGGTTGAGGGCTGGGGAAGTGGTGGGGGAAAAAGGGGGGGAAGGGGTGGGGGGAAATGGTGGGAGGGGGGCGGGGCGGGCTGCTCGCGGGCAGGCGGCAACCTTGAACGAGGGCGGCGGGAAACTGCTGCTCAACCTCGTGAGGAAGGGGCGGGTCTCGCCCCGCAGTCCATGCTGTGGGGCCGGGCTTCAAAATTAGTTCTTTTCACGAGATACCTGAGGTAGAATTATTCTCCTGACCCACATCCAAGCTGACAAAAAAATCCTTACATTTTTTAAAAAGTGAGCTGTTTTTACTTCTGTAACGACCGTCTGATGCGTCTGTGAAGTAACGTGAAGCTAAAGAAAAAAAGCTAAAAAAAAAACTCCACATGCGTTAGAGTTTCTGAAGAGACAAAAAAGTTTTGCTTAGCAGTTTGGGATTTGACTGGACAGTTAGTGAAATTACTCTCTCATTTGCGTTATTCTATAGTTGCAGCTCTGTACAAATTGGGGGGAGGGTCCCAAAAACCAGCTGACAGGGCCCCGCTGACGAGCGCCTCTCGGGAAGCCTTCCCTCAGCTTGAAGAAGACGGGGCCTCTAGCTTAAGCGACAGCATCGATAAAAAAATTTTAGTCAACTAGTCAAATGTCTGAGAGAAGAAAGTCCACATACATGTGAAGGAGAGAAACCTTTTAGCAGTATTGTGGCAAGTCAGCACGTAAATAAGGAAAAACTAGTCTTTCATACCTGTAACCTTTGGTTTGTTGTGACTGGACGAACCCTTGTCCCCAACACCTCTTGACATAAAGGCAAGTTTGGGAGGCCTCCTTTCCTGGGTCACGCTATCTGAAACAGTAAACCCATTTTTTAAAAAAAGCAAATTGTTACAGAAGAGACACCATCTAGCCAACAATGACCGCCACCAAAACACTGCTTTCCAACAAAAAGCATTTTCACAGTAGTTTTACAAAACTCTTGAAGGCATCAGAAATACTGGAAGCGATAATGCCAAAAAGAAAAAACCACCACTGTACTTCAGAACAGCTCCCACAATCCACCCCAACACAACTCAGAAAACGCTTTAACTTCTTGAAAATGTAATCACTTTTAGTCGATTTTATTTCACGTGCTAAAATAAGACAAAGCAAACCTTACTCAGTTTTGTGTAGCATTTCCCAACTCAGTATTCCCTAAACACCCCTGAGTGTTCCAGCGTGTCCCGTACTCATATACTTCCAGAAGATACTGGGATAAATAAGACAAACAGGCTTTTTTACCACACAACTCCAGAGTTTTATATGCTCGTGTGCACTGTGAGTCTCTCAAAGAGGGGTAGGCTTATTTGATAATCTTTTTTGTGCCACTCTACTTAGTGTACAGGATTAATGTATTTCATGCACACAGTTTGGGAAAAGTCTGGTCAGAAATGTGTATCTTTTTTTAAAAAAACACGTTACAAATAACATGAATGGGCACACAAACACATATAAATAGGAGAAACAGAACTGTGCAGAGGTTGACGATACAGAAAGTCGGAAACAAGTATCAGTAATACTTGAAAAAAGCACTCAAAACTTTTTGAAATATAGGTGTAATAAATTTGGCCAACTAGTGTTGGACACAAAGACTGCTCTCTACTTTAAGGGCCAGTAATTTCCCTAAGACAGTCACAGACACTGATCAGGCAAATGCAAAATATCAGTCTTGAAAGGGTCCCCCTAAAAAGGTCAACAACACACCATGGAGTCCAACATGACACTGAGGAGTCATACCTGATAAAGCTGTTAATCAGCCCACAGTTGGATTTTTGAGAACAGGGGAAAAAAATAGGAACATCTTTATATTTCAAACACAAGGAAAAGGTCATTTTTTAAAAAGGAAATAATACTGAATGCATTATATACAAATGATTGGCAACTTTTTACCTGGGTTGATAAGGAAGGGGGCTGTACAATTAAGATCTCAGAGTATGATCAACTGGAGTATTATTTTAATTCAAAAATTATACTGAATAACCATGACTTTAACCATGCTAGACTAAAAGAAAAGCTATCTACTAGTATTTTTATGATGTTACTGTTCAAGTGTTTCCAAATGGCACATATGAGAGCTACTGTGGAAAGTAAAACTTTGTAGTCACTGGCAAAACTTCCCAAATTATACCATATAAATTGACTAAAGAAAATAACTTCCATTATTAACTGTAATTAAGTGCATGTATATCCATTTTCAAAAGATATTGACGTGTTTGCCATGATCAACACATTATTCAGTCAGTGGCAACTCTAACAAAGGCAGCAGAGTCTTAACTAAGGCAGTCTGAAGAGTGAGGGGCGGCAGACAAGGGGTTGAGCTGGTGGTGGCCGCTTTGTTTCTCATGCCGGGGAGGATCCCAAAGACGGGGTACACAGACGCACTGCAGCTGGAGACCATAGTTACCTTCTGCCGCAGACTTCATGGTGGCAGGGAAAGGCGCTCAAATGTCAATCTTGTGTATAAGGCACTCCTACATTTTCTACTGTAAGGGGGCACACGCCACATCTAACTCACCTTTCAACAATTATATAACGAATATATCTTCTTTCTTTGTCACAACTACGTTCATGTCCAAAACCAACTACCTAGATGAATTTTTTAAGAGATTACCATCTCAGGAAAGATAATATGAGAAAGTAAACATCAGTAAGGAATAAATTCAGCAGTCAATCTTGTGAGATTAAAATAATCTGGGTTACTGATGAATAACGATTGCTATTAAGCTGAGATATTAAAATGGATAGCATGAGAGGTCCACCAAATGGCATGTATAAAATGTACACAGCAGCCTGATTCATCATAACCAAAAGCTAGAAACAATTCATTTTACAGGAGAATGGGACACAAATTGTAGTCTGTTCATAGGATGGACTACTACATAGTGATAAAAGATAAAAATAGGGTAACTTCTTATACACATAACACCATGGACATTATGTTGGGTAAAAGGAAACAGGCCAGAAGTATTCATTATATATACACAGCAGGACTGCATTCAAAATACTATAATTAGCAGCTCATCCAATAATCTTGTTTATTGACTTAACCAGAAAAGGAAACATTTGTTAGAGAACCTTGGGTTGGAAGTCATAACAATAAAATAGTGAACAATAACAAGAAATGTCTCTGAATTTTAATTAGAAATACAGAAAAGAACAGAAATCCAAGAAATAGATCTTAACAGATACACCCAACTGATTTGTTTACAAAAGTATAAAAGCAATTCAATGGAAGAAACACATCTTTAAAAGAAAAAAAGAAGGTGGTAGAGCAATTAGACATCTATAGTTATATAAAAAAAGAACTTCTACATAAATCTCATACCTTATAAAAATTAACTCAAAATGAATCAGGGATTTCATTATAAAATTAAAAACTAGGAAACTTTTGAAAAATAGGAGAATGAGGACTGAAGAATCAGAACTCTCATAAGTTGCTGGTGGGAATGTAAAATGTCCAGCCATTTTGGGAAACAGCCAGCAGTTCTACAAATACTTAAATATTCATTTACCGTATGACCCAGCAATTTGATTCCCAGGCATAAACCCAGGAGAACTGAAAACATACGCCCACACAAAAGTCTTGTAGGTGAATGTGCATATCAGCACATTCTAGAAACAATACAAAATCCATCAACTGATGATGAGTTAAAAAAAAAAAGCCTAGTCATACAATGGAGTATTTACTCAGCCATAAAAAGTACTGCCTCATGTTACAGCAGGCTTGAACCTCGACTCTATCAGTGCCAACAGACTGTCTACCATATTGCACTCTAGTTTTACAGGCTGTCACCTTTGGAGGAAAGTAAAGGGCGGACAGAACTTTTCTATCTTATTTCTACCAGTTGCATGTAAATCTATCATAACCTCGAATATTTTCAAATCATATTTCTGATAAAGGAGTGACTTAAAAAACGATTCAGTAAAGACTTGGCAAAAGATTTCTATAACTTCTATGATCTTCAACCATGCAAGATGACAAATAAGCATATGAAGTGTATATATGTTCTTACACCATAGGAAGTGAGTAGTAAAGAAGATACATGGATGAGCCAAAAAAATTAATATTAATATTTTGTGAGTGAAGTAAGTCAGATAAAAAGAGTGTGCCCTTGGTTACTCCAGTTATGTAAAATTCTAGAAAATGCAAACAAATGTATACTGACTCAGGATGGCCAGTGGTTGCCTGGAGGGGTACCGGGGTAGGGGTGGGGTGCCCAAGCCATGGGGAGGTATCACAGAGGACACGCCCAGGTGACAGCAGTCCCATGACTACATACATATGTTAGGACATATCACATCACACACTTTAAATAACAACAATTTATTGTATGTCAGTTACACACTACTAAAACTGTTAAGATTTTTAAGAGAAGGTATAAAAAAGTATGTAAAATATGCAAAGAAAAAATTCATCAGGGACACAAAAGGAAGTTAGATCAATGTTAGGTGGGAAGTTCTCATATAACTTTCAAGATTTTGTGCAAATGTGAACACACCACCTTATATTCCCAGCCAAAACTAAAAGAAGGAGATAGACTGGATTAGGAAAAGCACAAATGTGTAATTTAAGAGTGGCACTAAATGATAGGCTCCATATCCCAGGAGCGCTAAGAACCTGAACATAACGTCAAATGAGAAATGGTAAGAGTTTTTGAACATCTGAACCAGAAATGAACAGTCATAACAGGTTCAAGACCCCTTATCTTTCAGTCAAAGCCACTGTAACCTGCAAGTGGCTGGGATAAGTTCCGTCCTAATCTCACCCGCTGATCAACTGCTTCTGAAGATTTTATTCAAAAGATGGAAATATTAATTTTGTCCTACAAATGAAGGTAATTGGGCAAGAAAAAGAAACTTAGGAACTAAAGGAGACACTAAGACTCTTTTTTCCTCTCAAGAAAAGGATGCTAATGATGACATAAAACATAGATGAAGACTCAATCAAAATTAATGTTCGTTTTGACAACTTTATTTTTTTTAAATCTATTTGGGAGCTTTATTTTGTTGGCAAAGAAGTATAATTTGTGTATTATGTTATAAGAGCTGGCATTGGTCTTAATTATCTTCTATTCAGGGTTTATGAAAATCAAGCTTTAATGAAAAGAAATATTTTCCTCCTTCCTCGTGACTGCGGAGAGCCAGTACTTGTGGTTACGGTGGCCAGGAGCTGTAGATCAAGTGTGCCTGACAAGTGCTTCAAGGAGGTTCTTGTAACTCATTTTAAATATTTCAATCCCATATCACTATTTAAATTAAATATAATTGTAAATGTTTTTGAAGGTAAATACTATTAAAGAAGAATTCTTGGTCATATGACATAATTATATCATAGGGAAAACAAAAATGGTAGCTTTTTCCTCTTCTTTTTAGATTGTATTATTTGTATTGCAGTAATACTGGGTTACAATGTTGTCTTTAATTTGGGGTGCAGGTTCGCACCTCTTCAGAGGTATGCTACCACAACAGGTCTACCACCAAATCCCCCTTCATTACTTCCCCCCACCGTCCCCAGGCACCCCCTCCTTTCCCTCCTCTCACCCTCCCAATACTTTCTTTTTTTAAGTGCCACCATAGAAACCAAGATCATTTACATTTGAAACCAAATTGAGATGCAGGAAAAATATACAGATAGAAACACAAATCTAGAGTTTGGGAGGAAAAAAAGCATCTCAAATGTTATAGCAAATTGAGAAAAACACAGTTACACACAAGCCAACTTCTTGTACCTTTTTCTTTCTTAAATTATCATACTAGACTAATGATTTTCCTGGTACCCAGGAGCTGTAAGATCAAGTGTGCCTGACAGGTGCTTCAAGGAGGGTCTTGTAACTCATTTTTAATATTTTAATCCTATATCACTATTTAAATCAAATATAATAGTAAATGTTTTTCAAGGTAAATACTAAAAAGATTAAATAAATGAAACGTTCACATATTAGAAATGTCAACATAATAAAATGACAATTGTCCTCAAATTGCTCTACAGATTCCAATCAAAATCCCAATGGAATTCTATTTAATATTTGAGATGCTGATTGTTAAATTTGCAGTAAGGAGTGAAGGACCAACAAAAATCAAGAAACTCATTAAAATAAAGGCCAAGGAGGGAAACATAATTACACAACGTGAAAACTTTTAAAGCTATACTGATGACAGCCTAGAGGTCTTAGTGCAGGAAAGAATAAAGCCTAGAAAGTGATCCACATACACATGCTGGAACTCGATTTATCCAGAACAAGCATTGTAGCTCGTATCTCAAATCCTACACAATCAAATTGGGGTGGATTATGGACTCACATGTGAAAGACACCTATGAGACTTAGAAGACAATGTAGAATAGAAGGAAAATTCAGAAGACCAATGAGATTGGACTAGTGCCAATATTAAACCATAAAGAATCATTTAAAATAATGCGGTACTGAAGCATAAGCAGACAGAATGGCACATCCAGAAATATCCCAAAGTACATGAAAATTAATATGAAGAAAGTAGCATCTCAAACAAGGAGGAAAAAGATGGACTTTTTCATAAATAATGTTGGGACAACTGGGTAACTGCTTAGGGGACAGGGAACTAAATCAGATCCATGTTCCACATCATACACCACACAAAATACACATGAATCAAAGATATATAAAGAAAATAAAACCACAGGAGTATTAGAAGAAAACATGGAGAAATTCCTTTGTAACCTTGAGGGGATTCAAAGTTCAGATAAACAAAATTCATAAATTCAACCATATAAAAATTTTAAATCCTGCATGGCAAAAAGAGAAAAAAAAAAATGCTAAAGCAAAGACAAAAGCTATCATGCCAAGTGAAACAGGCCACACCAAAGGAGAAACATGGAGTGAGTTGCCAACCTGCTCTAGCCACTGTGAATTCCTGACTATTCCTCGAACTGGTCAAGGGGTAGCCTCGGTACTCCCTCAAAATCCATACAGCTCACTCCCAAATTTCCTTTATGTCAAAAGCTCAAATGTCAACATTGAGGGCTCCTGGGATTACCTTCCATGCAACAGAAAAAGCCCACCGCCCCACCACGCAGCCCAGCAAGCCCTTGCCTGCTTCATCTTTCATTCTCTATCTCATCACCATTTCATTGATATTATATTTTAATTATATATTGTCTATCTCCATTCACTAGACTAAAAGCTCCATCTGGGAAGAATTTTTATCTGTTTTGCTTTCTTCTTTATTCTCAATACCTAAAACAGCTTAAGTAAGGGCTTAATCGTGTTTGAATGAAGGAACAACCTTTCACAAAACTGTTTGTGGAACAACAGCATTTAATTGAAAGATTAAAGACTTTCAATTTATCAAATTATAAATTATGTTACTTCCATAAACAGGCATAAAAAGGCAAATTAAGTATCCTTAGGTAAAATATCAGCATGTGTATGCTTTCCCCAAAATGTAAACTATTTGTTTCCAAAAGGAAGCAATGAGATAGTTAGGAACCCAATTTACAAGAAATTAAAAATCAAGTTTAAAGAAATCAAGAAAAGCAAGTGTCAGACTTTTATAAAGCAAAACTGAAAATTATTTGAATTCCACACATCCACCTAAATCAATGTACTCTGGCTATGAAGCGAAACATTAAAGTAGAAAGCATTTCCTAACTCAACAAAACAAGCATTTATTACTTGCCAAACCAAGACAGAGATAGGCAGGCCAAAGAGTGCGGCCTAGGAGAAATCCCAAGGGTCACCTAGAATTAACTCCTTTGTTTTACAAAAGAAAGAAACTGAGGACTTGAAAGGACCTGTGGAAAACGCAAAAGTGTTCTGTGTCGAAATTAGCAATAATGGAAAAACACTGGAAGCAAAAGGAAAAAAAAAAAAAACATTTTGTTCAGTTGTGATTCTTGCTATAGTAAAATTCAGCTTTTATAGAATTAGAGACAAAATACATCTCCATGGAAACAATATTTCCAAGCATACGTGTGAGGCTGGGAAGTATGTTTTTCTATGCAGGTCTTCACAGCCTAAGAATACACACAGGCTGGGTTGGGGGAGAAGGCGCTGGAAAGAGCAGAGCTGGTCAGGCTGGTCTGGATTTGAATTCTAGCTTTACCACTTATTGATCCTAGCCAATCTCAGCCCTATCCAACTCCAGGCTTTATCAGCAAAATGGAGATAATGAATTAAGATCCACATCATATGTTTGGCAAGAATGTAAAAAAGTACAAGATATCTTATTCAGGGCCTCCTACATTTGTGGCTACAAATACAGGCTTTCCGTTAGTTTTATGGTTAACATTATGTCAACCATAATGGTGACATATCCAGTAAGTCAGAATTTTAGGGGCAGGCAGAAGGCACTGCCCAGGCTGCTGTCGATAGGAACTGGTCAATTACTTGACAACAGCCGTCAAGTGTTTACTTGTTTGAGGTAACATAAAAGGTTGCTTAAGACTTTTGGATGTAAAGTTGAGTGATCTGTTCTGACTGATCGATTATATCATCTCCAAAGGGCCATCCAGCAAGAAACCTCTCACAGTCTATGTGATTACGTTAGATGGCCAACTTTTGCTCAAGAGCTTCTAGATTACACCCTGGTCTCACTCAAAAAGGTGGCAGTTTCTTACATTTTCTGACTCTTCTAGTCAGAAAGGGTTTTTTTCCACCTTACAAAGGACAGGTGATTTTTAAAAGTGAGTAATGACATACAAATGCCATCCCACACAAACATATTTTAAGGTGAAAAATTGTTGTCATTTGGGGGTAAGAAAGAATATTCCATCAAAATTTAATAACAATTCGGTAACATAAAAGTCAATTTCCAACAATGCACCTTGAAGCTTATATTTACACACTCATCACAAAGACAAAGACATCCTCGAAACTCTGCCTTATTAACATAGGAAACATACCTGGGATGATATCGTTGATATGCAAGAGAATTGTACTTTCGACACTTGCAAAGCTACAGAGCTGTACTCCATCAAATCTTCCATCCCAGTTGCCAATAGGATTATCCTAGAAATTAACAGAATAAACTTTAAAACCCTTCTTAATAAAATATAAACACAAAAGTCTTTATTTTCCATAAAAGAATCCTCCAAAACATTTACATGGTAAATTTTATCCTTTCTTTCCTAAGGTGGGGGGGGGGGGGAGAAGGCTGTATGAGAGTAACTGCCACAGTAATAAGGCTTTTTAAATGTTTTTGTTTGTTCTTTTTTTTGGTTTTGTTTGGAGGAAAAAAGCGATCCAAGAATAATCAAGTAAACCCACAGAAGAACAAGAAATCAAAAGTATTTTTCATATTTTAGGAGACAAGAAATACAAGTAGCCTATTTATATCTTTATAGCCTATAGTAATATTCTCCTCACATATATTGCTTCACCCAGGAACCGGCCCCAACTTAGTTCTAGCTTGCTCTCATCACTGTTACATTCCCTGAACATGCAGACATTCAATTTGAACTCATATATGCCTTTCTGTTCAGAGAAAGTCTGTTTTTTCATTTTCTTTTTGTCACTGTATAGGCATGTACAAATTTCCTCCAAAATGAAATTTTTGTATTAATTATTTTACATTCTAGTGTAACATCCACCAACCCCAGCTCATGGAGCGAGTTAAGAGATGGGCCAGCCCGACAACACCCCAGAGCACCAACGTGTCCAACATATTACACGTCACTGGAAATTAAGAGAGATGAACAATACTGCATTTGCCAGAACTTTCCTTTCAAGAAGTGCTCTAGAGGGGTTTAGAATGAAAGCTACAGAAGCCAAACCGGACAGACAGAGGCAGGGAGAGGTGGCCTATTGTCCAGGCGGCCTGCCCCCAGCGCATGAGGTGACTTGTAGGCAGTAGGCCCATCGAAGGAGGGGAAAGCCAAAAGGCTTGGCCAGGTTTGAGAGTCAACCTAAAAGAGCAGCCAGGGAAAACTAACCCCCACCACAGTGCCCTTGCTTTCCTGCCTTCTCTCTCCTCGGTGCATCTCCCCTCCAAATAAACACTGAACGTCCAAAGAAAAATGGTGTGAAGGTGAGTTTCATCGTTAGCGCTTCTGAGGGACCCACAAGCTTTACTCTGGCTCTGGCTGTTCACATTGTAAATGCTCTGTAAATGTTTGCCTAAACATAGTAATGTTTGTCTAACTGATGGGGGCAAAAAGAAATTCCTAGAGTTTCCAAGCACAGGATGACAAATTTTTGCTAGAACATCCATACCCTACCAACCAAAAAATATACTCAAGTAGATAAAAATAATCACTAAAAACATGGTTGGTAAGTGCAAAACTCTATTACTCACATCCTCTCTAGTGCTTAATAATTCTGAGTTTCCTTCTTTACACCTACCATACTTCCAACGTAAGATAAAATGTTTTCACTTTTTTTTTGTCTCTTAACCATCCAACCTGCCCCGTTCAACCCATTATTAACAAATATTATTGTAAGGTAATATTTAAAAAGAGTGAAACAATCCAAAGGGTAACTATTGCCTGATCCTACTTATAGGAGGTGCCTAGAATCGGCAAATCCACGGGCACAGAAAGAGGGAAGCGAGGAATGGGGAGTGACAGCTTCAATTTGAGATGATGGAGTTAGCTGTGGAGTGGCCGGGGTGACGACGGCACTGAACAATGGGAATGCAGTGAGTGCCACTGAACTGGCCACTGAAAATGATTAAATGATAAACTTTTAAAAATGATCAATTTTATTTACTCATTTTACCACTATAAAAAAGTTGGACTTACATCCTCAAAAACTACTACCCTAATTGTCTATTCCTCTAAAGCAATGTGTTTTTCTTCTATTCAGGTATGACCATAAATGACTTTTACACTACTCTTTAAAATCAGATAAAAGTCAATAAAATTTTGCAAAATATTACCAAAAGAAAAACATAGATTACAAAAAAATTCATTTCAAAATAAAAAGAAGACATTGATACTTGGGGATTTTTTTCTGGTCTCTTTGCCAATTATAAAAAGGCAAATTGAAAGACTGAAAACACTGGAAAAAATAGTAACTGTAT
The DNA here is from genome assembly GCF_964194135.1 of Talpa europaea. Lineage (NCBI taxonomy): Eukaryota > Metazoa > Chordata > Mammalia > Eulipotyphla > Talpidae > Talpa > Talpa europaea. The sequence continues at coordinate 2,278,169 of NC_140084.1, read as the reverse complement.
CTTCTATATCTAGACTCCTGTCTCATAGCAATGTTCCTTTACAAAAAAGAAATTAGAGCATGTTCTTTAAACTACTTGACCGTAGTCCATTTTAAATATTCAAGAAGTGTTTAATTTGTACCTAAATTGGTCAGAAAACTAATAGATGCATTAACAAAGGTAATAGAACCCAAAAGTCTCTTACCATATCCACCCCAACAAAATAGCCTAGGCTTTCTTTCCCGGGCAAAACATCACAGAATATAACCGTTCCCGATTCTATAGTTTCTCCAAGCTTCAAAGAAACTCTGGAGTTTATTTCCAGAGGAGGAAGTTCAACCTGCATGGTGTCCACTGGGCCTGCATAATCACTTTCCAACCCATTATCATCATCTTCTATGATTTCCAGCTTGTCCAGAGCAACAAATACCCCACAGTCTTCTTCACACTGAAAAAGCTGTTTTCCTTGATAGATTCCATCTGTGAAGCCTTGGCCACGACCTTCTTCCTAGTTTTTAAGAGAAAGAAAATAAAATGAAAGATAGGCACAGAAAGATCGTCCAGAACAAAAGGGAGTCACTCTGCAGATTTCAGGGAAATCAGTGGAAAAATTCTAAATGACACACACAAGAACTGCAATGATTAGTGACTGCTGTTGGATTTACGGTTTTTTAAACAAGGAAGAAACTGTATCTGATGCTGAAATAAAATTACTTGAGCATTTCAAGTCATAATTACCTTGTGAGAAAGTGGGACTGGATGTTACATTGTGATTTAAACAATAATTTTGTCATAAAAAGAAAAATTTACTTTAACAGTAACATTAGCTTCCATTATGGAGCACTTACTATGTGCCAGCCACTGCACTCAATTCTGGATCAATAAATCACAAAAACACTGCAAATTGTGTACCAATGTCATTATTTTACTGATGGGGAAGCAGACCCAGAGAAGTTAAGTAGCCTGGTTAAGGAACATGGTAACCCAACCAGTAAATAGCAGAGCCAGATTCCAATCTCTAATTGTTGTACAATCACTGCTTTAAAAATTAAATCAAGGAAACAAGGCATGAAATCCTATTTGAAAGAATATCAAAACATAACCCTTTTAAGTTCTAGAGAACTAACATTAATTTTGGAAATATATCAGAAATAAATTCCAAGATGATTTTTGCATATATTATCAGGGTCAACTGTAAGCAATTTTAATTAAGACAACTTGTTTAAAAAAATCATAAACCCAAATTGTCATTATTTGGTTAACACGCATTATGAAAAACTGAGAAACCTAGAGATGATGGTGTCACCAGATAATTAACAAGCTTGTGATTAGTCTGCAATTGGCACAGTTCATTTCTAATATAGACAATTAACATTTCTAAGCTATAAGTCTTCAATAATGATGTGATCTATTTGTATTTTCTAGTAGTGTAAGTAGGATTTTTTGGTAAGTTTTCAATTCATCACCTTTGCATCATCTCAATTTATCATTAGAAAGTCATTCCTACCGGGGTGAATATTAACAATTATAGAAGATTTCTGGGATGATTTATCTTGTACTTAAAGGGGAAAAGAAAATCACATGTATAATTTGTGCCTAGAAAAAGTACGTACACACACATACACACACAGAGAGCACTAAGATGGTTTATCAAACTTACCAGTAATTCTACTCCAAAGAATATTCCCGAAACTGTCCTCTCAGCTAATAGGGGTCCTCTGAAGCGCACAACTCCCGGAAATTTTTCTTCCCCAGATCTCAGCTGCACTTTCACAGGGCAGCCCACATCTATCTGCAGGCCTTTACTTAGCCTGTTTCTGTTTTTAAACAGGCTGAACCTTTCTTCACAATTGGTAATCGCCAAAAGCAACTCTGTGAACTTTTCATTTATTTCTACCACATCCTTTTCATCAACAAAGAGTACTGCATGTGGTTGCTCTAGGATTTTTAGTCCAATCTGATTTTTCTTGCCTTTTGCAGAAGGAATCCTCGCATGCCCCACAGACCGGTCTTGGATATACTGTCCTATACTTCCCTTTGGCACTTTAAGAAGCTTTTGGGTTTGTTTGTCTGTCACACTGCATTCTTGAAGAAGCAAATAAAAAATCCGCTCTTCCCAGTAGGGTGAAGTGACTTTTTCTTGGCTCCATAAGCCTGAACTCATTGTGATATTAACTCCAAAATATTAACTTAAAAAAAAGAGAACTACTAAGTCTGTAGTAAAACTGCAAAAGGTACATTCACTGGCAGTCCCAAAGCATGTTTTTAGCAATTTGGTGTCCATGCTGCAAAAAGACAGCAATCAAAATGCCTGGAGGACAAGCAAAAAGAAACTTTATGCTTCATTTCACATGCGCTAATAGTAAGGTAAAGACTTTTTAAAATCTCATTCAGCTAGTAAAACACACACTTCCAAAAATATCTAAAAGTATTAAAAGAACTATTACTTGTATCTACCATCATTTTGTAATGAAGGTGATCCAATCATAAAGGATCTCACAGTACAAATTTTTGTTTCCATGGCATTTTAATTTATAAATTCAAGAATCTAATAAAAGATAACCTTCAATACATATTCTGACATTTTTAAGCTTTAAAAAGCAGCATTTTGATCTCCCCTAATTTAAAAGGATAGGCTGCTGCTCTGGGGCAAAACACACAAAAATTTAAAAGGCTATTATTTCTGTACATGCAGCTAAGTAAAAAGTCATCTATCATATTTATTATGTTGAACATCTTTTATCAATAAAAATACCATAAAATCACATGCTGAAACTTTAACCATAATTCATTGATCCACATGCCACATTTTGAAAATGGAACATTATATGTCTCAGTTTCATTTCCTTAATCGCATACATTTTGTCCTTCCATGTTAATCATAGCTATCATTTAATTTCTTATAATCACAATACTATAAATCTGATTATATCAAAGATGTCTTAAAATCAATTTTTAGCCATCAAAACTCGTACTACAGCACAAGGAAATGTAATTATGGTCTAGAATCAAATATGAAATATTTTTATACCACAATTCTACCTATGTATACTAGAGAGGAACACACAAAAGGAGATTTCTTTTCAGTTTCAAATTTTCATTTAAAATTTTTACAAGACGACTCATCTTTCACAAGTAGCCTTTTCAACCCTACTTTAACTGATGGTTAAAAATCATGCAATGTCATGAATTCACATTAAGACTTTCAAATGTGGCTGCTGGGTTTCTAGACAAGGGGCTTCTCGATCCTTCTTTTAGATGATGTCTCCTGTGGGTCTGGGTGACAGGAGCAGTTGATGGCACTCTCTTAGTTACCAACTTCAATTTTAGAATTAAAAAATAAATACTCCCAAAACCAAAGTTACATTTAACAAATTTAATCATTTACCTTAATGATTCAATAATCTGGCAAATCTCCACTACACAGAATAGCATTCCCTTTAGAATGCATTGTTTAATAATCAAGTAATCTCTAGTAGCGAAATTTTAAAAAGTCTGTGCCTCTGCAAATCAGAACAGACATAAAGATTACCCGAGACAGTAAAGAGTTTGCCATCCCTTCAAACATCATCACTGAAATATCTGAGTGAGGTAGGAGCAGAACTCTCACGCAGCAGTGCTCGCTCTCTCCATTATTAGTGTTTGTCTTAATTCCACTTGAGGGCACTGTCGACTTCAGCAGGAACAGGATCAACTTATAGTGGCCATGTCTATGAGACACCTGTGAAAACCCCTATCTTGGCACCGCGTCAGTAAGCCTTAAGAGGGTTACCCAAAAAGCAACACAACCCCTTAGTTTAGTTCTACTCCTTTATATAGTATACCAAAATGAAATGTTTGTTTTTTCCAACTGAAATTCCTTTAAAGAGTCAACTTTTCAACAAGGAAATGGCCTTCATCTTTTCTTCATCTTTGAATTACCTCTATATGTATGTAAATTATTATGTGTGATTCTCAAAAGGCAAAACTGTTACTTTGTGAAAAGACTTTACGTTATGTTTTCTGAGTGCTGTGGACGCTTTCTATATTTTTAAAGTCTCCGGTTTCCTCTTGCAATCAGCCATCTTCTGTGGTTTCCTGCAAGGATGCATTTGACTCCTTTTCTGCCCTGGTTGCTTTCCAACCTAGCTATTTCCAATCAGTTCTGAGAAGGCAGGTGACGAGATATATGTGTTTGAAACACAATATAACAATAGCCAAAAACGGAATACATAAATCCTAAGCAGGTCTTTTGGGAGTACACTGCATAGGTTTTATTGCACAGACAATATTTTGGTTGTTTCCAAGGGCTGAGACGGTCAAAAACCAACCTTTAAATTAGTGAGCTGCTGTTCTCTTTAAAGTGTACTTAAATATTTTGGCCAAAAAAAAAACCCCAAAAACCTAGTTTCAGTATGACAATTCTATTTTTTAAAGGAAATTAAGAAATTATGGTTTTAATTCCTAAAACTATACTTTCACAAATTAAAATTAAGAGCTTCCTTGAATATTAACTACTACTATATGCCAACAAAGTCGACTGTATTGGTTCTCTAACAATGAATGCCACAATTTAAAATAAAACCAATGAAATATTACCAAGGCAAAACTAAATCACTCTCATTCTGTATTAGGACACTGTATTGAAAGTGAATTTGATTACAAAAATGTTTTTTGCAAGTCACTGAAGCGACAGCCCATAGTAAAATCTGGTATAATTACTTTGGTTTATAAAAAGGCCAAAGGCAAAATAACAGAAGTTATCAAGGGCCATATTTTAAAGTGAATTACACCAGGAGCAGCAGCGTATCTGCACCCCGTATTAGGACAAGTGGGAGTGAGCCGACACTCCGCAGCAGGATGGGTCATGTTAGACGACTGGAACAGTCCGACCAAAAGTAATAAAATATTTAAAAAGCATTATCCAAAAGTAAAAAGGATGTGGCCCTTGCTCATTTAGAAAGAATCCATTAAGAATGAATAGGTCTGGCACTAGCATTGGAAAAATTGGCTCTTCATTGCAACTGATAGCTAGAGAGAGTTGAATGGGGAATTTGATAATAAGGTAATAAACGTGATGATCATTAAAATCGCAATACACTGGCATCGCAGCAGAAATACTTCAATAAAGAGACTTTCCTCCCCCTGTAGATGTGAACAGAAAGCCCACAGTCTTCTTTCACCAAGAAGACAACAGTTAAATTAAGTCTTAAGAATCCCAAGCAATAAAAACTGACTCAAGACTAAAAGGCAAAGGTTTAAATCCCACTATTAGTGAGCTATTTATCAATCAAGAAGGTGCGTTACTTTGTTTAGTACTTTTGCACACTCAGCATTGCATCAGACACTGAAAAATGCTGAAGATTTAGAATTTGGCAGTTGCCCTCATGTGTGTTCTTTCTAGCCATCAGGTCTACTTGTTTGAGGGCAAATATGTGACAAATCATTCATCTAAATACCACTGTACCTATTTCAGGCTGGCAAACTGCGTGACTACAGGTATCCTAATAATTACTGTAAGCGCTGAGTAAGATTACCAAAGAGTTGGAATACTCTAATATATCTAACCCTAAACCCATATTAAACAGGAGGCCTTTCTTTTAACGATAGAAATGAGGGAACGGAGGGTCACAAAGACTTGAAAATATATCTGATTGTCTTAACTTGTTGATGGTCTGTCTGGATTCTGAAAAGGAGAATTTAATTGTATTAAAATGTTAGTTCAACTGTATTAAACCAATAAGAGGATGGCAAGGCACGAATATTTATCCGATTCCTATCGACGCAATGTAAACAAGATGATGAAGAAATGTTTTGAACAAAAATACTAAAGATCAGAATTACCACATTCTAAAACAATGAATGGCATGAGTGACATAAAATTGACAATGATTACCTAATCTAGAAAAATACAATGTCATTTTGATTTTCAGGTTGTATACTGTTCCAAGAACCTCAATTAAAGAAATAAAGAGAATCTAATTAAAGAATGTTTTACATCTCCTGTGAGATTCCTAATTATTCTAAAAACCACAGAAGTCTGTCTAAATCCGAATAAAAATTACAATACTAACATACTGCCCCGATTAGAAGTGGCAGAGAGGTAGTAAGGTCCGTATGAACACAAAAGAAAGAAGACACACAGGACTTGGCCAAACATTTCAAACAGCTAGAATAATTACCATTTTAAGAATGATTGTCTTTCACCAATAGAACAACTTGTTATATTCCAAAGGGAAAAAAGTGAGTTTTAATTTTCCTCATAGGCTAACTCATGGAAGTATTCAGTCCCAAGAACAAGAGGGATTTATAAAGTTATAAATCTGCATACTCGTGTCAGGAGGAGAACACTGCTGCCTCATTAAAGTTAAACCTGGCCACTGCATCTCCAAACCATGAGTTCACCAAATCCTTCATCTTTGTATTTCTGATGTTCAAACCACTGTCTGACAAATGGTTTGAAATGAATGAATGATTTGGTTAATGTAGATGATAACAGCAAAACCCCAAATTCCATTTCCTCTCTAATTGTTTCAGTGATGAAATGCTTCTTTTTCAAGAAGAAAAGGAGAAGAGAAAAAGACTCGGGAGGTGGGAGTACGGAATGATTTTTACCCCCAAACTAAACTAATTCTCTGGATAAATGAAGTCAAGATCAGTGTTTACACCACTTGACCGTGACAAATATAAGAAGAAAGAAACAAAGAAAAATGTCACAATTGCAAAGACTTGTTTTGAGGTTCACATTGCCATGTCTGATGCCTGTAAATTCCTTATAATCAATGAAAATCCCTCAACAAATGTAAGATCATAGTGTGCAAATCAGGAGCAAAACACTAATAGTTTGATGAATAGGATAATTACTCCTTTCTGTCTTCCTGTGTCAAAAGACGCCCTAAAATCAAATAAAATCAGTTTACGCATGCCAAGCCACAAGAAATCACGGCTGCTGAACGTCGCCTTACATAACAGGTGCCCTGGTTTTATCAGCTCTGGATAAAAAGTTACCATCCAGAGGAAGGCTTCTTTGCAAGAATTTGCAGCAGAGCCTTGGCGAATGTTCTGGGTGTTATCAACATTCAGGGTACATGAACTTCCACAAGATTTTCCAGCAAATCACTTTCTCCTAACGCTGTTCTACTTCAAATCCACCCACTCTGCAGCCGGGAACTGGCAGGCTAAATTCTTAAACCATTCAGTCTACTTGGGGCATGAGGGGGTGTGCAGAAAACCAGCCCTTAAATGAACACCCCCTGTCAAGGCCTGGATTTTTCTCTGGAAGCCGATGGCTGCAAAAAGGACAGTCTTCCGAGACCCCTATTAGCCCGGGTTCCGATGCGAGGCTCGGTGGACGCTCCTTCTCGGGGCGGAGGCCCCGCTCACCCCCGGGGCCTGGCAGAGCCTGAGGGCAGGGGAGCCGGGGACCGCGAGGCTGGGGGTTCGGAGCCCCGAGGGGGACGGTCACCCGGAGCGGCGGCTCCCGGGGCGGACCGCCGAGACGCCAGCCCGCGAGGGGCCGGCGCGGGCCCCGGGAACCCGCGGCGGGGGCGCGCCTGTGGCCGGGCGTCGCGGCGCCGGGGCCCCGAGACGGTGAGGAGCGGTACCTGCTTCCACGGGGCGCGTCTGGGCCGCGACCTCCAGGCTGTGGCGCCGGCAGCCTCGCCCTGGAGGGAAACTGAAAGAAAAAGCAGGAGGGGCGTGAGGGAGGCCGGCGGCCTCTTCCCGGACGGCGCCGGCCCGAGCCGCCCCCCGCCCCCCGCCCCGCCCGGCGCTCGGGCCCCGGGCCGGCGCCTCGGTCTCCCCGCGGGGGCGCCGGCGCGAGCGCGCGGCTGACGTCACGGCGGGCCGACTAACGGGCCGGCGCCGGGCCCGACGGCCGGGCCGAGCTGCGCGCCGAGGCCGGGCCGGGCCGGCGCCGGAAGGGCCGGGGCCGCCCGCCGGCGCGGCCGCCCGCCGCTCACTCACCTCCGGCGGCCGGGCGCGGCCCTCTCCCGCCCCGCGACCCGCGCCCCGGCCCCGGCGCCGCACCCCCGCCCTAGTATTTACCTCCGACGCGCGGCCGCGCAACCGAGCCTGCTGCCGGGCCCGCCCCCAGCCGCCCCGCCCGCGGCGCCGCGGAGGGGCGGGGGCGGGCCGCAGCCGGACAGCCAATCGCGGCCCGGGGCGCGGCCCCTGCGCACGCCCTGATTGGGCCGCCGTGTGACAGCCCTTCCTCCAATGGCCGCCGTCCCGGGGCGTCCCGAAGGGACTTTCCGCTCTGTCAAGCTCGGTGGAGCCAGAGGGAGAGCCGGGCCGGGGCGGGGCGGAGCGGAGCGGCGCGTGGGCGGGGCGCGCCAGCTGATTGGACGAGGGGCGGAGGGCGCCGCGCCGCCATTGGCTGACCCGGGCGGCGGAGGCGGGCGCTGGGCCCAGGGCCTCCGCGCTAGGCGCAGCTGTCAAAACTCCCGCAGACCTCGGGGCCGGGGCCGGGGCCGGGGCCGGGGCCGGGGCCGGGGCCGGGGCCGGGGCCGGGGCGGGGAGCGGGCCAGGCAAGCCGGGACTCGGGCTTCGTGCTCCACGGGAGGGCCGAGCCTGAGCAGCGGACCCAAGCGTGGCTCCTGGCGCCGTGCAGCGCCTCCCCGCTGCAGGGCCCGGCGGGGCGCGCAGCGCGCGGAGCTCCTGCCCGCACCTGCGGAGGGCTCGGCCGCGGGGCTGCCGCGTGCAGGCGCCCCCGCCCGGGCTCCGCCCGCCCCGCCCCGCGCCTCCCGCGCCTCGGAGGCCGCCCTTCCCGGTGGGGCCGTCCCGAGGCGGGAGGAAGGGGCTTCCGCACGCAGCCCGCCCAGTGGCCCCCCTGGCCACCTGCCAGGACCTGGGGTGTAGTTAAGGACCTGCCAATTAGAGGAGAGGATTTCGATTCCCAAAAGTGCTCAAAATATTTAAGGAAGTGCTTTTTATAATCGGTCCCAGAGCCTTGCAGCACTGGATACTCCTGTTAATTAATTCCTTCTCCTTTGACATTTTACGTACCAATTATAGAAGGTGATTAATACCAAGGAAGAGGGAGGGGTGGGTGTGTGTGGGTGTGGGTGTGTGTGTGTGTGGGTGTGTGTGTGTGATCATGGCAGGGAAATTTTCCCCAGGGCACAGTGACATATTTTTGTAGATCTGCGGAATTTAAACCAGCAAGTACATAAAAGTCACGTGAGTGATCACTAACAGTTCTACGGATCGGACACCGTCTCCCTTGTCATAAGCTCCTGGAATAAAATGGACATCTTTTGAAAACCTTAGCTTCAATTCGTTCTTGTCCCTCCTTAGTCCATCCTTATCCTGTTCCCCAAGCTTCACTACTTTCCACACTGCTGTAGAAAGCAATTATTAGTAGGTGCAAACCAACAGGCTTGGTTTGCAGAGTGGCCTTAAACAACATGGTTCCTTCATAGATTTAGATTCTCCAACAAGTCGGTAAGTCTCAGAGGTCACAGTCTGGCTGCCTGGGAGAAAAATTCATCCTGAAGGCTGTTCTTGCTTGAGCCACACAGTAAGGAGGTGGAAGGAGAAGGGAAAGTGGAGTGGGAGAGAAAAATCTGAATCCTTTTAGAAAGCGCAAATGCTCTCCTTTTCTCCAGCTTGTCAAACTCCTCACCAATCCCTATTTTATCCTCCCTCCCCCACACCCTGCAACTTCTCTCATTTATACTATCTACTGGCTCCTGAAGGCGTTAGAGTTTGCCACCCTGGACTAGAACATCTTCCTGTCCTTTCTGATGGCATTTGGTGCTGCTGAGCCCTCTGCTTCCATCGGGATTCCTTTCCCACCAGCTGTGATCAGATCCCTTGCTCATTCCTACCGTCACATACTCCTGAATCAGTGTCAGGACCTGACTTCACTCAAGAGATACTCTCCCAACCCAAATTCTCATCTTCTCTGTCTTTCAAATCCTCCCTTCATTTAAGGCCCTGATAATCAGGGCTTACCTCAATCACCATCCCCTGTCAAACGGTAATGCTCATCGAAAGCACTGTGGTCAAAACAGTTCTGAAGCTGTATTCAGCTTTACAGGGAAGCCAGGTGTCAGCCAGGGGATGAGATGGGGGAATCAGGTCACAGTGCTATTATCTGCAGCCCTCAACAAGCCAACCTCTCACTTTACAGATGGGAAAGTAAGGTCCAAAAAGGGAAAATAATGCGTTCCCAACCACCCAGGAGTTAAGCAGACACTCTGATTCTCCTGATTTCAAACCAGGGCCCTTTTCATCTCTTTCTAAATAAATTCTCCAACCCAAATTCTCAGCTTCTCTGTCTTTCAAATCCTCCCTTCATTTAAGGCCCAGCCAAAGTCCAGCCTCTTCCAAGGTTCTTCGCAGATGGCTCCAGGCCCTGGTGATCACCGCTGTCTATCCACTGCCTGTTGCCCTCAGCCTGGCCCCGGGTTCAAAAATGTCACCTGAGCTACTGCATAGGTACCAGGAAATACAGCAGCATTCAAGAGTGATGTCATCCCAGCCCTCTATCACAAGATCACTTAATACTGAGGTTAGTTCTCTGAAGGAGAGCAGCTCTGAGCACACATAAAGCGGCTGGGCGGTCAGGGAGGAACTTTTTGAGGGAAGCACCTTTCAGATGAGATAGGAAGCTGACTGGCAGTTGGGAGCGAGGGGGGAGCGCTCCAGGCAAAGTGTATGGGAATATGCATGACAGGTTGAAGGAAGTGAAAGAGGCAGGGCACAGAATGCATGGACGTGAAAGGGGGTCGGGGCGGGGTCTTCGAGCCAGGGTCAGGGGTCAGTCTTCCCTGGAGCAGTGGGATGCTTTGAAGGGTTTCATGCAGGCCAATTACCTGTGTCTCAGCTGTCTTCATGGTTCTCCTGTTACACACAGCGAAAACCCAAACAAGCCATTGGATTTAAAGGAGCCCTCTCCCCTATCCTACGCCACACACACACACACACACACACACACACACACACACACACACGGCTAGTAAACACCTGGTAACCGGGCGGGGGCCCATGACTCACACCAACTCCAGGCTCAACAGGACCTTCTCAGGAGCACCTGCCCCTGCTGGTTACCACAGGCTGCTCCTGAGAGAGCCTGGGGAAAAGACAGTCCAAGCACTAGAGTTGGCCAAGGCCTGCTGAACAGGTGGACTGAATCGTGGGTTGGCAAGCCCTGTCCCAAAAGTCTGTCCAAACCCTCCCCGCCTTACCATGAGGCACCATGTTAGACAAAAAGTGTTAGATCCTAACTAACAATCACCTCACAGTTTTCCAGAGGGGGAAGCCAGGGGCCCACGTGTGTAGCTGGAGTGTAACCTGTCCACGCATGCCACAGCCCAGCCCAGAACAAGTTATGACACCGCTGTCCTCCACCCAGCGTGGGGACTTGTCTTATAAATACCTCCTGCAGCTGCCTGCCCGCAGCCAGCCAAGTTCCCCTTTCTGCACTGGCTCCTGCTCCTGGCACCCGCTGCTGAGTCTCTCCCTCAGCCTCGCCTGATCTAGTGCTCACCAGGGAAGTCTTCCCTAGAAGGGCAAAGGACCTGCTCTCTTGAGTCTGGGCCTGTCACACACCCATCCCCAGGCTCACTGAACTCGGGTGTCTTGCATCCCCTCTTGCTGCGCAGCCTCTCCCCTGCACGCAGCCCACGGTCCTTCTGCCCTGCCCACCTCCGTGTTCCCAGCCCTTTCCCACCCTCTCCCAGCCGCGGGGTGACCGAGTGGGCATCTCCTCGCGAAGGGCACTGCTCACCCTCTCCTCTCCGCCGGGAGCCCAGCCGGCACGCGTCTCAATCCAGGGGTGAGCGGAGAGCGCTCTGTCTCGGGGTGACAGCCCTTAGGAGGGACACTCAGGCGCGAGTGAACATTCTGTCTGGGCTTTGACTCGTTCACCTGAAAGCTCTTCCGGACAAGATCACAGGGATTCCTGTAGGCATCTCTCCACCAAGGCGGCTGAAGGATAAATCCAGGTTCGCCTGCTGGAGCGATTCGCTGCTATCGATGTCAAATGATTTCTGCATGACTTGAAGAACACAGAGAGAGAAAGGGCGCTTAATGCTCTTCATGGGGACCTTCGTGCTGGGTCTGGAATCCCATTTGGAGCAGTAGGTACTTTAGGAACAAGCCTATGTCCCAGGACACCTTCTTCCCTTGGGAAAGGGACATTACCGGTGTCGGGAAGAAAAGTCGTGTGTTGTTATAATCCGTCCAACTTCTACTTTCTGCGCCCTTTAAATAAGATGTAGTCTTGATTTATTCAACAAATATTTGGGCACCTGTTATGCTCTGGGCTGTGTTCTACTTCTGAGGAGCAAGGCCCCGGTCCTCCTGTGGGGCAGATATTCCGGGGTGAGGGAGAAACAGAAGCAGACAGAGAGGAAGTGTTTGGAACTGATGTGTTGTGTGGATCATCCAGGGGAGGACCCCTGGGTATGGGGACATTTGAACCAAACCTGAACAAATAAGGAAGCTAGCATGCCCCCCACCAAGGGGTTCCTGGAAGGGGAAGCAGGCGAGAGTGGGGTCTGCAAGCAGCATTGCCGAGAAAGAACAGGCGAGGCTAGAGGGCAGAGAGCGGGAGTATGGGTGAAACCGAGAAACAGGTGGCACAAGCCAGCAGGAGGCCTTGACTCCTGCATCCTCAGAGTCAAGATCCGAGAGCCGAGGCTGATCTGACTCAGGGCTTAATGGATTCACTCCCCAGGTCAAGGGCGGAAGCAGGGAGAACAGCCAGGAGACGAGGGAGGCAGTAGTTAGGCATTGTGGACCCCAGAGGAGCCCCCTTTGCCCCAGGGCTGGAGGCTAGTAGGGAAGTAGGAGGGGAGCATGGAGTGAGGATATCAAGAAAGAAGTTGCTCCAAGTAAAAAGGGAACATACAGTCTCCGGAGAGAAGAAGGATTTGCAAGATGACTGATGATACTTGGGGGATCGGATTTGTGGTTTATTGAGAAAGTGACTGGAGGTTGGGATTAAAGGTAGAGCAAATAGGGGGGAGACCAGGGAACTCCAAAGACCTTGGCTGCATAGGTGTAGTCACTCCAGGTCATTCCTTCAGGGAAACTACGTGGGCTGGTCCTGACCTAGCAGTTCACCTATAACCTGCCACCCCGGGCCCAAGGCCATGCGCCCGGGCCTGCGTGGGCTGCGCCAGTGTGCCCGACAGCTGCGCGCTTCACCCACTGGCTGTGCCAGTCTCCTGGGTGGGGAGGGAGGTGTGAAGATGTGTTGGTGCAATAATGCGATGATGCTGTAGTCTCAACTCAGCCAGCCTGGAATGTGATTCCGCCCCCCCACATTTCCGTGGGGTGTACTCATTTCAGCAACTTGTTTTGGCACCATGGGGGGAAACACTTAAATTGATATTTTTTTCTTCTTGGATGATGGTGATTATAATTAAAGTCGAAGAATCCTTAAAAATGTTCCTGCTCCGACACCTTCTTTTCTGTCCATAAGAGTTATGTATTCCTCGCTGCAAGTCTGGAATGTGTCTGCTCTTGGCTAAGATGTGGGTGGTCCCTGGCACACACCTTTCAGGTAACCTCCCTATTGGGGGACTTTCAGAGTCCCAGTTCGGGGCCTCCCTGGTGGCGCAGGGGTTAAAGACAGCGCTATCACGCTACCGCTATGGCCAGCCACTTTAGCACAAGTTCCATCCCAGGCCGCAACCCACATGGCACAGCAGACCTCTCCTGTCTCCCCGCTGCTCCCTTCAGCAGTGGATTTCAATAGATCCACCTGTTCTGCTCCCCACTCTCTCTGGTGAATCCTCTCACCCCCTGCACCTCTGGCCTGCACTCCAGTTCTTGTACGCATAAATAAATCTTAAAAAAAAAAGAGTCCCAGTTCACAAGGTACCCGCACAGGCCTAGAATGCTGTCGGTGGATCTGCTGCACTTCCCAAAGTTAGAAAACTTCTACTCTGACTGATGGCAAATCAAGGTCTCAGCACCACCCTCTCCAAGGTCTCTTGAACTGCTTTCTCTATCACTGCTCCCTGGGTTTTATCATCCAGACCCAAGCACCTCACTCCCTTTTGATGCTGACAACCAACACCCATGCCATCACGGGAGGGCTCCCCCGGGCCCCAGATTCACACCGTAATTTGTCTGTGTGTTTCAAAGTCCATAATCAAAATAGAAGCCCCGCCTACTTGCAAACCTGTTTGCTACCTTTCTCTCCCAGTGCTCCCATTACTCAAGTCAGAAATCTGGGCATCATCCTTGAGTCTTCTTTTTCCTCACCCCTCTTATCCAACCCATATGTAAACCCCTCTCTAGACTTTCCAGGATCTTCTTTCCACCTCCACTGAGCCAATTCCACCTTCACTGGCCAACCAACTGCCTCTCCTCTGCAATAGCTCCTAGGTAGTCCCCCACATCCTATTCCCATCACCCCTACCCCTATACATTCCCGTCTGTGCCCAGTGCAAAAGAAATCTTTAAATGTAATTAGGCTGCAATTCCCCAGCTTAGAACTCTCCTTCAGACTTGTCATTCCAGGATGAAGGTGAGACTCGAACCTACCAATGAGGCCCTTTGTGACTGGTCCATCTGCCTCTGCAGGCCCATGCCACTTAGCCTGCCTCAGACATACCAAATTCACCTCCTATGGCTGCCATGACAAATTCCCACAAATCTGTGGCTTAAAACGACACAGTACTAGAGACCAGAAGTCAAAAATTCACTGGAACCAAGATGCGCTGCCCTCCCTCTCGAGGTTCCGGGAGCCAATCCATTTCTTTCCGTTTCTAGCTTCTGGAGTCGGTTCCTGGGCCATGAGCCCCTGCCTGCTCATGGAAGCATCTCACTGCCGAGGCCCCATGGCTGCCCGGGCCCTTGTCCCTTTGCCTCTCTAGCAATGACACTGTGGTCACCTCTGGGTCCAGCCTCAGACCCAGGACTCATCTCATGGTCTAGAAGTACATCTTTAATTTAAGTTCTTTTTTGCTAATATTCCCGGCTTCCAGGAATGACAGCACAGTTATCTTGGGGGACCATTATTCAGCCTTCCACATGTACCAAGCTCCTTCCCCCAATGGGGTCTTTGCACAGCTTGTGCCTTATGCCTCATCCCCTCCCTCTGCATGGCCAGTCCCTTCCCACTCTTGGGGTCATGGCTCACCTGTCACCCCCTCACAGCCTGTCCCAGTGCCTCATCTGCAGAAGGGTCCATCTACCTGCACTTGTGTCTCCTTCTTCGCACCACAGTAGACTCAAGTCGATATATTTTCCATTTGTTTTCTGCCTGCCTTTCCCTCTCCCCTCACCCCAAGTGCTTGAGGACAGGGATCACATCTGTCTTGCTCATCTACCTACTGTGCTAATGTCTGGCTAGTTCATAATTGCTGGATGAACCTAAGGCAGATAAATTTACAATCCAAGATGGCGCTCTGCAAACGCACTGCTGTGTTCACCCCTCAGAGAAAGCAGGCGCCTCTCCATCTTCCTCCTGCTCTTGGGAATCAGGAACCTGGTCTGGACAGAAGCCAGCACCACCAACAAAGAGAGCCCATGGCCAGCTCACAGGCAGGGCCCAGAGAGAAGTCGAGGCACTTAGTGAGCCAGACACACACTCAGCCTCGCAGGGAAGTCGATTTCTCTCTGGTGAGCACCTGAGCCCTTGCTCATTAAATGCAGCTAAGAATTATTTCAACCAGGCCTACTGAGGGGGCGCTCGCAGAGGAGAGCTATTTCCCATCTTCTCCTTCCTTCTCTGTTAGATTCCTGAAGTCTCTGGGAGACTTGCAAGGCCCAGGGGCCCTTTCACACTTGCCACAGCCTTTCAGCTGGACACCAGGAGGCCCCAACCCAGCTTAAGGCCTCACGCTGGGTTACACTCCTTCTAAGCCGAGGCCAAACGTGTTTTGATTGCAACGCTAGTTCTGAGAATTGTTTTTGCCTTCAGCAATAAATTATCTGGTCGAAAACACTGCTTTCCTCCTTCAAGTAGAAAATTGAGCTTTAATATTTGACAACTTTCAGGAATATTTTTCATTGTTTGGTCACAATGATGGCAGCTTGGGTGACTGAACAGTTTTCTCCTCTGAGGTTACTTACAGCACAAAATTCATGCTCATGTTATTTATAAAAATACAAGCTTGGAAGAATAAAACAAAGGGGGTTATAAATATTAATCAGTTTTCACAAATAGTAATGTTTAAAATAATAACACTTGCACAGCCCCTGATGGTTTACAAAGGCTTCAACAGACATCACTTTTTAAAAATCCAGAAAAACATTCGCTTTGTAAAGAAAGGCCTTTGATTTCACCCCTGTAAATTTGGGGTCCATACCTTGATGTCCTAAAGCATTCTGGCACAAATAAAATGGAAGCATCTCTTTTGAGTACATCTTGGAAGTCTGCTGCCAGAGTTCAGACACAGGCATCCACTAGAGGCCTAGTGGGACCCTTCAGAATGCTGGCCCAGATGAATCTTAAAAAGCTGCATTCGGATGATGCTAGTTTCCAAAGATTTAACCAAAGAATAATTGATTTTACTGAAACAAAAGTCCATGTCATAACAGCCATAGTGGTCATATCTTCCTTGCAAATCTAGAATGTCTTGGAGAATATGACAGCTTCCAATAATGTCTTAAATGCCAGAAGCGAGAACACAGTAAACTGTAGCCCCTTCCTTCCTGGGGGGTGAAGGGGGAGCAGGTAGCTACTAAGCAGCTAGCAATGCTGAGACCACCCCAGTATTCTGAGTCCTTATCCACAGAGGACGGGCCATATGCCCAGGTCCAGGATTGAGGCGAGGAGCCCGATGTGAGAAACAACGTGGATCTGTGCCCCTGGGGTGAGACATGGCAGAAGGCTGCTCCCCGTGTACCCATCCTCACTGAGCAAGCAGGGGCGGGGGCCTTGCACGGGAGTCCGCATCTTTACACCAAGAGGCCACACCCCTGGGCCTCACTGACAATCAGTCCACACTGGTCCACACTTGTTGGCCCCATGATATTGGGGGTGCTGTCCCTCCTGGACATCCCATGGATTGAATCTTGGGAAGAATTTGGTGGCAAAACTAGGTTTTGGAAAAGTCTATTCTGCAGAGACAATATCCTTCCTCTTCCAAACAGAGGGGACCTGTGTGTGCCCCCAGGCAAGGCAGGACAGGGCCTGTCTGAGGGCTGCCGCCAGAGGCCACGCAGCTGCCAGATCCAAACCCACAGGCTGCTCACTAACAGGCGAAGATGAGCGTGGCCCAGGGTCATCAGAGCAAGAGCCTGGCATCCCTGCGACAGAGCTGCTCCACGTCCTCTGGAGAGAAAGCATTTCCTCGGAGCCTGGGGGGTGAAGCAGAGAGAGGACCATGTGAGGACAGATCAGGTGGAAGCTGCTGCTTCCTACACGTGCCCAGAGCTTCACTGCAGCCCTTCTGGGAGGGGAGTTAGCATGGGTCCTGCCCTCCACCACACAGGATGCCTCTGAGCCATGGTGTGTGGAGAAACAAGCCGCCAGGATGCAGAAGAAAGCTCTCCATCACAGGCCATGTGAAGAGGCCTTTATTTTCACTTCATCCTTTGACAGCCACAGTTGCTGCCACCTTGATATGCTTTTTGAGAGAAGGACAAGTCTGCATATTTAAAGTGGGGGTCACAAGACCCCGGGGATACAGCAGGTTATGGACAGCAGCCAAAAGCAGGCAGAAAACGTGCAAGACAAGCATGTCCAGGGCCTCCTGTCAGTAGGCCGCCAGCCCAGCTTAGTGGGGTCTGTCCTCTCTACTCTGCTTAGGCAGCAGATTTGGCAGCTTTATTGGGAAAATCCTGAAGTCCAGCTTTTATAGGGAACCGCTAGATTTTAAATACTGGTTTCTAGCCCAGTGCCTGAAACATATATAGTAACATTCACTCATAACGTGAAACTGGGGGGAGCCTCTCTACTTATTATCTGAGCAACAGATATATCCCTGGAAAGAGGCAGACACAACTCGGAAGCTGTGACTCAAGGCTTCTCCAAACAGATGAAGGAGCGTGGCTGTTGGTTACGCAGGCCTGGCTGCATGGCCCATGGTCCCGAGGCTGCATAACTTTTGCCCAGAACTGCCGAGGGTCTAATCCAGGCACCACGACTGCGTGAAGGCAGATGCCCTGCCTCTCCCCAGTGTCTTTCTTGGACCACAGCCCCACCCCTGGCCTCCTGCTCTTACAGTAAGCACCCATAATTTAGGAAAGGTTGCTTAGAGAGGCAGGGATCTTTCCAGCTGAGAACCAGATCCAACACAGGCCCAGGGGCCCTGCATGGCAGAGCCGGAAGGGGTCTTGGGATGCTCCAGTTTCTCTCTCCCATCACCCTTGTTTCATATATAGGCAAACTGAGGCCCAGAGAGAAAGGTGGTTCAGGGGCCTTACCAGACTTCCCGGATGGCGTCATTCCTTTCAAGGGCCTGCAGGAGGGCTTCCGCTCCCCGGCAGGTGACACAGTTGTTGGACAGCCTGGAGGGAAGTTGCCACAGTGAGCTTCAAGGATGCTCGGGTATCCTCTGGACTCAGGCCAGTCCAGGGGGCTTTGGGAACTGGCTGGCCTGCTGTAGCCCATCGGCCCCTGCAGGGTCCCCCTCCAGTCTGAGATTCCCAACAAGCTCAGCCACAAAGTTCAGTGACTGAGGTGAAGTGCCCTCTCTCTTCCACTGACCAGGCCCTTGTGTCTAATGCAGCACCTGTTCCTTTGGGACGTATCGTCGTTAAGGACGTGCACATTAGTGCCAGGCTTCCTGGGTTCAACCCCTTACTTTTTTTCATCTCAAGCCAATTTCCTCATCTGTAAAGGGGACCAAAAAGAGTGCTCACCTCATGAAGAACAAGAATTAAACAAAGTTTGGCATGTTCTATACTTAACTTCCCGCCTCATTTCATTTTCCTCTCACCAGTGTTTGCTGGGAACCCTTCCCAAGTGAACAGCCTGCCCTGGGATCGCTGTCTGCTTTGGGCTTTGGGGGGAGGCCAGACAATACCAGCTGCCCCCAGGAGGTCACCCCGTGTGAGTTAGCCAGGTGGGCAGGTGCCCACGTATCTGATTCAGAAACAGCCCCTTCCAAGCACGGTTACCACTGCCCCGGCTCCTGCTCGCGGCTTCCTTACTTCAGGACTTTCAAACTTGAATTTCTCTTAAGGCCTCTGGCAAGAGAACACACACCTTCATCCCCGAGATGGTTCTCCTCCAGGCTGGCAAGCATGAGAGAGAAAACTCAGTTGACATGGTAACGTTTATTATGGAAGATGATGTCAATAAAGATTAACCCACATGCTCCCCATTTAGAAAATCCAACATCTGAAAATCTGCATTTACAGATAAAGGAAGACCAGATAAAGCACAGCGTGTGGATTCGCAGTTCCAGGGCACTTTGGGGAACTAATCTGCCCAGGTCTCCTCTCCACAAGAAGTTCCCTCATGTCCCAGCTACTCGATATCCACTTTCCCTTCTTTACTAATGAAGCCGAATTTCATTTGGGCAGCTTATGTTTGGTGAAAAGATGACATTCACCACCCTCCCTTGCAGCCAGGGTGGCCCAAGTGACACTGTGTGACCATCAGCACACAAAGCCAAGTTGACCGATGGGACTACGGGGGATGGTCATTAAAGGGGGGAGACCCTGTGCCTTTTGCGTGTGCCATTTGCCCTTCCAGGATATACAAGCTGACGCCTGGAATACAGAGGGAATGCTGTGCACACTGCAGCCATGTTGTGATTGTGAGGCCACCGGCCAAGACCGAGGATGACGGGACAGAGAAGCAGAGTCCAGGCCTGCTGGTCCCGGCCAGTCTCCTTACCGGCCCTGTGCTGCCAACCTCCAGACTGCCCGGACATGACCAAAGAAGCCCTGTGGCTTAAGCCACCGTAGATGGAGGTTTTTTGTCACTTGCCATCTACAATGTAGCCACAGGGATGCACTCACGGTGAGGTGTGCATCGAGAAAGAACCACGAGTGACAAAACCCAGCCGGGACACAACCTCAGTGAACTGGCTGAGCCTGTGAGCCCTGTCGCAGCCAAGGCCTGGCCGTGTGCCTATTTCGTGGCGACGCTCATAGGTGTCGGTGCCTTTCTGCTACCAGGAGAAATCAACAGCATTTCATCTGCATGATATAGTTTGGAACTGTCTGGTACATGTCATAGGAAGGTTTTACGACTGTATCTGAAGGACGAGCAAGGCGGGATCGGGTTCAGATCAACAGGGTCAACACGAAGCACAGTTGATCCTTTAACTTCCCCCAAACTCCTCGGCGCCTTCCGGGTGAGTCGGCTCTAATATAAGTTAACCTTGAGTTAACAGACGACACGGGGTAGCAGCAGTCTGGGCCTTGGAGAGCAAGTCCAGCAGTCGTGCTACCAACGTGCCCACATCACGTTTGTTTCCTACGGAGACCTGCACGTATGCCCGGCCTACATTAAGCTCTTCAAGCTGCTTCTTAAAAGCGTTTTGTGAATGGAAGCATTCCTCGTCTCATTTTATAGATAAGAAACCTGAGGTTTGGAGATGGTTACTGAACTTGCCAAAAATCCCAGTCAGGCCTTGAAATTCGGGCTGCTGGGTCCTGGAGCCTGTGATCATCGCCATCATGCCACATGGAGGCGATAAACACACCAAATAAGCAAGACGTGTAAACAAAGGAGAAGAACAGCGCCCATGTGCCAGGCTCTTTAAGCTTCCTGGCATCAGGGCAGAGAAAAACAAAGACAATCACCTAATGACAACTATTCCACAGGTGAGGCTAGGAAAAGAGGAAGCCATTGCCCACCTCCCCGAGCTAGCAAGTCCCCAAACTCACCAGAGTTCTTCCAGCGCCACGTTCTTTTCCAACATCAGTGCTAAGGACTGAGCACCCACACTGCTGATGCTGTTCCCCACCAGGCTGGATGTAATTGTGGAAGAAAAAAACATGTGAGAGCAGGGACCTCAGAGATAAGCTAGCTCATGAAGACCCAAATGCAAGGCCCACATAGTCCCGCTCGCCCTGGCTCCACTTTGAGGCATCACTCACTGGTTACAACATTCTTTTTTACAAGCCCAGGAGGAGCCTTAAAATCTTTTCCAACATGGTGCCCTGGGCAGCTACTACTTGAGATAACACTCGCAGAATCCAGCCCAAGATCTGCATTCACAGACAGGGGCTCGGCCCCCGAGCAGGAAGGGACAGGTCCAAGGTCACTGTGAAGGACTCAAGCTCCTGACTCCAGTCTTTCTCCCTCCTCCCTAAGGGAGAGGTGCCCCCTTCTCATGCCAGCTCCCCCATCACAACCGCAGGACAGATGTGAAGCTTACCTGAGCCACCTCAAGCTCTGGTGGTCACCCAAGGCTTCAGCCAGGGCCTGGGCACCCTTGTCACCCACCTTGTTGCCCCAGAACCTGAAAAGGCCAACAGAGTCAAGACATAGAATCATTGAGTATCCTCTGTGTCCTAACAGTGCCCCCGTCCACGCCTGCGGGGAGGGCAGGCCTGCCAGTCCCAGAAAGGTGTCAGTGAGTGCCAAGGTTGCAGCCAAATGGGCCGTCTCCATCTTTTTAGTGGGATGGGCAAATGGACTCATATTTGGCTTCAGACAAGACTTCTAGAATAGCAGGGGCCCACCCAGCACATACCCTCAGGGACAGAGAAGGCCCCTTGCAAGGCAGTCAACACAGTTGTGACATTTTCCTGACATCTAGGTCAGATCTGCTTCCTGGTAACAGCCACCCACATGTCCTTAACTACCTCCCGGGACCACACAGAATGAGTCTCGTTTTCCACAAGCAAGCGCTTTGTCTCTTGCTCCTGCTGAACATGCGCAGTCCGTTCATGGTGCCTTCGCCTCTGGATCATCCTCCTCAAACCCACTGTCATCTGGAAACATCCCTTTGCAAAGATGGAGCCCAGCTCACACCTTGAAAACCAGACTATGTTCCACACAGGAAGTGAGCCTGATGTGTGTTTGCGCAAGTGAGCGGAGATGGCTGGGATGCTGAGTGCACTTTCGGCCACTAGGTAAACATTTGCTGGGCTCTGGCTGTTTGCCCCAGGAATGTGACAGCAAAAAACTAAGTGTGATCAACACAGGACCCGCTCAACGGATCACAGGCATCCAAGCAATGGAGTACCATGCAACCGTTCACTTGAAAGTGAGGTCATGAGCTTTGAAAAGATGCCTATATGATAGGGGAAAAAAAAAGCAAATTAAAGAACAATTTGTATCATATGATAGTGTCTGGGCATTTCAGCCAAATGCCTGCCCCAGACAAGTGTTTAAATAAATATGTGCTGGAAAAGAAATACACCGACTGTGCGGGACGTGACCTCAGGCAGGAGACAGCCAGTGGGGCTGTGGTCACCCCCATTCTCCTCTCTGCTGTGACGAATGCAGCTTGGGAAAGATGCGAATTCCAAATAGACTGTCCCACTCTTGGCTCCAGCTGAGCTTGTAAGCGCCAGGCCTGTCCTGAAATGGGCCAGAAAACCCTGGACCTCAAGTTAATCGCTCTTGCCGAAGTCTTGGGTTCTAAAACCCCATTCTTGTCACATGGGTCCCAGCTCATACCAGGGCCCTGGGCAGGACTGCCCTCCCAGCTGTGTCTGCCTCCTCTGCTGCCCCCAGCAGGGCCTGGCAACACCCGCCGGCAAGCAAGAGCTTTGAAGACCTGCTTCCTCCCATCCTGCTTCCAGTCTCCATCCTCATCCTCTTTGTCCTCAGTTCCCATTCCCCGGGGGAACTTTTTTAAAATGGCGGCTTCTGGGCTGTGCACCCAGCTGTTTCATGCGAGGAGTCCAGCACCGGGAGATCTCCGGGGGCTCCACTGTGCTCACAGACTCCTGGACTCACAAAGGCGGGAGGCACAGCCCTAGCAAGGCCCAGTGAGCTTCCTGCCCTCACCCTGGGCACTGCCACCCCCAAGCCTGAACTTCCTGTTTATCAAGTGAAGAAGCAAGTGCTGAGGCATCGAAGGGCCGCCCACTCTCTCCCGCCCACTCTCTCCCGCCCACTCGCCTCCCATGGTGGCCAGGCTGCCTCTGGGGCCTTGTGGCTCAAGAGCTTCACCTGCCCCTAAGGGCCCCCAATCCCCAAACCCTTCCACCTGGGCCCCCTGGCCGGGAACACAGCCTACCCCAGGAACTGCAGGGAGGCGTTGGCTCTGAGCCCCTGGGCAAGCACCTCAGCTCCTGACGCTGTGATGTGGTTGTTCCCCAGCCTAGAAAGGAAGACAGAGAGCAGCACCTGAGGCCTGTGCGTGCCCTGAAGGCCCAGCCTGGAGGGCAGCGAGGCCTGCGCAGAGAAACACAGACAGAAGCCTTGAGCTCTCCCCAAAGCAGGTGTCCCTGCAGCTCAGGGTTCCGCAGTGGCCCCCATGACTGCATTTTCACCAGTGAAAGGGAAAGGGTGAAAAGGCTAGTTTTGCAAAGGAGCGTGACAGGTCGGGGCCACACTAGGCCACTGTCCTGGGAGGCGGTTTCCCCTGGGGAGCTGGGTGAGGCACTGTCACCTTTCCCCCGGGAACTGGTCAGGCTCCGGGCATGACCCTGCAGGTTCCCCACATCCACTGCCGCGGCAGATATCATTCACCTGCATCGAAAGCATCTGGGGCAGGCCAGGTGGCTGGGAGAGCAGAGGGGATCCTGCTGAGCCTTTGGGAAGGGGTTTTGGAAAGATCCAGACACCACAGAGGGTTTCACAAGAGGTCCCCAGAACTCACAGCCACAGCCCGGGCTTCCTGGAATAACTCTTCGTTCTTTTTTTTTTTTTAATATTTTTAAAAATATTTTTATTTTTATTTATTTATGCATACAAGAACTGGGGTGTAGGGCAGAGGTGTTGGGGGGGTGAAAGGATCCACCAGAGACAGAGTGGGGAGCAGAACAGGCGGATCCACTGAAATACACTGCTGAGGGGAGCAGCGGGCGAGACAGGAGAGGTCTGCCGCGCCATGTGGGTCAGCTACCTGGTCGGGGATTGAACTCAGGCCTCAGTGGCTGGTGATAGCTTGACAGCGTAGAGACTTTAACCCCTGTGCCACCAGGGAGGCCCAACACTTCATTCTTTCCAAGCATGTTCCCACCCGTCACGCCACTTTGGCTCACAACAATCCTCTAGGCCAGCTCTTATTAGTCCCTTCAAGAAGGGGTGTGGCAGTCTCTCAGACTTCAGGCCAACAAGGTGTAGCTAAGGGCTGAGGCAGCTCTGCTGGGAATCCAGCTCCCCTCTGCATGAAGGCCACTTCCCACCGGCTCCTCCCGGCCAGTCCAGACGCAAGGGACTCCTCTGCTGGGCCGGCCTGGCTGGCTGCAGCCCCTCCCCTACCCCCCTACCCTGCCCATGGCCTTCCTGCTCACTCAGAACCACACTGAAGTATAAGATGCTTCTTCCAGACTTTCTGACTAGCTCAGCTCAGGCCTGCACCGCAGCCCAACACTCCCAGACTCCTCCAGCTCTCCCCCACTTCCCCTCATAGGCACAGCACCCATGAATTTGTTGTACTCCAGTGCCTACTGGGAAATTGAACTAACATTGGACAAAAAGGCTGAGAACTTACGTGACTCACCCACAATCTTTCCGCCACTGATCTTTCCCACCAGCACAACCACCTATGAGTAGCTGCCACTATTCTCCTCATTTTACAGACGGGCAAAAGAGGCACAGCGACGTGGGGCTGACCCCAAGGTCACACAGTGTATGAGGATCCAAATCTCAAGGGCCCGGACTCTGACCTCAGCTGCCCTGGCTCTAGAACTCCAGGACTCTCAATTACAACACTGTGAGTCAAAAAAAACAGGCCTCAAATTCGGAGTCTGGCCCTTTCTGCAAACCTACAGCCTCGTGGTACTGGGTCAGCCCCGAGGTGACCACAGTCGCCCTCGGGCTTGTTAAGTCTGGGCAGTCTTCACTCGATCTTGTCTCCGGCCTCAAAACCCAGGGGGCGAGAATGTCCCAGAGAGGAACACAGGGTTGATCTGGAGGGGCAATTTCATGATAAAGGAGATCGCTGCCGGTGGGTGAGGGAGGGTTGAGAGCAGCAGAAGTGCAGGTTTCACAGACTGACCTGCACACCCCCACCAGCCATTCAGGAAAGAACGTTCTGAAGGGGCTTCGTCACCGTCGAGGTGCAAGTGGTGGCCGCACAGCTACCACAGTGGGTTCTCCCTGTGCATCAGGGCCAGAGAGCCTGGACACTCAGACACAGCAAACGAGAAGGATCTGGAAACCCTCGGGGGCCAAGGGGTAGGTAGTAGTCAAAGGGCGGGAAGGCTGGTCCACAGTTGCTGGGAAGGTCACAGCTTTAGCAAAACCCCCGCAACAGAAGAATCTGCCCAGACGACTCCGAGCCCGCCCAAGGCCACACCAGGCTGAGTCGCTGTAGGGGAAAGTTGTCTTCAGGGAATAGGGAAGTCCTGGACCCACCTCAAGGCCACGAAGTTCTGCTTGCACGAAAGGAGCCTGGCCATGGCGTGTGCACAGCCGTCCGTCAGCCTGTTGTTGAAAAGCCTGGAAAGTGCGAGAGAAGAGAGAGTACAGAGGACAGGGCTGCCCAAACTTGGGGGTGCCTTCCCCTCAGGACAGGAGACCCCGCCTGCAAACACCCGGCCCAGGCCTTCACTCCCAGGGCTGCTGCCCGGGGGCAGGGCCTGGTGTGGGGCTGGGGACGCAGGGCCCAGGCCATGCCCGCCCGACTTACGCTAACTTCTGCAGCTGCTCGCAGTGCAGGGCGCGTTCCACGAGCTTGCAGATGCCGCGGTCTGAGATGTTGTTATCTCGCAAGCTGAGGAGGGAAAAAGAAACTTGAAAACAGAGCTGATGAGAGAAAGATGAACGAAATCTCAAAACAGACTTCTGCTTACTCCCAACGTGCTTCGGGAACATACGGTAAGGACTGAGCACCCCAGGAAAGTGGGACTCCCCCATCCCTGGCCAGGGCGCTGCTGCTACGATGCGGGGGACCCAGGGCCCTTACTAAGAAGATTGGACACACGAGAGTCACTGACCTAACCTCAGGCACAATTTCCAACTCGGTAAAGAGGAAGTGAGAACCAGCTTCTGAGCTGGGAAAGGTGCAGCAGGAACTAGACAGGCTACCCCTGGGAGCGACGGCGGTTACCCCAGACGGTTAGATGAGCCTCCAGCGGACACTTAGGGAAGAGTGGCCTGAGTTTGGAAAACCAGAGTGGTCTGCTCAGAGGCCTGACAGCCTGCGCTGCCGCCCTTGCTGGCAGGCCAGCCCCTCCAGGGGTACGACTCCCATGTCACCCCATCACAAGTGTCCCTAAAATAGACTCTCAGGCCCCTCCCTGGAGCTGAGGGTTCCATTGGTGGGGAGGGGCAGGGGCGATCACAAGGAATCTGTGTATTTAACAGCTGTGCAAACTTGGGAGGCCCTTACGTCAAGGTCAAGAACTCAGGCCCTGGACTCTCAGTGGAAGTTCCGATCCTGAGCACCCACTTACTAGCGATTTTCTGGTCTCTTCATCCATGAACAGGGAATGAGGAGTGGGGTTGGGGGTGGCAGGGAGCATTTAAAGGGACATGCGCGGGAAGCCTGTGGGCAGCTGGCACACGGGAGGGCGCCTGTAATCGCCAGCCCCTCCATGGAGTCCGCGCGCGGTGCTGTCCTGAGCGCGTCCCGGTGGAAATGGTATTTAATGCTCACAGCCCCTGACGTGGTAGAAGGAATGAGGCACGGACAGGTGAAGTGGCTGCCAGGGTAGCTCAGCCCCCGAAGGGTTTGGGCCCAGGCGGTCTGGCTGCAGAGCCCACCCTGGACACAGCGAGGCCCCTCCCCACGCCCTTGTCTGGGCTCCAGAGGCTGCTTTTCAGTCTGCAGGTCATGGGCTCTTGCTGACTCACAATCAGCTCTGAAGGTCCTCAGCAGCGTTTTTAAAATGGAAAAAGAAAGAACAGAAGAAGCGAGCAGAGTGCATCCGTTAAAGGGAAAGTCATTTCGGGAAGCTTCAGTTTCACCTGGGCGCCCACTTGCACCCTCTGTCTGTCTCCCTCACCGTGGGCCACAGGCAAGAAGCTGGGGAGCCTCCCAGAGTCAGGCCAGACCCACAGAGCCCTGCGAAGGCACCTGTGTCTGGGCCTCCTGGAGGTGTGATGTGGTCGGCATGGAAACACCAAGTGGAGAGAGGCACTTGCACAGGGGAAGGGAGCTCTCTCCCCCTCCCTCCTCCCGCCCCCCATCTCTGTCTCCCTCACATGCACACACAGGAAATGCCCACGCAGCAACCTCATGGCTGCTCCCCACCCCCCACGTGCCTCGAGTCACCACCACAGGGTGTCCGGGCAAGAGCGGCAGCCGGGGCAAGCACTTCAGTGGCCAGGGGAAAAAACCCTGTGGGTTCCCACACCCTGCGCAGGGGTGTCTGCACCACTTGGAGCAAAATCACTAGTGATGTTTGTTAAAAACAGATTCCCAGGCCCCCGCCTCCAGCTACAGAGTGGGAGTCGCTAGGAGCAGGGCCAGGAATCCAGTTCCACAAGCCCCTTGCCCTCAGAGTCTAAGCACGGGACCATCAACCTCGCCTCCTTCTGGAACAGAGACAGGCACTTTGTGCCTCTGCAACCCACCCATGGGGGTTGCACGGGCTGTCCTGACTGCGGAGAGGGTCCCCTTCATTCAGGAAAGGACTGGCCTGGGGGGATCATCCAGGACTGTGGTTCCTGACCACCTGGGGTTCAAGGGCCCTTGGAGAACCTGGCTGAGGACTACGGGTCCACTATCTAGGAAAACGCACATTCCTGAGCAAAAATACTGTGGTTCATCCCCGAGGGAAACAGTATGTGCTCATCCCTTCCGGTACCCGGACAGATCCAGGCTCCCCTGCACCTGGCCCTCGGTCCTGGGGGCCGAGTTCTGTGAACCACCCTAGCAGGCACCCCCTTAGTGCCCGTGGGAGATGCAGCAGAAGGCAAGACAGGGAGGGGAGCCCGGGCCGAGGGCCAGTGCCCAGGCCTCACCATTCCAGGCTGCTGCAGCCTCAGTTACTACCAGAAGCCCTCTCCACACCCTTCCCCTGCAGTGCTGGGGGCTGTGGAGATGGAAGGGGGTACTTCAGGAAGCATGCAGCACAGCCTGGCCAACTGGACACCCCCTAAATGACTGTTGTCACTTGGGCTGCTGCTACCAGGAACAAGGCCCAGCCCCGGGAAGGGACCCGCCTGGGTGCACAGGACAGGTGGCAGGGCAGGGCTGGCCCTGGACTGCAGATCCCAGCTCGGTGCCCCCGGCCTGCCCCCCGGCAGCCCGCCCACGTGCCCCCCAGTAGCACTCACTACAGCGCCTTGCAGACACCAAGGCACGGCAGCAGCTGCTGTACACCAACGTCGCCCACAGAGTTGTGGTCTAGCTGCAAGGCCACGGGCCGCCGCAGGTGCCGCAGCACGAAAGCCAGGGCGGCGCACTCGGTGGGGCCCACACTGCAGAAGTTCAGCTTGATGTGCCCAACATCCAGCCCACGCACGGCCTCCCGGGCCAGCCGCTCCTCCTGCATCTCGTACAGACTCCGGATGAGCCAGACGAACCCGGGCATGGCGTGCATGCTCTTGGCTTCCCCAGGCACGGCCGGGGGGATGGAGTGGAAGTGCCTGTGGAGGCTGCGGGCCAGACATCCCCGGGCACAGGCCTGGCGGCGGAGCAGGGCCTTCTCGGACACCTGGCACTCAGCCAGCAGGCCACAGTGTTCCTGCGACAGCAGCCCCGCCAGGAAGGCCGCTGTGATCTGGAGGTTGTGCGGGTCGACCCCCTGCAGCAAGGCTGCCACATTGCCCTCCTTGGGCCCCGCACCTGGCACACACATCCTGGGCAGCAGCCTGGCCAGCAGCGAGCTGCCTGGTCTGTGGCAGCTGAAGAGGTGTCTGAGCGAGGATGGCGGCATGTCGGCACTGAGCACAAGGTAGAATGCAGCAAAAAAGCACTGGAAAGTGATGTGCAGGAACTCCAGGGGCCCTGTGCTCCCGGGCAATGCCCTCCCAGCGCGCACCAGGAAGCCAAGGGCAATGTCTTCCATGTCCACGTGCGCCGCCTGGAGCTGCTGAGCCGAGAACACATAGCAGCATGTGCCCAGGCCCTGGAGGGCCAGCTGGCCGAGGTGCAGGAGGGTGGGGAGCCTGGCCCGCAGCAGGCGGGGCTCCAGACCCTGGGCAGCCGTGTCTGGCGGGGAGGCGTGCTGCAGAAAATGCTGCAGGATCAGCAGGTACATGTCTGTAGTGGTCTTCAGGGACTCCCCACCCTGCAGCAGCAGCTCCTTGTGGCACTTAGACACCATCCACGAGAAGACAGGGAGGTGGCACAGGCCGTGCAGCGCCGAGGTCGCTTTCAGCAGGCTGATGAGGCGATCGGCCACCTCTGGCTCCCGATGGCACCTCCTCAGGTATAGCTCGATGCCCTCCTCCGAGAAGCCCTTGAGGCTGAGCTCCATGCGGATGTACTTCCTCAGGAGCGCTGACACCGCGTCTGGACGGCTGGTCAGCACCTTGCGGGTGCCCTTCAGCAGGTTGCCCTGCAGGAGGTTGAAGAGCAGATTCTGGACAGATGTGGGGTCCGTCGGAGAACAGTGCCGCTGGCTATCCGAGAACCTGAACTTGAACTCATCAAAGCCATCAAAGGTCAAGAGCACACGGTCAGGGTGGTCCAGGAGGAACCGGAAGACATCCTGCTGCCCCAGGTCGGGCCAGCAGCAGTGCTCAAAGAGCAGTGTCTGCACAGACAGAGGTTTTGCCACACACTGCAGCTGCCGGCAGCTGAATGGGAAGACGAAGAGAAACTCCTGGAAGTCCCGGCCCAGAGCCCAGAGCAGGTGCAGCTGCTGCAGGAGCGTGCTCTTGCCGCTGCCCGCCTCGCCCACCACCAGCACCGTGTCCGCGTCCTGGTTGGCGTGGTCGTGGGGACTGAAGAGCTCCTCCAGGCCCAGCAAGGTGGGGCTCCTCTGCAGGGCCCCCGCCACACCCACGTCCGTGTGGATCTCCAGAACATTCTCTGTGTATATTTCCTCCAGACAGAGATTCTCTGCCCTGTCATAGGTGCTCAGGAAGCGAGACTGGGCAGACACCGTGGTCCTCAGCTTGGACATGTACTTCTTACAGGCAGCATCTGGAAGACAGAAGAGGCTAATAGGACCCTGGGAGAGGGGGAACAGGACCGGAGGGTGGGCTGCACAGGGACATGATGCTCTGGAGGCGAGAAAACAGCCATCAGGCCCCAGCCCTGCCTGTCCACTCACAAGCTGTGGACGCTGAGGACAGTCGTGTGATTTCCCCAAGCCTCAGTCTCCTCCCCTGTGAAGAGGGAGAGATGGAGGTTCCATGACATCTAGGATTTTAACTTGAGTCACTTAGCTAAGGCACGTCAAGTGTTTTCTTCCACGCCCAACAGGAAGTAGCCCGCAAGACAGGGTGACCCCGCCGGGGCCGCTGCGGTGAGGGGAGCACTGGGCTGGGTGCCCACACTGATGCCACTGCCCCCAGGCGAGCTGGGTGGCCCCGGGTCCATCCACTCACCACCGAGCCTCGGCGGGGTCTTTACAAAGGGAAGCAGGAGGCTGAAGGGCTTGGAGCCCCGTTTCTGAAGTCACATGCACCTGGGTTTGGAACCTGGGCAAGCCTTGAAGCCTTTCTGGTCAAGAGTCTCGTCTGCAGAAATGGAGACAATACGCATCTCGAAGGACTGTGTCGGGGGAAATGAGCTAAAGGGAGCTTAGAAGAAAGTGTGACTTGTGGCAAGCTCCCAAAAGTTACTGTTTCTGGTTGTTTTTAGTAGGTGTGGCAGTTCCAAAGGGTCCCCAAACACTCCACAACCTCGTCCTCAGAATCTATGAATAAGTCACCTGACCTGCAGAAGGGACTAGACAGACATGATTAAAACTCAAGACCTAGGGCTCAGGCCTCCTCTCTGCTCAGAGAACCGTCCTTCCTTCTCCTTATCTGACAATCAATTTCTTACTTTTCCCCCTAAAAAATAAAACTCAGACTTCAAGAGGGGTCATTGTCCTGGGTTGTGTGGATGGGCCTGGCACTGAATGAACTCAAGGCCTCTGGAGTCCAAGATCCTCTCGCCCACGTGCCTCACGTCATCCTCGGCCGCGCGAGCGTCATACACTGGGGCTGTCCACAGGCCGACGCTGCTTTTCCTGTCACTCCAATACCTACGTGAGCAAACCACTTCCTGTGTCAGGGATTACTTCCTTTTTTAGGAAATGAGGAAGTGGTCGTCCAGGACCCCAGGCCAGAGGGACCTCAGAACATAGGTCACCCCACCATGGCCTCACTGTCCCCAACCGCATTCTGGCTCATTCCTACCCAACCCCAAATACATGGTAACTTTCAGCGGAGCTGCCGTGAAAGTTGCGCGGGGACATGTCTCTGTGTTTCCTCTTCTGAGGAGAGTGAGGCTTGTCATCGCTCTTATCGCCCTCGACACATCAGGAGCACAGAACAGAGACCATGAAATAGACAGTTTCCTTGCTGGTGCCCTGATTGTGCTGTAGATTTTCCACTGTCAATAATTTCCAGATTCTACAGAAAAAAAAATTACCTCTCATTTTAAAAAACAAACATATGTCACCTGCAACAGCCACCTCGGGAACTCTGTGCCCTGTCCTGGTGCGAAGCACAGGGCTGGCTAGCTGTGCCCGATGACATCAGTGGCAAAGGTTAACCAAGGTCTGCCCCTAAGGCGTGCACCCCGGCGAGCCCTGATGTCTGTGTCGTACTCCCAGGGGAGATGGTGCCCACCCAGGCACCACGCACAGGACTCCAGCTACACCTGCCCCAGGCGTGCTCACAGCCCAGCGTGATCAGCCCACATGCCTGCGCCACACAGGACCCCAGGGTCCTCAGTGCTGAGGGCCTCTCCCCACGGCGACGCAGGAACGAGACCATTTGACTTTCACGCTCTCTTTACAGCCGATGCTCTCTTCTCCCACCAAGAGAAATATGTGGCGGGGGCTGGTCTAAACCCAGATCATCTTCCCCCACATCTTCACTCAAACTCCCAGTCCCCACTTTCACCTGATGAAGTGGAGGAAACACCTGCTTCTCGGGGTCATTGTAAAGGGGGCCCTGCAGCAGTCGGATGTCCCTCCTCTCTCCAGGGGTTTCCTGCTGCTGAGCTGGGTCGCTGACCATGTGCAATAAGAGATACCATTTGGGTCCTATTTGGGTCCTAGTCTCTGATAGCAGCTAAAGTGCAGAAGCCAAGGGATACCCACACTCATTCACAAAGGTCATCCACATCCTTTTCGACAATGAGAGTTATTTAGTAAGGAACTCTGGCTAGCCCTTACCACATGGGAGTTCCAAGGACCATCCCTCAGTGCAGAAAGCAATAAAAGCTAACTGCTGTCATACACGTGTTCATCCTTCCAACCCCCCAACAGCCTCACAAGACAGGGGTGGCGTCAGCCTTAAAATGAGCAAAGTGAGTCTTCAGAGGCTTGTCGGGCCAGCACGTGGGATTCTCACTCACAGGTCTCACTCTGGAGGGTTTGCATCACCTTTAATTTAAGGTGAGCCTGCATCACCTTTAATTCCCTTTCTGATGAAGCAAGAGGAACACACATATACCTTCGAAAGGCAGGGCCAAGGGCGCTGGTAGTTCCTGAACATGCTGTAAAAGGAAAGCTGCCAGTCCATTCACCTTCACCGTGGCAAGGTCAAGGAGCCTTCTGGCCTACGGGGAAAGCAAAAGTTATTACTTTTCAGAAAGGCTGATGGAGAGGCGTGAGCAGGCTTGTACCGGTCACTGCGCTCTCAGAGGTCTCGCTCTTCCACCAAATAAAAGCGAGAACAGGAGCCCAACAAGACGCGCCTCAGAGATCAGTAAGTGTTGGGTGTTTGAACACACACATCCAGGCTGCTCTCAAAACCTACCGAAAGTGTGAATAACAACATTAACCACAACAAGAGACAAAAATATACAAACCTAGAGATCAGAAAAAACAATTCTGGAAGCTGGAAATCATTTGGTTGGAAGAGAGACAAGTCATCAGGCTTAACAGATCATCTCTGCCCACATGATTCCCCACTTTCACCCTCAACGCAAATTCTCCCTCTGAACTTTGGGTGCACACGTCCAATTACCTACTTGCCACCTCTACTTAGATGTCTCAGAAACACTTCCAGCTTGCCGCCTCCCAAACTAACCTCCTATTCCACAAGCACAAAACCAACAGCCCTCCTGGTCTCAGTTAATGCCAACCCCATTCTTCTGGATGCTCTGCCCCAAAGTTTTGGGCCACCCTTGAAACCTCTCCTCTGGAATCCACCATCAAATCCAGCTGGTTCCACCTTCACAGAATACCCAGAACAACCTTGTCCAACAGAAATATAATGCAAGATGCAAATAAAGATATGAGTAATTCTGAATCTCCTAAGTCACTTTTTTAAAATAAGTGAAATAGATAAATTTCATTTAATTATGTATTTTATTTAGCCCCAAATATGTAAAATAGCAACACATTTCAGAAAGCAATCAATATTAACAAATTTTAGAGGGCAATTTTGCATTCTTTCTTTCATACTGAGTTTTTCAAATACAGTCTCGTTACTTAGCAGCCACGTTTCAGGTGTTCAACAGCCACACGTGGCCAGTGCTCACCAGGCTGGATGTGCAGCGACGGTCACTTCTCATCACTTGCTCCACTGCCATCCTGATCCAAGTCATCATCATTGTTCACCGGGAAGCTGCAAAGGCCACTTCCCTGCTCCCCCTGTTTCTGTCCCTGTCCCTGCAATCCATTCTCAACACCATAGTCGGAGTAAAATTCTTTACAAGCAGAAGCCAGATCACACCACTCCTCTTACAGATGTCTCACCCGTCTCCTCTTTTCTCAGAGTGAAAACCCAAGACCAACAGGAACTTACAAGGCACCGAATAGGCCCAAGTCCTGGCTGTGATAACCCACACCCCCTGGCTACTTCTCTAATATCACTTCTTATCCCACCAGCGTACTAACCCCAGTCTCTGAGAAAAATCAAGTACATGCCCGCCCCTGGGGCTCTGTCCTGTGCCCTCCAGCAGAATGCCCTCCCCAGCCATCCACCAGGCTTCTTCCCTCACTTTTTTTGAGTCTTGGCTCAGATTTCACCCTTTCAGGGAGAACTTCCTGACCATGCTCAGTCCTCTGCTTCCTTTTGCTCACTGTTATCTTCCTGAACACCCCCAGAAATGTATCCCCAGGACAAGGGCTTTTGTCTGTTTCGCCCAAGGACATAATCCCAACACCTGGAGGAGTGCCTGGCACTGAGCAGGTGCCCAAGGACTTGGCAAATTAATTAATAGGAATAGACTCAGAAGAACCCAGAAACCCAATCCTAAGCCAACGCTAGGACATGGAAAACCACACAATGGACATCTGAGAATCTGCAAGATCAGTGAAACTAAGAGCAGGTACTGCCTGGAAATCTGGTAAGTCCACTCTGGGAACTTGGCCAACCCAGGAGGAAAGGTTTAAAGGAACAAATACTGCCATTCCCCAAAATGTCTACAGTGAAACTCAAGTCAGACACGTTTCATCTGCATGCACTGAGTTTCCAGTAACTGTTAAAGTACTTTATTTTAGTCATGAGCAGACAACAAGGATTATCGTACGTCCAAAGAAAGCATTTATAGGAAGTAGAGGCCAAATAAGTGTGGGAGAAGAAAGCAACATGTAGGATAAAAAAGGTTATGTAAGGTAAAAAAAAAATTACAACATAAAAACCCACCCTATCATTATGATCCTTAAGCAAAAAACAAATATTGGAGCCATAAAATGAGAACAGAATGCTAAAAGGCAGAACACACAATAGCTCTCAAAAATTAAAAGAACGGTATTAAAAATGAAAAATTCGAAATATGTAAAGATGAAACTGAAGATGCCATAAGAAAGTAGAGCAAAAAGATACAGAGCTGGAAAATAATGAGAAGTTAAAGGATAAGTCCAGCATTGCTGAAGTTCAAATAACAGTAGTTTCATAAAAAGAGAGAAAATAGGAAGGAATCATCAATAAAGAACCTTTCCAGAACCTTAGGAAGGTAGGAGTGTGGCTTAAATGTGATAATTATACAGGGCTAACCCCGGTGCCTGGCACATGATAGGCACTTAGTAAATAGCATCAATGGGCATTTTAAGGAATTATTTCTTTAACTTGCATTTTGTCTCATCGCACAACATTTTCAGTCCCCAACTTGCACTTCATGACCACCACCTTTTTTAAGTCCAGTCTATGCAAGTGTGCAGACAGTCCTGGATTGGCAGGGTATGTGAGTTGGACATACAGTAAATGTCACCTGCTCTGAACCAGAAATTCAGCTACTCGGGAAGGCCACCAAGTTACAGAATCAGAGAACGGCAGATTTCACCTGAAACTCAGAGTGAGTTGCATTCTAAAAAATTAAATCTCAGGCAGTTCCGTTCCTTTATAAACCCTACAATCCTCAGATCTCTCTCCAGCATCCACCTGCTCAAGTCGGCTCCAGCACTCAATACTTTTCGGTCTGCCAGGCTGTCTTAGGGTGAATTCATAGCTCATTAAAATGCAACTTTCTACTCTCCTAATATAAAATTTAAGGTTATAAATTTCCCTCTAAGTTCTGCTTCAGCTGCATCCCATAAATTTTAATAAACCATATTCTCATCATTGTTTGGGTCTGAATATTTTATGATTTCCCTTATGATTCATTCTTTGACCCATGAGCTATCCTATTTCCTTTATTTCATCAATCCCGATACTTCCTCTAACCTCGAGGTGATTGCATTAAGCAAAATAAATCAGAAAGTGAAAACAGATATCGGCTTTGCTCATCTATGGAATATAAATAACCAAAAAACACACAGGCACAATACAGAGGGAATAAAACTTGGACTTAGTGAAAGAATTTAATGGTTACCAGAGAGAACAGGGCAGAGGGAGGAAGGGCTGGGAGAAGGAGGCTAACGGGCACCAGCATGGGTGGTTTGGTGGTGGGTGAGTGGAACATGTACACATATGGAGGAACAAAAATTTAAAAATTAGAAAATCAAAATTAAAACAAAATACCTACTCTATTCATGCCCTATGTCCTCCAGTCCCTCGGGCTCCAGACTACCTTCTCTAAGCCCCACAGAGCATCCAAACCAGATCACAAGATGACAAGACATGATCCTAACGTCCTGGTGTGATTCCATCCGCCCCAGACCCCACGGGCGAGTACGACAGCTAATATGTCTGCTGTCATCTCCACGGGCCAGGCTCAAGTAGGCAGCGCTCAGGTGACAAGTGCAGGTTTCCTATGCGCTAATTGGGAGGAACCACATCACGCCTGTTCTGTAAATGCTTAGCCCCCTGAGCCATTTTTATCAACACCGGGAAGAAAGACTGGCTTATTCTCTCTGCCTCAACCTAGGTTTACCTTGATTGGACACGGTACTTTTTTTTTTTTTAAATAAACAAAAATAGAAACTAAAAGGTCCCCCAACCCACCCTGTCCTCACACTGCAATGTAATTCCAATGCATTCATTCAATCATTCGCATATTTCACCAACAAGTATCTTCTGAATGCCTCCTCTTTGCAAGGTACTCCAAGCATAACAAGCTTTAAGACAGATCCTGGCATGCAGTGGGCATCTAAACAGAATCTGGCTAAATAAATGAATGAATGATTAAGGATGAATGAGTCAAGGCACTAGGTGCAGCGCCAGCCCTCTGATTAACTGTGAGCTCACTCAACCACTTTCCTGGGCCTCAATTTCCTGGTAGCAGAATGTTAATTCGTGCTTCATTTGCATCACAGGAGGCCTGAGGATCACCGGTGGGGAATGGGGGGAGTGGTAACAAAACAAAGCTCTTCAAAGACACCTTTCTTTTCCCGTGGTTTCTGTTGAATCATGCATCTTTAGATGTAGTTAAATCCCAACTCCAGGTCTATGATCTAATGCAATTTCCCACCAGGAATCCAATGTGGGTATTTAAATGCTATTAGTACATGATGTGCTGTCTTAACCATTAAATACAGACGTAATATAATGGATTTTG
Source organism: Talpa europaea (assembly GCF_964194135.1). Lineage (NCBI taxonomy): Eukaryota > Metazoa > Chordata > Mammalia > Eulipotyphla > Talpidae > Talpa > Talpa europaea. Next base: position 2,241,273 of record NC_140084.1, on the reverse strand, counting down.
ATCTGATGAGCTACACACTGAAAAGCAATGCAAGTATACCAGTCTGGAATACCCCTTCTAACAGAAATGACAGTTGCCAACGGAGTTAACAAGGTATCAACAAGAGACACCATTGCATTACACAAACCAATCCACTGATTTTTCCCAGAGGGGAAACTAAGGCCGGAAGACTCCCCATGGAGAGTTTCCATAGAGACCTGCCATCTCCCAGAGCCTGTCATGGACACCCGGGCACCCAAGCCCCTGGCCAGCTGCATGCAGGGCGTCCTCTCATCAGAAGTGGCATGCCACTAAGCTCCAGAGCAACTTCTATGTGCCTAGCCACCGTTCCCTTCTCTCCACAGGGTTGACGAGTGAAGACCCACTAGTCTTGGTGACTAGGCGCCCTTTCCTGAGAATTCCGATTGCCCGAGGCAGCAGCACCTTACCCGTTGGGATGCTGTGAAGATGGGCAGCCTGATTTCATCATACTCGTACCGGCTGATGAAGCCCCGCTCCCGGGCCACGTCCAGCACGTGCTCCACGTGGCTGTAGAGTCTCCTGACGATGGCCGGCCGGTGACTCTGCAGGTCGCGGGCTGGTTGGGGTGAGCAGGGGTCCCAGCGGTCAGGCAGCTCGGGGGCCTGGCTGTCAGCCTGGGCCTCTCCCACGGCCGCCACGAGCTGTTCACAGCCCCAGGTCCCCTTATTCCACACAGTGTCCAGGAGGCGCCTGGCCAGGTGGGAGAGGGGCTGGCCCACGAGGCGAAGGCCCTCATAGTCCTCCCAGGAGAGGACATCCCAGGAGAGCAGCCAGTCCAGGACACTCTCGAAGCCCTCCAGGGACCCAGAGATCAGCAGCCCCACCAGCTGGCTCCTCTGCGCCTGGAAAGCCTCCTGGGTGCACATCTCACCGCCTGGGCAGGAGAGAAAGAGAAGAACTTCTCCAGAAGCCAGCTTTGGTGCCTAGAGAGGGAAGCCCAGCAGCCACGGTCCCGCCCTTAGATGCTCCCTACCTCACGCTCCTGTTGTGCAGAGACGAACTGAGTCCAGAGAAAGCAAGAAACAGACTCAAGATCCCACGGAGAGTTTAAAAGCGCCAAGAGTCAAATCAAGACCCTGGCCCCACATCCAAGCTTCAGCCCAGCTTAGGAAGTTGAGAAAGTCCTGAGCTAAGAGGGTCGGGAATGAACTCTGAAGGCAGCTGAGAGGGCTTGGCCATGTCAGCCCAGCCCAAGGCCACTCTCTCTCCAGCTGAGGCTAGTATTTACTCAACACTGATAGGGAGGGGCCGGGTGCCAGCCCCACTCCAAGCACGTCCCACATGGGCCCTCCCAGACACTCGCAATGGGGCTGCGATCAGCCCATTTCACAGATGGAGAAACAGACACAAAGAGCCTAAGAGACTTGGACAAGGGTTCACAGCTAGAAAAGCTGGAGCCAGGATCTCAGGCTACTCCGCAGGCCTTTACCTGCCTTAGATTTGGGTTCCCTGTGCCTGCGTAAGGGGCAGCCCCAGAGCCCTGCTACAAAGATGTCACCCGGGGGTGCAAGAATCATGACCCCAACCACACCTCTCAAAGCCTATGAGTGCCTGCCCCCTCCATCACTGCCCCTTCTTTGCCCCAGGCCCTCCCCTCCCTCCAGGGCCCTCACTTCCACACATAACATACTGTCAGCTCTGCTGTCAGTGGCTTGCTCTGAGCTCAGCCCCCAGACTCTGGGTTCTGAGAATTTCAGGGAAAGCAACCTCTTGGGGCTTCAAGCCCTGGGAGGGTCCCCAAGCAGCAGATTCCTCAGCAGGGTTTGTCCTGTGATAGTCCAGAGTCCAGGAGCACAAGCTGGTGCAGTGCCCAGACAAAATGAAAGTGAAAGGGTCTCAGCCATGGGAAAAAGAAGAGGCATGCCTTTTCTCCAAAACAGGGACATTCCAGAACACCCAAGGGAGCAGACGCCAAGGCTTAGGTATTTTGTTTCTTTCCTTCTGGATGTTTACAGGTCTCGTGTCCCTCCTGGCCCAAGCCGATGCCTGGGTCTTATTTATCTTGGTGTGCCTGAGCTGGGCACAGGGCAAGGTGCGGGAAGACAAAACCGGCATGTTCACAAATCAAAAATCCACCGACGGGAGGGGCTGGAGCATTCTGCGCCTGCCCTCACATGCCAGCCAAAGCAAGGGAGAGGACAAACCTAACTCAGGACACCACCGCCACTTAGGCTGCGGGCCTGGTGCTGGCCGGGGAGACCGAGGCAGTGAGGTCACCTGCATGTCCAGCAGCCTGGGTGGGGGGGGGGGTCATCTGCAACGCAGAGGCCTCTGGAAATCAGGAACTAAAACTACCCTCTCTGGCCCAACAATTCTCCACTGCTAAGCAGAGGAGCAAAGCAGGGGAGGGGGAAGGGGTGTAGCAGGAGGGGAAGGAAGTGTTCTGACTCAGGCCGAGAGGTTCTCAGCTGTGGAAACAACTGCCCATACCACCACCCTTGCCCAGATCCTGGACAGAAGAACCAGCTGCCCTCCCTCCGGGGACAACCCAGAAATGGGGCCGCACTGTTTCTCTGACCCGGGATCTGCAGGGCTGTGTGCAGACTGGACTCAGAGAAGTTGGACTGTCAAGGTGAGAGAGGACAATCCTCGCTCCTGGACCCCAGACAATGCCTGAGGGTGGACAACGGCTGTGGGCTCCACACCGGGAGGGCCTGGACCACCTACCCATGCAAGCCCAGGAGGCTCATGCAGCAGGCAGGCTAGGAGCAGACGCCACGGCCTAGTGGCACAGGACTGGCAGGCCTAGATCTGCCCCCTCCTGGGGAAACCCCGAAAGGCTGGGCAGGAAGCCAGAGTCTGCCAACCGCTGTCATTCTCAGCAGTCCTGGCACAAAATCTGGCACCCGCCATATCCTGCCCAAGGTGTGCTGGCTGTGAAGAAGCAGAGGTCTTCCCAAACACACGAGTCCGGGACAGCCCGGGATGCTCAAGCACACACCCAGCTCGTGATGTCAGGGCTGCAGACGCCAGGAGGGAGAGGCAGGCCCGGGGTCACAGGGTTGGCACCCTGTCCTCCCACCAGGGCTGGAAAGTCCCCTCTCGGCCCCGGCCTCTTTGGGAAACCCGCAAGCAGGGAGAATCCCTCAGGACCAGCTTGGCCAGCTCCCTGCCCCGGAGCAGGCGGTGATTGTCCTTCCTTGCCTTAGAACCCAGAGGGAAGGACCTGGCCTTGCTGTCGTCAATAACCAGACCTCATTATGTCTCCCTTAGGTTTCTAGGGTTTTGGTCTAAATTGGGAATGAGAGAATACAGGGGTCCACTCACCACCTGTCTCATAAACAGTCACTAAAACCTGCCTCTTGCCTCTTTATCATCTGCTCAGACTGTCCCGTTTCAGACAAACTAAATCAGCTCATCACCATTGCCTTTGCTTCTCCACCCAATCACTTAGGCCCTGGAGTCAGTGTGTGTTTCCTCCAAGAAGATGAGGCCTGTGGAGATAGGGCCAAAGAGAAGAAGCACCCACGGGGAGGCCTCCTGTATCTCCAGGCCCCGGGCCCAAGCACCGATACCTCCTCCTTCCCGAAGCTGCAGCCAGCCTAGGAGGCTGGAGGCTCTGAGTCAGTTGATTTGCTTAAGCACCTCAGTCTCACCCTTTGGCCCGCAGAGAACGGAGAGGGAGGCAGTCCAGAGGAAGCCCCTTGTTGGAACCACCCTGGCTCTCAGCTGACGCCCAGCCTCCCCTGCGGCCCCGCACCCTCACGTCCTGCAGCCTCCATTCTCAGCCCCTCCGCTGAGCTACCTTCTATCTCCCACCAGCCCCACAGACCAGACGGTCTCCAGTCTAATTTCTCTACCCCCTTCACAGCAGGACCCCTGTCCTTCCCTCCCCCTCTCCAACAGGGCCCCCACCCTGTCTCCCAGACTTGCTTCGGTGGGGGTCACCAGCGAACCTCTCGGCCCTCCTCTGGCTTGCTTTGTCAAAGGCCTGTGTGACCACGGCTCTGTCCCTCTGCCTGGAAGGTTCTCCTGCCCTCCAGGACACCTATTCCTCCCATCTCTCTGGCAACACCTGTCTCCCTGGCTGGTTCCCAATATGAGGGCCTCAGAGATCACTGGCTGGGCCTCTCTCCTCTTATCATTTATGGCTTTAAATACAAGCTCTAAGGTGATGTCATCCAACAACCTTATTTCCAACCTCCCCACTAAATTTTTCCCTGCTTCTTATGTGGGTACCTGTTGGGCATCTCACACGTGGTGAGCAGAAACCAAACTCCAGGTCCACCCCCTATACAGTTCCCATTTGAGTTGACCACAGATCCAAACTTCCAGATGCCGGGGCCAGAAACCTCCAGGTCATCCTGACTCCCAAATCCCATTCCAAGTCCTACCAACCATCCCTTCAAAGTGTTTGCCAAATCTGATATTTTTTTCACCATCTCTATGCCATGAGTGCAAGCCCCTCACTTCCAATGGTCTGTCCCCAGAATGGCAGCAGTGGGCCCTCACTGATGACCCTGTTTCTGCCTTCAAAGGCTGGAAAGAACCCCACGTTACCTACCCCTCGCCCTCCCAATGCAGGAGCCGTCTGCTGCACACGTCCAGTGACGGGAGCTCATTACTGCAGTCTGTTCTGTCACAGCCAGATAAAGCCACCAACCCCTCAGTCAGAGAAAGTGACTCCCCTCGGAGTCCTTTGACCGTTGAGGTCCTAGGCAAGGAACCCCCCACCTTTCACCCTTGCCTCTCTGCGCTCCTACCTGCCCCACCTGCTCCCCACCCACCCTGCTCCAGGTACACTGCCCTCCTTGTTCCTAGATCAAACCAGACTGCTTCCACCTGTCATGTTTCTGCCTCAGGGCCTTTGCACCTGCTCTTCCCTCTGCAATGTCTCTTCCCCTGGATATTCTCTTAGCTCACCTCTTACCGTCTTCAATGTTTTGCTCAGTTGCCAGCATCTCAGGGAGACCGTCCCTGATTCTACAACATGTCCCCACACCTCCTCCCCCAGCCGGCTTCATTTTTCTCCGTAGCACTTCTCATCACTTGACATTTTGTAGTGACTTATTAGATTGCCGTCTGACTCCCTTCTAGAATATGAACTCCAGAAGGACAAGGAGTTGTGCCTGATTTTTTTTTTCATGGCTGCATTCCCAATGCTTTACCTAGAACATCAATAAAAAGTGTTTGAATGCATAAAAGAATAAATTTACTCTGCATCGTTCCAGGAGCACCAAGGGCTGGAACTGAAGGTTGCACTCTGCAAGCCACGGATTCTAGCTAAGTGATGTGAGGGCACAGGTCCCTGAACAGTAGTGAGCTCGCCACCCCTGAACACGTGCTGTGGGGGCTCCTGCACGGGGATGGCAAGGGGTGGGCCACATGGGGCCTCTTCCAGCCCCAGATCCCAGTGTGCAGAGTGGCTGAGGGGGTCTGAGTAACCAACAAACTGAGGGCACAGGGTTGGGATAGGGAAGCTCAGTCAACGGGATGCCCCGCTGGCCTTCCTCACCAAGGGGGCAGGGGGCAGGGGACATAGTAATTCCTCCCCTGCTCCCCCCTGCTATAGAACTAGGACCCTGTGGCCGAGGAATGGTTCATGGGGAGGCTGAGGCCACAGCAGGGAGAAGTTTAAGGATTTAGAAAGGGCAGAAACAGGAGGAGACTCAGGCTGTGGGCCTGGCTGCTGAAGCCTTGAGGGAAGGGATTTAGGGGCCTTTAGCTTTGGGGAAAGCAAGCAGGACTAGACGCTGCTCCACCATGAAGGGCAAAGGAGCATGCAGAAGGCAGGGAGGACGTGGGCCTGTCTGGGCAGGAAGTGGGGACCAGGGGGACCAGCCCACCAAAGGGGTAGGAGGAGGCACAAGACTCCCTAAGACACTCGAGGCCACAGGTGAGGCTGAGGTTGTCCCGGCACCCTATCTCTTACTCCCACCCTTTCACACTCGTGGCAAAGACGGGAAAACCGAGGTGCGGACACAGGGGGGCCATGATAACGAGCTCCCCACCCACCACCCACCCCCAGACCAGAGCCCTGGCCTCCTCATTCCCAGCCCAGCCCCCTGCGCAGGACTTCTCCGCCTGCAGGTACCCCAGCGCCCCAGCCAACCCAAGCCCGCCCCCCAGACTCACGCAGCTGGCTCCGGGGTGGCCCCGCCACGGAGCCGCGGGCCACCAGGGGGCTCCCCAGCCCCGAGCCCCCTTTGGTTCTTCGCTTCAGTTGGACTCCCCAAGGGAAACCAAGGCAGCCCCTCCTGCAGCCGGGCGCCCGGGACGGCTCCGAAGCTCCGGGCCCCAGTCCTGGGGGTGGGGCCCCTCCAGTCCCCCGCGGCCGCGGGCCCAGCCGCACTCACCGCGGAACGGAACCGGGCCGGGCCGGGGCCACCTCGCCGGACTGGGGACCCGCCAGCGCCGCCCGCCGCGCCCGCCCCGCCCCGCCCCGCCCCGCTGCAGGAGCCAAGCCCCGCCCGCCCCCCACCCCGTGGGCGTCTGCACCCCGCGGGGGCTGGGCCTGCCCCGGCGCTGCAGGGCGCGTGACCCGGGGGTGCCGGGGCGTCTCCCTGTCCGCAGCCTCCCAGACCCGAGGGCACGGGACAGGACCCCGCAGGACCCCACCCCCGCGCACCCCGGACCTGGGGTGAAAGGCGGGGAGACCCGCCAGCGCCACTTTCAACCCGCGCTCCCTGGAGGCCCGCGAGGCCGTGTCCAGAGCCCGAGCTGCGGCCGGGGTGCCCACGAGGGACTGGGGTGGGGGGCGCGGGGGGGGGTTGGGGGAGGGCCCCGCGGGGGGACTTGGGGGGGCGCCGCGAGGGGCCGGGCCCGGACGTCCAGCTCCTCTTCCCGTCGCTCCCCTGGCCCCGGGGGACGCCTGGGTCCAGCCCGGCGGGGCCACCTTCTCTCCCAGCGCAGGTTTTCTCCATCCACTGGGCCTTGTTTCATGATTTCTCGGCGCAAAGACGCGGCCTGCCTGTCCCAGCGTTGCTGCAGACCCGCGTGGAACCGTGTTGGGATTATTCTCAGCGTGGCGTTCAGTGAAGGGACAGTACGTGACTTCCGTGGGTCAGGCTGCAGCTGCAGCAGCTCCCTGGGCCGCAGGCATTGCCTGTCATTGTCCTCCACTGAGGAGGAAGAAACTGAGCCTGCCCCTCCCTCGCCCCTGGCAGGGCCTGCTCTAGCCAGTGCCCACGCTGCCCCCAGAGAGCCGCCGCCCAGGCGCCCAGGCTGCCGAGACCGGGACTTGTGTGTGGGGAGACCCGAACCCACCCCAGGAAAGTCAGTCCAGATGGGGCACAGGCCTCACAAGGGTGTCCACCACCGTCTTAGCCAGGGCAGTGCGAAGCCAGAAGCTCCCAAATGTCCACAGAGACACCTAAGAAAAGTGATGGCAGCTAAGCCTGGAAAACATAACCGACTCCTCTCTCACACCCGCAGCCAACCTGAGAGCAAAGTTTCCAGCTTGACCTTCAAGATATAGGCGCCAGGATGGGGGTTACCAGTGGAAAGGAAGCCACAGATAGTGGCCAGGAGGTGGGGAAAAGGCAGTGGGATCCTAGTAAAATGCTATTTTTTTTTTTTATCTGATTGGTGGTTGCATGGGTGCTAAAGCTTTGTGAATATGGATCAAGCTAAAAACTAATAGGATTTGTATTGTCCTTTACGTTTGTTTTATTTCAATAGACATTTGTTTTTTAACGATGCTATAGTTTATTATCAGAGAGAGACACCTGTATGTAAGACAAACTTGAAAATGTAGGTTGCTTTCCAACAAGCTCTATGACAATTTGAGAAGAAAACATGGTCTTTTCAACAAAATGGGGCTGGGAAATTGGATAGCCACTTGCAAAAAATGAGTTTGGATCCCTAATTCATAGTATATATGGAAATGAATCCAAAATGGATCAAAATCTAAATGTAAAGGCTAAAATATCAAATTCTCAGGAGTGAACAAACTCTTAATTGAGACCCTCTGTGACCTTGCATAAGGCAGTGATTTCTCAGATATGGCACCTAAAGTATGAGCTATCAAAGAAAAAATAAATAAATTGAACTATATCAAAATTATAAACTTTTGTGCTTCAAAGAACACTATCAAGAAAGGGAAAAGCAACCATTAATGGGAAAAAATGTTAACAAACCATCTTCAGAATATACAAAGGATTCCTAAAACTCAACAGTAAAAAGACCAATGCAATTTGTAAAATGAGCAAAGGATTGCATAGACATTACTCCAAGGAAGATGAACAGGTGGACAGTAAACAGATGAAAAGTTCTCAATATCATTAGTCATTAGGGAAATGCAAATCAAAACCACAATGAGGTAGCTCTTCACACCCACAAAGGCGGTTATAATAAAAAAAAAAATAGGGAATGGCAAGTATTGACAAGCATGTTGGAACCCTCATGAATCACTGTAAAATGGAGACACACCTTGCTGTATCCTCAAGACAACTAAAAACATGTGCACACAAAAACTTGTGCACAGATCATACAGTGATATTCATCATAGCCAATGTGGAAATAGCCCAATACCTAACCGCTGATGTGTGGATAACAAATTGTGGTATTTTCATCCAATGGAATATTATTCAGCCATGAAAAGGAATGAATGACTCCCCATGTTCGTGCACATTTGAGATGGTCAGATTTTTAATGTTTGCCATTCTAATGGCATTAGTGCTGTCTGCTCTGGTTTTCACTTGGATTTCCCTAATGACCAGTGCTAATGAGCACCTTGTCATGAACTTGTATGTCATCCTTACATCTCTTTGTGAAGTACCTGTTCAAGTTCATTGCTCGAGCTTTGGTTGGATTTATTTTCTTAATGACTTGTAGGCATTTGCGTGTTCACTTGGGCCCATGTGCATCTCCTATGCTCTCTCACCATGTGGTTTGCATTGACACTCTCTTAATGGGCTCTTTTCATGAAGAGAAGCTGCCGACTTCAAAATATTCAACTGTATCAGTCTTTTCTTCCACAGCCAGGGTCATGCCTCTATTGCTCTTTACTGTCACTTCTGCATCAATTTCACAGGCCTGGGCCATCCCTGGTGGTCTAGGGGTTAAGTCTCAGGGCTATCTCCACTATGACCTGAGTTTGATCCCCAGCCAGGGAGCTACCCACATGGCACAGCAGACCTCTCCTAACTCACCCACTGCTTCCCTTAGCAGTGGATTTCAGTAGATCCACCTGTTCTGCTGCCCACTCTGTCTCTGGTGAGTCCTCTCACCCCCTCCCCACCTCCTGCAGCCTACACCCCAGTTCTTCCACAAAAAAAAATAAATAAATAGAATCTTAAAAAGCAAAAAATTCACAGGCAACCTGGAGGCCAGAGCTAAGTTAACACATGTGAGCAGTTAGGACAGTGCCGGAGCACTGTAAGAACCATACCGGTGGCTCTTGTGCCTGTTTGCCTTTCTTGTTCCCAAATTCTATAAACACACTGAGAGGTGAGTTTTGTGTCTGGTGTGAGGCAGGAGACCCAGTGATCCCCCCACATATGCACACCCTGTTTACCTACTGGCCTTATTTATTATTCCAAGCTCCCTGCAGCGCCGCTGCTGATAGGAAGACTCACTACGTATGTTAAGGGCTGTTTAGCTCAAGGAGAAGACCATGGATCGTGCATGAGCCCCTTAAATTCAGGGCAGCATCTCACTCATCAACATGGGCATTGCCCCTGCCCCCGCCCCAAGGCCCTGCATGCTGTGCAGAGCAGGTGGGAAGTCCCCCTCCCCTGCTCCCCCTGCAGGGTCCTGTCCTGCCACTTCCCGGTTTCCTCCATCCCTCTGTGAGACGCCAGGGCTGGCGTGAGCTCCTCTCTGTGCCTTCAAGCCTCCCACCAGCAGCAGCGACCACAGCAGAGTGTGTGCTTCCTCTTCTGAAGAGGAGGATGCTCTTTGGAAACCCCCAGACACACAGGGGTGTCTGGCCTGTGTAGGGGTGGGGGCTCTTGTTGGACCAGAGTGCCCAGAAGACGCTGTGCTTGGCCACCTGCCAGGTGGTGGCTTCCCTCTGCAGCCCAGAGCTCTGTGAGGCAGAGGACAGGCGAGGTCCCGTCCCAGGACAGGGTGGGGCGCATCTGTCCTCACCTGGGACTGGACGGCGCGGAGGGACACAGAGGGGCTCTGGGAGTCAGGAAGGGAGTGTGGCCATCAGGGTCTTCGTGACCCTTCTAGAATTCAAAACCAAAGCATGTCTTTCCTCCTTGGGCCTGGCAGTGGCCTCCCAGAGTGAGGTGCCCCCCGAGACCCCCAGGATGTGCTGCGCTCCCCTTCTGATCTATTGCATCATTCCCAGCCTTGCTTACCACACAGCATCGGCACCACTTTCTGTTCCTCAAACAGGCCTGGTGGCCTTTGTCCTCGCAGGGCTAATTAAGATGCTCCGAGAGCACACGGCAGCCATTTGCCAAGCTGAGAACTGTGACCCCCCCCTCGCCACACCACAGGTGCCTGTCATGCTTGGGTCTCCAGGACTGACATATCCTCCTTTGATGAATTCAACAAGAATTGATCAACCTCAGATGATCAGTTCCTTCCACCAGTTGGAGCAGATGCAAACTCTGGCCTTGTCATTCTTGCTTTACCACAGCTGGGTATGAGTGCCTCAGCCTCTCAGAAATCTCGCAGGTTCTCCATACTGTAGGACTTTAACATTGGGCCACAGGCAGAGAGCACCTCGGGTTCCCCTGCAGTTGTACTGAGACACAAACAGGGGGAGCCCTGAGGAGTGGGCCTCCTTCCTACATTGCAGGCTGGGGGACATCTGGCCCTTGCTGGACTCGGCCTCAGGACGGTCAGCCGTGGTCTGCATGAGGATTCCAGGCTAAAGCGGGGCCAGGGGGGCTGGGGTGGAATCTAACTTTACTGATGTATTCAAATAACGTAGCAACACAACAATATGAATTTTTAAAATCCAGCTTCACAGCAAAACATGGATGATGTTTATTCACAAAGATGTCGAATAAAAGAAGCAAGACACCCACACACACAATTAGACCGCGTGCTCCTGTCACATGAAATTCAAATATGAGTAAAAATGAAGCTCTGTGGTTTCAGATTCTATTCACCAGGTGGTAAATTTACAAAGAAAAGCCAGGAAGTCCACCGCCCCACCCCACCGCGGCCCCAACAGAATGAGAACTATTGTCACTGTCCCTAGGGAGCGGGACCGAGTCGGAGATGGAAAGAGGGTCCATTTTTTTGTCTGGCCCAGTGAACCTCATCATCGCCCAGAGGTTTGACTTTCTTGGTACACTCTGTGGTGTGTTGGATGCAGCAGCTTCCCCTGGAGAAAATCCCCAAATGGATTTGTGGGATTTTTACCACCCTTCCATGTTGGGTCCCCCTCTGTGTTCCCCCAGCTCTGTGTTCCAAGCCTGGCTCCCCAACTGTTAATGGGCTGTGAACAGCTCGTGGAACCTTGCTCATTGTGTGAGATAATGAATGCGAAGGAGCTAACCTCTGCATGCCAGAGGTTGTCCAGGCTGAGGTTAGGCTGGACGAAATCCTTCTGCCTGGCCCGGGACTGTGGGGCAGCCTGGGGCTGCCTGTGAACTGGACTCAGTAGACCACCCTTCGCCAGCCAATGGGCAGCGGCGACAGGACCAAGTCACACAACTCATTTCCTGTTTTCTAACGGGAACCTGGCGAAGTGCAGTCCCCGCCTCTCTGAACTTCAGTCTCCCTGATGGCAATTCTGACTGAAGGAACAGAGCGCTGAAGGGGGCAGGCGACGCTCCTCGGGGACCCCCGGACACAAGCAGGCCCAGAGCCCTCAGGTCAGTGTTGGATCCCAAGCGCGGCAGGCCACTGCCTACCTGTGGCCCGCGCCCCCTCTTGCCACCCTCCCTCAGTTCCTGTTGGGGGCAGGGCGGGACCGAGAAGGGCTGGTGACAAACTACGTGTGGGACTCTCCTTAGTATGAGGGGCAGAGCAGCTTCCCGACCCTCCATCACCTCAGCTTCATTTGGAACTCCAGATGCTTCCAGAGCCCTTCTCAGGGAAAAAGTCATCACTCCGTGTTTCTCTAAAAATGGTGCCAGGGAACCCCCGGTGTCAGCCTACCACTGGGGGACTTGTGCACAAGACAGAATCCGGGGCCACCCCCTAGACCCACCAGATGAGACTCTTTGGTGTCGGGAGCCAGGAAATCTGCTTAACTAGCCTTTGCAGTTAAGGTCACCGAGGCCCGGAGCAGGATGGAGTGCATGGATGCACCAGGCGTAGCTCCCTCCCCTCCCCGCTAAATGGGTGACTTCCAGTCAGTCCCGTAAATGAAAAAGGGGAATTGGTTTACTTGCAAATGAAAAACCTGTAACTGGGTTTGTGCTCAGCTTTCCCAGGCCTTTACCAAATGTCCAGCCAAGGTCATTCCTGGGTGTCTCAGGGTCTCTGGGCAAACAGTGCCCAACTTCTGACCTGGCACAGGGTGCCTATCAGGACAGCAGAGTTGAAGACTGGGACATGGAGGCCAGTGCCCTTTGCCATCACCCATGTCACAGACGAGCAAACCAAGGAGGTGCTTGGGGCTCCCAAGAATCTCTGCCACCCTCAGATAAGAGTGTGGAAGCCACATTTTCTCTGGCCCGGGCACACTCCAGGGCACAGAGAACCCGTCCCTAGCCATCCATCATCTTGTCTTGCGGCCACACTTCTCAGATAGGAGGTGGAGGCCTGGGGAGAATAAATATTGCTCACAGTTGGTCAAAAGGCCTGACTCCTCAAGGGAAGACAAGATAAATGAGATGTAAAGGCTAAAGTGCAGCCAGGCCCTGGCTCTGTGCTTCACTTTCACATCTGTAGAAGGTAAAGTCATTGAGAGTTTCTGAGGGTCCCTGTGGATACGCACAGAGGTGCCTGGAGAGGGCCCGGGGGTCTGTTCACCTGAGACAGCAAGAGCTGCCCCCAAGCATGGGCTCCTGGCCACCATGACCAGACCTCTCTCCAGCAGGCAGACTTAGGAGGCCTGTACTCCTGGAGTGGGGTGGCCTGTGTGGCACCACCCAGGGGCAGCAGCACTGGGATGCTTCAAGCAGCAGGGGCCACCCAGGGCTCTCGGCAGTCAGGAAAGGGGTTCAGCCAGGGCCTGGCGTCTGACAGACCCAGCTCCTCCCTGTGCTCTCCCTGTCGCTCCCTCAGGTCCTGTGAAGGAGGGGAGCTCAGTGTACCCTTCTGCTTTTGAATTGTTGTGTGTAAGTGATGCCCCAGCTCCCCACTCCATCTGAACTTGTGTTTCAATTTCTCTTTTTATTAATTTGTTTCAGACATTTTTTTTTTTTTAAGAGCTTAAGTAATTCAGTTTATTCAAAAGTCACTTTAACATAAAGAAAAAAATTAAAATTTAACTGCATGGAAACTAGAATTCCTGTTTGCCACAGAATACATATTTAGAAATCTTACAAGCTTTTAAAAGTCTAGAAACCATGTGTTATTTCTTTTGCTCTCTCTCTCTCTCTCTCTCTCTCTCTCTCTCTCTCTTTAACTACTTTCTCTTTAGTTTTTCTTTCCTCTCCAATAATGTTGAAAACATGGACACTCCTGGGCCTCCCTGGTGGGGCAAGGGGTTAAGATGCTACCTATTAAGCTATTCGCAGCCACTGCAGCACGAGTTCGATCCCTGCCCAGGGAGCTACCTACATGGCACAACAGACCTGTCCTGATTCACCGGCTGCTCCCATCAGCAGTGGATTTCAGTCAGTCTGTCTGTTCTGTTCCCCACTCTGTCTCTGGTGAATCCCCTCCGCACCCCCCCCCCCGCCTCCACCACCGCACCTCTGGCCTAAACCCCATTTCTTGTATGCATAAATAAATAAATCTTTTTTAAAAAAGAAAACATGAACAATGAAACGCTAAATAAATAAGCTCACAAATCAATAAATATGTCATGAAATAATTTAAATTACAAATGTAACATGTCATTTCAGTTTATGGGCAGTTCTCAAAATAAGTTATGAAGTATGATACTATTAAAGACAAATTTTGATACACTAGAACCTTCTTTTATATTAACTGTAGAGACATATATGTAAATTTAGAATTAATCTAATTAACAGATAAATACATATAATGAGCTCAGTTGCTTTAATCTGTATTTGAATGCATGTCTCCTTTCAAATTTGATCTTCAGATATAAATTTCACTTGGTGCTTTCTCTGTAGGCTTATCAACCTTACATATAAGTAACTGCGTGTTACAAATACAATGAGTCCTTCAAGTATATTAAGGCATAAAAACCTTATATTAATAAATTCCTTTGTCAGGACATTACTTTTATTGTCATTTCTTTTTTTTTTTTTTTTTTTTTTTTTTTTTATAAATTTTATTGTTATATTCCCCATACAATTGCAGCCCCCCATTCTGACCCCAATCCCTCCCCTCCCGCCCCCGCCCCCCTAAAAGTGTCTCTGGTTCATAGTTTTTTGTTGATTTTGATTTTCACTTTCTTATAGTTATTCATTTTCCTGGTCCCTTATTTAAGTTTTCTAGATTCCTGCTATGAGTGAGACCATCCGGTATTTTTCTTTTTCTTTTTGGCTTATTTCGCTGAGCATGATCCCTTCCAGCGCCATCCATGTTGCAGCAAATTGCATGTGTTTATCTTTTTTGAATGCTGAGTAATATTCCATGGTATATATGTACCACATCTTCTTGATCCAGTCATCTATTTTTGGGCATTTGGGTTGTTTCCAAAGCTTAGCTATTGTAAACAGTGCTGCTATAAACATAGGGGTGCAGGTGCTCTTTGGAATTGATGTTTCTGTGTCCTTTGGGTAAATACCTAGGAGTGGAGTTGCTGGGTCATATGGAAGCTCTATGTTTAGTAGGTCCAGAAATCTCCACACAGCTTTCCACAGTGGTTGGACCAGTTTGCACTCCCACCAACAGTGCAGAAGAGTTCCTTTTTCTCCACACCCTCGCCAACATTTGTTATTGCTAGTTTTTTTAATATGTGCCATTCTCACTGGTGTAAGATGGTATCTCATGGTAGTTTTGATTTGCATTTCCCTGATGACAAGTGATGTTGAACATTTTTTCATATGCCTGTTGGCCATTTGCATTTCCTCTTCAGAGAAGTTTCTTTTTAGCTCTTCTGCCCATTTTTTGACTGGATTATTTTCTTTGTTGTTGTTGAGACTCATCAGCTCTTTGCAGATTTTTGTGATCAGTCCTTTATCATTAGTGTTGGGTGCAAAAATGTTCTCCCAGTTGGTGGGGTTTCTCTTTGTTTTTGTTATTGTCTCTTTTGCTGTGCAAAAGCTCTTTAATTTGATATCGTCCCAGCTGTTTATCTTTGCCTTCACTATCACTGCTTTGGGTGATGTGTCTGTAAAGATGTCTTTGATGTGCAAATCACGTAGTGTTTCGCCTATATTTCCTTCTATATATTTTATGGTTTCAGGTCTTATGTCTAGTTCTTTAATCCATTTTGAGTTGATTTTTGTGTATGGTGTGAGGTGGTGGTCAAGCTTCATTCTTTTGCATGTAGCGACCCAGTTTTCCCAGCACCATTTATTGAACAAACTTTCTTTGCTCCAATGCATAGTCTTTGCTCCTTTGTCAAAGATTAGTTGACCATAAACCTGTGGGTTTATTTCTGGATTTTCTATTCGATTCCATTGGTCTGTATGTCTGTTCTTGTTCCAATACCATGCGGTTTTGATGATTATAGCTTTGTAGTATAGTTTGAAGTCTGGGAGTCTGATGCCTCCATTCCCTTCTTTTTTTTTTCAGGAGAGCTTTGGCTATTCGGGGTTTTTTGTGATTCCATATGAATTTCATCAATAATTGTTCTATTTCTTTGAAGAATGACATTGAAATTTTGATTGGAATAGCATTGAATCTGTATATTGCTTTTGGAAGGATGGCCATTTTAATAATGTTTATTCTTCCAATCCATGAGCAGGGGATGTCTCTCCATTTCTTTGTGTCTTCTTCTATTTCTTTTAACAGTGTTTTATAGTTTTCTTTGTATAGGTCCTTTACCTCTTTTGTTAGATTTATTCCCAAATATTTGATTTTTTTTGTTTCAATAACAAAAGGGATGGTCTTTTTGATTTCTTCTTCTTCAGATTTATTGTTTGTGTATAGGAAGGCTACTGACTTTTGCGTGTTGATTTTGTATCCTGCCACTTTACTGAACTGATTGATGAGTTGAATTAGCTTTTCTGTGGAGTTTTTGGGGTTCTCTATGTATAATATCATATCGTCTGCAAATAGTGATAGTTTGACTTCTTCTTTTCCTATTTGGATTCCTTGGATGTCTTTCTCTTGTCTTATTGCCCTGGCTAGGACTTCCAGTATTATATTGAAAAGCAATGGTGAGAGTGGACATCCTTGTCTTGTTCCAGATCTTAATGGAATTGCTTTCAGCTTTTCACCATTGAGAATGATACTGGCTGTTGGCTTGTCATAGATGGCCTTTATGATGTTGAGGTATGTTCCTTGTATCCCAAGAATTTCAAGGGCTTTTATCATGAATGGGTGTTGCACTTTGTCGAAAGCTTTCTCAGCATCTATTGATATTATCATATGGTTTTTATATTTCTTTTTGTTGATGTGTTGGATAACGTTGATTGATTTTCGGATGTTAAACCATCCTTGTGCCCCTGGAATGAATCCAACTTGGTCGTGGTGAATTATCTTATGGATACATTGTTGGATTCTGATAGCTAAAATTTTATTCAGGATTTTTGCATCAGTGTTCATTAGGGAGATTGGCCTGTAGTTTTCCTTTTTTGTGTTGTCCTTGTTCGGTTTTGGTATTAGTGTAATGTTGGCTTCATAAAACGTGTTTGGTATTGTCCCTTCCTTCTCAATTTTTTGGAAGAGTTTGTGAAGGATAGGCACTAATTCGTCTCTGAATGTTTGGTAGAATTCATTTGTAAATCCATCAGGTCCTGGGCTTTTGTTTTTGGGGAGGTTTTTGATTACCATTTCAATTTCGCTAATTGTAATTGGTCTGTTTAGGTGTTCTATTTCTTCTTTATCTAGCTTTGGGTGATGGTAGAGTTGTAGGAATTTGTCCATCTCCTCTAGATTGTTAAACTTGTTTCCATATAACTGTTCATAGTAGTTACTGATTATTCTTTTGATTTCTGCTGTGTCCGTTGTGATTTCTCCTCTTTCATTGATGATCCTGTTTATTTGTGCTTTCTCCCTTTTTTCCTTTGTGAGCCTGGCTAGGGGTTTGTCTATTTTATTGATTTTTTCAAAGAACCAGCTCTTGGTTTCATTGATCTTTTGGATTGTTTTTTTAGTTTCAATTTCATTTATTTCTGCTTTGGTTTTTATTATTTCTTTTCTTCTACTGGTTTTGGGGTTTTTTTGTTGTTCTTTTTCTAGATCTTTGAGCTTCGAGATTAGGTTGTTTCTTTGCGTTCTTTCTTGTTTCTTGATGTGAGCTTCTATTGCTATATATTTTCCTCTTATTACTGCTTTTGCTGCATCCCATACATTTAGGATATTGGTGTCCTCCTTGTCATTCAATTCAAAAAATTTTTTAATTTCTTCTTTGATCTCCTCATTAGTCCAATGGTCTTCCAGTAGTGTGGTTTTTAATCTCCATGAGGTAGGAAAGTTCCTTGCCTTCTTTTTATGGTTTATTTCTAGTTTGATGCCTTCATGGTCAGAAAAGATGGTTGATATGATTTCAATCTTGGTGTATCTGTTGATGTTTGTCTTGTGCCCCAGTATGTGATCGATCCTGGAGAATGATCCGTGTGCGCTTGAGAAAAATGTGTACTCCATTTTTTTGGGGTTTAGTGTTCTATAGATGTCTGTTAAGCCCAATTGCTCTAGGTCTTTATTTAGAGCTTTGGTTTCTTTACTTATTTTTTGTCTTGTTGATCTATCCATTGTTGATAGTGGTGTGTTGAAGTCTCCCACTACGTATGTGTTTTCTCTGATGTCTGTTTTCAGAGAGGACAACAGTTGTCTGATATATTTTGGTGCTCCTTCGTTTGGTGAGTATATGTTAATGAGTGTTATTTCTTCTTGAAGTATTGTCCCCTTGATCATAATGTAGTGACCATTGGGGTCTCTTTTTATCTTTTTGAGTTTGAAATCTGTTTTATCTGATATAAGTATAGCTGTTCCTGCTTTCTTTTTTGGTCCATTTGCTTGTAGGATTGTTTTCCATCCTTTAACTTTGAGCCTATTTTTATCTTTTGTAGCTAAATGTGTTTCCTGGAGACAGCAAAAGGTTGGGTTTTGTTTCTTAATCCAGGCTGCAACTCTGTGTCTTTTTATTGAAGAGTTTAGTCCATTTACATTTAGAGTTAATATTGATATGTTAGCATCTGTATTTGCCATTGTGTTTGTCTTTCCTTTGATTTTATTTATTCTTTTAATAACTTTTTTTTTTTGGCCTTCTTTCATTGTTATTCGTCCCTCTGAGGTTCTGGCTTTAGGACTCCTTGTAGTATTTTTTGGAGTGGGGGTTTAGTTGCAATGAAATTCCGGAGTTTCTGTTTGTCTGGGAAGGTCCATATTCTTTCTTCAAAGAGGAAGGAGAGCTTTGCGGGATAGAGTATTCTTGGTTGGCATCTGTTTTCTTGGAGTCTGTTGACTATGTCCCTCCACTCTCTCCTTGCCCGTAGTGTTTCTTCGGAGAAGTCTGATGTCAGCCTGATTGGTTTTCCTTTGAATGTTATCTGTTTCTTCCCTCTTGCCAGCTTCATTATTTTTTCCTTGTCCTGGATTCTTGGGAGCTTTACTATTATGTGTCTTGCTGTATTTTTCCTTTCGTCGTGGAAGTTTGGTGTTCTTCTTGCTTCTTGTATATCAATTTTCAGCTCCTTCTTCACATTTGGGAAGTTCTCTTCAATTATCTCTTCGAATATTTTCTCTGTTCCTACATCTCTCTCCTCTCCTTCTGGTATTCCTATAACTCTTATATTTCCTTTCCTCATGGAGTCAGATAGTTCCCGAAGTCTTTCTTCGTTCTTTTTCCTTCGTACTTCTCTTTCCTTTTCTGTTTTGGTTCTTTTTATTTCTGTGTCTTCAAGATTACTTATTCGTTCTTCCATTTCATCTATTCTGCTTTCATTGCTTTTCCCAGAATTCTTTAGTTCTTCCATTAATTCTTTGATCTCCTGCATTTCTTTTACTTCCCTCTTTAGGGACTCAATTTCTTTCTTCTGACCATTGTTTTCCCTCTCTAGGGACTCAATTGCATTCTTCTGATCGTTGATTATTTTTCCCTTATCATTGTTTTCTTTTATGACTTCTGTCAGTTTTTTAATCACGGCAATTTTAAATTCTCTTTCTGGAAGGCTCAGAAATTCTTCCAAGTTATTGTCGTTGCAATCTGGGGGCTGGCTTTCTTTTTGTGGTGTGCTTTTTCTCTGGAGAGTTGCTAGGTTGCGTGTGGTTCTTCTCCTCCCTACTGTCTGTTTTCTAATTTGCCGTATGCGTTGGGACACTGTGTTGTTGGGACTTGCCGGCATCTTGGGTGGGCTTCTCTGTTCCCCTCTGGTTCTTCCAGGAGTCATCTGTCAGTTTCAAGCAGCCTTTACTGGAGAAAGGTCCCTGTTCTAAAATGCCGATGTGGGGACACACTCCCCTGTGCGCCTGGTCTGCCCCGGCGGTGGGTTCCTGCTCCCCTCTGGGCTTGGACTGCAGGCCAGAGGGGGTCTGGCGTGGGCGAACTTCCCCCGCTCACCTCTGGCTCCTGAGGAAGCCTTCTGCAGGTAGTCTTTACTGAAGAAATGTCCCTGTTCTAAAATGGTAATGTGGGACACACTCCCTGCGCTTCTGGTCTCAGGCACACTCTTCTGCGCGCCTGGTCTGCCCCGGCTGTGGGTGCTCGCTCTCCCTGTGGGCTCAGACTACTTGTTCAGAAGGGGCCCGGTGTGGGCTAACTCCCCAGCTGGCCACTAGCTCCTTCAGTAGCCTGTGCTGGGGTCAAGTCGCTAGGTGGCACCAGAGATCTCTCCTAGAGCCCTTGGGGAGCTGATTTTCCACCCCGTGGGACAGGGAGCAGAGCGGGGATGGTAGGGTACACCTCAACGGCTTTGGGGTGCTGTGTCTGCCTTGTGCCCCACCGTCGTGGGGAACCCACGCCCCTAATTTCGTGCCCCGGGTCTCAGTTCCAAAGCCCTCAGTTCCAGGACGCGGGCTGTAGCCCAGATCAGTGGCGCAGGAATGGCGCCTTTTGAATCCCGCTCCCCTGCCTGGGCGCCTTGTTCCTGCTCACTCAGGGAGGGCCTCCGCCCGGGTCTCAGTTCCGAAGCCCTCAGTTCCAGGATGCGGGCTGTAGCCCAGATCAGTGGCGCGGGAATGGCGCCTTTTGAATCCCGCTCCCCTGCCTGGGCACCTTTTCCTGCTCACTCAGGGAGGGCCTCCGCCGTCTCCCCGCAAGCCTAGGTCGCACGGGGACCTGGGCAGCTGCAATCCGAGCGCCGCTTTCGCGCAAGCTTACCGGGGACCTGGGCAGCTGCAATCCGAGCGCCGCTTTCGCGCAAGCTTACCGGGCGGCCGGGGCTGTGTGCTGGTGCTGGTCTCCTCCTGGTGGGCGGGGCTCTCTTTAATGGCTTGTGGAGCTCACCTCCGCAGCGGATCCTGCAGGGTTCGCCTCAGCTCCCGTTCACGGTGTGTGGTGGCTGAAATAGTTCCTTTCCACTCACAGTCCCGCTTGCTGCATCCGTTTTTCTTGTTGGGCGTTTTGGTTTGTTGTTTCCCTCGTCTCTGCCGGTCGGAGAGTGCCGCCTCTGTGGGCGGGGGAGGGGAGCAGGGTTCTGCGCTTCCCTCCCTTCTCGTCCTCTTTTATGGCAACTTTCTTCTTTGGGCAGTTTGCTGGAGTCGTCCGTTTATCTTCCGTGTCCCAGTTCTCACTGGGACCTGCCGCTTTTCCTCCCTATTAACTTTTTTTAATGGGAGATCTTACTCGCAGCGTCTCCTCGCCGCCATGTTGCTCCGCCCCTCGTCCTGTTTCAGACATTTTTAACTCTATTCCAACTTGCACCTTCAATCGGTGCCATTTATTTCTCAAGTATTTCCCAAAGCACCCATCACGCATCAGGTGTCAGTAACGGGGGCTGGATACAGGCTGGTCTGTGCAGGGCCCCTGAGCGAGAACTTCACCTGCTCTGCCTAACTCAACCCTCACACCAGCCCCAAGAAGGGGGATCTGCCTTAGAGGAAACTGAGGCACAGAGAAGTTAAGTCACTTGCCAGGCCTTAGCTTACCACACTTACCCAGGCCACACAGTCACTGCACACTCTGAACTCCAGGCGCCTGCTGCTGCCTGCTCCACTCCCCCAGGCGGGTGGGCAGGACCAGCCTGCCCTGTGTCCTACCTGCCACACACCAGCTCCCCATCGTGGGCAACCCTGAGTGCCAGTTTCTTTACCATCAAAGGAGAGAAAAGCCCCTACGACGTCCAGGGTGAGAGCAGAAGCGAGAGAGTGGCGGTCAAATGTGTGACCCTAGGCCAAACCTCAGTTTCCTCATCTGTGATTGGGAATCATGATAGAGCTTGTGGGTGTTAAACAAGATAGTGAGTTTGAGGAACCGAAGGTATATGAAGTAGGTACAAGTCACCAGTAAGTGTTTGATTCAAGACGAAAACAGAGCTGGGAAAAGCATGAACGTGCCCGCTTTGAACACGTGCTGTCTGGGTACATTTCACTCACGCAAAATATAAAATACATATGTGGTATAGAATAGTGTATTGGGACACTCTTCTGGACAAGCCAACATCTTCTTCCCAATAATCACTAAAGCCATTATATTTGTTTTGAAGTCACCTTATTTATAATTCAGAGCAACTTGAAGACATCAGGATCGTAGCAACAAGAGAAGCAGCTGCTGGGCTTAGGAGGGACTGGCCAGAGGAGAAGCAGCCCCGGGCCAAGCAGCTGGCAGCTGGGCGGATGTCTAGGCAGGCAGTGGAGGGCGCAGCAGCAGAGGCTATGGCACAGATGCTAGGTACCCCAGGACCCACCAGAAACCCCAAGATGATAGGGCACCCACTGATCTATATTGTCCCTCCAGCAGCCTTGGAGCATGGCGAGTCCTGAGCACCCTGGGAGCCCTGGATGGAGAAGACCCGTCACCCAGCACGCGACAGGGACCATGCAGGGAGCCTCAGCCACTGGCCTGGACCCCCCACCTCCAGGATCTGAAGGACACTTAGGTGGGCCTGGGCTCGGGGCTTGGTCCGGAGGTAGAGGTAGAAGACATCTGAAATGCAAATGTGAACACGTCCATGGGCGGCACGAGAGCAGGACAGCTCTCCTACGCTGGGTTATCATAAGTAGACACCAAGGCAAGGATTGGGCGCAAGTCATTTCTCTGCGAGATGATCATAGGAGGCAGGCAGGGGCGTGGGGAAGCAGGAGAGGAAGGACAGGAAGCCAATCTAGGGGTGGAAAGACAGATTCCTATTGCAGACAACTGGGTCCTGGTCCCAAGGGGGATCCTCTGGGATGCCTCGTGTTGTCCCTTCCCAGAGACAAAGAGGCCAGGCTGTTGCCCACCCATCTCAATGCTCGTGGGCTGCGGGCTGCTGCAGAACATGCAGCTACACGGCTGGAGAAACCCTGAAGGCAGGAGCCGGAGGGGGCGCTTCCTTTGAAGACAATATTTGAATGGGATCTTGCAGAAAAGCAAGTGCTGAGGGGCCTGGGCGCTCTGACAGCACCTGCTGGAGCACCGTCTCCTGGCGCAAAGCTCTGCTCATGGGCCCATGCCTGCAGTGCGTGAGGATGCCCTGGCGGAAGCCGGCTCTGCCTGGCCGCTGCAGGCTCCTGGGGAATCGGGGTCAAAGCAGACACTGTGCTGTTGCTCCAGTTTGGTAGGGAAACGGATCTGTGAAAAAACAATTTGAGATACCATGAAAATAGCTATTGGGACGGAGTAGGCGGCTCTGGCGGTCTCGCCAAGGGGCAGCTGAAGAGACGTGGAGGCTGGGTCTTGCAGGACAGACATGTTGGACAAAGGTTCCTGGGACCACATCCTTTGAAAAAAAGGTACAATGATCTGTGAGTGGAGGGGTACACCTCATCTTGCCCAGGGCTCTCCGAATGGCCCAGGGCTCCAGCGAGGATGAAGAAACTCTGTTCATGTTCCGGGTCAGGCTAGAGGAGGGCTGCGGTGGTGGCCCGAGGAGCGTCATGTGCATGAAAAGCATAGACTGTGGAAGCCGACCTGCGAGGCTTAGAGGAGGGGCTGCCAGGCTGAGCTGGGAGCCCCAGCCACACGCATGGATCAGTATCCCGGGCAGCGTGGCCACACCCAGGCCAGCACCTGCCTGTTAGGAGTCTCGCAGTGGCCGATCTGCAGGCCAGAGTGGACGAGGCAGCTCCAATGCATGCATTTTACCCCCAGGCAACCGCGTGGGGAGGGCTGCTGTGGGTCATCGTGGTAGGGTGGACTCAGCCACTTGTTCAGGGGGGTCCAGCAAGGCCGACTGGCCTCTAGATGGCAGGATGGGGGAGGGGCCTGCAAGAATTTTCTGACCCTGTCATCTCCCCAGAGTGCACTGCCCCCAAAGTGCACTGCCCCGGCCCGTCCTTATGGGTGCTGTCCTTGCAGACACCCCCAGCTCCAACTCCAGCATGACCACGCGCGAGCTGCAGGAGCACTGGCGGCGGGAGAAGTGCCGCTGGAAGCCGGTCAAGCTGCTGTTCGAGGTCGCCTCGGCCCGCATCGAGGAGAGGAGAGTCTCCAAGTTCGTGGTAAGCGGAGGTCAGGAAATGAGAAGCCCCTTTCACCCCTCTCTAGGGTGTAGGCCAGCCTGCTGGGACCTCAGTCTCCCCAGGAGTGAAATGGGTGGACACAGGGCGCAGGAGAAAACTGTCAAAAAGCAAGGTTTCGCGGCCCGCACGGTGCTGGGGGCTGTGAGGAGCGAAATGCGGGCCACAACCCCGACCCTGAGAAAAAGTCCTGCTTGACCCCACGCTGCCCCATGGGCGTCCCCTGTGACCTCCCTTTGCCATTTCCGCCATGTCCTCGACCATTTCTGTTATCATCAACCTAATTTTTTTCTTTCAATTGGATCATTTTTTAAAAACACGAAGTCTATCTAGGGGAACATTTGAATGGGAAGCTGCATCACGCGGCGTAAGGAGAAGGTAATTCTAAATACAAGGAAAGCTAAGCCTGTTCATGGAATCCCGGGTCACACTGCGGCTGGCGAGAGCTCTGTGCTTGGAGCTACCCAGTTGCAGCCGTGTGGGGAGCGGTGGGGGTGACCCTGGAGAGCCACTCCACCTTCTCGCCTCCATCACTGAGATGGGACCAGGCAGCAGCAGCCCCAAGGCTGCCCCGCGCTGCGGTGTCAGGGTCCGGTGCTGATCCCTGCTGGTTTTCTTTTTCTTTTTTTAAATTTTATATATTTTTACATCATTTTTCATTTTTGCACAATGTATGCATTTTCCTCTTGGTTCGTGCTGGTTTTCACACATGGGAAAATGGCAGCTCAGAGAGGTTCAACGACCTACCCAAGACACACAGCGGCACCATGCCGGGCGGGACACACCGCCTGGCAGTCTGTGCCCTGAATTAGCATTCACTCAAAAGTGAATTGAAAACAGTGCTTTTCCTACTCTGCAGCCCAAAGCATCTCCCCACCTCCCCACATTTGGAAAATACAAGTCTCACCCAAGACTCCGGGAAACTGGGGTCCAGCTTCGAGGCTGCAAAGCCAAGAGCCATGGGCCTCCCCCGCAAGCCCCTTCCTGGGCACTCCCGCCCTGGGGAGCCTCCTTGTCCCTGTGCCTGTTACTCGCAGCTTCGCCCTTGTCACCCTCCGCCTTTGTAGCTCAGCCTGTGCCCACGGCAGTTGCAGCCAGAACTGCATATAATGATAACCCGTTTTCGGGGAATGCTTGAAATCAGGATCATTATTTTTATTCGCCAGGCTCTCCTGACAGTTAAACCCCCTTTAGCACGCAGTCAAAGGCGCTGTCTCTCCCCCCCGCAGATGTACCAGATCGTCGTGGTGCAGACGGGGAGTTTTGACAGCAACAAGGCCGTCCTGGAACGGCGCTACTCGGACTTCGAGAAGCTCCAGAAGAGCCTCCTCAAGACGTTCAGGGAAGAGATCGAGGACATCGCCTTCCCCAAGAAGCACCTGCTGGGGAACTTCTCGGAGGAGATGATGTTCGAGCGCAGGCTGGCCTTCCAGGAGTACCTGCGCCTGCTCTACTCCGTGCGCTGTGTGCGCCGCTCACGCGAGTTCCTCGACTTCCTCACGCGGCCCGAGCTGCGCGAGGCCTTCGGCTGCCTGCGCGCTGGCCGCTACGCCGAGGCGCTGGGCATCCTGGTGCGCGTGGTGCCCCTGCAGGAGAAGCTGACGGCGCACTGCCCCGCGGTGCGCGTGCCGGCCCTGTGCGCCGTGCTGCTGTGCCACCGCGACCTGGAGCACCCACGCGAGGCCTTCGCGGCCGGGGAGCGGGCGCTGCAGCACCTGCAGGCCCGGGAGAGCCACCTCTACTACGTGCCCCTGCTGGACGCCATGATCCGCCTGGCCTACGCGCTGGGCAAGGACTTTGTGTCCCTGCAGGAGCGGCTGGAGGAGAGCCAGCTCCAGAGGCCCACCCCGCGGGCCTTCACCCTGAAGGAGCTCACCGTCAGGGAGTACCTGTACTGAGGGCGCCGCCCGGCTCTTGGGCATTTTCAGTGGTTCATTTTCAGTGGGAAGAGCCATTGCTGGTTCTGACTTGCAGGGGCGCTTTGGACAAGGCCGGGCTGTTGTCTTCTGCGCCCCACTGGGTTGAATAGAGGTGCTCCCTGCATCCTTGGAAGCTTCTGCTTGTGTCCCGTGTCCCCTTGGCATCAGAGTGCTTCAGCTCAAAGCCACAAACCCAGCTGGGGCAGCGGGGAGGGCAATGCCCACGGCCCTGGTGGCAGCTGGAGGAGAGGTCCGCATGGCACGGCACAGGCAAAGGCGACTCATTTCTGTGCAGACGGCTCTGTCGGCCGTCCTGAGCTCTTCTCTCCGCTCCTCCACCTCAGTGCCGCTTGCAAATACTGCCACCCAGATCCCAGCTCTTCCCTTTTAGCGTGAAGACCCAACTCCACAAAACAGAAGCTCACCTGCTGCCCCTCATGCACAGCCTTGCCCCCGGCGGTGCGTGCAGCAGGGAGGGGTGGGAGCAGACTGGGCCGTCAGATTCTGTGACACACATTTCAGTGGGAAAAGTTGCTGGCAATTTCTCTGGTTAGGATGACATAATCCCCGGCTCAGGGGGTAGATATTTATTTACAAGCCACTGTCCCTCAAGTGGCCTCCCTCAGTTACAGGCACAGCCCATGAGGGGCGCGGGAGAAGACACCGATGGGGTGGAAAAGAGACCAGTTGTTCAAAACCTCCCCATTTGAGGGACAGTGTTCTTGGAGACTGCCTGGCGGTTGGGATGCCCTTGACAGAAGCCTGCTGTCAGGACAGGACACCCAGGGCCGGAGTGAAGGGGAGGCTGGGCCAGTCTGAGGTCAACACAGGGCCTGGAGCTGAGAGTCCCGGCTAGTCCTGGCCCCTAATATGTTGGAGGCTGGAAGCCCCAAATTACCTGACTGAGCCTCGAAGGCTAACAAGACTGGAACTAGGAAACGTGACTATGAGGCAACACTTGATTCTGTATAGGGATCTGGCTTGGCGGGTAGGAGCATCCACTACCCAGAGGCAGACACCGCGCAGCAGCCCTTGCGGCCCAGGCTCCCTCCCAGGATCCTTCCCAGGCTCCGGCCCAGGGTCACCAGTGACTGATCCTCGGGACAAAGAGAGTCTCAGTTTGCTCCAGAAAGACACGT
This sequence comes from Talpa europaea, assembly GCF_964194135.1. NCBI lineage: Eukaryota > Metazoa > Chordata > Mammalia > Eulipotyphla > Talpidae > Talpa > Talpa europaea. The sequence continues at coordinate 2,214,551 of NC_140084.1, read as the reverse complement.
CAAGTGGGAGATGCTGGACTCCTTGGAATCCGGGCATATGGAAAGCTTAGGTGTTAAATGGAAAAATAAAAGAGCCGTGAGTCTATTTCTGTAAAGATCATACTGACTTTACAAGTTGTTTCATCAAATGTAAATGCTGTCAACTCTAATCTGCACCAAACCGTCACTAAGAAAGAAAAAAATCCCAACATAGTAATAGGAGATTCTGGCAAAAAAAAAAAAAAAAAAAAAGCCCAGGAGATCAGAGTTGGCCTCCCCATATAAGAGTCACATCGAGGAACATCCTGCTCAGGAAAATGGGGAGACTTCCATGAACCAAATCTAGCATGGGGTGACAGGCAGGGAGTCTCCTCCTGGAATTTGAGGAACAGTCTGGTGCTCACCCAGATTTGGGGTCCAAATGCACAATGGCTTGGTCCAGAACACCTCCAGCAGCGAGGCTGCATCCAAGCGGCCTCAGCTGTGTTGTTCCAGGCCCCGGGGCTGCAGAGGTGGGTTTCCTCTGACAGACGCTGACAGTGGCTCAGCTACTAGACAGTGCAGGATGCCCCTGGGTGCACGGAGGCTCCGACGTGGGACGCTGCGCATCTTCAAATCACACACGGATGGTGCGAGTGTGTGATGACTAGAGAGGGCAAAGAAAACCCTAGATGGAGGGGCAGGGACCTATGCAACCATGGGGGGAGTTCCCTATCAGCACCCCCTGCATGCCTGGAACCCTGAAAGGGGGCAGGCCCCGATCTCTCTCCAAAGTGGCAACCTGACTGTGCCCACTGAGAGGAAGGGCCGCAGGGGCCGTTCCCATCACCACTACATGATTCGTGCAAAATGAAGGCGCTGGGGAGCTTGCATTTAGGGTCCGACGGCCTTTCTGGTTCCAAGGGACAGAAAGCTGGGTTCGTTGACAAGGGAGGAGCTGATTCTCTGAAAAGTCCGGAATAGACCAGTTTAACCACATTGGATCCAGAGACTCAAGCCTTGTCTTCCGGTTTCTCTTTTTCACTTTCACTTTCTCTTCCTTCTGCTTTCTTCTGCCCTGTCTTCCCTCTCTCCCTGTGGTGATAAGATGGCTGTGGCAGCGCCAGCTCACGTCCTTGGCAACCCAGAGGACTCCCCGCCAGGGTTCTTGTGAAGCCCTCATGCATGGCTCATGTTGGAAACACCAAAATGTCCCCCCGGGGAGGCTCAGGCAAGGCAGCCCCCACCCCATAATGCAGCAACAGAAATAGCTCCTCACATAATGTTTGCAATCTGCTTTTTAAATTTATTTTTTTTCTGCTTTTTAAATTTAATAGACTATTTTTTAGAGCAGATTAAGATTCACAGGAAAATTGAGCAGAAGACACAGGGATTCACTCCGGATCCCTGACATTCACATGCACAGCTTCCCTCACAGTCAGTGTCCTCCACCAGAGGGCCACAGATGAGCGTCCACTGACACATCATCTGTCCACGCTTGACATTGGGGTTCACCTTTGGTGTTGCACGTTCTATGGACCTGGGCAAAGGTAGACACCACTAGAGTATCATATCCAGCAGGATGAAAGCAAAGCATGGTTAGTTAGCGTATGGGCACATTTTATCTACATAATAGGAGCATCTCCCTAGAACGAACGGGTGTTTCTAACAGTTTCATTGTATTCTGATGTGAGTGGCATGGCTGTTTTGACCACCTTAACATGTTGCAAGTTTTCCTGATTGCAGGACACTGCAACAAGCCTCTTTTTCAACTGCACTCTGAGTGTAATTTCTAACAGTGCTGCTTCCGAATCATAAACACGACGGTGAATTCGATAACATGACTGATGTTCTCCCTCTCCAGAAAGGCTGTCCTAAGTCATTCCTGCACCAGCTGAGTACGAGAGAGCCTTCCTTAAGGCAGGATGTTAGTATTTTTAAACTGCTTTCCAATGTGATAGATGAAAAGTGGGAGGCATGATTAAATGTTCATTTATTTATTCCTGGTGAGTATGAACATGTGTCATTGGCTGAGGCGCTAATGTCGCTATGAAAGTCCGCCAGCAGATGGCGGCCCCGCACTGGCGGCTCCGAGGCGATACCGCCTGGGCTGCAGCTCGGGAAGGAAATTGGAGAGAAAAGGCGCATTTCTCCAGAAAGCAAAAAAAAGACTGAAAGTTCAAGCAGACTTGAAATAGCCCTAGAAGAAAGAGCTTCCTGGCAAAAACAGATGCTTCGCTGCCTCCTTAGCCGCCCCGTTCCTCGAGGTATGCTGGGGTCCCTTGGCGACCCCCACCTGAGGTTCAGGACCTCATTTCTTGGTTTCTGCTCCCCCATCCTCTTCACAGCCCAGAGGCCCCAAGGCGCAGAAGGAGGCCTCTCTGCTGTCGCCCCCTGCACCTCCTCAGGCAGATCAGAAGTCAAAGGAACTGCAACTGAACAAAACAGGGCATAGAAGTAAAAGACTGACTGTGTAACCAGCTGCAGAAACGTGTGGGTGGTTAAGTGGCGGCCCCTCAATATGCAGGAGAGGCCTTCCCTCCAATACGGGGCCATGCCTGCCCCCCACCCCCTTCGGGCCCTGCCACCCTTCTCCCCATGTTATAGGGCAGCCCCGATACAAAACGGGGTGCCTGACTGTGGGTCCTCACCTGCGCACTTAAAAGGACATATCAATGCTCTACTGCAGGCGCACGCGAAAGGTTCATAAAAGGTTTATTTACAAGGGAAGGGCAAGTGAGGAAATGTACAGCTCAGGGAGCAAAGTGGGAGACAAAGTTTTAAATGCATCCTACCCGATCTGCCGATCTGGAATCCCAAATAGCGCTCTGAGAGCTGGCCGCCAGCCAGGAGCCCTGAAGCCAGGAGGCGAGCAACAGAGCGAGAGAGCCCCCAAGGCCCACGTGTTGGGTTTTTATACCCAACCTGGCTGCCTAACTCCACCCTCAGGTCCCAGCCACCTTCCCTTGGGTGGTGACAGGATTCGTCTTTCCCAATGTCCTGATGGCTTCGGTCTGGAGTGGGGGTGGCGTCCACAAAGCCTGCATGGAATTAGCGCAAGACATTCTTTCCCCCTAACACCCAGACTCCACCTATGACCTTTCCAGGACTAGGGTGCTGCTGGGAGTGTCCCTCCCATCTGCCTCCTGAATTGGAGGGGGGCCCACACATCTTGACTTCTTTTTCCCAGTGGATACCCAGGATCTGTCCAGAGACTGCTGCTTAACTGCAGGTTGAAGAAGTTGATGCAAGGAAGGAAGAGGGAGAGAGCGAGTGAGTGGGAAGAAAAAAAAAAATCAGCCATGCTTGTTAGAGTACAAATTGGTACAACCACTAAGGAAAACCATTTGGCACCGTCTCCCCAAGCTGAGCATAAACCGCGCTGTGAGGATCAGCCCCCGCCCTCCGGAATAAATCCTCTGTGTAGACAGTTGGGGAGCATGTTCACGAGCAGACGAGCTGGAACTGGAGAGCAGGACGACTCCCAATAATATCCCCCAACTGGAAACAACTCAAATATCCATCAACAGTAAAACAGACATGCAAATTGCGGCATATTCCTATGTGGGATTATACGGCCACAAAACAAACTCACTTCTATGCAGCGAAGTGCTTGACTCCCATAAGCTGAATTGAGTGAAAGAAGCCAGGCGCTGGAGAGTTCAGCCTGCGTGATCCCACTGAGGGAAGTTCAAGATGAGGAGTGACTCACCATCGCATTTCAAGATGCTTACTTAGATGGCAGAACTCCTGAAAGAATAAAAAAGCAGTGAGGGTCGCTCTGAGGGTTGAGAGAGAGGCCGTTACTTCTAATGCCAAGAGGGGGCTTTGATGGGGGCAGTGAGGACCTCCCAGGCGCAGGGAGGTCTGGTTTTTCTGCTCTCTGGGGATGGTCACAAGGATATTGCTTTGTAATAATTTCTTAAGCCCAACGCTTTCGTTTTATGCATTTTTCTCTGCGTTATACTTCCCAGTGGGGGGAAAAAAAATTAAAGAACAATTGGACGCAGCAGATAGGAACTCCATATTTATTTTGCACCAAGTCCTAGGACCCGCAGACTTGCGTCCCTGTGGGAGAGGGACATGCTGCTACCGGCCCACCCGTTGGGGGCGCTCTCCTCAGGACAGGCTCCCATTCAGCATGCCTGCCTCCCTCCCAGTGCCTCCCCCCATGTAAGGGCCCTGCTGATCTGTCGCCTCTTCCACTTATTTTGTTAGTAGCCTGCACCCCGAGAGAAATGGCCTCAGAAATGTCTCCCTCCCCAGGACGCCGCTCACCAAGCACTTGCCCTAGGTGCCTAGGAGAGTGTCTGCAGAGCTGGCTTCATGGGCACAGGGGTGGTCCCGCAGGCCCCACCGAGAAGGACTCTGCCCTTGCTTTCATGTTCTGCTCACATTCTCCTGGGGTGCTGTTTTGCACGGGCCCCACATTCTCACTTTGTGCCAGACCCGGCAAGTGGCACAGCCTGTCCTGGGGCCTGGCAGCAAGAAGGCACTCAACAAATACTTTACTGAGTGGTACCCGGCCTCCCTAGGCGAGGCAGACTTGGTGCAGACCGCCCCGCCCCATCTCCGTCTGAGAAGCTGGGCCAGGACTGCACCCAAACTTGAGCAGAACAGCAAAGGGGAGCTGCTGGGGCAGGTGTGTGGGGAAGGAAGGAGGCCAAAGCTGACCCCCACCTCAGTCCCCTCGTCCCTGTAGACATCTCTGGGCAGGGAGGCTTCAAGCCAGTGTTGGGGAGAATTGGGGAGAGATGTTCTGGGACTCCCCTGCCCCCGGTTGTTCTCCCCACCCAGGGGAGACCTGATGCTCTCACTCGCTGCAGGCCGGGTGCACACCTGCAAGATAAGCACCATGACAAGCCCCTCTCCCCCAGGCCCATCAGATCCAGCCTATCCCAGAGCCGGGGTGCAGCCCGCCCGCCCGGTGAGCACAACCTTAAACTAGAGTGAGACATCAATTCCCTTTGTCTCCTGGTTGTGGTGGGAGGCTCCTGGGGCACCTCCCTCTCCCGTGCCAGTGCCCGCTTTTAACAGGGAGCCGGAGTCTGCGTCCCGCTTCCGGTGGGCGGCAGCGTGCAGCTTGCGCTCAGTGATGGGCTGCTTTTTGCCATATTGTTGTGGTTATTTTCCTTCGTGTGGACCTGATACTGCTTTTGTATTGTTCACGTGTGGTGTGGTGCTGACATAAATCTTCCTTGCTAAATTAAACGCTTTTAAGTCAGGAAAGGGCAATCTTCACAGAGATGGTGGCGGGAATTGTGGGGCTCCCAAAGGAATGTGGGGAAGGAAATTCTGGGCCCTGGCTGAGCGCTGAAGTGGATTTGGACGCGGGCCAATGTGACGCCGGGCCTGGACTCCCAGCCCAGTGCTCTCCTCAGCCTTCACCAGCTCTGCGTCTTGATGACCCGAAGGCTGGGGCTTTCCTCCCAGAAACCCCCTCCACCAAATCTCTTGGGGATCCCCCTCCATCCCTCCCCCTCTCTCCCTCCCCCTACCCCACCCTCAGGGTTTCTCGAGCCATTTAAAAGCCCAAGTTGCGAGCAGACCTCCTTAATAATGCCTAGACCAGTAAATCTGGGGACGAAATCATGTTCTGCTTTGAAAACCTTCACCGACCGCCTTTCCCACCTTCTGCTCAGCAAATCCTCACAGGTGGTGTTTTAAATACTCTCTCTCCTTTTGCTATGATCAAAGGGCGTGCTTGTCCCACTGATAGGTGACAACAGATGTCAAAGACTAATGACAGGACATGGTCTCCACCCCCTTGCCTTCTCCCAGGGGAAGGAGTCCCAAGGCAGCTTGGCTGGCAGCCTTTAGGATTCAGGCGTGGGGAGGGTAAAGAGATAAGGGCAGGGGCTGCAGGCAGGGGTGGAGGAGGGACCGGGGTTGACATGGAGTGGGTGGACCTCCCAGCATGCACTTCCCTTGCAATTTTGCTTTAGGGTAAGCGCCTTTCCTCCACTCTCCTGTGGCTCAGGAGGCTGATTCCAGCCCCAGCCGCAGGCTGGGTGTGTGACTCAGACCCGGCCCCATGGGACTTGTTTTCTCCTGGCCCATGATTGGTTCCAGGTGGGCACTCGAGCCTGTTAGGACCTTGGTGAGACGCGGGGCTGGGAGAGAGAACAGCACTTCTGGCTGCTCTCAGGTGGGTGAGGATGTGAACCTGGAGTCAGCACAGCAACTAAGCAAATGGGACCCCGAGTAGAGGGGGAAATGGACAGATACTGAGTCCTGACCTTAAGCGCCTAGATCAAGCCATCCCTGAATGTGCAGGAATAAACCCTCTTCCCCACTTAACCTGTTCAGTTGAGGCTTTTCTCTCATGGTGGCGGAAGATAGTTCATGACCATGTCTCCTCACGTGAGCATGTTCAGGCACCTCATTCCCTGCAGAGCCCCCTCCTCACCCCTGGGGACTTGGTAAATACCATTTCCTCCCTCACCACATTTCTGGGCAGGGTGTCCGTCCCTCCCAGGCTCGGCCATCGCACACCAGCACTGGGGAGTCTTTGTTAGGGTCCCAAGTTCAGATGGGAAAACAGGCCTGCTCAAGTGGGGCGTGAGATGGCCAGTTCCTGGGGTGGACCACACCTCTGAGTTTGTCTCGGCCTGGACATCTGCCCACCCAAGAGACAGCCTAGAGGAATGAACCAAAAATCCTCAGAGCCCTGTAACTCTCCTTGAACTTGACGGTCTGTTTTACAGGGTCAGGGGCCAGGAACATCTACGACTCCTACTCTCATCATCTTATCTGGACACTTAGCTCTTCTCCGGACTTACTCCCACACCTTGCAGCTAGAAGACAGAGCAGTGGCTGAGAAGAGTGATTGTGTTCCTGGATCCAGCCATGCCGGAGGACCTCATACCTTGCTCTTAAATCTTTCAAGAGTCAATAAATCTGTTAGGCTTAAGCCAGGTTGAGTTGGGATTCTGTCCTTACAATCCAAAGAGTCCTGATTATATAACTGCTTTCAGGTCTCTGGGGGGGGCTGTGTGCCGTGAGAAAAACAGAGCAGCTACATCCAATCAGCCCCAAAGGTCAGTGCTCGGACCTGTCCAGGAAGTCCAGGCACCCCGTGGATCTCCGCCATTACCCAGGTTGCTTAGCACTCCTGGGAGCAGCTGGCGGGAAAGCTGGCTGCGCAGGGGTGTGGTGCAGGCCAGAGGCCTCAGATGCACACAGGTGCCGGGGCAAGCTGCTTTGGACTGGTCCTCCAAGACAGGGCCAGAGATGCCTCAGACCGGGTTTCTCAAAGCATGGTCACTGCACATCAGCAGCAGGATGGACAGGTTAAAGATGAAAATTCTCAGCACCCCACCAAGCACCCTCTCCCCTGAGTCAGAGGAAGGTACAGGGCAGGCAGTCTGTGTTGTAGCAAACCCTCCAGGTGGATGTGACACTGAATAAAGCCTGAGCACCACTGATTCGGACATGTAAATAAATCACATCTGCCCGGTGCAGAGGCCTCACTATGGAGAAGAGATGTGGGGAGTCCAGGACTAGTCACTGAGGTCTCCCACTCACAGCATCTTGGGGCCCTCAGCAACATAAAGCCAGTGCAGTATCTCATGCTGCTCTCACAGGCACAAGCAAGGTGGCAGGAGAAGGGGTGGCCACCCTGGGCCTCCAAGCCCACTCGCCTTGGCCTCTTCTTGAGCACCCTCCTGCGCTGAGGAGACCCCACGCAGCAGCCTGCCAGGCTGGCGCTCAGGAAGGAGGGGCTGACTAGCTGACCAGCTGGCGCCACCACACAGAATCTGATGCCCACGGACCCCTGACCGCAGCCCCCCTCTGTCCCCCAACTCCAGCTCAGCACTCCCCTGAGGCAGCGGCAGGGTAAGGTGGGTGAGGTGGCAGTGGCTGATTGACAGCTCAGCAGCTCCCTGTGTCACACCTTCTTTGCTTGTTCTCACGAAGTCCAGAGCAATGCCGGAAACCTCCCAGGACACCCCAGTTCCACGCAGTGTCTTAGCCAACAGGCTGCTCCTGCAGCTCTGTGATCTCCATAGAAAGTTCCAGGGGCAGAGAGAACTGGAGGAACAAGCCCAAGCTCTGCAGGACCCCTCTTGGGCCACTTCCACGGTGGCCCAGCGGCCAGAACTGGCTTCAGAGCTGTAGGCCTGTCACACGCAAGGAGCACGTGGAGAGTCTGCACCCGTGGGACCTCTGCTCTCTGCTTGTGGGCACCCTGGCTGCCTGTGGCTGACTCTGCCTTATCCTTTAGGATCACTCATTGCCTCACAAACACTGGCTGAGGCCAGGCTTCCAGCCAGCACCACGCACGAACAGGAGACGTAGTCCCGAAGCAGGAGCTCATGGGCTGGGCTGGAAGGCCAGCAGGCCTCATCCAGCTCCCCAGTTCCCACTGCTGCGCCTGCCCCGTTACAGCACCCTGTCCTCCCTGGCTGCCCGGCTAAGTGTCCTTAGCTCTCGAGCCTTGAAGGAACTGTTTTCTCATCTGTGCGCTGGGGATAATGGGAGATTGACAGAAGTTCTCGATAATCGTGAGAAAAGTGGGTCTCACCGGTGCAGCCTCTTCTGCCCTGGATGGGGGCCCCTGCAGAGTCTCCCTCAACCTTGTAAACTCTCCCTAAGGCAGGTTCTGAGAGCCCAGCCACCGACCACAGCCAAGGTGAGCCGGGCCTGGCCCGGAGTCAGCCTGGCCCCCCCAAGACAACTTGAAGCATCCCAGAAGTGGCTCCTGGCCCAGGTCGTTCCAGGGGGGCCAGGGCAGCTCTCCTGCCGCCCAGGACACAGACAGGGCCGGCTCCAAGCCCCTCACCCCCACCGCCTGCCCTCCAGACTCAGATGTGGTTGAAAAGCTTAGCGCGGGACCAGCAAGGCCACCGCCACCGCCATTAGAAACCTGATCTCAAGTTCCTGATTAAAACCAGGAGGGGGTTTTAATCAGCTGGGGCCATATGCTATTTAACTGAAGATGAAAGAACAAATGATAAGCATCATCTCAGAAAGGATGTCGTTAAAGGAAGAGCAGAACAGCGAGTGGCATCTTTTATCGTCACGGCAGCCCCTCGCCACGCTCTCGTTAGGGGCTCGGAGGCCCATCTGGGCCTGTCTTCATTATGCTGCGCTCACCGTGTCATTGTGTTTGGCGACAGCTCCCGAGCCCACGCCACGCTCAACTCTAAATATACAATTAATGCCTATTAATTATAGTTTTCAAACCAGCAAAATGAGCCTTCATTAACTTAATCGCCTCTTCTATTTTATCAGGAAATTGTATTCTCTCTTCATAATCCCTACATCCGAAACCACTCATTGGCGGGGCCACGTGATACCCGGCTGCCCGTTGATGGAAGGTCTGCCTGTCCTCTGGCTTCTCAACACCCCCAGCCCCCATCTTTACCTCTCACCCCATGCCCCACGATGAAGCCACTGAGGGCCTCCAAGGCATTCCATGGGTGTCCTGGGGCATGGGTCCAGGGGTCGGGGTGCGAGGGAGGCTGGCACCATGTACCTGGTCTGGCTGGCTCCAGGTCAGATGGAACTGGAGCTGAATCAATGTGGGGGACGGGTGATGCGGAGAGGAAACTGGGGTCACTGCCTCTCTATCTCTGCCACTCAGGCGCAGCCCACGCCTCACCACCGACAGCAGAGGTCACCCTCCCAACTCACCCCAGCCAGCCCTGCTGGTGCGGGCCCCGTTGCGGGGATGGGATCACCAAGACTAGGGGAAATTGATTCCTCAAGACTGGGAAGCAGCTGAGCTGGGACGCTTCTAACTCCCCAAGCGTCAAACCTGAGTTTGCATTGGGATCCAGCGGAGCTTCATCCCCTCTCCCCCTTTTTGTGGGCTGTGCTTTCTGCCTCATTGCCTCTGGGCTTGGTCCTGGGCCTTGCCTTGGTCCATGGGATGGACGGGAGCAGGTGTCATGGCAGTAAAATGGACATGAGAGAGGCTGCTCACCGAGTCGCGGGAGGACGAGGTGGGCAGGACTTGGCCTGAAGGGCTGCTGTGTCTCTCGTGGGATTTGGTATCGCGCAGGGGCAGGTTTGAGACAGAGCAGTAGGAGGGCAGAAGGGAGTGCAGAGGCCCCTTTTTCCAGGACGGTCCATGCACAGTGCGGTAGGGCAGAGAAGGCAGGTAGGAGGAGACAGGAGGAGGTGGGCAGGGGCAGCTCAGCCAGGGCCTGGGTATCAGGCCTTATCCTGAGGGCAATGGGATGCGATTGTGGCCTGAAAGTTCATGATCTGGGGTTTGAAAAAGCGACTCTGTCTGCATTGCGGGGGCAGAGAGCAGGAGGAAGGCTGGAAGAGAAGCTGACCTGTCAGGAGACAGCTTTCAGTCTGTCCGCCAGCAGGGTCTGTCTGGTAGAAGTGAAGTCTCTTTGGGATGTAGCTCCGGAAGGTCTGGGTGGTTGAGTAAGGCATAAGCGGGATGGAGGAGCAGAGGAAGACTCCAGGTTTCTGGCTGAAGCTACCTGCCACTCCCTGAGCCTGGAACAAGGTTTGGGGCCGAATGCTGAGTTTGTCTGGGAGCATGTAGTTGACAGCACGTAGTCCTGGTCAGCCCAGACATAGTCCTCCAGGCCAGGGCCACAGACGAGAGCTAAGGAAGTGAGTCCATGAGAACACAGCGAGGACCGAGACCCAAGGAACGCCACCACCTAAAATCATTTCATTTTGAAATATTCACAGATTCACAAGAAGTTGCAAAGATAGTAGAGAGACAGTGTCAGGTGCCCAGCTTCAATGCTGCAATTTTTAAAAAGATTTTTATTTTTTTATTTATGCATACAAGAGCTAGGGTGTAGGCCAGAGGTGCAGGGCATAAGAGGATCCACCAGAGACAGAGTGGGGAACAGAACAGGCAGATCTACTGAAATACACTGCCAAGGGGAGCAGCGGGGAGACAGGAGAGGTCTGCTGTGCCATGTGGGCAGCTCCCCGGCTGGGGATAAAACTTGTGCTGCAGTGGCTGGCAATAGCTTCATAGTGCTGAGACTTAACCCCTTGCACCGCCAGGGAGGCCTCCAGTGTTGCCATTTTTAAAGGAATAATAATAGGCAAAGCTAATTGCTAAAAGTGACCCAGAGAGGCTGAAGAAAATCTGACCAAGCTGGATGCCAGGAAAGCAATTTCACTTAGGATTTAGTTTGGCTGGAGGAAAGAGTGGTTTAAGCAGTGAGAAGTTGACTTCTTCCTCCCTTAGTAGTCTAAGGTGTTCAGGTCTGGAATAGACGGCCTGTTCCTCTTAGCTCTCAAGGACACAGACTTCTTCCAGTCACTCCACTACCTCTAGGGTCCTCTTTGTACAAAATGGTGGCCAGAATTCCAGCCATCACATATGTTTTCCAGGCAGCAGAATGGAAGAAGAGATGGAGAAGGAACAGGGCAATGAGAAGAAATGAGTTCTCAATTGAGGAAATTCCCAGGAGCCGCCACGCAACATGTCCTCTTGATCAGAATTAAGACACAAAACTTAGTTGCAAGGGAGACTGAGGACTGTAGTGTTTACTCTTGAAAGTCGTGACCAAAACTCAAACAACAGGGGAGCAACTAGGGAAAAAGGGAACTTGCATATAGCGAAACAGCCAGCAGTGCACGCTCAGACTCCGAGGTCAGAGGGTGTTCTGAAAGGGAGGACATGGTCACCCTCAAGAGACACAGACAGGAGGTCAAGGGAGGAAACTACTGAAATGGCCACTGCGTTTCAGGACAAGAAAGTCAGGGGCCTCTTGGTGGGGAGGATAGCCATGGCCCCTCTGACCCCAGAGGCCTTGATCCTGAGCTCTCTGTCTCCCAGTCCCAGAGTTAGCTTTAGTCTGGCGGATGGGACAGAAGGACAGGTTTGGGTATTGAGTGGTGGAAGTCCAGACCCTGGGGAAAGAGAGCTGGCATGCGGGAAGAACCAAGAGGGCCTGTGAGAGGGATGGAGTCAGGACACAGGGACGGTAGAAGTTCTCAAAGAAAAAGGCAAGGGTTTGGATGTTTTCCTGGGAATCCATGGACAGCCATCCAGGCTCCGAGCAGACGTCACAACGAACACGAAAGTGTTAAAGAGTGGGGTGGAGTGGGGGTCGAGGGGGTGGTGGTGGCCGAGGTGCCTGGGGTCTCTCTAAGGAGTTCAGCATCTGCCAGACATCCTGCCAGCATCCTGGAGGGCATTTCAGCACCTGCCTAACCCCCTCTCAGGTTTGTTGGCCACCCCCAAAGACTTGCTTTTCCTTTCTTTAGCCATGCATCCATCTGTAGGCCCCACTGTGGGCCCAGAAGCGCCCCACCTCAGAAGCCACGAAAGCTGTCGCCACACTGTGCCACTACTTTTTCTTCACAGCTGCGTAATATTCCACTGAATGGATGCTCCACAGTTTCTCTATCCATTCACCTGCTGAAGGGCCATGACACTGGGTCCATGATTTGGCAGTTGTCAACAGGGCTGCTATTGCATTTGTGCAGGGAGATCGTTTCATGTAAACTTTTCATGTTATTTGGATAGACACCTAGTCGTGGTATCACTGGGTGAGTGGGATTTCCATTTTTGTTTTCTTGAGAATTTCTGTACCGTTTTCCACGGGGGCTCTACCAACTCGCATTCCCACCAGCAGTGAATGAGTATTTTTTTCACCAAAAACTCGCCAACATTTGTTAATTCTGTTCTTTTTTAGAGAGATCATTCTCCCAGGGGTGAGGTGGTATCTCTGTGTGATTTTGATGTGCATTTCTCTCCCCGTAAGTGATGTTGAACATTTTCATGTCTACGGGCCATCTGAATTTCTTTAGAGACATTGAGGTCCTTTGTCCATTTTTTAATTGGGTCGTTTGTTTCTTTGTTATTGGATTGTGCAAGTACTTTGCCAATTTTGGAGATTAACCCCCTTATCAGATGTATGTATGCAAATATTATATTATTTCCCATTCTGTAGGTTGCCTTTTTGTTTTGTGGTGGTTTCTTTTGAGATGCAAAAGCCTTAAAGTTTGATATAGTCCCGTTTGTTCAATTTTGCTTTTGTTTCCCTTGCTGCTGGGGAGGGGGGAATTTTCCTGATTTCCGCAGGCCTCCAGGCTCCCAAGGGCTCCCAGAGCCTGGCTGGAGCGTGGATGTCTCAACTGGCTCTGAAGTGCCCTTGTGTCCTTTTGTCTCATCTTCCCATCAAGAACCAGGGCTTGTAGGGTGAGGGGCTGGGCCTCCAGAGCTGCCCACGGTCCCAGCCCCAAGCCTCCTCTCGGCTGCCTCCCCGCTCCCTGTCTCTCCCATCCACTTCTTATTTCATAAAAATCAATTTCTGTCCCGTTTTTGCCTTATACATAAAAGACTGTGGCATCAATTAGCCTTCGTTCTCTCTCTCTTTCTCTTCCTGGTCTTTTTTGGAAACCTCTTTGTAGGGAAAATCTCATATTTCAGCAATTTGCATTATCCACACACTCAGCTTTGAAGTTCTAAGTTATGGTAAGAAAAGGACCCACTTATCTGCCCATAAAAAATGTTCAAAGCTTATAAATTCCCTGAAACAGATGTACATTATCATTGGATTTGCCTTTCTTTTTGCTAGAGCATGCCTAATAGAGTTTCGGCCGCCCCCCAGCCCCCTTCCCCCGCCCCGGTTAGCATCTAGTCTCCACAGAAGCCCGCTCCCCACTGGGCCAGACCGACTTCAAAGGTCCCAGGCTGTCTGTTAGAAGCAAAGCACAAAGTGGGAACATAGGGGCCTTTTAAATCCCCCACGTTTAAGTCAATATCATGCCTGCCTGCTTCCCCTCTCCTGGCAGAAGGACATAAGTCAGCTCTGCCTCTTCCGCCTTTGCGAGCGCCAATTCAGCAATGACCAGAATGAGAAAAACGAGGCCTCTTTCTCTCTCGGCCTCTCTCCTGTCTCTGCCCTCCATTCTCTCCAACTTTCCTCGTTGTTCCTTCTCCCCCTAAAGAAGATGCTGTTCAGGGGCCTCCCTGGTGGTGCAAGGGGTTAAGCACAGTGCTGTGAAGCTGTCCGCAGCCTCTGCAGCACGAGTTCAATCCCCAGCCAGGGAGCTACCCATAGGGCGCAGCAGACCTCTCCTGACTCCCTGCTGCTCCCTTCAGGAGTGGATTTCAGTACATCTGCCTGTTCTGCTCCCCACTCTGTCTCTGGTGAATCTTCTCACTCCCCGCACCTCTGGCTTGTACCCTAGTTCTTGTATGCGTAAATAAATAAATCTTAAAAAAAAAAAAGAGAGAGAAGGTGCTGTTCAGCAGCGGGAGTGGGGTTGCTGATCCCTGGAGTAGACAAGCAAATGGATCTTCAGCACTCTGACGGGTAGAATGTCACCCGAATGTCTGTCAGGCCACGTTGTGTCTTACAGCAAGAGCCTCCTCCAGACTGCTGACTCCAAGTCCTTCTCCCCAAAGTGGCCGGAGGGGACTGCCCCACCTCCCCGCTGCTAACCCTCCAACTCCTTGCTGTACCCTCCAGGTAATGAGAAAAGTCTCCACCTGGGCCCCTGGCCACGAGGGGCTTCCCCCGGGCTGTTGCACTCAGCCTCACGGGTCTCCACCAACCCTGCCCTTTGCCCCACCCCAGGGTCTTCGCTTCAGCTTTCTCTTAGATTTTCACCTGGCTAATTCCTCCTTATCCTCACGGTTCCCACTTACATGTGGCTTTCTAGAGAGGCCTCTCCAGCCCCCTATCTGAATTTTGTCCTCTCCATGACTCCCTCACCCATGTCCCCAAGAGCAGTCACAACTGGAAACAGTGTAACATCCGTGTGCGTTGTCCCCGGCCCCAGCCCGCACAGTGACGGCAGGTGTGGAGGACGTCCGCCTAGTGCTGAGTGTGCTCCCTGGCACGTAGTAGTTGATTCGTAAATATTTGAAAGGCTGGATGGGCAGAGGGTGAACTTGGGATGGGAATGGTCCAGGGAAAAGGCCGGTGGGCTGAGGACCTCTCTGAGCAGTGAGTACGAAGTTTGAGTCACCTTTTTCTCTGCCCACGTCTTACCCAAGCTGAATTGTAGCAGCTCCTCCACCAGGGAGTGGTCAGACCCCAGAGACTGACTGAGAGCAGCTAAACTTCGCAGCAAGGCCCACTGAGGAGGGAGGGACGTGAGAGCGGGGACGGTCACTAGCCACACTAGCCTCTTCTAGTTAGGAACTTCTGGGCCAAATCACCATCAGATGCTGTGTTTTCAGGACAGAGTCAGAGAAAATGGGTTCAGGTCACCTCGGTCAGGACAGCCGGGCCCCTTTCTACCTGGAGCAGATCTGGCTGGGGGCACCCAAGCTGCCAAGGTCACCCAGGCCCCATGTGCCGGGGCTGTGCTGGGCGCCACAGGCCAGCGGAGCTGCCCCGTCCTCCGTGCTACCCAGAGCCTCCGCGGGGAGTCCTGGTTTTCAGTCTGTCCAAAGCTGCCACCTCTCCCTGCTGGCAGGATCAACCGGTCAGTGAGCTTGGACATGGGAACGGTGCGAGGGGCTCCCTGCCCTCTGCGCCTATAAATCCACAGAAGAGAGCTGTGTGTGTCCCGAGCCCGCCGGACGCCGGGGAGGCCAGGAGCGCGCTGATTCAGCGCAGATATTTAACGAGCACCTATTTTGCTGGGCCTCCGGGATTACAAAATCATCTTTGGTGAACAAGATAGTGCTTTGGTGGAAACAGATGTTAACCGAATCATCAGAGACGAAAACAAGCATGTCCTGATTATGCAGATTCTTTATTTATGAACTTGCCGACTCACTCAAATGTACTTGTGACCCCCCATTCAGTACTCCCTGCTCTCTGGCGCTCATCCGCTGTCATGTGCCGAGCCGAGAAAAGCTGGAGCCACTCGACGAACGTGTTCCGGGCTGAGGTCAAGCCAGGCCAACCTTGCCGCCGCGCCCCGGCTCACGCTACAAGCAAGCGCCTTTCCCCGGTCTATTTAGTGTCACGCTCTTTGCATCTCTGCTTCCCGTCGGCAATCTCGCTGTTTGAAATGGTCCCTGCGCGAGTACTGAAGTGCTGTCCTGTGTTCTCAGGGCAAGAAGCCTCTGCAAGGCCTTACAGAGAAAAGGGGAGCGAGATTCTTGTCACCCGGCATGATTTATAGTGCTGATGCTGTGACCTTCGTGTGACGGGACCGACAACATGTAGTCGACCTTGCGTCTTTAAACAGAAAGACACACAAGACAAGGCTGTGTACTGACTGCAGCACGACTGCATGTGCCCAGGAGCTGTGGCCGGGTATTCCCAGATTCGGGGTGGGAGGGATAGAACCTGACTCCCACAGATGATGAGACCTGACCGTCGGCACAAACGCAGCCAGCGCTGTGCTGAAGGGCACACAGGGCGCCCTGGGAGCCCGGGCACCGTCTTCCTGCAGCTGGGGCTCCAGGCCAGGCCACACCAGCCCTCCCACCCCAGAGCTTCCCGCAGGAAGGTCATGAGTGAATTTGAGTTTCCCCAAACTTGGCTGGGGTGACGGCAGAGAAGGCTCCTGGGAAGGGAGGGCAAGCGGGTGAGAGTTTGTCCCCGGACACGACTGAAGGGAACCCACAGAGCATTTGGCTGAACCGTCTGGAGTGGTTCTGGAAAAGACAGCCGTGGGCACGTGGGGAAGGGTAATGGAGGGGCTGGGTCCATGGGTCTTGGGGAGCAAAGGCAGGGCTGGGAGGGTGACTGCTAGGCTGGATCAACAGGGGAAGGCTGCCTTGGGGTCTGGCAGGCACACAGTCTCCAGGCATCTGCTGGCTCAGGCGCTGGCAGCGCTACCTTCAGGGCGGAGGTGAGGGCAGTGGTGGGGAGGCGTCACAGCCCACCAGCACTGAGCACTGTTAGGGGCCCCCTTCCATTCCCCGGGCTGAGAGTGCTGACGGGACTCCCAGAAGCCGGTTACTAGTGCTGGCTCCAACAGACACACGCTGCAGGCGAGGCGGCCTCCCTCTGGCCCAGTCACAACTTGACCCCTCAATGCCGAGAGGAAGGGCAGCCTTTCTCCCAGCAGTTTCCTTGGTCCATAGGCATGACTGGCACGGCAGGGTGTGAATTGCACAGCCCCCCAGATTCCCTGACCCCCGGAGCTCCTGGGAGATGAGGGCAGGCTGCCTGCCTCACCTGACCGCCACCTTGGACACAGCCATCGTCCCCGTGCCCCGTGACAGATCTGCAGAAAAGGGGCAGCCAGCGACCAGCTAGTGCCTGTGTGTGAAGCTGGCACACCACTGGTGGGGTCTCCCTCACTTCTCAGAGGGACCCCCACGCTCGGAGGTCAGGGCCCTGGGGAAGCAGCAACAGCTCCTCTGGGACAAGGCAAAACCCAGTCACTTGAGCCTGTATAAAGAGGTGCTCAAGACTTCGCCAAGAAGCATGGCTGACTCCTGGTGGTTTTCCTGTCATTCCCTCCCTCCCTGCCTCCCTCCTGGCCTTTTTCTCTCTTCTTCTGTCTTCAACACCTAATTATTCGGTTCAGTTTATTTAGCGGGATCAACAGTTGCACCAAAATTGAATTCACACACGCTCCGGAGCCAGCCGTGCTGGTGCTGCCGCGGGTGGGCGCTGGTCCCTCAAGGCCCCTCTGTGCAGCGGGTCGGCTTGGCCTGGGCGGGGACCCAAGGCTGTCAGGACTGGCTGAGGCGAATCCTCACAGACCTCCAGGCCAGGGAAGGGAGAGCAGCTGTTGGAGAGGGGCAAGGGCAGGAGATCTCCAGACACACGTGGTGACAGCAAACAAGGGCTAAGTATGAAGACTACCTACTCCTGGAGTAAAAATAAAAGGGTGTGGCGGGAAGGAATTAAAGCAGGAATTGCAGTGTTTTCCTTCTTAAAAATAGATCTGAAATAAATATTGCAAAATGTCTGCATTTGTAAAATCTGGGTAGTGAGTTCAAAGTTTCTATTACACAATTTGTCTCAAACTTGCAACAAAATTGGGGTGGGGGTGGGGGGTGGAGAGGCGACTAGGCCAGGACAGAAGATTCTTAGAGCGGTGAAAATGCTCTGCGTGATGTGCTGATGTCCGGTCCTGTCTTTATAAATCCAACACCAAGAGTGAGCCCCAGTGTAAACTCGGGGTGACTGTGATTGGCCAATGTGGGTTCATCCTTGATTTAAAAAAGCACCATCTGGTGAGAGTTGGTAAGGGTGATATCTCGGGGTAAGGAGTAGACAGAAAACCTCCATACCTCCCTCTCCATTTTGTTGTAAACCTAAAATCATTCTGAAAAAGTCTTTTTTTAAAAATTAACAAAATTTAGATGGGAAGATAGCACATATAAATGCATTTATTCTTGTGAAAAGTGACCCCTAACACTTTCATCGCACTCACATGGACCAGGAGCCGTTTTAACTCTTCAAATTCTCACAGCAACCCTGTGAGGTGGGTCTTTTAGGAAGCCTCTTTAGAGGGGAAAGTGAGGCTTGACAGGTGTGGGGTTTCACCTGAAGCTCTAGGAGAGGGCATCTGCTTGGAAGCCAGGTGGCATTGAGCCAGTCTGGGCTCGTGCCATGCCACCCAGATGGCACCCTGGGGCAGCTATCAGGTGCTGGAGAGAAGCTACTCTCTACTGTGTCCTATTTGGATCTTGTATATGTGCACGTTACTATTTTTGAAATGATTTTTAAAAGTTAGGTAAATCCCAACTGCCAGGAAATAATGGGATTCTGACAGATGTGGGGTGGGGAGAGGTGGCACGGGGACCTCCCCTCAGGCCTAGGAAGGACTCCAAAGCCACCAGGCAGGAGGCTGCTTGAGTGGGCCCAATTCCTGGCTCGTTTCCATGGTTGCGGGAATTCAGGCCTGTCTGCTCAGCACCCCCCCTCCCCTATCTTCTGGCACAGACCCCACCTCTTCAGCTCAGGTTGGACACGTGACCTCAGGTGGGCCGCGGCGATTGGTTCAAGGATGGGGACAGAATCCATGTCCTGCCAATCACCACCTTTCCCTGAGCAGAAGGTCCTTTGCCCACTGATCTTGCGGCCTGGGTGCCAGCAGGCCTAGCCTGGCGGAGGCAGCCTCCAAGCAGAAGCATAAATCCATGAGAAAACCAGTTAAGACCCAGCTTCACTCACATCCCGGGTCGTCGTCGTAAAGTCAGCGCCCTCCCTGCCTTCCTGGCGTGGTTACATTCCTGTCAGTTTTTATTTGGTCCTGACTGACAGAAGCCCACAAAGCTAAATACGGGAAACCCAAGTCCAGCAGTATGGGCTCGTGGAGGGGTCACTAGAATCTCTGTCCTGCCACCTGCTGTGTTGCAGTTACTTAACGTCTCTGAGGCTGGTGTGCCCCCAGCTTCCGCTGGCCACCTCACAGGGTTTTGGAGAAGATCAGCTACATTTACCCAGCCTCGCAAACGCCAGCAATGAATACAATTAGCAGTGCAGTGACAACCACGAAGCCCACCATCTTCGAGAACCAGAGGCTCTGGGAAAGACTCCGCCGGCTGGGAGACCCAGCAGCAGAAAGGCAGGCAGCTGGTCACTTTCTTCTCGCATCCCTCCAGACTCATTCTCCACTCTCTGCCGGGGAACAATGCCCCTGTGACCTCCAGATCAACGGCTCCCCTTCTTGCCGGCTCTCAGCGGCCTCAGCCAACTGGGTCTCAACAGGATGTAGAGGGGCAGGGGAGTGAGGTCAGGAGGGTCCCCACATGCTGGCCGCCTCCCTTTCCACTCTGTCTGTTGAGGATTCCTTGGCTCATCCCCTCCCCCCTTGGGTGCAGTGGCCCCCACAGGGCCAGCCGCAGATTCTGCATGCTGTCAGGAGCCTTTGTCCACACTTTGTAAATAGTCCCTCGAAAATTTCTGCTTTTCATGTGGTTCCCAACCGACTGACGAACTCCCCCCGTGGTTCCCTGCTTTGGGAGGACACAGTCCCAGGGTCCCAACTCTGGCCACTGTCCTCACTCCCCTCCAAGTGTCTGAACCCCACCAGGCCTCTGCAAAACCTGCTAGACCCCCAAACTACAAGAAAGGTCCCCCAAGAAGAGGACAGTGGCTAAGCCACACCTGCTGGACAGAGTGTCCAAAGGAGGCACAGGGGCCACATCAGCTCAGGAAGCATCTAGAGAAGCAAACCACTGGCTCCTGCACACCAGAAACATACCTGAGAGTGTATATTTATAGAAAGATACACGGGGTGGGGGCGGGAGGGTGGGGACCCGCGGCACTGGCTACAGAAACAGAAGCTCTGTGGAGAGCCAGAAGGCAGGTGTGTATTTGCCAGTGGCAGAACACGAGGTTTGCACGTCTTCAGTCATAACCAACAACACACAACTGCCTGATCTTGGAAAACCATGCTTATTTATGTAGTTGGTTCCCTCTCCAGAGGTTTCCAAAAGGAGAAGGCTTTAAATAGGCGCGTCTTTTTAAAGAAGAGAGGAGCAGGGAGGAAAAGAGGAGGCGAAGTGTGTTTTCACGTGGTGCATGGCAGAAAGGAGGGACCGGTTTGGGACATGGGCGAGAGCCCACTGGAAAGGCGTGGAAGATGAGGCCAGAAGGACAGCTAAGGATTCTAGGTCAGGACATAAAAACACAACAGCCGGCCAGGTGGCGCCTGCAGCCTGCTGAAATCCCTTGTAGCACATGACAGTCAGTTAAGGGCAAAATAAAATCAGAATAATACTAAGAGGTAGCAGCTGTTTATCTTCTCGGAGATTTCGAGGGTTTCTGGAAGCCGGGCCAGGTAAGGGTGTTCTCCTGGAAGAGACGGGGTGGGGCAGAGCTCGGGCCCAGGGCGCCCCGGGCTGGGAAGAGTGTGGGACCCCTGCCTGGAGACGGCAGCTCTGAACCCCAGGGGGCTCCTGCCATCTACAGGCCACATCCAAACCCAGAGTCCGTTCTCGGGTGAGTTATGCAGTCCCCACAACATATAAATAAGAGTTTAGTTCTGTGTTTCCATATATCTCCTACCTGGAGGCTAGCTGAATATTAGTGGAGTAACAATAATTATTAATAACAATAATCGCCATAATAACAATAATTAATAGAATAATAATGCCTCGGGGGTCTGGGGGCGGGGGTCCTTCATATGGCGGGCGGGCTCGGGGGCTCTATGTCTGGTAGAAGTGGTGGTAGTGGTGGTGGTGCTCGTGGTGGTGGTGGTGCTCGTGTCTCTGGACAGCCTGGCCGGCCGCGCTCTCGTACACCACCACGGCGGGCAGCTCCCGCACCTGGTCCCGCCCCGCGACGGCGCCCACGGCCAGCGGCGCCTGCAGGCCCCGGCACCCCGGCTGGCTCTCCTTGGTGCGGTGCTTGTGCTTCTTGTGCCCGAGGGGTGCCAGCGTGGGGAGGAGGACTGGGCTGGCGGCCAGGTGGGCGGAAGGGGACACCGCCGGGATGGCGGGTCCCAGAGGGGGTTTGCTTCTTGCCCCTCGGGCCGCGTGGCCCACACCCGCGCCCTTGCCCTGGGCCTTGGGGGACCTCACAAAGTGCTTGCTCCCGTCCTGGGTGCCCCGCAGCCGCTGCTGGACCTCGGAGACCTTGGAGAATGGGGTGTCAAGGAAGTGGAAGGAGCCGGGGTCCACGCCTTGGGGCTTTCGGTGTGGGACGTGCACAGCTTCTGGCTCGTGGGAGCGAGACCGAGTGGGGTTGGAGGTGCGGGGGTGCAGTTCTGACTTCTGGGCCGCTGACGGGGAGCCTAGAACCAACGCAACGGATATTGCATGAGCACCTCCTGTGTGCGGCACTGTGTCCCCGAAATCACCCCAGTCCCAGTTCTCTGATAAAGACCTTCTTTGTCAGAGGTCCCCTTCCGCCCCCCACCAGTCCTCGCTGTCTTGCGGGAGATCTCACTGGAGATTTCTTCCCCATCTGCTCATGGGGAAGGCTGTTAGGCTTTAAAAATAGTTCTCCCCTAAGAGCTCCCCAGCACAGGCAGGGACACTGACAACTGAGGGCACCGGAGTGTCCACAGGCACACCCCTAACTTCTAGAGCGAACCCACAGAGGAATGAAGCATAGGATGAGGGAGGGTGAAAGGAGGTCGGGGAAGTGAGCTTACGTGAGCTTTGTCTGCCTGTATCTTAGCAAGAGCTAGGAAGCCAAGAGCAGAACCAGACGGCGTGGTTTGCTTCACTGAGAGGGGAACAGGGCAGGGAGGGCTGGACGGGGCGGGCTGGGGTGGGTGTGACCTGTCACTGTTGTTGTATTGTAGGTCCTCACATGTTATTTGATTTTGTTCACCTTTGTGCATGTGTTACCTCAATTTTAAAATGCTTAAGTTTAACATCATCAAGAAGACTCTTTACCAGTCCCATAAAAGCTATGCCCGCCCCCAGCCCAGGCGGAACAGCAGCCACCCCTGTCCACCCACCGGTGACCACTGCCCACTCTCGCCCTCCCTTCGCCCCACCTGGCAGGTGCAGGAGCCCCCTTACCAGGCCCAAACTGGGACGTGTAGTTCTCTATCCCGGCGAGATCTAAGTAGTGGTTTCTCCTCTCGATGTTCTCGTCCACGCAATGGTGGTAGCAGCCGGACTGCTCCAGACGGCTGTCACCCTGGAACCTGTGGCAGGCCGGTGAGTGAGCCAGTGGGCACAGCCTGGGGGCACGTGGGGCAGCCCCACGGGCAGCAGAGACATCACGGAGAGGTCATCTTGGCAGTCTGTGCCTCCATCTCCCGCCCTGCCCATGGAGAGACAGACCCTGCCGGCTTCCCTGGGCCTTCTGGAAAGACTCGATAGGGACTTTGCTTTGAACAGGCCCATAGCAAAAGGGAGGGGTTACCGGTCAAACACTTAATGATACCCCAAAGCCCCAAGCCCTGTGAATTCATCGCAGGCAGGTGGCCTAACACCTGCCCTGGTTTCCCAGGAGTTACGGGAGCAGAAGCCTCCGAGCTATTGCACTCGAGGCTGGCAGACTTCACAAGTGGCCCAAAGTCCGGAATGGCCCTCCTAGCGCATGTGGATGGGGTCGGGGTGGAAGAGGCGTGGCCAGTGCAGGATTCTGGGCTCCCTGCCTCTCCCCTTCAAGGCCCTCCATGATCTGGATGCCCCTCAACCTACTTCCTCCCCACGTACCCCAGCACAGCCCCCTCCATCTGCCGCCAGCATGAAAACCTCTGGTCCTTAGCCCTTTCCCCACACCATGCCGCCTCCCCTGCTGGGACCACCGTCTCCTCCCCCTATGAACCACCACTTTTCAAACTCCAGTCAACTCCGTTCCATGTTCCTAATAGCCTCAGGCCCCCATATTATCGCTACCTTACATCACTGCTTACTCACGGCCCTTCTTGGTACTGTCTCTGTCCCCTCCTTCCCTTCCTTACCGTTGAAGAAAGAACAGATGAAGGTAACAGGTGCTCTCTAACCCCTTACCCAGGTCTGAAACCCAAACGGCCCGGAAACAAGCCTGCCCTGATCAGAGGTCCAGGTAGCTGTGGCATCTACCTCACCTGGTATGGATATTCATATGTCTCCCTACACAATCAGCAGGTGCTAAATCCCAAGGTGCTGCCAGGCCCCAAATAGATACATGAGCAACATACCAGCAGCACCTGCTAGAACCCAACCACGCTGGGTTCCAGAACACATCGAGCCCAAAGCATTTTAGGTAAAGCAATGCAGACCTATAGTCAGCTTGAGTATTTTTTTTTTTCTAGTTCTTTTTTAATCATGATTTGTGAGCTTATCTTCTGAAATCACTGCCTCTAGGAGGGCAAAGACTGGAGCCTCCTGCTCAGAATCCCTCAGATGCAGGTACACAGTCGGCGCTCAATATGTGCTCAGGCACACGGGGCTGCCCTCTCCACCCATGTCCATTATACCTGAGGGGGGCTCGCTGCTTCTTCTCCCAGCTTCGCAGCTCCTCTGTGGGTCTGGTTTCTGCTCTGGGCCTTGTGTTCTGCAGGTCTGAGTCCCACCCAAGAAACAGTGAGGTGAGCAGCCTGCCTCTGAGCTCGCCAGCCTCCCAGCCCCGCCCAGGCATTCCCAGTGCCTGGCATGCGGCCCTTCCAAACTGGCCCACGGCAGCCTCACCACAGCTCTGCGGGAAGGGCTCTCTGAGCCAGGACTAGAGGAGTTAAGAAGCCGCTTGTCCTGTCACCTCCTCCCCCAGCCTCACAGACTCCTCACCTGTCCCTCAAGGCTCTGCTCACCACCCCCATCACAACAGGCCTTGGTTCTGGCTGCTCGCCACCCCACGCCCACCTCCAACACTTTGCTTACGCTAGGGCCTCCATCTGGAATCCCTTCCCTCGTTTTCCTTTCCAAATCTTATTCCTTTAAGGATCTGCCCAACGCCTCCACCCCGGGACACCCTTCCTCTGCTCCCCAGTGGGGATTTGGTCCTTCCCAAGAGCCAGGTGGCCTCCAGCCCCTCACCAGGGTGATTAAGAAGGATGCTCTTCTTGCTCTGGCTGCCATCAGGGGCCACGGTGAGCTTCACCCGCAGAGTTTTGCTTGACGTGGGGGAGTGGTTGACCGAGGAGTCAACCACCTCGTAGATGGTGTGCAGCAGGCTGGTGATGTCCTGGTGGGGAGAAGCAGAGACCACAGGCACCTTCGAACCTGGTAGAACCCGAGGTGCCGATTCGGCCCTGGTTCAGAGAAGGGGGGCGCCCAGGAAGCCGGAGTGGGGGAGCAGGAGAGTCAATGAGGGGGCGAGTAGGTATGGAGTGGGCGACTGGGCTCACAATGTGGGGCCCTTGCACGACTGTGGAGCCGCCTGTGGAAACCCATCCCGCGCTGGTGCAGAGGGCAGCCCGGGACGCTGTGTCTCCACTGCACTTCCAAGCTCTCCTGCAGAGCTGAGGCAGCTCCCAGCCACTGAGAAGGCTCTTCTGGCGCGTGCTGACCACCAGGTAGCAACAGGTGGTCACAGAGGTGGGCTGGGAGAACTGGAAGTGGGGCTTGGCCAGCATCGCCCCAGGCCTGAGGAACCAAGTTCTGAATGAAAACATAAGGGTAGACGTGGCCCTAAAGACAAACTATTCTGTGAGAAGTTGGCCAAATCTCATCTCCTTTGCAACTCACGCGCCATGAGCTAGCTCAAAGACTTGTGACTGGGGTGTGGAGGGGTAGACCAGGGCTCCTCCCTCGGTCCCCCTATGTTTTGGGACTCTTCTAAGGTCATTTATTGAGGGCGGGGAGGCTTTATCTTTAAATGATGTTGGAAACCTCTGGAAAAGGTGTTTGTTCTCGGAAGGCCAGGTCCATGGACAGTCAATTGCCTGCCCCGCGGAACCCCTTACTCCCAGCCCTAAGCTCTTAGGCAGCTGCCACACCAAGGACTGCCACAGCCAGGCAGAGGGTGGCTGGGTGGCCAGAAGCTCTGATCGCACCCTTAGGCGGGAGCAGCATCTGCTCAGCTGACCAGCCAGTGACAACATAATCTGTGTGACCTCAGAGAAGCCAGAAATCCAGAATGTCCTGTTAAATTTTCAGAATCTTACACAATGGCAACTTATTTCACTTGTTTCAACTACACATCTTCTTTCCCTGCCAAACCTGGCAACCACCCACCATCTCTCTGTCCCTGTGAATTTGAGTATGCCAGGTGCCTCTGTAAGTGCAGCCGTATGTTATACATCTCTTTGTGACTGGCTTGTTTCACTTAGTACAATATCTTTAAGACCAATGCATGTTGTAGCAAGTATCAGAATTTCCTTCCTTTTCAAGGCTGAGTAGTATTCCATGTAGTTATATACCACAGTTCATCCATTCGTGTGTTGATGGACACTCAGGCTGCTTCCACCTTTTGGCCATTGTGAAAATGCTGTGACGAACACAGGCATACAAGTATTTCTTCAAGACCCAGCTTTCAGGTCTGTTGGTTGCATACCCAGAAGTGGAATTTCTAGATTGTTCTAGGGTAGAATAATTCTACACACACTTTCCTGAGGAGCCACCATACTGTGTTCCACAGCAGCTGCACCATTTCACATCCCCACCTTAGTGGGTGTGAAGTGGATTCTCACTGTGCTTGGATTTACATTTCTCCAGCGATAGTCAACATGTTTTCACGTGCTCATTGGCTGTTTGTCTGTCTTCTTTGGAAAGATGTCTTCTTACGCCCCTTGCATTGTTTTATTATTGGTGAGTGGCGGGAGCTCTTTATACACTGCGGGCATTAACCCCCATCAGATATGCGATGTGCAAATGTTTTCTTCACTTCACTTTCACTGTTGAGCGCACCCCTTTGATGACATCAACTGTGACGTCCAGTTTACCTATTTTTACTTTTGTTGCCTGTGCTCTTTTCATTTTTAACCAAATCCTCTGGGGAGTTGGTCCAGGCTATGGGGGGCTAGACTGGGATTGTGGGGCCACTGGTTTCTGACCCAGGTGCCAGCCCGTCTCTCGCTGGCTCTCCTGGTGGCCCCAGCTCGCAGAGGACTTGCCTTCCCTCTCTCCTCCCCAGAGTCTCCGCACAGCCACGCTTGCCCACACTCTCTCGCCACCTCAGAAAGCCCACGAAGGGGGCAGATTGTCTCCATTTTAAAGCTGAGGTGGCTAAAGTCCACCAACGTCACCCTCCAAGCGCACAGGCCAGGCCTGGAGCCCTGGTGTGCGAACTCAGCAGCTCCGGCCTGCGCAGGGTGGAGGCACAAGCGCGCTTTGGCGATCCCGCTGCAAGGTCAGCTCTGCCGATGGCTCGGCCCACTCACGGGAGAGGGGCTGGGGGATTTACTGCACAGGTGACAAGGATGGACAGGCACTTTCTTCTGACTTGCGAAGTCAGCCCAGATGCCAGGCCCAGGCTGTGCCTGCAGAGATGGAGGGTTCTGCATGCTGATGGCCAGAGATGCGAAGGGGAAAAGTATTTATAGCCAGATTTGAGGAGTGGCTTTGGGCTAAAAATAGGCCAGGGGAGACACCAGGCTGGTCCTTCCTGGAGAGGAAGCCAATCTCCTCGCTCCCGGTAGCAAGAAGACATGATCTGGTGAACAATTTCTTGGGGCGTCCTCCTGGACAGCCTCTTCTTGCTCGTGCTCTTGCTGCCAAGGGGAAAGGAGGGCAGAGTGCAGACTCCGAAAACAGTGTCCCCCACAGCTCCTCCAAGCCTCCTCCTCTGAAATGGGGACAAACCTCCCGCGGTCAGCACGTGAGGCTCCTCTGTACCTTCTGACCAGAAATGAATGCTGAAGGCAGCTGGCAGGGTCCTCGGTGTCGAGACTGGAGCTGCCACCAGCCCCCTGACCAATCCAGTCACCACCCAAGTGGCCGTGAACAGGTGCTGGCAGTGCCCTCAGGTGCTCCCCGCTGTGTGGGCGGAGGGGGCACAGCTTGGGATGCCCACCTGGCCCCGGCTCCTGGGCAGACTGGCTGAGGTGGGGAGGCCTGGGTGCTCTGTGCAGCCTTCCCCCAGGGAGCCAGCTGCCCCTTCCTTCCTGTCTCCTCTCCCCACTCCCCACTCCTGCCTGAAGTTCCCAGCAGCCACGCTCCCGGCCCCGCCACTGCAGTGGCCCCAGAAGGAGACGGGAAGGGACTGCAGTGGAGGCCCAGGACAGCACCCTGTGTCCCAGGACGTGGCACGGCAGGGCACTCACCTCTCGGGTGACCTTGCCATTGTTGTCAAAGTCATACAGGGTGAAGGTCCACTCCTGCCGGCTGTCCTCCTCCACGGACACGTCGCACTGCAGCTCCTGGACAGACACACACACGGCGGTCACCCAGCACAGCAACATGACCGTGGGGTGCCGGGGCCCAGGTCACGGCTGCCATCGCCCCACTGTCCTGCCCTGCCCCTCATGTCCTGCCCCTCTTGGTTGTTACCAAGACATGAGGGGCCCGGGGGAGGTGGCAGTCGGTGGTTTGTCCCAGAGAGGTGCCTACAGGGGCACCAGGCTCTCTAGGCTCACAGAGGCTTTGTGGCCTCGGGAGGATGGAACTTGGACCAAGGGCTAGAAGCTACTGGAAGGCAGAGAGATGGTGACACAGGAAGCCACAGGAGAACCCCCACATTGCGACCCGCCCTAGTGGGTAGGAGAGCATGACACTAAAAGCTGAAGCTCCGGAGGCAGCCCTGGGGCAGCATGCTGGCGCTCCACAGCCGCGTGACTCTGGGCTTGGCTTCTCTGTGCCTCAGTTTCCCCTCATATAAAGTGCGGGAAATGACAGTGTCTATCTCATAATGTTGCTGGGAGCATCGCAGCCCCACCCTGTGACCCCTCAGCCTTTCCCTGTAGCTGTGGTGGCCAGTTTCCAAACCCCCACCTCCAGAACCAGGCAGTGTCCCAGGGCAAGGCTGAATACCCAGAGGAACCTGAACAAGGAGGGGCCAGCACCAGAGAATACCCCACGCAGCCTCCTTGACCCTTGGGGACAAATCTGAGCACATCCCAGACAGCTGTGGGAGAGTCCCCAGGGGCCCTGAGCCCTGCCGCGCCGGGCAGTGACCCGCCCGCTAACTCAGTACTGGCTTCCCTCTCCCCTGCTCCTGGGATCACCTCCCAAGTCCTGGTCGCGTGGTCTTGGGGGACCTGAAAACAAGTATGTAAGAGCCTGATTCACGCAGCAGCTGCCAACGTCTCTTGCGATGATCAGTCTGACACTGACTCTGCATCACCCCTCCCACACTCGGCAGGCACTCAGAGCTGAGCCGTGGCGGCGGGGCACAGGGGAGCAAACACCAGACAGTGAGTCCCAGGGCGGCCGGCCGTTCGGGGACAGGTCTCACAAATGCCTTTATGATAAGATTCTATGTACAGAAAATAGATGCTCCCAGGCCCTCCTGCTCCACACCCAGCTTCTCCTTGGGCCAGGCACAGGCCCCACCTGAGGAAGCCCAGCCCCCAGCCCCGGCCTCCAAAGGCCTGCAGCGTGGCCCCAAGCATGGAGCTGGCACAGCCCGGAGCCCCAGCCCTCCAGCAGTGCTCGGGCGGCCCATGCTGAGTTCAAAGCCGGCTTTCCCTCAGTTGTGACATGCCCATCTGATACCTGCCAAGTGCAGCTCTACTCTCCGGGCACCGTTTCATGTGGCACAACCCACGCCGCTCCTGTGCCCCCACCAACACACGGCGCTCCCTGCTCCCTGCCCCCCACTAGGCTCCAAGACAGCGTGGTCTGATTCAGAAACTCAAGAACTCCTTCCGGCTCACTGAGTCTGTCCTGGCTCCTCTGGTCCCTCCATAACCTGGGCTCTCAGGTGAGCCCTTCGCCTGGGTTGCAGGCAGCCCGCAGCCCCTCTCCAAAAACAGACCCCCCCACAGGCTTCCAGGAAAGTAAAATACCTGCGCCTGAGCCTTCTCTCTGCCTCGGGCTCGGCCCTCAGCTCACCAGGCAACCCCAAAGTTCCACTGGGACCGGGTGGGCTCCAGGAAGAAGCAGACCAGGTGCTGCCTGTCCCCCTCAGCTCCTGCAGGGTCCCAAGTGACCTGCTGTACCCCCTTTGCTGTATCTTCCTCTCTCTCCTGCCACCCCCATGCGGGCTACACGAATGCAGCTTGTCATGCCCGCGCAATGTGCCAGCACGAGAAGTCTCCAGGTCTGTGCTCCTGCTGTTCCCTCTGCGACAGCTGCCTTATCCCCGGTGCCCGCCGTTCTCA
Organism: Talpa europaea; assembly: GCF_964194135.1. Classification (NCBI taxonomy): domain Eukaryota; kingdom Metazoa; phylum Chordata; class Mammalia; order Eulipotyphla; family Talpidae; genus Talpa; species Talpa europaea. The sequence goes on along the minus strand of NC_140084.1, from coordinate 2,185,193 downwards.
ACTATGAGGCCTACCCTGTGCTCAGCGCTCAGAGGCTCAGCTCAGACTCTGCTTGCAGCCACTGCTCCTCCCCCAAGGCACCCATAACTACTCTGCCTGACAGGTGGTCCACGCTCCCCAGCTCCTAGATGCCCATCAGTCACGGACGGCGCAGTCACTGGGAAGGGCCCCTGCTCTGTCCCCCTCACCACACTCTGCTCTGTGAAGCAAGAGCACCGATTGTCACTGGCTGGAAGGAAGAAGTGACACCTCTGAGCACTTCAGACATATCAGCTGATGGTGCTGACGAGCACCCCAGCGTCTGGCTCTGGAGTTACGCACCTGTAGTCTCATGAGGGGAAATGGAAAGGCAGGTGGGAGGGGAAAGGAGAGTGAAGAAAAGCCTGTCAGCCCCACGAGGGCAGGCCCGAGGGCCTGGTGCACAGAAGGAGCTTAACACACAGTCCAGGGCGCAGGGCGGCCAGATCGAGCTCGGAGAGCCAGCTCCCTGCTGTGGCCCTCACACGGGGAAGCAGAGGCCCAGACCCAGCCAGGGGCCTGGCCAAGGCCTCCACCTCCTGGTTGTCCACCCACCTGAGAGCCCCTGCGTGCTACGCAGAACAGCCTCGTGAGTTGGAAGGGACGGTTTCAACAGCAAGAAGCTGAGCCAGCGAGGGAGGCGGCAGCAGTACCACAGAGTCAGCTCTTCCTGTCTGCTCTCACGCCCACCCCACCTTCCAGGCTGCACCCCACATGGAGAGGGGGCCTGGCAGAGGGTGGGCACAGCACGCTCGGGCCTGTGCTGAGCTGGGCGGCCCCAGATGTGGCTGGAGGAAGCCCCTACAGAGGGTCTGTCATGCAGGAGGGGAGGGCCTGCACATCGGGTGGGCCTCGCTTCCCTCTGCGAAAAGCACCACTGAAAAGAGAAAACCTTTGCCTCCAGCCCCAGCACCGGAGGAGGAAACTTACTTCAAATTTCAGCTGCTTCTTAGAGCCAGGGCAAGACTCGCTGGCCTTCTCCACCCTCTTCTCATCCCCGCTGGCCAGCCCGTCGGTCTTCTCTGGAGGCAGGGCCACTGTGGGGGAGACCAGGGAGAAGGCGTGAGTGCGAGACCTTGCACCTGACCAGATGCCAGGCTGGACCCACCACTGGCCATGGCTTTGTCCCGGGGCCTGAGTGAAGGATGCCCCCACCAGGGCGCCAGGGCTGGCCAGGAAAGTAAGGACTCTAGTCAAACTACTCTGCTCTCTACCAGCTCTGAAGGCGGTCCCCGAGGCCCCCATGAAAAGCTGAGACTCCTGGGCAGTGGCCTTCACCGTGAGTGGACAGTCTTTGGAAGGCAGGGCCCTGGGGAAACAAGGCCACCGGCCAGGAAACTAAGTCGGGGTTCTGCATCTCCCACCCCTGTTGCTCCACCACGCCTATCCACACAGCTTTTCCAACCGGGCCCCCAGAGTGGCTGCTGGGGAGGTACGGCAGAGACTCCCAGGGGGGACTGGGCTCTGCCCTCCCACTTCACTGTTAGCGGCCCCACCGTTAGCTAGAGCATCCGTGGGCACCCATCTGTGCATGAAGATGATGCAGTGACCTCACAGCGCCAGGCAGGCCCAAGGCAGGGCTGACCGAACACGCACTGTCCATCGGCTCTCTCCGTCGTCTTTCTGGGTCCTGACCCTACGCTGAGTGCAGCAGCTCCCCCAACCGTAAAATGGGGTGACTGTAGCCCCCCAGAAATCTGTAAAGGGTTAAGAGCCAGGGCCCAGCTACAGAGTCCAGGGCGTGAGTGGCAGGAGTGTGGGATGCAGCCCCACTTCCTTTGGGGAACTGGGACAGTCGGTAGCTAAGTTTTCTGAGAACTGAGGTTTTGGAGTCAGGCAGACCCAGAGGCCCTTTATCACGTGCAGCAGCCGGGTGGGGCAGGACAGGGAGGAGAGGAACTTGAGATAAGGATGAGCCGGGCCATCAGGCCAGACAGGGTGGGACGGGAAGGCAGCTGATTAGCCCAGCTCCTTTCCACTGCCCTCCTCCTTCTCCTCACCCTGTTAGGGGGAAATGATGTCCTGAGTATTCAGGGAGCCTCCAAGCCCCATGGTCTCTACAACGAGGCAACAATTCCCCAGAACTGGCAAGGGCTCCAGCTAGAGGCCCTGCTGACCGCAGATCCTCCCTAGTGGTTTGACAGGATGAGGCCAATGAGGACAGACCTAAAAGATGGTCTGGCTCCTCGGAGCCCCCTGGCATCCTCCCTGCTAGAGGGTCATGGAAGGGGAAGCAGTCACTGATGCGGACTGCTGCTGATACAGTGGATATAGCTGAGTCCTGCACTCCCTGCTCCTCTGAAGCAAACACCTCAGTGGCCAGGAGGTATTCTTGGGTGTGACCAGAGCCCCGAGCCCTGAGCTCTGATCCCCAAGCCCTGATCCCCAGGCGCAGGGAACTCAGGTGGGTGATTAGCCAAGCATACAACCTGAGTCAGCCTGATGCCTCCATCATAAATCTGCTGGTGTCCTTCTGGGCCAGAGCTGTCACCGTCATGGGGCCGGGTGGATGATGCACAGCCACTTCCACCAGGCCAAGGGCAATGTGTGCCACCACCCCCTCCACTTAAGAGGCAACAAATGAGGCAACATGTCTAGAGGCTTAACTGAAGGCTCAGGAGCCAGGTTGCTCCTCACTCCCAGCACCACGTGAGGCCTCTGCTCAAGAACCAGCATCTCCATGGCGGCAACTGAACTCTGTGGGGTGTCGAGGTTGAGAGGGCATATTTGGGCCTATATCCCGGCTCATCTCCTGCTTCTGCCACCAAGAGGCCTGGGCAGCCATGGGCAAGGTGCCAGACTTCTCTGCATCTTGGTCACCAAGTCTGTACAGTGTGCCTACTTAGTGCAGCAGCCTGAATGCAGTAAGTGCTCAATTAATGCTAGTGCATTTGTTGGTTGTAGGTTACCCTGCTGGTAACCCAGACCCAAATGATTCCTTTCACTCCAAAAGTGCCCTACTAGAGAAACCAGAGTGATTTCATGGCTTGCATCATCCTCGAATCACCCCCCACCACTTCCCCGAGGAGGGAAAAAAGAAGAAAAAGAAGAAAGAAAAACAAAGGCCAGCTCCATCTTCAAAGCTGCTGCCTCCCTCCGCAGAGGTCCTGGCTGGAGATGTAAGCCGGCCAGGCTTATCGAAACCAAACTTCAAGTTCAAAGGGAAGTTATCAGAAAACCACCTTCAGGTTCAATGTTGCCTTTCAAGTTCCACTTGATAAAACCCAAAGAAAAGAAACCTCTGTCCCTGCTTTCTCCCTCTTTGGAGCACCCCCCCACCCCCAACACACATGCATGCAAACAGCCCCTGCACCCTTGGGTCTGCCCATCCTCTCTCTTCTCTCAGGGGGATGGAAAACATCCCTTCCAGCCCCTTCCCCTCTTCAGAAGTCCTGCATTTTCTTCTCTTCATCAGCAGGTCCCTATCCTATCCCAGCTCAGAAACCGCCCCAACACCCACCAGGTGATCCCTTCCCAGCATGAGCCTGGGCACAGGTAAGTGGCAGAGCTGGGAGCCCCCCTGGCTGGGAACCTGGGGCCAGGAATGAGGACAATTCCCCTCCACTCCACCAAAGATGACCTTTCACCCTCTCAGAGGTCCTGCCCCTGGTCCAATGTGAAGCCAGGCAGACCCCACAGCCAGGGGCACAGGTTGCTGCTACCTCCAAATATGAAGCCTCTCCCCCTGTGCAAACTCCACGCCTTTTCACCCACGGGGGTGCGCAGGCAGGAGGGGGGACAGTGAGGGTGCCTGCTGCAGCCGCCCAGGTCCAGCCAAGCACTGAAGAGAAGCACCTTTTTGGGGAGATGGACTTGGACCCAGAAGCGGGCTCCATTCTCTGTGTTTTTACTTCTACTTCAGACCAGAGAGTTTTTCCCCCAGAGATAGTCTTTGAGGGTCATAATTTCAGGGAGACTGATCACACTTCAGTTGCAAGTCACAATGGTAACAGGAGATACTGCTGATTTGGAAGAAGAAAAGGGGGAAAGGCAGGAGGAAAAGGAAGGGGCAGGACAGAGTAAGGAGGAGAGCAGAGCCTGTCACGTGCCCATGAATTTCCTTTGGCGACCTGGAGCAGCGATTGGCAAATCACATCCCATCGTGAGGCAAACCCAGCCCACAGACTGCTTTTGTAAATAAAGTTTTATGGGGCCACAGTCACGCTTACACACGCTGGGCAACAGCATAGCAACCAGGAGGCTGTTCGCTCACAAAGCCTGAAAGACGTGCTCTCCTGGCCCCTGACTAAAAAGCCTGTGATGCGCGTAGGGACATGCAGACCTCCACCCCAAATGCAGACCTCCACCCAAATGCAGACTCCCACCTCAAATGCAGACCTCCACCCAAATGCAGACCTCCACCCCAAGAGGGTACGTGCACAATGAGCACGGAGTGGGCTTGACCTCGCCGGCTGCTCGCTTACTTGCCTGGAAGCCCTTGTGCAGGATACAACCTGCCCAACTATACCCAGCAGTCATGGAAGAAAGAGTCAACTCTGCTTTCTTAAAACCAACCCCCAGCCTGTGCAGAGGGCAATGCGAGGCACTCCCGGGAGCTGTTCCTGTGCCTCCTTGAGCCACAGCAATGGCCACGGAGAGCCAAGGAGCCGTCTGGCACTGTTTACCAGATGGTGGCTCCCTCCCACATTAGTTCCCAACCTGGCATCTCTCCACCCCCAGCAACTGCCAGATTAAATGCATTACTTGACCATCTTCACCCGGCTCCCTTTGATGTTCCCTTCTCAAGCTTCAAAATACCTTTTGGAGGGAGATCAGACAGCATTAAACAGAATTACTAATTAATTAAGCAAAGTTAAATTTTAAACACTGTTTGTTGTGTTAGCCAAAAGCCTGAACAGAACAGACTTTTTTCCTCCACTGAGATCAAAGACAGCCTCTTCCTTCTCCCCTCCCCCAGTTTAAAGAGGGGAGGGGAGAGCGAGAAAGAAGAGAGAGCTGAGGAGCACCGGGGAGGTGAGGAAATACCTGAATGGTGGCTACTTTGATCATGGGTCTAGACTGCCATGGCCCCACCCATGGGCGCACCAGGAGGCTCAGTGCTCACGTGCGGGGAGAGCCAGGACTGTTTACCCTGGCGAGTAGCTGTGTCCAGGGAGCAGAATGGCACAGCCCACCCAGTCCGAGGAGGCCAGATCATCCTCTGCAGCAGCCACACCCTCCTGAGCAGCCCCGCAGGACAGGCACCTCAGCTTCCTCCCTGGGCCTGGGGTCACTTGGGGTTACTGGGAGGCGGGCCCTCTGAAGCAGGGTGTACACTGTGCAACTCCAGGAGACGCTGTTCACACATGGGACATCACACATGTGTGCACCGTTTATCATATTTTCGGATGGCTGGCAGAGGGGTGTCTTGAGGAGGGGCCCCTGCTCATTTGCATAAATGCACTGCGGCCAGTGGTGCATGGTGTAGCCCCATTCCATCCGACACTCTATTGTGCACAGTTCTAGCTGGGCCTTCTGACAGCTTCACGGGAGCCAGCCGTGTTGGTGCAGCCAGAATGCAAGTTCCTCAAGGGCTGGGTCCTGGCGCTATGGGCCTGGTCAGCCCGCAGCAGACACATGCACACAGCAGGCCTGGCACCCCGGGGGCCGAACACACCAGGCCCCACTGGCTACACAACAAACTCACCATCAGCACTGGCTTGAATGAGACTGGGTACTGGCATGGGGAAGGGGGGTGCTAGAAAAGGGGTGGGTCTATCCGGAGCCCCAAACTTAGGCTAAAATTCCAAGCTTAGATGGTATTAAACTGTGGAAGAAGAGACAAATTTGAAAGGCAGCTATGACTAGACCAGCACCACCAAACATCAGAAATCACTGACTCAAATTCGAGGTGAGTGCCTTTCTCCACCCGGTTACCTGGCACGTTCTCCTTGATACAATGTGAGATTTACCATGAGCCAGAGCTTCCTTGCTGGTATCTGGACACTCGCCCTAGTCCTTTCTCAACGATCCACCTCCAGATTATCTGCCGCAAATATTTTAGTCTCAGGGTGGCTTGCCAGGGTGTTTCTGACTCCCCAGCCCTCTGACAGCAGCTGTTAGAGGGAATGCAGATGAATTTTAATATTAGCCGATGCCAAATATAATTAGGCGGGCAGATCTGCTGCCAGTAAAAAGAGAAAGATATCATATGTGCATTCCAGGCCAAATGGTTTCTTGCATTATCTGCAGGAGGCGCTCCATAGGGAGCAAGGGTCCTCCAGATACGTAAATCTGTCAATGCATTCAGCAGTTGGGATGCTGCTGAAGTTAGTGGGTACCCACGTTATTTCATAAACCCTCTTAATACCACCATGCAGGGTGCGTCAGGGTGTGTTGCTGTTGGCATGAAGGTAAGCTGAGAAAGCAAATCTGATCAAGCCATTCCCTGCTTAATAGGCTCTGCCTGCTGCAGCCTCTGCTTCCCGTCTCTCCTCGGAGCTGCTTCCGTTGTCTGACCCCGCAGGGCTCTCTGGCCATCATCTCTGCCAGGAACACCCTCTGTCTCCCCAACTCCTGCTCATCTGCTGGATCTCCAGGCTAAGCCTCCCTACCCCTGGGCGGCGTGCCCTCACGTCCTCAGGGCAGGGTCAGTTCCCAGCTCAGCGGGCATGTATCACGCCATATTATCGCTGCTGACTCGCCGTCTGGCATCCCACAGCAGCCACGTCTCACCGAATACAGGTGCATCACCGCCATCGTCAAATAAGACGGCGGTTAAGAGCAGAGCCCGGAACTGAACGTGGAAGAAGGAGAGACAGAAGTACTAAAATCCCAGGTCCCTGGCTTCCAGGCCACTGGTCTCTCCATGAGAGTCAACACCTGTCCCTGCCTGTCCAGCAACCATTCCCCGTCTGATAATAGCCTCCGAGTGTCCTCTGCGGGCCAGGCTGCCCATCTCAACCCGAGCAGTTCACGAAAAGCGGATCCCACGCCAGCCCCAGGGAAGCACCCGGCACGTGGACCCGCCTCAGCGTATTTCACCCCATGCCCCTGTGGCTAGTTCTAGGTCAGCGCCCAAGGAGAGTTCATCTGGGCGCAGGAAGCTAAGTTCTGGGCCTGCTCGCTGCACAGGCCCTTTCCAAGTTGAAGAGGGCCCTAGCAACATGCTCACATAACCGTGTGTTTTTGTAACATTTTCAAAATTAGGAATTTTATCCTCAATCAGTTAAGACCGCTGTTTCTTTCCATTCTGACTTCCCTACAGCCTCTCGTGTCACATGGCGCTGGAGCGAACACAGGCATCTCTGGAATTTAGCGAAGGGGAGGTTGAATTGGGGATATATTTATTTAGGTTTAACAAGATTATATATATATACACACACATACACACACACACACACAAAATTCGTGGCAGAAAAGAATTGCGCATTCTTTTCCTTAAACAAGGCCCACTCAAAGTGGATGAACTTTGGGTCCCACAAAGCTTAGACCCACCTTGGCTAGTAAAGCGAGAATCAAGTTTTTGCAGGGACTATTCTGACCCATCGTCAACGGCTGAGTTCACAGGCTGTGAGCAGCCAGAGCTGGGCACCAGTCTCTGCCACCTCAGGGAAAAAGGCTAACAGGGCCAGAGGGTGAGAAGACAGAGAGGCAGGGAGGGGGCGGGAGAGAGGCCGATGACATGTCTGATCTCCTAGAGCTCGCTGGGCCCCGGCAAGATCTCCCCGATAAACTTTTTCAATTTCATGAGCCCAAGGCTTCAGTCAGTTGGAGTGGAGCATCCAAAAGAACCCGGATAATCCTGACTTAATTATCCATCACTTTAAGCTCCTACTTTTCGGGGGAAAACAAGCACCACCACTGACACAATAATTTAGCACTCGGGACTCGGGTGGCTCCGGCAGCTCCCGCCGGCGGGTATCTATTCTTTCTTGAGACCAGAAATGCCACCCGAGGTCTTTTTCTCCCCAGGCTGCATTTTACTGTCAGTAGATTTTAAGGACCAGTTGTGACTGAGGCAAAAGAGGAAAGAAAAAAAAAACCTGTCCAACAAATAGCATTCTGGCCTTTTTTCTCATCAGAGCATAAGGTTGATGGCCGGGGCTTTGAGGTTTGAACAAGATGGAGATGGAACATCTGTTCGGGGCAGGAGGGGGACACTGGGAGAGGGAGAGGTGAGGGGGGGAAAAGCTTCTTTGGGCTAAAAATACCCCGTCCCTACTCTCCCCCCACCCCGCCCAAGTTGAAACATGTGATGAAATCCAACTTTAAAACCTAACCCTGAGCTACTTGAAACTATGAAAGCCTCCTCGGTATCTGACACAAGTCAGAATTTCCACTGTTCAAGCTGAGCTTTTATGAAGAACAGACTTGAGAGAAACTGCTGTCGCCGCCGAAACCCGGGCTGCTGGGGACTGCCGCTCCCCGGCAGGACGGGGTCTGAACTGAGGCACGGAAGCCAGCGGGGTGGAGCCCGCCTGCCCCCGAGCCTGGGGGTCCCTGTGGCTCTGCAGTGAACTCTTCTCCCTCTCAGACTTCAGGGAACCGCCGGCCAGCCCCACCGATTGACCTGCAGTGTGTGCCTCCTGAAGAGACGTCCTCTCCCGCTCTCTCTTTCTCTGCTCCCTGGACTCCAGCCTCAGCGTCCAGCTGCCTGCTCCATATCTCCACTTGGATGTCAGAGAGACATCTCAAACCCAGCCCGCCCCAAATCCAAACCCCTGCTTGCCACCTGCCAAGCGTCCACCTCAGAAGCGACATCACTTCCTTAGTCCCTTTAGTCTAGGGACCATTGGGGTCCCTTTCTTTCCCTCGTCCAACCTCCTCACCCCACCCAGCCTGCCCACGTCTCCCGGTGCCCAGCCCCACACAAGACCAACGCCATCGCGTCCAGCCTGCACTCTTCAATCACCTTCCATTTCCTTGCCTCCATCTCCACTCCGCGTGACCCACCCTTTCCAGAAGCCACAACCATCTTGTTAAAATGGAAGTCAGAATCTGGCACTGATCTCCCCCAAATTTTCCAACTGTTTCTCTTCAAAAGCAGCATGAAATTCGTGCGTGTGGCTTGACCCTAGCCAAAGGCCCCACCCTTGTTCCCCATGTCCCCTCCTGCCACACGGGCCTCCTTTCTGTCTACCTCAGCCCCCGGTTCCTTCCATCCGGGGCTTCTGCTCCCTCCTCCTGGCTGCCCTCCATGGTTGGCCCTTCCTGGCCATCTGCATCTCACGGGAATGTCACCTGCTCGGAGAGGCCCTGGCACACTCTACCCTTTGCTGGGCTTTACCTCTGCCTAGTACCAGCTCACCTGCTCACTCTTTGGCTCATTTATCTACTTTCTGCTCCCCTCACACAAAAGCCCTCATGGCAGGGCCGGCCAACCTTGTTTGCAGCTAAGAACCTAGGGCCCCACACGTACAGCAGGTGTCCAGTAAACACGGGATGAGGAGGAGCTGGAAGTCTGGGTTCTGTTCTCGTCTGTCGTGTGACCTTAGACAGGTCACACTCCCTCTCTGGACCTCAGCTTTCCAGTCACAAATGGAGGAGACTAACAGCCTTTCGAGGGATCCAAGGCCCTGTGAATGGTTGATATCTCACAATGGGGAGCCTGGATAGAGTGGCCTGGACCCCAAAAGGGCATGCCGGATGTTCACGGTTGGCCCAGGAGGAGGCCCCTGACTTTAGTGACTTCATTCTTCTCGTGAGTCTTTATTGAGCATTTACGGCATGCCAGACCCTACTCCAGGTACTGGGAGTCGAGATTCTAATAGGATTAGAGAAGCTTTGAAATTGGTCTTCTTTGATCTGGACTAGTAAATGATTATACACACCGGCTGAACCCTCTTCAAAAAGATGGACCCACGAACAATGAGAACCGTGGTAATTCCGACCACTGGGCACTGGGCTGTGCCGAGATGCTCTCTGGCTTGTGTCAGTGACTGTCTTCACGGGAGCCGTGAGGAGGTGCTGTCACTGTCTCCGACAAGGCAACTGAAGCACAGAGAAGTTAAGTGACTCGCACAATGTCACAACGTGAATTCTAGCCAGGCTGGAACCGGGGTCTGATGCAAATTCCCAGAAAGGCAGAATGAGAAAAGGAAGGGGTCTCCTGCGGACACTGAGGCAGGAGGCAAGTTAGGACGGCAGATTCGGAGAGGCCCCGGATCACAGTCAGGCTGTTCGCGGTCTCAGTCCAACCACAGCCAGGCCAGGGCCAGGGGTGGGAGGATACCTGACTTTAGTGGCATTGGGGTCTCTTTATGGGGTCAGGACCAGCAAGCAGATGGGGTGCTGTGGAGTCTGCTCTCTACAGAAGTTGCCAAGGGGGTTGCTCTCTGCCCGCTTTCACCCCCCGGCAAAGAGGTCAGAAGACATGAAGTAGGCCCTGGGGAGGCTGCGAGCCAGAGGCCAGCAGGTGAGGGGCAGGAGTGAGCCAAGGGGCAGGCAGGGACAGACACAGGACCCGGTGGAAGGGAGAGAAGGCAACTGAGAGAAGGAGCCTGTTGCCTGTTACAATTTAAGGTGGGGGGGGCACCCCCAGAAACAGCACTACCAGGAGGCTGCTCAGGATGACATGGGACCAATTTTTGACCCAGGGTACCAGGCACGGGCTGCCACCGCCTGCCAACCTGCCCAACCTGGGAGTCAAGTGGGTGCTGGAGGGAAGTGAGGTGTAGTCCTTCCCCGGCCCACAGACCCCTGCGGTCAGCAGAGGGAGGGTCCCCTTCTCCTCCCCACCGTAGCAGCATGTCCTGCCCCTGCCACGCCCAGCCAGCTCTCAGAGCTTGGGACTTTTGATGTTTACTTTGTTCTTTGCACAGTTCAAAAGGAGCTCCGCAGGCCCCAGCCCTCGCCCCAAGCCCAGCCTTAATCTCCCATCCCTCGTGCTCCCAGCTGGCCAGTTAAGGCGGTTAAGACGCTGGATTAGGGCCGGCTTTACATAACAACGCAGGAGCTAAAGCCATCCTCTCCTGGGATGGCTAAAAGACTTCTTTTTATCTTCACGCCTCAGATGGCCTTTTTTCTCCCTTAAACAGCCCTCCAGGCCGCCAAGAGGCAATGAACTTGGCCAAGAGGAAGACAAAGGAGAGATTCAGGATTCAGCTTGGCCTCCCTTGCCAGCTGCACAGAGGGACACCCGCCGCCAACCCCAGGCCAGGTGGATGCTTCTCCTGAGCCAGGACTCAGCTGCACCCGCTCTCACCAGCCCGGTGGCGGCGGCCTGCCATCCACGGCCATGCCCCTACCCTGCGCCAGCGGGCAGCTTCGGGCCCCAGCGCCAAGGGTGGCCCCAGCAACAAGAGAACCACAGCCACCACTTGGCCCAGTGTCCCTCCAAGGGCCCCGGGCAGGTCTACTCTCAAGGCAGAGCAGCCCCTCTCTCGCTCGCCGTACTTACTTGTTTAATTTTGTTGTTAATCTTCCATGTCACAAGGAATACATGATTACATCCTTCTTGTAAAAGTCAAAACATTAATCACAGTTAATACTACAGTCCTCTTATCCCAAGTCTGGAAGGAGCAACTATGTTCATCTGTAGAGGTCTCCAGTGACACCATAATATATACACGTGTGCTACACACACACACACACACACACACACACACACACACGGAAACACCGAGTGTCGACCGAAGCCTGTTTTATGTAAAAAAACAACATCCTGCATCCTCTGTTCACTGGTCTGTTTTACATTTTGTGCTTCTGTGTAAGCTTTTGTTTGAAGAGAGGGGCTAAGCACCTTGACCATCATCAACAGGTTCCAACTCCTAGTTGGGAAAGTGACGCAGCCCAGTGGCTCCCGACCCCCTGCCTCCTCAGGGGTGGCACCAGTGTGCCTCGACCCCAGTGACACCCGGCTGCCCTGGAAGCCCAACATACAATTGCCGGTCACAGGATCAGGCCAGATGCCACCCACCTCACACTCTTCCCCCAACGGGAGCTGGGACCCTGGGGCACCCTGTATTTACTCCTCAATATCCACCACTATTTGGAAGTGCTGCCTCCCACATTTCTCTGAGTACCCACAGTCTGCACATCCCCACTCATCTGGTTACAGAGGGCAGGAGGACCCCAAAAGGCAAGGACCTGCCCGAAGTCCACAGCACGTCACTGGCAGAGAAGGACAGCCAGGCCTACAGGTTCCTCCTGCTTGACATCATGCTCTGGACACAGACATTGAGCAAAGCGACCCCCTTACAGAGGGTGGTGGATTGCATGGGGCAGCGTCTCGTGAGCGTTTGTGAGGAAAAGGCAAAATCGCTAACATGAATTCAGACTGTGCCTCAACGGATGGAAAAGTGTCTGGGTTTCAGCAGTAAATAGGGACTCAGTGAATGGAGAGAGGGAAAGACAGATGGAGGGAGAGAATGGAGGATGGCTAAGTGGATTAAAGGATGAGTTCATGACAATGAGATGGGCCATAGGTGGCTGGGGGGCAGAGGAGGGCTGGCGACGGATGAGTGCTGAGTGCAGGCAAGGGAATGAACAGGCAGGCATGGCAGGATGGGCGATGACTGTGGGGCCAACAGGTGAGCAGACAGAGAAGAGTGTTGGGTGAGTGGGTCATGGATTAGTAGGGGGGTGGATGATGGGATGGTGATGAGTGACAGGAGGATGGATGGACAGATGAATGGACGTGTGGATGGCTAGGAGGACAGTGAATGGGTCACAGATGGAACAGAGGGAAGGATGAGTGGACAAGAGAATGAACTTGCTATTAAGCTACACTGTGATTGAGCAAATGACTAGATAAATGGAATGGGGGCTGCAACCCAAGCACTTGATGTCCAGGATCACCTCGATCCCCAAGGTCTATACCCTGCAGACCATTACCTGACTCCCCAGATCTCCCCTAGCCACCAAATCCTGACATCTGTCCATGAGCCAAGGATGACTGCCAAGGCTTGGCGAGGCCAGGGAATGATTCATCAAATCTCTCAGCACCTGAGTGTAGCCTTCAGGCCATAGGCAAACATGTTCAAAGGAAACATTCACAGCCTGGACAAAGCCATCTGTCCATGGGACTGTCACCCCTTGAGTTGGGACATCTTACATTAGCAAAGTTTGACAGATACCTTGATCCCTAGCGTGTCTTCAACTCTTGGGCAACTAAGTGACTCTCTTAAAATAGTGCAGTGTACCTGCAAGCCCCCTGGGAGTTTGTTCAGATGCAGATTGGATTCAGCAGGCCTGGAAACAGAAGATTCTACAAACTCTGGAGGCCAGATGTGGCCACAGACCTCAGGTCTATCCCAAGACCCCTAGAAAACCTCTTGGCGTTGCCTGCTCTCCTCTCAGGGCCCAACAGGACCCCTACACCCGGGGCCCAGCTCTCCTGCCAGTGGTACACCCTCGCCCCAGCAGAGCGGGTTTCCTGTGCTAAGGCCACCCCGTTTGGTGATTCCCTTCTCTGATTCTGTATAGAAAATGGAAGTGTTATCCCATTTAGCATACTTCTAGATTTTACCTGTTCTTGGCATAAATAAATACAGGGAATCAAGCAGGAAAAATCCTCACTCCCACCGAAATGATGTGGAAACTAAGGCCTGGTGAGGTGAAGAGGTTGCCAAGAGTCGGGTTAGCATGCCAGCTGCCTGGCAGTTCTCTGCCTTTTTGTCCCAGTTACTCCTACAGTAATTATTTCTAAATAATCTATGTAAGAAAGAAAGGAATAAGAACTATAGAGAAGTGAGGAGCTGGGGGTGTGGTGGGGGGAGTGCGCTCGTGCACGTGTATACCTGTCGTGTTCCAGTTGAGTGATATAATGGAGAAATGAGGAAATCGTTGTTTTATGTAGAGCTTATTACCAGTTTAGTCTGAAGGGCCTGTGAGTAGCTACTCTGATCACCCCAGAAGGGGAAACTGCAATAAAACAACCTGTCCAGGGTCCCCCCTAAAACCAAGCAAGGTGAGGATATGAGCCAAGGTGCTCTGGCTCCTCACTCCACCCACCCCACAGAGAGTACAGACTTGTCCTCTACCTGGTCCACAGATTTTTCTGGAGAGTATGTAGGGCATGTGGTAGACCAGATGCCCCTCTCCCCCCAGGAAAAAAAGCCATAGGGATTCTAGTACCTTCTAGCCGAAAGTCTTCCTCTTCCTCCTCGCTGAGCGTTTCTCTGAAAACTTCGCCCAAGAGCTCCTAGAAGACAAAGCAGGGGCATTAAGGATGTACAGGGGTCAGGTAGGAACTGGACTCTGGATGATGGGGGGTGGCCTCCTCCCATCAGCCTGGCTGGAGGCAGGGACCCTGTTCAGATTCTTCTGATGGGAATTTAGGTCAATGGAAGAGGATCTTGTCACACTTGAAAAGTGAACTATAACCATAATTTCAAGGAAATCACTTTTTCTTGGTCTTTGGCTCACCATGAGATACTACACAGGAGATAATACCCCCAGAAAGGAAGTTACACCCTCTATCCTAGACAAAGACAAAGGCCAGACCAGAAAGTTCTCTCATCTTGCCCTTTGAGCTAATTTAATGGACCAGGGTCAACTTGCCTCCCCGTGGGGCCCTAGAAGAGACTCAATTTGGATCTCCCCCCTCCACAGAGGCCCCAGGAGAGCTATCTCAGCTCTAGGCCTGGGCGTACTGGGTGTGTCGCTGCTGCCCTGAATATGCCCAAACTCTTAAGCACACGCTCAGCAGCTGCATGCTCTGAGCGCATTGACCTCCCATCACACCTTCCTCATCACACACACCTTTTGGCATGGAGCCTCGTCCTTCACAGCCTCGCCTGGCCCCGTGTGCAAGTTAAAGATGTCTTGGCACCTCTTCCCATATGGCCAAGCTGCTTCCAACTAGCCTGGCCAGGCGGCCACTCAGCTGTGGTCAGGCTGGCAGGGGAGTGTGGTTGGCCCACAGGCTGTCAAATAAATGTCTGGGATGTCAACAAAGGTCCCCTCTAGCTGACCCCCAGCAGGGTGACTGTAGCTAGGGAGAAGCTAGAGCAGGCATTGTCACACTTGCCTCTGTATTTATTGGCATTCTGCCAAGAAGCGCTCCGTGATCAAAAAGGACGGTTTTAAGCAAAGTTAAACAAGATCCGGGGCTGCAGGACCCACTACGGTAACCGACACCAAATATCCAGCAGTGGCTTGTGCTGCGTTCCTCAGGTCTACGTAGGCCATGGGAGTTTATTTTTCAAAAGCAGCACATGGGCTTTTGGTACCAAGGACACTACATTGGGAGCTGCTCCTCTCCTGGGTGAGTGAAGTTGTGGGGGTGAAACCGTCTTATCTCCGTTGATGCCGCCGTGGTGCCTGGCACGCTCAAACCACAAACTGACGAGCAATGAAAAAGCCCCAACCCAGCAGCTGTCACGAGCTCCTCTTTTTGAAAAAAGAAAAAAACGCCCTCTCCTTGAAAAGTAGGGGGAAAATCCTACACCTCAGATGCTTAAAAAGAAAAACCAGTGCCCGTTTGGATTAACCAAAGAAAACAAAGCTTTGTGCAGCTGATCTTATCAACTGGACACAGCTGGGGGTAAGTCTCTCTCTCCTTTAAAGAATGACAGCTAACATTCTGTGGGTGAGGATTGTTCTTCTCTCCTCTCTTGCTTCTTTCAAATCATTCTGGGGCACCACACACTCCTTCTTCAAGGTTGTTAGACTGGGGACATCCGGACTCCGTAGCCCACCCCCTTCAACACCAGGCCCCTTGATTCAGGCAGGATGACTTCTCTCTCCTCTGCCGTCAATTATTATAATCACCGAGCACTTCCTGGGCTTGTAAACTGGCTGTTTGTGTTCACAGAGTCAGAGCTGACAGGGAGCTGGGAGACGGTGACAGGAAAGGGATGTACCCGGTGGCATCATTAGAGGCTGGGACGCCCCGGCAGCCAATTAAAGCCCATCTTTCATGCCAGAGGAAGACGGGCCGCCTTCCCTGAAAGGCTGGCAGGCTGCGCAATCTCACAGGAGCCGCGACCGTCTTCAAGAGGATCAGCACACCCCATCATGCGGAGGTCTCTTCAGAGGGGGCCCACGCCGACCTCGGCTGCACCCTGATGCTCCACGGTGAGGCCAACAGCATCTGTGAGCTTTGGAGAGCTCCAGCCTTTGTGCTGGTCCTCTTGGAGGGACGGAGAGACTCCGGGTGGCAGCTCCAGCAAAGCAGCCACATGACGGGGCCCCCAGAAGGACGCCGCACAGTGTATCGAGGCACCCACAGTCGTCAGGGGATGACGGCTTCCGACACACTCGGAGAACTGTCTGCTCTGCGGCCCGAGCTCCCTGCCATATTAAAGATATGTCTCTACATATTAAAGCAGAGTTCTGGCAAGTTCTGGGGTGAGTCTTTTCCCACTAAGCCACACTCCACTCTGTAGAACACTTTGAAAGCTCCTGGGTGCCATGCTTGGCTAATCCACTGCAGAGCAGTCTTGGGGCAAAACTCACTTCACACCTGGAGCCAGACAGACTGGGCCTGCAGAGCACGGTGCCCCGGCCCCCTTGGAATCACAAGGGCAGGGAACGAAGAACTGAGCCAGACTACAGGTCATATCCTTAGCACCCTCGCCCTTGGATCTGGAGCCTCACCCTGCTCTGGAGCCATGGGCACCGTGATAAAGTACCATGACCAGACAGACGGCACCAACCGGACATGTCCACGTGCCACTCAAGGCACTTGATCCATTCACACATGTGCACGTATTGACTCCTTTCCTCATCACAACTCCTTCTTCCCTCTCTCAAGGAATGGACGCTCATAAAAATGAACTGCAATTTATAAAATGAGGGGTATCATTGTTCCCATTTTTTTCTACATAGAAAGTGCCCCTGAGCACTCAAGGACCATATGAGACAGGAAAATCATGTAAAGTTGCATTCAAATGCCTGGCCTGAGCTTGCACTGTGGACTTGGGCTCCTGTGGGCATATGACGGAGTGGCCAAAAGTCCTGGCACTCACCAGGGGCAGTAGAGGATCACAGCCCCCTACAGCTCCACGGGTCAACTCCGCTGTCCAGTAGCACCCAAAGACCCCCACAGCTCTTTCCCAAGACGCTTGGGACTTGGCCCTGTACTGAGCCCTGGCCTGCGAGCAAGGTCTGAGCACACGGACTCCTTGACGGCCACAAACCCCACTGGGAACCCTCGTGCAGAGGGGTGCAGGGCATGGGGTTGGAGGGGTCAGACTGTGGTTCAGCTCCCAGTTGTGCCTCATATCAGCTGGTTCATCTGAGTGACGGACCGAACATCATCTCCAGGGTGCCTCAGTCTCCCCATCTGTACACAGGACAGCAGCAGTCAAGATGGCTCAGGGTAGTCATGAAGATGAAGGGAGAGCTTAGAATTGCACCTAAGACCACCCGTGGGCTCAACAGATCAGCAGTTACTGCTTGTTACTTCTGCTTCTGTGGTCAGATAGCTACCAGAACATCTCCAGGAGCAGCTGCAGGCCCAAGATGTCCTCACAGACACCTGTAAAGACACTCCCTCCCATCTTGCCGGGCAGCTGTTTTTAGAGCTCTGCAGTAATCCTCATAGCAGTGTGGGTCTTGGTGCACACTGGCCTCCCTCCACCTGCCCCTTTTGTCCACTCGGTCATAGCTCTGGCCCTGGTCCCCTGGCCTCTGGCCCCCAGGACAGTTGGGCTCTGCCTCTGCTCCAGACTGATCAACTGCCTCCCCAGATTTCCAGCCCTCCTGCCCTGTCCAGTCTGGGGCCAGGCTTGGTGATTGCTCAGGCCACAGGGCCCAGAACTGCCTCCCTTCCGAGTCCCAGCGCTGCCCCTCCCCTGGCCATTCCGGGCCCCAGAAAGACAGGCCAGCTCCTCCAGCACTGCGTGTGCAGCCAGCACCAGCTCGGAGCCCAGAGCTGCAGGCGCAATGCCTTATAAGGCCTCCAGGACGGGAAAACCACATCAAAGCAGGGCCTTGGGGAGCAGGCTGGAGTGGGGTTGGGGTTTTTCCTCTTTGTCTTTGAGATTGCATACTCCTGAGCTTAATATCTTCCCCCACCGCCTGCCCCAGCAGTTCTTTGTCAATCTTTCTGTTCTCTAAGAGCTAACAGATGTTGGTGCCACGGGGTTTCAAAGGAAACTCCTGGTGCCCACAGAACACAGTGCAACTTAGAGATTCCAAGAATGTACAGGGTTGGGACCCGTGGGGGAGGGACGGGTGAGCGCAGGACCCAGTCACCCTGTAACCCTCAGATCCAAGCAGTCTGCCCTGGAACTGCCCCAGGAAATTCCTGGCGAGCTGCGCTCTCTTCCCAGCACGCTGCATGGAGGCAGCCCGCCACGGGCCCGGGGAGACGGCGCCGCCGTGGGCAGGCTCGCTGAGCGCAAGCTCTGGCCATCCAGGGCAGGCACGGCCATGCCCAGCGCCCACCCGACCTGGGAGTTGGATGCCAGCCCGCCTTCGGCAGCTGGGTGGCAGCAGATGCCTCATTAACCCCTCGGGCCCCCATTTTGTTCTTCAGTAAAACGGGGATTTAGATGTCAAAGAGCAGTTGAGGAGAAAATGCAGAGAACTTCCTAGGGCGGCGCCTGACGCAAAGGTGGGGAACAACACGAAGGATGAGCTTTTCTCCCTTCTCTGGCACCCACTTCAACCACGTGCTCAGAACATCCTCACGCTTCGCCCTTGCCCGTGCCCAGGCCTAGGTGTCCACTCTGGGACAGCTCGCACGCGGACGCGCCAGGGAGGCAGGTCAAGTCGGCGATGATGAGGCGGCAGCGCTCCTGTTACCCAGCAGCCAGACACACATGGAAGCAACCGCTCAAGGCGCAACGGAGGACCAGGCAGGAGCTCCCCAGGGCATGTGAGCCCCGCACATGGGTGAACAGGATGAGATACACGGGGTGTGACGTGACTTCACATCTAAGGGCATCACACATGCACCAGATCACCCACACGCACAAGGCATCCCCCGAGGAGGAGAAGGGGAGGTGGAGTGGAGTTTGCGCCAACACTGACGAGGTGAGCATAGTCATGTCACTTGGGTCAGTCAAGCCTGATTCAACGAAACCTCACATGACAGAGAGACTACTTTACAGAGAGGGACAGAAGACTCGGGCTGATTATATGATAGGTTGGGGGTCACTTAAGGAGAGAAAGTGGCAGAGATGGGTTAGAACCGTCTAGAACCTTCCAGGCCCTGAGCTCCTCACATCCAGAATGGGGTGGTGGACCAGGATGAAGCTCCTGGTCCTCCCAGCACAACTCTTCTGGGGCTTCAGCCTCACCACCCCAGCAGTGAAAGGAGAAGACCCCTCCTCCAGGGCATCTACACCCAGGAATCACTAACGTACCCTTAGTGACCCCTGGGCCTCAATATCCCCATCTCTAACACCCCCAGCTAGGGCTTTCTCCAGCTCCCAGAGTCCACTCTACCAACAAGCACAGTGGGCCCAGGTGCAGGGACTCACCTGCTCTACCCGAAGCTACTGACATACAAACTGGCGTGCTGGAAGGCCCATCAGCACAACAGGGAGAAGAGAAAAAAGGTGCTGGGGGCCCTGGATACCATGACCATGAGCAGCCTCTGGAGGCCCCGGATGCCTGGCTTAGGGACACACCAGCACAGGTAGGGTCCCTTCATCCCCAGGGACAGGAGGAAACAGAGTCACTCTTCTCGAATGTCAGTAGAACCAAGACCTTTCTCTTCGAAAGAGAAAAGGCGCCCCCTTACAAGTGAGCAGAATGTGGGGCAGAGCCCGTGGCCACTCCCCCAAGGACACTGCTGTCTCCCAGGTCACAGGTCGCCCAATGGTGGCTACAGGTTCCACTTGCCCCTGACCTATCCCCATTCACAGCTAAGGTTCCCTGAGGTGTGTCTCACAGAGGTGGCGGGACAGGAGTCTTCCCTGCTGGCAGAAGCTACCTTTGGTCCCATATCCCACTGGCTCTGGGGAGACTTCACACAGGCCAGAGACAGAGGCTGGGCCCGGGAGTGGGCTTTGGTTCAAGGCTTGAGTCTCCAGAAGTAGGTCCCCTGAGGGCAGGGGCCCACGTCTGTTTTGACTTGGAACAGGGCCTGACTACCCACGCTTGCTAAATGATGACGGAAAGCTCAGCTGCCTGTCAGAGACAGACCAGCTTTAGAAGTCAGCACAGTGCCCCGTCCCTATGGCTCCCAGCACCCCCAGACCAAGCCAGTCTCCTGCAAAAGGGCCCAAGATGCCCGGCCAAGCTCAGAGGCCAGAGGGAAACGTCGACATGCCCACGACGTCCCCTCTCCTCTGAGAGCTGAGCAGACAAGGGAGGAGGGAGGTGAGCCCGAAGGGCAGTGATAGCAGCGCTGGCCTGTGAGGACCAGGCCTCCAAGACTCCAGAAATGTGAGGCAGCAATTAAAATTCCTCAGCTTTCTTCCTGTTTCTATCTGCTCGGGATGTAATCCCTGTGCTCCTAACTGTACAGCCCAGTCCCTGCCCCCCCCCCGCCCCCCACATCCTGGGGACTCCAGTTGCAGGACTTGCTGTCTCAACTTGAAGGGCTGTTTATCAGGAAGGTGGGCAGAGAGCGGGACAGCAGAGCTTAGCAGGGCGGACTTGAAACCCTGGGGTCTGAAGCCACCGCATTCCCAGCCTGCGGGCCTCAGGCCCCTAGAGACCTTACAGGGTGCAAAAAAACCCAAAGATGGGTTTGCACGGTCCTGGAAACACAGCAGACCACAGGCAGCACTTGGCCAGCAAAGCCCACTTCCTGGGCTGTCCCCCAGTAAGATGTGGGCATCCACACATTTGTCCTGACTTCTGGAACAGGGCTGGGCCCCACCCGGGCTACCAGGAGCATTTTCCACTTTTCTTTAAATTCTTTTTAAGATGTCTTTAAATTGACCCATGCTCTTGCTCTCTTTTTTTAGCCTAACCTTGTCATAGGCAATAAGGCCAGTGAGGTGGTGGGTGTGATGTCCTCATCACAGGACAAATGGAATTCATGTTCAACAAACACAGAACCACTAGACTGCGAGACGCCCACCACTGCCCAAGCCCCATCCCCCAGCAGGAAGTGGATTGTGCTCCAGGGACCCAAGGTGTCAGAGCCCAGCGTGGAAGTCCTCTGCCCCCTCCCACCCTGAGCCACCAGGCTGGTTCCAACAGGTGGGAAGCGGTGAGGGTGGAGGAGAGACACCTGGCCAGGCAAGCACCTGGTGAGAAAAGACAAAAGCAGGCTCTCGGGGGCCTGTAGACACCCCTCCCACCCGGCCACAGGCTCATGTTTGGGGAACGTGATTTGTGGATGTGGAGAAAACAGCCAGCTTTGGCATTCCCCAGAATCCTCCCTAATCTTCATCCTCTGGGATTTTGGAGCTTTTAGGCGGAGATGACCAGGCAGATTGTCCGGGCTGGGTGGGGCATGGGACTTGGAGAGCTCGCTATTGGCGTGACTGGAATTTTCCTACAAGGCAGCGTTCAGAGGCGTTTCTGCAGTGGAAACCGGGACCCGATGGGCTTCTCGGGCGTGGGAGTAATGAGGTCACGAGTATAAAGGACTCAGTGATAATAATAACCAGCCCTTCTCGTGCAAGCACATGACAAAAGCCAGGCTCTGCTCCGGATGTCAGGCGCGTTGGGTGCATCGCTCCACTCCAACTGACCCAAGGTGCTGGCGCTCGTCATGCCACAAGGAGACCGAGGCTTGGGCCCGGGCGCCTCTCTCTGGCTGTCGGTGGGGTCTGATTTGAGTCCCAGCTCCTTCATGTTACACTGTGAGCTCGTGTGAGTGACTCCACCTACCTGTGCCTCAGTTTCCTTGCCTGAGCAAGGGATGACAGCCACACCTGGGGGGTGCTATGAAAGGGAAGGGAGGGGGTATGCGCAAAGCCCCCAGTGTGCAGTCAGGCTCAGCAGCACGTCAGGACGGGGCCGTTGGCTCTCTGGGGCCCCGTCCTCCACGCTGTCCTTCCGGCCTGTCCCCTGTGCCTTGTCTCCAGGGATGCTGTGCAGCTGATGATGCTGGGCCCAGCACTGCCACAGTTGCCCCAAAGGCTAACACACTTTCCCATTGGGTGGCCTGCAGACAGCACCTCTCAGCATCCCTGTCCTCCCACCTGGCCGCTGACCAGCCACAGCACTGTGGACATGCCGCTGACCACCAGCCATACCACCGACCCACCAGCTCCACTTTCCATGCCACTGCCTGCCACATAGCCACGTGCTGATAACAGGAGAGGCCAAAGAGCTGTGGGCGCCACTGAACAGCTGGGACTGCCTCTGCCAGCAGCTCCTGGCCCTGCGACAGGCCTGGGTCTATTGCCAGGGTCCAGCGCGTGTGCCCTGCAGAGCAGGGTGGCTGTGAGCCAGGCCACTTATGACAGAGAGCACTGTCATCTGTCGAGCAAAGAACAGTGTCCCCAAGGAAAAGGCCACCTCGTCATGGGGGAAGGATGCGCACCCTGGGGGCAGGCCAGTGCTGTCAGAGCCCCTACGGCCTGGGGACCCGGAGGAGGGCGACACGGCTCTCAGCTCAGAGAGAGTGGTCTGGGGTCTCGCTCCTCCACTCAAGTAGACGAAGTAAGAGGCGCTCGCTTTGTATATCACAGGAGCCTCATATTCATGAAAGGACAAGAGAATGAGATGCAGGCTAGACTCTAGGATCCTTTACTGTGCAGACACACACACACATATGCACACACATATGCACTCACGCGCATGCACATGCACTCACACAAAGTCACGCTATATGGCTCTTCAGCTTTTTCAGGAATCATCTTCCTGCCCCTGATCCTAGGCCCCGTGTCTCCTTCCTCACCCTCCTGGCCCCTCTCATGGTCTGGACCATCCCCTTGGGACTGCCATCCCCGCCTGTTTCCTCGGCCCAGAGAGTCTCATCCCTTGATGGCCACGTGAAGTCTCGCCCTCGCCCTCACCAGTGTGACTGCTGTCCCGACATCCCCACCTTCCCAAATCTGGGAGAATCCTGGCTCCAGATGACTCTGGGAGATTGGGCAGCTTCGCTGTTCGTGCTGGCGATCTGTGCCCATCAGGCTCAGTGTCCACATCAGTAGGCACAGGAGCACCCTGAGGGCCACATCTGAAGGTGGTTCTGAAAGAACAGACTTCAGGGTGCAATTCTGGAGCGAGGGCACTCAGGATCCACAGGGCCATCAGATGGCAGAGCAAGCGAGAACAGCCCAGTTGGATCCCACTGGATTAATCAAGCAGAGGACACGCTCTCCAGGCTATTTCTGGGGAGTACCCATAGCGGTCACCCTTGGGGTGTGGGCACAGGGAAGTTGCTCCATTAGTTGTCCCACTTTCCAGACACCCCCCTTTACTATCCCCTTCCCTACCCTCTTTCTCTTAACAAAACATGCAATCCTCTACACGAAGAAGAAATTATACTTTTTAAAGTGGCCATTGAGAGGATGAGGTGGGCCCACTGCTGCCCACTGTGCCCACCAAGCCGCGCCTGGCATCTCAAGACGCCAAGGACCCCGACTGATGTCCCCCCTGTTTTCTGCTCTACAGCTCATCAGGCAGCTGCCTCCTCCACCCAAGCTGGCTCAGGCCAGAGGCCCAGGAGTCATTCTGATTTCAACACTTCCTGGGCATCCCATTGGCTCCACCTCCAAAACACACCTGAAGCCAGGGCTCGTCTCCTCCACACCCACCACACACTCCAGGTGGCGAGGCTGCTGGCCTCTCACCTGGACGTCAGTTATTTTCAATTCTCCACCCCGGGCTGCACCTGCACCCCCTTCTCCAAAGTCCTACCAATGCCCCATAAAGCCCTGACCTATCTGCCCCTCACGCCCTGCCTCGCCTATTATACCCCCTGTCATTCTGCCCCAGCCACCCTGGCTCCTACTGTTTCTCGAACACACTTGACATAGTCCCTCCTCAAGGCCTTTGCTCTTGCTGGTCCCTCTGCCTGGAGTTCTTTCTCCAAACCCCTCCCTTTAAAATTTCAGGCCCTCTAGGCCTCTCCTGTCTCGCCCGCTGCTCCCCTCAGCAGTGTATTTCAGTCAATCTGCCTGTTCTTTTCCCCACTCTGTCTCTGGTGGATCCTCTCACCCCTACCCCCACCTCTGGCCTGTACCCCGCTCTTGTATAAATAAATCAATCTTTGAAAAAAAATAAAATTCCAGGCCCTCTCCCTGAGCCTCTTCCCTGCTTTTGTTTTCTCTGGGTCACTTACCACCACCCGACTTTCCCTTGCCTGACAGAGGCAGCTAGTGAGCATGTGGCGACTGCCTCAACGCCACTCTGTACTTACTGTCTCCGAAAAATACTCCCTGCGTTTTCTTGAAAGAGAAAGGCAGTTACTAAAGAGCAGAGAGAACTCCATTGCTGCCACTAACTTGCCCACATTTGTTTCCACTTGATGCAGTCAGGGAGACCTCACCAAGACGCTCCCGGGGGCGTGCCTGGGCGGGGGTTCCAGGCTGTCAACTGGTTTGCTATGAACATGCACGATTACTTCTACAGCCAGAAACAACAGCAAGGCGTTCTGAAGAAAATACGTTGATGCCAGTGAAGATGGGCACCCGAGCTGGCTCAAGAAGGACTCACACGGAGTCTTGTAGAAGAGCCCTGGCCCTAGAAGGCAATGAGCTTTGTAACTTACCAGGGGAATGGGTGGTTTTCTGATGCCAGCTAGGAGGGAAGGTGGGGGTGCAGGCTTCTTTGCACCATAAAACCCACTGCTCCATCCCACAATTACATGCAAAGGCCACCACCAGCCAGCACCTACATCTCACTGCTCGTGGCCGTGCATGTGCAGGAAGCTGGGGGCTGGCAAGACCCATTTCTGTGGTCATGTAACGCAGACCAGACCAGGCTCTGATTCCAGAACTGGCATGAGGCCAGCAGTCATGGAGTGCCAAAAGGTGGCAGCTCCCTGCCCTAGACTCCGACCAAGGTGCACCAAACCTAGCTGTCCCCATGCTTGGGCTAGCAAAACCAAGAACTGTCAGGTCTGGCCAGCAACCACGCCAGGTACCATCACCGGAGAGGGCCCCTGGGGATCCCATGGCTCTCTGAGAGAGGCCATGCCAGCATCCAAGGGCGAGGATGCTCCAGGGCCTCGGGACAAGGCACCCACGGCACTACTCCACCCATCACCTCTGCACCGTTCCCCGCAGCATGTGGGTCATCTAATTTGCCCAGCACCCCTGGGGCTCAATAGGGAGCCTCACCCCACTCACAGATGAGGAGACTAGAGAGGGAGGCAAGGACGTGGTGAGGTTGGCAGGGACCAAGGCCCCTGGGAGGAAGACCAGGGCTCTTGGGACAGGGACACGCACGTTCAGGGTGCAGAGGACAGAGGCCCACAGCAGGGGCAGAGTCTCCTGGACACGGCCCTCCTCAGAGGTGCCCACTTGCAAGAAGATCAGGGAAATGCCACAGAAATAAAATTGTGTATGGAATTGCCCCACCCTGGACCAACAGATCCACTCGCCAGCTTCCATTTAAGAATCCCTCATAGCACAGATGGGGAAACTGAGTCCCAAAAGACTCACTCATCCAAAGCCAAAAAGTGGAGTCTCAATTGGAATCCAGAACACCGGGAGCAGGCAGCTGGACCCCACTGCGGCCAGGGAGTGAGTGCCCGAGCCGCACACCCAGCCTCTCACAGGGGTTCCCTCCAAGGCCCAAGGTGTTTGGGGAAGACCCCCAGCCCTTGGCTGCAACTGCGCAGCCTGAGACAAGCTGCTCTGGGAACCCCAGAGGTATCACTCAGTGCCCCTAACTGCTCTGGGGCTACAAGGGGCCCCCTTGGTCTCCTGTCCCATTTCTAGTCCCCCTTCTCCCCCCATTTAGCGTGCCTCCAGCCAGCTCCAACCCTGTCGGCTTTCTTCAGAGGACTGCCCAGGGGCTTTGTCTGCTGGTTCAGAAACCCAGGGCCTCCTTCACCCCCAACAAAGGTGGCCCTGAGCCAGTGCCTTCCTGGAGAAGAGAGTGCAAGCCCAGCTTCCTCCCCTCGAGGGCAGCAAGTCTGAACACAATTTATACCCCAGAGCTCTGGTGGGTCAGGCCTAAGGCAAGAGTTGGCCTGAAATTGCACCTTCCTTACCTTCTCTGCTCTGCTGCCTCCCTTACCAGCCTGCCCTGGGGTACACCCTTCATTAATCACTGCCTACCACCCTTGTCTCAGGCTTTGCTTCTGTACCCCTGACCTAAGTCAACTCTCCACTGAATACCTGGGTAGCTGGAGGAATCCTGAATTCAGGAGAGCAGGAAGCCCAAGAACAGCAAACTGCTTCATCACAGACAAACCAGCCCAGGGAGGGAACAGTCACCCCACAGCTAGTCCAGCTAGATGAGGGGCCAGGACCCTAAAGTTAGGACTCGGGTCTGAGTGGCAGGCGGGCAGGGATGGACATTTTGCCCCACTCACTACTCGCCTAATGCCCCTTCAGGAAAGCCTCTATCACTGGGACCTAATTCAAGCCCAGGAAGTCCTTTCTGAGCAGAGCATGTCATCCCCAGGGACTTCTCTCCTCTCCCTGACTATCCACAGCTACTAGGGCCCACTCACAACCTGTACCTTCAGGGGTACCCCAAGTAGAGGGATTTTCCTCTTAACCATACAGGCGGACAAGTGACCCAGGCCTGACCAGTGAGAATTCTGCACATCCCAGGCTGCAGGGGTAGATCAAGGCTAGGAACATGACCCACGCCAGGCCAAAGAGATACAGTCTCAGCTCTCGTGCTGCTGACATCAATGAGGTGCAAAAGTGGAAATCTAACCTGAAAAGAACATGTTACCCCCTCACAGAATGTCCACAGAAAACAACAACACAGAGGAAAAAGAACCAACAGGTGAAGCAAAAGCAAACAGGCCCAACAATATTGTCTGAACACCTGGATCAAACTATGCCTGAAGGTAGCCCTTCCCTCAGACTTTCCAATTACATGAACCTCTAAACTCCCCCTTTTTGCTGAAGCCAATCTGAGCTTGTTTTCTGCCATGGCCCTGAATGAGCCCTGTTCAATCTAGTGTCCTCTCACCCACCTACCCTGGAACAATGCTGCGCACTGTGTCCACGTGCAGGGGATATTTAAGTCACACGGGTCTACAACCTTCCTTCGTCATGGAAAGTAACTTGGGATTGAGAGAACACTTGAGCTTTCAAGTTAGACAGCCCAGCTTGCTCCATCCTCATTCCAGGGCCTTGTACAATGACCTCAAGTCTCTGTGAGCTTCAGTTTCCTCATCTATAAAACAAGGATACTAGTCCCTATATCGAGGGTGCCCATATAATTTTAGTGCCCAGTGAAGGCAGAACTATAAATAACCAGACCACAAAGATGGGAGTGCCAGGAGTTGGGTAAATAGTGTCACATGCAAATGGGCCAGTGGTAGACCTACCTTCAACTGACCCCCCCTATCTCCACCTACCCCACGGTCACTTCCATCCTGACCACCCACCCTCTGCCCATGAGGGCAACTTTCCACTTCCATCTCCCACCCTCAGCTTTAATGCCCCCATAGGAGAGGCATCACAGGACCCCCCACACTCAGTCTGGTCTGCCGCTGCATGCCCCAGTCGCCTATATTACTATTATTTGTGGATCACCAGCCTCCCAGACTTGGCTACATAAACGCACTGAGGACAGGCATCATACGTTTCTTCCTCCTTATTGAAGGTCTTGGCACAGGACCTGGAACATGTAAAACAGCAGCCAGAAAAGTAAACAGCTAACCTCCCTTCCCCGCGCGCCACAGCTCCTGTGTTTTCTCCACGTGTCCATAAAAACCATCCTCAATGAGAAGTGGAACAGGGATGAACCGGACTAGGAGTCACAGCGTGGAAAGGGCATGGGGAAGGGATAATAAGTCCTGCCCCAGGCAGGCCAGGACACGCTGATAATGTTCTCAGGGAGGCCCCAGGAGGCCCCGCCCAGCTCAGCAGCCCCCAGGCGGTGGCGGCAATGCACTGGCCCTATGACAGCTTTCATTGATCTGGGGCCAGGGAGGACTGGACCTGGGCCGGGTGCCTATTCCAGAATCCAGCCCTGGCTCCTGCTCAAAACGCAGGCCCGGCGTCTCCCTGCAGCCTCAGCCAGCTCTGTCCTCAGTGGCGGCCAAGTCACTGCCCAGAATGCAAATTGGGCAGGTGCAGAGGGCCTCTCCAGCTTGAGGCTGAGGCCATGACATCCCACACACAGCTCAGGTTGTCCTGCTCATGAGCAGACAGGCCCTTTCCACACAGCCCCCGGCCTCCCCCAAAGCAGTTGCCTGCCCGATTTCCTGGTGCCGCCAGGCTCCCCATGTGAGATCAGCTACCTGGGGACAGTTCCTCCACAGCAGCTCCTTGGCTCACACCCCAGCTCTGGAGGCAAACCACTTCTTTATTTCCACAGGATCCCTTCCCTGCTCTGCAGTCCTCAGTGACTCCCTATTTCCAACCAACTCAAATCCCTCTGTGGTCTTGCCGTACCTTCCCAGGCCTGTGCAGAGACAAGTGATTATGGTAGGTAGGGGTGGGGGGAAGGGGTGGGGAATTGTTTGCCTGAGGGCCTTGCTCTGCCTCAGTTTCCCTATTTCTACACAGGGAAGAGGCAGGGCAAGAGGGTTTCTTCCGAAGCTTTCCTCCTGCAACAGTCCATAATTCCACAGGGTCAGTTTGACCAGGTCCTGACCTCTACCTTCCTCTGCTGTGTACAGGCCACCCCAACGGACCACCACCCACTTGTAAAACCACTGGTCAGTCTCCTGCTCAGGAACAAAAATGCTCCAGGCAGGAGAGATTTGGGGGATTTAAAAGTTTCCCTGACCGGAGCCTGGATCAGTTCAGCACCCAGCTCTCCCCGCCCCAAGCATCCTGCCCCAGGGAGCTGCAGCAGCCCCCTGCAAGAGACCAACTCAGACACTGAAAAACAGCAGTGAAAGCACAAATGGATGTGTGTGCGTTGCTCCACGTGTGGACATCACCTGGACCCTCAGGAATTCCATCAGCATTAGGGGGCTGACCCATCACCGACACCAGGCCTGCCTCGCTCCCTACCCTCCTGAGTCAGCCACCTGTGCCCTGAGGAAATCTGCTCTCCAGGACTCTCTGGGGCGTCCTTCGCTGATTCATCTTTGGCTTAGTCACATGACTAAATCATACACCTATCCCAGGTAGAGAAGAGAAGTAGTCTAGAGGCAAGATGTGTCTCTCGGAGACACTCAGATTCTTTCAGATCTACCACAACATAAGCAACTGCAAGACAACTTTTCCATAATTCACAGTCCAAACTCAGAAGCCAGAGGACAAACATTACCTTGATACTTGTTACTTCGCAAGTAATACAATGAATGTTAGGTTGCATCACTAGAAGTATTACATCTATATTGTGGGAGGTAATGACTCTACTATCATAGAACAGGACAGCTCTGTTCATACATAAAGAAAGACACAGATGCACTAGTCTTACTATTCAAAATATGAACCAATGACCAGCAGTCTCATCATAGTCTGGAAGTTGTGAGAAATGCAGCAGTCCTTCCTGACCTACTAAATTACAAAAGAATCTGCATTTTTACACGATCCCCACTCAATCACACACTAAACTCTGCAAAGCCTTGCTCTAGGGATGACCAGAAAGGTGACTACATAGCTGCAGATCTTTATTTACCGAGGCCTGTTCTAAGCACTCTACACACAGTATAATTGGTTTAGCCCTCACAAGAAGGCTGAGGTAGGAATAAAGTAAGACTCAGAGAGGTTAAGCAACTTGGTCCAGAGCACACAGCACCAGAATGGTAGAGCTGACAGCACAATGATTGAAAAAGTGGAGCCTCAAGGAGCAGCTGAGGACCCTAGAGGACCTTTAAGAGAGGGTAGAAGAGGCAGCTTCCTGCCTTCACGCTGGGAAGAATTACCCTGAGCAGAAAGAGCATGCTGATTCGGGGTGCTGCATACAGGCAGAGCAGGATTAAGGGCAGAGAAGGCCCAAATCCTCCAGTCTGCTAGGACTGGGGCCACCCAACAAAGAGCCGCTCAGGATAATGAGCTCCTGCCACGGGAGGGATCCGAGCAGGAGCTGGGCGGCCTGCATACAGGATGTGCTGGAGAGGAATTCGCATCCTTGCAGGGGTCAGACTTGGCAACTTGGACCTTCCTTTTTGATCTCAAGGACATGAAGATGTTTCCTACATCCGCCAGGGGCACCAGAAGGCATGTGTGCCCCATTCCCCACCAAAGGCTGGCTGTGCATAGCAGTGACCCATGGCAGCTGAGGACTTCCCTACGGCCTTAAGAGTCTGGACAGATGAAGGGGCCTGTTTTTAACCCTCCAGCCCAATCCCCTTCCTCACCTTGGATCCCAGACATGTGGGGGGCTGGTGGCCCCCAGAGAGCAGCAAGAGCTAACTAACCCTGGCTGGGGGCGGGTGGGAGTTCAGAGGGACACAGAGCTGGCGTGGCAGCAGCAGGGCTGAGGGTGAGAGGCAGAGTGGGGGTCACAGTGCCACACGGGACCTGACCACGCCGGCCTCAGAGTCGCGTCCCATACATGAAGATAATCACAGCGCCAGGCTCACGGAAGCTGCTCACGACAGTGCCCGGCACCAGCAAGCACTGCATCTGACAAATGAACACACAAAGTGGGCCGAGACGTCCTCGGACTGTACGAGAAGGGTGCGCTTTGCTGGGTGTGCTTGCTGAAGAGTGCAAAGGCTCAAGCAAACAATGCACAGAGGCCCCAGCGTGTGCGCAGGGCCGCCCCCATACATGTAACTGTTGTCACCGCTGATTCTGCTGCTATCATGACTATTACCAGATTGGAACCGAAGAGCAGAGTAAACAACGGACACAGAGCGCGCTGTGCAGCCCCGGGTGGAGGGAACAGCAGGAGGGATGTGAGACCAAGGGCGGAGGAGGCGGCACTGGGGCGGAGGGGAAGGCCCAGCCTGGGCAAGAGCTTGGCGGCTGCATCCTGGAGCAGGGAGGCTGCCCAAGAGCCAGCTCCGCAGGCCTCAGAAGTCAGGCCAGCTTTCAGTTCCCGGCATTCCAGTCCCAGGTCCCCAGTCGGGCCTGCTGCCCAGGGCGCTCAGATTCTTCCAGGGCCTGGGATGTGCTTCCAGAGCAGCCTCATCTCAGTCCCGAGCCCAGAATTCTTTGGCCGGCGGGGGCCCCATCTAAATGAGGCTGACAGAGCCCAGCTGCTGAGGCGCTGCTCCTGCTTCTCCCGCACTCCCACCAGGGCACTGGCCATGCTAAGGGGACGAACCTGGAACTGCCAGCGTGCCCAGCCCAGCCCCTGCTTCGTCCAAACGCCCGACTGGGCTCTGGCCACCCCTCCAGGTCCCTCAGTGCCTGAACGGCAGAAGGCGGCACGTGGTCAAAATCTGATTCTAATGGTTTCCCTAATCTGGAACAAAGTCCCATGAAAGGTCAAGTTTTAAGGGGAAAATAAAAGAATACTTTTCTCCAGCCATGCTGATCTAGCAGCATCGTGATTCTTGGAAAGGCCCTGCCTGGGTCCTTCCTCAGGAGACTCCATGCAGCTGGCCCCCGGGCATTTTCAGCCGCACCTGGACCCTCACTCTAGGTGTCTGGGGTTTGTGACCACCGACAGATGATAGCCCAGAACCCTCGGGACACAGGGGCTGCAGGATGCGGGCTGGGGAGTCACGAGGCCCCTGCTGTCCACGGGTAGTGAGAGACCAGCTCAGTGGGGCTACTCTAGAAGGAACATTCCCCCTGTTCCTTGGAGGCCAGAGAGGAGAAACCACTCAGCCCCAGTAGCTACCAGTTCCCTGCATCTGTAACCCAGAGTCGCTTATACGTAGGCTGCTCACGATAATCGCTGACATCTACCAAGCACTTACCCAGTGCCAGAGATTGTGCCATGTGGTTGACAACCACTCTCACCTTAAACCCCTGTACAAGACTTCTACATTGTCGATCTTATAGGCGAGAATGCCAAGGCACAAGTCATGAGTTACAGGTTCAGAAAGTGGTGATGCCAGGGCTAGTGGGCAGGGGAAAGACCCCTGAGCCCAGCCCGGCAGTGACAGGCTCTTGGTTTCTCCAAGCAGGTCACTGCACTTCTCACAGGCAGCTCCAGGCTCTCCAAGACACAAAAGCTGAAGCTGCCAGGCCTCCTGAGGGTCCCTTCTGGTGCCTTCAATTGGTTAAAGCAGTTTCAGGGCCTGCCCAGAATCAAAACAAGAGACTACCCTCCCCCTCGATGGGGGTGCAACACAAAAGCGGCAGCACCCTCTTACCTCTCACGCAGCCCACTCAGCCTGGTACCCCAGTCACGTATCTTGACAGGAGCAGCAGCATATTTTGTACCTAATCCACACCTGGCAACAGGCCAGGGACGGGTCTTCAGTATATGCAGTGACCAGCGAGTGGGTATTCCCACCGGGGAACAGACAGTGCAGGGATGAACGCCAAGGTGAAGCAGCAGTTTGGGATCCCAGCACTCCTGAGGGGTCACTGGAAGTCCTGATGTCCCTTTGATGATGACGCATGAGCTGACAGCATGACACTGCCCCCCATTCCTGCACACACCCAGGCGGGGAGGGAGCGAGGGCACCATGTGCTTCGCAAAGACCACAGTCTGCAAGTGAGCACCTGCAAGATCTGCTTCCCTTGGGCCTGGGGGGGCAGCAGCTCCTTCCCAGGACAGAAAAGAGTCTCATCTTGGCGAGAGCTCTGGGCAGAGGCCTGGGGGCCCGCTGTAGGGAGGGCAGCCCTGGGAGAGCCCTTAATCGTTTAACTAAAATCACATTCGAGGCATAATTAGCAGACAGCTCCACATTCATGATCTGAGGCCCATCAGCTCTAATGGACTAATTAGCTGAGACATCCTTGGGCGGCAGCGCACTCTGGCCTTCTCAGAAACATCCCAGGGAGCTCGGCAGATCAAGGCTGGCATCTGGTCCATGCACTGCCTTACCATGGCCGGGCAAAGAGACAAACGCGTTACTGGGCAAGAAGCGTCCCTTCCAGCATGCCCGTCTCGGGAAGATGCGCCAGACCATCTCCCTGCACACGCTCCAGCGCCACGGGCTCAGCCACCAAGAGCAGCTGCAAATCGCCCAACATCATCCTGGATCAGAGAAACAAGTCACCATCTCTGTGGAAGCCCATAAAGTGCCCAGAGCCACAAACTAACCACAGAGAGCAGGCACTGGCTGTTCAGCCAGCTCTCGATCCAAGCTGCTTCTGAGCAAGTGCAGGGGCACCACACAGCACAGAGAACTTGCCATCGCATGAGGAGTCGGCAGAAGATAAAAGCTTAGCAAAAGCGAGGTCTGCATTTTGGGGAAGTCCTCAGTCCTCTGCTTGAGAGCAGAACCCACAAGGGACCCAAAGCACGCGCAGAGTGAGCCCAAAGACAGCACCCAGCGTGCGAGCACGCAGGGCCGACAGCACTGGTTCCCTAAGGGTTCCCTGGTCAGGAGGCTTGGGAAACAGGTTGCCAAACTGAAGAAACGCCGCACTTGCTCCTCGACAGACGTACAAAGTCCTCCAGTCAAGAGTCACAATACCCGTGAGCACAGTAAGGTCCTGAGAATCCTGGTAAAGAAGCTTTTATAACTGGTTGTTGCATTTAAGCTTCTCAACTTATTTTAGCATAAAATCAACCCCCCGGGCCCGAATCCCTAGTGGGATCCTATATTTGGGAAACACTGTCCTCGGAAAGCAGTACTTCAGCACAGGTCAGATGTCACAAACTGCGACCCTAGAAACCAGGTCATTTAAGGGAGTGAAGTGGGTCAGGCTTAACGCTTGCCTAGCAAGCAAGGAACTTCCCTCTCCATGAAGAAATAGCCTCTGTCTCGTTTTTCTTAAAACTGAGAACCACTGCATCATCTTCACCCCATCTTTGGGAGCAATTTTTTCTATCCTCTGAGAGAAACGGGAATATTTATTTTTAAAATGCAGAGCTCTCTGAGGAGACATGGGCAGGAGCAGCGAAGAGCCAGGGAGAGGAGCGGGCTGGGTGGGCACCCACGGTGGGGGCGGGGGGCACACGCCTGCCAAAGGCACAGCCACACTCAGCACCAGGGGAGCGCTGCCACGCTAAGAAGTTGATGCCAGCATTACTAGCTTTTCCAATTTTTAAAAGAAGTCAGAATGGAGACTTCTAAGTAAAATCCTCTGTTTTAAATGTTGCTTCAATTTTTTAAAAAGTGCAGAGTTTCAAATAAAACATGCCTGGGGATTAGTTGAGGGACACCATTCGCAATCTCTGCCAAAGAGAGTAAAAGCTCATGAAACAGCTGCTGTCACCTGCTTCCCAAGCTTCTTGCCCCAGGGAGTCACTGGGGAGGCAGGGCTGGGTGTGGGCGTGGGTGCGAGCAGGAATGTGAGTGTGAGCCGGAGGGTGAGCGTCCTCTCAGATGCCGCCTCCTGCATTGAGTTGGCGTGGGGGACTCTGTGGGTGCGGCTCTTACTCCAGATGTCGTGAGGGCCTCCCAAGGATGCAGCCCCCGCCCCAGGTCAGCCTGGCGCATGTGGGAAGGGGTGAGTCGGGCAGGCACAGAGTGGGAGCCCAGAGCCGCCAGCCCATCATCAAGGGAATGACGTCATGGTGCCTTAACACTAAAGTCCCTTCCAGAAACTGGATCCACTCTCAAAGCAGAAATGAACACAGAAAATCACCAGGAAGGTCCTACAGAGGCATTCACAGCCCACGGGACCCACAGGGCAAGCGTATGCACGTGGGTAGCAGGTGAGATCACAGTTCATTCCTTCATACACCGTGCTGCGCTTCCAGAGCCTCGCAACGGCCTGTGTGATAGGCAACTGGTGCCCCTATTCGTTATTTTATTTATCGTGCCTACTTATTATTTTCACAGATGAGGCCCTGGACATAAAGTGACTTCCCCAGGGGACTATAGCAACACGGCACGCCCAGAGATAAAAGCAGCCCCTGACACGAGGTGTCAGGAAAGCAGTGAAGTAGACACAGCCCAGTCCTGCAGCCCCAAGCTGCCCAGAAGAACGACAGACACACAGGCCTTGGGCATTTGCAGAGCACAAGGGCGGAGACAGGGGTCTCACATTTCCCAGAATCCGATGAGCAGTCACAACAGTGCAAGAAATAGATGCAGTGTGGGCATCCAATCGGAACATGCGTGTGAGTCTCTCGGCAAAGCTCCCACACCCCTCAGGGGCTCCATGTGGAAAAAGAAGCAGAATTCTCCGGAAATGGAGCTAGATATGGCCAACTAAGGAAGCAGAAGTCAGCAGAAAAGGAGGCTGGGCACCAATAGCCCCTACAAAGGATAGAAGGACTCAAAAATCGGGAATGAGGCAGAATGGCCACCTTGCTGTGGCAGAGATAGCTACCTGCCCCCAAGATTCATGCTCCCCTGCCCACAGCGTAGGTTGTCAGTTACAGGGGGCTGACGAGCCCCTTGCATCATGGGGCCATCTGAGCACATGCTATGTGTCAGCTCACAGTGAGGAATGGTAAGAAGCAGAGTTTTTCCACTCTCTCGTCCCACTTTTGTCCACCAGACAGAAGCAGAGGACACAGAATCTGGCAGACGAATGAGCCACAAGATGGAAGGAGCCTGGGTCACTAAGTCACCACATGGGCGAGAATTACCTTCCTTCCAAGATATCTATTTTATACTGAGATATGAGTGATAAATTTCCAGTGTTCAGCCACTGCAATGTAAAGGTTTATTTGCTACAACAACTAGGGTCACCCATTGTAAAGCAGGAGAGGAAACAGAAAATGCTGTGGGTTGAGAAAAAAAAGTCCTCGCCCTGGTGAACAGCTCAAGGCCAATTGAGAAAAAAACTTTCTTTGTTAAGTCAGATCAGTGACACCACCTACATGCAGCCCACCTGGCCCCCACAGAGAGCTTAACCTGAAGAGCCCTGGGTGCTTAGTTATACCTCCTACCTTGATCAAGAATGACTCATAGAAACTTAATTTGAAAAAGAAAAAGTTATTTACTAAGTGTACTGTGTCCACCTCCCCAACACTGTGCTGGAAAGGTATCCCCACTATCTCGATCCACAAGTGAGGGCCATGGGGTCAAGAGTTTCAGTGACTTGTCTGAGGTTTCACAGCTGGGAGAGGCAGAGCTGGGTTTTGACCTAAGCCCCCGTTCCTTCTACTTAACAGCTCCTGTTCTGGAATATTTTACACCTCTCCCTGCAAATCACTTTCTGCCTTGTACAAGTTACCTGGGCGGTAGCTTCCCCCTTCATGGAGTGCCTCCTGAAAGGGTGGGGGGGGGTGCCCTGGTGCAGCTTTGTGGAACCCAGCTGCAGGGACCTCAACACAGTGCATGGAGTCACACCCACCCTGCAGGCTTTCAGGCCAAATTCTGGGGTCTCCTGAATCTGCCTGGGGTGCTCACACCCAAATCTAGCTCTCTGACCCTGCTGTCTCCACATAGAGCAATCAGAAATGTCTCAAACAGGCATGGATTCCACTCTGGAACAATCACCATTTGATCGCGGCGATTCAGCTGTGACCCCTGATATCTGAACCAGGCACCACGATCACTGGGCCTGCATCTTTCTTGCTGTTTGGGGCAGGGCAGGAGGGAACGGCCAGTGTCTTCCTGTGATCTGTGAGGTGGGGCATAGCTGCTGCTCTGGCTGTTCTGGGGCTTGTTTATGAGCAGTATATACATCTGCCAGCTGCCCAGAACCTACTGGGGCAGGGCCCGGCAGGGCCTGGGAGGAGTAAGGGCAAATCAGCACACTTTGAACAAAAGGCAAAATCAGTCAACAAGCTAGGGACCACGTTCAGAAATCTGGACTCTACTAGAAGTCAGCACAGGGCTTGGGGAGGGCTTGGGGAGGGTGGAGCCAGGTGGAGCCCACGGGCTGGCCTGCAGCAGGGCTTCTCCCCCTTGGCACTGTAGGGGTCAGAGGATGCTCTGCTGTGGGCCACCCTGCACTCTGTGTGTGTGGGGGGGGGGTAGCAGCACCCCTGGCTCCCCAGTGTGACAACCAAGAACATGTGCGGATATTGCAGATTCGCCCGACTCTGCCCCAAGGGTGCAGCCAATGATGGCTGCGCCCAAATGCAGGCCTGGGGTTTTCAGATCTTCTATCCCCCGTATCGGAATTTTACATGAAAAGTCCCCCTTTTTTCTTCATTTTGGCCACTGATTACTAAAAATAATTTCTTTAATGGTGTGAGAGCCAAAAAACACGCGTGCGGGGCCACCAGCCAAGACTGCGGAGTCCAGATGGAAAACAGGGAGAGACACAGCCCGCTTCCCAGGGCCGGAGCCCCAGCTCCCGAGAGGCCCAGCTCGGACCCACGGCGCGGGGAAGGGGCCCCTGGGAAGTGAGGCTCACACAACAAAGGAGAGACGAGAAGGAATGGAGTTGTTGGGGGGAAGGGGGGGGTTCTGTCACCACATCACCGGCTTCTCAAACCCCCTCTCCCGGGAGCACAAGCCGACAAACATCCCCGGAAGCTGAGATCAAATCCCCTTTGCAGGAAGACGGAGAGATTTTCCTCACCAGTGTACCACCCCCACTTTGCCTCTTCTCCCCAAAACACAATTACCCTCCTGCTGATGTTCTAAAGCCTGGGCCCTGGGCGGTTCTAGTCTCTGAAGCAAATACTTGTGAACCACCCGCCTGTCTATAAAAACAGCCGGCCTCTGGGCCCTGGTGAATCTTTTAGTGCCAACATTCCCCCAGAGGACTGGTCTCTGTATCTTGTAGCCCCTAGTTAAAGAACTTGTTCTGAGCAAGTTTCCTTTACTTCGAGCAAAAATCTGGGTTACTAGGGGGAGGGCAGTGGAGAATCTAATAAATCTTAGAATATACTTCTTGGCTAAAGGAAAAAAAAAAAAAAACCTACTTACTGGTGTCATGAAACAACTTTCCAGCTCTCTCTGAAGCGAGAGGGTTCAGAAGTTACTATTGTATTCAAGCTGTATTAAATCAAGCTGTGAGCAACACCAGGGTTATGCTTTTAAAGAATGCCCTGAGCCAATTCTGATGTTTAAAGGGAAAAGGAAAAGTTTCCAAGGCTTCCATAAATTCTGACGAGAGGAAGTTTCAAACTTGGGTGTTCACAGTCCGTGGCCCCCACATGGAAACAGCTTGGTTTCATGTATTTGGTTTTACTGTTCAAACTTGAGGGTCTTTTAACTTTTTTATTTTTACAGGGCTCAGAAGAAAAGGGAGAGGGAGCCATTTGCTCACCAGGTGCCAAAGAAAATCCCAGAACCTCCCTCAGAGGGCCTCTGCCTGAGGCGGCAGTGAGGCAGGGGTGTGGGGAGGGGACCCCCTGGCTCCTGGCACACCCCAGGCACAGCTCCTCCTGCCTGCTGGAGGCCAGGTTTGCGGGGCCAGCTGCTAATTAACTCCGACAAGATCAATTCAGGCCAGAGCCGTGAGCGGAGACCAAGCAGGACAGTCATTTGGCTGTGGTTCCACTTCGGCCGCCCGGCAGCAGAAGGAACAAAATGGAGACTTTCCAAAAACAAAACGAGGCCCAGCCAAGAGCTGAGGAATCCTAAATTTAGTCCCTGGGGAAAGACGGCTGTGTCTGCTCAGCCAGGCCACCAGTGAGGCCCAGCATCCCTCGGAAATGTCAACCAAAACAAACAGGGCCTCCCAGGACACCTCAGCCCCGAGCCCGGGCTTTAAGGAGCACACTCCCATCCAGAGGGGTGACTCACTCACACCAGTTCCCAAGCCTGAGCCCCACCATCCAAGTGCCACCACCCGGGAGCTGGTCAGTAGTGGAGGTACCCAATTGACAGGGAGGAAAACTGAGTCCCAAGAGAGGCAGAACAAACGCAGGTCGTCCAGAGTCTGGAACCAACATCCAGTGACCCAGGTGACCCCACGCGAGTCTAGGTGACCTGGAAGAAGGTGCCTTGTCACTTGGAGCCTCGGTTTTACCATCTATAAAATGGAAGTGCCTACTTCAAAAAACCACTGGGCACGGATAAAATTGAGAGATGCCTGGGCATCGATACACACGTATTTTACACACACACATACGTATGTGTGCTTTAAAAAGAGACTCCAGGGTCACACCCCAGACATATATAGTTGACAGCTGTTGCGCACTCGTAGGGGTGCGGCACCCCTCCCCCACTGTGGCAGCCACACCATGGTACTCCTCGGGTTGCCACCCCACCCCTCCCCCAGCCCCTGTGGCTGAGGCAGGTCTGTCCTGGCTCCTTTTGTGCTCAGACACCCACAAAATCAGAATCTCCAGAGGTTGAGCCCAGAAGTCGTTTGTTGGTTCAATTTCCCCCGGCTGCTCTGATGCGGGAGAAGCCGCCTTAGGGAAAGCCGCCAGGAACACCGGACGGGCGCAGAGCGGGGCAGAGAGGGTGCTAATCCCCGCAGGAAGCTGTACATCTGCAAACGGTCTCAGATTCCAAAGGAAGTCAGGAAGGAACCCTCTCCCCGCCTGAGCCAAGATGGGTGTCCATGTGGGGGTCCCGCGGGCCAGAGACCAGACCGGATACTGATGCGACCCCAGAAAGTGCTCACTGGCTCTTCCCCCGACACATCCGCCTTTCCACAGCAGGGCAGACCAAGAGGAGGATGGGCCCCAGAACCCCCACATCAATTCTCCCTTATCCCCTTAAGCCCTGACTGCCGGGTCCAAGGCTGGGATTGAGCTGTCCAAGTACCCACAGGGCGCTTCCAGCGTAAGGAGGTCTCCACAGCAACCCTGCAGCTGGAGTGGCCAGTATTACCTAGTGACCAGACAGGACTCAGGGGGCCACTGGGGGATGGTGACAGGGTGGTACTGAAGGGAAGCAGGGGTCCTCTATAAGGAAGGAAATAACAAAGACCTTTCCATGAAGGGAAAACATTCTAAAAGGAAATTTTCCTTCTTCTGTGTCCCTCCCCCTCACCAGTGGCAATCTTAAAGGAACTATTAGTCTTAGCACAAGAGCAGCTTTACTGAGAACCTGATCTAGGCCAGGCCATGGGGTTCACATGCACGATTTTAACTGAACTCATCCCAAGAGGGAGGGAGTCCAACTGGGAGCCCCATTTTACAGATGGGAGGTTGAGGCCTTAGAAAGTTTAGGAAAGTTGCCTAAGATCAGCAGTTGGTAGGGAGCAGGCCCAGGATTCAAACTCCTCTGATGCCAGAGCCCACCCTCAGGGGTGTGGGCAGTCAGCAACCCTTCTAACCACAACATCCTTTAGGCTTGGCAAAGACCAGCTTTGGATCCAGCCCCTCCTGACATGGAGAGGCACTCAAGCCCCAACACCAAGCTGCCTCCAGGCTGTTTAAATGGCACTGGGGGAAAGGTGGGGATGCGGGGGAGTTGAGCACACATTCTCAGGGATGGGTTAGTTGGTATACAGGAGTTCTCTGATTCCCAGAGTGCCTCAGCAGGTACCTGGCCCAGGTCCAGTGAGAGCACAAGGAAGGCGGGGGGCAAGTGACCCTGCAACCCCAGCTCCCCAGCCCACCCTGGGAAACATACGCACTAAAGAAAAAGCAAAAATCCAAGAGGGAAGCAAGCTAGAAGTGACTGCATTCCAACTATTTGCACCCCTTATTCACACACAGGGCAGCTGAAGCCCAGAGGGGAAGGCATCCAAAGCACCGTGCAGAGCAATTTCATTCTGAGAGTACTAACGAGGACCCCTACATGCAAGGCACTGTGGTAGGCCACAGGACAATGGGGTTGCTAGCAACAACTGCCTCCCACAGCACACGGCTGGTGTTTCTGTGGGTGGCGAACAGTGACTCAACTATCGCAAGCAAGAATAAGCTGCTAGCCACCAACGGCGCCGTAACTGAAGGAGGTGGAAGGAGCAGAAGAGAAGACACCCTGAGGAAGGAACCTGGCTCTGTGAGGGGCCTCAGGGAAGGATGCTCTGAGGCAGACATGGACACTGAGTCCTGAAAGGCGAGCAGAGGAGAGCCGGCCAAGAATATCGGGGATATCATATGCTCAAAAGCCCTCGGGTTGGAGCAAGACGGGAGTGTTCAAATAGAGGACCAAAGGAGCTGGGTGGGCAAGGAGTGAACAAAGGTCAGCCTGGCAGAGCAGGGGAAGGTTCTACCCACCGCTCCAGAGGTGAGGGGTCACGGGAGATTAAGTGGGAGCAGGATGTAAGGGCCCATCAGTATGCAAGGGCAGCCTGGCTCAAATACAAAGAGAAAGTCAGAGGTGGCTGGAATCTTCCAGGTGTGAGAGGATGGAGCTTGGACCAGAATGGGGACAAACTTGAGAATGGCTGAGAAAGGTGTCCACCCGGTGACTCTGAGGGAAGGGTCAGCATGGCCTCCAGGTTCAGACACAACAACAGGTGAACAGATGGTGGTACCGGGCCTGGAGGCCCAGGAAGGAGGAGGCAGGACGATGGAGGGCAGTTTCAGACAGGTCAGGTTTGGGGAAGCGAGCAACAGCAAGAGGGGGGTATCACGTGCTGGGCACCCAGGTCTCTAGACCACCTGAAACCCCCAAGATTGCCACCGAATCCCAAAGCCGCATAAGGCCCAGGCCACGAGGCTGTACAGCCAACAGCTCACCCACATCCCGGCTGCACCTCTCCCCATCACCCCTTCCCGCAGAGGTAGGGCCCCGGCACCTGTGTCTCAGAGAGGGAATTTGGCTTCGTTAGCAGAAGGCTGTGAGCAGTCCCCAGGCTGACCCATGTCACTGACAATTTCCAAGGCCTTGAAAGGGACCTTTAATCCGATTGTCTGTGTCGGGTAGCCAGAGACTGCCCCTCTGTCCCCCTCCACCTCCCTCCAGCACTACCTTTGAAGGCAGCCCCAGAGAGGATCAGCCTGCTCAGCCAAGAGGGTCTGCCCAGCCAGGCAAAGGCCATCACTGATGACCAGTCTTAGTACAGAGAACACCCCAGTGCCCAGGCAGCACTGGCATAGCTGGGGTGGGGCACACAGCTCTCAAGTACCCACATCTAGCCCACTGAGCACTCGGCACCAGTTGGAAAAACCAAGACCACCAGGCGTGATGGTCACTCTGAAAATTTGGAAGCAATGTCCTAACCTGTTCAACACCACAGGCCTTGCTTGTTATCCATACTAATATGAACAGCAATAACAACTGTCCTGTTGATCACCTGCTTTCTGCGTCTCAGGCACTGAGCTATGTCTCACCAGCATCCTCCATCTACACAACAGCTTTGTGGGGGAAGTGGCCTTTCTACTCGCATTTCATAGATGAGGGAACAGAGGCACAAAGAGGTTCAGGAACTTGCCCAAGGTCACACAGCTAAGTCACAAAGCCAACACTGCCTCCGTCTGGTCTGGCGCCCGCTGCCTCTGGAGTAGGTTGTTCCTCCTTCATCATTTGACCCCGGCCCCACACAGAGCCTATCTAGACTATTCCCCTAACACCACAGACATACCGCACATTGAGTTATATGGAGCTCCGTGTCCTCTACGCCTTATTCCTAAAGAGTAAGATTGTCTGCCCTCCCCTAACAAACTAATTTCTGCCTTCTTAAGAGCAATATCATTCATCCTCATTGGGAATGGTCTTGACTCGTGACCCGCGCTGCTCGATAGGAATAGAATGCATGCCTGTGTGTCATTTTAAATTTTCTAGTAGCCACATTTTTAAAAAAGATGAATCCATTACAATATTATTTAAGTGTCTCCAAAATACTGCCATTTCAAACTATTAACAGGATATGTAATCAATGTAAAAATTATGAGTGAGAAATGCTGCATTCTTTGCTTTCCTCCTAAGCCTTTGAAATCTGCTTGTGTTGACAACGCAGCTCAGCACATTTCGAATGTTCAGGTGCCACATGAGGCCCTGACAGTGGATGTGGCCATCTGAGCTCTCACCTCTCTGCTCAAGAAACAGCGCTACCTTCTCCAAAGTCTGGAATTCAAGGGGAGAGACTCTCCACCCAAGGAACCCTTCAGAGAACTGCCGACACTCCCAAGCAACAGGTCTACTTAGTTTAATCTCAGGGCCTTCTAAGCACAAGACTCATGCTAAGACACTCTCAGGGAGACACAAAGTCGAGCCCTCGAGTAGCTTACAGTCTAAGAGAGGAAAAAGCAAGTATCTGCCAGACCCTATGGCATGCCAGGCCTAGGGCTGCCACCCATAATCTTTTCACCCCATACACACCTGTTTTTCCCACCCCATTTTATTGATGAGAAAACTGAGGCTCGAGAGAAGATAGGCTTTGTCCAGAGCCCACCTATGGGACTTGGCCCATCCTGGGCACAACAAAGGAGGTGTCAGCAAAGCCAAGCGGAGGCTTTAAAGACACCAGTGGGTTGGGGGGAGCCTTAGGCTTCAAGGAGGGAAATGAATGAATAATGGAGGGTGCATAAGAAGGGGAAGGAAGCAAGGGTGTCAAGGACAAAGCCAGGGGGCACACTTGCGGGCACGTGTGGATCCCTGCAGGAAGGCACAGCAAACTCCTAGGAGGCCGGAATTCTGGGCTCTGAGACGCCTCAGCATGTAGCTCAAGCACAGGGCTTTGTGCGAGATGAGTCCACGGTCAGTCATCTCGCCGCGGAAAAGCACCCATTGCTCAACCCACCCAGTGGAATCCAGCGTCCCAAAATATTTACCAGAAGGCTCTGGGCACCAGGCTCCATTCTGTAAACTTGGATGGCATTCCAAAGCTCGACCACAGATCTCCGGGAGAACAAGATAAACTCTCCCTCGCATTCTAAATAATGAAAGGGAGGTGAGGAAGAGAACGAAATAAACCAACGCTCTCCGGCCGCCCAACTTAAAAGGGATTATGGTCAGAAGGAAGGAGGCGAGGATGCAGTCTCCTTATCAGGCACATGGCCGCTCCAGACACAAACAAAACTTTGGCAGGCATCCTCTTCCATGCTGGGGGGAGGGGGAACAAAGTCTTCATCCACAAAGGCCAAACCCACCCTCCTTGAGTACAATCAAGCCAATACTCTTCCCCCTGATTTTCAGTAGAGAACAGTCCCTTCCATGAACCGAAGGACTGTCTGAGCTCAAAGAACAAGGCCCATAAATCTCCAACGCACTGGGGCAGCCCAGATTTCAAATCCTTCACTGTGCTGTCAGACTGGCCTTCATTCAGGGCACAGGAAATGCACTTGGGCACCAGTAAAGGAAGCTGCAGGAGTCACTTCTGGAATGTGGATGAAGCCAGCCTCCCTGCCTCCACCAGTCAGCATGGACATCATGGACGGAGGGAACGCACAAGTGCTTGAGAGAAATGATCTCATTTAATGCTCCACAACAAGCCTATGTGACAGAATCCTGTCGTAGCTCCAATGGACACATGGAAAAGTGAGGCTCCTAGGGGTAAGGACCCAGAGTCACAGGCCCAGTCAATGGCAGAGCTCACTCTGACCCAGGTTCGTGGTCTTTCCAGCTGGGGCCTCACACAGATGCTACCCAGGTTTCTTCCTCTCTCGGCCACGCATCCCCAGGTCAAAGCCCACTCTGACCACCTCCCTTCCCTGTTCTATGATCTCAGGCCTCCCTCTGCCTGCACAGGCAGCCCAAATCCCCAGGGAGGAATAAAAGAAGGTGGATGCAAGCTCAGGGGCGCCCCAAGATCCCGCACATCTCATGTCACTCACTCTCAACTTCACAAATGCAGCCTGGCCTCCCCATCGGTCCATCCAAGAAGAGGGCTTCCTAGCATAATATTTTCCTCCCGCAGAACGTGAGAATAAAGGGCTCTTTGCTTGTCTCCTGAAATAACTGGCTCTCACCAGAAAGCAATCTTCTGCCCAGTAAAAATATTTCTGTAGAACTTGGTAACTCTATCTGTGGTTCCTTTTCTGAGAGTCCAAAATCTTGGAGGGTGACCCATGGCAGAGGTAGACTTTATGACAGCTCATGAAGTCATGTCTACCCAGATACCCCTCCTTCACACTGTGCTTAATCTGCTGTTAGCCACAGGGACTTTGTGTCTTAATATGCTCAAAGCAAAGGACCAGCTCCCATTTATATGGGACAATACCCCCCTCCAAGACCTAGTGTCCCGCCAGGC
Source organism: Talpa europaea (assembly GCF_964194135.1). NCBI lineage: Eukaryota > Metazoa > Chordata > Mammalia > Eulipotyphla > Talpidae > Talpa > Talpa europaea. Next base: position 2,140,419 of record NC_140084.1, on the reverse strand, counting down.
AGCTAGCAGAGTCACTGGTTGGGGCTCAGGGGTGGGAAGGGGCTTCAGGGATGGGGGATCTCCCTCCAGTGGCCATAACACACAGGTGAGCTGTCACCTGGAACTGCTTATAAAATAAGTGAGTTGCCTTAACATCAGCAGGTACAGGCACTCACAATGACCCCAAATGAGACCCGAGATGCCTGGATAAGGCACTGAAAGCCCCAGTCCTCGTGTTCCCATCCGGAAATAGAGAGCGTCGCTGCAGGAATCCTGAGCAGTGATGTTCTCTCTGAACCTCTCCAGCCATTAAACAGCAACCAAGCACCTTCCCGCTGCTGCCTTGGGCCCTGGGGAGAAGCAGGTGGGCTTAGCGGGAATCCTCCAGACATGGCAGCAGCTCCAGAAGCCTTAGAGACTATTGAGCAGGTTTACTAAGTGTTTACAGTGGGCTAAGCCTTCAATCGCTATGTGCATTATTTCATTCAATCCTTGGACAGACTCCAAAAGGTGGGTACTCATCCCCATTTTACAGGTGATGCCCAACGTCACCAATTCAGCATAAACCCAAATCTGAAGCTCAGAATCAAAGCTCTGTGCTCCCTGGACTTGGGAAAGACACATGGAAGAAAGTGAAAATGAGATAATTTTTTTTTAAAAGCCATACAAACTAAGGCAGAGGTTCTTAACCTAGGAGCTACAAATGTCCTGAACTGAGTTAAGGTGTAGACCAGTTACTGAGGGGACATCATCAGGTTCCACAGAATTCCAAAGGCTCATGTTACCTACCCCCTGATGGTTAAAAATGATCCACCCTTGATCATGATGGAAAAGCTAGAAAGTTTCAAGGAGGGTTGTGACCCCTGTGGGCTGCCTGGAGTAGGTGGCAAGCTACTGGGTTCTTCCAAACTCCAATGGCAAGGAGTGGCCCTCCTCGAGGGTCAGCTAATTGTCAAGGTGCTCTGCCCCTGCTCATGCTTGGCAGTGACTGCCTGGAGCTGCTGTGGTCAGAGAAACCTACTCCAGGGGCCAGGGCATGCACCGATGCCAGCTCCACCCACCCATGTGCAGCATCTTTCCCCAGTGGTTTTCCTTTGGAGAACCATTTGCCCCCACCTTCCCAGCCTTTGAGATTTTGGAGGTCTAATCCCAGCCCCCACTCCTGAGTGACCATATGGCCCAGGACCATCAGAGGTACCAGGATTGCTTCTAGGTGGGCATGTGGCACAAGCTGAAACAACAGGTGCCCAGCCTGGGCCTCGGCCAGAACTCTCTTCTGGCCAACAGCTAAAAAGATGGGAGGCCAAGCCACCAAGAGCCACACTGCCATGACCTGGGGAGTCCGCCTGAGAGTGAAGCTGACCCAAAAGAACCCAGAGCAAAAGAAACAGATCGCCCTCCAGGGACAGAGCTGGGGCTCCTGTATCCGGCAGTATCTGAATTCAATCACCCTCCAAATTTCCCAGTTACACAGGCCAATAACATGCCTTTGCATAAAACTGCTTAGGTGGGCTTAACACCCACAGGTCCTGACCAATCCACAAAGAGATGGCACCACCATCTTTACAAAATCCCTGAAGCTGCTTCTCTCCTGGGTTTGAAGCCACTGACCTGAGTGAGGAGCTCTGGCTTTGTCAGAAAAACAGTAGAGCCACACCTGGAGACCACATCAGGTGTACAGCGGTGGGGGGGGGGGGTGTCGTCACACCTGGAGATACATCAGGTGTGCAGCGGGGGGGGTCACACCTGGAGATACATCAGGTGTGCAGTGGGGGGGTAGAGCCACACTTGGAGGTCACATTAGTGGGGGGAAGAGAATTTTGGCTGGACATCATGTTGAGGGTGAGGTGTGAGTCGGGGCATGGGCATGTCAGGAACATACCACAGGCGCAACCCCGCAAGCAGCCACCTACACAGCAGCAGGGGACAGTGGCATAAGCAATGGCCCGTGATCACAGTGAAGGTTCGGCAGCTGCGAGAGTGGTGAGGTTGTAAGTGCTGCTATGGGGTAACTTCCAAGAGACACATTTAAAAGGGGTGCACAACCCCTATGTTTACTGCAGCACTATTTACAATAGCCAACATATGGAAACAAGCCAAATGCCCAAAACAGATGAGTGGATCATGAAGATGTGGTCTATATACACACTGGAATACTACTCAGCCATCAAAAAAGACAAACTCATGGCATTTGCAGCAACCTGGATGGAGCTGAAAGGGATGATGCACAGTGAAATAAGTCAGAAGGAAAAAGAAAAATATCAGATGGTCCCACACATAGGAGGTATATAGGGAAACCGAACAAGGGGCCAGGAAAAAAAAAAAAAGACAGAACCAGCAGGCAAATTATAAATAGGAGACATACAACAGGGGAGGGGGAGGGAGAGGGGGCAGAACAGGGGAGGGAAGAGCACAGGACACTAGGGAGATGCTTCATGGGTGCTGTAGTGGTGGGCGTTTTATGGGGACTACACCTGGGGGGGGGAGAAATCAAATATTGTACAAATATGAACAATGATATAAGAAAAAATAAATAAATCCATGATGCTAAAAAATTAGAGGGGGTAGCTGTGCCCAGCCAATGATAGCCTACAAGTTAGCCTGAAAGGAAATATCTAAGGTCTCCATCATTTTATGATTCCCCAACTTAAATGAATTTTTTAAGTGAATTTTTAAATTCACCTACACATACCCAGGCTTCCGGGCTGGGGCTGTGCTGGCCCACAGGACACCCTCCGAGGTCCACGCAGGTGAGTGCGTGTGGACACGCAGTGGGCCCCTGGAGAGGCCAGCAACAGTGGCGCCAGGAGGCTGGGAGGCCGGGGTGAGGGCAGGAAGGAGGCTTCCTTTATTACCTACCTTCTCGACTGCTTTGAAGGTTCTTTCCATTTTGTGTTTTCCCATGCGATGACTTAAATTTACCAAAGGAAGAAAGTGAGGACCTTTCTGCAGGGCAGGGGAGAGCAAGCAGAGGCTCAAAGACTTGGGGCTGCGCAGCTCTGAGAAGGGAGGTGAAGCTCAGGACCTGACTCTGGCCTTGTGAGGCCCCTGACCCTTCTGGCCAGGCTGCAGGGTCCTCAGGGCTGCACACCTGTCATGTCCCCTGAGCCCTGTGCTGAGCAGAGCAGAGCCTCAAGGACACATGGGGAGCCAGCACGGCCTGCCCCGTGGACTTCACTGCTGGCCTCAGTTTCTCCACAGTATTAATATTGACCCTGGCCAGATCTCTGCAGATATTAAATGCCTGACAAATCGCTGTGAGGAAGGCTTCACAAACCATAAAGCTCTGAATAAATATTGGCTCTTGCTACTGGAGAAAAGCCGGCCCCACCCAGAGCGAATCTGTCTTCCAGTCCTGCAGACTGGAGCCAAAGGGACAGTCCTCACCAGGACACCCAAGGCTAACAAGGCCAAGAGGGCCTGATTTATGACACCAGGAGAGGGTACCCCTTCCCCCTCCTGGAAGGAGGCCCACATCCTTCTCATCCCTGGCTATGCAGCAGGGCCAGCCAGTCTCCCTGAGTCTGAGCAAAGCCATGCCTCCGAGGAGAGGGTTCTGGAAAGAGCTTCAGGAGGCTCCACCTGTGCTCCCAGGGATAGAGTTTTCTTTCCACCACTACCTGCCACAAATGGCTCCTTCACCCCACCCCCATGCTGGGGGTGGCCAGATGCACTTCAGTGCTGAGTCTGCTCCATTATGCCGAAGCTGTGCCGTCCAAGGTGGAAGCCGCTACCCTCACACGGCCATTTAACTCAAAATATATTTAAAATTCAGTTCCTCAGCACTAGTCTACAGGTCCCTTACCATCTCCTTCCTTCTGGTTACAAAAGGAGGGCCTGGCAGACCGTGAGAGAGAGGCCAGGTATTGATAATTGCCCAGAAAGTTCTCCATCAGCTTGTGGGTTTAAGAAGCCACAGTCACAGGGAGGCATGCAGGAGACAGAGCCACTGGCTGGAGCCACCCAAGTCAGGGCCTGTCCTATTTCTCCTAGGGCCACTCACCTGCCCCCCGCCTCTGTGCCAAATACCAGCCGCCCTCATCCTCCTGGCCTCTGCGCCCCCCCCCAAAGTTCTTCCTACAGAGCCCAATCTACAGAGTAGTCATCCAGGAGAGACATCTGATTCCCAGAAGTTGAGCGGGAGGAGGCCCAAGGCCTGCATTTTAAACAGCACTCAAAGGTCCTGAAGACAAGAAAGGAAACTTCAGCACAGAGAGAGTCGAGACCTCGCGAAGGTCACACAGCTAGTGAGAAGCGGAGCCAGGACTTGCAATCAGGCATCGGGCTCAGCGTGTGCACCAGTGACAAGCCCGCGGCAGCGACTGCATAAGGTCTATTTCATAACGAGCCTCTACATCTGCGTTTGGGCAGAGAATGGGCACAGAGACATCCAGATCAACCAGTCATCTCGCTAGCTAGCTAAGGCATGAGCAGCCCAGGTACAAACTAAACAAGAAGGCACACAAAGTAATATTTACATTCACAATACATGACCCCTTATATTTTTATTCGCTATTTCTTCTTTTAATGATGGTCATGAGCCATGAATAGAGTGATAACATGCAGCTTAAGGGAAAAAATACTGATTAAAGACAGTTCTAAATCAGGCCGACGTGAATTTGAATCTTGCCAGAGCAGATTCTATTCCTTAGGCAAGCGACTTTGGACAGGGAGGCAGCCTTCTATCCAGCCTCAGTTTCCCCGTCAGTCAAATGGGGATAATGGCAGTGGTGGCTGCCTTAGGGTGGGCTGTGAGGTCTGGCTGGCATGGACAGTGCTCCACCCCAAGCCTGGCACCTGCAAGCACGGCCCGTGGCTCAGCACAGGGCTCGGCCCACGGTGGGCACGTAACAGCTACACAGCACACTGGCAAAGAGGCAGCTCTCCTGGACTGGCCCAGGCAGTGAGCGGACCTGAACACACGGGAGCAGGGCAGTGAGGGGCAGCTTTATTCCTGGTTTGTAGTTGTTCTCTTAGGTCATCTCTTTGCTTTTGAGGTCTGTCTGATCACTGGGGGCAGGAAGGGTAAACAACAGAATCAGGCCAGAATGTGTCGCTGAGAAGGCTCCCCAGGAAATCCAGGCATCGAGGGACCATGGCACCCCCAAACTCACACAGCAGAGCCATCACAAGTCAAAACTCTCTGTGAGGCCTCTAGCCCACGTGGCCTTCTGAGTTCAGGAAAACATCTCAGGCCTGAGCTCATCTGGGAGGCTATGGCGTTCCTCAGCCCCTCCTGTGGCCTTGGGTGGACAAGTCCATCCTGTGAACTGAGATCATAAGCTCTACCCCAGCACCCCTGTGCCCCCGCCTCTGCCCCCATCCTGGGCTCTGTATTCCAGGGGACCTCTGCAGCCAGTCAGCTCCAGCTTGACATGATCTTGGACCACCAGGCTCTCCCCGCCCCCGCTGCACAGTCAGGAAGGAAAGAAGCCGGCGTCTACAGACATCGAGAAAACAATAAAAACGAGGAAGATCTGCTGTGGGCTGACAAAGCTCCAGGAGCACCCACCGGAAGCACTGCCCACCCCCTCTGCCCGTCCAGGTCCTCACATTCCCCGTCTGAAGGCAGACCCCGGAGTGACGGAAAATGCTCCCTGCATCACTCCTGCCTCCTGGCCTTTGCACTTCCCACACCCTCGGTCTGGAAGCACTTACCAAACCTTTCCTCACCTGGCTGTTTATTCTTTGGGATGTAACTTAAGTGTCGCTGCCCAGTGCAAAGTCAGAGGCCTTCCCACCATCCCTCACCACACCCATGCTTCTCCCTCCTCACCCTCGGGGGTCATCAGTGGAGCTGCACGAAGGGGATGACATCTAGTTTACTCTCCCTGGTTTGACAATGCATTTCATTTCAAGGACAGGTCCAGGAGCTAGGAACCAAGGACTCTACCCATTCCACAGATGTGGAAACTGGCACTCGGAGATGAGCCCTCACGTGGACCAAGGTCACCCAGCTGAGGACAGGCTCCCAGGGACTTGGGCCAAGGAAGTCTGATTCTGAAAGCTTTCACTACACTCCTGATGCCTGTTATGTGCAGGCGCTGGGCCACTGTACTAACTTACTCCTGCCCCCACACTGTTCTGCCAAACTGAAACACTGCCCAGCACCCTCCTGTGCCTGCAGTGGACCCTCCGCCCCCGATGCAGCCTGCATCCGCTCTCCCTGGCGGGACCGGGAGCTGACCTGCTGAGCCTGTGTCTTTGTCTGTACGTGGGGACCAATCCACATACAGCATGAGGCACAAACTTGAGCGTCGTTAATACTCACCTGTATGTGCTGTTACCATTAACATTCTCACACCCCACCAAGGTCTTATGGGTCTAAATCAACACATGCCAGCCAGGGATCTACAGTTCAAAGCTGGCCATCTGGGTCCACCCCAAGGAAGTCTTTTCTAAGAATCCCATTTGGCTGACAGTAATTTTTTAACTGGAAAGAGTTCACAGAAAAACCAAATGACTGGCTTCTCTTCATGATCAGAAGGTGTGGCAAGACCAGGCCACGTTTCCACATGGCAAAGATTGGCTGGGGCGGCGTGGCACTGCCACTCGATGGGGGGGGGTCCCATGCACCCCAGGACACCCAGCCCCCACCCCTCAGGGGTCTGCTGCAATCATTCATATGACTTCGCTGGTCCCTGTAGGTCCTGGAGATTCTGACTCTGGTCTCAGTCTTATGATTCGTCAGACCCCTACTCATATGCCACCTCCTTCAGGAAGTCCTCCCGATTCCCCATGACCCTGTGTCTCTCCTGTGGTTACAACTTCAATAGCTACCTCACGCTGGACCTACACTAAATGTCGGGCAGGCTTAGTCACTATGACCCTGTGAGCAGATTCGATGGTCATCCCTCTTTGCAGGGGAGAAAACTGGGGCATGGAGGTGCTTATTCTAGAGCCATGCCCGCCCTTTCAATTCCCCACCCTTCTCTGTGTACCCCGTGGACTAATTCACCGTGGCTTCCAGCTTCAGCCAATGGGGGGCACCGGCAGGAAGCTGGAGGACAGGAGGGGAGAGGATGGGGTATTTCTTCCCCACCCCATTGCTACTTCCGCATCAGGCCTCTGACATGATCAGTCCTCCATATTGATAGCTTCTACCTGGTCTCCCTGCCTGTTCAGCTGCAGCTCCTACAGGGCCTATTTCCTCCTGGGGCCTATCTGCCCAAGTCGGGTAACAGCCTCCCACTTCCACCAGGGACCCAGCAGTGTCTGGGTGCCTCAACATCCTGTGAAGGTTCCCTTAACTCTGTCCATAGCCAGGAGCTCTGTAAGTTTTTTTGTGCAGACCACCTGCAGCCCGTCATTTCCAGCGGGGCCCCGGGCTGACACAGAGGCCTGCCACATAGGCCCACAGTCAGAAAACGGGGCAGAAGCACTTAAACACAGGTGCTGAGCTCAGGTCCCGCTCCTTAACCACTGCCCTGCACTGCCACGAGCTCTTCTCTGCTTCTCCCGGTCCTGTGAGGGCCTGTGGTCTCCTCAAGGGCCCCCTCTGGCACCCAGAGAACTAAGTAAGCACTGTGCACAAACGCCAGTGTCTCACCAAGTCCAGAGAACACAGTCACTTGATTCCTCTTTATCCTCTAAAGTATTTTTTACAACTGAGAGCTCATCCCACATTCCTTCTCCCCACAGCAGAGCCCCCAGGCTCACAAGGCTCATTTCTGCCCTGCTGGTCCCTCACAAAGGGCCTTCCGCTAGTCTCCCTTCTGGACAATGACCAAACTCCATGCCCCCTAAGAAGAGCCCAGGCGATAGCTACCCTCCCACCAAGGGACCTCAATCGGCATCTCAAGACACGTGTCTCTTCACAGACCTTTCCCAGAGCTGCTAGTCCATCTGCCTCTGCACACCCTCCCTTGCCCGGCTCACACCACCTTTGGGCTTGAAGCGCAGCCCCTGGAGACCACATCTGACCCTGAGCAAGTCAGGACCCTGTCCCCAACTCTCAGAGCCCCCGCAGCACCTTCTCACATTCCCTCCATCCTACCTCCACAGCCTTCATCACTCAGCATCTACCTCCCCAACTAGGAGCCAATCTCACTGACGCAAAAACCAGAGTGAAATATTAGCGAATGAAATACAGCGATAATCTGAAGCAGCTATCTAGCATGACAAAGAAGGACTTAGCTTAGGCATGAAAAGAAAGTTGAAATCTTGAATGTAAATCATATGTGGAGCTCAGACGTTACAAAGGATGCTCATCAACAAAGGATGCACAGGTCCATCAACTCCCCAACAGTGTTTGATAAAATTCAAGAACGATTCCTCATTTAAAATTCTTAGCAAGAAAAAAGACCTTAGCGAGCCAAGATTTGAAGAAAATTTTCTTAATTAGCTAAATAACAAACATGGTAATACTCAATGGTTACTCAACAGAGGATGGGAGATAACACCCTGTAATAAGAAAAACAGGTGAGAAACAATGAGGAGGGCTTAGTTCCGCTAAACCCCAAGTTCTGTGTCCTTTCACTCACAGTTTCCACAGCATTCTAAGCACACTCAAATATTTGTGGAATGAACAGTCACCCAGATTAGATCTGATTCACATTAAATGTTCTCAAAGCGCTCAATACATATCACAACTGGGACTGTGCAATTTGTTTTTTTTTTAAGTTCATCTTTTCCTCCTAGACTGTAAGCTCCATGAAAAGAAGGCGCGTTCTCTATTTACAAGGAAAATGCACACCTGGCCCAAAGCAGGCACACGTCAAGGGCACAGAGACCTGGATGAGCTGAATAGAAAGCATTCAACAGACAACTGCTAAGTCACAATGCAAGACTTTCTCCTCCTTCTCAGCTGGAAAATCTGAGACCCAGAGAAGGAAAGCCTCTCCAGCTGATGCCACCTGGTACTCTGGGGTCCTCCGAAAGGGGTCCACCAAACACAAGGCCACGCACATAGGCCACAGACCTCGTGGCTCAGTGAGCAAGGAAAAGTGGAGCTCACATCAATTCCTCGCAGCCCTCTAAACACACACACGCCCGGGGTGCGCCCGGTGGGCAGAGCCTGCTGGCCAGTGGGAGCGCGCCGCCTTTCTGGGGATAAGGATGACTTCAGTGGAGGGACCTGAGGCCTTCCGCGCCAAACCCCATGACGGGTGCCTGCGTGGATAAACAGCCCCCTCTGCTTTCCTGGTAAGTTATCAAAGAATTACTTATGTCTCTGGAAATGCTTGTTTGGAAAAGGTGCTCCACCCCACCTGGGCTTGGCAGGGTGGCAGAATCGCCAGGCCTGCCCTTCGGGGAGTGGTCAGGCTTTTCCTCCCCTGAAGGAACTCGGCCATTCTTCATGCGGAGAGCCCGAAGCCAACCATAAAGGCGCAGGCAGCTTCCCAGGATAAACGGAGCACGGTGACATCAAAGACCGCCTTCCAGATTAAACAACTGGGGCCTTCAGCTCTCTCTCTGGAGTTTCTTCCAGAATATTCTGGGCTCCTGCCTCAGTTCTCCCTCAGATGGAATGGCAGATATTTTGTTTGTGAGAGTCTGAATTTTTTCTTCCTCGGGGGAGAGGAGGAGAGGGAGGGGTAGAGCGAGAGCAAGAGGAAGAGAAAGAATGTCTGTGAGAGACAAGCGCCACGGAAAGAACATGTGTGAGGGAGAAAGAGAGAGGGAAGTCGGGGAGGCAGCCGGAAGCGCCTGCTTTGGAATCCAACAGGCGACCTAGAAATTCCAAAAGTTTCTAAACCAAAACACATTGTAAACCCACAGCCAGGGAGTGAGGCTACTGGCACCCCCAAATAGGAGGACTGTAGGGTGCCTGACTCACCAGTGTCAGCAACTCCCCCCAACACAAACACACGCACACACTACTAGCCCTTTGACCAGAGGCCCATTTCACACTCCCCTTTCTCAGACACATCTGGTAAACCAAGGCAAGGGACCCCTTCCTTTGGCACAGGGTCACAGCAGCTCTGCAACAGGGAGGGGGGCTCTCCCTGGGGTTGGCATGTCACTGCCTCTTGCCCCCAGGCCCTTGGGATGCCTCCTCTGTCTCTGAGCAGCCCATTCTACCCTTGAACCTCCCACATCCCACCACAGCTGGGCACTGGCCCTACAATCAACCCTTCCACCACCCCAGAGCAACAGGGGCCACCAAGCCAGAGCAATGTCTCAAGTCCCTGGCCATGATACTCCTCTAAGGAGGGCACTGGTCGAGGGGAAGGGGCACACTCTTGCTTTTCCCACTGCACCCCACACCCCGTCGTCCAGAGGGGCAGGTAGCTCGGGTGGAATGAACAGTCCTAGCAACCAGGGCTTTGTGGAGAGAGTGACACGGAGAGATTCCCAGCCCCAACAGGCTACAGAGCCACCTGGAGGCCTGTCCCTCCCCACTGCCCAGCCCAACCCCTACCAGGGACAAGAGCAAGCCTGGGCCTCCATCCCCGGCAGTAACGCACCCTCACACGCCCACAGCTTCCTCACACTTCCAGGCCCTGGTGTCAAGCCTGCCTCACACCGCTTATGAGGGTCTAAGTGTCAACGTGCCCTTCTTCATCTCCTGTACGAGACTGAAAGCTACAAGAGGACAGACACCACGTCTGAATCTCACTGTGTCCTCAGGGCCTGGTACAGCTCAGGAATTCATAACTAAAACAACAACTGATGCTGTTTGTAGCTGAGTGCCTGAAACAAAAGGCCTAATTCCTCTTCTGTTTATTCCTGCCTCTAGTTCCATCCGGCGGGGCAGAAAGCAGTGCTAGTGACCTGACCTTCATTCATTCATTCACTCGTCCATTCAGCAAACAGCTCCCGAGTGTCCACACTGTGTGCTGCGACAGAGAGAAGATGTATCGCTCAGAAACAACTCCTCCTCTGCCGACAGTTCAGCCGTGCTGCGCCCCAGGGTACAATATGTCCCCTGAGCGTGGCCCTGAGTGCCCTGGGCCAAGGAGGAATGCTCTGTCCACTCACCCCCAACTCCCCAGGGGAAGGGAATCAAGCAGCCCCTGAGGTGTAGACCCCTAAAGGACGCACCTCCCAGTTTAGTTTCTCCCTGGGTTAATCAGTTTGTATAAAATGCAAGTGAGAGAGATTGTTCCTGAATTCAAAGGACTAAAGCGTATGCACACGCGCACACGCACACACACACCTGGACTCAGGGAACCAACCTCCTGCTCAAAGAAGAAAAGTTTCCAAGGAAGGATGTGTCAAAACCCAGATCTGCCACCCTCACCCCCACCCACCACCCGAGGGTCCCAGATCAACTGCAGCAGAAGCCCCACAAGCGCTTTGCCCAGCTCCCGCCATCTCACCTCCTCTATCGCCAGGGATAAAGCAAGGCCCTCGTGCCAGGGGCAGAGGAGACCCTCCATGGAGAACTCGAGGAGGCCAGCAAGTGGAGGCCCAAAGTCCTCCACCAGCCTCAAAGCGAATCATCTTTTAATTCTGAAACACCAAATATTTAATTTATGCTTTACCTCAAATGTCAAGTCCACCTCCCGGCACATAGCTCTGAAACCACGTAAGGAGGACTAACACTTTCCATATGGTGAAGACATGGGGCCTTTTAATTGTGCCAACTGGTATCATTCAAGGGTAATTCCCTTGGAATCCAGCGCTCGGGCAGCAGCTGAGCCAGCCTCCAATCTCATCACCCAGCTCTGTATGTCCCTAGGGGCGCCAACCAGACCTGCACCCAAATATCTCCCCCAAATATCTAGGTACTAGATGCCCCCTAATCAAATTACCAAACTGCCTGGCAGCCACCTTTGATCCGGAGGCAGCCTTGCCTGCACCGCGGGTCTGGCTCGTCTCTCCTGGCAGCGCTGCTATAAAAGAACAAAAGGGCCAAAGCGGAGGTGGGGCGAGGTCTGCCTTCTATCTGGCTGTGCACATGTACGTGTGTCCCGACAGAGCACACGCACACACAGGCACATGCTCTGCTCGGGGGTTCTCCTGCCCCAAGTCCTGTCCCTTAACCATTCAACCCACCTACTAAGCTCTTGCATTTCACCCACTATATTCTTCAGACCTGGTGCTCCCAACCGGCTTTCTCCTGTAACTGCCTGCTGCTGTTTCATGCGTCCAAGTGTCTTCCTTCATCTCTTTAAGATCACGATGCTTGTTTTAATTTCTCATTGTTTCACACATTCTTTTCTGACACACAGATTGTTCACTTTATTATTCTTCCTTTGTCATTCGCGGGCCCCTCACATTTCTCACCACTTTTCCCTGTCAGTTCATACTGCCCGTGTGCCCACAGAAAGACAGAGCCCTGGCCTGAGTTTTATCCTTTCATGGAGTGTATAGTTTAAGGGGCGGGGAGACTTCATAATCTGGGCCCCCAGCCCCACCCCTATCAGTGTCTTCTCAGGAACTCTTTATGAAGGTTATTCTAAAGGGTGATCTGCCATAACCCTGCCAGGGAGGAGAATATTACTGTTACACCCATTTTGCAGGTGAGCTAGTTGAGGCACGCACAGGTAAACTGGCTTATACAAGGTGGAAGTTACCGCGGGCCTGACCTCATTTACTTTTGTGGTCAGGAGGGCAGCGCCCCCTCACATCCCAGACTTGCCTGCAGCGTGGTCCCACCCTGACCATTTACTCAGCTACTCAGATCCCTCAGGGAGGAAGAGGGCAAGCAAGGGCCCCTCGTTTCTGCCCGCCCCACAAGCTGCCCTGTCTCAAAGAACTCTGCAGCGGGCCTCCAGCCGGCTCCCTGGGAGTCAGCAGACCTCGGGGGCAAATGCTCTGGCAGGGCTTCGCCACACATAATCTCCAGTGTCCTAGAAAGTGCACCAGAAAGGGTGAAAAGCAGAGTCCACACAGCTGGCTGGCCACCCTACAGGTCATGAGGAGGATTAGGATAAGCAGAGAGTTGGCACACGGCACTTCATAGCGCCTATCAGGGCAGTGAGAGCAACGGGAGTTGAATGAGCCACGAACGCAGCCCCAGCCCCTTTGGTGGGAGGCCAGGAGAAGGAGTGGAGACAGGGGTCATCCCAAGATGGGCCTCGGGCCTCAGCAGACTGTGGAGCCCACGCCCTCCTCCATCCTGAGGATACAGCGGAAGAACCTGCCAGCCACCCTTCCGCGCCGCTGGCGATCCTGGAAATCCAGCCGGGCCGCGGGTCTGCCCGCTGCTGTCCCACCCAGTAGCTCCAAGTTTCCAGAACTCTGCCCATTCCCTTCGCACGCTCTCAATTTTGACCACGGGTGCTTATTTTTTTCTCCCAGTTGACATTAGACTCTCTCTCTCTCTCATCCTAAACAATAACAGCCATGAAAACACGGGTTCGTGCCCGGGGTGTTTTGTCTGTAAAAGAAACACCTCCAGGTACCTACCCCCTGAAGCCGTCTCATCAGCACCCACAGCTCAGCACCCCCCCCCACTACCGCCCCGGTGGTGGGCTCTCCCACCTCTCCGGGGACTTGCCATGCACCCCCCGCCCCATCACAGACTCAGGAGCTGGGCCAGGGAGCCCAGCGTCGAGGTCCCAGCCACCGGGGCCGACTCTCAAGGAAGCAGATGGTCCTCCCTCTAATATCTGGACGGCAGGGCCCGCCCCCCACCCCCACACATGTCACGCTGATGCCTCTGGGTCTCGCATCTTCAAAAGTACTTTGAACAAACATTACCGACCCCTGAGCGTGTCTCAGAGAGAGGGCTAGGGAAGGGGCCGGCGCCAACCCGAGCTATCCTCAGCTGGGGGAAGAAACCAGGCAACCGAATTCCGTGACTTCACCCAAGCCACAGACTGGAGCTGGGCCCCCTCCTCACCCGCCCTCATTTCCCCCAATGGCAACTTTTACTGGCTCGCATTCCTCTTGCTGGGAACACTACTATTTAATTAAAAACGACAGACTTTTGTTTTCCTCTCCTTCCTTCCTCCTCCCTCCCATCTCCAGGACTGGATGCCAAGGAGACCCACCAAAAACATGCGGGTAACATTTGTTATGGCTTTGAAGATAAAAGTCAATTGAAGTAAGCCCTCGCTGTATTTCAAGTTTCCCCTAAAGCATGGAGCAAGCTGCCTGGCAGTTAAGGAAAGAAAAAAAAAAGGGGGGCACTGCAAATAAATGTCATTCTGCAGGAATACTTTGTAAAAATAAACAGGCTGAAAAAACCCAAAACTTGATTAATGGAAATCCACTCGGTTGGCCTCTGTCTGAGCTGCAAATGCATTTGTTCATATGGCTAAATCGGATCATTTTCATTGGGCTTTTAAATAAATAAGTAGATCAAACACTAGAAACGGTGGGGGAAGAAAGGGAAGTTTGTAGTTCTGTTTTTAAAGGACCCCAACTGCCGTGCCCCCCACCCACCAAGTTCTGACCTTTGCTAAGGGGACAGCAGCTCCAATTCCAGCCCAGGCAACCCACGAAGAGAAGTAGAAGAGAGAAAGCTCCCCGCTAAGTGGCGGGGCTGGAGGAGAGGGGGGCTTCCCCAGACGCACAGGCACAGGCTCAGCCAAGCTGCACCCAGCCCAGGTCCCACCACCCAGACACACACACCGGTCCCTCCCCCGCCCGAGGGCCAGACCAAAGAACTAGCCAGACCTGAGACTCAGTCTGTTCCCCTCTAAGCTAAAAAAAAAAAAAGAAAGAAAGAAAAAAAAATTAAATGTCACATCAAAAAGTTGATTCATCCTTTGATCCTTGGCTCACTCAAGTTCCACGCAGACCATCTGAAAGCCCCGTGCAGAGTTCCAGAGCTCCTAGGACATCTGTGAACACCAGTCCCGGGCCGGGAGCTGGACTCATCCACTTCCCTGTCACATCGACTGCTCCCCAGGCACGGCTCCAGCCTCGGGGCCCACTGGACGAGCTCAGAGGTGGGCCTGGGCTATGGCGAAATGAGACTCTCTCTGCTTGTGGGCCAAACTAAGTGGTCTACCAGGTCTCAGTGCCCCCCACCACCCCCATTTCTGCCACCCAGATCGCAGCCTGCTCTACTGGGGTTCCTGGGCAAATGGTACTGATGATGGATGCCACCCATACTCGGAGCACATGTGAAGGCGGCCACAGATCATGGGGCCAGTGCAGTCCTGCCCTCCATCCAGACACCCCGAAATGCCTTCCCTCTCTCCCCAGCCTACCTCGAAACCCACCCTTGAGTGTTGGCCACAGAAACAAGGTATGAGTCAGACAGAGCAGGTCCCCACACCCCTCCAGCACAGGCAAGCTCCCCACTGCTGGACCTGCACCCCTGCCTTGCCCAGGACCTTCCACCCAGGCAGCCCCCTGCCCCCAGCTCAACAGGAGACTGGTGCCTGTGCCACCTCTTAGGTTCCCCAGGGCATGGGCACAGGGTCGCGCTGATGGGGCAGGAGGCATCTGACAAGGGGTCTCTGTACTTAGAAACTGTGTCAGGAGGCTACGGAAAGTTGGGGTGGGTGGGACAGAGACCCAGGTCTGAGGTTGAAAGGGAGGGAGACAGGGATCATACCCGGGTGCCTCTACCAACGGTGCCAGCCACCCGCAGCTGCCGGGGTCCGGAGCTGCTGCCTGGGCAGCGCTGCCTCCCGATCCACTCCTCGATGCCTTTTCGAGCCCAGGCGGCGCTCACTGCGAAGCTGTCACCTGGGGCGGGGACAACACGAACCCTGAGACTGGCCCCGGGTCAAGAGTCACCCCAGCGCACGGGAAAGCAGTGGGACCAGTGGCGGCAGGAGGGGCTCCCCGTCTGTCACAATAGGTAGTCAGAAGGGGGTGGGGGTGAGGGGAAGCCCCAAGAGCCAGGACACCGAGGGAGGCTGGAAAGGGGCGCAGCAGCCAAGGAGGAAGGGTCTGGGGATCAGAGGAGTGAGACCCAGAGGCCAGGGCTGCGGGGAGGGTCTGGGGGGCCAAAGGCGACGCAGGTAGCGCGGAGGGGCGGGAAGCGGGGGACAGAGTGTCAGGAGAGGGGGCACCGCGCGCTCAGGACCCAGGGTCTCTGCGGAGGGGGCTCGGCCCAGAGACAGGGGGCAGGATTCTGAGGGAGGCCCTCGGGGTCTGAGGAGGGTGAAGGGCCGGAGCTGGAGCCCAGGAGGGCCGGGCGGCCGGGAGGGGGGGCCGGGGAGGGGCAGGCAGCCGGCTCGGGGAGTGGGGTCGCGGGGCCGGCGCCCGAGGAGGGGTGGGGCGGCCCCAGCCACAGGAGCCCGCGGGCTAGGCCCCCGCGCCGCGCTCGGGGGGCTCCCCCGTCCGCCCCGCGCCCCGCGCCCCGCGCCCCGCGCCCCGCGCCCCGCGCCCCGCGCCCCGCGCCCGCGCCCCGCGCCCCGCGCCTACCTTCCGGGCTCTCCCGGCGCCGGCACAGGGCGGCTGCGGGCGCGCGGCGGCGGGAGCAGGGGAGAAAGGAGAGCAGAGAGTTAGCGAGCGCCGGGGCAGCGGCGGGCCGCGGGCCGGCGCGCGGGGGACACTGACCCGGCTTGGAGTGGAGTTTCCCCATGCTGGGGCGCCGTCTACGCCATGCGCCCGCCCCGCCGCTCCCGCGCCGCGCCCGCCCGCCCCCCGCGCACCCCGGGGCGGCCCGAGCCCGAGGCGGCGCCGGGACGCGCTGCTGCCGCCGTCGTCGCGGCCGGACTGACGCCGGGGCGCGCCGAGCCCCCAGCCCGCCGCCGCGGCCGGCGCCTCCCCGCGCGCCCATTGGCCGGCGCGCGCTTCAAAGGCGAGGCGGCCGCGGGCGGGCGGGCGGGCGCGCGGGGCGGGGCGCGGGGGCGTCCGCGCGGGGTCCGGCGCGCGCTCGGGCGGCGCGGGGGGCCGGGGCGCGGGGGGCCGGGGCGCGGGGGGCCGGGGCGCGGGGGGCCGGGGCGCGCGTCCTCGGGTCGCGTCCTCTCGCGGCGGCCGCGCCTCTCCCGGGGAGCCCCCCCCCCCCCCCCCGCCGCTGCGCTCCGCGGGGGACTCCGCCGCGCCGGCACCCGCTGGAGACGCTGGGGTCCGGAGAGGCGCCCCGCGCGCCGCGCTCCCCCGGCCTCTGCCACCTGCCCTGGCACGGGCTTTACTGCTCCCCCGCCCCGGCCAGCACCCCCCTCACCCCCCTGGTTTTGGGGTCGAAAAGAAGCCCCCAACGTGCCTCCCGCCAGTTGTGGACTTAGCCCGCCCCAGGGGGCGGCAAGTGTCCCAAGCCGCGGTGTGCGACAGCCGCGGGGATCCCCTGGCCCTGGGTACCCACCCGGGGTGCCTGCCCCGCCGGCCTGGGTGCTACCAGCTGTGCCGCCCCGAAGGGGGTAACCGCTGGGGCTTTGATCTCCCTCGGTTTCCGCTCCCGGCTGCCTAGACCTAAGGGCTCGTTTGTTTTGTCTGGGGAGGTCTCTGCTGAGGGAGGACATCAAGGGGCTCCATCCTACCTTTGCGGCTCTCAGAGACAAGGCTGCTCTGCTCGGAGCCCCCTGGGCCCCTGAAGTCCATCCTAGGACCAGGGATCCTGGGCTAGGAGTGAGGAGACCAGCTCTGCCCCTTGGGCTGAAATCTCAGAGGGAGCCTTGGTTTTATGATCTGTGAAATGGAGCGACTGTGTAATAGAGACTGTGAGCCGCATAGGCCATTCTAAATTTTCTAGGAGTCACATTTTTTAAAAAAGAAACATAAAATTAATCTTAATGTTTTAGTTAACCCAATATGTAGAAAAATGTTCCAGACGTATAATTAGATACTTTGCACGCTTTGATTTGCACCATAGGTTTGCTATCCAGTGGACATTTAGAGGACACCGTGACCCAGAGCACCGCTTTGCAACACATTGCGAGGGCTGGGTAGCCCTGTGGCTGGCGGCTGCCGCGCTGGCCATCACAGTTCTGGAGCGACCACCTGCCTCAGAGACGGCAGAAGCTGTGCGGCCTCCTCCCAAGTCATAAATCTCTTCACCCAACAGAGTCTTACTTCCATGCTGCAGACTCCTAGCTGGGGAGGTGCCACGTCTCCCACCCCCACTTCTGTGCAGCCACCTTGGACTAGCTACTGGGGGCAGGGGTTGAGTGTGGGGACGCGAGCTGCCGTGTTATGAAGGGGAGTCCTCCTGCACCCTGGGACTGCTGGGAAGGAGACTGGGTGGGGAGGCATGAAAGACCGGTGGGTGACAGACGGGTGGGGAGGCTGACAATGCAGCATTATCTTGATGTGGCATCTCCTTTTGTCTCAACTTTCTGGGACCTGTTTCTGAACCCCTTTCCTATGGTTCCCTGTCAGAAGGGGCCTTAGACTTGCGACAAGCTTTCCGTCCTCAGTGGCCCTGTTTGGACAACCCTGTTTGGCTGGATGTTTGTCCAGAAAGGGACTGGTAATTTGTGATTTATGGGAGAAAATATCCTTTCTTCTCTTCCTTCTCTATGCACAATAACTCCACTAAGTTTCTTTCACACTAAGAGTCTGCTTTGCCTTTGTGAGCACAGATGGCTGGACCCCTTTGGAGCATGAAAGTTTGGGCATCCCTGGGTACCTCCTCGGTCATGTGCTAACACTCCCTTTCTTACACTCTTTTTCACGGGAATGCAGGGTAATCCTATAAGCAGGTACATCAATGCTGATAGCATTGTCCTTTTTATATTGCAGTTCTATATCTAGTACCATTGTTCTAAGTCATGCGTAGCCCTCACCACCCTCTGATGTGGGTTTGCCCTTGTGCTCTGGGCCCAGAGAGGTGAATTCACTTGGTCACAGTCACACAGCTATTCGGAGACTTGATCAGGAATCCCACCCAAGCCAAGTTGGTTCCTTGCCCATGTTTGCGTCCACTGCTTCAGACTGTCCCATCACAGTTCAGACCTGACTTCCACCATCAGACAGAGGGCCCCTCATGTGGAAGCAAATGTTAATCAAGCGCCAGCTATGGAGTGAACTCCCATTTCAGGCACTTGAGAGACATCAGTGGACAAAATACATAAAATACCTACAAGCCTCACTCTCACGGAGTGCTCAGACTCTGCTGGGAGAAGCCAGGCCAGAAGCACACGCACAGATTGTGCACATCATGGAAGCAGCTTCATGGGTTAGAAGGCGTGGCGACTGTCACAATGGTTCCCAACAGAAGCAGTTTTGCGGCCCCCCCCTTCACCCCCGCAGGGAACATTTGGCAATTTCTGGAGGCATCTAGCAAGTAGAGGCTAAGGTCGCTACTAAACAGCTAAAATCCTACAAGGTACAAGGTACGCAGCCTCTAAAACAAAGAATTATCTGGCCCCAAAGTTCAGTAACACCAAAGAAAGCCATCCCCGCCCGCCCCTCCTCCAGCTGTAGAAAAATGTTTTAAAAATGTTAAAAACAAAAAAAGTAAAGCAGAATCGCGGAAGGTGAGGGTGTCGGGAGGGAGGTGGGGTGTCAAGCATCTGAATCAGAGTGGGAGCCTCCCTGCAGATCCCTCCAGGGGCAATGAAACATGGTTGGGTGCTGTTTGTCCCCGTCACCCTCACCCCACCGTGCCAGGGTGCCTCTGAATCAAAACAAAACTCTGAGCCTTCTTTCTCACAGTGCTCCCAAGTTGGTTACTTCCTTAAACTGGCCATGGCTTTCTTCTTTCATGAGAAAAAAGTATCCCCTCTTCCCCTTGGGAATTTCTTTTTACAGTTCAAAAAGAGATAAAAGCAAGAGCTAAAACTCTGCAGTTACCACTCTGAGTCTTGGGGGAAGTAAATCCCAAGTGTCCAGACACAAAGGCCCCTCCACCTTCAGCCTGCCCGGCCCAGCCCAGCAGGCGCCTGGGACTTTGCTGCTGTTGGAACACACACACACACACACACACACACACACACACACACACACACACACACACGCCACCCGGCCCTGGGGTGAAAGACCAGAGAGGTGGGCTTTGGAGTGAATCCTCAGCCTGTCCAGGGATCTGAGGAGGGCTCCCCTGGGCCACCAGGCCGCGTCCACCTGGGGTGGCTCTTCGGCCTCTGCAGGCTTCCCGCCCACGACTCTCTGTCTTTTTATGTGTTTTAATAATTTATCTGGCCCATTTCTTGGGCTGTATACTTACAGTGACACATCTTTTTCTTTGAAGATTTCCCATCCTTTGGGGAGGAGAATGGGAAAGGAAGGCAAGGAAGAGATAAGAGGGAGAGATTATAACAGAAACGGGTTTCATGGGGCTTGAGATTTAGCAAGGCTGGTTAGGTGAAATCTGTAAGACGTGGAGCTGGGAGGTTTGAAAGAAAAAACACATCACCCTGGTCGGCCATTCCCGTGCTTGTCCCCAAGTTAAGCCACCTGATCTGGTCCCCTTCAAATGCCACTTCCTAGAGGAAACTCTCCTTGACCTTTCAACCTGAGCTCGGACCACTCTCTTAATAACCAAAATCTCCTTCCGCTCCACTTGGCTACTCCTTACATTTAATGTTGGGGCTAAATTTCCCTCCCCAAGTCTGGGTTTCTTGGGGGGACAGGAGGAGGAGGTCTAGCCTGAATTGCAACTCTAGGTGCAGTGCCCAGCACTGCCCATAGGAGGTGCTCCGCATAGAGAGGAACCTACCCTGTCCCACCTCCACCCTGGGGTGCCCAGGGTCATCCATCAATAAGAGGATGGGAGGGTTGCCAAGAATATGGTCGGGGATGAAACTCCCAGGTCCCTAGGGGGGCATCGCTGCAAACTAGCAAGGCTGGATGTTGCTAAGTGGCTCAGGGACCTGGTTTCAGTGAGGAGGGGAGGGTTAAATGGTTGTGCCTGAGAGATCACAGAAACTTTGGAGATGGCAACCTGGAAAGGGAAGGGAACGATCTCGGGGAAACAGGATATGAGAAGAGTGAGATGTAAGGCTTAAGAAGGGGTGCACAAAGGAGGGGGGGCAGCTGGCAAAGCTCAGGACAGTGGCATCTACTGTGCATGTAGTATGCAGCTGGCAGCTGGCCCCTGCTCAGCTCTGTGCAGAATCACCCCTCCGCCCCCCGCCCCCGTGAGACCAAACCTCAGCCACATGCTCACCACACACCCGGATTAGTGGCTTGGGACAGAACGAAGGAATCAGAAGGGTCATCACAGCCCATGAGTAGGGCCGCAGGCCACAGCCGTGAGCAGAGTGAGGTGTTCATCAAGAGAGCAAGACGGCACGGGAGGCAGCTGGGGGAGCGCCAGTCTCCAGCACCTGTCCTTGGAATTGAGCAGGGCCTAGACTTCTCCCAGAGCGACAGGTGAGGTCCTCAGGCTTTAGAGGGGAGAGGCCCCAAGGACAGCTACTGGAGCGCGCGTGTTCGCTGAACTGAACTGAATCTCCATGCACCCTCTCCTCCAGGGTGCCCCAGGTCAGGCAACAGGAGGGCCGAGCCGTCCCGCCTTCATATGGCTCCTGCCAACCCCAGCCCTGCCTCTCCCGCCCTGCCCCAGCTGGAATGAGAAGCCTTCCAGCCCAGCACCGGTGCTCCTACTTCTAGACTTCCACAGAAGCCTGCGTGACAGTCCCTCTTCTTAAGCCTTTGTTTTCTGGTCGCATGCAGTCAGCCCTACCCCATCACTACTCTCGTCTCCCTGTCCATGAAACAGAAGCAAGGGTCCAGGGGACCCACATTTCCCGAAATAGATTCCACCTGAACACCAGAGCTGTGAGGCGCTAATATTATGTGAAAGAGGCATGGGGTCGGGATTAAGGAGGGAGGAAAGGGCTCTGAGGGGAACACGTTCCTTGGCAGGACCTTCGGGGAGAGCGGGGCTTTAGGGTTCTCCGATGGGAGGGCATCCTAAGCAGCGCTTTTCAGACTCACAAGACCAGGAGAACCCCTTTCAGGAGGCTCACATGAAAACAGGTGTTCACAGGACACACTTTGGAAAATACTGGACCAAGATTTCTTCCAGTCTGAGATTCTGAGTCCTAGTTCCAGGGCACTAGCCCAAGAGGGCGGAGGAAGGAAGCTCGGAGAGGACAGAGCCAGTGTGAGAAGCCTCCCGGGGGAGTCCATCCACATGTGAGGGGTACATTTACCCTGTCCTGGGAGCAAGAGGGCGCCTACTAGTCCTGGGGCTTCTTGTGGGTACCCGGAGCTTCTTGAGGGTACCCGGAGCTTCTTGCGGTCTCAGCTGAGGTGAGAAGGAAAAGCCGAGGTAGCAAAGCTCATGCTCCACTTCCCCGCCTCAGCTCCTGCCCTTCTTGCTCAGCCTCCTCCCCCCTCCTCTCGCTCTTCCTCCTCCCACCCACAGCGAACACCGGTGCTCTTGCTGCTGTGTTGGTACCACATGACCCCCTGGTTCTATGCCACAGAAGATGGGATGCCTGACCCAGGCATCTTTTGTGGAATTTGAATAGAGAGGCCGAGGACCTGGGGTCCACATGCTAGTGGAAACTGAGGATTAAGAGCTCCTTCATTTTTGGGGCCCATGGGGGTGATAAACAAGCAGAAAGAAGCAGGAGCAGGACCAGAGAGAAGCAGAGGTGAGAACCAGGCAGAGAGCGACATCCAGACGGTCTTGTCCCTGACCCTGCCTGCTCCTAGACCCCGGTCTCGTCAGTTCTGCCTGTGAGTTCTTTCCTGGGGGCTGAGAGACCCCTGGGCCAAATAACATAGAAGAGGCTCCTTGGAATTTAATAAACACATGAACCCTTGGGACCATGTTTAGGCTCATCGCTGTCTCCAGGAATCCATTTCATTACTGCAAAGCAGGGGCATTAAGCCCACATTCCCAGGGCGCCTGTGAAATTACCCCGGGACGTCAGCCCATAACAGGTGACTGTCAGGCCCGCTCGCCCAGTGACAAGGGGAGTCGTCCTTTGATGAATGCCTGTCATCTATGGCAATAATCAGGATGCTGAGGACAACGGCCCGGGCCCACCCGGGAAGGGGCAGTCTGGGTGGGGCCTGAGAACCTGCATTGCCAACAAGTCCTCAGGTAGACTGAGGCCGCTGGTCTGTAGATCATACCCTGAGAATATTGAATTTGTATAACTGGCAGCTACCAGGGTTCTAGAACTTGCCTCTTCGCTGACAGAGTAGCAATGCTGTGGAGGAAAGGCTGGGAAAGAAATCAGGGAGAAAGGACCAGAGAATTTTTTTTTTTTAATTTATATATTAAGTCATTCAGCAAAGATTTGTTGAGGGCCTAATTTATACCAGGCTCTTATGTTAACAATGCAGACAAAAATAAGTCAGTGAAATATGTGTTGTATCTATGGGGGGGAAATCAAGTGGGAAAGAGAGAGCAGAAATACCAGGACAGGACTTGCAATTTTAGATCAAGGGGATCCGTGAGGGTAACCTCTGAGCAAAGACTTGAGCCATAATGGTACAGGGGAAAGCAGGTCCACGCAGAGGGAACAGCATGTGCAAAGGTCCAGCAGTGAGGACATGTGTGAATGTTCTGGAAACAGCATGGAGGCTGGTGACTGAAGCAAGGAGGTGGGGGAGGGTGCCGGGGGGAGGAGAAGATGAGGTTGGAAGGTGACAAGTCCAGCTCATGAGAACATTGTGGGCTTTGGCTTTACCCAGGGGACACGGGAGCCATTAGAGGGGAGCTGTGTCCAGACCACTCGGCCGCTGCATTGACAGCACAGTGCAGATTAGAGGGCGGGGGCGGGAGGCCAGGCCGAAGCAAGGAGGCCCATGGCCATGGCTTGGGCCAGGCAGACAGCAGAGGAGGAGGTGAGTCGTCTATCGCATGCCAGATGTGCTTGGAAGTTAGAGGTGGCGAGATTAGCTAATGTAGTGGACATATAGACAGGGGAGCTCAGGAAGATGCCAACATTTTTTACCTGAGCCCTGGGGAAACCAAGCTGTGTTCACTGAGATGAGGAACGCAGACGGTCCCCTGGGTAGGCAAGGGCCAGGTCTCCGTTTGGAACCTGCTGTTCTGAGGGGCCTGTTGAAAATCTGAGTGTTGACATCAAATAGACAGTCAGACCTACGAGCCTAGAGTTCCGAAGCAAGCTGCGCGCCAAGAGCTACACTTGGGGGTCACAAGCACACTTGGAGTGTTCCCCTGGGGAGCGGACCGAGGGTGGAGGCCTGGGTCCCTGTGAACTTTATTAGTCCACAGGCGTTTGCCCACCTCCTCAGAAACTCAGCACCATAAAGACCTCTTGACCTCCATTCAACCCTCGCGGGTTCCCCTCTTTGAAAACCCCCTTCTTTGCCAATCCTTCTCATACCTGCTTACCACTCCCCCGCAGCAAGTGGGATTCCTGGCTCCACATCTGAACTCTCAAAGCACCTCTTCATTCAAACCGGCCCGGGAGATAAAGGAGACAGTGTGCGTGACCCGCTCAGGGCCTGGCGCACCGAGGGACCCGGGCCGGTGGATGTCCTCTCACCCTGACGAGAGGGTCGCAGCAGAGGCCCCGCCGCCCACTGTAGGCCTGCTCTGAGCTAATCCTGCCTGGGCCCACCTCGGGCCACACCCAGCCTGGCACCCAGCAGGGGCTGTAGAAATGCTTGCTGTGGAGAAAAGGCTGAGCAGCCAGCCCATCTCACCAGAGGTGACACATCCCGCAGGCTTCCCAAGCCCTTCCCACATCACTGTGGTTTCTTCCGACTCTGGGCCCAGCAGAAGGTCACCGCCACCCTAGCTTTCCAAGTGGGATTTGCTCAAATACAGCCATCCCTGGTTAGGGCAAAAAGGCAGGGGTCACTGCCTGTGCTCCCCGCCACGGCTGGCCCTTCCCTCAGAAGCCCCCAGGGCCTGAGCTTTCTCCCCCAGCTGAGAGGGAGCCACTGGCATCTCCCGGCGGCGAGCTGGGATGTGTCCTCCACCTGGCGTCTCTTTAACATCATCGTCTGTGAACGTCTGTGGGTGACAAGTATCTTTGTACTGAGTCCCCCTTCCCGGGCCCCTCCCTCTCGCCGGGTTCTAACTCTCTCGCACGCTTCCGTCTACACAAAGAGACCATTGAGAGGCAGGCCGTGGGACGCCGCCTTTGATCTGGGGTTCTAATAATGTGTGTATGTTTGCGTCCCCAAACAATGCAGCAGCTCGATGGAGCCGGGAGGAAGCGAGCCGGCAGGAGGGCCACCACGGAGGCCTGGCGTGCCCATCCGCACGTTGCGGCACGTTTGAGAGGCTTCTTCTGAGGGGCATTCGCCGCACAGACAGGCGCAGTCCCTGCTGGCTGGGATTGGCCACACTGAGCCCTGGGAGGTCACCAGGACCACTGGGGGCTCCCAGGGTGGGTAGGGGGTCACAGCTCACCAGGGCGAGGGCCAGAAACACAAGCCAGGGCCTTGTCCAGGTAGACTTAGTAGCCGGTGCCCAGGGACAGGGTAGCTCAACACCAGCCACCAGCCAAGGTGCAAGACTGGCTAGTTTTGGGGTTTGTTTTTTTTTGGGGGGAGGGAATATTTCAAAAGTAGCTGCAAATCCAGGTTTCTAGGTAAAATCTCCAAACTTTAAATTATTGGCAACTAGTCTGTACTGCTCGTGTTCTACTCCAGTCTCTGGGTAGCAATGCAGGGGGCAAGCTAAATAGAAGCGTCTGACAATAACTAGGAAGGCATTTTATTTTGGAATAGCAGTGGAATTAGCGTAACTGGGAATGGAGATGCAACTGGGAACCAAGCTAGAGGAGAGGATGCGTAGAGGGGACACTGAAACAGAAAGCTTGTTGCCCTATTTGTGGAGGCTCAAATTTGTGACGGTTAAACACCATACTTTTTCCATTTGTTCTGCATTTTGATTCTAAAAATAAAATAAAATAAATTTTAAATTAAAATACGTATAGGCAACGAATTAAAAATCTTTAATTCATGGTAAAGATCAAATGAAGCATAATTTCCACCGGAAACCAGCCTGGGTCACCAGCTTTGCCCTCTGCTTGGGTAAAGCATCTCAGAGAAAGTGGTCCTTGGAAGCAAGGAGCTATGGGAGGCAATCATTCAGCCCAGCCCCTGGATGTCCCCTCCCCCAAGGGGGGAAAAAAGGGGGTGGTGATGTCAGGCAGGTGCCTGCTGCCCCAGGACCCACCAGATACTTTCATGCCCTCAGCCCTACTCATTTAGCCCCTTGGCAGATGGGAACCAAGTCCTTCCAATGTGCTGGGACTGGACTGGGCACAGGGGGTACAAGAATCATCCCTGCATTCAAAGCTTCCAGTCCCGATTGCTTTCAAGTCCAGGTAAGGGGGCAGACGTGTGAGAAGCTAAAGTATGCTGAGCCCCACTACTACCAAGCTCTGTGAGAAGAGCTGTCTGAGTTCCATTATCTCAGGTAATTCTTGCAACCCTCTAGGAAGAAGGGACTGTGATTACCATTGCCACTTTATGTATAAAGAAAAGGGCTCAAGGAAAATAGAGAGACTGGATACAAACCCCTATTGCCTGCCAGCTGAACCCTTGTATGTGGCCCCAATATATTTTCAGTGTCATGGACTGCAGGACGGGCCAGCCATAACTCTTAAGGTTGTGCAGTGTGAAACCTGGGTAACTGTACATGGTGACCCTATGATTATACAGACAAATTACAATCAATTAAGTGTTAATGTTGAGGCTGAAATCCTTCTTCCCAGCATAAGTCTTGCTTCTATTGAAGAAACAAATTTCTTTTATGCTTAGGCCTTCCGATTTCCATGGGTACCTGAGAGAAGCAAAGACAATACAGAACGTTAATGCCTCCTGGCTCCAATCTTTGACCTCAGTTTTCTCATCTGCAATTAAGGGTTGTGATCATGGCACATCACCTGAGGTTGACAAGGGGTGGGGGAGTGAAGAGCTGAGAATTAGGCTCAGGTTCCCCACCCTGTCTACTCCCCATCTGTCCCCTAAACAGGGGTGAGGGATTAGGGGCATGGCAAATGATTCCGGAGGACATACAGAGGACGGGCAAGCCTTTGAAAAGCTCCTCTCTGAAAACCCAGGGAATGGTAAATAAACAGCAGTAAGTTATCTTAAAGCGGTTTAAACAGAGGTGAGTATAGTCCCACTTGATTGCAGGCCCCCTCATTCAAGCCAAAGTTTTAATGTACAAGTAATATTCTAGATACCTCTGGCTCCAGATGAAAAAGAACTCGGATTTCAAAATTGTTCAAATGCTAATAAAAAACACCAGTATTTCTGTTCTTAAAAACCAATGCGTTCACAGATTTAAAGCAGCATTGCACGTCACCCCCACCCTCAGCTAGGACCCCTGGTCTCCTTGACTCCATCATCTGGCCGGTTCCTGGGATGCCTAAGGAGCCTTCCAAGTCCCCTCTTTCCACCGTCCCACTCTCTGCAGTCCCCACTAGGGGCTCCTGTTCATCCTTCAGTCCCAGCAGAAGCACCACCATTTCCTCCACGAGCCCGCGGTTCTTCCCCGTTTAAGCCCTGGCTGGAGGCCGGGAGAGGTCTCATCTTCAACTCAAGTGACTTAGCAGAAATAGACAATTCCTCGCCTGCTCCTGTCCTAGCAGCAGAAGATATTCTGGAGCCAACTATTAAAATAATAACAGGAAAGGAGGGGCTGAGGCTGTGCTTTGCAAGATGAGCAGGAAGGGGTAGCCTCCCCACTTTAAGGCAGATCAGTCCCTGGTCAACCCCTGCCCTGAGGACTGCCCCCAACAAGTCCTGTGGAGTCCATGTGGTGACAGGCCATCTGCACTGACCTCCACGCTATGCGAAGCCCAAGGTGAAGTCATACTGGATGCTAGGGGGCTGTCATCAGTGTGCCCTTCACCCAGCGCAGGACAAGCTGGGCGCTCAGGACAGTGAACTGGTGAACATAAAATATGTAGAATATGTGAGCCAATAAATCTCCCTCCATTGTGTAAGTGGGTTTGAGTGGGATTTTCACACCTGCTGCCAAAAGGGTCTTGAGCGATACATGAACGAAAGGGGATGGAAAAATGCTTTCCCTGCACGACCTTCCTTACACTGCATCTCTCTGCTTGTGCTCCCTTTTGATGTTGTGCTACCAGTTTGCTTTGTTCCTTTCCTATTTAAAACATGTCAGTGCTTTTCTAGGTAACTCAGGTCAGCTCAGGTAGGGGGTCACCTGATACATCCAGCAGGCTCGATGCAGCGTGGCCTGCACAGCTCTCCCACAGGAGAGCTGTGGGAGCAGCAGGAAGGCCATGGCAGGGGTGGAGGGCTGGCTCCAGTGCCGCCCTGACCCTGATTATGTGTTAGTGGGTAGATTCAGCCCCCCTTTAATGGAATGAGGGGGCATCTCTTATAGAATGAAGAGAACTTCCCTTCTAGATCTAACAGGTATTTGGGGTTAACACTGGTCACAGCCTAGATCACGAGTACAGATTGGCGAGGTGAAGAGAGGTGAGAATGTCTGCATGCTGAGTGTGTGCAGGCCTCTCTGGAGTTCACCTGAGACTCTTTGAAGGTGACAGACTCTGGGCACCACCTTCCTGCTATTCTGACAGTTTTTCTTGCCTGATCTGAAACCACTTCCGTTGCAGCAGAAATAGTTATCTGTGCCCCAGTATCCACTCTCCCCGTCTCTCTTCTAGAGGCAGATTGACCACACAGCTAGATGTCCATTTCCCCACCTGCCTTGCAGCCAAGTGTGGCCATGTGTGAGCAGGAGATGCGCAGAGGAGACGGGGCTTGTCCTTGGCCTGCTCCTTCCTTCTGCAGCTGGAACACAACCTGGGTGCAGAGATCCAAATGGAGCCATGGGCATGGGCAGAGGACAAGAGGGAAGTCTTGCCCTGAACCTACAGCCCGTGGATGCAGTGGAGCCCGACTGCCCTCCACTCAGCCTCTGCCCCAACTGGCAGCTCCTCCCCAGCTCACACTAAATTCTCAGAGACTTTGCCAGTCAGGGCGAGGAGCTATCACGAAGACAGCGGAGGATGAGGAGGGATGGGACTGGGAAGCTTTCGTCCGACACCCCCTGCTGCAGCCGTTGATCGCCGTCATCCTGGAAGCTTGACTTTTTCCACTGGCCACAAATACTGTCCGTTGTGTTCCTTGACGTAACAGGCACTTTTCGTTCATTTTCAAGAAAATGTCTGCCAATACTGAAGAGGTTCAACACCATTTCTTTTACTCTTTTTTTTTTCCCAAGTTAAAAATGGTCTTCGGCTAGATCAGTTCACCCCTCGAGCAACCGCACAGACGTTTTTACTCAAGGCCTTGGTCAAACAGCATAGGCACCAGCTTGACTCAAGGGTGAGGAAGTTAACAACTTAATAGACTCAGCAGCTTCGAGCACATGCTGAAGTGATGGCTTCTCCTCTGCTTTTGGGTTTACCCAGCATCAGCCTGGCCGCCGCTGCCCTCCCACTCCTGCACCATCAGGGCGAACGTCTGCTGGTGAAAGGGCATGGGGCACCTCACTCCTGTCACGTCACTCCAGACCTCGTAGACCCCGCAAAAGGGGCCATCGGGGCTCCCGGGCGTCGTCTGACCACACTCTGCTCAGCACTGTCTTCTACTCTTCTGCCCTTCCCAAAAGCACCGAAGCGTGCACGCGCGTGCCACTCACCCACACATACAGAGCTGCCGCCATTTGAGTTCTAAAATGGCATTTGAATATCAAAAAGAAGAAGGACGTCATCGCAGAAGAAAGGATAGTCCGTTAAACTGAATGCATTTAGAGTCACGAACAACTCGCTACATTGTCCTCATTCCTGGTTTGGCCAAGGCCAGGGGCAGATGCTGGCATGGAAGAGGGGCGTTTGGAAACCGCCTCCAGCCTGACACACCCTTTCTTGCACAAATGAGAGAAATTACACCCCGAGGGCTGAGCTCCAGCAGGACGACCAGAACTGGGCCCTGGGTTTGGCACCAACGGGCAGGAAGACAGGATGATCTCTAATACCTGCCAGTCCCAGGGGAAGGATGGCAGCAGAGCAACCCCACCGGAAGTCGGTGAGGTACAGGAAAGTGGGCTGCATCTGAGGGAAGGGAGCTCTCACTCGCCTCATGGAAGGCCCGAAGAATGGGCTTTATTCATTAGCTAGCCGATGCTGCTCGCCCCTGCCCAGCTGCCTCCTGCCCTCTCACCCCCAAATCCAGCTTCCATTGCCACAGCTACTCCTGTACCTACTCATGTGCACAGCACATATACCGTGTCACCCCACAACCCACATACTCCCCCACCTCCACCCCAATCGCATGACCTCCTCCCTCAGGTCCAGCACCCTCTTCTCACTGCCTCAGCACTCCAGCTGCAGAGAGGGCTGGAGACGCTGCTCCATTGCTAGCGACCCTGCTGGTTCTGGATCCTGCATGTTGGTGATGAGAGAAGCACATTCGAAGGCCTCCCCAGCAGCTGGGGCAGAATGAGGTGCAGGAGATTAGAAGGTGTCAACCGGGAGGTGTGGGCGGAGGGACCTCCCAGGTCCTAAGCCCTAGGTTTGGATGGCGGGTGAGGCAGTGGGTGGGCTTGAAGGTGGGCGAGGGGATCACAGCTTAGGGACAAGTCGGGGGTGCTCAGAGGTCCTTGGCAAGGATGGTAAAACCTGAGTCCAGTCAGGTTACCCTGGAAGATCTCTTCGGCGGTCCACAAAGTAGTGGATCCTTTCTATGTGCACAAAGCTCCCCTTAGCAGCCAGGCCTGCAGGCCCAGCACAGCAAAATCCACCTTCTTCAGGGAGCTGGCCTGAGTGAGGCGCCATGATCAGCCTGGGTGGGTCGTGGGACCCCAAACATTTGGTCAAATATTATCCTGGGCGTGTCTGTGAGGGTGTTTCTGGGTGAGATTAACATTTGAATGGGTAGACTGAGGAAAGCAGATGGATCTCCCCAGTGGGGTGGGAATGCTAGCTGAAAATTGCCAACAAAGGGGCCATAAGCACCCCGAATACTACACAGGGCAGGGCCATGTTCCCTGTGCTCTGGTCCGTACTTGGATTATACTTGGCAATGTGGTTGGAGGGTGTGTGGGCTAAGGGACCACTTTATGAACTTAAACGTTTGATGAGTTTTAAAAGTCTGTGACAGTGATAAGAAAACCGCGTCTGTTTCTAAAGCTGCCTCCAGAGTGACCTCCTGGATTTGGTTGTCCTGCTCAGAGGTTGTTCGGCCTCCATCTCCCAGACTCAGGGTCTTCTTAGCTTCAGGGGCTAAGTTAGAACCACCAGAACTCCCTCCTGGATCCCTCTCCCAATAAGGAGACTGTCGCCTCCATGGGAGTCTTCCTATCATCTTAAAAAGTCTCCTGTCATGTCACTGAGAGGCAGGAACACTTCCGGCCTTCCCATCACATCTGTTCATCGCAGCAGTGGGTGTCAAGGTGGACCTAAGCAACTGAAGGTAGTAATTAGAAGCAGAGAAATACTCTGGAAGCTGAAGGAGTCCCATGCCGAGGAAGGACTGGTAACCCCACTCACTATCTTATATATTGTGAAGAAATGCAAATGGTCCCCAGAAGCTGGATTCCTTGTGGAGAGGAGGGAGAGTGGGGGTGACAGTTCCTGCTGCCTCCGGATGGAACACGCTGGCTGCGTGGGCACGAACGAGGAGGCAGAGCCCATTGCTGGGAAGTTCCCTCTCCAGGCTCCTGCCCACGATGAAGGGACAAGCATGGTCTGGGACAGAATAGATACTCTGTCCCCCAGCATTCTCAGGAAAATGGAGTCACCAAATTAAAGGAGGCAGGGGAACCTCATCAGACCACGTAGTCAGGAGTGAAGTACCATAGTGGATAACACGAGCTTCGTGGCACTAGCTCCTTGCGTTCAAACACCCACAGCTTTGCTACTGAATGTCCCTGGGACAGTCACTTTGACCTACCCTCTGTCTTAGCTTCTTCCCTTGTCATAGGGACAGTAATCACTGTGCCTCCTCAGTAATCACTGTGCCTCCTCATCTCATAGAGATGCAGAAGGATTCAACACAGCCACAGAATCAGGTTCACTCACTACATCTCTGTCACCTGCGCTGTCTCACGATGTAGCAATGAAAGGGTTTCAGCAAGTGGGCCAACTCATTAGGGGATCAACTCATTAAGGGCTCTGTCAACTCATTAGGGGATCTCATTCAGCCCCTCTGAGCCTGTTTCTTCATTTGAGAACCAAAATGGCCACCTTACAGCATCTCCTGAAGTAGAATGGGGTCATGGAAATAGTCTGTTGGTTGTAAAAGGCATCCACTGCAGTTGTGCAGTGCACAGTCTGAGCAACCATATGCAACTGCCCGGGCGAGGAACACAGAGCGGTTGGCACATTGGAGAGAACATCCCTGTGCCTCCTTCTGTGTAAGCCAGAGTATCAGACTGTTGGCTTCAAGTCTCCTGTGCACCTGCTCCACACAGAGCGCCTGGATAGGAAGGCTGAGGAAGACCTGCCTTCCCTTCTGCAAAGGTTCCTGCCCTCAGAGATCTCTGGCAGGAAACAGCCCTGCTGGCATACACGGCCTAACCCACGCCTCAGGCTCCAGGGAGCACAGCAACCACCAGCAGGGTGAGGGGACAAAGGCGGGAACAGCAGGTCATCTTCCCACAATGGAGTACCTGAGTGAGGTCTCAACTCAGGTCAGAAGGTTGGAAGTGGCAGTGTCTACACAGTCAAGGAAGGTCATGCTCCTAGGATGGAGTCAGGCTGCTTCTGGCGGCTGCCCTTCCATGTACGTCTGGGGTGCCCACCGGCCCTCAAGCTGGAGGCTGGGAGAAGGTCCGGCCCCCATGTCCCCTCTCCTGAACCAGTCTATGACTCCATTGCCAATGGGACAGCTTAGGGAGAATCCCGCGTGACGCCATTTTCTATTACCCTTCATTACTGCCACGTAGATCTTTTACTTTATGACAAACATTCTTTAGCCCAGTCATGGGCTGATCTCCTAATTGGAGCGGCCGCCTCCACCCCTGCCCGATCAAAGCTGCCCTGTTTGTTTGTGGAGGACGGAGGATGAACCGTGTTTGGCCTTTGAACATGAAGGCCCCTTTGTCTTCCAGCTGAAGTCATCCCTGGCAGCAGGCAGGGACGAGGCCGGGGGAGGGGTTCCGGAGACCAGCCTGAGCTAGGCCAGAGCCTCATTGGGGGACAGCTTTCAGAGTGAGACCCCCAAAACTCCCTGCCTGCTTCTAAGGAGGGGGCTCTCAAATTGACGGTTACCGGGTCAGCCTTACATGATGCCCGTGATTTTTCATTTAAATACCAATTCAAATATTAAAAGATTTTGAAAATATATCAGATACTTACATATTTCCTAAATAAACAGAAATCTTCCTTTCTAATTTCTTGTAAAAAGTCAAAATGTCTGGCAATACTGGTTTGCTCCAGAGGGAAAGCATTAATGGGCTTTCTGCAAGTTTATCTAATGTGCGGGGCATTTGGGTTTTGAAACCTACAGGTACCCTTTTCTAACTGTGGTTGTCATTATTGTTTCCCTGAAGCTCCTGCATTTACACCCTCCCTGGGCCCTCAGGCCTGCCTGCCACTGGAGAGAGTGGTGGGAAATGACTGTGCCAGTTTTATAGGTGAGAAAACTGATGCCACATGACCTTCCCGTGAGCTGCCTAAGGTCACACGGATACTAAAGCTAGACTGAAGAAGTAAGAATTCTGAGACAAAGGGAACTCACATGTTCTCATCCTCTCTGATTCTGATACTGCAGTCGATACAGGGATGCTGGAAGGGACGAGCACAGCAAATGTGCTTTTCCGTCCTGCTCGCAGTAGGAGGCTTAATGTCAGCACTAGGGGTGTGTTTCGTGCAAGGACCCAAGCAAACAGTGTCTATGCTTCTCAACAGCCCTGTCAGGTGGCTTAGAGTTTTCACACTTTGCAATTGAGAAAACTGAGGCTTTGGAAGCACAAGACTTGTCCGAGGTTATACTGTGAGGTCGAAGGTCAGACCCAGGTCTGCCAGGCTCAAAACCCAGAGGGGGAGCTTCTTTTCTGGGTGTGTCGTGAGCTGGGTGATTACTTCCCAGAACCTTGGGTTTTCCTACCCAAACTGGGGGAGCACCCCTTCCACGCAGGGATGCATCACCCCTCACCCCAGGCATCTCGGCCTTGCTGACTGCCCCGGAACAACCAGGTGGACCAGAGCTGGACACCTGACCCAAGCAGGGCAAATCAGACCCTTCCTCCCAGGGAGAGGGAGCTGGGGTCCAGCCACGTGGTTGTACTGGGGCAACCACACCTGGGCCACAGACAAGCAGGATGACAAGGTCTCTGAAAGGAAAGGACGGAGCTGACGTGCAGAGAGAATCAAAGACCAAGGTCAGCTGGCCCATAGACAGGGAAGCAGCCTCTGCACAGCACCAGGCCTTGCTGAGGCCCAGCTTACCTCCAGCCCCTGCCCTTTGACATCGCCCCGTGTCCTTCCCATGGGGCGCATTGTGTCTAAAGGGATTTGAGAGATGAGCTGGTCTCGCAGCTGTGTAACCCCCCACTCACACAGAAAGACGATGTGCGTTCTCCTCCAGCCTCAGCGCGTGGCTGTGTGCTCCACACAAGCGACTAATGTCCCTTTCTCCAGTTTATGAAGTGGCAGTAGTGAGTCCTGACTCATAAGGCTTCGGCGAGATTCAAAGTAAATAATACAGTCGGAGAGCCTCACACATAGTACCGACCCGCTGGATCCTCAGCCCTGGCGGGTGCTTTTATCATTTTGTTGCTATTATTACCATTAAAAAGGCTTTTGTGAGAGGGAGGACAGGCAGTCATTCCAACCAGCGCTTGACTGTTCCACTTAGCAGATTACCCACAAGCTCATTTTATCGTCCACCGACTTCTTTCCATGACCAGTTCCTGCCTGCTCAAGAAAAAATTATTTTGTTGTTGAAACCCCCACCATTGTGAAGACAGGGTGGTTTACAAGGAAAATCGTGTGTGGCAGGTATGAATTTCACTCCATGGACTTAGCTATGTAAAAAAAAAAATAATCATTATTTTATTTTCTAAAATCAGGTTAAGCCTGACTTCTAGCACCTTCCCAGCAGGCTGGCTGGAAATACCTTCCTGATCACTGTTGACCAGTCCCCATCCAGGCAGAACTGGACAGCCCACAGGGTCCTTCAGAGGCTGCTGCTTTGATGCCCCCCACCACACCTGGGTGTGGGATCTTTGCTAAAGTCTCTGTCCAGCCACCCTAGGGGTAGCCATTTCCCTCAGAGATGCTACTACAGGCCTCTCCCCAGGTTCTTTCCTATTACTTCTGGGATCTCGGAACTCCACACACCCTTTTCCCCTCTCAGGGAACATAACCTTCCTCTCACACCAACACTCCCTAAATCAACCTCCTACGCTCAGAGTCACCCTCTTCCCTTTTTTATTCCCCACCCCCATGATCTGGAATAGTACCTCTCAAAGTGTGGACCTGCAGCACCTGGGGATTTGTGAGGAATGCAAATTCTCGGGACCCTCTGACGACTGAATCAGAGACTCTGAGGGGGCGCTTGTGTTTCTACACGCCTTTCAAGTGACTCTAGTGCATCCGAAAGTTTGAGAACAAGTTCAATATAATACAGTGGTTTCTAAGTTTACACTGGAAAGGCAAGAATGTCTGAAGACAACTTCAGGTTCTGATCTCTGCCACAAAGCACCCTCCCACCTGGTTAGCAGGTAGTATATACCTGAGCCTTGGGCCAAGAAAGTCCAGAGGACCCGACCAGCCTGAATGGCAGTGTGGTTTGTACATTACACAACTCTGGCGGACACCATCCACATGAATTGCCATGGGAATGCACAACATGGTGTCTTGGTGGGAAACATCAAAGAACCAAAGGGTTTAATGAGGGGTTTGAAGTCATTGGAATAAGTAGGTTTGGAGGATTCAGTCCCTGGCGGGAAAACTGCAATACCTGAACTTAGCCCCAGGGGGTGCTCTCTATGTGACCAACACACATCACAGGTCAAACAGAGAAGGATGAATTATTCAGAATCACCAACTCCAAAGCCTACAAGAGCAAGGCTGGCACGTAAAGAGGCAGGATGTGGGAGAGGCAGCCCATGTAACGACAGAGGCAATACCCGGACTCAGCCACAACTTGCCACATGTGATCCTGAGTTCAACCTTGCCAAATGTGCCATTTTTTTTTAAAAGCAGAAATCCAAATTTTACATGAAATCTCTTAGAATCTTTGAAAATATTATAAACAGATTCTGATTTTATAACACTTTATATTATATCCAGAATATATGCATCACTCTCAAAACCGAATGAAAAACACAGTGAATGAAAGATTCAGATGCTTCCCCAAAGAAGATTTACAGGTAGCAAATAAGCACATGAAAAGATGCTTAACATCATTAGGGAAAGTAAAATCAAAATCACAATAAGACAATACCATATACCTCTTAGAATGGTTAAGTTTTAAAAAACTGACAATATCAAGTGCTGACAAATGCATGGAGCAACTAGAACTCTCTTTTACATTGCTGGTAGGAATGCAAAATGTTACTACCACCCTGGAAACAATTTGGCAGCTTTATAAAGTTGTCAACTTACTAAAAAATCCAGCAATTCCATTGCTATGAAATACATAAGAGAAATAAAAATTTATAGTTCACACAAAAATCCACATGAATTGCCATGAGAATGCAAGTGCATATTTATTTTTTTTAAAGATTTATTTATTTATGCGTACAAGAGCTGGAGTACAGGCCAGAGGTGTGGGGGGTGAGAGGATTCACCAGAGACAGAGTGGGGAATAGAACAGGCAGATTGACCGAAGCACACTGCTGAGGGGAGCAGTGGGAGAGTCAGGAGCAGTGGGCAAGTCAGGAGAGGTCTGCGGTGCTATGTGGGTTGCTCCCTGGCCAGTTGGGGATCAAAATTGTGCGGGAGAGGCTGCAGATTACTTCATAGGTTGCATCTTAACCCCTTGCACCACTAGGGAGGCCCTACAAGTGCATATTTATAACAACTTCACTTGGAAATCACCAAAACCTGGAAATAACCCAAATGTCCCATAACTGGGGAATGAATAAATAAGCTGTGTTATAGCCGCTTAATGGAATATTATTCCACAATGAAAGGAACGAACTACCTACATAAGCAACAAAGTTGCTGACCCTGTGTGCATTCTGTTAAATTAGAAATTGCTACTCAGGAGACTCTGTAATGTAGGGTTCTACTTCTATGGCATTCTAGAAATCAAACTATAGATACAGAAAACAATAAATGGTTTCCAGATACTGTGGGTGGGGCAGAGGTAGACTGAAAGGGACATGGTGGGCATTTTGGGAAGTGATAAAAATTGTCTATTTGTCGCTTATGGTGGTAGTTTATCAAAAATTACAGAAATTACACTAAAAAGGGTGACTCTTTGTGTATTATACATAAAATTCTACCTTATAAAAATTATAATTGATGAAACATAAAAAATAAAATAAAATCACTCTGTGGGCCAAACAAAGCAGCACTAAGAGTTGCATCCAGCTGGTGGCCTGGCCTGGGCCTGGCGTCATGGAGAATGAAAAGGAGAGACCCGGTGCTGCCCTCACGGAGCAAGCTGCAAAGGGGCAAGAACCCAGGCACCCCGCAGTGACGAGGCTTTTCTGTTTTCCGCTTGGGGTTACAGGTAAGATGCTGAAAAAGACTTCCTAACCTATACTTTTTTGGAAACCATCGGTGTCCAGAAACTCACAGGCCGAAGAGGAAGCCCTGGGGTCCCTGCCTCTTCTCTCCTGTGTGACCGTGGCTCTTGTGGATCTGGATGTCCATTTCCATAAAATGGGAAATGGATACCCGCCCCTTGCCACACGATCCCCATGCACCTGGGAGCCCCAGGGCAACGGGATTATGCAGGGACCCTGGCTTAAGGAGGGGTGCTGTGGGCAAGAGCATATGGAGAAAATGACGGGGTAGGGACACTCAGTCCTGAAAAAATGCCCATCCTCAGGGGTAGCCAGGAAAATGCTAATAAACTAGGAGGCAGGTACTATTTTTCATCCATCACATTGGAAAAAACGAAAATAGCACGGGCCGCAAGGTGATGGGAACACGAACCAGCAAGGTGACTTTCCCGTCACCTTCTGCCTCGCCCCAAGCAATCTCCTGGGCAGTGGCCAATAGTCCCAACGACGCCCAGATGGACCTGACCCATTAAATAGAATCTTGCAGGGGGCCCAGCATCAGAATTTTTAAAATATTTTTTAAGTAGGTACCTTACCAAGCAGGCGAGTGTTTTTGGTGTTGGACAGGCCGGTGCTGCACAACCTGCGCTCGGCTTCTCCCTCATTAATGTCTCATGCAGGTCGCAGGTGAGGGCTTTTGGAGGGAGCCTGGACTTCATCCCCGGGGGGATCCTGACCAGCAAAACCCATTGTGGCAATTCTCCTCCTCCTGCCAATAATTGGCATAGAACCAGCCTTATGTCAGTGCTGGTAGCGAGAGGTAAGGGCTCTGGGGGTGATTTTAGGAGAGGGTCTATTACCCTCAAAGGGAGACACGTGAGAGGAGTCCGCTGTTCCCTGTCCCTGAGTGTTGACATGAGCACGCAAAGCCACCCTGAGGCCATGAGCTGGCCAGGCCCCCGGGTCAGGCTGATAAAGGAGGCGGAGGGGATGGATACAACTGGTGCCCAGGACACCATAGAACTAGTGTGGAGCTGCCCTGCCACTGGGCCTCTCTTATGTGACATAATAAGTGGCCTAGTGTTCACCATCCCTGCTCATTGGGCCTCTGTCCCTTACAGTCGTCAGAATCTCCAAGGCCTCTCACAGAGCAGTCCAGGAGACGGGGGTGCTGCTGTGGCTGCCCAGTCAAGCAGAACTTCTCAGCCCTTTATGGGCCTGGTTTGGCCTGAGAACTTGCCAGCACTCCAGGCTCCTGATTCTCGAGCCCCTATTTGTCTAGCTCAGTTGGAACCTGTCATTCAGGGGCGTAGGTGAGTGTGGAGCCAGGGTCCTTTGGGAGCTCACAGGTGAGGAGGGCCCCACAGCTCTCTGGGCCTCACCTTCTTGAGGGTGGGGCAGGAACGGTTTATGTTTCCTCTGACCTCACAGACCTGGCAGGGAGGTAAGAAACCCTGGAAGGGTGATTTCAAGGACCAGACTCTGTAAGGAAACTGAGGGCTGCCCATTTTGAGGGCAGAGCTGCTGTGAAAACAGCAGTAAAACTCCTCAGCCATGGCCTGGTCTGCGAGTGCAAGAAGGCCACACCCAGTCACCTGGTCCCCTTCAGCCCAGGGCCCCCAGGACTGGTGGCAGCCAAATGTCTGCTCAGTCACCACACCAGCGGGGATCCCAGGCCCTGAGATGCCCAGTCAAAGTGAGAAACAGGGCAGGACCTTCACTCCTGGCCTGCAGAACTCAGGCCAGTTAGAGGTGGGACATCCACAGGACAGTGACCGGTACATAGGACCTCTGATTCCTCAGCCATAAAATGGGGATAAATAACATTACACATACACACACACACACACACACACACACACACACCCTAAAAAGCAGGTGTCCTGGGGTTCAAACCCACAGCTCCAGAGTCACCTGCTGCTACCTCATTAAGGAAACTTAGGGAGTCCTCGGTCCTCTCTGAACCACCACGTTGCTGACAACGAAGGCTGTGTGCGTGCCAGAGCCAGCTCCCACTCTCTGGGACTGGCCTCTCCTCCAGGACACCCCCAGCCATGCTTTGGCACTCGACCCCAGACTGCTCTGCCCTGGGCCAACAGTGGCCAGGACCCCTGGCCCTGGGAGTTGCCGCGGCTCTGAGCACTCAGCTTTCTGGAAGAATAACTCCATTCTTCTTGCTCATCGCTGTCCCCAGCTACCCCAGGCCACTTCCTCCTCCGTGCCCCTGCAGACAATGCCCCAGGGCCAAGTCGGACTCCTTCCTCCTGCCTGGCCCTCCCCCACTGGGCATACTCCCCAACCCCTAGCCCCCCCCATCCAGCACCAGGCATCTGCTGTCCTTCTGGAATCTGTGTCAGGCAGAGCAGGGGCGGGCAGACCTCCAGCCTCAGAGGCCCAGGCCCCCTGAACGCCCTCTGGACACCCCTGCCCCCCACCAGGGTCTGTCCAGGTTGCTTGGGAAACCATTTCAGGTCATTTGAGATGATTAGGAGTCTTAGCTCTGTTTAGAGCTAAACAACGTGAGGAAACAAACTGGCTCTCAAAGTCCATCAGAGCTCTCCAGGGGGCCTGGGAATGGCGGCACCTCCCAGGGCTGCCTCTTCTCTGCCGCCTTCTCTTCAGCACAGATGTTTATCAGGAGCGTGCACAGGGTCCGGGATTGGTGGGGCTGAGTGGCCATGCCTGCCCAGGGACCCAAGAACAGTCCAGTCTCTGTGCCCCGGGTCCTCTCCAAACGGAGGTGTTTGACAGCTGCACTAGGGACAGCCATCACGCAGCAGTCTACCACGTCCTTGGTACCTAAGTGGCTGCAGGATGGAGAGGAAAGACCCAAAATGCTGGCCTTACTTTCTCGGGAGGAGACGGTCTCTCTGTCCTTCCCTGGCTGGCCCTTCCATCCCAGAGTCTTGAGCCATTATTACTTTTAAAATAGGACATCAGGGCCTCCCTGGTGGCGCAGCGGGTTGAGCACAGCATTGTGAAGCTGTCCACAGCCTCTGCAGTGCGGGTTCAATTCCTGGCCGGCCAGGGAGCAACCCACAGGGCACAGCAGACCTCTCCTGTCTCGCCCGCTGCTCCCCTCAGCAGTGGATTTCAGTAGACCTGCCTGTTCTGCTCCCCACTCTGTCTCTGGTGAATCCTCTCACCCTTCCGCACCTCTGGCCTGTACCCCAGCTCTTGTATAAATTTTTAAAAATTAAAATAAAATAAAATAGGACATCAAAGATTCATAGGCTTATAGTTTTTCAATACAGACATCATTTATTGAAGGTGGCTATAAAAGTTATTTTTCTTGTTGTAAAATTCAGACAATATAAAACACAACAAAGAAAGGGGAAAATCACCCATAATCACTGATTGGGCAGGAAAAGTCTTGTCCTTCTTTTTCTGTCCTTGGGAACCAAAGTGTTTGGGGCTCTGGGTTCACAGTCAGACTCCAGCCTGGGCCAGTGGGGGCTGTGAGCTTGGGCTTCCCCAAATCTGTGCCCCTGGTACCATATTCCAGGGGTGACCCCCTGTCAGGAGAAGGGGTTAGCAAACGCTGGTCGGCGCCTTCTCTCTCAGGCAGACAGTCCCAGACACTGGCTATCTCCAACATCAGATCTCCCCCAAACTTGCCCCATCAATATGCTACTGCCAATTTTTCAACGCACATCTTAAGCCCAACAAGGACACTGAAAAAAGAAATGGGCGTCTCTTCGTTAGCTCCAGGATTTCATCAGAGAACAGGCATTTAAACACCAGAACTAAAAGGACAGACTCTGAGAAGAAGCAGCTTTACAAAAAACCTGGTGTGCTGCCCTTGCTTGCTGCTGAGGAAGGATTGAAGAGCCAGGAGAGTAGGGGCTCTAGTGTCTCTGGGCCTCAGTTTCCCTACTTGTCTAGAATTCTTCTCGCTTAAAGATTTTGAATTCCCGTCACTCCCTGTAGCCACTTTCTTCTTTCTCAGTGGCAGCTGGTCCCAGTGGTCACCTTCCCACCCCATACCTCGCAAGCTGAAAGTGGCCATGCCCGGAGAGACGGGGAGGGTGAGAGCCAGGAGCCGGGGAGAACGGCGGCTGGGAGCAGGATGGAGAAAGAGGCTGGAGAAGAGAGAGAGTTAGAAAGGGAGGCAGCAGCGAGAGCCCCAGACGAGGTAAGTAGCAGAGCAAAGGCAGGGCCTGCTGGGGCTGAGAATTTCTGTATTGTCTAGAAAGGGTCATGAGGACATTTCCATAGGTGGAGTCAGTTTCCATGTGGCATCTCTGGGCCCAGAAACCGTATCTGTTGGCTAGTGGGGTTAGCTCACAGGAGGGGTCCCAATCGGAGCCCCAGAAGGGGGGATGGGGGTAGTGAGCAGAGCCCGCCTGCTTGACCCGCCCTCCCCTGCATGCAGCTTTCCCTGGATCTTATGGGACTGGCCCTGAAAGCCTCAGCTGAGGGCACAGCCTTTCCTCACAGAAGTGGGGACGCCTCGTGAGAGCACAGTGGCAGCATGCTGTCTCCAG
Source organism: Talpa europaea (assembly GCF_964194135.1). Classification (NCBI taxonomy): domain Eukaryota; kingdom Metazoa; phylum Chordata; class Mammalia; order Eulipotyphla; family Talpidae; genus Talpa; species Talpa europaea. The sequence continues at coordinate 2,098,713 of NC_140084.1, read as the reverse complement.
CACCCCGGCAACCCCCTGCCTCTCCAGCTCCCTCCCTCCCTCCAGCACCTTTGCCGCCTCTCCCCAGCATCTCCCCATCAGAAAATCCCAGCCATGGAAGTGAAGGGGAAGAAATGGGTGGTGAGAGTCAGGGCTGAGGGGGCTTAGGGTCGTCTCACTCGCTGCACAGGGAGGAAACTGAGGCAGAGTCATCCCTGTCAACAAGAGAGTGAGCTGAAACAACAGCATTTCTATTAACAACAATAAAACATTTGTGCAGCTCCAGCCTCCCAGCCCTCTAAGCTAGAGGAGCGGACACTGGCGCTGAGAGGTTTCCAGACCCCACAGCCTGAGAGGAGAAGGCACTGGGGAGAGGCGCCTCTGGGCGCCCCTGGGGTCATCCCACGGGGCCCAGCGGTCAGGTCAGAGCAAAGTCTGCCGGAGACGCGCAGTCGGAGAGGCCCGCTGCAGGGGTACCTTTCAGCAGTTAGAGTTTCCCCGCTTCCCAGCCCCCCTCCCGCCCCCAGCGCTCCCAGCAAATGGATATCAGGAAACAGCCAAAGCTTCTAAACTTTAATCTTCCCCTCTCCGGCAAACTGAAAAATCAAACGATAATTGTCTGGGTGATCTCATTATTGTCAACAAAATCCGAGCCTTGAAGTCCGAATCCACTGAAACGCTGACACATTAAACACAAAAGGAAACTGTGCTTGCGTGTTGTTCAATAAATAAATAAGGCTGGCGGGAGCCCGGCGCGGGCCTGGCACGGGGAGGGGAGCTCGGAAACGCTGGGAACGCGAGACACTGGCACCTGGGAGCCGCGGCCTCGGGGGGACGACCAGGTCCCGGGGGTCAACTTCCCATCCTTCCTGTTTGTGTCGGCCCAGCCTTGCAGGAAACAGATGGCATCTTCCCCGGGGTAAATGAGGGGCGTTTGTCGGCTATTCACAGTCCCATCCTATCTGCGGGAGAGTGGGCCACGAGAGTGGGGAGCCCACCCTCACACAGCCGGTACAAAAACCAAGGACAAGGGCAGCAGCTGGAGAGGCCACCGGGTGGGCGCTGTGGCCTGGCCCGGAGAGAGCCCGGAACAGAGCCTGCCCCTCTTCAGCCCCTCCGGTCTCCTGGTGGCACCTCCCTCTCGCCAAGTTCCAGGAAAGCCAGAGGGAGGCGGACATGGAGAGACGAGCTAGAGGGAGGCGGACATGGAGAGAAGAGCTAGCTGCGGCACAGAGCACGTCTGGAGGGGCCCCCATGACAGGGTGCTGCACCCTGCCGACCTCACCTTGTGCAGACCCAGGGATGAGAAGCTCGCCCCCTACCTCCACCTGCCTATCCACATCCACAATCCCTAGCTCCCGCCAACCAAGTTCTGGGTTTGGGGAGCAGGCCATGGACTGGTCAAGGAGCAGGCTCACATTTAATTTCAGGATGGGGAGCCTGAGGAGGGCGTAGGAGGAGCTAGTGGGGAGTTCTGCTTCACCATGCGTTGGAAGAAAGGTGTCCCTCGTGTGATCACCTCCTCTTTACCTTAGTCTTCACTTTTCTGCCATCTTATCCAAATTCTACATCATGACACATATCACAGATAGCCCTTATGGCAAGTTGGAGATTTAGGGGGCCTGGAATGTGGTGGGGTGACTCTACCCTGCTCTCTTCTTATCCCTAACATTGCAGGTCTGCGGGAACAGACCCAGCTGGAGGAGAGGCCTGCACACGGAGCTGGTGGGAGCTACAAGACCCCTTTCCTCTGCCCCTGAGGCAGCTGCAGGAGTCCCCAGTTCTTACTACCCCTGCTGCATCCTGGTGTGTGAACGTGAACAAACCTTACCTCAGCTCCCCCTCTCATAAGGAAATGAGAGTGTGATCCTGCTCTCCACCAGCCTAAGGCCCCCAACAGAGGGAAGAGTACCCCCTTACTCTTCAGAACCCCTCCCTCCCAGCTCCCTTCTATCCCGAAGGGGAAGCTGGCTGCTTCTACCCTGAAAAGTGAAATCTTACCTCTAATTGTGAGAAGCTCCTGTACACACCCTGAATTTTTGCAAAGAGCTTCTCGTGTGCTTTCACATGAGGTACTTTGCAAACAAGTCCCTCCATTTTGCCTGTCCAGCCTCCCCATGAGCAGAGGGGAGGAGAGAGAACCAGGTACCCCGACCCCGCTCCTCAAGCCAGAGACTGCCCCATCCCCCCTTTTCCCTCTCACCTTGTGCCTGAGCTGCATGACTTCGGCAGATAAGTTCATCTCTCTGAGCCTCAGTTTCTCCCTCTGTGAAGTCACACACTAATAACAACTACATGAGTGACAGCACATGTAACACTGGACTTGCTGTTGGGCTTATGGCACGTCCTTCTGTCCACACATAGCTGCTCGCACACCAGCCTCATGCCCTGCCCTTCTAGCAGGTCTGGTGCGGCTGGATTTCCCCTGCAACACCAGATGGTTTTTGACACTAGACTGTCCAGCTGCTGAGTAAGTCCCCAGCACTTTATTCCCCATCTTTCGTCTCCTCACACACCAGGAGGAAAAATCCTCCCCAGGAGACTATGGAAATGAGGCTGGAAAATGCAAAGAACTGCATGCTTCTAAGGAACTAAGAAAATATGCTTATCTTTTCATCTATCTGTGCCATGTCGCTTTGAATGGGTTCTAAACCCTTTGAGGGTAGAAAATAAAGGCAGGACACTAATGCTTATTGAACACTATGGGAGCCATTACAAGTGCTCGCCAATATCTGCTTCGCCTTTTCTCCTACACATATAGAAAACTATACAGCCCAACGCCCTTGCTGTGAGATGCAGCCTTGAGACTTGTTCTGGCCTGTTAATTAAGAGCAAAAGTGTTCTGCTCGAATCTTCAGTTAATCCTTCTTTTGCCACATGGAGGCTTCCTGTTGAAATGGTGGAACCAGAATTTGATCTTCTGGATCATGTGCCAGGATTATATGGGGGAATGCTGCCCTGGGGTGTGTGTGTGCTGGTAAAAGGTGGGGAGAGGGGAAAACTATGAGAATAAAAAATAAACTTCCAATGTGATAAGCCACTGAGCTTTGGGGGTGTTTGTTACTGTGGCTTAGCCTCACTTGGACTGACTAAAAGCACTGTATGTGCAAGTATTTCACTTGCCATATTCTTTCATTTGATCCTCACTGTAACCCTTGAGATAGATATTGTTATTATCTTCCTTATGCAGACGAGAAGACAGACAATTATGTAATTAACTCAAAGTCAGCAAGAGGTAGACTTTGGGGCAGAACCACGTACATTTGCCCCCGAAGCTCCAGATCTTAACAAACAGGTAGGTTCTACCCACCAGAAAAGGGCCATTTGGGAGTTAGGCATGTAAATGGCCAACTCAATGCAGAAACATCCCTGGTCAGTTTGGGGTCTTTGTTAAGTCACTTATAATCCTTCAAGTGTGGCCTTCCAGAGTCAGGGAAAAAATGTTCCCAGCTAAAAGTAGCTACACCAGAGGGTCGCAGCCAAAGTCCAGCTTTAGGCTGGCAGACTTCTCAAATGGCTTGGAATTCCTGCTGGCCAGGGTTCCACTGGCATAGAAGTGTTTACACTTGCCTCAAATTATTTCTCCCATGCCTTCCAGAGCCCCAGCCCATATTTGGGATGGAAAAGGGAAAATGATTCCCAGTGGGGATTCAAAAGCATCAGAAAAATTCACAGGGGCTGCGGCCTGTCTCCACATGGGCCAGGGCCCTGGGCAGTCACAACTCCTGACCTTTACACCTGTACCCCATGCCCAGAAGGTCATGAACATGACCCCCTTACACACTAACTCAGAAGGAAGTGGTTTCTGGAGGGCCCATATGAGGCCAGCACACCTCTACAACCAAGGAAGTGCAAGGAGTGAGAAAGAAGAAAAGATCTAACTTTTGTTTTCATCTGTTGAAAGTGAGCTTTTCTTTCCCCCTTCCAGAAGATGCTCTATGATTGGATTGCTTCAGCTGTGAGGAGCAGAAAACCCAAATAAAGGCATCTCAACAGAAAGAAAAACTCCCAGAAGACCCTGCAGCGTGTATCCTTTTTATAAGGCTCAGAAGCAGGCAAAACGTGTAGTTTGTGACACGTGTAGTTTGTGACCACACAGAAGAATGACACACCTAGACTTCAGAGCAGTGTTTATCTGGGGGTGCTCAGGGGTGAGGAAGTGGGGCCATCAGTTCAAGGGAAGTACATTTGGAGGAAAAACTACACTGACAATATTCTAGTTCTTGAATTTTGAGGGGTGAAGTCACAGGTGTTGGTTATTTTAATAAATGGACCAGCAGCATGTCATGAACCAGGCCTGTGATTAAGCCAATTCTATTAACTAATTTCGCTCTATTTTTAAAGGGGGTCTAAGTAACAGTCAACACCTGCAGACCTCTTCCCAAGGGCCAGGCCCTGCTAGAAGCCTTCCACGTATATAAACAGCAGCTTTATGGGGTGTTCTTATTTTAACTCCCTTCCACAGATGACAAAACTGAGGCAAAAGAGGAAAAGCATCTTGCCACAGTCACACAGATGGTAAGTGGGGAGCTGTCAGTTTTCAGGCACCTCTGTGCCTCTGTGTTGGCCACTGAACTCATAAGAATTCTAATTACGTCCTATGCCAATGTTCCTTGCTAGACAATGTGGTTCTGGCTTGATAAAATCCATCATAAATTTTAAAAATCCTAAGTCAAAATGGATTTATTACACTTACCAAACCTCCTAGCTTAACCTCACCTACCTTCACATGCTAAGAACACTTCTGTTAGCCCAGAGTGGAGCAAAATCATCAACAACGAAGAGGACGTCATAATAAAGTGCTGGGAAGCTCCCGTAATGCATCTGATTTTGTGCTAAAGGTGGAAAAGAGTCTCTAGAGAGCTGGCTGTGTCCTCAGGATCTCAGGCCTCAGCATGTTGCCCAGCATCACAAGAAAGAACCACTATCCAGAGAAAGATCACAACTGGAAAGCTGTGTGAGGGAATGCATACTGCTTTTGTTCCATCCTAAAGTCAAGAAGCTTTAAGTCGAGCCATCGTAAGTCGGGACCATTGTAATTACAGACCCAGAACAAGAGCTGCTGTGGGGTGTTCTCAGTGACACCCTCAGAGGTACCACCCTCACATGGCCTCCCCCCTCAACGACCCCACTGTCACTTGGCCCCCTGGCATTTGCAGCGTTTTCATGCAACTCGGCAAAAAGAGGTATTTCCTCTCATGTGTGTGCTACAGGCTGTTGGTGAAGAAATCCTTCTCCAGATCTGACTTTGGAGATGCCCCATAAGGACCGTTGATGAAGCTTAGACCCAAACCCATGACCACCCACCATGACAGGCTTATAATGTTCACCATTCACCTCTGGAGACTGGAAGAGTAGGTTGTCTGGGGGTCCCCTTCAAGGCCTAAGAGAAAAGATGGGTGACATTACTCAACTGTGAGCTCCTTGGAAAGAAGCCATGCCTGTCATCCTGCTCTCCCTGCCCCCATGCCTAGTCAAGGGCCATTAAGAGGCAGGCCCCCAGCTGGACAGGTCAGCATGTTCACAGTCCCCTGCTGAGGGAAGAGGGGTGGGCTCTCCCTGTGTCCAGGGGATGCTATCTGTTCATTGCACCTCAGGCCACAGATGATTGGCTGAGAGTCAGTCACCTGACCTAAGGGAAGTTACATCATGGACCAGCCAATCACCATGTGACAAGTAGCCTAGTTCTTCAGAGGGTCTCAGGATCTACCACAACCACTAACCCATAGCCCCTCAAGGAAAGGGACGGGTCTGGGGACTCACAGACCTGATGGCATCTGCAAAGACATAACTGATGTTACACCAGAGGATTACTTAAATGGAAGGCCTTGGGAATCCCTGACCTGCAATCCCTCATGGCAACTTGAAAGGTAGCTTGTTGAGGGCTTTCAAGAATGTCATGTCTCTCTTGGCCAACCTTTCTGAGTTTCAGCATCTCTGTCCAGTCAAAATCTTTCAAGAGTACCTAGTTCAGAGCCTACCTCAAAACATCCCTCTTACATCTAGGCAGGAATGGCAAAATCTTGCACATGCTTGACCACACCCAACCAATACCCATGGCAGACATCACTAATTAATCAAGAGTTTGTTCCCCACTGAGCAAAATAAAGGCCTCAGAATCATATCATCATAGCCCCCAGCTGTCCAGTCATTCTGCCTGGCACTCAACGTGAGATCTGTTCATCACCTGACATCTACACTCATCGAAAACACTGGGATCTTGGGAAAATCACTTCCGTCTTGGCTTCAATTTCTTCAACTATAACATAAAATAACTTTTATGTCCCTGCCAGCCCTGTGTCTATAAAAGTGAATTGGATAATTCTACACTGTGGATAGTAGAGGGAAATTCTGTTGGTATCAAAAGCAGATTCATGGACACGTTAGTATGTTTACTGGCAATAGATTTGTCTTCCCTATTTTATTTGCATCAGAGTGGGCCATGAAGTTGAGGAGTTGATTGGATTCTGGCCAGGCAGGTCAGCCCTGCCCTTTAGAAACCATTTCTCTCTTCCTGGTGGGCCCTAGAGCCAATAGAGCCCTAACACTTCTCTTCAGACTGGGACATTCCTGTCCCACTCAGCACCTCCCTACAGGAGAGCCAAGACTGACATGCCTGCCACTCACCCTATCCCCCACTTGTCCTGCCCCCTGTCCTGGAGAGAAGCTGTATCTCACCAGTGCGGTCCACACAGCCTTTCTCAGTTTCCTGTCAGCAGCCAAGCCGTCCTGGCTGCTCAGCTCCCAGCCATCCAGACAGGGATGCATCAGAGGGAGGGGAGAGGACAGGGCAGCCCACTTGCCACCAAACACTATAAAAGAGAGAGCATTAAATCTTGGCCTCCACCAGGGAACTGCCTTAATTAGGGTGGCGCCAAGCAGGACGCCATAATTAACTGTGTGTCTGTATTTCCATCCCAAACACCCATTTCCAGTGCTTTGTGATCCAGTCTTCTAAGAGAATCTCAGCCAGAAACACAACACCAGCTGCCCAAAGGGGAGGGCGGCCAATTTTCCTTCTTCTTATAGACCCACTAGGGGTGAATCTCTGGAGGTGGGAGTTGAGGGTCCTTCCTAGAAAGGGTATTAATTGTGGGCTCAGAGCTACTGGCTCTGCCTAGTCCTCAAAGCCAGGAAAACCAAAAAGTTGGGTCTGTGCAAGTCCAAGTACTTGGACAACATCATTATTCCAGCAGCTTGGATTTCCTTTGGGGAAACAGCTCAAGGGACAGTCCCATGAGGTAGGCTGGCCTGTCAGAGCATTCGTTCCCTGGCCGCAGTGATTGGCCCAGAGCTGGTCCTGTGACGCATGCTGACCAATAGGAATGCAGGACTCTGAATGGCATTATTGGGAAATAGGCATTTGCTTTCCATTGGGGGTGCTAAACTAGTGGGGTGTCTGTCTGGAGCTACTGGGGACAATGTCACCTCATAAGGAGAGTGCCTGAGATTGAAGCCAAATTGAAGAAAACAGGGAGAAAAAATGGAAGATACCAGAGAAAGAGGGAGAACTGATGACATCCTTTGAGCAGCTGCCTTTAGCCAAAACTGAAGCAAATGTCCCAGAGGCTCTGAATCAAATGATCGGCCATAAATGTCCCGTTTTCATTTATGTTACCTTGAACTCAGCTTTGCAACTTAGGGAGACTTAGCAAAAACAGAGGTCACTAGATGGACTCAATAAAATGCAATGAACACACATATACTCTATGCCCATGATGTGCCAGGCAGCAAGGAGAGGGCGAAATGCAAAAGTAGACAAGAATGGACACCCAGCCTTGGTGAGCTCTGGCCTCTTGGGGAAGAGAAGATATAGGGTCAACTGAATTCCTATTCCAGTGCTCCCTCCTCGAAGCTGCCTTCCATCTCAGCAGCTTGGATCGTTGTCCCAGAGCAGTACATCATCCCTTCATCGGCAAGCTGCAGTGGTGCCTACCCTTCCATCTGTTTACAGTTCCTTGTTCTTGAGTGACTTGTGTGAAGTCCCTTGTGCAAGATGACCATGGTTATAATAGTGGTCATACGCCCAGACCAGAATCCTAAGGCCAGGCCCCAGCTGCAGGGATTGGTGCAGGAATGAGCCCAAGGACATGTAGCCCAAGGACATCCAGTGACCATCAATCTTGGAGCTTTTGCTGGCATTACTGGAGGGCGGATACTATATTGGAGTGGGTAAGTGGGATTTGGGCCTTCATGGCCAGTGGGGAAGACTCTGAGAATGAAACCAACATAGAAGAAATTAGAGCCAAGATAAAAAGATTCAGGGAGAGTCTGTCCTAGCAACAAATAAAGTGTGAGCACCTGGAACCAGGTATGCCTAAAACCCATACCTCTGGATGGTTCCATTTGATCAGATTTCAGCAATTAGAAATCTAAAGAATTTTCAGTAATCACTGCAGAACGGAGTACTCCCTACAATCAAACCCCAACCTACCCTAAGAGATGAACCCTAGACACCATCCTGCTGAGCTATGCATCATGCTGCCCTATACCCAGCATTTTAGAGAGCTTTCTGCTCCACAGGAAACACTTTTCTCCCCCAAATGCCCATCATTCAATGCCCAGTTCAAAGTCTGCCTCCTCCAAGACCCTCTATGGGACCTCTCCCTCTTCTGCATATACAGCAGCTCCGGCCACTGGACCATCCACACACAGCCTCTGCCCCTCCCCTCTCCTGTGGGTCAGTGACTCCCAAGAGGGCCAAGAAATGGGAGCTTCCTCACGACCTCATCTGAGCCTGGATCCTTGCCTGAAACCAGATCCATTGCCAGTTTTCCACCACATGCCCTGTTGCACCAATTAATTACATTTTCCCCTTTTGATAAGACTGAGTTGGGTTTCTGAGTGTTACAACCAAAAAGTCAAATGGTGAATATGTTTTCCCTGATTACAAAGTAACACATACTCTTTGTTCAGTATATTTTTGTTGGACTTTTTTTTCCTCACATACTCAATAAGATAAGCAAAATGGAAAAGGAAAATGACTCTTAATCCCAGCGCCCAGAAACAACTTTCAACATCACAGGGTAAATGTCCTATTAGACTAGTCTCCGGCCGTTTCCATGTACATTCTGGTTTACAGGAGACTCATGCACTAATACTGGTGGGTACTTTCTAAGTGAAACATGTATACAGAAAAGGGCACAAATCACAAGGGTACAGCTTGAGAAATGCCCCCATATGAACATGCCTGTGTTACCAGCATTTACATCAAGAAACAGAGATGCTGACGACGTTCAGATCTCATCTGCTTCATCCTGAAAACGAAGAAGGCTCTGCCCTCCCGGAACGAACCTCCTTAATTCTTTATGAGCAATTAATTTGTTTCCCATTTTTTGCTATTGAAAATGAAGCTGCAGGAAACACCCCCTGTATACACATCATTTTGCAAGAGGGGGCTTATATCCTAGGATAAATTCCTAATAATAACTACCATTTCTCAAGCCCTTTCTGCAGGCAGAAATGCTTTTTATGGATTAGCTCCCTTAAGCCTCTCAACAATTAACTGAAATAGAGCCTTTCATTGTCCCCATTTTACAGAAGTGGGACTGTGGGGTCACAGGGCAGGCACATTTTGCATCTTGATACATATTTTCTAGCTGCCCTCCATACAGAGCTACCAATTAATTCTTCCCCCCACAGCGGGAAGAGTCCTTGTCCCTTCCACACTCGCCAAAGCTAGATTCTGTCAATTATTTTAATTGCCGGTGATGGCCAAACTGACAACTGAAAAATTAGAGTGTGTTATAGCTGTTTCTTCATTTCTTTCATTTTTTAGTGAGATCAAACACCTTGCTTCATATTGATCAGCTTCTGTATTTCTTTCCTAAAGTACCTGTTCATGACTTTTACCTATTTTTCTTTCTGCTGAGAGTATCGGGTTTGTTTTTGCACATTAGAGGTATTCACTTTTTGCCTTTCATAATGTATTGCAGATATGCTCCAGTTTTGCTTTTTTTCAAGTCCAAAGGTGATTGTTAAGACACAAAAGGATTTGTGAGGCTTTTTCATTTGTATGACGTGACCATCCATTCTTTTCTTTATAGCCACTGTCAAATGGGGAGGGGCTGGACTAAATCAGTGATGTTCTAAATGTGATTCGCATGAGTCAGGGGTCCTGAGACACATCAAGGCCCCTTGGGGAAGTGGGGTGGGTGAGGAGTTCTGAGTTGTCTCTCTCTGGGGTACCTGGTCCACTCACGGTTCAACCTGGATGTTGGTTGAGGTGTCTGTCCTCTGCTGTACCCAGCAACCAGTCAGGCTGAGGGCTCCACTGGTTCTCTAGGGAATATTTTAGGTTCTCTGCATCCCTCTGCCCTTCCTAATCTGACCTGGTCAGCGATGGGCCTGCCCAGGCCCAGCCCAGAGGGGAGCTGCAGCTCCTTCTCTTGAATGCCCTGTTCTCCACCACATCGCTCACACAAAGCCCTTGGCAAACATCAGCCTTGCTCAGGGTGCTGTGGGGTGGGGTGAATCCCAGGGGGGCTATGTCTCGGTACCACACCACATGCAAGCCCACACCAGGTGTTGGTATTAGAAGCCTTCCTCTACCATCTTCTCCCCAACCTCCAGCCTTCCTCCTGGCCTTGGTCCTCTCGCACATGCCAGACACCTCCTTCCCATTTTCTGGAAGCGTGTCCTGAGATTCTCCCTAGAAGCTTTACTTTCACTGGTTTATGAGGCCAACCATCCCTGGCCGCTTCCATGGCTGCCCTGAGGCCTACTTAGCATCTGTGCCAGTCACTGAAGGAGATCCCCAGTAAGTGTGACCCTGGGACCCAAGCATCCCCTAGATCCTTTCAAGGGTTCCACTGGTTAAAATTATTTTTAAAATAATACCATCATGGGTCAAATAGTTGTCCCCCTAAAGATATGCCATGCCCTAATCCCAAAATACTGTCCATGTAACCTTATTTGGAAAAAAGTTCCGTGCAGATGTGATTAAGGGTCTTGAGACGAGGCTCTCAGCCTGATTCTCTGGGTGGGCCCTGAACTCTGTGACAAGTGTCCCAACAAGGCGGACCTGCAGGCGAGGCCACACGAAGGTGGAGGCAGGGACCATAGGCCTCAGCTACACGCCTGCACTGCCCCAAGCTGGGCGAGGCCAGGACCAGTGTCCCCCCAAGTCCAAGGCAGAGGCATGAGAAGGGGGCAGGGAACACGGTACCCCCCTTTCACGGAGGTGCCTCTGTTACAGAACGGTGTCCAGCAGGGGGAAATGACTGACGGGATGATGGCACAGCAACCCTAGACTACTGAATGCTCCATTCCAGGAAAGAATTGGAGCCAGGTTAGGGATCCCCAGAACCCAGGAGGGGGAGTATGGTGTGGAGAAGCTAATGTAGTATCTCATGGTGGCAATACAAGGCACGGGTGGAGACCCTGTAACAGCACACGTGTACTGTGTGTGTGTTGGCGGGGCTTCACGCGAGAATGGGAGGGAACACGGTCTACTGTGAGCTTGTAGGCGTGGCTCGGACAGGTAGACGCCATGCCATGGTGAGCGCTCAGTTTCTCCACGGTCACCCAGTGCTCCCAGTTGGAGAAGGGGAGAGACAGATGCTCTTCCGTGGGCTCCCGTCCACATCCATCTTTCCTTCCGTGGCTGTTTCGCTTACAGTGATTTTAGGCTCAGCTGCAGACGCAGAGGTAACAGCTTACATGACGATGTCACACTCTGCCTGTAACAAATGCTTCTGTATCAGTCACACTCTTAGGGGCTCTGCCTCCCTGCTCAAACCTTGACTCACAGGAGTCATCTCAGGCAAGTTTCCTGACCCCTCTGAGCCTCACTTCCCTCATCTTAAAATGCTAACACTGGGCCTCCCTCGTGGCGCAGATGGTTGAGTGCCGCACTGTGAAGCTGCCCGCAGCCTTTGCAGCGCAGGCTCGATCCTCGCCAGCCGGCGAGAACCCCACATGGTGTGGCAGACCTCGCCTGTCCCGCCCGCTGCTCCCCTCAGCAGTGTGTTTCGTCAATCTGACTGTTCTGCTCCCAGCTCTGTCTCTGGTGAATCCTCTCACCCTCCTCTGCATCTGGCCTGAACCCCGGTTCTTGTATAAATAAATAAATCTAAAAAAAAAAAATGCTAACACTGACAGGATGACGAATGCCAATGCTCACTATGGAATCTGTCTTGTTTGCTCCGTATCCCGCTGCCTGTCGAGGAGGCACCTTGCTACCTTATCCCATGAGTGGGAGATGCAGGCTCACTGTGAAACGCCATGAATGTGGCACTGAAGTGGGGGGGGGGTTGTATGACAGACACCCAACTGCATTTCCACCCTCCAGGACCACGGACAGTGTGGGAGACAGCTGAGATGCCTGGATCTCTTCCCTGAGAGCACTGGCTTTGCTTTACTTGGGCTGTATCGCCTGCACAGGGACTGACAGAAAGCAAGCAGGTGCTCAGAATGTAGCCACTGCATGAATGAATCACTGGATTCAGACTTGAGTTGCACTGAAAGGTTTGCTTCTATCCATAACCAAAAGAATGGAAAGCAGGGACTCCAGCAGATGTTAGCAGCCTGATGTTCACAAGAGTGTTATTCACAATAACCGATAGTTGGGATGACCCAAAGTCCATCAATGGATGAGAGGATAAACTAAATTCATTGAGACAGAAAATACATGGTGGTTATCAGGACTGGAGGAGCGGGGTGTGGAGACTTTGTCAGGGGAATAGATTCAGTTTGGGAAGATGAAAATGTTTAGAGATGGGTGGTGATAACAGTTGTACATTAAATGTACTTCAGGTACTTGCATTAAATGTACTTAATGCCACCGAACTCCGTACTTAAAAATGGTTAGAATGATCAATTTTGAGTACATTTTACCACATTTACCAAGATGTAAAGTTCTAATACGGAAACTTATGTGATTATAAGCTAATAAAAAAGTTAACTATTTGAAATTGTAAAAGAAAAACCACCCCCTTCGTAATAACAACACACAAGGAAACTTGGAATAAATCACCAGAGATTCACTGAAGAGTTGTACAAGTTGTTCTGCACGTGGAAATATTCCACATGCATGGAGGAAAACAATCAATATCATAGAAAAGGCAATCACCCCAAATTAATCTAAATAAATAATATAATGCAACTCCCACCACGATCCCATGGCATTTTTCATTAAACTCAATAAGCTGGGTCTAAGAGTCCTCTGGAGAGCTATGGCAGAAGGAAGGCATACACTTAGCAGAGTGTGCAGTTCAGTGACTTTCTATAAAACAAGCATACCCAAGTAACTGAGACCAGGTAAAGGAGGCCCCTGTGCCCCCTACAATCACTACCCCCTTTAGGGGCTACCACTTTCCTGGCTTCTATCTTAATTGACTAACTTTGCCTATTTGGGAAATTTCTATATATGTATCTTATTGCATGTACTCTTTCTGTCTGGGCACTTTACTGCAACATCATGATTATGCAATCCGGTCATTATGTTGCCTGATTCTGCCTCAGTTCTGTGTTATATTCCAGTGGCTGGTTATCCCACCATAGACTTGTCCATCCTTTTGTTCACACTCATTTGGGTAGTTTCCAGCTTAGAGATATTACAAATAGCCTGCTGGTGCTTTTTAAAAAAAAAAAATTATTTATTTATGCACACAAGACCTGGGGTACAGGCCAGAGATGTTGGGGTAAGACGATTCACCAGAGACAGAGTGGGGAACAGAATAGGAGGATTGACTGAAATACACTGCTACGGGGAGCAACGGGCGAGGCAGGAGGGGTCTGCTGCACCATGTGGGTAGCTCCCTGGCTGTCCAGGGATCAAACTCATGCTGAAGTGGCTGTCTGTGGATAGCTTCATAGGTTGCATCTTAACCCTTGCACCACCAGGAAGGCCCTGGTGCTTGTCTTTTGATCTCCATTTGTGGACAAATTTGTTGGGCATAGTCCTAAAATCAGGACTACTAGGTCATCAAGAAAACTATGTAAAAGAAGAGAGAATGTTTGTGTGGGGCATGGCCATGGGGTCTTGCTCAACAGGAGATGAAAATAAATTATAAAGCTATACCAATTAAAAGGCATAGCCCTGAATACATACACACACAGAGAGGAGCACACACCAGCACGCACACAGCACTCGTGCACCACACACACCGACACACAGACGTGCACTCGCATACTCTACCAGTCAGCACAGACAACTTGGGGCCGGACTTCCCAGACCAGATAACTGAGTGTCGCGGTCCCTTTCAAGTGGTATCAGAGCACAGGCCTGCAAGTATCCAGGAGACGGCTGATGGAGAAGGGAAGAAGAGAGAGCCCCCCCCAACCGCCCACTGGCTTTAAAGGGAGAACAAAGTGAACGGGATCAGAGGGTGCAAGGTGATGGCAGTGAGGCTGAAGCCATTTATCACTGCCAGATGTGTGAAGGGTCAGGCTGCGGGGCATGCTGGGAGTGCCAGCAGGGGTGCCTGGACCCCAGACGTGGCGAGAAATAACCTGTCCAGTCAGTGAGGGACCAAGGAAGGACTGCCAGGACCCTCTTCACAAATGACAATGTGCCTCTTCTTTGTCCAGGCCAGAGGGGCCGGGGCCAGGGCAGAGACAGCAACAGCTTAATAAAGGGCCATCAGTCAAAGCTCTAAAAATACCCTCCCGCTGCCAGCAGGCTCACTCCTGCATCTGCCCGCGGGCCTCCTGTGCCTGGATGGGCCCTTGTGACACAGAGGACAAATGTTTGCCCAAAGAGGCCTGGTGTCAGGCAGCACACATGGTCCCACTGTGACATCTGCCCTCTCCCGAGCTCACCCCCTCCAGGTCCCTCTAACAGGCACACCCCAGGCCAGAAAGGGGGTCATGAGCGTGTTGGGTGAAGCCACACCTCAACCTGGTCTTCTCTATCCTCTGGGAGGGCATAAACACTGCCGCTTCTTGCAGAATGGCTCTGACCCCAAAGAGGGCCAAGTTTCATAGGGGATCCCAAGTCTGAGGGAGGTCTCCCATCACTGGCCAGGGAAACTCCCAGCCAGATGGGGGAGGCACCACAGGCTCAGGTAAGCTTCTGATCCAGAACCAAGAAATACCTCTCCTTCTGCCAACTCCACCCTAGACTCTCTCCCCCATCCTCAGGGAGATCCCAGTCTAATGGCGGAAACATGGCCGCTGAGTGGAAGCGCTGACCTGCCACAGAAGCCTTGGGTCTGGCCTCGAAGAGCTCCAGTCTAGTGAGGGAAGTTCCGTCTCCCAAAGGCGGGTTCCCTCACAGGGACAGTGGCAGGCCTTTTGCCAACATGTCCATTCAGCCCAGTGCTCCTCAGACTTTAATGTGTGTCTCATTCACTGGGGATCTTTGAAAATACAGGCTTCACTCTGCAGACAATGGAAAGGGTCAGGGAATCTGCATTTCTAACACCATCCGGGTATGCTAGTGCTACTGATGTCTGAGTAGCAGGATGAGACTAGCCAGGGTGTTGACAACTAAGTTCTATTGATGTTGTGTTGATGGAAAGAGTGTGTGTGTGGTTGGGGGCGGGGGCCTACCTGGGAGAGCTCCTATAAGAAGTAGGGGGGAAGCTATAGGGCAGAGGGGTACGTCTGGACACAACCTGCCCTAGATTCAAATCCTGACTCCGGCATTTATTAGCCTGTGGCCATGTTTCTGACCTCTCCAACGTGAAAAAGAATCAGAATAATTGGAGCCGGGGAGCCCTGCGCATGCCTGGCACACACCTGGCCCAAGGTGGGGGCTCAGACATACCAGCTGCTGCTTTTACAGTCAACAGTAAGCACCGTGCCCGCGCAGGGAGGGCCAGCCTCAGCTGGCTGGGAGGGGGCTGCTGCGAAAGCGGGTAGCAGAGGCGGGAGCTGTTGGCCCTGGAGGCTGGCCCTGGAGGTGTGGGAAGTCCATGGCCTTCCTGAGCCTCAGTTTCCCCCCCTGTAAAGCGGGGATCAAAAGCATTGTCAGCCTCTGCAGAGGGAGTGAGAGGTGGGGCAGGACAGCGCCTGGCGCACAGTAGGCCCTCAGGAAGGCGCTCTGCCGCCCGGATGGGGGTGGGAGACCGCGGTGCCAGGGGACCCCGCGGGCCTGGGCCCGGCCGAGCTCAGGAAGCCCCAGCACCCTCCCGCCCCGCCCCGCCCCCACCGTCACCCCACCCCCAGGCTGCCTTTGAGCCCTGCGCTGCGCTTTGAAGTCCCAGATGGGCTTGGAGGAAAGAGGATCCCGCGCCCAGCCCCCAGCCCGCACCTGGATAAACACGCGCCGCCAGCCCCGCCGCCAGCCCGGGACCGACGGCCGGCGGCGGGGACGACCAGGCGGCCGAGCGCCCGGCAGCGGCTCACTTCAAAGCGCCCGCGGCCGGCGCGGGAGGGGCCCTAATCAGGCCCGGCTGCCGCGCCCCGCGCCCGCCCCGCCCGCGCCGCCCGCGCCATCTGCTCCGCGTTAGCCGAGCCCGAGGGGCGGGGGCGGCGGGGAGGGAATGGCCAGGTCGTCCCGCTGTCCAGGAGCCAGGCAGGACGGTCCCCGCCCGGCCGTGCCATCGCCGCGGCGTGCGCGCATCCCCAGGTGCGCGCGTCTTCACCGCGCGCTGTGCTGCTGAGCTGAGCGCGCGGCGCAGGGGCTGCAGGTGACTCTCCGTGCAGCCAGTGTCCTTGAGCTCCCACCGCGCGCTCACGGGCCCGCACGCGATTCATCCTCCCATCCAGGGGCCAGTTTTGGAGCATCTGCTGTGGGCTAGATGCTGTCCCCGGGTTCATGTCCATCCAGCCCCACACCCCAGGCACCCACAAACCGCACGGGGTCCTTTCTCTTTCCCTCCTTCATGATTTAACATTTGTTTAACTTTTTTTTCCTTTGCAAAGTCCTTCTCTACTCTTGGTCATCCTGTAAGAGCCCATTGCAAAAGTTCCCTCCTTTGATTGAAGACACCCCCCCCCCCACCTCTCCCAGTCCCGGCGTGTGTCTACCTGGCACCGTGTCTGGCACATTACTTAGCATACTTAGCACACGCTAAATCCAGCAGATGAGGGTCCCTCTCAGTCCTGGGCCACTTGGGCTAAGCAGGACACTCAGGTATTGGGGTTATAAACCCTAGCCCGGCAAAGAGGGGCTTTGCCCACCGGAAGGGGGATGGGGCACAGGCTGCCTGCCCACCCCATCCTGTGTGGTGCTGCGTGCCCAGGAGCTAAGAATAAGCTTGACTTTGAGAGCCAGGAAGGACCCCTTGGAGCCCTGGGGAGCTCTAACAAGGCCACCCCAGGGATTGAGGCAGGACACTTGTCCAGGAAGCCACCAGGCCAGAGCATCCCAAGGGATTCCCAGAGGAATCTGAAAGGAGCTGGTTACCCAAAGACCCTGGTGGACAGACATACAGACAGAGAAAGCTCTGGATACTTGGGGGGGTCATGGTACTTCAGGACGCTCAAGTCAGGTCGCCCTCTGACTCGGCCTCTGCTCCCTGCCAGCCCACAGGCTCTGTCTCTGCTGTGGCCTCAGGGCCTCAGCCCCATCGTTCGCCCGTGGGGCAGGAGAAGGAGCCTGGAGAGGAGACACTTGGAAGCCGGGCGCATGGGGCCTGCAACACCAGCTGCACAAAGCGGGGTGGTTTGCTTCAAGCCTGAGACCCGGGACAGAGGACCTGGGCTCAAGACCTGGCTCAGCCAGCACGAGCAGGCAGTGGAGCGCTCTGGGAGCAGCTCAGTCAGGGGATCTGGGAGACATTCCAGGCAGCGGCCCTCCTGGCATCTCACAAAGCAATGTATGAGCTCCCCACGCTCCAAGTGGGGTGGTGGGGTGGCACTTTGGTGAGTTGGCTCCCTGGCAAGATGGGTGGGCCTTCTCCTGACAAGTGGGTCCTCTGTGGGTGCAGTGTCTTAGGTCCCATCCCCAAGAACAGAGCCCAAGGAGAGACTCACAGTGTGTTCAGGAAGCGTCCCAGGGCAGCAAGGGTGGGGGAAGCTGCGTGGGCAGAGCAGGACCCAAGGCGGTGAGGTCTCAGGCCAACCCCACAGAGAGCAGCTTCCACCCGCCCTGGCAAGGGGCTCTGCAGGTAAGCTATACCTGGGGTGTCATAGCAGCGGCACCCAAGCAGTTGGGCTTTCAAACCCCTACCTACGCTCATGGGGAACATTAACTCGCAGGCACTTCAGATTTTCCCTAGCGTAGACAAGACTCACAACCTTCCCCCAGGAATCCTCCAAAGAAGAGCCCCAGGTGCTGGCCCTGACAGCACTGACATGGGTGCTCGGATGAAGAGCCGAGACCCAGGGCATCAGCACCCATGTCGGGCTGAGGCCTGAGATTGTCCGCCAGTCCAATATCCTCTCCCTTGGCTCTGCCTTCTTTGAAGTCTTTCCAGGAAAAGAGCCTCTGAGGCCACCCCCAGCGCAGGCAGGCATGAGGAGCTCCCCTGATGCTCTTGTGGGTGCTTCTAGCAGAGGCCTCCGCACAGTGACCTGACGATGCAGTTAGTAAAATCACCATTACCTGTTGCCACCTAATGGGAAGAGACTCCCTCTCCAAGTCACAATGGCCAGGGCTTGTGTGCCTGAGAGTACCACAGAATCTGACACCACTGGCTAATTAGCAAGTTCTTAATGTGGATTTTGATAGCAGGTTTGAAGATAAGGATTTCTGATGAGGATCCTTCAGAGATGACTTAAGCGTCATGGCAGGGGCACCATGCACCGATGTACAGGTTGTGTCCTGCACAACTCCAGAAGTAGAGACAAAACCACGACTGGAGCACCCCCTGGAACTTTGTTCAGTGCTCAGCATGCTCAAGCTGCTCCCTCCAGCCCCAGCCCTGGCATAAGTAAGTGGCTTCCTTACTTATGTGGCCGTGATGCCAACCTCCGCCTCCAGGATGGAGGTTGTCTCGTGCACAGCATTCATCACATGATTAATAGGAAGCATTTTTTAACGTCATCACACAAGCAATAAAGCAAGCACTTAGCCCCATGCCTGGCACACACTGAATTCAGTAAACACACCTACAGCTTAGTTTTGCCTCTGGCATTTTCTATCCAAGCACCGGCACTAGAGTGGACGCTGACCTTCAGAGTCCCAGCCCCAGCTTTGGAGACCCCTCTAGGAGACCCCAGCAGGCTAGGAATCCCCACCCTGGCTCCCACCCACCAAGCCTCTGCTCCCATTGAGAACGGCCCCCCCAAAGCCAGTCACTTCCCCTGGGGAGATGAAGGCTTGAGTCTCCGAAGCCCTTCTTCTCTCAGGGTTCAAAGCTACCGCCAGCCCCCACGTGGCCAGCTTGATTTGTTTCTTATCTTTAATTTTTTTTAATCGAGCAGATCCCCTCCGGTTACTGTTCCACAGCATCTTACAGCATCTTTGGAGCGGGCAACAAAAGCATTCTT
The DNA here is from genome assembly GCF_964194135.1 of Talpa europaea. NCBI lineage: Eukaryota > Metazoa > Chordata > Mammalia > Eulipotyphla > Talpidae > Talpa > Talpa europaea. Next base: position 2,079,411 of record NC_140084.1, on the reverse strand, counting down.
TTGGGAGCCAGCGGGGGGGCCGGGGCAGAGCCACTTCAAAGGGAATGCAAAGCGGCAGCAATGTCCTGCCATTGTCCTCCCCTGCGTGTCTGCCCCCCATTGTCCCCAGGCCGCCCTGAATAGGCAGGCACAAAGGCCACCATTCAAAGTGGGCACCACATGCTCCATCAGAAGGCCAGCCTGCGCCTCTGCGCTCCCTTCATCCTCGGCACACACAGGTTTGCAGCCAGGGGAGGGGAGCTGGCCTTGAAGTAGGCTTTTTTCTTCTCCCTCTCTCTCTCTGTCTCTCTCTCTCTGTTCTCCTGAGCCCAAACTTATGATTATATTTTGAATCATCCCCTGTTTGGCAACCTTTCCCTCTTGCTTTTCCCACCGAACCAGGTGGCCACAGCCCAGGCAGCAGGACAGTCAGGGCGCTCTTGGGGGTGGGGCCAGGGGAGCTGTTTTCCTCTCTTCAGGGGAGGGTGGGGGCAGGAACGACTCCTGCCACCAGGGGGTCTGGTGGGCTAGATGGGAATCTAGAGATAGATTAGAGAAGAAACTGAGGCCCAAAGATGGGAAGCGACTTGGCAATTATTATCCTCATTTGAAGGAGTAAGCAGTGGCCCAGAGGGATTAAGTAACCTGCCCAGTCCCAGGGCTGGATAGCTGCTGAGCTGGGACTTGAGCCCAGTGAGACATTGAATGACCCTTGTCCGGTGACATGGGTGTCACTGACACCCTGTCTCAGGGCTGTGGCTGAGATCAGGTCCTTTAGGAGATGAGTCTGAATTAATGGACTTGTGACATCCTCCACCCTGATCTCTGAAGGCCCAGGGAGGGGAATAAAGCGGGTGGTCTATCTTCCACCCCCAAAATGCTCAGGGACCCCAGGAAAGGTAGAGGCTTGTATGGAAGCCTGACCGTAGAGCAACTATGGCGTCCTGAAAGCCGGCAGAACCTGGTTCCGATCCAGCTCTGCTGCCTGGGCTTTGTGCCCTGGAGCATTCCATCTGCAAGCTCTTTGTAGAGGGGCTTCAGCAGCGCCCAGCACATAGTAGGTCTTCATGAAGCCGTGCCATTATTTATGTAACAAAAAGAAAAAAATAATAAGGCAGGGGAGTAAGGGATTTGAGGCCTGAGAAAAGCACTGTGTGACCAGGAGAGCATTTGGGGGTGTGGGTGGTTTCTGCAGGGAGGACAGGACTCAGAAACAAGGGACAGTGGGCAGGAGGAGGCAGGGAAGTGTTGAGGATACAGGGACTAAGCAGACCTGACCTCGGGCTGGGGTTTAAGGACTATTCCAGAAAGAATTCAGCCCCACAGGAGAGATGGGGTAATTTTAAGAGGAGAGCTGCCGGGTTACTGAGGGCACCAGGCCAGCCTTGCTGGCCCCGGATGCTGGAATCAGCTCCTCTGGCCGGCTTGGAGCTGTGGAGAGAAAGCTGTAGCCCTGGAGGGCCTCACTGCAGTGCTCCAAAGAGGCAAGAGCAGGGGAGTTCTGCGGGGAAACGAGGCTCCAGGCCCCCACCCCTAGCTGCCGCCTGCAGAGCCCTCTGCATTGGCATGGGCTGGGCTTCGACCTAGCATCGCCTGGGAACACAAGCTTGAAACGCTCCACAGACTGGACAGAGAATCACCTGAGTGTCATGCTGTGAGGAAGATGATTGAAAGCCAGTCCCTGCCCTTGAGAAGCTTCCAGTCAAGTGGGCAGTGGCACAGGGGAACGCGCATGGAAATGGAGTAAGGACAGAGGCTCATCCAGGCGGGTGACCCAAGCTTCGGAGCGCCTGAGGGTGCTGAAGGAAGAGTGAACTGGTCTCTCTCTGTCTCTGTCTCTGTCTCTGTCTCTCTCTCTCTCTGTCTGTCTCTATTTTTTTCTCTCTCTGTCTCTGTCTCTCCCTCTCTCTCCCCCACCCCTCTCACACACCCACTGAGACGCCCATCTGCCCCGGAACGTGCTCACACCCACGGCCTGTGGTTGGAATCCACAGAGTGAGCTTCTCCAGGTGCAGAGATGAAAACGTCCACAGCTGCACAAACTCGGGTCACTTCTCTGGGACTCTAGTCTCTAGACCAAGTGCTACACCACCACCACCACCCCCCCAAAAAAAACCCTAATAAAATAGCAAAGCCAGCCCCCATTTACAGAGCACAGGCTGTGCTGGACCCCTCCCGGCTACTCATCACTTCACCTGGGGAGATGCGGGCATGTGCCTGCCGAGTGACCGGGCCTCTCCCTCTCTCGGCCACAGAGGGAGGCGGAAGCTGCCATCACACCCAGCAGCCCTTTCACGGCCGGGCTGCCACCCCTGTGCATTATGTATGCACTTGGGCCTCCAGCGTCCTGCAGCAGGCAGGACACCTCAGGACTCTGCCCGCTCACCCCCTAAGAGGTGCGCAGAAAGAAATCCAGACTCGGAGCAGCCTCGCCTCCTGGCTACGGAATTCCTGGGAATTCTATCTCAGTGTCAGGGCTCATGGGCCACTTCATCTCACCCCCAGGGCAAACCAGTCTCTTGAAATCATCTTTCTATAAATTAATGAGGGGAGGAAACGCAGCGTGTAAGCAGAGTTGAAGCTTGCCTGTGCCAAACGCCAGGCACCGCAGCCTTCCCCACCAGCCCGCTTGTCCAGCCCGCCTGCAGAAACAGTCCAAATGCAAATGTAGCATAAACGACTCTATAATAAATGCTCATTCAACATTTATTCTTTCTCAAATCATCTCTTAAGGCCCTTTCATGCTAATGTCTAGGAGATGTGACATTAGAAAAATTGCTTTGACATGCTAAGGGGCTCCAAGATTAACCAAAAAAGAAAGGACAAGATAAAGCCTTCGGAAGACCTATTTCAGAGGAATTATTCCTGCCTTTGAAAGTGTTCCAAGGTTGCTGCACATTTCAGCTTGTTGGCATACATGTAAATGAAGTGCTACAAAAGTCCTCGGCTAAATTCCACTTGAATGAAAGCTCCCAGCCGCCAGCACAGTGACAGCGAGGACAGCCAGACCTCAGGATGGGCCCCGAAGGGGGCTAGAGGGGGGCTTTCTTGTCCTAAAGATGGAAAGGGACAGACCCCAGCCCAAATCATGGGTAAAAATGCCTGGGCCTGCGTGGTTGGTGTGACCAGCACCTGATGCAGCATCTGAATCTTTTATCGAGTTACCCAACCTGCTTGCAGCCACTAGTTCAGCCCACCATCCTGCTGCTCTTGTGCTGTGAGCTTGAGCAAGTTGCTCAACCTCTCTGGGCCTCTCTTTGAATGGAGATAACAAGAAGACCTACTTAGCCAGGATTTGGTGACTCTGCTCACAGAGCCTGCTTCATGCTCCTGAAATTGTGGTTGATGTCATTATTGTGACTTGGCCTCTTAAGCCCTTGTGAGGTGCAGGTTGGAGGCAGAAGGAGCAGGAATGTCACAGATGAAGCCTCTGAGATCCAGGGAGGTCCGGTGTGTATCCCAGGACTCCCCAGCTGCAGAGTTGGAAAGGGTCACAGCCGAGTCTGCTGCGTGGGCCACCTGGATGTTCCTCCCACAAACCCAGCTGGAAATTTCCTCCCCACTGGCACCCATGCTTGGCACAATTCATCTCATGGAGTCACAAGTCTTCTATGTAGTTTCATCAAAGGATTAGATTTTGAATGAAGGGCTGCTGTGACATTCCTGCGCCCCACTTTTCAGAGCAAGTTCGATGTACTGTGCACATCATTCTTGATTCCTGGAGTGCCTTAGAGCTCCAGGGAGGAAAGAAAGGAGCCCTCACAGAGCATCTGCTGCGGCCTGAACGGTGCCCCCTACCAGCAAGATTTAACCCTCCACGCCCAAGAATAAGGCTGCATTTGGAGAAAAGTTCTTTAAATAGGTGATTAAGCAAGACTGAGATCAGTAGGGTGGGCCCTAACCCAATCTGAGGGTGTCCTCATGGGAGAGGAAGTTTGGATGCAGAAGTAAGTCCTGGAGGACACAGAGACATGCCACCTGCATGTCAGGTGGGAGCAAGGCCTGCCCTGGGATACCTGAGCTAGGACTTCCAGGTTCCAGAACAGCAAGCAAAGAAGTTCCGGTGGCTTCAGGCCCTCAGGCTGGGGCACTTTGTTATGGCGGCTCAAACTAAGGCAGCATCTTCTAAAACAGCCCCCTCTTCAACATGGCCACAGCCCATCAATGTTAGTGTTATCTCATTTTAAATACTCCCGTGTCAGTCAGGGTGAGCAAATGGCATGATCATCCTTAAACTTCCTGGCTTAAGATGGCAAAGGTTTTTTTCCTACCCAGGACACACTTGGCGTGTCCACGGGGGGCACTCCTGTGTCACTCTCTTCAGTGGCACAGGGCCAGGCTCCTCTCCCCATTGGTGGAAGATGGAGAAGGACAATGATGATCACACCTGGCAGGATTTTGCCAAGATATGCAGGCCCCTCAGACAGCTGAGAGTATATAAACATTTATCCACTCCTGACTTAGTGGAAAAATGAACTCTCTCAACCATCCACATCCTCTCCCTTCTCCACTATTCCTCCATGCAATTCAGCTCCACCCCCAAATTCGCACCTTTTTTCAGCCAAACCAAACCCTGAAGTTCATATAACTGTCCACTTTAGAAGGCAATTTGGGGACTACCACTTGTTATTCAAGAATGCTACTTAGGGTCACATCCCATCACAACTGGCTTATCAAAAAATTCCCTCCAGTCATATACAGTATACTCCCAGCGGCTGAGACCTAGCAATACAACTTTTTCCTTCTTGCTTCATTTCCAGTGATTCCCCAACCCTACCCTCCCACCACTTATGCAAGACCTGGTAGGTATCACCTGGTCTTCATTTTATAGTAGAAGCAGCAGAGAACCAGAGGGGCTAAGAGACTCGTGTAAGGCCACACAGCACGTTAAGGGCAGGGCCAGCCCTTCTGACTCCCCACCCATCGCTTCTACCAAGGAGCACATTGAGTCCCCTACACCTGGCTGGGTATGACCAGCACACCCTCTTTTTGCAACCTAGAACCAGATTTTAGGAGCTCTGATGAGGGAGGCTAGAGTGGGTACCCAATTCTGAGACTGGGGCCCACACAGCCTACTCTGAGCACCCTGGCCTATCCCACCACCAACCCCACTAATACATATTTTATGGGGTCACTCTCCCTTGCAAATGGTGTCATTAATCTGCTCCCTGGCTGTGCAGAATAACACCCCTCAAGAACAGACCACTTTCTGAATATTTTATCACTCCTCATCCCTTCTCCCCAGACTAATATATATTTACACAGCCTACCTCCTGCAGGAAAACTATATTGTTTTCTCTCAGTGCTGGGGAACTTAGACCCAGTCGCGCATAAGCAAAAAATATATATGCCTTGCTATTGATGTTGAAAGCGAGAACCAATCATTTATCAAGCTGTGAGGGAAGCCAAGAGGAAGATTTGCATATGGTGAAAAAGAAAAAAAGAATAAAAAAGACTCCCACCCCACAAAGAGCCCGAATCAGATGAGGAGGACATCTTTTCTCTTTCTCTAACAGGGAAACTCCACATCTCCACGCCACCCTTCCTGCATTCGGCAAATCTCAGCAGTGGGCGAGCAAAGAGCTATTTTGTCAGCAAGGGCACAACATTCCTACTTGGAGCTGCCGTCTGAAGAGACCCAAGTTCTTCCGAAGTTCGACAGCGCCATTTCTATCATCACGGAATATTCCAAAGAAGATTCCAGCATCTGTGTGGCCCTTTTGTTTCCTGTGCTTTATTCCATTTTCATCCCCAAAAGCAGGCGTGTGAGATGGAAAGGCAGAAGTGATAGGTCTCATTTATGAAGGAGGGGAGATGGATCCAGAGGCATGCAGAGAAAAGGATTAAAAGAAAAAGCTATTTATTTAACAGTTGGTTCCTAAGTCTCTTTTAAAGAGAAAAATTTGTTTAGAAAACTATCTTGCTGGGCTGCTTTGCATGTGCACGTGGGACCTCGATGTACGCGTTTAGAAGGGGATGATAAAGCAACAGTGGGCTGATGTGGCAGGAGCCCCATAGAAAGATAATGAGTGGAGGGGCCTCCCTGGTAGCACAAGGGGTTAAGATGCGGTCGATGAAGCTCACCACAACCACTATAGCACAAGTTTGATCCCCGGCCAGGGAGGTGACCCACATGGCACAGCAGACCTCTCCTGTCTCCCCGCGCTCCCCTCAGCAGTGGATTTCAGTTGATCTGCTTGTTCTGTTTCCTACTCTGTCTCTGGTGAATCCTCTCATCCCCCAAAACTCTGGCCTGCACCCCAGCTCTTGTATGTATAAATAAATAAATCTATAAAAAAAAAAAAAGAAAGAAAGATACTGAGTGGAAAATGTCCATAGGGGCCAGAGTGGAAGCTATTCCAGATAGGGGTGATTAATACTGATTTTAGCTTGTCAGCTTCTGTAACATCACCTTCCTCTCCCCCTGGGTCCTCCCGAGTCACCACGCACAGGAATGACTGGTGTGAGTGGCGTTTGGGGGCATGTGGGAAAAGTTTCATCTAATTTAGGGCTAGTACAGGGTCAAGAAAAAGACACAGTGTGGAGGAGAGCGGTTGTGAGAGGAGAGACAGGGGAGCAGGGAGTCCAGACCGGAAGTGATGGCAGAACTGGGGGCAGTGGAAAGACACAGAAATCTCAGAAGGACCTGATGCCCCCACTTCCTCCCACCCAATAGAGAACTTGGCTATGTTTTACATACATCTTATATATGGGGTGCTCTCTGCTGACATGAGGGTCACACAGGTTGGATAATCAGAGTCTCTGCTCTGAGGAGTTTACAGTTTAGAAACAGAGGCCGGCCAAGATCAGTGATGTCCATACCCGGGGTCTTGGCCAAGGATTCAGAGTTGGTAGGAGACAGAGTAAGAATAGAAATGGTCTCCAGACTCCCAAAGCAATGCTCCTCACCCACCTTTCTCCCTTCTCCAGGGCACATAACCAGGCCATTTCCCCAAGCTAGTTTCAGCCTTTGCCCTTAGAGGCCTTCTGCGACTCCCACATGCAATCAGTCATGACGGCTATGTCCAGGCCCAGGCCTCCAACCAGCCCGCCTCAGAGCCTGCCTTGTGCACTTGGCAGTGGGCCTGGCCCCTTCTGACCTGCTGACCTGTCTCCACGGCCCTAGTCAGTCAGTCTGTGACGGTCACAGCTGCTTGCAGGAGCACCTGGCCAATGTCCCACCGTCCCCAGAGCCCTGGCCCATGGATCTTGATCCCGCTTCCAGGGATCCCTCTCCCAGTACCGGCCTGAGCAACAGGGTAGCAGCCCCCCCAGCTTGTCTCTGAGGTCTTTAGGGGAGACAGCAGCCACAGAGCTCCCACCAAATGGAAGAGTGGGAAGAGAGGTATCCATGCAGGCTGTCATTATTATAGGGGAGCCCCAAATCACCACCCCAACATTTATTAAGCATTTATTCTGCACCGACCACTGGTGTCTCCATGTAATAGCTTAGGGACAATTAAGGCAATGCAGGCAGCTAGCATTACTATCCCCATTTTATGGATGAAGAAGCAGGCTCAGACAGGTTATTCTGTGGCCCGAGGTCACATAACTGGCCAGAGCTGGGCTTTATTCCCCAACTGTCCATACATCTCTCGCACTCTGAATTGAATGTGAACACTCCAAGGTCCTCCTGCACGAGCACCATAGGGGTTGGGCTTGCTTGACCTGAAGCCCGTCCCCCTACTAGACACCATGGGTGAATACGATGCACTTGAGCTCAAGATAGACGGAACGGCAGATTTGTGGGTGGAATAAAAGAATGAGACAGGGAGCAAGAAGACCCCGCCACTTGGTGAGGTCACAGGCTGGATTGGCCTCCTGGTTTCCGTAGCCTGCGGTCAGCCCGGAGAGGCTGGGGCAAGGAAGAGGAGGCAGGCAGATGTGATCGGGAGCAACTGCCACCCCAGATGGGCTGTGTGTACCAGGATGTGGGGGCCCCTCCATACACGGTCTCAAAGCAAGGAGGCCGCAGGGACCCGGGAGGTCTGTGATGTTGGGGGTTTCATGGCTGCTGAGGTGGACCAAAAGAGAAAAGAATTTCGTTCCGCCTGCTTATCTCCTAACCTTATAAACTCAGGATTAGCAGATCAAAGGCGGATTTGGCACAGCTGAGGGACACAGTGGCTTCAGAGAACAATTTGGGCTCCATCCTTCATGATCAAATGAGCTTAAGTCATTGATAAATAAACAGTGTTTTGAATTCCTCTAATTGGGCGTGCGGGTCGTGCCTGAGCCGCACCAGCCTGGCCATCCGGGTGGAGTTAATGAGCTAAAGAGGGCCATGGGGGCAACCCAAAATGGCCAAGGGAGGGGTTCCGGGGAGCACTCTAGACAGGGAGAGGAGTCCAAGGATTGCTTTCCTCGGCCATCCCAAGAGTTAAGGGCATGACTCTGGTGTCAGAAGAGATGCGCTCAAACCCCGGCCCCCAGCAATCCCATCATGAGTTAGGTGACCCGGAGGCCTTGTAACCTGTCTGCACCTCCACATCCACAAATATAAGAGGGGACAGAACACACTCACAACTATCCAGCATGGAGGGAGGCGCCATTCACACAGAACCATGCTCCTGAGCACGCTCAAATGAGCGACTGCACCAAGGAGGGGCCAGAGTTGAGCCAGTTCTCCAGCCCCTTGGCTGAGCCACTCGGTGACCCTGTGCCAGAGCTTCCTCGTCTGTGAAAGGCTACTGTGGGTGAAGGGAGCTCCTGGTGTGGTGCGCCTGGGGGCTGTCCCATCACTGCTGCAGACTGAACATTGTGTCCTTGATGCTATTCATGACCTTGTGTCAGGCATTGCCTGTTGATCCCGGGTGCTGGGATCTAGCCTTCTGTGGAACTCAGTATCACAGGAACTACATCTCCCAGGACACTTTGTCTCCTGGCTTCCAGGTTGGTTTGACCAACAAGAGGCGCTACAAGAGCCAAGGCATTTCTCTCCTCCACCTCTGCTGTTTCCTGTGGTGTTGCCAACAGAGACTGTGCTGGGTCTGAGGTCCCACCCAGATTCTACCCCTCCACAGCTCCCACCTCTGCTCACTCTACCCCCAGCCCAGAGGTGGTAGCAACTTCCTGCCATTGCCTCTCCTGACTGCCTTGGCTTCTCAGCTGTCTCGTCTCTTGTGACATCAATTCCGTCTATTGAATTCTCCTTGTTGAGAGGCTGCTGCCTGCTACTTCCATCCTCTGTAGCTTTTCTTCTTCGTCCATGTGATGATTCCACAACTGCTCTGAGCCAGAGACATTTCGGATGAAGGCCCTGCCTCACGGTCAGGTTGATGCTGCAGTGACAACTAATCTATGACCAAGCTGCTGAGTGGAACAGAGGCCTCCCCGGACTGGCAATGGTAAGTCGGGTCTGTCACTGGAACAGACACCTTCATGTCCTTGATTGCTTATGAGTTGAACTTGAATGACTGGTCCTGTTGTCAGACCGGGAGACAGAGGCCCGGGGAGAAGGGGTGGCTGAAAATTTTGGGCTAGAACAGAAGGAACCCTGAAGTAGGACCAGCACACTGGCCTCACAGGTTTTAGTTTTTCCATCGGAGAAATAAACAATGGAAAGAGGCGATTTCCACGATCCCTTCCGTTCCCACATTTTGTAGCTTCTGATTTTTTATCAAAAGAAGAGACAGTAGAAAAGAGAAAATGCTCCTGAATCCCGGGTTTTGGCTCTTAACTGAAAGAAGTTACCAGGTCTGGCCTTGAAGTGTGCAGATTGCTCCTTTGGGTCAGCCCGGCTGGGTCTGGGTCCAGCTCTCCCATAACTCCCTGTGTGGCCTTGAGCAAGTCACCCTCCTCTCTGAGCCTCAATTTCCTTGTAAAACGAAAGGAGCCCCGTAGTGTGCTACCGCCAAAAGGTTGTGTTGATTTTAAAAGATGTGCAAAAACGCACTAACACGTAGTAGGTGCTCATAAATACCACACTGCTGCTGAGGCTTAGTTGAAAGCAATGTTACCCAGGACTCACTGACAAGCTGCCCCTCATCAGATGGGACATGGACCAGGAGCAAGCTGGGGTGATGAAAGATGAGCACCCCAGCAGCCACATTATGTTGTGTAGCAGCTGAAGAATTTCGAAAGGCTGACAAAGGTCCCATCCCCTCACACAGAGTTTCAGAAACAAGCTCATCCCCCTACCCTAGGTGTAGCCTTACCCTGAGCCAGCCCCAGGAAAGGGAGGGGGGTGAGCTGCCCCTGGGAGGTGGCTACACAGGTGTTAGAGACAGCCGGCAGCTTTGGTTGGCTACCCAGGGCAGCCTGGAACCATGTGACCCACCCCAGGGGAGGCCTGGCCCAGGGCAGCACCCTGTGCTGGGCACAGACTGTGTTAACTTTGCCTATGGTCACCCCACAAGGGAGGGGGTCCTGGGTGGGAGGAGTGGACAGGTGGATGACCCGTCTGCTTCTTCAAGCCCCCAGCTCACTCACTCCCATACTTGGCTAAAAATAATACCTCCCCGGGAGACCTGCTGCCTGGCAGGGCAGGACCATGCATAAAACATCGGCAGGTCAGGTTTCCCCCTCTGAATGGCTTCATTCAGAGCAAGCAGGGGTGAAAGGTTTATGGGAGGGATCACTTGGCTTCCTGGAGGGACTGCAGCAGCCCTGGCCTCTGCCTGGGCCCCCAGCCCCTCCACTCTGTGTCTGGCACCCTGGCCCCATGGGCAGCCCACACAGAGGGCTCCCAGGGGGACGCAACTGCCTGGGAGCAGCTCCTTTCTCCCCATGTCACCTGAGGCCTTTTCCTGGACTCCCTAAAGGAGAAAGAGGGCCAGCGCTGGCGGGAATGCCGCCTCTTCCACATGCCAGGTGTGCCCCCGTGTTTGTGTGTGGGAGAAAATGTTCTCAGAGGGGTCGAGGGAGTTGCACAAGGACACGCAGCCGGCCGTCTGACCCAGGGTCCCTTGCTACTATGCCCTTCAGTCGTGGTCCCAGGGCAGGGTGCTCCAAGGAGGAAAGGAAGGTGCGGGGGAAGTTTCTCTGAGCTCCGTGATTCCCGAGAGGGATGGAGTGAGGCCTTCCCACAAAACACTCCCCACCCTTCTTTCTCTCGGTATATTCTCTCCCTTCATTCATTTCCCCTCTCTTCACTCTCTTAATTCACTCAACAAAAAATGTCCTTATAAATAAGTTCTTAGTAAAAAACTACATGCTCATCATAAAAAATCTTGAAGTTTCCATAAAAAGTTAAAAGAATAAAAACCTGCCATTTTCTCCTTGATCCAGGTATATATTAATATATATAACAAACCACCCCAAACAACCATGTAATGAAGCTCACAGACGCTGTGAGTCAGGAATTTGTACAAGACCCAGGAAGAACGGCTTATCTCTGCTCCCTGACGCCTGAAGCCTCCTCAGGAAAGACTCAAATGGCTGGGGACTGGAGTTATCTAGAACCTTCTTCATGTCCAGCTCCTGGACTGTTGTGAATTAGCAAACTGTTAACCCCATGTCTACTCGTGGCCCCACCATGTGGTGTAGACCTTCTCAAAATATGGTGGCCTCGGGGTAGTTATACTTCTTACCTAGAGGCTCAGGCCTCCAAGCGAGGTGTTAGCCAGAGAAAGGCAACTCCATGGCCTTGTAGGACCTGGCCTTGGAAGTGACGGTGCTCCTCCTGACACATCCCATTGGTCGAAGCAGTCACCCAGATTAAAGGCGGAGAAGTCATAGATTCTGCTTCTCAGTGGGAAGAAGGTCAGGATTTAAAGCCATCTTTTAAAATCACCACACCCTCACTCCCAAATACCAAACACTGATGTCATGCATCTTTATTTCCTCCCATGTACTTTGTTTTTAATTGTAAGTTAACACTGTACAATTTTGTAGCCTAATTTGTATTTTTAATTTAACATTGGATTAGAAGCATGTCCCCTTGCCATTAAAAGCTCTTTATAAAGCATCATCTTATAATAATTTTTCAGGCTCTAAAGCAAATACGTGTTCATGGTTGAATTTTTTTTTTTTTTTTTTTTTAGTTATGAAGAGTCAAAAGAAGAAATAAAAATCTCCATTATCTCAAGCTATGATATACACAGTTTGTCTTAGTCTGTTTAGGCCACTCTAGCAAAATGCCACTGACTGGATAGCTTACAAACCACAGAAATACGCTGCTTACAGCTCTGGAGGCTGGAAGTCCAAGGTCAAGGTGTGAGCATGCTGAAGACGGCTTTCCTGGTTTGTAGCCAGAGCCTCCTGGCTGTGTCTTTACAGGGTAGAGGGAACATGGAATCTCTCCAGGTGCCTCTCTTTGAGGACACAAATTCCACTTAAGAGGACTCTATCTGCATGACATAAGCACCACCCAAAGGCCCCATGTCCCCATACTGTCACACTGAGGGTTAGAATTTTGATGTACCAATGTGGCGGGGTGGTGGGGGTGCGGGCGGCTAGTTTTAATCCTGACTTTTTCATTTACTTATAGGATAAATAAGTTCTTTTTTTTTCTTTAAAGATTTATCTTAATTTATTTATGCATGTAAGAACTGGATGTAGGCCAGGGGTCGGGGAGCGGGTGAGGGGACTCAACAGAGACAGAGTGGGGAGCAGAACAGACAGATCTACTGAAACACACTGCCGAGGGGAGCAGCGGGCAAGACAGAAGAGGTCTGCTGCGCCATGTGGGTAGCTCCCTGGCTGGGGATTGAACTCAGGCTGCCATGGCTGGTGATAGCTTGATAGCACTGAGACCTTAACCCCTGCACCACCAGGGAGGCCCCAAGGATAATTAAGTTCTTAATTTAAAATTAAGCCTAATTTAAAATGGCTTCTTATTCCACGGTATTCCTTCTCCAGAATTCTTCTCAGTTGTTCTTTAGAACTGATCAAAATGCTCCCCATGAATGTATCCTGACGTTGTTCCCAATTCAACACTATCATGAAGGTCAGCGGTGACTGCCGAGCACGGTATGCCGGGCACTTGATGGGGACGCACGGGCCCGTGAACATTATCCCACTTTACCATTATGTTGATAATAGACTTGCTGTGTCCTACGCACCAGCCTGGGCCCTGCATTTTCCTGAGTGTTCTGTGCGGCACAGGCCATTTAAGTCCTCACTGCGACCTACCAGTTAGGTGCGCCCATCACGCAACAGACTGGGAAACTGAAGTGGAGGTGGGCGAGCCGCCTGCCCCACAGCGCTACTGTGACTGGTAACCAGGTTTCATTGTTCCCTCTACCTCGAAAGCTTGTCCCTCCCTTCTCTACCCTCAAAACTTCTGCATTATTCCAGTGTCAGCTCAAGCAGCCCCAGAAGTCCCCCAGAATGACTTTCTCTGACTTCCTACTGAGTGACGTCCTAGCTTAGCCCCAGTTCTAAGGTCACATCTGTTTGTGTAAAGATTCAGTCGCCCACCACCTCTCTGGAGTGTGAGTTCCATGAAGGCAGGGACCACATTTGCTCATTTTCTCCGGGCGCATCTGGCGGCACCTAGTGGGTGCCCCTAAACATTTGTGACATGACTGTCAGGTAACGGCTCACAGTTACAGAGCCCCAAGCGCGTGCTGTTCTCAGTTCCCGTTGCTCACGTTATCCCGTTTAATCCTCCCAGGTGACTGTTATTACCATCCCCAGCGAGGTTCAGCCAGGCTATTAATGCCCAAAGTTCACAAGCCACCAAGGTGAGGGGCACTGGCAGGACTGGCGAGGTGTGGCTTGGGCACTGATTTGCCAAGTTACTGAGCTCAGTGGCTGTCCTCGCTGAGCACACCCCCAGGAGACAGACGTGAGGGCGTGCAAACACCAGCACCTCCCGACTCCTGCCGACAGTGACCAGGGGCTCTGACAACGTGACCAAGGGGCCAGGGCAACTGAGCCACCAGGAAAGACATGAGCCCACGCGCACGAGCCCTTGTTTGCTTTACGTCTGGTTCCTGCTCAGCAGCGCCTGCCAGGGGCTGCCAGGCTGTGCTTTTTCTCTCTAATGGTTCAAATTCTTAGAAGTATTATGCTTTGCTTTGCTTGGCAGCGCCACAGAACATACCTCTGATGCGGCAGGTAACTGGATAGGGTCTTGGTCACAGCAATTTGCTGAACACGGGGTTTTGTGCACAAAAACACATTACGGCACTTTGGGGGTGTCAATCAGGAACACCGCCAGCAGTGGTTGCAGTTTTGTGTATTGGAGAGGAGTGAGCAGGGCTGGGGGGCCCAGAAGAGGGAGGCCTGCCTGGGGGATGTGGGAGCCCTAAAGTACACACTCACCCCATCATTAACACTCAGCCTAGACCAAAGAGTGGCCTGAGTTTGATCTCAGATAGGCCAGGGGTAAGCCTAGCCTCACTGCCCTGGCTGTGTGGCCTTGAGGAAGATAATTAACCTCTCTGCGACTCAATTTCCTCAAGTGTAAAGTGAACAAAATCAGAGGATTTACCTCCTTGGCGTCCTGCAAATACATGCAGGGCGGGGTATTGACTGTCCCTGCTGTCTCCTCCAGGTCTAGCGCAGAGCCTGGGATTCAATGGTTATTTGTTGCATAGATCTGAATTGCTCACAGCTGGATCCCCAGCGCTTAGCCCCATGCATGGCATGCAGTAGGTGCTAAAAACATCTTCGTTGAATTGACTCAATTGTTCACAGCTGTGCCCAAATACCGAGCCCACACATGGCATGTGGTACTTACTCAAAAAGGGCTTTTTTGGATGAGTGAATGTAAAGTGCTCAGCACAGGACACAGGATATATGTGTTTTATGTTAGCTACTACTCTTTTGTCCATGGAACAAATATTTGTTGGGGGCCTACACAAGTTTCTTCCTGCCAATTCTCCAAGGTCAGGTGGGCCAACCGGGTACCCAGCAATCCAGTTTAATTCTAACATTCACTAGCTGATTGGTGGCGGACCCCACCGTTTAAGGGCTCAGTCCCACGGGACTATCCTCACTTCAGATGCCAATGGAACATGAGGTCCGCAAGTGACCTACTCTTCTGTCCTGGCAACTCCAGATTTAGGGGTTCCTACGACTCCCTCCTCAAGTTGTATAATTCACTGGAATGATTCCTAGAACTCAGAAGAGGGTTTGACTTATGATTACTGGCTTGCGTTGTTGACCTCAAACAAAAACAGTTGCTCCAACAAAATGTGTTTATTCAGAAACAACAGAGGAGAGGGCAGATTAGATTAGAGAGTGTCCTTCCGCAGTCCAAGGCGGCTGCCCCTGCCATCTCTGGGGGCCTCCTCCCACTCTGCTGAGGGGGGCAGCATCACCTCCTGGGGGATGTAGGCCTGGGGATCCAGCGTGCACTGATATGCGATGCACCTCATTGAAATAAGTCTTCTGAATGTTAATGTTCACATTATCAAGCCTACAACTCAACAAAGGAAAAAGGCCAGATATGGGGGGGTGCATAGACTCTCCGCTCCCTTGGTGTGTGCCCCCCTTCCAGCACATGGGCGTGCTCACCAACCCCAAAGCTCCCCCACTGCCTTTGTTCAAGTTTTTATAACCTACTGCCTAGCCCCCTCGCTGGAGGATGAGTAAAGCTGGAAGTGCTCATGTCTAACCTCTGTGAGGTCTTTCGGGTGACAGCCCCCCTCTCGCGGCTTTCTTGGGGCTCCATCCTGAGTATCTTTGCAGCACAAACTCACGTGTGGTTGAAGGGCTCAAGGAACAAGACGCACCTATCACCCAGGAAGCAAACGAGGGCTTTAGGAACTCCAGGCCAGGACTAGGGGCTAAGACAGAACATGTCCTGGGCACGGGACATGCACACACGGGAATCTTGTGGACAAAACACATGGGCCACCGCCAGCTCACAGGCGACTCCCACCTCACTGCAAAACTTTGTGTCAATAGCACATCTTTACCCAGGTCAGGCTGTGTGTCCAGTCCCAAGTTGGCACTGAGGGAGGGACAAGAGACAGACCTGCCCCAGCGCTCTATGCACTCACACCCCTTGGCTTCAGAGAAAAGACAACACAGAGGGAACGATTAGGAGAAGGGAGATATGAATGGTGATGGCCCAGAACGTCACCTACAGCTGAAGGAACCGAGTGTGGGTCACCGCAGCTCTGCCCGTCGTTAGCTGGGGCCGTAGCCCTGGAAAAAGCTGCAGGTCCAGCCGTGCTGGTCCCTGGAAAACTACGGAAAGTGAACATAGCTGGTTATGGGCACAGTTCCCGTGGTTTGGTGTCAAACTGACATTTTTATGCTTCTACTGAAAAGAAAGAATTGCAAACGCTATGAACATAACCAGCACGTCCCCAGAAACTGCGGGCAAAAAAAAAAAAAAAAAAAAGTGTGCATTGATGAGCAGGGGGAGGTGACAGAGAAAGAAACAGAGAGAAAAAGAGAAAGGCACAGAGACTGGCAGAGTAGGCGACATCGGCTCCTCCCCAACACCGCACTGACATGCTCCCTGGCCTGCCACGAGTTGAGTCCTCTGGGAGGCAGAGTTAGAAACATGAGCACTTAGAAGGACCAACAAGATGCTCCACATCATTAGCCTCCAGAGAAATCCAGAGCGAAAGCACAGAGTTCCCACTCACACCGGAGGACGTGGAGTCCAAGGCCCGCCCAGTAACTGCTGGGGAAAACGAGAAATGGTGCATCCCTCGTGGAAATCAGCCTGGAAGCGCCTCAAAAGATTAAGCGTAGAATGACCACATTCTACTACTCAGTATAAATAAGATAAATCAGAACTGTACCCAAACGTTATAGCAGCAGCCAAGTTCCGTGGCAAGCCCAGGAGACACTGTATCTACCCGCAGGATGAGGGGCGAGGTAGGGAGATGGCCCTTTATTCCCCCACCACTGGTGGCATGCCTCTGGATCTCGGGCTGAAAGTAGGCAACGCCGGCATAGAACTGACTCCCTCGTGGCAGGACAATAAGATCCCGAATGGGCAGTGGCTTAACCACGAGAAGCAGAGCAGGTGCAGAGATTGTAATAACACGCACAAAGCAAGTGGCAACTAGGAGGGCTTGATCCAAAGCAAGAGTAATAGAATAAGAATAATCCCTAGGACAAGGTCAATGGGCAGCCCAAAGAAATCAAGGAGGGGTTATCAGGAAACCAAGGGCAGACACCCTAATAAAGTCACGGTCCTTTGGCCAATTTCTGGGCTCAAACCAGTCCCCAGCCCCAGAACCCACGGATGGAAGGAGAAGTCAGTTACGGTGAGGAAGAACCCCATGAGACCATTGCAAGTGCACATGGTAATATTCGCCCAGTTTCTCTCCTAAGGGATCTGCAGTTGTTTCTGTGGATAACACACAGACCTGAACATTTCAGTGACTTTCAGGTGCAAGATCTCAAAAAATGTTTGGACTTTCCCCTCCCCCATCAGTTGCTCAAAAGTCCTCCCCCAGTGAGGAAGCCATTGGTTAAGCCAAAGGGGAGAAACCAGTGCACAGTGGCAGGTGACAAGGGCTCCCCCTTTCTGCAGCCCCATCATGCCTTCAGGCCTTGCTTGCTCCCCATCCTAGTTGATCCACTTGCACTGTGTGATGAATTGCTTTTGGGTCCGGTCGACCTTTTGACTTAGCTGGTCAGATGGAGCTTAGCTCATGGGCTGCAGAGTCACTTGATGTCCCAAGGTCAAGTGGCCCATCTCCAGCCAGAGCCCACTCGCACTCCAGGAGCTGTTTTATAAAAGATGTGTCATTTTCTCTACAAACGGTGCATTCTTGTTCTGCTGTTGGTGCCAGCCAGCAGCTCCACATGGCATCCTCCCCATCACAAAGACCTCTAACACCACAGTGTCTGCAGGGTCATGTAACCCGAGTGGCGGCGCTGCTCACACTACAGCCAGCCCCTGCTCTGGGTCCCCTCAGTGCTAGCAAGAGGCTTTACATTTCACAAGGTATCGGATTAGAGTAACATTCCTAGGTGTGAACTATGGCTACCTCCAGAACCCAAAGAGGCCTATCAGATCTATTGCACAAGTTGCAATAATTTGCTTTTTTTTTTTTTTAACTTTGTATGTCCCAGGCCACTGCTTTGGCTCCACTGTGAATTGACAGGGTTTGTATCTCTCTGTCCAACACGCATGCATTTTACCAAGGTACAAACCTCTTGCCAAGATCCTTGCAGCTGCTTGACACAACAGGAGCTGCCTTTCCCAGTATCACAGCCCCTGCCCACTTCAGCCTACATCCAGTGGCTGGACAGCGAGGGGTGTAGAGATCTTGTCTGGACATGGGACATCTCTGAAAGGCCATCCCAGCTACCCATAGGGAGCCACTGAATCTGTCCCAGATGCGTCGCAAACTCAACCTCTCCTTAGGTGGCGGCTCTCCTGAGAACACTGCCCAATAAACTTCCTGCTCACAAATACCTCTCTAAATCTGACCCCTGGGAAGCCAAGCCAAATGGATTAAAGAGGAAAAAATTATACTCTGTGATTTATTCATAAATGGAATCCCATACAGATCTAGAATTAGGTAGATCAACAAAAATTTCCAAAATATAAACTTGTGTGAAAATAACCAAGATACTGAAAGATATGAACATGCAAAAAAAATGTAGGCACAAGAAACTATATTATGTACTACCTAGTGCTCGATAAACCTGTAATAAAAATATAAAGACCTGGGCTGGTAGGACTGACGCCAAATTCATCATAGTGGCAGCTTCTGGGTGGGGAGGAAGAAAATGAGCACAGAAAGGTTTCAGAAAGGTTTTTTTGTTTTAAATGATATACGGTTTGTTGTTTTTATAATTGAGGCTGAGTAGCAAATACTGTCATGTTAATTCTACATGGTGGGTACATAGTTAATTGTTATATCAACTCTGTGTTGAACTGTTTTCCAAACTTAAGAAAATGCCATCCAGAGGTATCAGCATTCTGAAAGGGGGGGGGGGGGCTGAAGTTGTACAGTGTTCCCATGATAAACAAGTGATCCTTGTCTCTGGGGGCCGAAAGAGATTGTACCCATCGGGTGGAAACCTAGAGACAGCATTCCAGACCCCCAAGCAAATGCTCCATCCAAGATCCTAATAGCAGGGCCACTTGGTGTGCCCAGAACACAAGTCGGGAGAGCAGGGACAGCAGGCTGACAGTGCGATGGGAGGGTCAGCAGAGCCTTAAACATACACTCGGAAGCTCTGATCCTTCCCAGGAGCTGTCAGCCCTGAGCTGGGCCTTCACGCAGACACCCTGGAGACTCCGCGGAGAATAAGCTCTAACTTGTGCAAAATGTGGCCACATCTGCCCTAAGTTGTACGCTTTTCTGGCTCTGATGTCCTATAATAAAGACACCAAATAACATAGTCCATCAACATAATGAACCACTTTTAACCATGACCCTGTAGTCAGGCCAAGCTGGGTTTATGCTCAGGCTCTGCTGCCAACTATCCTGCTGGCCTTGAGCAAGACGGTGGCCTCTCTGAGCCTCAGTTTCTTCCTCTGTAAACTAAAAGACAATGGGCCTTCCAAGTGGGGTGGTGAGAAGAGGTGATGAGGTAGTCCAGGCAGAGTGCAGCCCTCAGAGCCTCCTGCCAGGTGCCCCGCCCAAGAAAGGGTCACCCTGCCTTGGGAATTAGTGAGGAAAGGAGCCCTTCCTAGGCAGTCCCCAAATTCCTCACTTCTCAAACAGGAGGGGATAAAAGAGTTTCTTAATTGGTACCACAAAGCCTTCTCCACAGAGAAAGAAATAGAACTTCTAAATTAAAGGCAGATTTCTCTGCAGGAGGGGCAGCTGGCCTGGAGTCGCAGCTCAGCTGCTGAGCCATTTTCCAAGAGGAGGGGCCAGGGTGAGGGCGTAGTGTCTGGGGAGTCTGCACACCCCCAAGCTTGCCTGAGTCCCTCACGTTTGCTATCTGCTGGGTGCCTCCTGGGTGGGTGACGGTGCCCTATCTCCACTGCAGCTTGGCCTGGGTAGTTCATGGTAATGGGACCAGGGGAACACAACAGGTTCTGGAGAGTCCAACCCAACAGCAGACAGAGTGCAGCCCCGGGAAATCATCACCCCAGATGTTACCCACGCCTGCTGGGGCATGGGGTGGATGGGGGGCATTGGCACCCCAAGGTGGACTGCCTCCACAGGCAAGAACCAGTTCATGTTGGCTGTCCCATCAAATGACTTTCTGGTCTCAGAAATGGCTGGGGACCCAAAGTCAAGTACAGATTTCCGGGAGCTCCAGAGCTACCACACATTCATCAGGAAACATTTGGCAGACTGTGGTCTGCCCCAAAGTTGGAGACTCAGCAGTGACACCATCTGGCCTCCTGGAGCCTGCAGTGATGCGTGAAGCCGACTTGCACACAGGCTGCGGTGGGTCTGGATCTCCCAGGACACCTCTCCCCTGGGCCTGGCGAAGGCTAAGCTGGGTGGTTTTAGGTGAGGGGTGGTCAGCCTCCAGGGGCCAAAGCCAAGCCGATTTCAGCCCAAACCCTAGCTTCATTGAGTAGAAGTGCTGGGTCAGAGGCCCACAGAGTGAAATCATTTATTCAGGAAAGGATTATCTGCTGATGAGTTAAAACCATTAGATGAACGTCAGTGGTTTACTGGATTTGAATTGTGCAAGAGCTCACAGATTTTCTTCTGGTCCAGGAAGAGGAGACACACACCTCTCCCCCATGACGCCAGAGTCTCTCCTGCCCAGCCAACCGTGGGACAGCCAGAAATCCTGCCTCTCCCCAGGCACACAGTGACACTCCGCAGCACCCCCTGAGGTAGATTCTAGTCAAGAAATGTTTACCTGGAGTTCATCAAACTTCAGATTTGACTTCCAGGGCAAGGAGTTACAGAACAAGCCACTTTGAAACACAAAAGGAAGCAACCACCCTAATCCAGAGTGAACTTCTGCGGGTCTCCACAGCCAGCCACCATCAAGTGTGGGAGGTGGAAAGGGACCAAGGGGACGTGTGCCCAGAGGCAGTGCTTGGGCCTGGACAGACCAACTGAAACACATTAAGACCACCACTTCCCTCGCTGAATATGGTCCAGGACTAAGATGATAGTGAGAAATAATGATTAATTTTAGTGAAGTGAGAGATAATTGCCAGATAGTCCCCAAGATTCTCATGTCCTGCTACCCACACCCTGAGAGTGAAAATAATGGGATAACGCTCCTGTTGGCAGGTGATGTCACTTGGCAAAGGCAAAGGGATTTTGCAGATGTTGACTTCAAATGAAACAAAAAGGAGGTCACCCTGGGTGGGCCTGACCAATCTGGTGAGCCCTTTAGAAATGGGTCTGGAGGTCAAAGAGGAAGAAAGGAGGTTTGGGTGTACCCGTGTTGACCTTGAAGAAGCAAACTACTCCTAGGGCAGAGGGCTGCATAGCAGAAAACGGGAGGTGACAGGCAGGAGTCAGGGCCCCAAGGCGGCAACCTCCAGGAACTGAATTCCACCAACAAGTCTATGAACACAGCAGAGGACACCAGGGCTCCGGAACCCACTAACCCACACCTGGAGCGCTGGCCCACAGGAACCGTGAGCAAATACATTTGTGTCATTTTAAACCATGCAATTTATGGTTGCTTGTGACTCAGCCATTGAGAGAAACGAGTATGCTTCTTTATTCATAACTATTTCAAACCCGAGACAGCCCAAATACCCATCAACCAGTAACAGGATAACCTACCTGTAGGAGTTCACACAATGGAGTAGTATTCAGCCATGAAAAGGAACAGACTACTCATCTGTATGACAGATTGGATAAATCTCAAAAGCATTTTACCGATCCAAAGAAATGAAACACAAGATTGTAAGTCTGTGCTTACATTTGTGAGTCTAGTTCCATGATGCTTAAGAGTACGTGAAAACTTTATTATAATTAGTCTTTTTCCTGGTCCCTTATTTAGGTTTTCTAAATTCCTGCTATGAATGAGACCATCCAGTATTTTTCTTTTTCTTTCTGGTTTATTTCACTGAGCATGATCCCTTCCAATAAAGAAAAAATCAAAATCAACAAGCAACTATAAACCAGAGACACATTATGGAGGGGGCGAGGGAAGAGGAGAGGAGGGATTAGGATCAAAATAAGGGGAATGGAATTGTATGGGGAATATAACCAAAATGAAAATGTATACATTGTGCAAAAATGAAAAATGATGTAAGAATTATATAAAATAAATTATATTAAATTAAAAAAAAGTGAAAACTAACCTATGGTCATGGAAACCAGAACTGTGGGTGCCTGCATGTGGGAGGAGGTAAAGAACTTTCTGGGGTAATACTCAGATACCACTGAGGTAGGAGTATGTGAATGTTACTCATTCGTGACAAGTCATCAAACTGTGTACTTAAGATCTATATATTTATTTCTGTAAATTAATTCTGAATTTTATTCTACTCGGGGTGTTCAGAGGTCGGCAGGTGGTTATTCCTAAGTCAGACCAAAAGAGCATTAGGTGGTGAGATGACTCTTCACTACACTCACACTCACGTTTGCACACACATGTGCACACACAGATGGCGGCATTCCAGACCCAGTACGGCTCCCCTTTGACCTTTGCATCGTTTAATGTGGAGAAGGCAGCTGCCTCCCAGCTCCCAGGTCACTGCTCTGTGTGTCCGGCTGTCAAGATAAGAGGGCAGAGGCAGATGCTGCTAATTACCTGGCCTTTCAAGTGGCCCCCCGCCCCACATCTGGCTCCATCTCCAATATCCAGCTTGAGCCAATAAAAGCCAAATAAAATCACAAAGGGCTAATTTGATGGTTAGGACTCTGACGGGCCGCACTTGGGGTGGTACGGGGCAGGAGGAAGACTGCCTGGAGCAGGGGGCAGACCCAAGGCTCTAGGCCCATCAGCCTTCATGCCCGCAGGACACAGAGGCGATGATGCCACCTTCTCCTCCTCTCTCTGAGCAGACCATTTCTGCTTTGGCCACTCCTGGAGAAGTCCCACACAAATATTTGCAGCTTAGATTCACTTTACTGAGCACCCAGGGAGTGAGGTGCCACCTTCCATGCCAGCGAAGAGCCAGCACCATCTTGGGAATTTCATGCAAGACCTGTGGGCGTGAAAATGCCAGGTGTTCATTCCCAGGGCCCAGCTGTCCAGTCTCTGCCTCCAGCAGATTTGCAAGAGAACAGGAACCTATCCCAAACGTTGCTAGGGGATACCTAACCCAGGAACCACCTGGGACAGGGCAGAATGGGCAATCACCAGGCTTTGAGGAAGTTTTGAAAAGTCCTCACTGCATTGCCTTCACTTTCCCTGAAACTCCATGCTGAAGAGAGGCCCTTCACTGAGCTGCAAAGGCCTTTCGGTCTCTATTAAATGCAAGTCCAGAGGAGAGGTCCACCTCAAGTCTCATGTCCTAGAGAGTGACAGTCTTATGTCTTGAAGGAGAAAGGCAGTAGGTGGAGGAGAAAGATCAAAAAGATCACTGAGTAATGGGCCTCAGTTTCTCCATCTGTAAAATGAGGCCATTGAACTGGATGACCAGTTCAAAGAGAAAAGGTGAGTCTTCCCTCTCCACTCCTTATCTCTGCCTCCTTGATCAGAGATTGCAAACTGGCAGTCCCACGAGCCAGACATGTTTTGTTTGGCCTAAAGAGTGTTTGAAGAGAATTTGGGCCAACATTTAAAAATGGACAGATTTCACATTTTTTAAATGCCAAATGCCTTGCTTCTTTTGGAAAACGGGAAGCTCCGAGGGCACTGGGCCCACATTCCCACACGGCAACAATTGTTCCACACCGAAGCCAGCTGCTCAAGTTAGAATGTGTGTAGTCTCCATTTTGTCTCAGTCCCCACCACTCCTCATTGTTGCCCCCCTCCCACCCCCAGCTCACCGGGCCCATTTCCTTAATTTGCCTCACCCCGGCAGACATCTGGGTTGGTGAACCCATTCTGGATGGTCCTGGGCAGTAGCCCCTCACAGCACAGCGGATGAGTGACCTTCCACCCCACACCCCACACGGGCTCATAAGCACTGTTCCACTCCCTCTTCAGAAGGCCACAATAGAGCTGGGGAAAGCGTGATGCTGAGAGTCCTTTGAAGGCAATGTCGTGGGATTATTTTGCTAAACACAAAAACCCAAAGGCAGCAGGGCCACTGACATGTTTTTGCAAATTTCAACAAATCAAAAAAATATGTGTGCAGAATTCAACTGGGGGCCAGGGCCTGGCTTTCATGAAAGAATAAATTGTTGGCCAAGACAAAACAGCAGATTAATTTTTACAGAATATGTTTCTTTCCAGCTGCAGCTCCTACAAGCAGGCTCCTTGTGTCTGTGACAAGAGTTGCCACTTCAACCTTTATCTGCAGCCAGTTGAGCCTCGGAGGCCACTGGCGAGCCCGTCATGGGACTTTAAATGGCTCAGCAGCAAATGTCAAAACTGTTTGATCTGCTTTTAGAAAATCACCTTTCAAGGCACTAGAAGATACTTGACACTTTGCAAAGAGATTAGAAACTTTTCAGCTGACTTGGAAAAAGGGACCAAGGAGGTTTGATTCTCATGGAAGCAGGAGGGACCCCAGTGGTCCCCAGGGCCAGCAAGCTGAAGTCAGTGGCTTCCCGTTAAAGGAAGAGCCAGCCCCCAGCATGACCTCCACTCCCTGCCCTTGCCCTTGGCACCTGGGATGGAGCTGAGCACTTTCCTTTCTACATCCTTAGGGAGAGCAAATGGCGACGGTCAGGGCTATCATTCCATGTAACAACTGGGTAAATTGAGGCTATCAGGGCCTCCCCGGTGGCGCAGCAGTTGAGCGCTGGGCTGTGAAGCTGCCCGCAGCCTCTGCAGGACCGGTTCAATCTCCGGCTGAGGTCCTACATGGCGCACAGACCTCTCCTGCTGCGCCTGCTGCTCCCCTCAGCAGTGTATTTCGTCGGTCTGCCTGTTCTGTTCCCCACTCTGGCTCTGGTGGATTCTCTCACCCTCCCGCACTTCTGACTGTACCCAGTGCTTGTATAAATAAATAAATAAATCTTTAAAAAGAAAAAATTGAGGCTATCAGAACTCAGCCAGCCACAAACAGCCTGCCCCACCCTCCCAGCACACCAGCCAGTGTGGAGACCGATCTGCCTTGACAAGCAGATCGATCAGCACAGGTACTGTGAGACGTGGAGAGGCAGATGCATGGCCACTCACTGGGACGAGCCTGGCTGTCCTTCCCCTTCACAGAGACTTCCCAGCCCTCACCCAGACCTGCATCTGCTCCCGCTCACACAACTGCAACTTTCTCCTTCCTCTGCTCTCTTCCCCAATGTACACTCCTCCAGCTGGGTCAGCCTCAAGCCGTCTGTGGCTCTCAGCCCCCTAGTAGACAAAGGCCTGGCACCCAGGTTTCCAGTCTTTCCCCAACAGCAGTGTGGCTCGCTATCTTTCAGTCATGTGCCAAGTGTTTCATATGGTTTAATTAATTGAATACAAACTCTATCTTGTGGCCTTATTTTACAGAGAAATTTAAGACCTCAAGAGATAGATTGGTTTACCTGAGCTCACACAGCCAGTAAGTGGGACTCAAACTTGCAGCGACTAGAGGATAGCGTAATGAAGACACAGATGGCTAAGTGTCAGTTAGAAAGTGGGGAGCCTTTTCCTGACCTACTAATCATCCCCCATTCTCCAGATCAGCTGCTGTGGAGGGGTCGGCAGCCTGTGTGTCTGGTGTGGTTTGCTGGAGATAGTGGGCCACACAGGCCTAGTACTCAAAATCTCAGTGGGGTGTTGTGACTTGTCCAGCAGTTCCTGAAGGGACCAACATAGACACTAACCTTGGCTGAGCTCCCCACAGGATTAAGTGGCTTTCTATGTGGCATCTGCAGAAAGCATTTTACCACCCATAGATACCTGAGGAGGACCGACAAGGCAAGCAGCTGACAGACTGGGTAGGAGGATGTTTCCTGGGGCAATAAGGGCTTTGAAGGACACTGCATATGCCAGGGAATTTGGAGTGCAGTGTGCATGCCCGGGTCTGGGCAGATACTAGAAAAGACCTGATAGAACCATAGGTTTTCAACTTTGGCAGAGTGACAAGATGGACACAGCAGGAGGTGAAGGCGGGCGCAGCGTTGTATACATTTAACAATGAAGGAGTGACCGGATCAGCAAAGACCAGGAAAGCAGTTTTCTGCCTTTGGGTTCCAGACTTTCAAGGAAATCTCTCAGATCACTGAAGAACCTCTGAGATAAAGAAACAGAGACTTTAGAGACCACACACAACAACAACAACAACAAAAACAGAACAGCAAGTGTTGGTGAGGATGTAGAGCAATCGATTTTCTCAATTAATCTACAAAACGGAAAACAAGGTTGCAAATTATACCTGAGCAGGGATTATATAAAGAACTGCTATAATCCAATAACAACAAAAAGAGCAACTCAATTCAAAAACGGACAAAGGTCTTGAAAGGCCTTTTTACCAAAGAAGACACACAAATGGGCCTGGGCCCAGGAAAAGGGGCTCACTAGCACAGCTTGGGGAAAGCAAAGCACAGCACACTGACTTCACTTGGATGACTCCATTCAAAAACCAGAAAATAGCAAGAGTTGGCAAGGAGATGGGGAAATCAGAACCCTCAAACTTTGCGGATGGGAATGTAAAATGGTTCACTCACCGTGGGAAACAGTTGTGGCAGTTCTTCAACTTTGGGACCCACCAATTTCATTCCTATGGACCCCAAGAACTGAAAACAGGAAACAAACGCTTGTACATGCATGCCCGTAGCAACACTAATCACAACAGCCAAAGGGTGGAAGCCAAATGTCCAGATGGATGGACTGACAGCTTGTGGTATAAACGTGCCATATCAGCCATAGAAGGAATGAAGTACTGAAACATACTATAAGGATAAACCTTGAAAACATGTTAGGTGATAGAAGCCAGACACTAAAGGTCACATAGTATGTGATTCTGTTTATACGAATTATCCAGAATAGGTTGATCCATAGAAACAGAGGCAGATTGGTTTTCAGAGGCTGGGAAGCTGGGAAATTGTCATTTAAGGGGTACAGAGTTTCCATTTGAGAATTTTTAGTTTCTAGCAGGTGGGTGGTGCTCATTATTGTATAATCCTGTGAGTGTGTTAAACACTACTGAATGGTTTGCTTTAAAATGATTGGTTTATGTTATATTTTATTGTTATCACCTAAAAAAATACCTAGAAGACAGCGTATCATTCAAATTTGTCATGTTTATTGATGAAAAATCTAATGCCCCAGGAGGCAACTACCTTGTTTACACTTGCACAGGCCTTAGCGGCCAAGGTCAAGAATCACAGCTTCTGAATCCAAGGCAAGCCAATGTCTGCCCCACATCAAGGGAGGTGACGGTGAAATCAGTTGGAGCGGGATGAGGCCAGACACCCTTTGTGGATGCCACATGGATTTGATAGGCCTGGTGGCGTGTTTGTTTTGCTTTGCTTTGTTTTAGATTTTCCAAAGGCACACTCACCTTTGCACATGTATTTCTTGTGCACAAGCCAAAGTATTGAATGAATTTTGTAAACTGAACGCGAACCCTGGCCATGGCTCCCAGGAGGCTGCTGAGCCACAAGCATGCACGGTGGCAGTCACCGCATGCCACATCCAGGTCCGCCACCCACGTATCCCCCAGGTTACTGCTGCCGGAGCGGGAGCCATAAAGTCAGCATTTTACAGCACAGCCCATTCTTTCCCCAAACCAGTCACTGCCCCTCTATTTCTATGGCTTGTGCTGAAACTATTAATAGGCTTAATAGTTTTCACATGTACTGGAATATTTTTATTTTCAGGTTTTTGAAGACACATTTGAAATATACTGAAAAATAGAATAAGAAATGAACATTCATAAACTTCCCCCTAGACTTAACATATCAGCCTCATCTTTATTTTTATTTTTTCTTGAACCATTTAAAAGTAAATTGTGGACAGTAATGCCTCAGCAGGCACTATCAAAAAAATAAGGATATTTTCCAAAATACTTCGTCTTACAAAGTCAACCCTTGTTTCTTAAGAGCATCTCGAATCAGCCTGTATGCAAAACCTTATTTGTTCCCAAAATGTCTTTTACAGCTATTTAAACTAGCACCCAGTCAACCAGCACCCAGCCTGGCACTGGGTCGTTCTGTCTCTTCATCTTATATTTTCCCTCATGGCGTTGACTTTGTTGACTAGACTTTATCCGGAAGAATATCCCACACTCTGGATCTGTCTATTGGTTGTTTCCTTGTGCTGTCGCTTTATTGGTCCCTTTTTCCTCTATATTTTGTTTAAGGCAGAAATGAAGGTGAGGGGTTGTTTGGAGGCAGATCCAACAGCCATCGGCAAGAGCACCTCCAAGGTGAAGCTAGGTGCTCCTTCGTAGCTCCCCTCCAGGAGGCCCAGGGCCACAGAGCCGGAGTCGTGATGCTGAGCTCCACTATTTTAGCTAGTTTTCAGAAGTGGGGACTGAAGGAGGGGAGCTTCTGGTTTCCCTAAATTCTACGCTCACATAACAGAATTTTTTAAAAGTCCTTATCAGTCTTTTGACCACGTTTAAATTTATTCCACATGCACATTAGCTTTTTTATTATTATCTTTTCCCCACCACCGTCGCTGTGTCCTCTTGTACCCCTTCTCTCCCCCTCTCTCTTCATCTCATTGCCCTCAGGGTGCTTATTAATAGCCACTAGTTTTGTGGAAATGTTTTATATTATCAAATTGTCTGCTATGTAAATGTCTAGTGTTTGCTTTTATTGTTCTGACTTACTTTGCTGCACATATTTTTTTAAATTCCCCCCTTTTTGTTGCAAATGGCTGCATTTCCTTTTTTCTTGTGGCTGTATAATACTCCACTATGTGTATAGAGCATGTCTTCTTGATGCAATCAAGGCTGCTTCTTTGTCCTCTGTGGACTTCTAGTGAGTCCAAGACCTGGGACACGACAGTGAGGGAAATCAGACATGGGGGACTCTCATGTCCAGCATGCAGCAAATCTTTATTGTCTTAATGCTCGTTATATACTATTTTAATTGCAGCAGGTGTAACATCAAGCATACCATATAATGATAATACATATGAATGATTAGTCTACTTTCTTATTATTATCTATTTACTTCAGATAGTAGGGTACCAGGTGGTTAGTTCTCACGCACATAATCTTATCGCCCCCTAGCTAGAGCCTGGGAAGTCCACTCATTATTTTTGTTATTATCAGACTGTGGAGATGTAGAGGCCTGACTCCACGCAGGACACTTTCTGGGCACTCAACACCAGATCCTGTCACTCAGAGGTTTTCCTCCGAGACGCATGTGTTTTCACATGCCTTAGGGACTTGGGTCAAGGCCCTTCTGCTCACCACGTGGGGTCTCCCCCAACAGTCCTCGATGTTGTAACTAACACTGCTATGAACACTGAGGATCATGTGGAGTTTTGTTGATGGTTTCATAGTCTGTGGCTATGGGATTGCTGGGTCAAATACATTTACATTTTTAGTTTTTTAATGTAAGTCCAGATTGTTTTTCCACAGTGGTGGCAGCGGTTCACATGCCCACAAACAGAGCAAGAGGTTTCCTTTTCCTCTGAATCCTCTCCAACACTTGTTGTTGGGTGTCTTTTTAATATGCATCATCCTCACGGTGTGAGAGGAATCTTTCATTCCCTTGCCATAGGGGTTGAGTCACAAAAATACATTTTTATTGTTGATGTCATGGAAGGTATTGCCAAAGTTTTCTCCAACGTATTTTATTGTTGCAGGTGTTGTACCTAAATCATTAATCCATTTGGATTTATTTATGTGAATGGTGCTAGGGTGTAATCCAGCTTCATTCTTTTATGTGTAGGTTTCTAATCTTCTCAGCACCATTTATTAAAGAGATTATCTTTTCCCCCATTTTATGTCTTGGACACTTTCTCATAGATTAGGTGCTGATATGTATGTGGATTTATTTGGGGGCTTTTGATTCTCTTCCATGGGTTCATCTATATTTTTGTGCCAATACTATATTGTTTTTAATAGGGTTACTTTCTAGTATGGGTTGAAGCCAGGTAATGGGCAGCTCCATCTTTCCTTTTTCCTTAGAGTTGGTTTTGCAACTTGAGGCCTTTCGTGGCTCCATATAATTTTCAACATTTTTTAATTCAGATTTTTTGAAAAATATTGCAGATACTTGATAGGGCTTGCATTAGATGTGTATGTCATTCTAGTGAGGCTAGTTATTTTTGATTTTATTGATTATACTGATTCTCCCCTAATAGCATCTCGCAGTTCTCATCCTTTGTTAGTTTGGTTCCAACACATTTCATTCCTTTTGAAGCTATTATAAATGGATTTATTGTCTTAATTTCCTTTGCTTCTTGTTCATTGTTTGCATTTATAAAAGCTGTGTTTTTTGGTATGTTGATTTGTAAACTGCCACTTTGCTGCATTCATTTACTGTTTCTAATAACTTTTTAATTGAGTCTTAGGATCGTCTACATATAATATTCTATCATCTACAAGTAGTAGTAGTTTCACTTCTTTTTTTCCCACTTTGATTCACTTTATTTCCTATATTTGTCTGATAGCTCTGGTCAAATCCTCTAGTACCAGGGTAAACAGAAATGGTGACAATGGGCATCCTTGTCTCGGCCTAGATCTTATAGGAAAGCTTTCAGTTTTTTACCATTGGCTATTGGCTTGTGACATGTGGCTTTATTACACTGAGCTAGTTCCCTTCTATTGCATCTTATTGAAAGTTTTTATCATCAGTGGGTGATCTTATCAAATGCTTTCCCTGCATCTATTGATAGCATATAGTTTTTATTTTTACTTTTGTTGATATGGTGTATTACAGTAATTGATTTATAGATATTAAACCATCCTTCCATCCCTGGGATGAATCCCACATCATGATGTATAATCCTGGTGATATACTGTTGGATTCCATTAGCTATGATTTTGTTGAGTATTTTTTTTTCCACATCAATGTTCATCACGGATATTAGTCTATAATTTTCTTGGGCTGTCTTTGTCTGGCTTCAATGTTAAGGTAATGTTGGCATCATAAAATGCATTAGGGAACATTCCTTCTCGTATTTTTAGAAACAATTTGAGCAAGCTAGACATTAGTTCTTCTTTTAAAATTTGATAAAACTCATTTGTAAAGCCATCTGGTCTTGAGCTTTTGTTTTTCAGAAAATTTTTTATTACTGTTTCAATTTCCATGCTTGTAATCAGTTTGTTCTATGCATCTGTTTCTTCCTGAGTTGTCTTTGTAGACTATGTTGACCTAGAAATTTATCCATGTTGCCAAGGTTATCAAATTTATTGGCATATAGTTGTTCATAATAATCTCTTATAATCTTTTATATTTTTGGGCTATCTGTAGTCATTTCTCCTCTTTCATTTGTCATTCTGTTTATTAATGTTTTCTCTCTCTAATTTTTTTTGTTAGCACAAGTAGGGATTTGTTTATCTTCTCAGGAAAACTAGTTCTTAGTTTCATTGATGTGTGTGTGTGTGTGTGTGTGTGTAGTATTTTTTATCTCTATTTCTTTCATTTCCCTCTAATTTTAATTACTTCCTTCTATTAACTTTGGGTCTTGTGTTTTCTTCTTTCTCAAGTTGCTCTAGGTATATTCGGGATTTTTCTTGCTTTAAATGTGGGCCAGTATTACAATGATCTTCCCCCTTAAGACCATTTTTGTTGCCTCCCATCATTCTAGTTTACTTATAACATAATTTTTAAACACTCAAGGTGTTTTTTTCAATATCTGCTTTGATTTCCTCTTTTATGTAATAGCCATTAAGCAGCATGTTGTTTAATCTGCATGTATTCATAGTTAATTTCCTTATAGTCAATTTCTGATTTTATGGCGTTGTGATCAGAGAAGGCATAGGTATAATTTTGATCTTTGTGGCTTTATTGACAATTGACTTGTAGCCCAAGATATGGTCTATTATGAAGATGTTCCATATACACTTGGAAAAAAAATGTGTATGTATGTAGCAGTTTTGGGGTGCAGTATTCTATAGGTGTCTATTAGGTCTACTTGTTCTAGCTCCACATTTAAAGTTGCTGTTTCCTTTTTATGCTATGTCTTGTTGCTATACCATTTGTAAGTGGGGTACTGATGTCCCCTAGTATTATTGTGTTTTATCAGTATCTCTTATGTTCTGTTATTGTCTTATGTACCTCGGCACCCCATCATTCAGCACATATATGTATTTATGAGTGTTACTTCTTCTTGTTGTATTAGACCCTTAATTGTAATATAGTGTCCTTCTCAATCTCTTATTAACTGTCTTTTTTTTTTTTCTCTTATTAACTGTCTTAATTGGCAGTCTATTCTGTCAGCTAGAGTATACCTGTTTCCAATTTTGGGGGGGGGGTTTCCATTTGCTGTGTAAACTGTCTTCCAGCCCTTATGTCTAGGCTTGCCTTTGTTGGTAAGGTGAGTTTCCTGTAGACAGCAGAAGGTTGGAATTGGTTTTTAAACCATATGGCCACTCTACATCTCTTGGCTGGTGAGCTCACTCTCATTTAAGGTGATTATTGAGACATAAGCGCTCACTGCCGTTGTTATTTTTAGGTGTTCAGTTTCTGTGTTAGGTGTTTGTTTGGGTCTGTCTTGTCTGTTCTATTTTCAGGGCTTCTTGTTATGCTTTGTTTAAGTTCCAATTCCATTGTCTTATGTGTTGCTTCTATTATTTTTGTTTGTTTGAAGTCTCTCCTGGGGTTAGTATGTGACGGGCTACTTGTGTGACCCATTAGACAGTCTAGTCTCTGGGGAGGCCACACTCTTATTTTCCTCCTTCTCCATGTTAGATGACCTAGGTGTCTGCTGCCTGCATACTTGTTGCTCTAATGCTTTATAACAACCCTTTAAGGATTTCTTCCATGTGAGGTTAGATATTGATCAATTCTTTTTGTTTAGCTTTTCAACAGGCTCCTTACTCTTCCTTCTGTCTTGATTGTTAATCTCTTTGGGTAAAGGATTCTGGACTGGAAGTCTTTTTCTCTAAGTGTTTTAAAGATCTTTTTCAAGTCTTTTAGTGCTTGTAGTATTTCTGCTGAGAAGTCTGATTGGTGTTTCTTTATAGGTTACCCTTTTTTCTCTTGTTATTTTTAAGAAACTGTCCTTATCATTGGTTCTCAACAGCTTTATTTTTGTATGTCCTGGTGTATGTCTTATTTTTGATGTAGGCATTATTTTGTCTGGTGCTCTCTGGGTCCCTTGGATCACAACTTCTGATTCATTTCCCAGATTGAGATGATTTTCAGTAATTATTTCTTTAAATAAGTTTTCATGACTTTCTCTTCTCCTTCTGGGAGCCCCCATGATATGAATATTATTTCTCTTTATGTTTTCCCAGAGGAATATTATTTCTCTTTATGTTGTCTTGTGCTGTTTTTATTTTTGTTGTTCTTTTTTTCTCTGTTGTTCTGCTCTTGGGTTCGCCAACATTATGTTTTCAAGCCCATTACTTCTCTGCATTGTATATTTTTTTTAAATCAGCTATAGTGTTTTTTAGTTCCATTATTTCTAGTCGGAGTTGCCCCATAGTTCCCTTCACTTTATTCTGTTGTTGCTTTATAGCTCCGTTGTTTGTGTTTGCTGGTTTTAAGATCCACCAGTGTTGCCAGAACTGTTGCTCTCAACACCCCTTCTGTCATGCTCTGCAACTCCGCTGAGACACGGCTCCTTTCAGTGATTTTTTGCTTTGCCATTTGTGATGTGTTCTTCTGTCTTGTGGTTTTCAATTTTTATGAGTTTTTATAGGGATAGATTTTCAACTCTTGTCTTTACACCTGTTGGTATAATTAGGGGACGGGTACCTGTTGGGGAATAGCACATATTAAAGAGGGTGAGGCAGTGAGCACCAAAGGATCACCTCCTGTAGACTCAGCAATCTGCATTTCTGTTGTGCCGCGGGGGCCAGAGTTGTGTGGTGGCGTCCACAGTGGCCCCCTCTGCCAGGCCAGTTCCTTGGGCTCAATATCCAGCCTGGGATTTGTTCTCTTTTTCTCCCCACCGGAGTCTTATTCTGGGGTATCTGCTCCCACTGTTGATGGGTGCTTGAGCTCCAGTCTGTTCTATCGTTTCTTTTTGATGGGTGGCAGGTGCTTCCAATAGTCAGCCTGGGCATCAAGTAGTATCCTCTTCTACAGGGAAGTGCAGATGCCCTGACCTGATGCATGCTACAGCTCTTTTGTGTTACCAGCCTCAGGTTCAAGCCTCTGTGTCTCCACCTCTGCAGCTTTCTGGCAATTCAGCCTCCATCCTAGTGCACTATACACCCCTTCTCCCGTGCAGCTCTGGGTTTCTGCCCTGGAGTTGGCATGTGCCCAAGTAAATAACTGTCGGAAGCTCTGCACAGCAGCGGTCCCTCCCCCTCTGGGCTGCACTGCCCCATTATCATTCCAAGCAAAGTTCACTTCAAGTTCCCTCCCCTTTGCCCAGACTGATGCTCCTATTGTATGCTGTAGTCTTTAGTTTTCCCTTAGGGTTGGTTTGGGTTTTTGTTTTGGGGTTTTGGGGTTTTTTTTACCTTCTCTTTTTCTTGTGAGCATCTGGCAAAGGCAAGCCTGCCTCTCACTCTGCCACCATCTTGCCTGACTCCTCCCATGTGTACATTTTTTTTTTATAGAGGCATGTTTATTTATTTATGTATTTATTTATTTGCTTGTTTTGTTTATACATGCACTGGGTACAGTCAGAAGCGCGGGAGGGTGAGAGAATTCACCAGAGCCAGAGCAGGGAGCAGAGCAGGCAGAAGGACCGAAGTACACTGCTGAGGGGAGCAGCGGGCGGCAGGAGAGGTCTGCGCGCCATGTGGGACCCTCCTCCGGTGGCCGGGGAGCAGCCGGGGATCGAACCGGTGCCGCAGAGGCTGCGGGCAGGTTCGCAAACCAGCGCTCAACCGCTGCGCCACCGGGGAGGCCCATGTGTACATTTTTTAATGTCATACTTTTCAGCCAATCTTGACTGCCCCCATGGTTTCATGATGTCACAGTTTTTAAAATTTGTCTCTGGTGCTAAATGAAATGCCCAAGACAAATTTGTTCAAAATGAATGTTTTCATTGACAACTTTGGCTGTACCCAATGGCGATTTTTTACAAAAGTCTAAATCTTATTTCAAGCACTACTATCTGCAAATCACTTGAATTTTTTAAATTTTAAATGTATTTAAACTCAATACTGCTCACTTTATGTATTCAGCAACATTTCTCCTCACCTTCTTATCATATACAGACTTTGCACTTCAGTAGTTTTCATGAAGAAAAACAAAACTTCCAACAGTGACAAAGGCACGAATAATTTCATTGATTGGCTATCCCTGAAAACAATATTCAGTCTTTAAATGTAAAATTAGGACGAGACTGTGAATGAAGAGGTGGGAACTCTTTCCGTGAGTCATGCCTCAAGTTCAGCCTTCCCTCCATCTGAGCTGGGCAGGGCTTTGCCCTCTGTCTGGTCCCCACCCCTGGATGGTGCTGTGACTTTACATGGCCAAATCACTGTCAGGAAAGTGCTGAGTCTTTGCTGTGGCTGCACTTTGTTTCTGACAGCCAAGCCACTCTCCTGAAACAGGGTGTCAAGATGCCAACTTACTCAGGGTACCCCATAGTGCCTGGGGGAGTAGCTTTTCTGGTCCTCCTGTTCGTGCCAGGTAGTTCACAAGGGGGCGGGAAGTGGGGGTGGCCAGAAAGTCTTTTTAGGAAAGGACTGGGGTTCAGATTTGGTGTATTCATGCTGTCATGAGGCTGAGGGGGTTGCAGCAGATGTCAGATTCTAAGGAAGGGAGGGTTTCTCTCTCCCGCCTGCTCCTCTTCTTCCTCCTTGTTCAACAGCTCCTTTCTCTTTCTCGCCTCCTCCCTCCTCCTTTTCTCCTGTGTCTACCTCTTCCTTCCGTCTCCTGCCCTACTCCTTCCCCTCTCCCTCACCCTTTGCCATCTTTTTCTCCTTCTTTGGCTTCGGCTTCTGCTCTCTGCTTCTCAGAACTTTCTTCTCCCTTCCCAGATTCTAAATATGCTTTCTATTTTGAAGGAACACCCCTGGTGTGATCTGGGGAGAGTCTAGGCTCCCCTTCAGAGAACTCCAGCCTTCTGCTGGCTCTGTGAGCTACTCAGTATTCTTCCACTCCATTTCTCTTATGCTTAAGTTTTTCATCACCCACTTCTGTTATATGAACTCTGAACCAAGACTGAACTGAGGCCCCTAAAATATAAATCCTCCTGAAGGAAAGAAAAGTCTGACATTATAAGCCAGACTTGACAACTAAGCCTGAAAGTAAGAAATGCATATATTTTTAACCCTGCTGGCTCTTATTCAAGTCCCTCTCAGACCAGTGATGGTGGCAACAAACAAAAGCTGAGCCCCCCAGGGCTGCTGCGACTCTGCTGGACAAGGTAAAGCCAGTGCACAAAACTGCATCTAACAAAAACTGCATTTAACTGCAAGTCAAATTGCTTACCCCTGGCTGATGATTTCTATAAAGTTCAAGTTGACAACTAGGCAAAACTAATTCATGCTATTAGAAGTGAGGAGAGTGGGTGTCCTCGGGAGGTGGGAGGTATCCAGGACATGAGGAATTTCTGGGGTGCTGATCAAGTTCTGTCTCTTGGTGTGGGCTCCCATAGGGATGTGCACTTTGAAAATAGTCATACTTGTGTAATTTGCAAATTTGTCTATAGGTGTGCTAAATACATCAGTAAAGATTTACTTTTTTTAAGTGGCTGGAAAACATCACTTTTAATTTGTTCTTGTTCACAAACTCCTTAAGTGCTTCACTAATGAAATGTCAGGCATTAAGTACAGAGGGGACTCAAGGTGGTCCAGGCACAGCCCTCTCCCCTGCTGGGCTCAGATAAACCCTCACACACAACACATGTGATAGAGCCTTTGCCCTCCCTGGTCCAGGTCCTTCCCTCATCACAGGCAGGGAGTCAAGATGCTAAGACCACAGAGAATTTTCCACCATGAGCCTGAGTATCAGAACTACCCACACCGGGTCCTTAGCCAGGGATGCCCTGTTTCCACCAGACACAGAGCCGGGACTACACCTTCCCCTTTTCTTCACATCTGCGCCCCTCCCCAACTTTCCTGGGCCTTTCTCTTCAAGGCCCAGCCCTCCCCAGAGAGCCCCAATGGGAAGGATTAGAAATGCAAGTCGGTGTTAAATAGATGCATTTTCAGGTGAAGCTCTGGCTTCACCTTCTCCTAGCTGTGACTTTGCACAAGTCACTCCACCTCTCTGAGCCTCGTACCCTCCACAGCAGGCAGCCAAAGTGTGGGGGCAGAGGGATGGGCCTTCCTGGTTTCCCTGTACTCTCTGAATCCCTGACTTGGAGACTTCCAGTGAGAGGACACAGGGAGACAGAACTCAGGGGCATGGCTGGCAGGACAACAGGCTGCATAAGAAGGGAGCGTAACAGTAAGTGCACGTACGTACGGCGGGGCCAGGAGTCTGCAAGCTTGTGGGCCGCACCTGGCCTGCCGTGGTTTTATAAACAAAGGCTTGTCAGAGCATAGTCACGCACATCCACATACATGTGGCCTGTGGTTGCTTTAGTGCTACAGCTGAGTGAGTGGCTGCAACAGAATTTGTACTTGCCACAAAGGCAGAAAAATGTGTTTTCTCTCTCCTTATGTAAATACCGCCACCCAGGGACCCTGCTCCAGGGGCCAGAAAGCCTCTGAGGACCTTCGAGGAGCACTGACTGCTGCACTGCCCATTCTGTATCCATCCCTCAGGAATCAAAAAGTAAAACGTAGGCAGCACATGCTATGGAATAGAGTTCGAATCAAAGAACCAAATGCACAAAGAGCAGCATGGACAATTCTCAAAACCACAGGGTTGGATGAGAGATAGAAAATTAAAAATGAGAACTAGACTACCAAAAAGGCACTCTTGAGCATCTAGCATATGCCAGGCCGTATTCCAACTCCTTTAAGTATCAGCTCCTTTCATCCTCAGCACAAGTCTGCGAGGCAGGAACAAATACACCGTCCCATTTCACAGATGGAGACACTGAGGCCCCGAGGAGCTAAGTCACTGGCAGCAAGTGGCAGACCTGGGGTTCTGAACTCCGGGCGGTCTGAGTCCAGAACCTGTACGGAGCCCTGGCTGCATAGTACACAGCACCTCTCGGTCTATTAAAATGACACTCATTTTCATGTTATGTGTATTTTACCACAATAAAAAAAGAAACACACATCCACATACAAAGCAACACTTTGTACTTGAGGATATTTACCGAACACATGGGAAGGCTGTCTCGCTGCTGGCAGGAGGGGGCATGAAAGCAGGGCCTGTGAAACATACAAGTGATAGGCGCCTGCCACAAACTGACAAATTGATAAACTCCATTCTGTGCAAGTGAGATCCATAATCTTTTCAGTTTTAAAATTTGTAAGGTGACTTCTAGCACTCCGAGGCCAGTGCAGGGTGCATGGAGGCTGGGGCCGGCTCTGCCAGCTGCCGTCTGCAGCCCAGCGGCCCGGTGGGCCGTCCCAGCAGCCGTTGGCAGTGGGGGGACCGGTCGGCACAGTGCGCAGAGCAGGGCACCGCGGGCTGGCTGCCTTATCGCGCCGGACAGAACAAACAGCGTGGGGCCTGACACAGGCCCTCCCCGTGGCCGCAGCGGGGCAGCCGCCTTTTTTTTTCCTGACCATCTTTGAGCTCAAGATCAGACACAAGGAAAGATTAAAACAAATATGAATTTAATCAAGGGATTCTGCTGTCCTGGGGTGGAAACAGGAGCCTGCTGACATAAAGAGAGGCTGCAGCGCTGGGGAGCCAGAGCCGAATCAAAGCAGCTTGCTTACCACTAACCGTTCAGATGATCCATATCATAACAACAAAAAAGAAAAACAATTATTTATTCTTTTTGATGTTGCAGCTCAGCAGCAACTTGCTTTTTGAAGAGAGCAAGGTCAAAACCAAGTTATTGTTTTTGCCTGAAACTTTGACAGGGACTCCAAGTTCTTCCATGTGACCTACTTAGATGAGAGATGTGGGAAGGTTGGGATGTTCATTTCTTCTGGGCCACGGATTAGAGCGCCTTTCTTCTCGTCCCCCTCCTGCTCTCCGTGTCGCTTTCCCTCTCTTCTGGTGAAGGCCCCGAATAAGAGGAGGTGGGAGAGACCAAGGGCGCCATGCGCCGAGTGTCTCCCGTGGGAGAGTCGGAAGCCCGGTCACTCATCACTCTGGGTTCTCCCCCGACCCCCACCAGACACCCCAGAGGCAGCTGCACCCGCCGGGTGCTAAATGCCAGGGGTAAACCAGGAACAAATCAGACATGGTCCCAGCGCGAGTGGTTTGCTTCTCCCGGGAGAGATGTGATGAAACAACCGATACGGCTCCAGCGCGTCCGTGGAAGCACAGGGGTTCAGGAGGCCAAGGACTCTGCGGCATCGGCTCCCTGCAAGTGGCATTTAAGTTAAACCTGAAGAATGAGTCAGGCTGGCCAGGAAGGGAGGGAGGACGAGCACGGAGCAGGGAGCACAGCTTGTGTGAAGGCTGCAGCTGAGAGCGCAGGCTCAGGGAACTGAGGCAATTCTGCTCCACAGGCAGGGGGCCGGGGTGAGGGTGTGCAGGCACGTGGAGAGGAGGGGACTGGAGGTTGGACAGGGACCAGCCCCTGCAGGCCGGGTTAGACCCGGGCAAGGAGTTTGGATTTCCTCCTCACCTTGATGGGGAGCCACCCAGAGGCTTTTCGGCAGGGAGTGAAGTGACCAAGGTAGCCTCAAAAAGTTCCTGGGGGCTTGCAAGAGGAACTGCAGGGGAGAGAGGCTGGAGCAGAGAGATGGTGCAGGGAGAGAGGTGCCGGGGGAGACAGTGCAGAGCTTCTGGAAAGATGCACGTGGAGCCCAAAATAAAACCCTGCCTAAGATCAACCAGATAGGAGAAGAGGCATGCCAGTTAGGGGGCCTTACGGAGGGGATGCTTACGGAGCTTGGGGAGCTTGGGGGTCAAGATGGATGCTGGGGTCTGAGGCTGGATTTTCGGGTGCTTTAGCTCATCCACCAGATGTTAAAACCTCCACAAAACCCCAAAAAGATGAGGTTTGGAAAGCTAACAGGTCAGTGAACACATGGAGATTTGAGGGAAATGGCATGTTTGGAAGGGCTTGGAGGCTCCGAGCCCTTTCTCCACACCTGCCCTGAGCACCTCCTCCATCTGACTGTCCTAGTCAAGAACCTCTGATGTACAATTGGTTGGTCAGAAGCACAGGCAGTTTGCCTGGGCTGTGCCAGGCATCAAAAGTCTAAAAGGAAGGCAGTGGGAACCCCCAGTGTGTAGCTGGTAGACCAGCACACAGGTGAGAGCCCAGGGTTGTGACTGGCACCTGATGTGAAAGGTGGGCTTGGGAGACTGAGCTGTTTCCCTGGGGAGCCTGATGCCATCTCTGGATCAATGGTGTCAGGGTTGAGCTGAACTTTCAGAAACTCTGCTGGTGACCAAGGGAGAGCCTCCGCACAACCTTGTTGGAACTGGGTCCAGGAACCCAACTGTGGACCTTTACCAGCTGCCTTCTTTTCCTGTCTCACCTGCTGTGGTCTGTGGAAGCCAGCTTAGACCGGCCCGTGGAAGCCCAGACAATGAAGCTCTTCCCCGCTCCACATTCAGTTGCATCCTACCTGAAACTTGAAATTAAACTTGAAATTAACTTGAAATTAACATTTACACCATGAAAATTGGCAGACACTAAATCAGCATTTTTTTTTTTTTTCAGACAACCAGTTTACCAGCATTATACTGCTCATTTCCCTACTCCCTTATTAGTGGTTCTTGGCATCACCTCCCAAATATTTGAACTTGACCTCAAACCCTGTTCAGTGTCTGCAACTGGAAAATAAAAATTCAGACGACTCCCTTGGGTCCGAGAAAAAGAGCAGTCATCTAACTCACATAGATGGTAGCCCCAGGGCCCTTTTCCAGTGGGGGCCTCACCTCATACTGCAGCCTCCGTGCCCTTCCCTCCCTCAAGCACAGCCCATACAGCAACGTCCAGCCTGCCCTCCCAACACCCTCAGGCAACACCCAGCATCTACCCCCCTTCTACAATTGATAGCACCCTGAATTTTTTTAGGGAAAACATTCAGCTATTTTCATGGTCCCAATTCTTGTTCCTCTCCACATTTAAACCCTTCACCACTAGGCTTTATAGCTTCTCTCACTGAAGAAGCCAAGTTTATGTCCTCCTGGGATCTAGGCTCAGGCTTGTGGCTTGTTGTGGGCAAAAGAAGGAGACAGAAGTGTTGATGTGCCTCATTTGAGCATCGGCCTTGGAGGGCATCACTGTTTCTTATCTTGTGAATTTGCCATCACCCTGAGGAAGACATACAGGGGTGGCCTGCTGGTCCCCAGAGAAGGACAGAGGAGAGGAGCAGAACAATCCCAGCAAACTGCCTCAGATGAGCACAGCCTGGAGCAGAGCCTCCAGCCAAGCCACAGATGTGTGAGCAATAGAAACACTTCCTGTCGCAGGCAAACAGGTCCTGTGGTTATTTGTTATGGTAAAGGGAACCTTTCCTACACGTCAGTCCACGCACTCAGGCAGAGCTGCCTCTAGCTCTCAGCTCCAGGGAGGACGTGTTCCGTCAGCGCCCTGGCACTCTGACCTCAGTTACTATTTCACCAATCCAGCCAGGCCACCGAGACCCAACCCTGGGACATCTTCTAGAATTCCTGGAAAAGAGGTCGCCTTCCCTCTGGTGTGAGCCAGCTGTTTGTGAGCTAGCACTCCTCCCAGTAAAAAAAGTTCTAATTTGTAGTGTTTGCCAATTTCCATGATATAAATACTCCTACCATCGCCAATTTCATGCTACCAATGTTTTAACAACATGGCCCAGAGGTCTGAGTTTTTACAATTGGCGTACCCCTGAAATGGAATCTGTACCAGGGAAAACAGAGGCAAGAAGTAGGGAAGCAAACAGTGTGCGGGTGATATTATTTGAACCCCTAGATGGACCCACACCCGATATCCATTAGTGCTCTTGGACTTGACTCGTATGTGAACCAATAACTTCTGTTTGTTCTTAAGCCAGTCTGATTTGGGTTTCTTTTATTTGCAACTAAAAGAAGACTGACTAACACACACATGCTCTTCCAAACCTCCATGCCTTGAGAAGTAATAATAAATCATCAAAAAATAACAGCAGCGAAGCAACCATTTGTTGAGTAATTGTGTGCCAGGATCTTT
Organism: Talpa europaea; assembly: GCF_964194135.1. Taxonomy (NCBI): domain Eukaryota; kingdom Metazoa; phylum Chordata; class Mammalia; order Eulipotyphla; family Talpidae; genus Talpa; species Talpa europaea. Next base: position 2,037,432 of record NC_140084.1, on the reverse strand, counting down.
AGAGGAAGTTCTTTCAGTAATCTTCACGTCAGCCTCTCAAGATAAACATCCCTGGCTCTACTTTACAGACGAGCAAGAGGATTTGTTTAAGGTCATCCACTTGAGCCATAAAGAGGACACACGTCCAGCTGACACCAGGCCTGTCATGCACGCTATCCCTCTGGGGCATCTCTCTCCTCCAAGTCACCAGATGGCCCTTCGGCTTAGAGCTTCTCCCCTCTTCACCTGGTACTCTCTGACTCACTTTCCCACCTTTCAAGCCACTGAGTGATTGCCCAAGGTCATGGAGACAGAGCACAGCTGAACCAAGGTGTGAGCTCTGGCCTTCAGTCTGCCCAATCCCTGCCTTTTTTTCTTTCACTTTGCCAATTGCTTTTGAAGAATGGAGTTTCTGGTTCATGTAATTTCAGAGTAAAAAAGCAAGAAAAACACTGCTTCAGCCTACATTGTTCCAACGCTGATTGGCGAGTAGTCAGTAAACTGTGGGCCTCAGAGCCAGGGAGTGAAACCAACACTGGCCCAGGACAGAATCTGCCAGTGGCTAAGTCCCCAAGATCAGCATAGTCTCTCGGAATTTGTTCCTTTTTCTTGACGGTGGGGAAATGATCAGCCACCTTGGATTCATGCTGGTATGTTGAGTTCTGGCAAACTTTGCACCTTCCAATGAAAATGACATCTTCTTCCATGGACCCAGACCCTGTGAATTGTATCACCAGCCTCTCAGGTACAGAGGCCCAGACCACTCCTTTTTCTTTTTCTCCTTGCCTTTTCCCTGGGCACACATGTGCACACACTGAGCTCATCAGTCACTTAAGCTCATCAGTGCGACTGCGTCCGTCCCAACACTCATATTTACGAGTTATAGGAAACTCAGCTTCATTGTCTGCGTATACACCAGGGTGCAGGATACAGACACAGCAGGGGTGTGTCTGATTCAGGGTCTCTGATGATGGTGTCATTACTAGATCCTTCTCTCTCCGTGATCTCTCTGCTTGCTTCCATGTGACTTCATTCTGCAGCCGCAGACTCACCGGCCTTCACCCACAAATCCACTAAAAAAGAGAATTCCTTTTCCCTAACTCATAAGAACAGTGGGCCTGACTCCCCCGGTCCCTCCTATTGTAACTTCCTTCAAGGATGCATGGCCATCCTTGCACCATTTACGACCACCAATGCGTGGCTGTATGGATTACCTTGGGTCAGGGTCATGCCCTCGGCCTGCGTGTGAAATCATTCCCACCAACACTGTATACACTGAGTTTGGGGGAGGGGTGATTTCGCGAAGGAAAATAGAGACATTCGTACCAGAAGAAAAAAAGTGGATGCGGAACATAAAAATCCATCCCCGTGATAGCCACCTCATTCTAAGCCTCCACCAACTCTAGACACCATTATTTCTCTCCTGGTCTTCTAGCCTGGTCTTTTCCCTGACTTCAGCCTCCCCATCTTAACCACCCTCTCCACAGCTCTAAATCTTTTAACTTCCATAAACCTGAAACTCAAGAGCTTCCCTCTCCCTAAAGGAGCGCTCCAATCTCCGCTTTTCCTTTCCCCAGGTAGGTGCCATTTCACCCAGGCTGGCCTCTGCTCTCCTGACGCACTTTGTTCTCTCTGAGTCTCTAGCACATGCTAACTAAACCTGGAACGCTTGCCTCCTCCCCTCACCATCTCTGCAAGACCGTGAACTCAAGCCCAGCTCCATGACCCACACCCAGGAAGGCTCAAATTCTGCTGACTCAACATCAATGCTAATTGTCCAGTTCTCCAGAGCCTGACTCTCAACCCTTCATCACCTGGGACTCCTCCTTATTCTTCTCACGGTATAGCTCCTCGGTTAAAAAGGCTATGAGCCCTGTGAGCGAGAGCAAGGTGCGCACACGCGGACCTCCGAGGTGACCTGCCAGCCTCGCAGTAGGTCGGTAGCCTTCAGTGGCAAGAACCTAACTCAGCTCTCCAAGTGCGCAAAGAAACTGACTCCAGCACACACAGAACGGGATTGCCTTGTCTAGATTCAGACATCATTTTCTCTCTCTCTCTCTCTCTCTCTCTCCCCCCCCCATGTCTCATTCCTACTTTTCTTGATATGATGACTTCATTTCCACCTATTGTAACTTCCGTCGTGCAGTTAGAGAATGTGGCTTCCAGTGGTGACAGCTCTCTCATCCTTAGGGCTTGGACTCTCAGACCATGGAAAGCCACCCTACTAATGGTCTGCTGGCAAACTTCTGGGAAAGGACTCTGACCCTGCCGGGGTTATATGTCTGATCCAACCACTGTGGCCTAAGGAACTGGGCTCTCTGATTGGCTAGGCCTGTGCCATGTGATCACAATAGGCTCCACCCCATCTTTAGAACTACAAGGAATTAGGCCCACCCATGAGGAGAGCATCTGTATCCAGAAGATAAGGAGAGAGCGAGACAATCACCCCAGCGCCCCCACGATCCCCAAACACGGGGACAGGTCACACAGCGGATTACCTCTTCGTCTCTGCTGACAAGGAAGACTAGAGATGCAGGTGGGAACATAGCTTACGTGTACATGTGGGTCAGGCACTGTCCTATGTGCTTTACATGTATTAATCCATGCGTTCCTTGTGAGCTAAGTACAATTATGAGAAGTGACGTTCCAGAAGGATACGCCACTTGCCTAAGGCCTCCCAGCTAAGAAGTTGGGGAGCCAGGATTCAGATGACAAGAGTGTGGCTCCAAAGCCTGCGCCCACCCCAGCTGTCCAGTACCTTCTACAAAAAGAGTTTGGGGGTGTCCAGTATGCACTGTACATACAGGAGAACAGGGGAAATCTCTCCCATGTGCTTATAACCTCTAATCTGCCTAAATTCTCCATTAAAACAGCCCAGCAGCCCAACGGGAAGTTCTGCTTGGCTCTGCGCCAGGAGTGGAAGCAGGAGATGACACACCAGCCCTCACCACCTCACCCTGCTCCCCCCTCCCAGCTAGCTCAGTCAGCTGGAGTTCTCTAACTCTCAGCACCCCAGATTCCTCTCTCGACAGGTGCATCAGGGCTATGAGGCACTGCAGATGTTGGGAGGGCACAGGCGATGGGAGGCCACCGAGGCTCCAGACCCAAGACTGAACCCCAGGGCGGCACATCGCTGGAAAGGGATGGGGAGCAGACAGACAGACAGACCGAGGTAGAAAGTGGGGGACATACAAAGATATGGGTCCACCTCTTCCCTTGCTCTTCCTGCAGACACTCTCCTGATACCCACCACTCTCTTCTCTGGGGTTCAGAATCAGATGGGGTATTGGGAGAACCTTTAACATAGGCGGGTAAAAGTTGGGCAACTACATTTCTGCAGTTGCTGTTCTCAAGTGTCAAATGCAATGCAAGAACCTCAAGCAGTGAAGAGAGTGAAAACAGTGCCCTCGCTTGCCCCCCACCCTGGCAATGTGCCTGCTGCTCTGAAGGCCCCAGGAGCACCCCTCAGCAAAGGCTCCCAAGCCACCGGGCCATGCAAAGAGGCAAAGGGAGGAGGTCGAGGGAAGCAGGGGGGACATAGCAGGCCCTGTCCGTCTCCCTGTGCATCTGAACTTTCCTCTCACCCCACATCCCACAAGACACCATCTCTCAGAACGTCTGGCTCTGCCGTGACACGAGGACTTGAGGTTGTGTTTATACCAAACAGCTGTTTGACCTTGGCCGACTCTCCCAGGAGCTTGGCGAGCCATCTCCACAGTGAGTGGCCCTCTGAGGGCCAACTGTGCTCTGGTGGCTCTGGTGGTCTTCCCCAGCCTTGAAAGTCAGCGGTGCCCTGAAAAAGATGCTACTCAGCACGCCCAACTACCCACCCTGTCCTTGCCCTAGAGGGCCTCCTACACCGTCCAGTTTTCTGCCTCCTGGCCACCTGCCTGTCAAAGCTTAGCTGTCCCCTCCCTCAAGGCCTGGCCAAGTAGTCAGCCAACCAGCCACGGAATAGTGGCAACAGAAACTTAAGACCAGGTCCTATGGGAGGTGACTCAGGAGGTGAGAGTAACCTGGTGCCTCAGCCCTGCTGAGAACACAGAGGCCCCTGACGGCCTGGCTTCTGGCAGATGGTGAGCATGAAGCCACGTCTTTGCTAGAAGACCGTCAGCTCTCCCCACGCCCCCGCGCCCCAGAAACAGGGCTGACCTGGAAGAAAACGAGCAGGTGGAGCTGGAACTGCAGTTCAGAAAACCCCTTCCCAGGCCCCAAGATACAGGCCTTGCAGCCTGAGAGGAAGGTGCGGGGAAGGGAGGGTGAGCCAGCGGTGCGTTTGCCTCCTTATGGATGATGGGGTGCCTGCAGCCCGGGAGGACGTTGGGGCCTCATGTGATGGAGTAACGCATCACAGAGCCACAGCCCGCGCCAAATGTCTGTGCGTGGTGCACACCCTCTCGGTCTCGAAAACCAGAGGCGCCCCTTCCAGAGAAGAAAAAGGAGGGAGCCTCATCATTAATAGCGCTGGCGGCAAGGTAAAGCTGCCCGCCCGCTCCCGCGCGCCCTCGCCCATAATTATGCCAGCGAGCCTTTCATCCCCACGCGCACACGCGGAAGGTTTATTGTTGTATTTCGGCCTTTTTTCAGTCTCCTCTGCCTTTTATGCAAGGGGAAGGGTGCTGAGGGGTCAAAGCATCCTCCCCCAGCTCCTCTCCCTGCTCAGTCCTTTTAGAAAAACACCCAAAGCCATAATTTGTCTTAGAATTTCTTTTGAAACAGCTACAAGAAAGACTAACGACTGCTCTCTTCCCTCTGTTTCTGATTTCAGCCATCCCTTTATCTGGCTTTCATTAGAGCCTCGGCCGCGCCTCTTTTGTGGGAGAGACTTGAGGGAGCCGAGGCAGTTTCCCAGCCGCTGTGATGTTGCTAAAGATTAAAAAGGAGCTTTGAAGCAGCACCAGTTCTCTCTGCGCCCCCTCGGTACAGGACCTCAGGAAGACCCAAGCCATCTGGCAAACCTGACATAAAGACAAAATAAAGTGATTGAAACAGTCTCTTCAAAGCCACAATGGCAGATTTGTTGATTTGGGCGTTATCTTTCATGCGAGGCCCTCAGAAGTCACCAGAACACCTAGGTAATCTCAGGCAGGCGGACTAGAGTGGATGGAGCCTTCCAGGCCGAGGCTCAAGAGGGGCCCGGCCACGCCTGGTGGAGCCGAGGGGCAGCTGAAGGCCACTGGAGGCAGGCCCTAAGAAAAATTAGATCCAGTGTCAACCCTGATGATGCTTGACAGGCAGGCCTGCTCACCCCAGCCCCTGCCTGGTGTCCCAGCTCGGGAGGGGCGCCTGGCACGGACCAGACGGAGTCAGGAAGGGAAACTGATGTGAGGCTGGGCGGGAGGGGAGGGCAGAGAAATGAAAGGCCGCTGTCCTAATTAGAACGGGCAGCCTGTTGGAAGGACCTGGCAGCTTCCATATCAGAACCTGCTTCTCACAGCTCCTGGCTGGGCGAGGCCTGGACAAGGCTGAAGCTGATGTCTATCTGCGGGGCCCCTGGGAGGCCCTCCCTTGGCCCACTAAGTGGGAGACAAGCGCAGATGGTGGAGGAACAGAAGCTAAGGCAGCTCTGACCCCGTCCTGTGTTAATGTCCTGCCTGGCCTCTCCGGACTTGAGCTTGCCTCTGGTGAAAGCGATTGGGCCTACACCCCGGGGCAGTTTCCCCCGTCCTGCTCGGTCATGGTGCCCAGAGTCCAAAGCCTTATTTCATGGGTGCTCCCTGTAGGGGGGTCTGGGGAGACATCATCGGAGCTAGCACTACAACTGAACAGGACCCGCCCCCCAGATTTCACTCAACAATCTGGGGTAGTGTACTCCTCATGGCCACTACTGATAAAACTCAAACAGAATCAACCACAGCCATTCCTCCGTGGCCCTTAGTGATGGGGTCCACTCCATTCAGGTGTTGGGGTTCTGTGAACATTCCTGAGGGGCCAGGTGGGGTCAAGAGGGAGCTGATGGTGCAGTCCTCTAGATCCCCACTCACTCCACACAGCTGTTTATACCTGTCACAAGCATTGGACTTCGGGTTAAATCTCTGAGCTTGTTGTAAGGTCCTGCTGTTGAAAACATACAGTTTAAAGGCTGCAGGCTAGAGGGGCTCTGCTCCTGCTTCTTGACCTCCGTGAAAGCTCAAGTTCATTCAACCCACTTCAGCAAAATGGTGCATTCGCAAATTCAACCATCATCACAGCCAAGGACCTACTGAAGACACTCCATACTCCCCCCAGGACAGGCGACACCTGCTGTCCTCAACAGCAGGCCCAGTGAAGACATTTAAGGGATGTGATAAGAGAAATGCTGTCTATGCCAGAGGAAGAGGGCCACTGGCCACCGTCACAGGGGACAACTCACCCACCCCATCTCTCTTTGCCTCCTCCCTCTGACCAGAGGCAGGACCAGGGTCCTCCACCTCCTCCACTGACCCGCCCCCATCCCAGGGTCCCAGGGGAAACGTCTCCTCACAACGGGCCCCAGGTCACCTTTCTTCCTCCTACAAGCACAGAGCTAGCGCCGGCACAGGGTGGGGGCTCCCGCGGAGACTTCCGGCCACCTTGGGAGTGAGGTGCAGCATACGCCCAGACTTCCCTCTGTACATCTCCCCACAGAGGAGGAGAAGTCCAACTCCCAAGAGGGAGGGCCCCGGAAGAGCGCACCTGCCCACCGACGCCCAGAGGGAATGTTCCAGCTAGACAAGCTGTCGCTCCTTTTCCAGCCATGCCTCCATCTTCCCTGTCTGGTAAATTCCTACTCATCCTCAGACCCCGTGCCGGGGTCACTCCTCTGAAGCCTTCCTGAGCTTCCTTCCTGCTCGGTTCACAGCCACTTCATCCACACCTGTCTCGGGTAGCTCTAGAATTAAATGACAATCATGTTCCCTGGAAAAGGGTGCACATCTGACATTCCGAGGACCTCAGGTCAAATCCCAATTCCCTCATTCTCCCAAATCCCAGCTGCGGGAACTTGGACAGCTCACTCTGCCTCTCTGTACCCCAAATTCCTCATCTGAGAAGTGGAGGAAATAAAACATCCTGCAGGTTTGTTCTGAGCATTGTTTAAGGTGATGCACATGAACGAGGCTAAAGTTAGGTCCAAGGCACAGGGGTACACAGGTAAGTAAGCTTCTTGGGGGTAGCTTACTTACCCAGGTAAGTAAGCTTCTTGGAGCCATGTCTTGGTCATTCATTCACTCATTCATTCTTTCAACCATCACTAGGATCCTGTAAAAGAGCAAGCCGGGGGGCAGAAGCTGGCTCTTAAGTGGCTCATAAAGCAGACACTATCCAGGTACCCATAAATCTCCCAGCTGCCCTTCCTCACCCATGTAGCTCCAGCAACTGCTTTGGCTCACACTGTCCCCACCCTTCCCAGATGGACTCAGCAAGGGCAGAGCTGCAGAGTCCAGGTTGGGCATCACCTGTCCCCCAGGGCGGTAGGCATCCTCTCTGGGCAGAGCCTGTGGTAGGACAGCAGTGAAGAAGTGCCTGCATCCCCACTCCTAGGGAGCACCTGATGTAAGTGGGGAGATGCTCACCTCATCCTGGGGAGTTTCAAATGATGGAAGAGACTGACACACAGAACTCAACCTTGAGACCCCCCAACCCTATAGAGAGTCACTTTTCCTGATTTGGGGGAGCTCTTAGTCTGAGAACAGACAGCAGAGTCACATTTTCCCTGGAACTGATGACTCTTAGTTTGATGGGGGAAGCATATTTATCCTTGCCCGTGGAATCCCCAAGCTGATGGAGGAGACACATGGCCCTGGCCTTGGCCCATCCACCACGGGCGGGGGTGAGATTGTGCTGTCACAGGAGGGCGTCTCCTCTGATGGAGAGGCAGTGTGTGCGCATAGATAGTGTGAGAGTCAGATGAAACAACATGTATGGGGAAAAAAGATCAATGTAGAGTCCCTTTGAAAAGCTAGCTGTGCAGCGTCTCTGTTTGTCTGTGGTCTCAGAAGTGATATTCCTGGCTCCGCAGACGCACTCGCCTAATCTTCAGGGCTGGACAGAAATGACACGAATCCATCCGCCGCTCGAGCATGCAGCCAAGCGCCCTCAGCAGAGAATCCAAGCCAGAGCTGGCTTGGGGCCCCCGTCGCTGGCATCTCGTGCCAGCCTTGCCAGGGAGGCTTTCTCACGATGAGGGACATCTGGGCTGGCCCGGCTCCCAGAGGCCACCGACATGAAAAGCAAGGGGCTTGGTGGAAACACCATCTGCACATCATAAAGCCGCTTGGTGGTTCCCAGAGGCCGCCTCCAGCTGCAGCGGTGCTGCCCAGGAAAGCAGGGAGAGGCACCGGCGGCGGGAGGAAGGGTGGCCGAGAGCAGAGGGCCGGGCTGGGCTCTTGTGCCCGCGCCCGCCCGCGGTGGGAGTGAGTGAGCCCCGGGCTACCTGGGACACACATTACAGATCTGCAGTTGTGCTGCCTGTTCCAGATCCCAGAGCCGCTCCTCAGGGGAGGGCCTGGACTGATCCCCAGTCCTCACACCTGCTCAGAGATGACAGTATCACCCCTCACTGCGGGGTTGCTGTAGGAATGAAAAGAACCCATGTGTTGAGCCTTACACCTGAGATCTGTGCTCTTGTTATACTTCGATCGAATTTCCTTACAAAAGAGGTCATGGTGGCCATGCCTGATTTAAGAAGCGCTCGGTCACTATTGCCTCTGGTTTTTATCACCATTGTCATCTCCCCCAGACGCATCCTGGGGCTCCTGAGTGTAGACACCTGTAGGGTGGGGAGATGATTCATTGACTGTTCTCCCCAAGGCCAAGGCCACAGGGATCAGACAAGGGGTACGACCCGAAGGCAAACTTATTGATTGACAACGGAGCAGAGTCCTCAGATCCTCTCTGAAGCATTTAAATTGGGACGTGAATTGATGATCACTCCGTGGCATGTAGAGCACAAGAGACAGAACTGAGAACAGCAGTGATGAAGAAAACACGTTCCCGAGAGACAGAAAGAGGGGAGGGGAGAAGGAGCCAATCCCAACTTTGGGGTCCCCTGAGTTTCTATTAGAGTACACTGTAGTGCACCTCCTGACCTTGAAGTCCACGAGGCAAGCCCTGCACACACAAACACATGCACACGCACACCCCCATCCCACCTTATCAACATACACAAACTCCCTCTTACTTTCTCTTTATAATTCCCCATGCACATCTCAACACTTTCCAGAATGGTGACTCCAAAGGGGACTAATTTTGTTGAGTGGGCGCAGAAGCTAAAAGAGACAGAGATGAACAGTTCTGAACAACAGAATTTTTGATGACGGGAAGAGAGCAGAAAGCTGGCTGTAGGAGAATAAAATAAGGCACATGGCGAGTTAATGGGGCATTTTATGTGTCTGAAGAGCGCGCCCCTCTGCAGTGAGGCCCCACTGGCATCGCACGCTTGTGTCTCGGTTCTACTCTGTTCACAGGCTCCTTTCTCGGAGGCTCTGACCCTCATGACCGACAATGTGGCTGCCGCAGCCCCCAGAGCTGCTCATCCCTCCCCCCAGCAGCAGCAGGAGCTCCAGCGTCTTGGTTTGGGCTTCCCCAAAAGTGGCCTTGGGAAGTGATCACAGGAAACACTGGTGGGGGTGGAAGAGTAGACGGAGAAATGGGGTAGAACATGCACCTCAAAGGGAACAGGGGCATCTGTCCACCAGCTCCCACCAGCCATTGGTTGAGGGCTGCTGCCGGAACGGAACTAGGCCTGAGCTGCGCATCCTAGGCAACACCCACCCCTCACCCCAGTCCCAGCCCTGGCCCACCCCAGTGCTCTGATTCGCTGACACTTGCCTGCTGCACCTGTGAAGCTTGGAGGTCCAGCAGCCTGAGAGCCCTTGGGCGGAGTCTCAAGGCCTGGCAGCTGGAAGTTCAACCAGTGTGCATGGAGACAGCAGATGCCAGGGGGCACGATCGGGCACAGGCAGCAACTACTACACACGGCAACACTCTCCTTACCACAGAGGCTCTCACTGGGTCCTATGCTCGTGCCTGGACCAATCATGGAGGCTGAGGGGTGCCAATGGAACCAGTCATGGAGTGGAGAGGGGGGAGAGCAGGAGGACGGGGGCGTGAGAGGGTGGCGAGATGGTGCTTCCTCTGCGCCTCACCCAAATGGACGCAGAGGGACTGCAGAGCTCTCAGACATAAAGTGGACGGGTGCTGGATGACCAAGAAAACAAGACATGCAAATGGCCATGCCTCAGCCGCAGGTGGCCAAATTAATTGGAAGGTGACAAGGTCAGCCTGTCAAAGCCCTTCCAGCTTTTAGCCTTTTAGCGGGTCACTTGCCTTTATCAGAGGAGGAAGTATTGATTGAGCTGTGCCCTACGCCAGACTCGGAGGGAATAGAGAAGAGGAGCAACCTCTGTTCTCCGGGAGCTCAGGCGGGGACAGCAGTGGCAGGAGAAATGACAATGATTCCCATCTCCACAGCCATTTTGTCAAATGTGTTAGCACGCACAATTATTTTATGAACCACCAAGAAAAATGAAAAGCCGGCGTTTAAATTAAGCCAGATCATGGATTGTAAGATCCAGCTCAACTTCAGAAACAGAAAATCAAGTCAAAAAATCCATCTTAGAGCTGGTGGACTATAGTAATATTTTCATCATTTATAAAGGATTTTTAATAGGCACTATCCCCTTCGATGCGCGCTACAGACCCATTGGGGGTGACATCACTGTTACCTTCCATTCTATGAAACTGCACCCAGAGGGGTCAACGTCTCTGAGCCGCTAAACGAGCCAAGAGGGCTCAAGCCCGGGTCCCCTGGCTGTAGAGTCAATCACTGAGCTCGCTGCAAACTTGATCCTGGTTCTTCTTTTGACAAAATGTGGACTCTTCCTACTAGCGCCAGCTCCTTCTGCTCCCTCCCCCCGGCCCCATCGCATACCCAAGCTTGCTCTCTTTCCAGGAACTCTCTTCCCTCCCAGGCAGGCATCATCCCTTCCCACCATGGCACCTGGTACAGCCATCCGCTCATTCCCGCTGCCCAAGCCTCCCCGAGCTCCTGTCAAATCTGTCCCTAACAAAGTTTATTTTCAAGAAGCCAGGCCTGTGACTCTCAGAACATCTTAAATTAAAACTTTGACAATGATTTATATGACAGATTCCTCACTCATGTGGTCGCAGACTGAAAGCCAGGGCTGCTTTCCGAGTGAGCCACCCGTGCCGTTCCCGAGGGTTCATGCTTGGTTCAAGCCCTACCGTCGCCATCTTGAAATTCTTGATCATTCAGAAAAAAGGATCCTGCGTTTTCATTTTGCTCTAGACCCTGCAAAGTACTTAGCTGGCTCTGCTGCTTTTAAAAGACAGCCCTGTTATCCCTACTCCTGGGACTTTTGGGGTAAAGGGCTGAGTCCAGGTAACTGCTGTGTGATCTGGGAACAGCTCCCTGAGCAGAGGGAATAGTCAGTAACCACTGAGTGGAGGGTGAGTGTGTGCTAGGCATGCTCACACACACACACACACACACACACACACACACCACATATGTCAGCATCTGTGTTCAAAGTAGTCAAAACCCAGCAGGGGGATTCACTGGCCCACTGGATCGTAAGGGTAGAGGTGCTGGCCCCGGCTGGGGCACAGTCTCCGGGACACTATCTCTTGGTCCTGCCCTTGGCTGTTTCTCAGGCAGTGTTTCCTCTCAACTCCCAAAGCTCTGGGTTGACATTACTAATAGTTTAGCAAGCTCAGGGGAGACTTTCTCCCCTCAAATTCCCACTAAAGTCAAGTCTCAGTCACAAGCCCGCCCCTGTACCCCCCACTAAGCCAGAGGCTGTGATAGTCTCACTGTCAGGGCCAGTCCCCTGCCCACTCGGAGCTGGCGTCAGCAACACCTTCACCCGTGGGTGTACACCCAAGCTTCACCCGTCACCAGGCCCGGCAGTAGTGACACTCTCGTTGGCAGACTTGGGTCATGTTGGGGGGGGGGGGCTCCAGAGGGAAGTTGGGGTGATGTTCTCAGAGAGAAGAGGAAAGTGGGTGCTGGATGAGCATAAACAACCCATGAGCACCAAGTCTTCTCCCTGCCTCTCTCCTGACTGCCCCCTCTGTCTGGGCAGCCTGAGAACCCCCTTGGCCAGAAAGGGCAGTGCTGGGGACCTAGCAAAAGAGGACGGTCTAGGAAATACTACAGGACACTCAAGGGACAGGCCAAGACACATGGTCAGTGTAATCAAGGCAGAGGAGAATGTGGTCTAGGTCAGGTGGACATTCTGCATAATTCCCCCCAGAGGGAGGCCTTGCCTAGCGCGACGGGAACTGGAGGTGGTCTGGCGGCTACAGGTGCTCGGTCACTGCCAAGCACTTGGCGTGGATCAGCTCATTGACTTACCAGATGAGGAAGCTGAGGCTTTGGAGAAGTTAAATAAGGGGCCCAAGATCAGATAGTTCGAAAGGGGCAGAGGGTGTATGCAGTCTACCAAACTGAGCATCCTGGCTGGGAGGACTCAGGGACTCTGTCATGTTCCTAATCTAAGGCCCCACCAACCTGAACACAAGTCTAATGAGAGACGATAACAAGGAGCAAAGTGGAAGGCTGGGGGCCGAGGGACTATCAAGCACCCCCACCGGTCTTCCCTCCCCTGAAGGAAATCGCTGTTCAGGCAGTGTCTCCCACAGACATCCTTAGAAGATGATTCTCAGGGCCTGTCCTGGCTCTGTTGTGAGACTCTCAGGGGCCACGACACGCTGCTGGAAGAGGGAGTTTAGAAGTTGGCTGTGGCTTGCAAACCCCCAAGTCTCATCCTACAGGTCCCAATCCATGATTCTCCCAGGAGAGGCTGGCTGCGCAGTTGCAAGGGAGAGTGAAGTCATTCAGGGCCACCCTTCCCCATACCCCGGACTCCTCTGGTGAGTCGAACACCGTGCTAAGTACTTTAGGAGGTCAGAGGGAAATGTGACACAATCCTGCCCCACTCTCTCCCCTTGGGAGAAAAAGTCAGTCATGGCAGGAAGCAAGTCCTGCTGCTTGAAGAGAGGGCTGCAAGCCGCTGGTCAGGTGGCCACACAAGTGCATTGTGCACATGGCAGCTGCCCCAGAGGTGGTGGGGGCCGGGGCCAGGGGAGTGCAGGGGATAGCCATGGATGTGAGGTCAGAGACCACACCAGCAGGAGCCAGGGTGTCTATGAATTACTGGGGAAATTATGACAACAGAGATGAGGGGTACACACCTAATCCAGACACACAAGGAGTGAAACTTCTCACCCAGGAGCGGTCTCCGAATGGCTGTATTCATAAAGGCCTGTGGAGCCAACTGGAACATCTATTTTGGTAGCTCAACCTCTATTTTTGAATTGAACTCCCAAGGTAGCTTGTTAAAGACCTTTTAGAAAGCTCCATGTGTATTTTAATTTTTTTTCTCCCATCTAAAGACAAACTCTGGGCCATTGTAGAGTCTGGGTATTTTTCCTTTCACTAGATTTTTAGCTTGGGCTCTGGGATTGCTGGTTCTGGTTAAAAAAAAAAAAAGTTTTGCCAGACTGATTTTTTTTTTAATGATGTACATCTCTGGACATTTTAAAAACCTGCACACAATGTTTACCATGGTTAGTTAGGAAGTAATTTGTGGATGTAACTACAAGAAACTTATTTCAAGAGCATGATTACTTGAGATTTTTTTTATTACTCAAGATCACCACCCTGGGGTCTCCCTGGTGGCGCAGAGCCTAAAGACAGAGCTATCAAGCTATTGCCAGCCACTGCAGCACAAGTTCAATGCCGAGCCAGGGAGCAACCCACATGGCACAGCAGACCTCTCCTGTCTCCCTGCTGCTCCCCTCAGCAGTGGATTTCAGTAGATCTGCCTGTTCTGCTCCCCACTCTGTCTCTGGTGAATCCTTTCACCTCCCACACCTCTGGCTTACACCCCAGTTCTTGTATGCATACATAAATAAATCTTTAAAAAAGGAAAAAAAGATCACCACCCTGATTATATCAAAGTTTCTTTATGAGTTTGTGATATTTCTTTTTTTAAATAATGAAAGAAAACATATGTGCTAAGCCTATGTAGTGCTTAGGATATCTTTCAAGGAGCCGATTTAAACAGATGATGCCTGAAAACATTAATAGGGGAAAAGAAGGAAAAAAGTCAAACAGGTAAGAATGATGCAGCCCCCTCCCTCTCCAGAACCTTCCTTCCAGAACAAAGGAGAAACTTGTTTTTCTTTTTCTGCCTCAGAAACCAGAAAGAAATGGTCACTCCTCAGTCAGCGCCTTCCAAAACAATTGCAGCACACCCCCAGCTTTCCAAGTGCACATAACTCAATGACCTTGTAAAATTTGGAATAAATAAATCTGGCTGAGTCTCACCAATTTTCCCCTAGGACTGACAGTGTCAGCAGTTCCAAGTGTGACACCCCCCACTCCCACCCCGCTTCTGAAAGATCACAGGAAAGAGAGAGAAGAAGCCTCCCAGGTTGCATTTCTCCAAGCAAATGGGCATATTCGCCCCTCGGGGAACAGAGCAAGCTTCGTCAACCAAGGCGACCAGAATGTGATCCACAGACAGAGCAGCCCTGACATGGTTTTCCTGCCTCTGCCAGCCTCATGAGTCCCATTGGTGAAGGTGCTCTGTTGCTAAAAGCTGAGTGTCTCTTCCACCTGGCACTGCCCGCGACCCAGTGCGCATGCCTGACCTCAGACCTGGGGTCTCCACTGGGCGCAGGGCAGGTACCAGTCCTGCCTGTGGGCTACATCCTGCTTTCATTACACCCTCATAATAGCAGGGCACACCTCAAGGCAGGTAGGAACACTGAGTTTAGAAACCAACGTCATTTTGTTCCCAACGTCATTACTCTGCCTAGCCAGCACCTAGTCTCCAATTCTAGCACGAGTTCAGACTTAAACTCATGAACAGCTCTGAAATATTTCTTGGGGAGCTCAACGGGTGCTCCATGGTAACACCAGCTTCCTATCCAAATTCCAAGGGTCAGTTTGAGATTTGAAATAAGCCAATTCAAAAAGGCTACAAACTAATGAGTCTAACTACATGACATTCTAGAAGAGTCTAGGGAGACAGTAAAATGAGCAGTGGTTCCAACAGAGGATTTCAGGACATAAAATATTTTGCAGGACATCATAATGATAGGCACATGTCATTAGCCACTTGGCCAAACCCAAAGAACGGTACAACACCAAGAGTGAACCTTGATGGAAAATATGGGGTTGGGTTACAATGTGAGAATGTAGGATCATCAACTGTTACACACGCTTTACTCTGGTGGACAGTGTTGATAGTGAAGGAGGCCACACATGTGTGAGGTCCTGGGGTACAGGAGAAATCTCCACCTTTCCCCTTCATTTTGATGTGAACTTAAAACTTCTTTTTTAAAAAATTAAACCTTAAAAACAAATCATTATATAAGAAAATATAAATAACATAATTGCAAGTGGGGGAATTTTATCCATTTTTTAGTAGTTGAAAATATTATTTGTAATGAATTGAGATAAATGAAAAAGTCCCTCAGATCTTTTCCATCCTTATGTTGATCTTATGAGTAAGAAATGTGGGCATTTGAGTTTATCTGGCTTTATCCAACTTCTCCTTTTGGTATCTGATTGTTCTGACTTTAGAGAGAGGTTCCTTTTTCTTGTCCAAGAAAATAAACCCTAGATATAAACATGTTCTAAACAGTGTTTCTCAAACTTTAATAAATATATATGAGTCACCCAGGAGTCTCGCTAAAATGTAGATTGGGATTCCATAGATCTGCAGTGGGGCCTGCCACTGTGCCTTTCTACCGCCTTCCCAAGTGCTACTGGTGTATCTGGTCCAGGGACCACATTTTGAGTAGCCAGGCTCTGGAATACAGAATAAAGGAATGTTACAATGTAGCCCTGGAGGCAAAGAGATGAGAATCATACCAAACTCTAATTTGGAAAATAAATCAGAAAATTATCTGGAATGACATATTCCAAAATGGTACAGAAATAGTGTGGTAATGAGCAATTTACAAACTCTCCTTTATGCCTATCTAGATTTTCAAATTTATTTATTCCAAACACACAATATTTAGGCTATAAGTAAGTTTAAAACTCTGTGAATGAGGATCTCCCTGGTGGCACAAGGGTTTAAGACGCAACCTGTGAAGCTAACCACAGCCACTGCAGCACAAGTTCGATCCCCAGCCAGGGAGCTACCCACATGGTACAGAAGACGCCTCCGCTCTCCCCGCTGCTCCCCCTAGCAGTGTATTTCAATCAATCTGCCTGTTCTGCTCCCCACTCTGTCTCTGGTGAATCCTCTCACCCCCACACCTCTGGCCTATACCCCAGCTCTTTTATGCACAAATAAATAAATCTTTAAAAAAAAAAAAAACCTCTATGAATGAATCAAGAAAAATCTAAAATACACATATTTTTTAAATAAATCATTTATCAGAAACTGACAGAACATTGGCTCATCCTGTCTTTGCAATTCTGAATGGAAAGGGCTCCCACTTTTTCCCGGCATGTAGCCCAGTGCCTAGCACAATGTAGACACTCAACAAGTATGGGAGGAAATAGAAAAGGGGCTGGGAGGTAAGCGGAGAGGAGGGAGGGGTTCGTATCACCTCTTTCTAATTTGATCCAGGGCTCCAGGTTTATCTTCATCACTACAGACTCTGAGTCCAAGCCACTTTTAGCAAAGGGCTTCAGAGCTTGCCACCCCAGCCCCCGCAACAGCTCTGAGTCCACTAGGGTAGAGGCCCACGGGACCCCAAGGACAGCAGCCATCTGCCATCTCTTTTGTTTACTCAGAGGCAGGCACTGGGGCAGCCACCAGGAACCACGAGCAAACCTGGAAGCGGCACAGTCGCCAGCCTGTCACAGCAAATCACATCAAGCCACTCACCCCAGGGAGCGGCCCTGGGCCTCTCCCAGAGGCTGGGACACACCAATGCCAGGAAAGCCAGGACAGCCTGTGCTGCCACACGGGGCCCCTGATGCAGCTGCTAGGGACCTGGGCTCGAGAAATGCCACCTCCCTCCCCTGCCCTCCAGGACACTGGGCAGGGCACCCCCAGCATATCCAGAAGGGCAGGCCCTTTCCCAAGGCCATTCTGATCCCTTACATCTGGGAAGGCCTTTCCTGGGTAAGAAGCCTTGGCTCCTCGCTCGCCCTCATGCCAGCACACAGGTATGCAGGGCTGGGTCTGGTCATTCCTCAGCAGAGGAAACTGAGGTTCAGGCAAAGGAAAAGAAGGAATTAAGTAGACCAAAGATACCTCGCTGCTGCGTGAAGGGCTTTGAGGAATATTAGCAGAGTGGAGCACAACATTTATTGTGCCCCCGATATCCAGGACTTCGAGTCTGTCTGGAGCACGGGGTCAGCAACCAGGAAGCCTCTTCCATCTGTCGTCTCTGCAGTGATACCTGCAAAGGGTCCCTCGGGGTTCTGCCAGAACTGCCCCAAACAAGGGAGAACACACTCGATCCAGGGTGGGGTATCCAGGCGTGTGGCCCCACTATGTGGGGACCTGGCACACTTCGAGGGATGGGCCTGTTGGGGCCTCAGTCAGGACAGCTTCAGGGCAACAACTGCTCTGCAGAGAGTCTGGCCTGAAGGCAGAGGAAACTGAGGTTCAGACAAGGGAAAAGAAGAGAATTAAGTAGCCTAAAGGTACCTCACTGCTGCATGAAGGGCTTTGAGGAACACTAGCAGAGCGGAGGTGAGGGCCTCAGAAGCCCCTGATCTTCAGGACTTTGCACTTAACAGGCAGAGGCGGTTTCCTGGGACTGCCACACCCCCCAGTGGCCAGCTTTCCTCAGTGTCTCGCTCCTCCCCCAGGCTCTCCCAGAAACCACCAGTTACCTCCTGCCCCAAACAAAAGGACCCTGAGGGAAAAGGGAGGGAGGGAACAGTCACCCCAAACCAGCAATAATTCTTCATCCACCCAACAGGGACTTCCTGAGGCCCAGCACTGGGCCTAACTCTGTGAAGTTTGGGAGCCATAGCCCTGCATGCCATGGGCCCCAGTCCCAGTCCACTGGGAGCTGGGAGACCAAGACACTCAGTGGGGACAGACACCCACAGGTACATAAGAGGTGCGACATGATCTTGGCAGCCGAGCATGCCATGAAGAGGAGAAAAGCAGTGTGGGCTGAGGAGACAGAAGTGCTACTGAGGGTGGCTCGCCTGGAAGCTCCTCTGAGGCAGGCCCCTGGAGGTAGGGTGGCCTGCGGGCAGAGCCAGGCCAGAAGCTGAGGGGAGAGTATTCCAGGGGCAGGGAAAGGCAGAGGCCAACAGTCCTGGGGCAAAGGCAGGCCTGGTGTGTCAGAAGCAAGAAAGGAGGCCAGTGTGGCTGGACCATGGGGACGGGGGAGAACACAAGCTGAAGAGACCATGCAGGCCAGATCAGGCCCTGAATGCCAAGGTCAGGATTTGGCTTTGATCCTGCATGACATGGGAAGCCACGAGAGGGTTCTGATCAGGGAAGTGACATCTGAATTGGGTTTTTAAAGGATCGCAAAATATTTAAAAATTGCTATGAGCAGCAGGTATTCATGGGGCACTTACTACATCCCAGGCCTGTGCCCTCAGCACACATTACCTGTGCCACAGCAAAAGTAGGTAATGTGTGTGTGAACACATTACCTACTTTTGCCCTCCAAACCCCTGGGACACTGAGGGCCTGATTCCCTTGCCCTGTTTCAGGGCAGGAGACTGAGGTCTGAAGGATGATGTGCCGCAGGTCTCAGAGCGGTAAGCGCAAAGCCAGGTCTTGAGCCGGTGGATCCAACTCGGATCCCCAGGGTTTCGCTGGCCTGAGTGCTGGGGGCACGTGTTACACTTCTCACTCCTGCCACTGGCCCTGCAACACGGCTGGCTGCTGTCCGTTCCCGACAGCCCATGGGACTTCTCAACCTTGTCAGTGGAGACACTGGGAAAGCCTGGGGGGAGATGACCCACCATCATGCCAGCAGCCATATGGCTCTGGGCCGGTTGCTGCCCTTGCTGGACCCTAGCTCCCGTCTCTGTGCGTGGGTATCCTGGGTCCTCCCGTGGGAGCTACGTGGAGGACACTGAGCTGCAGGGTCCAGCAGCCATCACGGCAACTATTCGCCCCCAAAGCTTTGGGAGTTGTGTTCCTCTAGGGAGCTGGTGAAATGTGTTAGGCCAGCGCACCCCAGAAAGAGGGGGCAAGTACTGTGCCTCCAAGAAAGAGCTGTAGCAAACCAGCCTGCAAGGGAAGGATGGGGGGAGGACACAGCTATAGGAAGGTTGTGGAAGGACTAGGCAAGGTACAGAGCCAGCCCCGTCCTGTCCCTCTTCAGCCAATAAACATGCCATGGAGAGAGGCTCTGTCTCCTGTGCAGGCAGTGTGCTTCTGCCAAGAGGCCTCCCACCACCCATGTGTGCAAACCCTGAAGCTCTGCCATTGACAGCTGTTCCGTCCAGCTGAGTTGTCATCTCTCATAGTCAAGGTCTCCCTGTTTGTTAAGCCTTAAAAGAAAAAAGTAAAAGTGAGATTTGAGCACCTTTAAAAAATTAAAACATTTTTTTAAGTGAATGAAAAGAACTTAAAACAGGGTTAGGAGGGACCAGTCAACTACAGAGTAACAGTGTCAGTCAGGACCTCTTGGTATGGTTCTAATGTATCTTCAACCTTTTTAAAATTTAATATCTAAATCTTATCTTTCTTTTCATTTAAAAAAATTTTAATGCGCATATGAAAAACCAAAAATACTCCACCCCTCCTCAAGTCCTGTCACCGGAGATAACCGCTGTTAACTATTCTGCATGGCTATGACAGCCTTTTGATCCAGATGTCAGCGTGTGTTTCTATAAACGGGCCTTACCAAGTCCACATGACTCCATGCTTGTGGATGTTGATTTAATTAAGTTCTCAGAGACATTTACAAAATAGCACTTAAAATAAAAAAAATAAAATAAAATAAAAAGACTAGAGTCCTCCAGGGCTGCGTTTCTGGATCTGAAAGTCCCCAGGGGTTCGGTAGGTGTTGCAGAAGAGGAGACAGAGCAAGGGGAAGTGGTACCCAAGGGAGAAATCTGGGGCAGGAGTGGAAATTATGGGGGAGAAAAAGGAAAGGAGAACGAAAGAAGGGAAGGAAGGAAGACTGTCATAGAGAAGGAAGGAAAAGAGGGGCGAGAAAAGGAAGACAGGTACAGAGAGGAAGGGAGGGGAAGTTGCAAGGGCGCTGGCACCGCAGCCAGCGGGGGAGATTCGGGGCTGTGAAGCCCGCCCCGGCCCCGCCCCCTGCCCGCCAGGCCCCGCCCCATGCCCGGCCGGCCCCGCCCCCGCCAGGCCGGCCCCGCCCCCGCCCGCCCGCCCAGGCCCCGCCCCTTCCCCGCCCCGCCGCGGCCGCGCCTCTGGCCCCGCCCACGGCTGCAGCGCCACCTCCGACCGCCAGGGGCCGCCAGGCGAAGCGGGTGGCAGCCCGTGCGCGCGGCGGCCCCTCTCTCCCTTCTGCGCGCCCGCGCTCGCGACCTGCCGCCGCGCTCGGGCTGCGGCCGGGTCTCGCGCGCCGTCTTCTCGAGAGGGGCCTCGCGCCGCCGGGCGCGCGCCGTCCCCCTGCCTCGCGGCGCGGGGTCTCGCGGGCCCCGCTCCCGCCCTCCGCTCGCCTGGCCCGGACCGGAAGCGGCGCCGCACGGCCTGGGCCTGGCGCGGGGGGCGGGCGCCGGGGCCCGGTCGGACATGGGCAAGAAGCACAAGAAGCACAAGTCGGAGAAGCACCTCTACGAGGGTGAGGCCCGGGCGGGGGCGCGGCGCTCGCGGCGGCCCCGGGGGCTTCGCGCCGTCGAGCTCGCCCGGGGCGCTGGGGGCGACGGGGGCCGGCCCTCCCGAGCGACCCCGGCCCGGCCCACGGAGGGGCGCGGCCCGCCGAGCGACCCCGGCCCCGGGCGGCGGCGGGTTCGAACCTGGGCCCCGGGCAGGGGGGGCTCTGGTCGGGCGGCGAGGCGCGACCCCGACCCGCCCGGGAGCGTTCCGGGCACCCCCTCGGCGAGTGGGGGTCGCTCAACAGGTGCTGCGGCGGGGCGCCCCCTGCGCGCCCCCACAGCCCCCCGGCGCGCTCTGCCCGCCGCCCCGTCGAGCCCGCCGGTAACCGGGGCGCTTTCCTTTTGTTGAAGAGTATGTGGAGAAGCCCCTGAAGCTGGTCCTCAAGGTGGGGGGTAATGAAGTCACCGAGCTCTCCACCGGCAGCTCGGGGCACGAGTCCAGCCTCTTCGAGGACAAGAACGACCATGACAAACACAAGGACAGAAAGCGCAAGAAGAGAAAGAAAGGAGAGAAGCAGGTTCCAGGGGAAGAAAAGGGGAGAAAGCGAAGACGAGTAAAGGTAAACATCGCCTTGCTTCTCCCTGGCTGAGGGGACCCCTTTCTAAGCGGCCCCGCCGCCGGCGCCAGCCCGACTTGACTTGATTGTGAACCGCCTGTAAAATCTGACTTGTGTGGAGGAGCAGGGCAGAGTAGAAACGTGAATCATCAGTGAATTGCAGCAAAGCGTTATCATTTTACTCTTAAGACGGTCTCACGCTTAAGGTGAGTGAAGTGTTAAGTTCTCTGATTTTCAGGAGCTGCTTGGAAGGTGCTTTTTCCGCCTAGGAGGAGAAAAAGTGGTGCTTAAGAAAGTTTGTCAGCAGCAGTCATTCAAAGTGAAGGGGCTTGTTGGGGTTCCCCTTTGTTGCAAAGTAAATACAGTGCCAAATAGGGAATGAGCCACTTATGTCTTTTAAAACAAAGCTTGAGTCTGTCAAAGAAAGGGTTTGATCAGAGACCTTTAAGGAATATGACACCAGTAATCAAAATAAGCTTTTTCTTAAGCGTTTGCAGCTAACAGAAAACAGGTGACTGCTCAGTCTTGATGTGCCAGATACTCATAATTTCTTTCCAAGAATGATCACCTTTGTACCTGGAATTCTAGATTTCTGCACTGTGGGAGTTAGCCTGTCACTCAGAGACTTATTAAGACAGTCTTGAACATAGATTTCCCTAAGTTAGTGTTCTAGTTTTTCTTCCGTGTGTATATATGATGGTTATGGTCCGTGTGCTTTAAATACAGTGGGAAGGCCCAAAATCTTAAAGGTTCTCTCTGTAGAATTTCTTGACCCTTTTTCTTCCCCAGTTTTCATCGACTTTAGCTAGACTGAAAACATACAGAACTATCTGACATTTTTCTTTCCTTCCCACATTATAAATGCCAAATACGTGTGTATGACTTTCTTGTAAAGAAATCAGGTGGTTCAGTAGTGAATGAAATGGGAAGTAGGGGAGTTTCCTTCAGTCCCTCATAGAGTCTGCAGAGGTAACCAGTTGTTTTGTTTTTTGTTTTTAATTATTACAGTAAAGTAATTCATGAATGTAGTGTGAAAAAGTCAAGAGTGATCTCTGACTCTTAACACTAAAGTAATCTCCATCCTGGAGTTTTGCTTCCTAAACTTTTTAGCTTTTTCTTTGGAGGTGTATTGCCATTTCTGAATGTAGGTTTTTTTAGCACACTTTAATGATTTGTCAGCTGACTTGTTTTACTGACACGTTACAGAAGATGAGAATTCCATTAAGCCACTCTGCTCCCTCAGTTTCCTTCCTTCCTTTCTCCCAGTATATGTACTCCCAGTTCTTGCTTAAATCAGTATTCAGTGTTTAATTATTGTTCACTGGGGACAAATGTCCTACACAGATACAGATCTGATTTTGATCAAATGCGTAATTGCTTTCATTGTTTGGTGGTTTTGCACTGATTCTTCCCAAACTCTAACCCATATGAGTTCCATTTTTCACAAGCTCATATATTCTCATTTGAGACGTCTGTCTTGAAGCGCCTTCTCAGACTCTACTCTGGATTAATTGTTCTCTTCCTTTTGCTGCCTCCCTTGTTCTGGTGCAGTATTAACTCCAGGAACTTCCTAAGAAAGCATTCATCAGAGGTGTATTTTTGTAAGTTTTTCACATTTGAACAATTTTTTATTCTACCCTCATATAAATTGATGGGTTTAGTATGTAATTATAGGTGGAACATTATTTTCTCCCAGAATTATTAAAGCATTGCTCTTTTGTCCTTTGGCTTCCAGATTTGCTGTTGAAAAATGTGTTCCATTCTGACTCTCTTAGTCCATTGCCTATAGGTAGTATTTGCCCCCTTGAAATTTTCAGACTCTCCCGGCTTTCTCTTCCCTGCTCTGTTTCACAGTGAGAACGCATATCTTCAGCTCTGAGGCGTGTGCTTGAAGCAGTCCTGGTAGTACATTCCCTCCACTTACTCTCTTCTCTCTAGAGAAGCCCATTTCTGTATTGGGCTCACAAACTGATCCTCTAATGTGCTTGGGTTTTCTCTCCTCTTTTCCTTCTCTTTGTTTTCTTGTAATCTTCCTTCAAGGAGAGTTCTAAACTTCATCTTCTGACTCTGCTGTGGAGTTTTATTTTAGCTCATATATTTTGAATTTCCAAGAACTCTTTCTTGTTCTCTAAGTGTCCTTGTTTTAATAACATCCTGCCCTTGTTTTTTACATGCAGTATCTTATTTCTCTGAGAATATTGATTGAAGTTTTTTTGCTATCTTGAAAGTTTTCTTTGTTGCCTGCATTGTCTCTGTTTCCCCTCAAGTTTTTCAGTTTGTTTCATCTCTTATGTTAAAAGCATCCTCTAGTTTTCTGTTAAGCCTTTGTAGTCTCTTTGTATTTAATCATGCAGCAAAAAAGTTTAGAAGTAGATTAAATGCTTTGTGCTTAGACAGAGTTTATCTTTATGTAGAGTTACTAAGAGAGACTGGGTTATTTTGTTGGGGATCCCCCAAATATCTACCCTACAGATATTTTCTCTGGGCTTTTCAGTTTCTCCAGAGAAAAACCCTCCCCTCCTGAGAGAAGACTTACCTGGATGCCGATATTTCAGGATCTAGCAGGGGAAAGAGGCTTATCTCCCAGTCCTCTGGGAGCAGCTCTTTAGTTAGCATCTCTCCTAGAATATCTGGATCATATTATCTTTTTTTATAGATGAAAAAACTAAGGCTCAGAGAGGTCAAGTGACTTGCACAAGATCACATAGTCAGTGCCTGAACAAGAACTCAAATCCTGCTCTTAAGAGGACTTAAGTCTGAAAAAGTATTCAAATGAGCATCTCTTTCATATAATACACAGAAGAATAAAATCAGTGCCCTAACAGGCCGAATTTTAGTTCTAAGGCCCCAGATTTCTTGGAGCTAGAGGGAAATCACAGAAGACTTTGCTCAAGAAGTAGCATTTCAAGTGGTCTTTCAGAATACAAGGCATGGCTGTATTTCTGGACTCTATGGTCTGCTAATATTTGTCTAGCCTGTGTACAACTCACATCATCTTAATTATCACTATATAAATACGTAATATAATCTGATACGATGTCTTGCTCTAACCTTTCTCAAAGCTGTTCTGCCTGTTCTTGATCATTCACTCTTCAAGATGAATGATCGACTTTTCAAATTCCTTGGGAAATCCTGTCTTGCAATTTTCATTGGCATTACATTTTATTTATAAGTTCCTTTTGGGAAAATGTCTCTACATTGATAAACACAGTACTATATCTCCTTTAGGTACCTCTTTCCCAATAACCTTTCAATATTGTATATTGTTTCATAATTTTCCCCAAAAGATATTGGCAAATCTTATTTGGTTTATTCCTAGATGTGTTACCTTGCTTTTGTTAATAGTATTATTTTTCTTTTTTTCTTTTTTTTAAAGATTTGCTTATTTATGCATACAAGAGCTGGGGTACAGGCCAGAGATGTGGGGAGTGAGAGGATTCACCAGAGACAGTGGGGAACAGTACAGGCAGATTGACCAAAGTACACTGCTGAGGGGAGCAGCAGGCGAGTCAGGAGAGGTCGGCTGTGCCATGTGGGTTGCTCCCTGGCCGGCCGGGGGATCGAACTCGTGCTGCAGAGGCTGCGGATTGCTTCTTAGTGTGAAGCAATCAGGGAGGCCCTAGTATTATTTTTCTAATTGGTTATTCTTGTATTGTAGAAGCACCTTCTCCCCCACCCTCGCTCTCCCCCATGAGGCTGTTATTCTCTTTTCTTCCAGTAGATGGCGATAAAATACATGAAGATTTCATCATTAAGAATTATTTTCTTTTCAGTGGTATTCTTTTTTCACTGAAATTAAAATGATTTTTTTTTTAAAAGATATTGACTCTAGAGTATCTCTAAATTACCTCTCATTGTCCTATCTAGGAGGATAAAAGGAAGCGAGATCGGGACCGTGTGGAGACTGAGGCAGAAAAAGATCTTCAATGTCAGACGCCTGTAAGATTAGACTTGCCTCCTGAGAAGCCTCTTGCCAGCTCTTTAGCCAAACAAGAAGGTTGGAATAACTTTGAGTAGCTGTCCTTAATGAGAAGGTTGAAATTATTTTAAGAGTCATAGCCAGGGAAAATGACTGGGTTTCTAGCTTTTTTTTTTTTTTTTTTAAACTAAAATTTTATTTTTAAAGTTTGCACAAGACCTTAAATTAGCTTCAGTTTTGAACTTATGTTCTCATGTTTCAGCATTTATAAGTGGAATTTCTGTATGAGATATTAAATAATAGATATGCTGAAATCACATAGATAATGAGCTGATAATCTGGAATCTTCCTTTTAAAAACACCCTTTTCCTTGTTTTTCCCTCTCTTTAGAGGTAGAACAGACACCCCTTCAAGAAGCTTTGAATCAACTGATGAGACAATTGCAGAGGTAAGTGCTTTTTCAAACCTTTTATAATATTTAATGATTTGATTATTTAAAGCTACATTTTGTGCTCTAAATCCAAATGTACTGGATTTTAAAGTGAATGATAAACATTATGCTTGGCAATGAAAGTACTCCGAGAAACTGATTTTAGATGTTCTTGTTTAGTTTGTTTTAACTGGCAACTTGAGTGTTAAATAATACTTTTAATGTCAGATTTTTCTTTAAAGTAACTTCTGATGCTAAATTTCTAACCCAAGAGAAAATAATAGATATTTTTATTTTGCTGATAGATGGAAGTGCTTTCTGTATAATGCTTATGCTATGGTTATTCAAAAGCTATTAAATCTAGAAAAAGAAAAAAATGCCAGTAATAGGATTTGTAACCCTCTCTTAAATGCAGAAAATTGTTTTTAAAATTTCGCTATATTAAGCCAATGTTAAGTTCTTAAAATGGAAAAAGCTTAATCTTTCTTAAAAATACTTATTTTGCTGCCTCTTTGTTCAGAAATTGAATTTTCAATTCAGAAACATTTACATTTTTTGTAGAGGATTCATGACTAGGGTATATATTCTAATAATGAACTTTCTTCTCACTGAGGTGTACTTAGATGTCCACCCCAGAACACATCATAAATAATGTTTTAAGATAAAATCTATAATGCTGTCTGTATTCGACACCTATTCAGGTTTGTAATTAAGATGAAATTAGTGTTCTCTCTTCCTTTTTGGTGTTACAGAGAGTTGAACATATTTTATATCTTTAGTATGCTAGAATAAATCATTTCTTATCCCAGGGGAGTGAATGGGTAAATATTGGCATTCCATCTCAGTTAGAATTTGGAACTGTGAAGTGTTTTAGCTGACTTAATTTTATTCCTTTTACCATAAGACTAGAGTGATATCCCCTTAAAAGAAATATACGTAACAGTGTTTCTCTTGGTCCAAGGGTATTCACATTGTTCAAAACATTCAGGTAATTAAAATCTAGAGTCACAATCATCTGAAGAAAATGCACTCCAAAGAGGTCATCCCAACATGATTAGTATTGTTACTCACACTAACTACTATGGGTAGCACGCATTTGGATATAAGTGGGGTTTTTGCTTATTCTCATTATTTCTTTTAGTCTTACTGCTTAGGGATACCTCTGGGAAGAACAAAGGCAAATTCACATAAACCTGAGTTCAGATTCTGGCTCTTAAGTTTTGTCAGATTTATGACCTAAAACTAAGGATTTGGCCCTTCTGAACCTTAGTATCTGCATCTCCACAGGAGGGTACCGCCACCTTGATGACTTGTGAGGATTACATACAGAATACGTCAAGTACCTACCTAATACTAGGCCTGACACATGGTCAAAGCCTTTTAAAAATTGCTGCTGTTATTATTCTTGGACCACTTTTATTATGATTATTTGGAGTAAGAAAGTGGTATGTCCTATTTTCAGAGGGGAAAAAAAATCAGAAAAGTGAATTAATCATATAGAGCATTGGTTCTCAAGCCTATCAAATAAATACCAGTACCAGTGCTCAACCCCCAAAATACCAATGCCTTGCCCCGCCCTCCTCCTGTAAGAGATTCTATGGTGTTGGGATGATGTAGTATGTCTAGGGTGAGCCTCCCCCATCCCACTGAAATGCTTTTAAAACTCCTCTAATGATTCTTATACATAATCAGTTAGTTAAGAGCTTACAATAGAAAGCACTGATTATTTCAAGTTTGAGGGTTTTGAGGAGAATTTTTTTTTAATATTTACTTGTTTGTGCATAGAAGAACTGGTGTGTAGGCCAAAGGTACAGGGGGTGAGAAGATTCACCAGAAGCAGAGTAGGGAGCAGAACAGGCAAATTTACTGAAATACACTGCTAAGGGGAACAGCGGGCAAGACAGGAGAGGTGTGCTGCGCCATATGTGGATCAGTTCCCTGACCAGTGATCAGACTCCAACCTGTGCAGGGGTGGAAATCAGGCCTTCTCAGTGACAATGCTGAGACTTCACCCCTACGCCACCAGGGAGGCCTGAGGAGAATCTTTTAATGTCAGGTTTTTGGGCATACTCCACCCGCCACACAGACAGAAACACATATACAAGAGATATATCCATTGATTAAGAAAATGTACACACGGGTGCAAAGAAGATTATAGATGTGTATCCATAGTTATTGTTTGTGTTCTTTCTTCTGAGATTGCTAAAAATATAGAGTATTAATATCACAAAGTCCAGTTAGTCTAGTCTTTTTTGCTTCGTTTTTCCCTGAGGTGCTACAAATAATTAAGACTACACATTTTATTTTATTTTTTTAATTGTTTTTATTTATATATATTTTACATCATTGTTAAGACTACACATTTTAAAAGATACAAGTAGTGTGTAAAACATCTTAATTAACTTTGTTATTAGTCTTTTTTTAATTTTATTTATTTATTTTTTATAGAGGCATGTTTTATTTATTTATTTGTTTGTTTCTTTGTTTATACATGCACTGGGTACAGTCAGAAGCGTGGGAGGGTGAGAGAATTCACCAGAGCCAGAGCAGGGAGCAGAGCAGGCAGAATGACCAAAGTACACTGCTGAGGGGAGCAGCGGGCGGCAGGAGAGGTCTGCGCGCCATGTGGAACCCTCCTCCGATGGCCGGGGAGCAGCCGGGGATCGAACCGGCGCCGCAGAGGTCGCCGGCAGCTTCGCAACCCAGCGCTCAACCGCTGCGCCACCGGGGAGGCCCTGTTATTAGTCTTTAAAATCATCCCTGCAATTTTCACTGAAAAACGAGTTTTTTCTACATCAGAAGCATTTCCTCTGACTTGTGCTTCTAGACCACCAGATTTGTTTATAATGGAAATAAAATCACCTTTTTTATATCTTCACAGAAAAGACCCAAGTGCTTTCTTTTCATTTCCTGTGACTGATTTTATTGCTCCGGGCTACTCCATGATCATCAAACACCCAATGGATTTTAGTACCATGAAAGAAAAGATCAGGAACAATGACTACCAGTCCATTGAGGAGCTGAAGGTAACTCCTGACGACTGTTGGGAGCGGAGAAGCACCGCCCTGTAGTAGAAAGCATGTGTCTTCATTCAGTCAAGAGGCAAACTCTTGAATTCTGTCTTTATGCCTGTATTCAGGATCTTTTGCTTGACTTTTTGTTTTCCAAAGAATTAAATTTACTTTAGTATTCAAAATCTTTGTTTTTTTCTGTCTTAGAAAACGCCTTTGAGCTTAATGATAGAAAACAGGATGAAATAAGCCACCTACTACATTGCCTCATTTATTTTTAGAAAAAATTTGAATTTCATATATTCCACAGCAGATTTTCTCCAGCCTTTAATATGAAAAGGTGTTTGATTAGGTGTTTAATTAGGTCAATGTGGATAAAAGTCATATTTTAATGAAAATTGAATTACACTCGTTTCTTTTTCTTGTGGATATCTAAGGTGTGAGTGTCTTCTAAAATAAAAACTAAATTGATTTGTCCAGCAGTAGTTACATTTTTTTAGTTTGATGAAAGGCACTTGCTCCCTCTAAGTTTGCTTTTAACTGTGTTTGCTGAACACATTTTCTTCAACTTTAAGAGGGAAAAACATAAGAGTCTACAGGCCGCCGAGGTGATGTAGGTGCCTAATGTGATGGTTGACGTTTTTTCCATTTGACTAGTTTCAGTGTATATTGACTTCAGAGGTATACCAATCATTAAATAAATGGAAATGTTTTTAAATTTCTGTCCTCAACTGGATTAGATAAAACCTAGTGACCTTTATTTTTTCTCTTTGACCATTATAATGTTCATGGGACCTACAGCTTAATCCTTAGTTACAGAAGAAAAATAAGACTGTAAACATTATCTCTGCTTGGTCTCTTTTTTTCCATGCAGATGTCTATCAGCTGAGACTTAGGAATAATGCCAGTATTTAATTCTATCTTTACCATCAATTTGAGTGTATAGGTAATATTCTACTTTGAAAAAACTGAATTATATTCTCTTGTAATCAGAGAAATGGACACTTTCCCAATTTTTTCTGGTGAAAATTAGTCTAGAGCTGTTTATTTCAGCATATTCCTGACATTGTTGCATAATAGAAAAAGTCTTCATAATTCTTTTTTCTTTGGTGGACAGTTTCCTCTGATTTTCTCTTAGGCTGACAGGAAAGAGAAGTGTGCACCCAGGTGTTTTTGCACAGGTGGTTAATATCATATTTGAAATGAGCAGTGTTTTTGTCTTTGGAGTTTTCTGCGTTACTACATGTTTTCCTAGGGAAAATTCAATAGCCAAGAACATTATTTACTAGTTAATTCAATAAATAGGCTTAATAGGCTGTGCAAGTTGGTTTTTTTAAATTAAATGAAAAGTACCTAGAAAAGTCATTCCCCTGTTTGAGTGACCTAGTTCCATTACACAAAAGCCTAGCACATTATGGTTAAGATGTATAGAATCTACAAATTGCCTTAACAGATCCGAACTGGAATTAGTAGAATAATCCATTACTCTCTTGCCAGGTATAGGCCCATTTAGTATGAGTGGTAGTCATCTACTATCTCCCTTTACTTGCCTTTCCTCTTCCCAAATATATATTAAATAATTCTTGTGGAAAATGGAAACTTTTCAGAATATCCATTACAAAGATGCTTAACCTTGGGTCCTTTGGGTAGTCGCAGATGAGCCTTTAGTGGGACCAGGACCTCTAAAATTACATGAAAATGTTTTTGTTCAACTCTGTGTATGTACGTGCACGTGCGCATATGAGAGATGGACCCATGGCTTTCGTTAGGGTCTTACAGCTCCAGGACCCAACAAAATCCTGGGTGCAGACTTGGCCAGGAACTGAGAAATCCGCATGTACTTCATTTTAAATTCAATACAGATTTATTGTAACCCTCAAGCTGTCTTCTCATACACTTTTAAGTAAAGTCATTTTATCTATTTTTATTCCATTTCTGTTTTCTAATCTATCATTGCTGTTATTAAGCAGTAGGATTTGGATGGTTTGTTTGGAATTTGGATTTTTATTTTTTCTTGGAGGAACACATTCTTTTGGGGGTGTGTTTGTCTTTTTAACTTAGCATAGCCTTGTTATAATCACTCACATTTATACAATGTAGAAATTACTTAATGATTAAAATATGCTATGGGATTGAGTTCCCTCAATCAGTTTGAAAGTGCATACTTTCAAATTTAAATCAGAAGTACAATTTTGATAAGTTGACTTGTCCAGTTACATGTTTTAACTCTGAGCCTGTATGGTTTATCTCACATTGGCATGATTTAACAACATTCTGCAAATTGTGTTTAGTTTCATAATAGTATGCAAATGTTTAAAAGAAAATTAGTGTAAATGTTTTTATAATTTTGCTCAGTTAATTTGAATTTGGTAGGACATGTCGTGGTAATTTAGTTCTGTTCCCAGTTTTCAGTCAAGATCGGAAATAAAATATTTAATTCATAAACGGAAACTGAAAATGTTTTAAAATTATGTTTAATTACACAAATTACTCAATTTTAAGATTATTCCATTTAAATATTCAATAGAAATATTAACATTTAATTATTTTTGTGCAGGAAGATAATACTGAAGAAACCCATTTAGAAATTTCATCTTGGAATTTAAAGTTTTATATAGGAATAGGAATTTGGAAAAGAATAGTGAAATGTTTAATTCAGCAGTATTTGGTTATTGAGTCTTAAAATTTAATTGCTATTGATGTTGTTTACTAAAACAGTGAGCTAAAAGAATAAGAGGATTTTGTATGTTTTTATTTAATTTTTCAAGTACCTATATTATATCAAACCAGGATAGGAGGATACTTTATTTTGTTTCAATGCATTTCCTCCCTTTTATCTCTACAGGATAACTTCAAGCTAATGTGCACTAATGCTATGATTTACAACAAACCAGAGACCATTTATTATAAAGCTGCAAAGAAGCTGTTGCACTCAGGGATGAAAATTCTTAGCCAGGTAAAGAAAACTCTGTCATAAATAGCTGTTGTCCTGAAACTTATAGCTCTTTGTTTTTTTGGTCATGATGATAGCAGATCTTATAAAGTACTCATTTTATAGGAAGCTCACGTTAAAGTATGAAATGTTAAATATTAAACTTATTTTTAAAAATTAAATTTTTTTCCTTAGTATAAAGTAGAAAATTAAAATAAGAAGACTTGACATCCCATTATAATTATTAAGATACTCTTGAGTGATAGTCATTAGACTTATTTTTCCTATGAAAGAAGCATCAGCCTGAACTCCAGGTTCAATTGCTGGGGAGAATTAGACTTTTCCTACAAAGCGCTCTCTTTCCCTTTGTGGGATGAACTCTGATGTGCTGGTAAAGCCCAGCAAGTCCTCCCAGTAGAGGGAAACAGAATATACAAATGAGCAATAACTTGGAACTATCTCAAAGTCTCCTCCCCCGGGAGCAGACTATCCCTTCAAGGATCAGCTCTGGTGTGTAGTAAAGGCGGGGGGCGGAGGGGGGGGGGCCGGGTTGTGTGGAGAGGCACTGATGGCATCATGCTCTGTGAGCAAGCTTGGTCATGATGGCTTATTCAAAACAGATAGGATACATAGTCACAGAAAATTACTGAAGTATCATCTCAGGGGGACAGCTGATGAAAGACCTTGAGGGTGAATTGAGCTGATGGCTGTTCATCTACTAGAAGAAAAGAACTCACTATTAAGTGGCATCTTTTGAAGTCTTTCTCATAGCTATGAGTAAGATGACAAGTTAGCTGAGGTAATCCTGGCTCTTAACCCCAATAGAAAGTCAGAAGATTGAATTTTCATTTTAACTCTTTCCCACTAACTTGTGAATCTTGTTTAGACATTAACCACTCTAGGCTTCAGTGTTCTCATATGTAAAGAATGTTGAATCTGTGATCTCCCAGACAATTGATAGCATAGGAAGAGACTATTAAAAAAAAAAAAAAAAAAAGGGCAGAACAGAAGCGAGATTTTGCAGAGCAGAACTGAGTGGGTAGAAGACATAGGAAGGAGAAAGAAATCAGAAGAGCCTGAGGTGTAACACAGTGGCAGTGAGTCATGTGCAAATGTACATGTTTTCCTGGTGTTAGGGTGCTCATCTGTATGAATTTTACATTCAAAGAAATGGCTTGATGTACAGATACCTGAGTGTGTGCTTGGCTGTGAGAGGTCCCTGGGTTCACTTAACTGGGGAAAGAAGAACATTTGGATTGGTTATTATCATTGCACTCCTAATAGTTAGCCATCTTCCCTAATGACCTGAGAAACAAATGAGAACTAGTTACCCAATGTCAGCAAAATTTGCAGAGGAAAGGGGAATAAATATTCATACAATTTTTTGCAGAAAGACTCAGAATCCAGAACAAAGCTACAGTCCATGTTTAAAGACTAGCAAATGTTTGCTATTGTTGTATTTGAGGTGAAAGTATAGCCAACAAATGAAGATTTAGTCACTTTAAAATATATACATTGAATTTTTTAGGAGAAGGTTTAAACATATATCTAAGCATGTCCAAAATAAATTATAGACTTTGATTTATCATTATTTTCTTTAAATAATGTAGTAGTTAATTTAACTTGCAAACGATTCCATTATATCTTACTCTACCAGGTTGGGATAGCTAGAAACAGAAAATGAGCTTTCTTTCCCTCTTTCCCTTTTTCTCTGTGATCTTTCTTTTTTCCAGATCTCTTCCTGTTGAGGAGCCCAGCCATCCTATGTTAGAGCTTCCTGTGACTGTTCTCTCCACCCAGGATGGGAGGGATCCTTATAGTAGTGACCTTTAAACCTTCAAATTTACCTTTCTGGGTTAACTAATAGCAGTGCTCGCCAGAGCACCCAGCACACTTCCATGAATAGTGTTTTTAAAAAAAACTGTTCTTTAATGCTCATTATAAAGATAGTATTCATTCATCACTTTTTTTGTTATGCACAAATAGTGACTTTTTTTTTTTTAAGTTTTATTTATTTATTTTTCCCCATTTATTTATTTATGCATGCATGCAAGCACTGGGTACAGTCAGAAGCGCGGGAGGGTGAGAGAATTTGCCAGAGCCAGAGCAGAAAGTAGAACAGGCAGAGTGACAAAGTACACTGCTGAGGGGAGCAGTGGGCGGCAGGAGAAGCCTGCGCACCATGTGGGACCCTCATCCAACAGCCGGGGATCGAACCAGCGCTGCAGAGGCTGTGGGCAGCCTCGCAACTTGGCGCTCAACCGCTGCGCTACCAGGGAGGCCCCAAATAGTGACTTTTTGACATTAGTTTTATAAAGAGTAGACATAAGTAGAATAACTTTTGATATCCTAGATAAATAGTAAGATGTTGCATTATAGTACACGGAGTACTATTTCTAGCCTAGTGGCTGTACAACCCGACTTCAAGGTTCATATTCTAGCTCTGCCATTAAGATGCTGTGTGACCTCAGCAAGCTACTGTCAACCGCACTCAGCCTTTTTCCTGTCACATAAAATGGGATAATGATAGTATTTACCTCATAGAATTATGTCTGATACATTGGTAGGTGCTCAATAAGAATTAGCTATTATTAATGACAAAGAACCAAACGGGGAATGAGAGGATTCAGCAGAGAGAGTGGGGAGCAGAATAAGTGTATCTACTGAAATACACTGCTGAGGGGAACAGCGGGCGAGAGACAGGAGAGGTTTGCTGCCCATATGTGGGTCAGCTCCCTGGCCAGGATCAAACTCAGGCCGCAGTAGCTGGCAATAGCTTGGTAGCACTGAGACTTTCAGCCCTGCACCACCCAGGGAGGCTCTCACAGTCTGCACTGTGATAGCAGAGTGAGATAGAAAAGACCTAGCACAAGAGACAAGGGACCTAAGTCACTCATTCTGTGACCTTGGAGGAGTCATTTAGCATTCCTGCCTACACTGTTCTTATTTGCATGACCTCTGGTCCTTTCCACTTGTTAGCTTTTATTATTCTACTAAAGTCTTCCCTGTTGTGGCTAGGCAGCCCTGAGGAGACTGCCCTCCATGTTTTATCCAGTGATAATTCTCGAATTAAAAGGCAGAGATTTCCAGGAACAAATCTACTTGTCCCATTTGTCTGGAAGTCCCAAACCCTTAACCATAATAAAAATTTCACAGCATATCAATGCAGTGGAAAATTAAGCATGTGTTTCACAAAATAGAAACAAGACTTCTTTGGTTAAAAGAACATTATGCACTCTCTGAGAAAGCGTTGGTAACCTTTTATTCTCCTTGAAACATGTTTCCATAGAAAAATGCCAAAGTCATCTGTCTTCATCCAGGATACCAGAATATAAGGGTACTTCCTGTGCTGTAGACTTTAAAATACCTCCTAATTATTGAATTTCCAAAGATAAACCATTCTGTGAGATATAAGATTGTTCCAAGTTACTACACTTTTACTTTTTAAATTCAGTATAAGCAAAGAATAGTCTCCATAGTTTCTCTCCTGTGAGCTTTTTGATGATACAGTAAAGTTATAAAGAATTCTTTTATATTAGAAATTAAATTATCTCAACTGTAGGAATAGACTTTATTGTTCTGGTTCCTAACTATAATACTCTTGGTATAATTATGCTTGTTTTTCTTCCCTAGTTAATGACAGGATATGTGCGAGTCTTGTGGGGGAAATGTATTCCTTTAAAAATTAATGACAAACATTTAGGAAGAATGTGTTTGAATATTTTTAGGAGAGAATTCAGAGCCTGAAGCAGAGCATAGATTTCATGGCAGATTTGCAAAAAAGTCGCAAGCAGAAAGACAGGACAGACACTTCGCAGAGCGGGGAGGACAGCAGCAGTGGCTGGCCGAGAGACCGGGACGACACTGGGGAGGCTGAAGCACAGGCTCTCAAGAGCCCCAGCAAGGAAAACAAAAAGTAAAGTATCTTCAGAATATTAAGGTTAAGCTGTCTTTTTCAGGCTAGGGAGGTGGGGGAGGGTGGTGGCGATACAGAGTCAGGGCCTACCTTGCGAAGACCTGTCTCTGGTGGGGTAGTGGCTTTGGCCACGAAGATCTGTTTTGATAATGTGATGCCCTCTTCCCGTACAACGCATGACATGGAGTTGTCCTAACACAGTTCAGAAAACTGTTCTATGTATACTTACCAAGGTAGTTCGCAGAGCCAATAACTCACCTTTAGGGACTCATATTTTTAATGAGTTTATTAAACAACTATTTAAGAAAAAATGTACACGTCTCATTCAGGAGAGGAACTGAGGTAGCAGCTAAGCAGTTACAGCTACTCCTAAATGGCGGGGCTGTCACTGAGAGGCATGCATGCTTTCCCCAGACTGCAGCTGCTGGGAGCAGTGACGAAACTGGTCCTGCCGGGCAGCGACCAGCATGACTGGACAGAGTCCTGTACATCCGGCTCACACCACTGACTGCCAGGCCTAATGCCCACCGCCTCACCGTCAGCTCTGGGCAGGAGCTCTTTAGTGCAAAGAAAAGTAAACTTCTGACGAGTTTTTGTTGTATTTCTAAGGTTTATATGTTTTAAATGTATGTTTATTTTAAATTCCAAAAATGAAATTTTTTAAAAAGAAAAAATTTTTTGCTGCTTTCCCTTCAAAATGTATTTTAAGTAGAATTCATTTTTATGAATGTACTGAGAAAAACAGTAAAGCAAATTAACACTGGATGCAAAAATAGAGGGAACTTACCAACATACTGGGTTATTTATTATTTTTTTTTTACTTAGTATTAATATGTGTTTTCAGGAAAGACAAAGACTTGATTGAAGATAAATTTAGAAGCAGTAATTTAGAGAGAGAGCAGGAGCAGATTGACCGCATCGTTAAGGAATCTGGAGGAAAGCTAACCCGGCGGCTCGTTAACAGTCAGGTGACCCGACTTTTCTTTTCACTGCCTGCTGATGCAGATTGTCCGAAACTTGAAGTTTTTAAGTTGCTTGTACGCTCTTAGTCCATATCTGCTTGGAGAACACTCTGGTATGATGCTCAGAAGAAAACTTGATGAATTTGTTTAAGTATGTTATTAATCCTATGCTCTATGACTGGATTTTTTTCTTTTGAGTGAGGTTAATGTGTTCTGAAACTAGAAAATGAACCACCTATTTTATGTTAAGCTTAACAAGAAAACACACATACTCTGGTCTTTTAAAATAATAATATTTAACAAATTGGTTTTAAAACCAAATGGACTAATACATGATTCTCATCGAGTCACTTCCTTTCCCTGCTCTTCACTATCCTTTAACAGTGGACAAAAGTGGGTGGCCTGTTCTTCAGCTCATCAGCATCTGTCTACAGGCAGAAAGGCATGAAAGTTAATATCTGAGTATGTCAATAATCGCTTATATTAGTTTGATTAAAGTAAGGCTCTCTGGTTTCTATTCTATGTGCATTTATATATAATACTTAATACAGAAATAAGATATGATTGTTTCATATATACTGTGTGTGTATAAAACTGCTTATGCCCTCTGAATACCTTGGCTCATTGCAGTGTGAATTTGAAAGAAGAAAGCCAGATGGAACGACGACGTTAGGCCTTCTCCACCCTGTGGATCCCATTGTAGGAGGTGGGTGCACAGAATTATGCTGCATGTGATGCTTAATGACCCCGTGGTGAGTACAGGGTCAGGGAAGAATAGGTAAAATAAACCTTGAAGCAGGCGACAGTTGGTGCATTTGAGGACTAAAAGGGCAAGCCTAGCACTAAGTGCATTCCAATCACGAATTGCTTAAGAGAACATTAATAGGCTCCCTGACTTAGGGACAAAGGAGCTGCTCATGTCTTCAAAACAAAGCTCATTTTTTCCTTTATGAAATGTTCACTGTTGAATTTTAAATGGTTTTGGGTCAAATAAAATGCCGCAGGGCTGAACACCTTGCTGTTTCCAGGACAGCTGTAGTAAAAATTTGATGATAGGAGATGCAACTAGCTTGATTTGAGTGATACTTTCAGATCTGCCCCTTTCTTTACACCGGGTTTAGACTCTACTTTGGTCTGGTTTCTGACCCCTGTAGCCATAATTACATGTGGCCAAAGTTGATTTGACTCCTCACATTCACAGCAGCTCTCCTCAGGAGGCCTATTTTCCTATTTAGGTGGAAGATGCCCTTGTTCACTCCCAAGGTTCATCTTCCTGGTGGGGGTACCAGCACCCATTAGGACACCAGCCTCCAGAGTGCTTGCCAAGCAGAGAAGAGCCAATTTAGATGTCTGAAGTTCCTCACAAGCACTTTTATTCTGTCACCCTGATGATCACCTGTAAACGCTATTCTGGGGTGATCATGTTACGAGAACCAGACTCCTCTTCAGGAGAGGAAAAACACCCTTTCTTTGGGTATTGTCAGAGACTGCATATTTTCTTGACATCATCCTTCTCTGATACTGTCCTTCTCAGTTCTTCTGCTCCTGTCACAGATTTCTAGTGGCATTATAGGGGTTTGTTCTGGTTTGGGGATCACATCTTAAAAGGCTATCACTCAGTACACTAAGATATGTCTTGTAAATTCTCTTATTCTAAATATATTATGAGTTCTTGTTATCTTTAATCCAGGTGTTTTCCTAACCTTTCCAACTGGTTTACTTCCATCACCTTAGCATTAATTTTTTTTTTTTTTTTTTTTTTTTTTTTTAAGAACTGGGGTGTAGCCAGAGGTGGTGGAGCAGGGGGGAGAGACAATTCACCAGAGACAGAGTGGGGAACAGAACAGGCAGATCTGCTGAAATATACTGCTGAGGGGAGCAGCGGGGAGACAGGAAAGGTCAATGTGCCATGTGGGGCAGCTGCCTGGCCGGGGATCAAACTCAGGCTGTAACAATGATAGCACTGAGACTAAATGCCTAGTCCACCACGGAGGACCCATCTGAGCATTAAAAGGTTCAACGTTTATTTTTTATTTTTGGTAGCTGAAATGTAACATGATCATGAAGAAGTATAGGAAGCAGTAGAGTAGAATGAAAATTAGGGTTTGCTCCTGTCTACATTTCTGCTTTCTAAACTCAGAATATCTTAGGTGAAAATGGGTTATAGTAAGGGCTGCTCAGCCTCCTCCCCAGCGCCCTGGGATGGCAGGAAGGCGTGTGCCTGCACACAGTGCTGCCACGGCCATCTCGTCACCAGGTGGGCCTCCCTCCTCCCTCTTGTTTTAGAGCCAGGCTACTGCCCCGTGAGGCTGGGGATGACAACTGGAAGGCTTCAGTCTGGAGTGAATACTTTGCAGGGATTCAAAGAAGATAAAAGGAACAAAGTAACTCCAGGTAAG
This sequence comes from Talpa europaea, assembly GCF_964194135.1. Classification (NCBI taxonomy): domain Eukaryota; kingdom Metazoa; phylum Chordata; class Mammalia; order Eulipotyphla; family Talpidae; genus Talpa; species Talpa europaea. Next base: position 1,998,602 of record NC_140084.1, on the reverse strand, counting down.
TCTCCCACATGGTGGCCATGTTTTCTCTCTTCCACTTCAGGGAATTAGGGGAAAGAAGCATGTTCGTTCCCACTTACTGCTTTCTTCACTAACTCTCTGAGTGGTATTATTGCAAGACTGTTTTGTTAACTTAAGAGGAAACTGAAAAGTCAGATAGTCGTATTCTAAATGAATTTTGTTTTTTCTTTTTCCCTCTCCCTTCTGTGGGGGAAAAAATCGCTTGTAATTTTGCAAGTATCTGTTTGGGATGGAAAATGTCTTCTTACATCTGTATCCAGTTAGTAAAGAAGTAAAGGTATAAGGGAATAATATTTAATGAAACAAAAAAACTTAGATTGACATACAAAGTAATGAATAATATATATTTGATTTTTGTCAACAGTGTTATACTTGAATTATGGACCCTACAGTTCTTATGCACCACATTATGACTCCACATTTGCAAATATTAGCAAGGACGATTCTGATTTAATCTATTCAACCTATGGGGAAGACTCTGACCTGCCCAGTGATTTCAGGTGAGTCTCTAGTTCCTCAATATTCCAAATACAACATTTTCAAAAAATATTTATATACACATGTGATCAATGGATAGACTTACACAGTTACCCAAAAGGTAGAAAATGTATACCTTTTCTTAATTGATAGTAATTAAATATGGACCCTTAGTTATCACATCCTTTAGTGGAAACTAAACATTCTAAACACACAACATATCTCCCCAGTCCTTCCTGATGTTGGCATCTGCGATATTTTAATTCTTTAAAATATGTTTTTAAAGATGCTGTATCAACTGATACTGAAATTCAGGAACTTATTACTTCAGAATGTGGGTGTGCCATCTGCTCTACTGCAACATTGTCATGTGTCAGTGAGTCATGTGAGTCATGTGAGTCAGTTTGGGGACCTACAGCACATTCCCTCAAGATAAAAGTCAAGACATGATGACCTGATTCCTAAGATGACCCACATAGAGACCTGTTAGACCCATCACATACCAGTAAACTGTTGCAGCTATGCTCCCCATCTCAGGAAATCTTCCCATGGGAGATAGTCCCTGTTTTGCTCTTCTTTGGACCTTTGTATCCCATAGCTATGATGAGATGTCACCCTCATTTACCAGGATTCTGACTCGGTGGGGCATTGAGCTGGCATTGGTAGTTTGCTGACTTTATATAATAATTTAGTCCTATAGATTAATCCATCCACTGGTTTTCTGTCAGTGAGGGAATTGTTCACTTTCATGTGTGCATGGTGGTATCAACACAGTGTTTTTATAAGATGGGTCCTTAAGACAGAGCATGACTGTAATTTAAGATCAAGTCATTTATTTCTTTTAGACTTCACCAGTTTGGACAAATTCTTTCTGGTTTATTCATCTATGCATCCCACAAATAGGCATTGCTTACTCATTGTGTGCCAGACGTTCTTCCAGGAGCTGAGGGATCCACAAGGGACAAATACTAAGAAAGATCCATGTCCCCCAGTCAGTTATTAATAAGTGCTGAGGAGAAAGTAAAGACACAAAGGAAGGTAGAGTGTGTTGGGATTGGTATGTAACTTTAGTTGGGTCATCAAGAAATGGCCCTGCTTGACTAAGAAGGTGAACACAGAGCAAAAACTGAAGGAGGTAAAGAAGCAGGTGGTGATGTCATCTGAAGGAGCAGCGTTCCAGCCAGTGGGGTCATGGTACAAGGCCCTGGGTTGGCACGTGCCTGGCACATGCAGAGAACAGCAAGGAGAGCGGGAAGAGGCAGAACATATGCAGGGCAAACTGGTTACAGAGCGGCAGGTTGGAGTAGATCTTTGTAAGGACTTAGTCTGAGTGAGATGGAAAAGTACTGGTGGATTTTGAGCAGATTGATCACCCGTTCCAACTCAAAATTTTCAAATGGGTGGAAAATAGATTGCCTGGGGGGGCGAGGTAGACATAGGGAGACTGCCTTCACCCTCAAGAAGAGCTGGACTCGGAGAATAACGGTTGAGGTGCTGAGAAGGGATCATTAGGTAATCAATAGATTTCTTTACTGACTCTTATTTTCATAACTTGCGGTGTTTCAAAGCTGAAGTGGGGTATGAGAAGAAAGAAAGTCAAGGATGACTGCAGGATTACAGAGAGCCTGGAAGGATGAAGTTGGTGTTTATTGACAAGGGGGAGGTTTTAGAAGGACTTCTTTAGGAATATCTAACAACTAAGTTTTAGACATTTTAAGTCTGAGATGCCTATTAGCCATGCAGACAGAACTGGCTGAAGGGTGTGATCCAAATTGGAGGTATAACATGGGGAGTGGAACTCCACAGACTGAACCCGGGGCCCCTACATCACCCAGGTCTTATTTTTCTTTGGCGCATTTCATTGTCACTGTATACTTGATGTTGTTTAATTCTCCCAGTGATGAAAAGCTTATCCCTGGTAGATATGTAAATACAGTATTGTTTCTAGACAGAAAGTTTTATATCATGGTGTACAAATACAAATTAAGGCCATCTGATGAAAAAAATTGGCTATGATGATTAAGCCAGTGGAGATGATTCATATAAAAATGACTTTGCCAACACTCTCTTTCAGCATCCATGAGTTTTTGGCCACATGTCAAGATTATCCATATGTCATGGCAGATAGTTTGCTGGATGTTTTAACAAAAGGAGGTCATTCTAGAACCCTGCAAGAATTGGAGACGGTAAGACTGTTGCTAAAGAAATAGGGTAATTTAGGGTAATTGAAGTCAAATAGGGTATTGACTTCCAAGCATTAGTCACTCGGTGTTACGAAAGCATGGGATTAGCCAGTGTGGCAGCTGACCTCCATTCCCCGAAAGGACGGCCCAGCGCCGGTGGAGACCACAGGTGGAGGACAAAGAACAGGAAGAAATAACTTAGCTACCGGGATCTGTGAAGACCGGAGAATTTTCATGGTCTCCTCATTGTGGGTATAAAGGGGTCAAAAATGGGGTTTTCAGCTTAGAAGTCAACATTAGGGTGCTATAGTCCCCTTACGGAAAAAGGGAAATCTTGTTTTCTGGCTTCAGACTGAGCCATTGACTAATAAAAGGGAATGTCCTCTTCCTTGTTACGCAGTACAGCGCAGTGGTAGGAGCCTCAGATAAAGAAAAAAGCTTCCTCATTGCTGTATTTTGTTAACACTTGTGAATTTTCTCCAGTTCAGTTGGACATACTTCATATCTGAAATAATTCAGATACTTGACTTAAAGATTAGAACCAGAAAATGTTCCTTGTGGTGTAGAGGAGAGCTGACCTCCAGAGTATCCTCTTCACCTGGTCAGAGGAGCCCTGTAGCTCTTGGGGGGTGGTAGCCCCTCTGGACTGTGGCTGTAGTTGCTTGCCCCTGCCCTCATTGTACCTGTGGCCACTCGCCCTTGGGGGATTTGTCAGGAAGCTGAACCAGCACCTAACGGTCAGTGAGAACTGCTCTGCGGTCTCAGCACATCACCTGAAAACACTTATACCAATTCACAGCCAGTTTTACTGTTCCCTTCCGATCCATCCGAATTCATTGTCCTGACATAAAATTGACTATCTTTCATTTGGTTGGTAATGGCAAAATAGTTCTAATTTAGTTTCTCTGCCCTTGGATCTAGCAGTTCTTTTTCTCAGACTTCACCCTAGAAAATGTTATAAATAAGGATATATTGCTTACTTAGGCATTAACATGTTTGGATTATGGAAAGCTTTCACATTCTCCTTAGCATTTGAATATTTTGCAGCCTAGAGTTGTTCCTCCAGTTTGGATTAGAATATTGCCTCTGTTAATGCAAAATAGTCCCTAGAGTTCCTCCTACCTCATTACAGCTATTACTGAAATAGGCTTCGTTTATGTATGTGCTTGTTTGCTATTTGCTAAATACCTTTTTAACTTGTTGGACAATATATGATCTCCCCCCTGGGGTGTGGTTGCCATAGAAAAAGGAGCAGTATGGCAGTGGTGGGAATTGAACCCACACCATCAGAATGACTGGAGCCTAAATCCAGCGCCTTAGACCGCTTGGCCATGCTAAATATCTTTTTAAACTTGAATAGCTCTTTGATCAGGCATAGAAATATCAATCTTGAAGTTACCAATGACAATTATTCTTTACTCAAAAAATACTCTCAAAATGCTAGTAACTATATCTAATTTCCTTTTGGTTTTAAAAGTTACAGTCCAGTAATCTATATTCTTATTCCTGTTCTCTTGTTATAAAACTTGGTATTTTTTTCTATTTTCTTGATATTTGCCTTTCATGTGTCTATTTTAATAAACAAAAGGTGTTTTTCTTTTTCTTGCAGTCATCGCCTGAAGGTGAAGACCAGACTAGGACACTTGACGCAGTGAAAGAAATGGAGGTAATTATTTCTGCTTTATGGAAAGTATTCTTTATGAGGAATATTTAAATGTCGAGTAAACTAAAAGCCCTCAATGATAAACTTTGTTTTGGAAGGAAAATATTTTTGGAGACTCTCCTGAGGTAGAAAAACTTCCTTTGCCTGTGGGGACAACAGAGGTAGCTAGTGCAACAAACAGGCCTGTCACCAAGGGAGCCAAAGCAGGTGCCACACAGTCTAAATGCCTGTGTCGTGGGAGCACAGGTTGGAGAAACGAACTGCTTTGGATTGCTGAGGAGAGCCTCACAGAGGGGGTGTCTACAAGAATGACTGGATGTTCCCCCAGCAGGCAGGCTCAGTCAGCTGCAGCGAACTGCATGTGTAACAGCAGCAATAGGCCTGAGAGCACAAGCACATGTGCTGAGAGCTTGGAGAGCAGGTGGCCATCAAGTACCTGTGAGAGGAGGCTGCAGGGGTGAGGAGGAAGCGGTGGGGAGCTTCTTGTAGGCAGTGCTAAGAAATTGAGTTTATATCCTAAAGGTAGGCCATTATGATAAAATGAGGAGAGGGGCTACTAGGGGGGTCCAGTGTAGAGCTGTGGAGCTTGTCCAGGCCAGAAGGTAGGTAACACAACAATGTAAAAGACAAGAGTAGAGGCTTAAGGAATACAACAGAACTGAAGTTGACAGCAGTTAGATAACATACTGTCACCTCCCATCAGAAATACAGAAAAGGAAGTACACCTTCTGCAGGGAAAGGAATTACATTGGGTTTCAGATGTGGTGAGTAATTGGGGACATCATTAAAGGTATAGACCTGGAACTCCAAGATCTGGACTGTGGATGTGGATCTGAAAGTTGTTAGCATAAAAGTGGAATTTTTGGTGGGGTGAACAAAACCAACCCTAGGCTAGGAAAGGCCACAACAGGACCTTGGAGAAGACCCAGGGTTAAGACAGAAAAACTGTGAAAGCACAGCATGTGGAGACAGGTGACAGGTCAGATGCTGCATAGGAGCCCGCTGAGAGGAGCCCAGTGAGTGTCACTTCCGACCGTTACAGGACGGGTCCAGTAAACTGCAGGGCCATTTGGAGTTAGAGACATAATCGTCTTCAGTGAGGGGAAAGTAAACATGAAGGTGTGAGCTCAAGTAAAGATGCAGGTAGATGGTGTTTACAAAACCATGTCGTTGTCAAGGAAAGAGAAACCCAGCGAGGCCACATGCTTAGTGAAAGGGACCTGGAGAACGGGAAAAGGAAGCCAGGTACGGAACAGAGACGAGCGTGGGGGCCTCCCTTAACCTCGGGTTGTCTCAGCACTGTCACCCTGAGGCCTGAGTTCCATCCCGGCCCGGGAGCTGAGCCACAGGGCGCAGCAGACCTCTCCTGTCTCCCCGCTGCTCCCCTCAGCAGTGGATTTCAGTCAATACACCTGCTCTGTTCCCTACTCTATCTCTGGTGAATCTTCTCGCCCCCTGCACCTCTGGCCCGTACCCCAGTTCTTCTACACACACACACAATCGAGTGTGGGGCAGTGAGGGCCCAACTGCAGCAGCACATGTTTAGTATGTGTGGTGCCAAGTTCCTCAGCGGCAGTTTTCCTCCACCCTTTTCAGCCCACGTATAGGTGGAAAGATCAGGTGTTCACACTGTTTGAGCTTGGAATGCAGCACCAAAGGGTATCTGCAGCCGTGAGCTTTTGGTCCCGTTACCTGGGTTGATCTGTTCCTAAAACTTAGTGCTGAGGTTACGGAAACTGAGCCTGATGATTTCAAAAATAAAACTCTACCCTTTTCAAGATTTGGCTTCTCCCATACAATACTGACAGCCTAACTTTGGGTACCAAGATCCAGGAAATGTCTTAGCTTCAGGATGTCATGTAAGAGTGTGTGTCACTAGGGGCCTGGGGAGCCTCAGAAGCATGAGGCGGGGTCACACCAGCAGTATCCCACAGCTTAGTCACAGGCTCCCGCCACTTTCCAGAGATGGAGTGTTGGCCGCAGGAGCCAGATGCAGATAGCCAGAGACTCCTGATTACACTGGAAGTCAATGAAAAGTGAGGTTTATGGACACTTTTTTTTGCCTGGATTTGGAAATGGCGTTGTAAGAGTATGCTGGGAAGACTTTTCTAGGCATCAAAGTCATGACCCCAAAATAAATAAATGGAGTAGCTACCTATGTGAACACAAACCATTTTGTTTGTGTTCTTCTCATTCTACACTGCTACAGTTTGGCAAACTCAATGCTTTATTTTTTTAATAGCAGATTACGGAAATCGAGCCAGTGGGGCATTTAGACTCCAATAATCAGGACAGGCTCACAGCGCTGAAAGCAGTAACAAGCGTCGGCGCCCCAGTGGAAGTCTTTGACTCTGAAGGTGCGTATCTCCAGAAAGCGTGATGGAAACGTGATGATGGCGGCTGTTGGGGTCAGTGTCACAGCAAAGATTAACCTGGCCATTCACCCAGGGAGATCTCAGCGGCCACACTTAAATGAGTGATAAAGCACGTCTGTGGTGCTGTTTCATGTGGGGGTGTTCTCCTTGGAGAAGACTATCCAATAAATAGCAAAAATCCTAGCACATATGACTCAGTTTACTGCGCAGGCTCAGACACAAGCATGTTATGCTCCGTGGTCTTTTTCTCACCTCGCAGAAGCTGAAGTGTTCCAGAGGAAACTTGATGAAACCACCAGGTTGCTCAGGGAGCTCCAGGAAGCCCAGAACGAGCGGCTGAGCACCAGGCCCCCACCCAACATGATCTGTCTCTTGGGCCCCTCGTACAGAGAAATGCATCTTGGTATGTTGCGTCTCCATAAGAGAAGAATTGGGGTGCTTAAAGGAAAAACCTTGTGAGCGGTAGTACTGGGGGGAAGACCATCAACGGCTTATTTTTTGTGTTATTTATTGTTTCTTTGATTTATTTTTTATTACCTAAAGTTAGGACCACATTTCAATACGTGGAACTGTTTGTGATTTTCTTCTTTCTAGCTGAACAAGTCACCAATAATCTTAAAGAACTTGCACAGCAAGTAACACCAGGGGACATCGTGAGCATGCATGGGGTGCGGAAGGCGCTGGGGATTTCCTTTCCCTCCCCTGTCGTAGAAAACAACTTCGTGGATTTAACAGCAGGTATGTGCCAGGGGCCCCAGGAGATGGAGGCATTGTGAGTCAAGGGACTGTCCATGCTCCCCATGCAAGAAACATTTGACAGTTTCTCTTTATGTTTCAAATAAGCTTCCTTTGGGTTTTTATCCATTTGCCTAAAGAATAAAGATTTTACATGCTTGCCAAAATAATTTTAAAAGCTACAGTGGTAACTGTGCACCTTTAACCCAAATGAAGTGCTATCTCTTTCCTTTCAGATTTTGAAGAACCTAAAAAGACTGATGTGGTTAAGTGTGGACCTGTTGGGATTTGAAGCTAAACGGCATTTGATTACATATTATGTATATATTTTTTTTCATTCTAAACTTGGAAATGCTTTTCAGAAGATATTAAATATTTGTAAATTGTGTTTTTAATTAAACTTTGGAACAATTAATTGCAGTATTCCAGAGATTTGCCTTCTATTAAGGAATGTCATCTCTCCCTGGACGAGCAGCTGCGAGGGGTGCCTGGTGGCCAGCAGGTACACTCGGGAGCTGCCAGCATACAGGAGGGGCCCCTCCTGTGTGCACAGGGACATCCTAGGGACTCAGGGCAAGGAGTGCTCCCTTGTTCTGGAGACAGAGTACAGCCCCAGCAGGGCGAGCGTGCAAGACCAGGCACTCTGAAGGCCACTGGGCAGATCCTGCCATCTGTCCTTCAGGGCCAGTGAGCCAGAGGGTGCGCAAACCCAGTCACGTTCCTAAGAGCTCTTGCCTCGAGAGCGGGACAGTGGAAGCTGCAGCTCTGTGTGTCCTTACCTTTGTTACAAGTTTAGCACATTGATCGGTGTCCAAGGGGGCACCTTCATATGCAGATCACTTCTGCCATGTGCACTCTTGAGCGTGCAAACCACAGCACTGACCACCTCTTGTTTATACAGTGAAATGGAGCAACTACGATTTTCCTGTTAGTGAAAGAAAAAAACGTGGACTGAGCTCTTAAATGACAAAGAGTATTCTGATACCTGAGTTCTGTACCCAAATCCAATCCTGGGGTATGCCTGCTAAGCAGTGAACCCACAAAGGCAGTATCGCCTGCTCTGTCCATGTCCCTCTCTGGAGCAGAAGCCACTGCATCTACACTCACCTCTCCAGGCCCAGCAGATGCTGGGGTTCACGGGTGCAAATTGGAGGCTGTAGACCCAAGGCATATTTTTCCACAGACTGTTAGAGTGGTTAGTTGAGCTCTGGGAGCACTGAGTTCACACCCCGGAGGAATTTTAAGGGGCATTGTCTAGCCCACCAGAGGTGGGGCCTCCCTAGGCAGACCAGGCCCTCCTGGGAGCCACAGCAGCTGCCTCGTTGGTTTCTCAGAAAGGAGTCAGATGGGCATGTGGTGACAGCAACTCTAATAGCAAGGACCTGAAACTTTAGCCGCCAGGCAGCAAGGAGTTTGCCCACCACCCTGGGCAGCATGGGGGGTAAAGGGAGGAGGTAGGGGCACTGAGGAGGGTAGCCAGCTGCTGGTCTCAGGCTAGGCGTATTTCTCAACTTGACATCAGAAGCTGCTGGGTGGGGAGCCCCGAGGCCTTCTTTTCTGATAAAGCCTTTATTGTTTAGAACTCTGGGAGGTGTTTCCCATGAAGAGCCTACAGCTGAGTTTCAGGGTAAAGGGACTGGCAGTGCCCCTCATTGACTGACATGCAGTGCTGGATGGACCCTGGCAGAACTGCTCACCAGACCAGACTTCCCAGTGTATCGTAACCCACACGTGTCTGGCAACAGAAATGTGCTGGTCACAGGATAACGGGGGGATGAATTATTTTAGATTGTTCACACCCAGAGGGCACACAACACTAGACCACCCCACGGAGCCTCAGGCAGGGCTCATTCTGTGCCTTGGTCTCCCTTACCATTCTTGGGCCTGTGTCTGATACAGTGCAGTGTTGAAGGTGGGGGGGAGGGTGACACTCTGCTCTGTACCCTGGCATCCTGCTGCAGGCCTGTGTCCCCAAGTTGTCCAGCATGAGCTCTGAGCAGACCCAACTCCCTGCAAGTGTTGTAAGTGGGGGCCTTGTTCTCAGGATTGGAAAGGAAACACTCATTTTCAGGAGAGTCAGGGCACCCTGGGATGACCCCTCTCCTGACCCTCCCACATACCCACCTCCCTCAGTATGTCTGGGAGAACCCGGATCCTGGCTCCACCTGCAGACTGGGGTTTTGACAAGAAGAGTCAGACTGGAGCCCCACCTGAGTGGCCCTGCCGGGGTCTGCACTTGAACTAGGAAGAGGGCTGCTGCGGTAAATCCCTCTGGCCTACAGCCAGTTCTCCAGTTGGGCCTGGCTGTTCCCTCCTTGTTCTAGAGGTGGTGCTGGCGGAAATGGCAGAGAGGCACACCACCTGCTGCCCAACACTGGAGGCGTCAGTGTGGCTCAGTTCTGCTCCCTGCATCCTGGAGTGGGGACGATCCTCAGGCAAGCCTGGGCCATTGATTTCTGTGGCCACCGTGTAAGACAAGTCAAGCATTTGAACAACTGTAAATGCTAGAAATTGCAACGACGGGCATGTATTTATTCACTTAGAATAGGTCCCACGGTTACTGCCTGGTAATGAATCATGGATTGTGTGGGGCTTTCAGCAACGTTCACACTTGTGTGCTCTGATTTCTCCTGCACCCAGTCCTTCCTGGACCTAAACCTGCCTGCGTCGCATCCTGGCGTGGCCTTTGGTGTCCAGAAGTCCAGTTCTGAGGCATGGGCTCCTGAGCCATGCAGTTGTGGCCCCACTAGGTCATGTGCTAAAACTATGTTTTGAGGTGGAGGAAGTTTCTAGGCTCAGCCCTCAGAACAGTGCTAAATCAAAGCTGTGTCCTGGTGCAGAAGGAAATCTGTCTCCTGCACCTGCTTTTGTCAGAAGGTGGGAACTGAAATAAATTATCTTTCAAAGGAAAAAAAGTCAGTCTGTCATTTCTGTTTTCACAGGTCTGTGACAGCTTTTTCTGGAATTGGCAATTATCGAGTGACATCAGTGGCTTTTCTAAGGTCAAAGCGCTGACGTCCCCCACAGGGGCTGGGCAACTGGCTTCTGTGCACATGAGTGTCTCGTGGGAAACTCTGGAAGGGCAGCTGTAGGTCGAGGGCCCTGAGTGGTCCCATGCCCCTGGAAGCGGGGTGGGTACAGGGAATGGCCCCGACTCGGCTGGATCCCAGCCCCAGCCTCCAGGATGTCTCAAAACCCTTCCAGTTGGAATCAGAAGCCTGCTTTTCCTGAACTGAAGCTGCCTTGCCTCTTGAACCTGTGGGGATCTGGGGGTAATTGGGGAGCCTGATTATATCTCCTGCCTCACACAAACAGCTCACATTTAATCAGCACCAACTGTGTGCCAGGCACCAGGGGGCCCAGGAACAAAGAGTAAGTAAGGTCATTGCCATCAGAAACTGTAAGGGGGACAGGTGCGGCTGAGGCTGAAACATACATTTGTGTGTGTGCACCTACATATGCTTGTGGAAAAGAGAGAAAGTATGTAGATGTGACTGTCATGCCCAATTTAGTCTGTGACATGTGACTTTGTTACTCAGTAGACAGAAAAAACAGGTATTAGCTATTTGTGGATTATCCTCCCTGGTGGAATCCCAGTGGGCTTCCCTGAGGAGGTGCTGCAGAACAGGATTGGGGCAATTCAGATCACTGTGCTGAGGACACTAATCCTGCCGTGACCCCTTGTGGCAGATACTGTGTTCCCCACTTTGCTGATGAGGACATCATGGTGACTGCATCTTCCTCCACCTTCCCCACACCTCTACCTCCCTAGGTTTTTGCTGTCTCCTCCTCCAAAGTCATCCCTATGCAGCAAGACCTGATGTCTGGGTGTTGTGTGTTGAAGTCCTAACTCCCAGCAGCTCAGAACATGACCTTATTTGGAGCCAGCCTTTGCAGATGTAGTGTGTAAGGATGAGGTCACCAGGGTGGAGTCCTCCTGCATGACTCTCTTCTTGCAAACGAGGGGATTTGGACTCACTCACAGTGAGGACACCGTGTGAAGGGAAGGCCAGGGTGGTGATGCTGCTACAAAGCAAGGAATCCAAAGATGCCAGCAGGCCACGGGGCTGGAAGAGGGGCCTGGGCAGACCCTGCCTCAGCCCATAAGGGATCCCTACCGCCACCCTGACCAGACTTCTCCCATGCATGGGAGAGATGATTCTGTGGCTTAAGGCTGACCTGGGAGACTGACCCCCAGCTCTCAATATTAACATGGTGTAACACCCCGGGGTCCCCACCACGAGGTAGGAAAGCAAAGCAGCAAGATTGGGGTCAGGGGGTCCCGCATTTATTGAACACCTACTATGCACCAGGCACATTGATCTGCAACACTACCCGGGAGGTGAGTGGTGTTAAGCCTTTTGTACAGATGAGGAAACTGAGACTCAGGGGACACGTGTAGTGGGGCACAGCAGAGCTCTCCAAGCGTCCTGTGTTGACCCTGCTTCTCCCACTGTTCAGAAGACATCCTATTGATGGAGTCCCTGCCCCTGTACCCTCAGGTCCTCCACGGGGTCCTCCTCAGCAGAGTCATCCTCGCTGGCCTCCTCCTTCCTCTGGCTCTGCGTGGTGCTCTGAGCACTCTGAAAGGAATCATCAGCACAGCAACAACATCGATGCCAGTAACAGTAATGGTGCCACCATAGTAATATTATTTCTTAAGTGCTTCTCATAGATTCATTCACTGAACATCACAAGCCTTTGAGGGGGTTACTTTATTAGCCCCCCTCTGCAGGTGAGACACCTAAGGCACAGGTAGGTTAAAGAACTTTGCCAAGATCACAAAGCTTGGGTTTGGACCCTGGTATTCAGGCTGGGGTCCAATTCTCCTCCAGAGAATTGTCCAGAATGCCAGGAAATCCAGGCCACCCCTGCCTCCCCCACTGCACACACCACAGGCCAGCTCCCCATTCATGCCCCACTCACTGAGTGACAACCTGGCCTGACTGGCCCGAGGCTGCTTAGTTTTATTTACCCAACGGGGCTCAACACCCCAAGGGCTCTCTGCAGAAACATAATGTGCCTGATTCCCAGCCTCGCTGGGTGATGTGTTATATATAAAACACCGCATTGCTGTGTTGAAATCCTTGGAATTCTTGACTTTTGGAGCTGGGAGGCAAAGCCTTCCACTGCATGCCTGGAAACAGCTCAGGGGGCCTCCAGGGGATGCTCCTCCATAGGGAGCCACCCCCCAAACCCGCTGGGATATTGGGATATTTGGTTTATTGATTCCAGTTGAGGCAAAGTCTGCGTCAGGCCAGGGCAGCCCTCCCAGGTTGAGCCTCCTAGGTTGAGTCCTCTCCTCAGCACCCCATTCCAGGTCCAGGCTCTCAGCAACCCCTGCCTCTGGACTGCTGCAGCCACCTCCCCAGTCACCACCCTCTGTGCCAGCCGACACCCCCACCCCCACCCCCACCCCACCACCCCCAGGGCTCACCTGGCTGACGAGAAACCACGGGGCAGCCGGGGGTGGGCTGGTGCCGCGGAGTGGCCGGGCAGTGTCAGGCTGCCCACAAACATTCCGAGTCTTGGCTCTAAAGTCCTGGAGGGGCGGGGGGGGACAGGGTGGATGGAGGGATCAGGACAGGTGTGGAAGAAGTGTCATGGGGAGGGAAGGTGGGACAAGGCCAGATCCGCCCTCACCCCAAAGAGAACAGGAATGCCCCACCTCCAGATCTCTCTCTAGGTCATAGTTCTCCAGCGTCTGGAAGGCACTGGAATACACCTCCACAGCCTTGGCATGAAAGACCATCTCAATGGTGACGAAGTCCAAAAATATTGTCTACGGAGAGGGAAGCCCAAGTTACATCACCACACAGAGGCGGGTTTGGACCCTGATATTCAGGCTGGGGAGAGTCCTGGGATGGCCAGGATTCACTCAAAGGGGAGTCCTGGGGTGGCCGGGATGGTGGGCAAACTGGTATGTGGGAGGTGAGGATGGAAGGAGGCCTAGGTCAGTATGCTACATAATTTGAGCAGATACTGTATTCCCATGCAAAGCTGCCTGCACAGGGGTTGTTCTAGAAATGTTCAAGACTCAGTGAGGGGGGAGCATTTTCTTAGCTCTGACCCCTGGGATCTTTAGCACCATCTGCTTCTTTCACTCCCAGGACAGGTGTTCGCAGTTTGATGGCTGCAAAACCTCAGTCTGTCACCCATGGGCTGTGAGTGAATCTTTTGAGAGAAGTGTGTGTTGGGATGAGCCATTGCTTAGCCCAGAGGCCCCACAGCACAATTTAGTGATAGAGATGTTGGCTGCTCTAGATCTGATGGTTTGTCTTGGCCCAGCACAGCAAGCTCTTCCAGATTCATACTGCTTGTCTGGTCCCAGAGGGTCTCCTGCTGTGTGCTGGGCCTAGCACAAGCTCCCACTGTGTGCAGGGACTACCATAAGCTCCTACTGTGTGCAGGGCTGTAGGGTAAGGTAAAAGTATCAGGCTTTTCTGCCCTCCTGCTATTAGGATAGATGATGGAACCCTGCGGTCCTGAATGCATGCCTGATGGCGGGCACCTGGAGTAGGGTGTGGGCATAGGTAGATGGGATTCAGCTGAGCTAAGACTGGGCTTTTAAGGGCGGCGTCATGGGGACGCCAGTAGAAGCAGAGAAGCAGAAGCAGAACGAAAGGAAGAGCAGAGAGAATGTGAGAGGCCGGAGAGCCAAGAGTGAGGACTTGCTGGGGCTGGGAGGCCTGCCAGCCTCCCGGCCCCCCAGCACCCCTGCCAGCTGTGTGTCTGGTAAATCCCAATAAAAGCCTGAAAACCGGGCCTCCCTGGTGGCGCAGCGGTTGAGCGCTGGGTTACGAAGATGCCCGCAGCCTCTGCAGCACTGGTTCGATCCCCGGCGGTCGGGCGAGGGTCCCACATGGTGCGCAGACCTCTCCTGCCGCCCGCTGCTCCCCTCAGCAGTGTACTTCGTCAGTCTGCCTGTTCTGTTCCCCGCTCCGGTTCTGGTGAATTCTCTCACCCTCCCGCTTCTGACTGTACCCAGTGCTTGTATAAATAAATAAATCTTTAAAAAAAAAAGCCTGAAAACCCACCCAGGACTCCCTCCTCCTTCACCCCATCTGCATAGAATCATAGAGAACCTGCACTGTGGCCCTTCCTGCCCCTTTTCAAGGGCCTGGCACAAACTCATACTGTGTGGGGGCCCTGGTGGAGGTGACTGCTTTGCTTTGGCCCCAGCAGGACTCAGGCGTGGGGAGGGTGGGCAGGGCCCGGGAGGAAGGGGCTGGAGCCTGCAGTGTGGAAGCACAGCCCTTCAGGCAAGATGGGAAGCACCTGGTGGGGGCTCGGGCTCGGGGCAAGGACCGTAGCAGCCTGGGAGGAGGAGGAAAGGGGACAGAGGGCCTAGGGCTGCAAAGACCTGCCTCCTGCCACCCCCACCCCCCAGCACTGCTGGTAGCGACTGTGAAGAAGATGGGGGGCAAGGCCTCCTCCTGCCCCTCGCTGGCCTGAGGCCTGAAGTCTGCTCTCTGAGGCTCGGTCTTCCATCTGCACAAGCGCTGCCACTCGCACGGCGTGGATCTCGTCAGCGCGGCAGCCCTGGTCCCGTCACTCCTCAAGAAGCCCCCCTGGACCCCTGGGAGGAGATGCGGGGGCGCCCTCTGCCCCAGCTGCTGCCTTAGGTGCCCTCCAGGTGACTTTGGACGCGCCTCCAGCTCTGCCAGCACACGGTAGGAAAGCAAGGCTTGCCTTCTTTTCTAAGAGCCGTTTTGCAAATATGATCATTTTTCAGAAATGCGACCTAAAGGCCGCCGGTATTTTATCGCTTTGAAAATGTGGAGGGCTTGGGGGCTGGTTCGGGTCGGCGTCGCCTCCAATTTCACCCCAGAAGCTTAAAGGTCGCCCGTTCTAAACTGTGCGTCTGGCCCCGGAGCAGGAGCCTCGTCTGGCTCGAGGCCGCCCACGGGGCTCTGCTCGTCGGTGCTTGATTGCCGTCTGCTGGGGCCCTCGGCCGGTCTGCGTGAGCATGCTTGAGTGCCAGCTGCCATTTGCAGTCATGAGTGCATTTGCCCGTTCGCTCATTCACCTCCCAAGTATTTACTGAGTACCAGCGAAGTGCCAGGCCCTGGACCTGGTGCCAGGACCCCACAGAGGAGGCTGCAGGCAGCCAGGGGCCTCGCTGTGCTGGCTGTGGTGCCCCCAGCCCCAGGCACTTAGTAGGAGTGTATTCATGGAGTGCTGGGTTGGCAAGTGAATAACAGAGTGAGTTTGCCTCCCTGGGATAACTAACCCCCAGGAGCAGAGCTGAGCCTACCCACGTGGGCCAGACGGCCTGAGGGTCCAGTGGTTTCCCTGGAGCAGGAGGAGGTGTTAACTCAGTGCACAGTGAGAACAGAGCTGTCTCAGCAGAGAGCACAGCTGTGCAAAGGCCCCCGAGGTCCAGAAGGGCTTGCTGCACTTGTGCGGGAGGGGCGTGTGCAAGTCCAGGCTGCGGGGCTCACCTGGGGCTTGTGGAGGCTCAGGAAGGATTTGGCTTTTATCTGTAAGACCAGGGACCTGCAGGAGGGACGGATGGAGCCCCCTGTGTGAGGTTGTTCTTGGAATGTGTGTTGCATTTTGGAAAATAGCCTAGAGGGGCCAGGAATCTCCATGGTGAGCAGTCCCTGGAGACCCCAATTCCCTGGAGCCCCCTGGCCAGAGCTGCGGCCCTGGGGTCAAGGTTCTGGTGGTGCTGGAGCCGGGGCAGGGGACAGAGGCAAGGGGGATGTCCTGGCTCTTCCTGGGGGTCCTGGTGTGGACAGACTCTGACAAGCTCTCTTGGCGGGGAGCTGGGCCTGGAGCTGAGGGGCAGGGCTACCGAGTGCTGGCTGCCAGGCGGGCCAGCTGGGCTGACAGCTGCCCCAGCAGCCGGTCTCCTGCCCCTGAGGCAGGGATTAGGCCAGGATTAACTGTGCCCGAGCCTGGCTCCCACAGTCATGTGGGCACTAGGCCACGCACATGCACACATGTCCGTACTCACGTCCACACCCGCATCCCGCATGTGTGCACACTCACAGCATGCTCATGTCTGACACACGCACCATAGTACCTACACACGCACACATACACAAGTACACATGTGCATGCCATGTGCATACAACCTCACAGTGGACACACACGCACTCGCGCATACACACACACACACACACCACACTGGCACCCCTACCTGCAGGTCCTTCAGCTTCTGCTTCTGGAAGGCGTCCACCGTCTCCTCCAGCTGGCGGGTGGTGCGGCTGGCATCGACTGAGGCCCTTTGCACACTGGTCTCTGCCTTGAACAGGGGACATGGGAGTTTGAAGTGTCGGGGGTAATTTCATTCTGGATCATTCTCAATGCCCCTGCCCTTTGGGGCCGGCTCTCCTGTGTCAGCAGTGCCTCTTGCCAGTTTGATCATCAAAGGTGTGGCCTTGTGGCACCTTGACTAAAGGTGCAGGGACCGCCTGGGCAAACCTGCTTCTGGGCTATGTGACCTTGGACAAGTCTCTCAATGTCTCTGAGCTTCACCTGCCTTGCCTGTAACCTGGAGACAACAGGAAGACCAGCTCTGCAGGGCTGTTGTGAGAGTTAAACAGCTACTGTGCGCCCAGCTGCTCTGCCCCTTTGGTGATTACTAATCCCACGTGTGGATGGTGTTTGGGTGATTGACCCAGATAGGCTGACCCCACGCCAAGCCCCGCATGAAGGACCTGGATCTTACAGGCACTGACTTCCGACTCTGCCACTTAACTTCCCGTGTGACCTTGGGCAAGTCACCTTATTCAGCCTCGGTGCCCCCTCCAGAAGTGCCCGCCTTGTGAACAGGCAGCCCAGCAGGAAACGGCCCTGGAGGGGGTGGCTCGGCCAGCTGCTGCTTAGCACCCAGAGGGGGCAGAACCAGGTCCCCTGGCCCGCAGCCGCCCACTCTCCCTACACCTCCCACTCACCTGTCCTGGTCCACACACACCTGCCCAGGGGCAAGCTCACCTCACCGCCCTTTGCGAGGTGCTTCATTACCTGCTTGCGGGTCAGGCCGACCTGTGGCACTCACCTGGGACTGCAGACCATGCTGTTAAGGAGCCCGGTGGACAGTAGCCCTTTGGGGCCCCAAGGGCTCTGTGACAAATGGCCACCCTCATCCCCGCCGCCCAGGCCCACTTCCCGGAAGGATACAATCATTTGTCTGTCTGAAGGTGACTTATGCCTCAGTTTCTCCAGTTTTTCCAGCTGTTTGATCTCGTTATTCTGGACACGTTTGAATTTCTTGATCTCTGCCTGCAGGCCAGGGAAAGACTGACTCCCAGGGACAAGCCCTGCTGCCCCCTCACTGTCCACCCTGCCATGCGGCCCCCCTCACCCGTGTCTGCTTTATCTGTGCCCCGTACAGTTTCAGGGGGTTGACGACCTTGGTCTCCAGTCTCTCCACCTGGGGGCACAGACACATAGAAAATGGGAGCAGGCCGAGCCAGAGAAGGGGGAGGCAGCCCCGCCTTGACTCTGTCTGTATACCCAGAGCTGCTGGGGGGCGGGAGGTCCCGGGGGGCCACTGAGTCTCAAGGCACATGAGCCAAGCTGACACTGAGTAAGTCCCCACTCTGCACCCAGCGCCGTCCGGATCAGCAGGCAAAGGAGCGTCCCCACCCCACCGACATCGCCTCAAAGAGCCCATTGCCAGGTGCTCCAGGCCCCGCGCCCCCATGTGAGTCCAGGAGTAGGTTCAGACCCGGGCCCAAGAACCTGCACTCTGACAGGTCCCAGGCGAGGTTACCCCCACCCCGGGGTAACCCCTGGCTAAGTTCCCTCCCCTGGGTAACTCGCCCTCCCTTTAGCCTGTGCGTCTCGGTCCCCACTTGACGGATGGGAGCAGGCCCGGGGCTTGCCCGTCCCGCCCGCTCCCCGGGCCCTCACCTCGGCCTGCCGGTAGTCCTGCACCTTGGCCAGGTCCTCCGCGAAGTTCTTCATGGCGGCCCGCATCTCGGGGTTCTCAGTGTTGGCAAAGTCCAGCAGCTGCTTGACCAGCCGGTCGGCCTTGTCCCGCAGCCGGGCCGTCTTGCGCGTGTAGGAGGCCAGCAGCGCGCAGAACTGGCCGAAGTACCTCTCGGCGTGGGTCACCGTGTCCTCCATCACCCGCACCTGGCTGTCCCTGGGGAGGCGGGGACAAGGGGCCGCTCAGGGGCAGGACAGGGGCCAAGCCGCCTGCCCCTCGCCCTCCTCCGGGCCCTGAGGGCGCTCAGCATCGGGGGGCAGGGCGGGCAGGGTCGGGAGACCAGCGGGCACCTATGAGCCTCAGCCTCCGAGCCCGGCCCTCCCCTGCTGACTCTGGAGCGAGGCCTGGGGCTCAGAGGAGTTCTCCATCAGCCCATCAGTCCCCCCAAATTCCCCACTCTGCCTTTTCCCCAAGTGGTGGGACTCCTTTCCCTCTACTGAACCCTGAGGCTTTTAAAAACTCATGGACCCTTTGGGGAGGGAGCAAGCTGAGGGTTACAGGAAGGAGTAGGAAGCCCAGAGGGTCCCACAGACCCTCGCCCATCCCCCCTCAAGGGGCTGGACAGAGTGGGGTCCGAACGGCTCTCAGAGGGGTGGTGCCCTCCAGGGTTTTGAGGCACGGCGAGGGAGTTTCCAGGTGGGGCCATTGGGGGAGGAGGGACAGACTCTGAATCTGGTGGCCACAGGGCCGCGGGCACAGATGCCAGATCTGCCACCCTCCCTGGCCCGGAGTCCTGTCCTCCCCCAAGCTTGAGGTGTGGGTGGGAGAGCACCCTAATCACTGCCCCTCGCAGCAGTCTCAGCTACCCCGTCTGCACCCCATGTGGTGTATCACATCCCCAAAGCCCCAGGTTCCCCCTCTGTCCCAGCTGGGGCCAGCACAGGGCCACTCACCTGGAGAGGACAATATTCATTGTGACAGGATGGCCGCTGTCCTGGGCTTGGGAACTGAGGACACCGCCCCAGGAGTCTCCCAGGTGGGGGAGAAGCAGGCAGCTGCGGGCTCCAGGGACGCTGCCACCTGGTTGCTGGGCAACGTGACCTCCCACAGCAGCTGGGGGAGGAGCCTCACTGGTAGCCTGGCAACCTCTCCCAGCCCTGCCCACCCAGGGGGCTAGAAGGCCTGGCGCTGCCCGGTATTGACCAGGGGGTCCCAGAGAGCCCCCTTTGTCAGATGGAGGTGCTGTGGGCCAGGCAGCACTGGGGGGCCCTGGAGGTGGCACCATTTGGATTTAGAGCTGTTGGCTGGGGTGCAGCCCTGGGCCCGCCTTGTTGATGGGTGCTGGGAGCTGGGGCTCCTCCTCTGGGAGGCTACCGCCCTTCCCCAGGGGTAGGGGCAAGCAAGCGCAGAGTAAACCTGGGGGCCTGGGCTCTGGGGCCATGGCTCTGGGGCCTTGCAGTTGGATGGAGGGGGCAGGGCATCAACCCACAGGAACATCAGATGCATTTTCACCACCATTTTATTGTGCTCCCCCGCGCAGCAGACACTGCCTGCTCATTGTTAGCAGCATAGCACATGGCACAAAAGCAAATACAACAGCACCTTGGAACTGTGCCAGCTCAAGTACATCCTGCTGACTGTCAGGGCTGTCCCTCGAGGTGCCCCGCACTCTGCCGAGAGAGTAGAAACCTGGGGGTAACCGCAGTGCTGCGGAGGGGGCTCCGAGACCAACAAGAATAGCCCCGGACCCAGCGCCAGCCTGTTCGCCTCGAGTGTGTCTGGAGCTTTGTCCAGTGAAGCGCTTTGCTGGGTGAGCTGAAGTGCGCAGGGAAGCTGGGACTGTAGAGTCAGCTAAACTCAGGGTCAAGCCCACCCCAGCCTGCTCTGAGAACTGGGGCAACTCTCCCCACCTCTCTGGGCACCTGCTGCTCCCCTGTACCATGGGGTTGGCACAGTGTGTACTTCCTCAGTGTCAGCAGTTGTCAGTGCCTGGTGGGGTGGCAGGTGTCAGGGTACAGCCTAGACCCCCCTGTGGTCAAGCCCCAAATGGTGACACCCCCTTCCCACGTTCTCTGTTTATCATGGACACGTTCTCTCCAGGGGGCCCTGGACATGTGTCCCTGTGACTCCCCACATGGAGGCACTGAGTAGCCCTTGAGGCTTTGGTCCTCTTCGCTGTGTGAGGGTGGGGAGGGGTCTGTCCAGCAGCCATGGCTATTCCCGCATCACACCCCACTCACACCTCAGCGCTGCCACCAGGACGTCAGGCATCAGCTGGAGGTTACTGGAGGAGGTGGGCTCTGCTCTGATGGCAGGACCCTGGCAGGACGAGCAAACAGAAACACAGGGAAGGGTGCTGCAGCGCAGCTGGCCAGATCCCAAGGGTGTGGCCACCAGCCCGGAACCTCCTTGAAGAGGTGGGGGAGCCTCACCTGAAGCCTCAGAGTGTGGTCTTGTGACTTCTGGAGTTTGGACTTCTGGCCTCCAGCCAGAAGAGGCTGAATCTTTGTGGGTTGAAGCCCCAGTTTTGTGGATATTTGTCACAGCAGCTCCAGGGCCCCCACCTGGGATCCCACAGCCTGTCTGGGCCCCCATAGCGGCCGGCTGTCCTGCCCAGCAGAATCTCCACATTCTTTAGTTTTCCACCCACCACCTCTCTTCTCCAGCTCAGAGCCTCCCTTTCCATTAGGACTGGCCTTTTCATGGCTGGTGCCTACCCCTTCTAAGGACCCCACTGGTTGCTCATTCCCTCATCACCAACCTTGCCAAGGGCTCCTTGGTGAACAGAGGTGCCAGAACAGAGGACGCCTCCCCTCAAGGCACCTTTGGTCCTGATCCCCAGGGCCTTCCCCTGGGATCTTTCTGGGTCCTTGGGCAGACAAGCCCATCTACTCTGGCCCTCCACCATGACCTGCTCCTTCAGGCTTCAGCACGAGCAGATCCCTCCTTGTTATGGAGACATTCCCTTTGTCCATTCTGTCTCCTCTCCTCTCCCCCTTCCTGTGTACTTTGCAAACCAGCAGACTTTCTTCTTATTGCCCCTTCCCCAGTCACCCCCATGTCACTACTCTGGTCCCCACCCTCTGCATCTTAACTCCTACCCCTGGAGGCTGCCCAGTTCCTGGCTTCCTCCTCTCCCCCTGGTGAGCCTGGGGTGGGGAGTGGAGAGGAGCCACTCCAGACCACACCTCCACTGAATCACTGCAAATACCCCCACTGCTCAGGGATAGCCCCAGGAGGACACTCCTCCCATCCCAAAAACTCAAAATGGAATTTGGTGTCTCTGTAGTACCCCCAGACTTTCTCGACTCTGTCCTTTCACAACTGTTTCACACTTGTCCTTGGGCCAGCAGTGCAAGCTTTGTCCTGTGCAGCCTTGCATCCCTCACTCCCTGCAATTTTGGAGAAAAGCTCTATTTATGCCCAGGCTCAAGTATATCTTTTTGTACAATGTCTCTCCCTCTCCCTTTGTCTCCGTCTCTGTCTGACTGCATTAATGACTCCTGCAGGCATTCTCACAGTAGTAGCAGCTAAAGTCTACAAGCCTACCAGGGACAACACTGCTCCAGCCGGGGCCTGAGCCATCATGTCTGTGTCACTCACTAGTCACCCTCAGAAGGGTGGGGTTCTCTTGTTTGTAAGCAGGGGTGGGAAGTCAGCAGCACAACATAATTTGCTGAAACTTTACTTTTAGATGTAATCTTTTCCATTAACCAACCTTGAGGGTTTGTTTTCTGTATCAACTCAGGCGGGTTATGTTTTCCATTCACTTCATCAGACATGATTCTGTGTGCTGTGAAGATGTGTGGTGGAATTAGCAGCCCCAGTCTGTGGTTTTAAGTCAAGGAAACATTCTCCACAGCCTGAGTCTGGGTGAACCTCCCCAATCATGTGACAGCCTGCAACAGGAACTCAGGTTTTCTAACATGTAGAAATTCTGCCTCCCGCATGAGCTCCCAGCTCCCTTTGTAGATTGCAGTCTTCATTTCCTTAAAATAAATCTCCTGGTATATCCACTGGGTATGTTGTACTAAGAATGGGCAGACTGCAAACTGTCAGGTTCCAAGCCACTAGAGGATGGCACAGGCAGTTACAGGCAGAAGCCACTGGAAGGCAGTAGAGATCTGAACCTTTCTAAGACCCCAGTGGAGGGCGATGCAGTTACAGGCAGTGGCACCAGCACCCCCTCAAAGGCCCTGGAGGAAGGCAGTGCTGTTACAGGCAGTGACCACCAGAAGGCAGCAGAGACCTCAACTTTTCTAAGACCCTGCAGGAGGGTGCAGTCAGTTACAGGTGGTGGCCACCAGAGAGCAGCAGAGACACAAACCATTCTAAGGCCCTGCAGAAGGGGGGTGAAGTTATAGGCTGTGGCCACCAGAGGGCAGGAGAGACCCAAAATTTTCTAAGACCCTGGAGGACAGTGGTGCAGTTACAGGCATTGGCCACCGGAGGGCAGCAGAGACCTGAATGCTGCTGATACCCTGCAGGAGGGTGATGCAGTTACAGGTCGTGGCCACCAGAGGGCAGCAGAGACCTGAAGTTTTCAGAGACCCTGCAGGAGGATGGTGCGATTACAGGCGGTGGCCACCAGAGGGCAGCAGAGACCCAAACCTTTCTAAGACCCTTGAGGAGGACCATGCAGTTACAGGTGGTGGCCACCAGGGGGCAGCAGAGACCTGAACTTTTCTAAGATTCTAGAGGAGGGCAATGCAGTTACAGGCAATGGCCACTGGAGGGCAACAGAGACCTAAGTTTTTCTGAGACCCTGCAGGAAGATTGTGCAGTTGCAGGTATTGGCCACCGGAGGGCAGCAGAGACCCCCCCCTTTCTAAGACCCTGGAGGATGGCGGTGCAGTTACAGGTGGTGGTCACAGGAGGGCAGCAAACACCTGAACTTTTTCTGGGCCCCCAGAGGAGGAGGATGCAGTTATAGGTGGTGGCCACTGGAGGGCAGCAGAGACCTGAACTTTTCAGCGACCCTGCAGGAGGATGGTGTGATTACAGGCGGTGGCCACCGGAGGGCAGCAGAGACCCAAACCTTTCTAAGACCCTTGAGGAGGACGGTGCAGTTACAGGAGGTGGCCACCGGAGGGCAGCAGAGACCTGAACTTTTCTGAGACCCTGGAGGAGGCTACAGGCAGTTACAGGCAGTGACCATTGGAGAGCAGCAGAGACCGCCTAATGGACTATGATCAGGGAAGAGGGCCAGGAGGGCTGATGATCCCTGGGAAACACCAGAGGGTGTGCATTCCAGAAAAAAACAGCCTCGGGCAGAGCAGGAGCCAGAGCAGGGGTGGAAGAGAACCACTGGGGGCTTACTTCACCACTTACACACTTCGAGACTCTTGAAACACCACCTTCTATAGGGTCACACAGAAACCTCTAGTGGCTAGAGAGCAAGAGAAGCTAAGAGATCGGGGAGAGGCCTGAGGGGCTAAGGAAGGGTCACAGCCCAGTCACCCTTTCCCTGCCCATGGACCCAGGGCCCCCTCAATCTGTCCGTGACAGAACCCCTGTGCAATCCAGGCTGTTTAGAGTCTTTAGGCACTCCCTCCCTCCCCTCACTCTCGCCTCTGTAAATACATTTTTGCCAAACCTCATGAGAGTTGTGGACATCTTGACCCTTTGCCCAAAGTCTAGCGTGAGTCTCCAGAGAGTAAAGACATTCTGCTGCAAGCCTTCATGTGACACAAGCAGTACACCAGCTCCACTAGATGAATGTGCTGCTGTTATTTGCATCTCCCCTCTTGCCCCACTAATGTCATGATTGCTGGGTTGTCGCTGTGTCGGGACATGTTGTGAGGGCTGTTCCCATCTAGTCTCTCCTGAGCTGCAGGCCGCCACCCAACCTTTTTTGCTTTCAGGATGCTGACTTTTCTTTCTCTTCCATCACTTTTCATGTCAGTCACATGTCAGTCAAACACACACACTAAAACAAAGGCTTTTCCCAACTCCCCAACTGTTGCTATTTTTCTCAGCCTGTCTTATCCTCTCTAAGATTGTGCTTTCTTTTCAGAACCACTTGAGAGCAGGTTGCAGGCCACCAGTCATTTCCCAACACTCTGGGTCTGTTTCCTAAGAACAGGGCTTGGCCACAGGACAAATACAAGAGTGTTACCTATTAACACTATATTCAATTTATCAAATCTGAAGACTGTTCAGATTTCACACTTGTCCTAGTAATGTCATTTTGGCAAATAAGCAGCCATAATGTTCTCCTGGTCCATGATCCAATTCAGAGCCCCCTGCAACTATTCTGCAAATGACTGCAACCTACCCGACATCCAATACTACAATACTATTCCTAAGTGCATGACTTAGGAATAGTATTGGTTATAGGAAAAAGGAAACCCTAATAACTGGATTTTGAAAGATGGAAAAATGATTTCTCACTTGTAGGAGACTCCCTGGTGTCAGGGCCCCAGCTTCTCCTATCTTATGTTTCTATTGGCTTCTATTCCTAGAGTCACCTCATAGCAAAATGGCTGCTGAAACTCCACCCATCACACCAGCCCTCTGGTCTGCAAGAAGAAGGGGGGGAGGAAGCCATATCCCTTACTTTGCTGAAGTTTTGTGCATCACTTTATGTTCCCATCCCACTGGCCAGAACTTGCTCACACGGCCACACCTACTTGAAAAGGAAACTGGGAAATGTAGTCTACAGGGCCTCACTCTGGCAGGTCAGCTCCCCTGGGCTGTCAGCACTCACAGCCACGAAGGCCCCAGCCTCTGAGGATTCAGCGTAGACTCCACAGTTCTTCCTGTCTGGGGCCCAAGGTCAGGGATCTGGGAACTTGGCAAGCTCCCATGTTCCCTAGAACTCACGGCTCCGTGCTGAGGAAGCCCCAGTCACAGCCTGGAGGCCCGTCCTTCCAGGCCAGCGGCGGCCTTGAGTCTCTGGCTCGGGATCCTGCCTGTGGCGGGCCTCGCTGCCTGTCTGCAGTCTTGACCAAACGATTAGGGAGGGTTCTCGGATTTCTTCAAATGAGCAGAAGAAAAGAAAGAAAACTCACAATATGTTTCCCTTGGAACCCCTAGGGATGATTTCAAAACCGGGTGATGCAGGATGTCGGGAAGCGGTGGGGGCAGCTGCTGTCTGAGCTCGCCGAGCAGAGAGAGGCGCGGGGGTATGGGGCGGGGGCACGAAAAGAGGGACCCTGGAGGGAAGGACTCGGGGGTCCAGGGGGCCAGTCCCACCCTGTGCTGTGTGGCCCTGGACAGGCCACATCCCCTCTCTGCTCCCGTTCTCATCTGTGCGACGAGAAGGGACCCAGCCCCGCCGTCCCTGCCGCCCCGGGCCCACCCCCCAGCCCAGGAAGCCCCGAGCCCCCCTCCAGTGCCAGGTGAAGCGGCCTCTTCTCGCGAGGCTGAGTGGACAGGCTGCTCGCTCCGAGTGAAGAGAGGGTGGCGCGGGCCCAGGGGCAGCTCCCTGGGGACGAGAGAGGGCGGGATGGCAGAGCCACGAACCCTAAGGTGCGTCTTAGCCCCACTTTGCATAAAGCCTTTTTTGGGATTCAGAGGCAGGGGGAGGGGCTTTCACACCCACCTTCCTGGGAAATGGGGGTGCCTCTCAGGTGAGGGGGAGGACCCTTGGGGCCCCCTTCCTCAGGAAGACAATGTCCTGGGGGCCTCCCCCGCTGGCAGGGAACCCACAACCGGCACACGCAGAGGGCGACCCAGCCCAGTGGACCCCGAAAGCCAGCCACGTCCTGAAATAGGCCTTGCTTGGCCCTGGCACCAGCAGAAGCAACCCAGGCCGGGGCCGCTTTCCCAGCGCAAACAACCCAGGCCTTCTGCCCCCTTCCTCCGGGCGCCTCTTGTTGGGCCAGTGGGGTCCTTTTCACATCCCTTACTTGGTAGAGAAGACTGGCAACAACGCTCTGTTGGTCCCCACAACTGAGATGTAGAAACAGAACGTGCCCCTCGGAACGCCTGCCCGGCCTGCGCTCTGACGGCGGAGCTGGCGGAGGGTGAGGCTGGGCCGGCGGACCGGGTTGGGACTTTGTCCCTGGCCGACAAACGCGGAAACTGAGGCAGGGGGCGGTCGGCGATCTGTGTCCAAGGAGTGGAGCCCCCGACGGACACCCGTGTCCTCCCTCCTCTGTAACCTGAGTTTAGGAATGCGGGGGGTAAAAACCGTCCTGGGGACACCGAGGCAAATACGACCCCTCTGCACTTGGCTGAGCAAGAGCACCTGAACCCCCAGAGAGACTGGACTTGGAGAGAGACGACTGTAACGCTGACCCCCCGCAAAAGCCACAACTTCAGGAGGGAGGCCAGCTGTCCCCCCGCCCCGCCCTCACTTCCTGAAGGCCCAGCCTGCTCTTCTGTTTGCAATCCCAATGATTTGGCCCCCAGCCCCCATGCACCCCAGGCACCTTTTGGGAACCAAACTCCCAAACAGCTGCTACGGAAGACTCTGCCTTCCCACCTGCCCCGGGGCAGTTCCGACTGCTCTGGGCCTTGGCCTCCTCATCCATGAAATGGGCCAGGAGACCAGCCCCCTTCCTCAAGGAGGGGGAAACAACAGCGGCCCTCAGGGCCGGCATGTGATCAGGCGCCCCCAGCCACATTCACCCCCATCCTGGGCCGGCGTGGCCAGGCTGGGGGGGGGAGCATTCCCACGGGGAGGGGACAATGGGGAGCAGGGCCGGCCAGTGGAAGGCACCCCAGGCCAACTCTGCTGACGGCAGGGTCCCCTGAGGCCCTGGCCATGTCCACGCCGCCTCTGTCAGCGGGAACAAAGGGTGACCTCCCCGCGGGCTCCCTGACTCCGCAAGGACAACTGGCCGCCTGCAGAACTCCTTTCTTTAAACAATAAGTGCTGAGCGCCTGCATTTCCTCTCTCCCGGGGCGGCATCGGCACATCCGCC
Organism: Talpa europaea; assembly: GCF_964194135.1. NCBI lineage: Eukaryota > Metazoa > Chordata > Mammalia > Eulipotyphla > Talpidae > Talpa > Talpa europaea. Next base: position 1,971,393 of record NC_140084.1, on the reverse strand, counting down.
CGGCAATTGACGTTCCGCCACGTTTGGCCCAGATGACCACCTCAGAGGCCAAGACTCAGGCTGGGCCCCTGCCAGGCCAGGGCGCCGTCCAGGAAGAAAACCACAGCCCCAGGGCCAGCAGAGTCACCCCCTGACTCCCCACCCACACCGCCCTCCCGCCACCCGGAGACCTCCTCCCTAGCTGCCGCTTTGAGGACGTCCAGCCAGGCAGGGCCTGGAGCGACGATAAGTCACTGGATGAGAACTTGGAAATTTCCACGGAAGACCAGTTTGGTATCGTTCCTCGGACTTCTCAGTGATAAAATCATCTTAAGGGCTCGCCTTAACATGGCAATGCTTTAGGACCAGTTTTATTGAGCAACTGCTGTGCCCAAGGGACCGGGTAGGCACCCTGACTTCCAGGGGAGGCCCCAGGTCCACAAAAACTGACCTGTTCCATGGGCATAAGGACTTTGTTCCAAAGTTCTGGTACCAGGGGGAGCTAAGAACAGAGTGGGGCCACGAGACCAGCACCAGGGTGACTGGAATGGGGAAGACGGACTTTCACATGTGTGGACAAGCATGTGACAGAATTGAAGTGGGAAAATGGGGTAGCTGCTTTGGAAGACAGCCTGGAGGTGTCTCTGAAGGTTAAACATAGACCCTGTGACCCACTCCAAGGTGTCCACGTGAGACAAATGAAAACGTCCACCAAAAACCTGCACACAAATGTCCACAGCAGCAATACTCACCAGGTCTACCTGGTGGAATATTACTCAGCCATGAAAAAGAACAAAGGCCCCCTACATGCTACAATGTGGATGGACCTTGAACACATCATACCCAGTGAAAGAAGACACAAAAGCCCCACATATTGTACAACTTCATTCCTGTGAACTGCAAGAACAGGCAAATTCATAGAGATGGAAAGTAGATTAGTTTAGACTCACATAGGTTAGGAAGTAGATTAGATTTAGGTTGCCAGGAGCAGGGGGGTGACATTATAGGAGATATCTTTGAGGTGGTGATCATGTTCTGGAATTATGTAGTGGTGATGGGCGTGCTCCCTTGCAGAGATATTGACACGGCTGAGTGGTGCACTTTAAAACTGATTATATAGTCTATGAGTTATCTCTGCATGCTTAGAAAGGCGGAGAGGGCTGGGAGAATGAGGGTTCTTGATCTTTTAAGGGTCTCTCCACTCATAAGCCTGAAAAGTACACACAATACACTTTCCTGTTAAACCTTCCAAGTGTCCAAGGCCCGTAATAGAACCGGCTCCTCCTTCAAGATCTTTGCAGGTCTGTGACTCGCGCTGCCCAGGGCAGGTCGGGAACATTTTGAGCCCAGAAAGTGCTCGCCGCAGACAGGCGTGTTAGAGGCGGCAGGGAGGTTGGAGATGGTGCCCTCTTGCTTCTCTCAGGAGGTCTGCACACGTTGCAGCCTTCTGCCTGTCCGAGCCGGCCGCTGCTGGGTGCTCAGTCTAACCGTCCAGCCCTTCCATGAAGGGACAGGGCAGGTCCTGTGAGATACTGTGGGCCAGCTTGTTCACCGTGCAAGCAGCCTTTCTTGAGCAGCTGCTGTATGCCAGACACAGAGATGTCATTTTACCTCTGAGGAACTTTGTAACCCTCACGTGCACCATCCAGTGAGACTTGCTTCTGCACGTGGGGTGGCGGGGCCTGGGGGGTTCCTCATTACCCAGATCCACGCCCCTGTCACAGCTGTGGTAGGACGGCGGCGACTCCAGCAGGAGCCTGACTTTCCTGCTGAGCACGCCTGGGAGGCCCCTGGGAGGCGGGAGTTCCCCACCACCGGGGCTCCCTGTGCCAGGGACATGGGGGTCAGACTGCCAGGCCAGCGGGGCCTGCGTCCGGCTAGCTAGCCCTGCTCTGGTGCGAGTTGTCTAATCCCCGCGGCTTCCATGCTCTCATCTGTGAAATAAGCGGCTGATCCCCTCGGAGAGTCACTGCAAGGACTGGACGAGGGACACAGGCTGAGGGGCGGACACAAGCGGCTCAGGCCCACCGCGGGTCACTTCCCCGCCCGTTGCGGGCGATCACAGCTGTGCCAGGGCCCACGCAGCCTGGGCGGCATCCGGACCAGGGAGTCAGCATGGGAAGGAGGAACGCTGGTCCTTGCTGGGCAGGGCAGAGATGGGGCCGGGGCCTCTGGAAGTCACCAGACCCCTCCCAAAAGAGGCCACAGCCCCCAGGAACCCCATCCTGGGCAGAGGTCGATTCTCCGTGGGTGGTCCTGCCCTGGAGTTGAACGCACAAAGCCCAGAAATCTGGGCTGAAGAGGCCTGCACGGGGAGCTGTGGTGGGGGAGCGGGAAGCGGGACCCAGGCCGCACCCCTGTCGGCCTGGCCGGCGCCATGACCTTCCCCACCTGGCCCTGTCCATCTCAGGGGCCACCAGGGAGGCTGCTGGCCCGCCCTGGCTTGCCTTTCACATGGAGAGGGGCACCCTCCCCAACTATTCTCGCCCCCCCGCCCCCCCCCAACACTGGGACTTTCCAGTTCTCAAGTTACATTCCATTCACAAAAACAATCTCGATCTTGAGACGCGTGAACGCATTATAAGGAAAAAAGTGAGGTGGAAAAATGTGGTCAGAGAGCTAGCGAGCTGGGATTGGGGCACAGGAAACAGCTACACCCGCCCCCTTTCCACCCCCCCCACACACACATGCCCGCCGGCCAGCTGGGGAGCCTTTCCATCTGCTGCGTGGGCTTCCAGGCTTAGGGCTGCCCGCTCCATGGAGGGGTGAGGTGGAGCCAGCGAGGCAGAGAGAGGCAGAGGTGGAGTCTCCCCAGTCCACAGACATCTCCTTTCCTTGTGACCAGAGCTGCCAGGTACGGCCAGGAAGGTAGTGCACTGTACCAGGGTGCCCAGCTCCATGCAGCACATTGTGTGCCCTGCCTGGGGCTCTGGCCACCACTGGGGGCCCTCTCCCCACTCACACAGAGGGGCTGGTGGTTCCAATGCCTGTACTTGGCTTCTGACATGCCTGAGACAGAACTTTGCTAAGTGTGACCACCACCACCACCCCTCACTATGAGACTCTCTGTGGCTCCTGCTGACTGCAGGGTAGAAGCTAGTGATAATAATCTGTGCTTCCTGACTCTGACTCCACCCAGGGGCTGCATGAGCCTTGCTTCTCTCCGCCGCCAGTCACCAGCCATCTTTGTCTGTATCAGGTACAACATGGGACATGAACTGCATCTGTGCAGCACAAGCACGCTCTTCTGTCCTTCGCGGCAGCCCCTGAAGGAGCCAAGTCCCCCTCCCATCTTCCGGTTGGGGATACTGGGACAGAGGGTACGCAGGCCTCGCGGGGTTGGTAGAGGCCACAGGGGCTTCTCACGGCCTGCTGGGACACTTTCCACATGGAAGGCTGACACCATAGGGCTCAGTTGACTGTCCAGGCTGCAGGGTCAGCATGGAGGAGGCCATGCTGTCCCCATGCACACAGTAGGTCTGCTTGAGGGAGCATTGTGGTGCAATAAAACCCACCAGCGGCCCTGGGGTGAGGACTTCATTCCCTGGGAAGAGGAGCTTGCTTGGGGACCCTTTTCCTCCCCGACTCCCCAGGTAGGGGGATTGCTTCAGGGCAGAGTCCCAAGGGGCCACCTTTGCCTCCCACTTGCGGCAGAGCAGGAGCCTCACCCAGCACCTCCGTTCACCCCATTGCTCATTGCACCCAGTAGGACTGATGTGGAGTAGGCTTCCCGACAGGTGGTGGTCTCTGTGGCAGGAAGAGCCGGGTCACATTCCCCTCCCTGGCCTCAGCCATCTGGAGGCAATGAGCCCCTGGAGGCCTCACATCCCCCCTTGCTAACTGGGGGGACCCTCGGGTGGCTATCACAGGCTGAGTGTGAGGGCGTGCAGTAGGTGCACAGTCATTTGCTCGCCTTCCCTGTCTCGGCGCCGGCAGCCGCAGAGCCGGGGCACAGGCAGACCTGGCAGCTTAAGCCAAAGCCGGGGCTTTCACACTGAATCCTTATCCCCGCGGCCCCACAGGCTTATCCCTGTTCTGGGATTTTTTTTTTTTTTCCTGTTGCATCTGTCAGTATCATAAATACTAGCACGGGGAAGAAAAAAATTCCTCCAGACTCTACGTCAACACAAACAGCCCTAATTGGTCCTGGAGCCTCATAATTCTCGGATTGTCCTGACCCAGTGTATCTAGGAAATTCACAGCAGCGAAGGTGAAGGGTGTTTTCATTCGTACATTGAAGTGGAGCCTTTGTCTTCAGCTGAAATTTGGCGCCAAGCCCTCGCCTCCGGGTGCTTTTCCTATGTGTGTGCAGAAATCTGACTTATCACTTTCTTCGGGGCAGGAGAAAATGCATGAATATTTAATTATTTTGTTGCCAGGAGGGGAGGGGAGGGGAGGCGCTAAATGAATAAAGAGCTGGATTTTTCTTCTTAGAGGCCAGGCAGGTTCCAGCCCAGCCCCTCAGCTGTCCCCCTGTCTGCCCTTCGTCCTGCCGGGGACGCCGTCCAGCGTGTCCCTGCCGCCCCAGCTCTCTGGTTTGGGGAGGACCAGCTGCAGGCACGTTGGGCCATTTCCGGTTGGTTCTTCTGGGCTCCTTGGCATGTTTAGTTTTGCTTGCACCAAACATAAGAGAAGAAGGGGTTCGGGAAGGAGAAGGGAGGGAGGGATGGTCCCAGCTTGTCTCTGGCCAAAGACTTACCAGCCAACAGAGAGGGAAAGGGGAGGGGGCCTGTGGCTGACGAGGCTAGAACATTCTACAGCATGCAAGCCAAAAAATTCCAAAAGAAACATTCTGTAGCTTCCAGCCTCTAAGAGGAGGGAGAGGATTTCCTCTCTGAGCAGCTTTGGGGGCTCAGGGAGGGCCCCAACAAGGCAGCCCCTCTGGCGGCCAGCACGGAGGGGTGGCGGCAGGGGTGGGGGGGTGGGCAGGAAACAGTGTGCAGAGTCTGGCAGGACCAAATTTGGAGAAGTTCGGGGCAAGGATTTCAATCCAATCAGGAAGGGGACTGGAAACGTAGAACCTCCCCCGGGTCCATGATCTTTGAGCGAGTTCCCGCCACTTCTCAGCTAGGTAAACTGAGGCACAAAATGCCTAAATTTTGCAGGGCAGATTTTCAGAAGGTTGCATGTTGGAGGAGAATCACCACGAGGTGCCCCTGCTGAGCACCTACTGTGTCACAGACTTCCGTGACCCGGCCCTGCAACGGACAGGTCCTTGGGCAGATACAGAAACTGAGACTCAAAGGAGAGCAGGGTCTGGCCCAGGCTCCTTAGGCAGAGCCACCTCCTCCCCCAAGCACTGCTTTGAAGTCAGACTGCGAGTAATTCCTCAATGACAGCAGAGCACCGGACATAAAGACGTTCTATAATAAACTGCTGCTGGGAAATAATGGGGAATTCGAAACATTAGTAACAACCGTTCGGGATGGTTCAGTCACTCCCATTCTGCTAGGTCATGGACCCTCGGGCCATTGGACAAAAATGTGACCTTATCGGTGTGCAAATAGTCCATCGTAGAAGTCAGCAGACTCTGCGATAAAAATACAAGAATATTTTGTAAATAACAAAGATGCCCGTGGCCCGAGCAGCGTCCTCTTGGACGCGGTACCCGGGCAGCACGTAGCCTGAATAGCTGTACACAGCGGCCCTGATGAGGAGGCAGATTTGAACTTGGGAACTACCATTCCAGAGCAAGGGTAACACCTCCCTCCCCTGGCAGCTTCTTTGGCTTGTGGGTTAGCCCCACCCCAGCTTCTAACCGCTGATGACAGAGAGCCCCGATGGTCAGAGGCAGCAGAGGATGTGGGGAGTGGAGCCGGTTTGTCACCCTGTCCCCGGGACAGCAGGGCCGCGCAGGGGGCACTCATTCACGTGTGCACTTGCCCCCCCCTTCTTGTCTGCATCCCGAGCAGTGCTGAGCTCAGGTGGTGGCAGATGGAGGGGCCGCACTCTGACACCCCACTGAGCCAAGAGGACGGGGGCCGGTTCCCACAGGCGGGGACACAATGCACCCTGTGAACACCCCTGGCCAGAGCCTCTTGTAATCAGGGACAATGCTTGGCACTCAGTCCCGAAGGACATCCCAGGGTCTCCGGAGGCTGGAGGGGCTCTGCCAAGTGCCCTGGCCTGCTGCCCACCCAGGGCTGCCTGCCCAGGGTGGAGCCCACCTGGCGACTCCTTCCTTCCAGCTGCTGGCTCCCGGGGTTCCGGCCACACCTTTCCTGTGGCCGCCCCTTCCCTTCCCGGCCCCCGCCTGGCTGACCGGACGGCTCCAGTTTCTGCCCACCGCCAGCGCCCTGCCTTTCAGGCCTCTCCCGGGCAGGGGGCCTGCGGTCTCAGCCCCCATGGAGCAAGGAGGGGAAGGGGGTGCCGTCCCTGCTCTGTGCCTCTGTGTCCTGACTCCTTTGTCACAAGGGGGGGACAAAAGTGCCCGTCATGTGACAGCCAGCGTGAGGTGCCCCCATCAGGATCCCAGACAGCAGGGGTCCCGGACAGCAGGACATCACCCCCACTTCTCACTTGGAGGAATAGAGGCCCAGACTCCATTCCAGGTGACTGGATAGCTACAGTAATGAATGGACCGGGGTGCACGGTCAGAGCCCAGACATGTTTGCCCCCAGCAGGGCGTGTCCAGCCGCAGGACCTCCCCGCCTGCCTCAGATCCAGATTCAGCAGCTTCAGCCTTGAGTTGCATCTGCGGTTTTCACGCCTGGTGGGGTTACCCGGACAGTGCTGTTTGGAACACCCCCTACCCCCTCTGCCAGCTGCCAGCTCCGGAAACATCTAGCAAAACACCCTGAATGCGCCAAAAAGTTGTAGCTGACTTTACCCAAATAACAGCTTTCAGGGGGGAGTCCAGAGTGGTTGTGTTGCTTCCTTCTGAAGTTTCCCCAGGGCAGATCTGGGGGGGCTGGGGGAGGTGTGCACGTGTGTGTCTGTTACCACATATGCCTGGTGGACAGACGTCTCCTGGGAACCTGCTGTCAGAGAGGAGATGGGGGCAGGAGGGTGGCTGCAGCCAGGCTGTGAGACCCGGGGAGTGTGAGTTACCTGAGTGACCAGCCAATGGAGAGAAGGGGTGGCTTTCTTGGGGGGTCTGGGGCCTTCCAGCCAGGCCCTATCAGTGGGAGCCACCGTGTTTCCAAGGACAGAGAGCGGCCCAGGGGTCAGGAGAACCTGGTCTCGGCCTCAGTCCTGGGCAGATCCTTCTCCATTCTGACCCTCAGTTTCCTTATCTGGAAAGTAGGTGAGGCAGTTCCTACCCCGTGGGGCTGTCAGGAGGGCACAAGTCATCACGATTAAATCCAAGTGTCTTGTTGCACATACACATTAGGGGAAAAAAGGAAGACATTTCAGGCCACCTCACGAGGTTGGTTTGAGGTTGAGGGCAGAAATCCTCCATTTCTTCCAGGGCCTGGCCCCACTCCCTGCCCCAAACTCACTGCCCTCACCAGTCCCTCCCCTGCCAGCATCACCTCCACAGCTTACCAGGGCCTGACCTGGCCTGGCTTTAACTGGCCTCAGTCTTCATTTTAGAGCAAAAGTAGGCCCTTCTGGCAGTACCACTGGGGTCCCTCTCCTCACCCAGCTGCCCTGCCCCTTCCTCCTTTCTTTAGTCCCTCCCAGGTCATTGTGTTGTAAGGTCAGTGAGGGACCCAGTGTAGTCCCTTCCCTCTCTCTACCCTGAGCTTTGCCACCAGCTGCCCCAACCAGGGGCAGTACCACTGAGACCCCAGGCCTTGAGATTGGGGGGTGTGAGTTACCTGAGTGACCAGCCAAGGGAAAGAAGGGGCGGCCCCTCCTGCCCTGACCAGCTTGCTCTGCTCCCCACTCCCTGTGCAGCTCTGGACCCCAATCTCAAATGGGGAGCAGTTCGGGTTACTGCGAGCAACCTCTGTGCAGTGCTCCTACAAGGTGGGAGTGACAGGGTAGGACTTCCCTGCATCCGCCTAGAAAAGTCTCAGGGAAGGGTTCGGATTGGCCCTCTTTAGGTCATGTACCCATCGGTGCACCAATCACAGTGGCTTGGAAAATGGGAAATTGCGATTGGCCAGGACTGGGTCACATATTCTCCCCTGTTGCCAAGGGGCAGGGGCAAAATACTGGGATGGGCATGTGTCTCGGAAGCTCAGGGTGGAGCGGAAGAGGCTGTGCCCCTGGGGGGCCAGGGGTGCTGTTCCATGGAACGGGAGGTCCATTACAGGATAGGTCCCAGGAGTGGGGGGCAGGATGGGAGGGAGCCAATGAGTAGGGTCATCCAGAGGGCTGCAGCCCCCCAGGGCACCAGGACCCGACCCCCTTGCGCCTGGCATCCAGGGGTGCAGCAACACCCCAGTGTGGTCCCTGTGCGCCAGCCAGACAGCCCCGGTGCGCGGGCCTCCCTCGGCTGCCGCCAGAGCACACGTTGCAAACATCTGCCCCGCAGCTGCTGGGGGTCGCCCTCCCGGAGCTTCCTGCTGCTGACAGGAACCAGTGCGCCTTTTATTACCCGCCTGCACATCTGGGAGCACTCTGCAGCGCAGGGCCAGCCAGCAGGCTGAAGCGCTGACTCCCGGCCAAGCTGATGGGGGCAGGGCAGGGGGGCGGCGTGGTGGCAACAGCCCTGGTCTGGGAAGCCCGCCCCCCCAACCGCCAGGCTGCCCATGTGACCGCCATCCTGGCCGGCGTCCACCAGGCGGTTGTATAACCAGCCTTGTCCAGGAGGGAGGGGACAGCGCAGGCCCAGGGTGGGGTCCCACCAGCAAGCCGGCCTGCCAAGTGCAGAGAGGGGCCTTTGGGGTGGCTTCGGGACAAGGGGGGGCAGCTGGGGCTTCTCTGATTAGGGGGATGAGTGTACCCCTTCTCTTCCTTCCCTCCTCCCTCCCTCCCTCTCTTTCCCTCCCTCCTTCCTCTTTCTTCCTCCTCCCAACCCCCCATTTCTCTTCTCTGCCCTTCTTTCTCCCCCTCTCTCCGTCCCCCTTCCTTCCTTTTCCCTCCTCTTCTTCCCACAACATTCTCATCCTTAAAAGCACATCTGGTTTAGGACCTCCCTGGTGGCACAGGGGTTAAGGACACATAAAGACACAGCACGATCAAGCTATCGCCAGCCACTGCGGCACAAGTTCGATCCCCAGCCAGGGAGATACCCACATGGTGCAGCAGACCTCTCCTGTCTCCCTACTACCCCACTCAGCAGTGTATTTCAGTCAATCTGCCTGTTTGTTCTGTTCCCCACTCTGTCTCTGGTGAAACCTCTCACCCTCCCGCACCTCTGGTCTGCACCCCAGTTCTTGTGTGCACAAACAAATAAACCTTTAAAAAAAAAAAAAAAGAGCACATCTGGGTCAGACAAGAGTCCGGGAAATGATGTTCTGATAGCTGAACCTCGTCCTTCTCTTCTAAAGATGATGGGGTGAGGGGACCTGGCTGGTGTCTGGAACCCCCACCATACATTGCTCCCCTTCCCCAATAGTGTTGTGAAGGAGAGAAAGACCCCATCCTGACTGCAGGCCTGGAGCTTTCACAAATCTCAGGGGTCCAGGCTGCTTGCTTCCAAGGGGTTTGCAGCTCAAGTGGGTCCCCTGCCCCTACAGAGCTGTGAATGAGGTGCTGGTTCTTAGGGGCCCTGCCAGCCACAACCACAAACCCACCAGCCCTAGTGGATCCCTCACTTGTCGGGCCCTCTGTTCATCACTGTCCATCTGTCTGTCTGTCTGTGACCCCCTCCCTTCAGCATCAGGCCAAGTTATAACCCCCTTATTTTGTTTAGAAGTTTCACCTCTTCTGAAAATAAAAAACCTCACCAGGATAGGATGGCTGGCTGGGGTGGAGGTGGTGGTCTTAGGGTGGCAGGGTGGAGGGTCGGGGGTATTCATCTGGTCTCCTCAAAGCCCAGAGCAGCAGAGAAGCCCCAAGTTGTCACTAAGTCTCTGTGCATCTCCAAGCTTGGTCAGGGTCCCCTTCGTTGCTTATTTATTTGTTTCTCAAGGATGACTGAGTCCTTGGGTCAGGCCTGTGCCCATGCTACTGTGGTGGCATGCAAGACAGAATGTCCCCGGCTCCTTTCAGTAGAATTTTAGTAGAATTTAGGAATAAAACAAAATCAAATGCCGGTAATGACAACTTGGGTGGGTATAGACAGCAAGTAGCCAGGCCTGAGAGCCGTAAGTCCAGGGTCACCTGCTCTGGGGGAGTCATTCCTTCAACCAGCCTGGACAGCAAGAGTATCCGGTTCTGGAAGTAGTGGGACCAATCTCCAGGCTGCACGTGCAAAGGCCCTGAGGCAGGAATGACTTGGTGGGTTCTAGGATCCACACGGAAGCCCATGGGCTTGAATGGACAGAGCAAGGTTGGAGTTGCGGCCGGGAAGGCGGTGGACAGGCGTGATCACAGGTGTCCCCATGCCGTGGGTCCGAACAGCGCACCCACCGTCCACTAGCATTTTTTCAATTGCAAGAGGAAACTGTATAATGTATCTGACTCTGAAAGCTGTTGCATGAATAACTTAGCTTTTTAAAGAAATCTTAACATATTCAAAACAGCTAATCCCTCTTTGTGAGGTGCTTCTGGGGCAGCGCTGAGGCAGGTCGACCATGGGGCCCCTTGGCCATAAAAGGTGGTGTTTGAGAAGCCGGTGACGTGGAAGGAGAAACACAGATCGAGGGCAGGAGGCCCCTGGTATGTATGGGGCTCATCGTTGTCACCCCGTAACTACTAATGAGCCCCTTGAACTCCACTTTGTCTCTGCGGTGGTCCTTCCCCAGGGAAAGCAGGCCCCGCTGACTCTACTCTGAGCGCAGGGTCAGGGCCTGACCGGCCACCCTCACCCCCTCCTTCCCCAGGTTGGTTGATGCTGGGAGGCAAATAAGCCCCCCACCCCCTTCTGTCTCTTTCTCCCTGTTTCTCTCTCCCTCTCCCCACCTCATTGCTCCCCTCCCTGCTCCCCCCTTCCCTCCCCCTCCGCCCCTTCCCTTACAATGTATTTATTGAAGAATCAGGGTTGTTTGTCTTGGAGCGAGTCCCGCAGTCCTGGGAGTCTATTTTGCCGGGTCCCTACGTAACTCAGATAAATACACGTTCCCTCCGGAAAGGGGTTTAGGCCCACCTTGAGGCCTGGATTCTGGCGCTCAGCACCTGGGACATTTAGGGCCGGATCTTGCTCTGCGGGGGGTGTCCTGTGCACTGCAAGACATGGACCAGCACCCCTGCTCCCCCTACCCGTCGTATCATCTCCCCAGTCATGATAGAAATGTCCCCAAACATTGCAAACTGTCCCCTGGGGGCAAAGTCACGTCTGTGTGCCAGTGGCTGGCAGAGGGAATGGTCACACCGGCGGGAAGGAACCTGTTGACCCCTTAGCTGCTGGGTTAGCTCCATGTCACTCTGCACCGCTCCCACCGCCAGCGGGTCCCAGGCTGGGGGACCAGATGCTGAGAGGAAGGCGAAGTGGTCCAGGCTGCCTGGAGCCCCCACAGGCCCCCCACACCTTGCGTGCGAATTCCAAGTGGCCCTCTCTCTGGCTTAGCTGTGAGTCCCAAGGTCTCTGTCCACTGCAGGGTCCCCAGCTCCCAGCCCTGCGTCTGTGGACGCTCATTTGTTGAAGGAGAGAAGGCTGAGGGCCTAGAAGCTGACTCTGGGGGCAGCCTGTGCAGGGTCCGTCTTTAGGGTGCCATGGGAGCAGCACCAGCTGGGGAGGGGAGCTGCTCGGTAGCAGGCGTCAGCTGCCATCAGTCTCAGGCCCCCCAGGAGCTGTGAGCTGGGTGGCTCTCACCCGGTCCCCAGCTGGGCACAGGCGACTTGGCCTTCAGTAAGTGGGTGGGGGGAGCCTGGCCGTGGCGAAGGGCCTGTGTGTCTCTCTGCCGGGACAGGGAGTGGGGAGAAGGGACAGCACACTGTTGAGGGGCCTGGGCAGCCCCAGGCTCTCCAGCTGTGGGCTGGGGCAGACACCCAAGCGATGGGTTCTGGGGGCGGAAGAGAAGCCCAGTCTCCTTCCTGAGCACAGACTGTATCCAAATGGCTGAACTGTCGTGAAATGGGGCCCCCACAGGCTGCTCCAGGGTCTCACGGGACCAGTGTGGACATGGCCTGATGCTCTCACCAGGCGACTGGGACCCATTGTCTGAACACAGGTGCATCGCCGGCAGTTCTTCGGGTTGGGAGCCCCAAGCCAAGGTGTAGCGGTGGCTGCACTCCTGGGGGCCCCAGGGGTCTTCCCTGCCTCTTCCACTTCAGGGGCCGCTGTGTCCCTTGGCGTGTGGCTCCTCCTCCACCTTCAAATCAGCCCCGCCGCCCCTCGGGTCTCTCTCCGCTCAAGGCTCACACCCACCACCTCCCTGGTGGTGCTGGCCCACCCAGACGGTCCAGGGTCGTCTCCCCAGCACCGGAGGTTGTGGGGGGGTAGTGCCCTTATCCCGCCACTACAATGAGGACTCCCAAGAGTGACCCCTCTGACCCTCCAGGCGCTGGGGTTCACACCCCAACCTGTGCCCACTCTCCTGGGGCTCATGTTTCTGCTCCTTCAGCGGCGCCCTGAGGTGCCCCGGAGCCTCGGCTCACACACCTGCTGTGGCTCCTGTGGCCTAAGTGCTCAAGTTGAGATGTGGAGGCTCAACAGGGCGGGCCCAGGAGGGGCCAGGTGGCCACCCTGCACAGTCCCTATGGGGGCCTCGGGGAGCGCCCCTCCTGGGAGGCTGCAGTCAGCGCTGGGGTCAGCTTCACCTGTGAGGCCGGAAGACCCCGGGGGCAGCTGGTGCTGACTCAGAGCAGGGAGCCATGGTCCTCAGCCCGGGGGACGGCCCTTTTGGCCCCCCATCCTTGTGCACAGCCCAGGCGTGACCCTGCCCAAAGCCCCAGTCAGGACCGAAGGGGTTGGAGTAGGAATCCCCTTTGGTCTACACTGGCTGCCTCAGCGGTGGGAGCCACAGCAGGGTGACGTGAGAAAGACCTTATCGTGCCCCTGCTCTGGGCCCCGATGTTCCTAGGGGCACCCTGCCCAGCCCCCTGGAAAGCACCAGGGCCACCGGCACCTCTTTCCTGTGCCGGGGACCCCTCAGCGGCCGGAAGCAATGCATTGTGGCCTGGCCTCCAGGATTTCCTGCAGCGGCCCAGGGCGGGCGGGTCTTTGGGAACACCCTCCCCGAGATCCTGGCTCTGGTCGGGGTCAGCGCCGAGGTGGCAGGTGGGCTGTGTGCTCAGAGCAGTTGGGGCCGTGGGGAGGGTGGTCCGCAGGAGGCAGTCCCTCTGCGTATTGGGCCACCAGCCTCCCAACTCTGGCCACCAGCCTCCCAACTCCCAGTATCCTCTGCAGTGGGTGCTAAGCTGGGCTCTGTTCTTCCCCACTCCAGTGGCCGCCACCTCCTCTGCTCTGCATCTAGCAGGGAGGACGTGAGATGTCAGGGTCCTCATGAGACGCTGCTGCTCCTCCTCTGCTGCCCCACCTTTCCCTCATCCCTGTGCACAGCCCTGGGCGTGCCCCCACACCAAGGACGTGGGGAGGTAGTTGAGAAATATCACCCTCCGCTGCCTGCCTGCAGCCCCTCCTCGGATGGCCTGACCTTGCCACTCTTGGCCTCAATCTGGCTTTTGGCTGAGGCGGGAACACTGGCCGGAATGGAGTTCTGTTTAAACAATGTACACCCAGAAACCAGCAGTCAGAAGGGGTTCAATCAGGGGGTGTCAAAGATGAGAGTGGGGGAAGGGAGGAGACATCCTGCTCCCCCTCTGCCACGATCCAGCTTCTCCTCCAAAGGCTGGGAGACCTGAGGCCACAGTGTGCCAGGGCCAATGCACCCAAGGTCACGTAGCATTTCCGTCATCAGCTTCCCAGGCCAGTCCATGTTCCCAGTCGCCCGGATCCAGGCTGGACCCAATGGTTCCGATGAAAAACCCACTGACGATTGGGGCCGGGACCTGGGCTGGGGTGGGTGTCAGGGACCTGCATTCTGCTCCAGGGGGATGAGAGGGAAACTTCTCTGAGCCCCAAGGCATTTCTGTGCCTCTGTTCCACCACCTCTTGTCCCTGCTTTGTCCACCCACACCCTGGTTGGCTGGTACACTTTGACACGAGCTGCCAGGCAGGTTCTCATTGCTGAAGCACTGAGATGCAAAAGTTTCTGTCTGTAGGCCAAATGCTCCATCCCTGCTCTCCACACCTCGCCCCTCCCCTACCCCACCACAGAGCAGGTTGGGAGTCTGACTGCATGACCTTGAGCAAGGGCACCCCTTTTGAGTGCTGCTGCCTCACCTGGTGACCCTCGGACAGCTGTAAGTCTCCAATGGGCCTCCACCCCACTGGAAAGAGGAGGCAGCCTTCTGGGCCCAGTGTCCCATTCTAGGAAACTCAGCCACCTCCCTGGCCCACCGACCAAGCAGCCCCCTGGGTTACCATTGGACAGGCAGGGAGGATGAGAGCTGCTATTAGTGGGGCACCTGCTCTGTGGGGTATGTGTCCGACACCCTGTGGCTTTATTCACCCTCACTGTCCTGTAAGGCAGGGCCTGTCATTATTGAGGAAACACCCAGACTCTGGGAGGGGACCTGCTCACCCAAGGTCACCCAGATGGTGGAGTGGGACTAGACTGGAGGCCTTCACCTTCCCATGAAGACTCTGAGGATCCCTTTTCTCAGGGTAGGCATCATGGCACCCCAAGAAGTTGTGGGGGTTTCCACATGGGGTACCTTCAATGGGCAATCAGGGAGGACTTCTTGGAGGAAGTGGCATTCTCATCTCCATCTTGGTGAGCCCTGAAAATGAGACAGAGCTCTGCACTGTGGAAAGCTGCCTTCAAGAGTGCTGTAGGCTCAGAGGGGGAGGGCAAACCCCCCAGGACCAGGGATAGGACACCCACACATGCCCCATCTGAGCCCACACCATGCTGGCACTTTGGGAGTGACAAGGACACCTAAACTGAGTTTTCTACCCTCGAGGAAATTATAGTTCGACTAAAGGTGAGATGTCCAGGTGTGATAAGGTGACCAACAAGGTGACCAACAATGGCAGGCAGGGGACGAAAGAGCATAGGACAGTCCAGGAAGGATAGAAAAGGGAGGGGACGTGTGGCCAGGACCTCAACAAGAGGCCTCTGCTGCGGCCCTACGGGGGCAGAAAAGCTGCAATGACCTGTGATGGAATATGATGGTGACACAGCCAGCACTGGTGGGTGCAGTGTGAGGGGACCCACACTTCGCTGTAAGAAGCCCTGACTTGGCCTCTTACCAGCTGTGTGCGCCCCGCTCACTCTACCTTCTGAGCTTCCCTCTCTGCAGTGAGGGTGGGGGGTGGGCACGAGAGGCCCGCCTTTCCCAGGCTTCGCAAGTGTCACTGCCATCGCCTTTACAAATGACATGACACAATAGAAGGCAGCCGGCCAGTGAGACGTCCAGCACTGGCCCAGGGAGGCAGTGCCACAGAGGGTGTGCCAGCCAGGCCACCCCAGCACCATCTCAAAAGGTGAGAAAGCTAAACATGCCCAAGAAGAGCAGCCGGATGACAACAGGACACGTGCCCATCTGAAATGCGGGTGTAGACAAATATGCAGGCAGCACAGCTGGGCAAAGCGTCAGCCAGAGGTGTCTGGGGAGGATTTGGGGTGGAGCATCTGTGGACCGCGCTGCAGAAGATGACTGGACTCTGGGGGGAAGGAGGCAGGAGGCAGCATGATGGGAACAGCTGTTCTCCGGGGCTGTGCATTGGGGATTGGGGATTGGGGATGGATCCAGGGCACAAAGGGCTAAACCAGGCCAAAGGTGAGGACAACCTCTGGCTTCAATAGTGGCAAGACAATGACCGCCTGGCACCATTCTAAACACTTCAGACACCCACATGGCATGTACCAGTCACAGAGGGAGAGGTACGGTTGTGCCCCCTTTAGGGACCAGAAAATGAGGTGCAGCAGCGTGGATCAACTTGTCTGACATCACTCAGTTGGTATGTGGCTGAGCCAGGGTTGGAACCCGTGTCGGCTGCAGAGTGCTTGCTTCAGCCAGATCTACACGGCTGCTGTGGGGCACTAGGGAGTCACAGATGGTTTGAGGGCAGGGGCGTGATGTCAGCAAAATGGAGTTTTGGAAGGTTTGATGTGGTAGCAGCATGCTGATGGGTTGGGGGGAGGGGTGATAATGTGTGTGTCCGGGGTGGGTTGAGAGATGGGGTGAAGAAGGGGAAGGGGAGACTGTCCCCCAGTCCAGGCAGGAAGTGGCGAATGGCCTGGGGGAGGGTCAGTGAGGTTGAGATGCAGCCAAGAGCGAGGTCTCAAGCATCCCAAGAATGAGGACAAAGTGTGCCATGGCCTCTGAGGGACAAGAGGCCACGGCTGGGCCGCGGGAGGGGTTTGGCCTCCTGGGGACAGAGCCAGCCCAGGCAGCTGCAGGCAGGTTTTCCCCGGCTTATTTTTTCCCTGCGTTTTCCTTACCTCCTGTTTCCCTGTGAGTCACAGCAGGCTTGGAGTCCCAGGGAAATCCCTGCCGCCTGCCCCCCACCCCCCTCGCCTGGACCCCAGGCAGCCACATCCTGCTCCCGCTGCTGGGAGCCCCAGCTCTCAGGGCAGGCGGGGGCGGGGAGGGGCATGGGGGGGGGACACAGCTCAGCCTTCCTCAGACCTGAGGGAAGAGGCCCTTGCTCTGCGGACAGGGCCAAGGGCATGTCAGCCCGGCACCGCAGCCCTGATGTATCTGGGGGTCTGGGGGAGCTGACCCCAGCAGACTCTCACCACCCTGGGGACTCGGGTCAGCCAGCCTGGGCTGGTGGCTGACCCCGGGCGGGTTCCTGCACCTCGCTTGGCTTCCTTCTCTGTAAACACGGGGAGATTAATAATACTACATGTTAAAAGAGTCCCCTCTGATGGACTTGTTTTGAAGATTTCTGGAAGATAATGAGCGTGAAGGTCAGTGTGGGCAAACAGGCTGATTAGCATCTTTACTGGCGGTTTGGGTTTGGCCGGGGGCTGGGAGAACATCACCAGCCAGCCATGCCTGGCTTTGCAAAGGTTTGTGGGGCACCTACTGTGTGCCAGGTGGTGTGTGAGGCGGGGTGGAAAGAGCAGTGACTAACAGACCCCCCACCACCACCTGGACCCTTCCCTCGGGGTTCCTGTGTGACGACACAGCGATCTTGGGAAGGGGTGAAGTTACTGCCAGATTCCCCCCCTTTTTAAAACCGAAGCAACTTTCCCGTCCCATAGCAGAGCTGGCGTTTCAGCCATTGTCGGGAGAGTGACCAGCAGCACTTATTGCAGTGACAAGGTGACTCAGCCCTTACCGCTGTCCAATTTCATTGTCATCAGCCCAAAAGGAGACCCTGTGTCCAGGAACAGTCACCCCCACGCCGCCCTGGGGCAGCAGGGGTCTCCTGTCTGTGTGTCCATCCCCTCTGTGAATGGCATCCTATGTACCCACAGGGCCTCTGTGTCTGCTGCCCCTCACGCGGCGTGCCCCGGGCTGGGCCAGGCTGTGGCTGCTCAGGAGGACAGAATGACGAGGCAAGGGTGAGTGCACCCCATTTGTCTTCTTGCTTTGTCTGTCGACAGACACCTGGGTTATTTCACTTTTTTTATTCCCATTTTAAAGACAAGGACACCTGGCCTCTGCCCCGGTCAGTCCACTCAGCAGCTACCTGAGGGGACGGGGGATGCAGGGCCCCAGAAGGAGCTTGGCCCCACACTGGAAACAACCCAGATGTCCCTCACGAGGAGCTGGGAGCCAGCGCGGTGCCTCAGAGGAGGGACCAGTACTTACCATGCAAGGGAGGCGGGGAGGGAAGGACCAAAGCAGCAGGAGCTTAGAAGAACCCCTAAAAGCTGCTGAGCGCGTGGAGCCAGACCCGGGTGCATGCTGGTCCCGTGGATCCATTTGCGTGAGATTCTAGAAAAGGCAAAACCGCAGTGACTGACGCCAGACCCATGGTTCTCAGGAGTGGGCCTGGCTGGGAAGGCTTTGGGTGACAGGAACAATGGTTTTGATTGGGGTGGTGCCTGTGGGGGTGTGTGCGTGTGTCAAACTCACTTAAGATGGATGCATTTTACTGTGATAATTGCGCCTCTGTACAGTCAGCTAAAGGAATCGTGTTTCCTGGCCTGGCGCCACCCCCAACCAGCCCCACCAGCCCGTTGTCTGGAGCACCCAGCCCAAGTTCCTGGGTGGACAGCACCTTTGAGTCCACCAGTGCCTGCCCCATTGTAGGCCCACAGGAGGGGCTAGCTGAGGTCTGGAGGTGCCACTGGGTGCCCCGGGTGGGGCACAGCCCAGGCCCAGGAGCACGAGGGCCATCCCCTGCCCTTGCTGCACAGATGCAGGTCTCCATCCCAGCCTGCACTTCTGCCTGACCCTCTTTTTGCCCTAGTGGTGTAGATCGTCTATGCAGCTGGGCAAGTCAGTTCTGGCACCTCTCGGGTACCTGTTCCTGCAGTTCCACAGCCACCCCCTTGCATACACAGAGCAGATCTGGGACGGGGCGCCCTGCGCTCTGATCACACCTAACACTGATGAGGCAGACACAGTGCTGGGCCCTGCCCGACAGTCTGCCCCAGCCACTCCCCCAAGAAGCGGCGATGTGGGGTGAGGAGGGCGGCAGGCTCTTGAGCAGACCTGGGAGCCACAGTGGCTGTGATTTCTCTTCAGTGACTTCTGTCCCTGTCGCTCTCGTCTCTCTGTATCTCTCTCTAGTGTCTCTGTCTCCTGTCTCTCTCGGTTTTTCTCTGTATCTCTCTGTCTGTGTCTCTCTCTCCTGTTTCTCAGTCTCGGTTCCTGGCACCTCTCTGTGTCTCTGTCGCCAGTGCTCCTCTCATGTCTCGAGTGTCTGTCTGTTCCTGTGTCTCTGTCTCTCTGGCATCCCTGTGTCTCTGGTGTTTCTGTGTCTCTGGCATCTCTGTCTCTGCAAATTCAGAATCATTTATCCCCTCCCAACTCTGGGGGGAAGAAAGCCCTTGGGCGGGGGGAGGGACACGCACGTGGGGACAAGGCCCGCCCTGACCTGGCACAGCTTCTTCCCAGGCCAGGCCTGGCGCCTCCAGGCCGGAGGGAGGAGGCATTCCACCCAGGAGGCCAGGGCCTGGCAGGCAGGCCTTTCCTGGGATGAGGACGCCGCTCCCTGCTCCCAGCAGCTGGCTGCCTTTCCCTTTTTTTTTTTTTTTCCTGCCTGTAGGAAAGGCTCCCTCTCCATTTCCAGGGCCCTGAGCCCGAGGAGGAGGCCGCTGCCTCCTGTCCCCCATGCAGCCCCTGCTCTGCATGCCTTAGGGGATCCTCCAGTCACTCTGCTGGCCTAGGCTGCCTTTCTGGGAACCAGGATCATCTGTTTGGGTGATCTGCTGGGGTGCCCTGAGAGCTTGGAGGGCGAAAGTCAGGAGCAGCAGTCCGAGGTCAGAGTTTCCAGCACAAGGCTGGCCCCAGCTGGACTTTCAGAGCCCCCAACCTGCCTAGAACAACTCTCTGTGAGAGCTTATCAAAAAGACAGCCCGGTGGCCCAACCTGGCTTCGGGGTTGACCCATCTGGCTCCACAGCTCAGCTGTCCCAGGTCAGTTACTGTCTGCCTCCCAGTTCAAGGTCATTGTCTCCAGGTGGTGACCACAGACAGGTCCAGGGCCACAGGGACATCTTCACTGAAGGTCAGCGGGTGCTGACGGCCCAGGACCCTGGCAGGGAAGTCAGCACTCGGCGAGACTGTTGCCCCTACCCAGAGGACTGGGTGCCTCACGGTCATCAGCGGTCCTCCCATCCGCGTTCTCCCAACTTGCGCTGACCAGCTGCCATGTGTGGTGGGCTCCTGAAATCCCTTCAAGGGCAGGCAGTTCCTGTCCAGAACACAGGGACATGCCTCCGCATGTTGGCTTAGGCAGCTGTGGGGGAGCTGCCCAGCATGGCAGGCAGGACTGGCTGCCTGGAGGAGGGGGCCTGTAGGGGTAGGTGGAAACACAGGGTGGAGCTTGCCAGTTACTCTGGTCAGGGACCGTGTGTTTCCTGGCCTCGACCAGCAGGCCAGCAATGGACAGCAGGTCCCAGCAGCTGAGAGGGTGACAGCTGGGCGCCGCCGCCTGGGGGACAGGTTCCAACACGTTCCCTTCCAGGGTGAAGGCAGATTCAGGGAGGAGGGTGGAGGGGTCGCAGGAGGGCCGGATGGTAGATGGGGGTCGGAGTCCCAGCCTGCCCTGGGCATGCAGGCAAAGGGCTTGCCAACCCCCCTCCACCACCACCCAATGCGTGTGCTCACACAGGTGGGTGAATAAAATAGAGCCACGTGATGCCGACTTTGAAGGAAAGGATTCCATGGGGGTATCATCGTGCACCGTTCCCCACCCCTTCTCGTGTCAGCTCTCTTGTGACAATTTCCCCTTTTTGTGGAGGAGGATGTGGCTGGAGAGCTTTAGACATTCTTTCGGGGCAGCCCTTGCGTTTGCGGAGGGTGACGTGGTGTGGCTCGTGCCTTCACAGGGTTTATAGGCTCCCCGAGGCCTCTTTGCTGCAGCTGCCAGGGCACCCACTCCATAAACAATTAGGGAATCGATGAGTGAATCCATGAAGTTAAGCTGTGTGACCCCAGGCCAGCCCCCCGTCTCTCTGGGCCTGCTTTTCCATCTGTCTGGTGAAAGGTGGTAAAAGCTTTGAGGTCAAGCTCCAGGAGCCCAAGGGAGAGAGGTGCAGGTCAGGCCCCAGCACAGGGGCTTTCCAAGGTCGCTGGTCATTTTTAGCCTCACTCCCAGGGAACAGGTGACCCCCGCGCTGTCCTCGGCCCAGCCGCGCCGGGCAAGTGCTTTTTCTGGCTGCATGAACTCAGGCGGCAAGCGCAGCCAGAGTCAAACTCGAGAGGGCGGCCACGTGGCTGGGGCGGGAGCCGAGCAGATGGCTGGGCACCTGTTGCAGGCATGGCCGCGGATCAGCCGCCCGCTCCTCCCTCCGCCTGCCTCATGTCCCCTCCCGTCCCCTCTCCTGGCTCCAGCTGGGGCCCCCCGGTGTCCACTGTAGGGGCTCTGGAGGCCCACAGAAAGGGGAACCTATAGAGAGCATTTTCTTTAGGAGCCTGAGTGAGGGGGTGAGGGATGCGGGGGAGGCAGCAGACTCTGAGCTGATGAAGGCCAAAGGGCTTTGCCCACCCTGAGTGGGGCCCCGGGTAGGGGCACCCCAAGTCTCCCCAAACCCCTGGCCTACCTTGCTCCTCTGAAGGGGTCATTTCACCAAGTTTTGGGCATTTCAAGATTCTGAAACTCTGCTTATTTTTCAAAAATCACAAAGCTATACAGGTTCAAGGTAGACAGCTTCGAACTACCCATCAGCCAACAGGAAAGCTCTGGTTCTCACCTGCGGTGCTCGCCAGCCTCCCTGTCTTCCTCATGGCCCGTGTGTCATGTCCACTCATAACACAGGGTTTTCTCCTTCTAGGTTGACACGGAGGCCCCCAGAGTATAATGTCTTCATAGCTCTGTTTGGGGGCACATCTTTTTTTAAAGATTTATTTATTTGTTTATTTATTTATGCATACAAGAACTGGGGTGTAGGCCAGAGATGCAGGAGGTGAGAGGACTCACCAGAGACAGAGTGGGGAACAGAACAGGTGGATTGACTGAAATACACTGCTGAGGGGAGCAGAGGGGAGACAGGAGAGGTCTGCTGCGCCATGTGGGTAGCTCCCTGCCCGGGGATCGAACTCAGGCTGTAGTGGTGGCAGTGCTGAGACTTAACCCCTAGACCGCCAGGCAGGCCCTAGGGCTTGCATCTTGATACATGCTTAGACCTGACCTGCCATTCATTCCAAAGCTCTGAAATTCACCTCTATGTATGATTCTTGTAGCCTTGGAACTTTGCCCTGATCCTACAGAAGGCTGATTCCAGCCTCCTTTTCTTCCCTCTTGGCCTGAAGATTCCTATGTTGTGCTATAGAATTATCTGTCACTTGACAGAGGGGGCGGTCCCAGGCCCGCCGACAGGGAGGCAATATTTGGCGTGGGTAGCACTTTCTGTCCATAAATCCCAAGGCACCTGGATTTGGGACGCCTCTGCTGCAGGGAGAGGACTGATGTCCAGTGAGCACACATGTCCAGAGCGGACAGTTGCTGGCTGTGACCCCTTTGTGGTTCTATATGTAATACTCATGTCAACCTTGAGAAGTCATTATATGTGTTCAGCAGATGGAGACAAGGTGTCTCTGGGGCTCTCTCTGGGGCTCCCCTTGTGACCGGGCAGGCCAGCGCCCAGACTCTCAGCTGTAGGGGCCACCACACACTGCCTTCCGGCCTACCCCCTCCACTCCCATTGATTTCCAGGCCTCCTCTGGTCTTCTGACCCAGAGCTCTGGGAGGGCCTCAGGCTGTCAACCTGGACCAGGGGAGAGGGATGCAGGGAGATGCTGTCCCCATTCCTACTGGGCTTGTACTTGAGGCCTCTGGGGTCTCAGGTTTTGCCTCTGCCCCTTCCCACCAGGGACATGTCAACCCCAACAGCCAACTCAGGACTCCCATGTCTCTGGTGTAGCCCAAGGGCTGCTAGGCAGGCTTATTTGGCCCCCAAGGTGTTTCTGGGAATAGCTGCTCCAAACCAGCCATTCACTGTGGTGCAAGGGAACTGGCACTAACCCAGAATTGCCTCTCCTGCCACCCTTCTCACAAATCCGACTTCTGCCTACTTCAGGGACAGAGCACGAAGTTTCTGTGTGAGCACTGCCATTCTTTTGTCCCTCTGCTTCTCCTTGAAAAAACAACTACTTTTTATCTTCATTCAGCCTGCCTGTCTTCTCTCCCTGCCTCCCCTTTTTCCAGTAAATCCTTTCTTCTACCTACCATCTACTCATTCATCCACCCATTCTTCTTTCCTTCTATCTATCCTTCCTTGACCCATGTATTCATCCATCCATTTATCACGCATCCACTAACCCATCCATCCATCCATCCACCCACACACCCACCAAGTCAGCCATCCATCCATCCATCCACCCATCCATCCATCCACCCACCCACCCACCCATCCATCCACCCATCCAGCTGGCATCCAGTAGGTGCTCAATAAATCATAACTGGATGAATGAACGAAGAGTTTCTCCAAGCAATTTATCTGGAAACCTTATCAAAAAGGAGGGGGGGAAAAGATTTACCTAGAACAAGTGGTTCTAGCTGAATGAGTTCCTCACACCTCTCCTCATTCCTTCATTCTTTCATGTGTTCATTATCTAGCAAATGTTTATTGAGTGCCTCCTAAGTGCCAGGCATTCCACGAGGTTCTGGTGCTGAGATAGAGTGTTGAGCAAAAACAGATGTCTGGCCCTTACCTTCATGGAACTTGCAAATTTGGGGAGAGACAGATGTTAATTGAATAACCACACTCATGAATTCATAATTGCAAACAGCAATAAGTGCCCAGGAGGAAAAGAAATCACCCAGCATATCACGGGGCTCCTGAGCCAGGCGGGGGGGGGGGGCAGGGAGAGCCCCAGTGAGATCTGGAACCTCGTGCATGAACCAGAGGATGAGCCCAGTGCTGGCAGAAAAAAGGCACCCGTGTCAGGCAGCCCAAGAGTCAGACCTGGTGACAAGAGTCACAGTGCAGTTGAGAGAGCAAATGGGGTGACTAGGACTACAGGAAGTTGCTGTTACCCCAGGGCTGGAGGGACAAGAGAGGAGACAGAATTACCTCAGCTGCTGCTAGAATCATGGAGAAAATGCAGCCATTTCTAGAGACATGGCTTGAAGTGGAGGAAAGGGGTGGGAGAAGAGATGGAGAGAGGGAGAAAGATGGAGAAATGGAGAGTGGGACGAGAGAAGAGACAGGGGAGGGAAACCTGGGAAACGTCATTTGTAGGGCCCTTCTGCAAGTAGAGGCTGAGGAATGGCTTGTGCCTGGCCCAGGCACAACCTGGATGAATCATAGCTGGATGAATGAATGAATGAAGTAGGCATGGAGGGGAAGGAAGCAAGTTCTTGATAATCCAAATGGCATGTGCAAAGGCCCTGTGGTGCAAAGTATGTGGCACTTCTTGGGAAGTCTATGGCACTCAGAGGGTGCCAGGGGTGCAGAGTCCTGAGATCTTGACCTAGACAGGGCTCAACAGACAGGAGTCTGGTCTTTAACCCAAGAGTCACAAAACCTGAGAAGGACTTTAAGCAGGAAGGAGGCCACAACCGAATTTGCACTTTTGAGAAGATCACACTGGCTTCTGGGTGGAGAGCAGATGTGAAGCACCCCCAGAGGGGAGGCAGGCTCCTACTTCTCTGTAGTCATGCCAAACCCATCTCCCATCACCCAGCTCCCAAGCCCCCAGCGCTCTGACTCCCCCACCCTCTGGCCTCACACCCAAGGCAGGAGGAGAGCTCCAGCTTCTTAGAAGGAAATGGTCACTTCCTTCACCCTGTGCTCCCCTTCCTTCTAGATTTCTGCCATCTGAGGAGGCCCCCTGCTCTGCACCTCATCCATTCCTCACCTCCCAGTAGACCCTCAGCTGTCTGCAACCTGGGCAGAGGTGCCACCCACAGCAGCACCTGCTCAGACTGTCTGTCACTTCTACAGCTCAGCTTTCGGCTCTGATAAATATTAATGGGCAGGCAGGGTCCAGGGTGGCCCCCGGGAGATAATCTTTCTGCCAAGTCTCACACCTGGGCCTGTCCCAACCTTTCCCCTTGGGATGGAGAACAAACCACTCAAGCCACAGTACCAGGCCCCTTGCCCCCCAAATCATAAAACACCATTTGCAAAGGGAGAAGAGCTTTGGGCTAAGGGCTCTGGTGCAACCTTGGGCAAATCAGAGCGGTCCTGGGCTTCGGGTTCCCCCACCTGTCCAATTTGTGGGGAGTGAGCTGGAGGGGCTGCAAAGTCTCAGCTCTCTCTGAAAACAGAAACTTTCAGAAGAACATGCTTTGTGAAGGCAGGAATCGTTTTGGGGAGCAAGGGGAGAAAAAGACACTGGTGTCGTGCCTGTGGCGTGTGGGGTCCTTCTGTTTGGTGGGCCTTTGAGCTCCCCATGATGAGACGAGGAGGGGCTTTGGTTAACCCCCACACTCAAATGCAGGAAGGGAAGATGGCTCAGAAGACCGCCACCTGGCCAGCTACACGGGGGGCAAGTGGCAGCACCGCTGGGCAGCTCGGAACAGACAGCCTGCTTTGAACTCCAGTTCTGTCGCTTGGAGGCTGTGTGATGTAAAGCAAGTGGCTTAGCCTCTCTGCGCACGAATCTCTGGTCTATAAAGTGGAAATGACCTCACGCGGTCCTCAAGAGGCTCACACGGGAGGAGGGACGCCAATGAAGAGCAGAGCTTTCCTGGTTGCCGGTCTGGGGTCTCCGCCCTGGGCGATGTGTGTGCTTCCCATTGCACCTTCCCCTGCCATTTGCCTGGACCGCGCACACTGTCTTGGCCAGCCCCCCGGAGGGCGGGCACTGAAGAACCCAGGGTGGGAGGGGGGATTGGAAGTCACTGTTGCTGAGCACCATGCTCATGACAGCTGGAATGTTCTAAATCATTCTAAGACCTGGGCAGATTGGAATTTTGAAATGTGTTTCCCCTTTTAGAGTGAGCCATGCTGAAGTATTTCTGTCCTGTGAAAGGAACACAGTTTCAGAGTCAGGGCTGAGAAACCACGTGTTCACATGACCCCACGAAGATGCCGGCCACCAAGCCCTTGGCTCTGGCAGCCAGGGCGGGCAGGGCTGGGCAGCAGAGGAGAGGTTGGGTGCTGGGGGCCCATGGGGATCCCACAAACAGCTCCATGTGTACTGAAGCCAGACATACAGCTGCACTGTGGACGGAATGGACAGCGACCCCAGCCCTAGGGATCTACCCAGCAGAAGCACCTTATGTGTTTGCAACAAAGACAAGAGAAAATTCGGAGGAACACTGGGCATGCTGGCCTAATGTGGGAACCACCCCCAAACCCATCCCCAATGAAACAGATAAATGAATGATGGCACATCCATCGGTGGGTACCAGATAGGAAAACTATACAAAAGAATCAGGCGTGCAGAATTTCAGATCTAACATGTACCTCAGTGCTCAGAGCCAACCCGCATACACAGATCCACTTCTAGCTCTACAAAGAGCAAAGACAGCCTGACACGAGTGGCCAGGAAGAGAGTTGCAGAAGGCCATGTGCTGTGGGACACTACTGACATGAAACTTCCAGAATAGGGGAACCCAGAGATAGAGAGGGGCTTAAAGGTCGCCAGGGATGGGAGTCTTGGGGGTGCAGCTAAAGGGCAGGGTGTCTTCCAGGGGTTTTAAAGTGGATTGTGGTGGTTGTCGAACTCTGAACACACTGGACACCACTGACATGCACCCCACGGAACGGATTGGGGGTGTGGAGGGAGTGTGGCATATGAGTCCCATCTCAAAAAAGCTGCTTAAGAAGAACAGCCTGGTGCCAGGCGGCAGGATGCCTGGAGTTTCGACTGTAAGCCATGACCCCCGGGTGGTGGGCAGTGCCTGGAAGGGGCACGAGGAGGCTGGGGGGTGCTGGATGCGCTGTGTTTCTGGGTGCTGCTTACACAGATGTACTCAATTTTTGAAAATTCCATACGACGATGCACTTTTCTTGAAGGTCACACTGCAATAAAGGTGTTTTTTTGTTTTTTTTTTTTTGAAAACACAGCACCCCGGTTTAGTGTAAGACACGACCCCATTAGGGAGTCCAGCACCAAGCAACCACATGAATCAAAGGCCAGGGCCACGGGGTCGGAACAGCCTTCAGCGACTCAGAGGAACAGCTGGAAAGAATCTGTGGCCGCCTCCCAGCACCCCTCAGCAGCGCCAAGGATCTGCCGCCGCCCACCGAGGACTCACAGGGCCTGGGAGTTGGAGCCGCTGAGGGCGAGGGGAAGGTGGGTCTAGGGGGCCTGCTGCAGGAGCCCCAGGCAGGACTCAAGGCATCCAGCAGGCCCAGACCATTAGCCTCCCTGGCAGGCCTGGTAGGGATAAGGATGCTTTGTCGCCAAGGCAGGACAGCGAGGCTGCCCCAGCAGGCTGGACTACAGGAAGGCCCTCAGGTTTCAGTTCAGCTCGGCTCTGTGACGGGGGAACATGCATCTCCCGTGTCCCCACTGGCCAAATGGGGTTGCAGTAGTGCCTGCTTATCTGATGTGCGTCTATACTAGCTCTGACCATGGCACCTGGCAAGCGGTCAGCACCCAGGAAACGTTCGCCACGAACATGACAGACCCGAGCCCACTGCAGGTCAGGGCGCCCTGCGGCTTGTGTTCCTGCCTCTGCCCCACTCCCCTCTGCCCTGCCTTCTGGTGAAACCTCCCTGCCTTGGAAGCCTGGGAACTAACACATAAATGATTGCTGCAGATTTTTGTGCTGCAAATCAGGGGTCTGTTGAGAAGCCAGCAGCCAGGGAGTCTTCAAGCACACACTCAAGATTTATGTGGAGTGTTTGTCCCGCCATCCCCAGTGGCAGGTCAGCCCTGGCGGTCATTCATCAAAGGGGCTTTACGAGGCCCTGAAGTTCCCAGCGAATAGCCACAGATTTGGAGATGAAGAAGGTTGGGGGCGGGTGTCCCCGGGAGGGGGAGACTGGGCTGGAGGCTTTTTCCAGGGGGACCAAGGCACCTGATTCCGCTTAGTACCTGTCCCCGGCTTCTGGTCGGTCCTACTTTGTGGCATGCACGCAGACATCTCCCCCCAAGTGCTTTGGAGCCTTCAAAATGTCCTGCACAGGTTGTCTGGTCCCAGACATAGCCAGGGCCACCCCTTTCTCTGAAGCTCCCACAACAACAACAACAAAAAAAGCCAGGGCTGCGAAGACAGAGCTTAGTGAACACACAGATACTCCCAGTGTTTACAGTGGCTGCTTCGCAGTTTGCTTACACACAATGCAAGGAGGTGTCACCGAGCTGGGAGGTCCTGCTGGTCCCAGTTGCTGTCCCAGCTTCTCCATCTCAAAAAGGGCTCCTGCTCTGCCTGCTGGACTGCTGTCAGACAAGCCAAACGGAAGGGAAGTGATTCATAAGCCCAAGGTCCCCATCCATCCCAGAGAGTTTTTTTTACTGCAATTGGTTGCATTCTTTGTCTCTGAGGAGGAGGATACGCTTCTGCTGGTGGCCTGGCGTGTCGGAAACCCTTTCTGAGAATAGCAGAGAAGTGCTTGCTTGCTTCTTAGGCAGGGGGGAGAGAGAGAGAGAGAGAGAGAGAGAGAGAGAGAGAGAGAGAGAGAGAGAGAGAGAAAATATAGGGCAGTCAGATGGTAAATTTTATTTTTCTGGTCCAGGGTGAGCCCGAGGCCTAAGACACAGCACATGTGGCAGCTGAAGGAGGAAGGTTGGCAGCCCAGCCTGGCAGGTGGGTGGGACCTGGGAGAGCCCAAAGGCACTGGTGATGCAGAGGGAGGAGGGAAGTGGGCTTAAGGACAGGAGGCTGGGGGCATGCGGGAGAGTGTGCGCTTTTTGAAGGGAAGATGGAGAGTTACAGTTTTAGGAGAGGCAGGGCGATGGCAGGACTTGGGAGACCAGGGAGATGGCAGGGGCAGCGTAGCACCCCTGGCCTGGGACACACGGGGCAATGCGAAGGCAGACCCAGGCTCTGTCCAGGACAGGGGTAGGCCCCAGAGAGACACACAAAGAAATAGGCGCTGGGGTCTGGAAAACAGCCCTTCCAGGCGAGCAGGGGAGGGTGGTTCCTAGGTCATCTGGGTCAAGAGGACCCCACAGCCAGCTGCAACGCTGAGATGTCCAGGCCGATGGGTTCTTCCCATGTGGCCGTCCCGGGGAGCACCCACAGCTGCTTTGCACACACACAATGTGGAGCCTCAGGGTGCAGATGTGAAGAGCTAGGTTCGGCCCGAGCACAGCTCCTCTCCCGCAGCAGGGAGGCCTGGGGTGTCTGGGGAGCAAGGAGCTGCCTCTGCTCCGCCCAGGATCCTGTTGGCGCCTGTTGCATCTTCCCCTTTGGAATAGTTAGTTCAAGTCTGTTTCGGTGCCTGAGTTACTACGAACGGGTCTTGACTCTTCTCCTCATCTTTGGGCACATAATTGGACTGTTTTGTGTCCAGACACAAACCTGTTTGGGCCTCAGTGTCCTTATATGTGACATTGGGGACACAAGGGGAAGGGGGGTGGACCCTCTGTGGCGCCTGCCCTGACAAGCTGGCATGGTGGGATTCAGAGCAAAGCGATTCTTAATGGCTAAGAAAGCCAGGGGTGGCAGAGACATCCAGGACTCCAGCACCCTGGGTGACCTTGGGCGCTGACTTTCCTTCTGTGTGCCTCAGGGTCGTCACCTATAAACCGGGCAGGTAACAGCCCGCTGATGGGCTGGTTGTGAAGATTCACTGAGTCCGCATGTGTAAGGCAGACCCAAAAGTATGGGGCACACTGTTCAGTTATCTCCATTTTAGAGATGGGGAAACTGAGGCTCAGAGAGGTTAAGTAGCAGGCCCAGGTCACACAGCTAGTAAATGGCAAAGGTGCGATGTTCATCTGTGTGTCAGGTCATGCCAAGGACCCCATGCCTAAGTCACCCATCCACAGATGACCGGCTGGCATCAGTGGACACCTGTTCCTCTGACTTGTGCTCACCTGCTTCCTGGCTCCCAAGGGAGGGCCAGGGGCTATCCCGAGACACTGGGTCATAGAAAGAACCACAACCATCCACTTGCTCCCTTCTCCTGCCGCCGCCGACACACGAAGCTCACGTATGTGAACACATGCACCCACAAGGCATAAACACATATATACAACCAATACTGCATACACACACGCCACACGCACGCTCACTGAATGCATGCACAGCGACACACATGCACACACAGGTGTACACAGACACACTGTAACTGGAAATTTTCCCGGACGATCGCAGCTTAGCCAAGCGAATTCTGCCTGCTTCTTTCTGTCCTGTTGACCTTGTGGCCCTCCTCCCTCAGACTCTGCATGCCACCTCATCTGTGCCCCCTCACCTTGGACACAGACTGGCAGCAGCAGAAGTTCCTCAACCACTGGATGGAGCCAGGAAGGGTCAACACACACACACACACACAGTCACCCACAGGTACCAGGCCCCAGGCCCCTGGCATTGCTCTCTGCCATGTATGGTCCGCACACAAAAGTCCTGGGAGTCACAACCCATTCATTGCCCAGAGGCTTGCGAGCCTCACACAGCTCCAGGGGTGGAAGAGCACTGAGACCAGGTGTGTGCGGCCCAGGTGCTGAGCCAACCCTGGACACATGGTGAGCAAGACAGACCTGGTTCCTGCCCTCGGGAGGGAGCGCCCAGGCGCCTGGGGGAGCCAGACCGGGAACAGTGGACAGGAAAATAAATAAAATCAATGGCAAATTCCGAAGCCGGTGAACTGAGACAGAGAATAACAGGGGACCTACACGCGCTGGAGAAGACAGGAAGCCTCTCAGGGGAGAAGGTGCAGCCAAGACCAGAGCGATGAGTTGGCTTTGCAAAGAGAGCCTGGAAAGACGTTTGAAGTGGAGGAATGGAGGACCGGCCTTTTGGAGCAGCACGGGCTTAGCAGCAGCCTCGCAGTCTGTGTGGGGCTCAGAAGTTGTGTGTGGACACAATGGAACAGACCTCTGCCTTTAAAGTTGGCCTAATTAGTCCCAGCCAATCCCCAGGTATTAAAATTGCCAGAAGCCAGGCCTCCCCTTCTCCACCCTGCCCCCAAGATTCTTTTCCGACAGTCTTGCTGATGCAGCTTTTTCCTGGGCCTGG
This sequence comes from Talpa europaea, assembly GCF_964194135.1. Taxonomy (NCBI): domain Eukaryota; kingdom Metazoa; phylum Chordata; class Mammalia; order Eulipotyphla; family Talpidae; genus Talpa; species Talpa europaea. The sequence continues at coordinate 1,940,820 of NC_140084.1, read as the reverse complement.
GTGAAGGCCCACAGCCCTGCGTTTCTGGTGAGGATGATGATTTTCCTGTTAACCCCTGGACTGTGACCTCTGGAACATTCACCAGGGATTCCAGAGAGGTGGCCCTTTTCTCTTGTTCCGTTTATTTATAATGCACGGCCCTCCAGCATGCCAAGAGGAAGCCTCATTTTATTTACATGTCAATGCCCCGGAGGGCAGAGGGGCCCCCCTGGCACCTTTGTCCCCAGGCTGACTCTGGGCTCCAGCTGGCAGGTCAGGACAGCTGTCAACTGTTCAGAAATCAGAGACTCCTCGAGTTTTGAAGCTGGACGGGGTGGCGTGTCACAGTTGGGAAACGTGAGGCCCAGAGAGGGCAGGATTTGCACAAGACCCCCCCAGACTGAGCTAGAGTCATGGGGAGGGGTCCTGGCCAGGTCCCCTGCCATGGACAGCCTCCATCCGCGGAGGGGTGACAGGGACCAGATGTCTGCCTAGGGAAGTTGGGAGCGGGGGCCAGGACCCGGCCTGCGTGGGCAAGAATCCCAGCCATGTCACTCCTATCCGAAAACTCAGCGCTCCTCTTTGCCCTCTGTAAAATGGGCCAGTAATGGCACTCAAGCCAGAGTTTTGGGTAGATGGATGTGCACTCTTAGCTGGCACCTGGCACAAGACTAAGGCCTCTCTCTCTGCGTTTGTTCAGTAAACACAGCACACCTGATAAACACAAAGAAAGGCCAGGCCCCTACCAGACAGAGGCCCTGTTCAACAAGGAGAGGACCAGAGCTGGTGCGTCACTCGCCCTGGCACACACGGCACGAGACCCTCGGGACTCTTCTGCCTCTGCCAGTGCGGGGCTGGGTGGGAGGGGAGGGGTGTGGCCGGCTGCGCGCTCTGTGGCCTCGCTGGTGGCTCCCTAATGTGTCCCAGGAGATGGGGGTCAGCTCTGCAGCCGCCTGTCTCCTCAACTGGCACCCCGGGGCCCTGGGGGCTCTCCAGCGCAGGCTGCCCAGGTTGTCGAGGGCCCACATTCGCTCGCCCCCTCCCGCTTCGGGCGGAGGGGCTGCACCTGGGGCGAGACGCGGGCGGGCGCGGGCGGGCGGCCTCCCCTCCCGTGGCCTCACCTGGCTCCTCCCGCGTCCTGCTTGACCTTTCCTCGCCGAGCAGCGCCCGCCGCGGACGGGGCCGCGCGGTCCCCGAGGAGCCCCTCAGACGGCTCGAGCCGGGCGCGGAGGGAGCCCTAATTGGGGCCATGAATCATCCTGCGCGGCTCCCGGCTGGACACAAAATAGATAGAGGAGCCGGCGCGCCATTGTGCGCAGTTGGGACGCGGGGGGGGCGGCGGGGGGAGGCGGTGGCGGGCGGCGGCGGCGGCGGGGAGGGCGCGAGGGAGGGATTCCCCGCCCGCCGGCCCCCTCCCCCCTCCCCTCCCCTCCCCTCCCCTCCCCTCCCCTCCGCGCGCCGCCGGCCCCGCCTCCCTCCTCCCCAATTAAATGACCCAGCGCTCTGGCAGGCGCCGGGGCTCGCACATGCGGCTGCCGCTCCAGCCGCCCGGGGCCCGCCGCCGCCGCTGCGTTCCGGGCGCGCTCGCCGCGGCGCCGCGGGGGGCTCGGCCGGCCCGGGGGGCGCCCCAGCTCGCGGCCGTGCGCCCGCGCCCGCGCCGGCCGCCCGCCGCCAAACTTTGCGGCGCGCACACATGCCCCGGGCCGGGCGCGGCGGGGGCGGGGGCGCGGGCGGGGGCGCGGGCGCGGGCGGGGGCGCGGGCGCGGGCGCGGGCGGCCGCTGAGGGCGGCGCGGGGCGCGCGGGGCCGGGCGCGCGGCCATGAGCGGGCGGCCGGCGCCGGTCTCCCGCAAGCAGCGGCTCATGGCCGCCGTGGGCGAGCGGGCGGCGGGCGGCGCGCCGCTGTCCTGCTTCATCTGCGGCGGCGGCATCGGGCGCGGCAAGGAGCTGAAGCTGCAGGTGAAGCGGCCGGCGGCGGGCGCGGGCGCGCAGCCCTTCTTCCCGTTCCTGCAGCAGCAGGAGCCGGCGCCCGGCGCGCGCGGCCCGAGCCCGGCCGACGGCTGCGTGCTGGTGTGCGCCGTGTGCCGCTGCTTCCTGGGCGAGCAGTGGGCGGCCTTCGAGCGCGCCCGCACGCCGGTGGACAAGCGCATGTACTGGCTCAAGCGGCCGCACCAGTGCGACGCGGGCGCGGGCGGGCGGCGCGCGGGGGCCCCGCGCGAGTGGAACGTCGCCTACGCGCTGGGCGGCGCGGCCGACGGCGACGAGGAGGACGACGCGCCCGCGCCCCGCGCGCCCGCCGAGGCCCGCGACTCGGAGCTGTCGGAGCTGTCGGACACCGACCCCCCCTCGGAGCCCGACCCGGCCGCGCGCGACGCCGGCAGCCCCCGCGCGGACGGCGCCCCGGGGGCGGCCGCGGGGCCGCGCGGGGCCCGGGAGGCGCGGCCGGCGGCCGAGGCCCCCGCGCGGGGGGCGCCGGAGGACGGCGGGGGCCCCGCGCGGCCCCGCGCGGACGCGGAGCCCGGGGCCTGCCTCGCGCGGCGGCGCCGGGCGGCCGGCAGGCCCTGGGGGCCCGAGGCCCGCGCCAGCGTCCTGAGGGGCGTCCCGGACCCCTGGCCCGGCCCCCCGCCGCGCGGGGCCCCCGCGGAGGGCATGCGAGGGCCCGCGCCGGGCCGCGCCGCGCACACCCCCGAGAGCAGCGGGCCGCCCGGGGGGGCGCGCGGGGCCGGCGGCGCGTCCGAGGACAGCGACGTGAACATCACCAGCGAGGAGGAGGACCGCAAGGAGCCGCCGCCGCCCGGGCCCCGCGGCCCCCAGGACAAGGAGCGCGGCGGGCGCCCGCCCGGGGCGCCCCGGGACAGCCCGGCGGGGCCACCAGAGGGCCTGTGCTGCTACATCTGCGGGTCGGCGCTGTCCCCGGCCTCGCAGCACCAGATCCACGTGCAGAAGCAGGAGAAGCTGGCCCAGGCGCCCTTCTTCCCCTTCCTGTGGCTGCACAGCCCGCCGCCCGGGGCGCAGCCCATCTCGGAGGGCGGCAGCACCCTCGTGTGCCCCTGCTGCTTCTCCTCCCTCATGCAGCAGTGGCAAAGCTTCGAGCTGGCCAGCGTGCCCGTCCTGCAGCGGCTCTACGTGGTGCCCCTGAACAGCCACGCCCCTGGCATGGCCTCCAAGGGCCGCAGGCCGCCCCGGGACGAGGGCCCGCCCGCTGGGACCCTGCCAGAGGCCTGCTACCTCTGTGGGGAGGACTGTACCCCGGATGCCCGGGCAGTGGCCTCCAGGATCCTCAATGGCAACGCCAGGGGCACCATGCACTTTCCTTTCCTTGGCCTCCTGCCCTGTCCTCCCAACGCACGGGGCCCCAACAAGCGCTGTGAGGTCCGCAGCTGCCCCAAGTGCTTCAGCGTCCTGGAGGATGTCTGGGCCCTGTACCGGGCCTGCCAGAATGAGGAACTCATCACCTCCGTGCAGGGCTTCCTGGGCAGGTACCACCAGGCCTTCTCCGCCTCAGACCCGGCTCTCTCCGAGCTGCCCGCCACAGCCCCGGGCGGCTCCACGTCCGTCTGCTACATCTGTGGGGCAGAGCTGGGCCCCGGGAAGGAGTTCCAGCTCAATGTGAACCCCACCAGCCGACTGGGCGAGAAAGAACCCTTCTTCCCCTTCCTCACCGTTTACCCGCCCGCCCCCCGCGCCAGGCCTGCGGACTCCACCGGCCTGGTGGCCACCTGCCTGCTTTGCTACCATGACCTGCTGGGCCAGTGGCTGCAGCACGAGGCCCGCGGCACCCACCACGCTGTCGGCGCCTGGTCTCGGCAGTACCAAGTGGAGACGTTCGTGTGCTTCTTCTGCCAGCAGGAGAAGAAGCGGTCGCTCGGGCTGCAGGCCGTGCGGGTGGCCCGGCTGCCCTTGTTTCTCTACACCCTTCGAGCCAGCCGCAGCCTGCTGGTGGATGACGGGAGGCAGCTGATCATCGGCGCCTGCGTGGAGTGTGGGACCCTGGTGTGTGCTGGCCAAGGGCTCAGCCGCCAAGGACCCATGGGCTGGAGCTCCCCGGCAACAGCGGTGATGAAGGTAAGCAGCAGTTCCTAGACTGCAGTTTGCACAGATAGAAAGAGATGTTGTTTTCTGTTCCTCTGCTGGGGAGGCATTTGCACTGATTCTGTGTGGAGCGTTCCATTGGCGGGGGGGGGGGGGGTGCCCTCCTTGGGTCACCAGGGGTGGCGGGTGCTTTGGTCTGGCTGGTCTCAGAAGCCTGTGGCAGGGCAGAGACCTTCAAGGGGCCAGGAGTGGTCTTGTGGAAGAATCTGGTGCTGCTGAAAACAGCAGGCAGGGGCCTGAACTTGAGTGTGTTTGCAGTGGAATCTATCAAACGGAGGAAGTTCGGGGCACGTCTGTCATCCGCCTGATAACATTGGTAATTAGTCCAGCCATGCAGGTCACCCAGAGGTCTCCGTACTTACCCGGTTTGAAACACATCAGAGGTGGCAGTTCCTCTCCACGCTAGTCCCACATGGCTTAGCTTTCCCAGAGTTTTCCACCCAAGTTCACACTTTTTCCTTGGAGACTCTCTGGTTGCTTAACAGCAGATGGAAACAGATTTCCAGAAGTGGGGGTCTGGGACCCGGGGGATGGTGGCCTAAACAGACTTTTTCCCTTGGTGGGAAGAGGATCTTTCTTCTCTGTAATTCAGCTGTGCAGGAGGAGGCGGGAGGCCTGGCGGGCTCCAGGTTCATACGGCGCCTGCCTTCACGCTGCCTGCCTGGGAGAAGCCAGACGGGAGCAGTTAATTTTGGAGCCAGCTCTGCAAAGCCGGAAGCAGGAACCTGCCCCCCGGGAGGTAGATGGTTTTGAGTCGAGATCACCATCATAGCCACCAGAGCCATGGGTTCTAATTTCCATCAAAGACAGTTGGACCCGCTTGTTTTAATCAGACGCCCGATGTGATGTGGTAGCCTCTGGCAGGGGGCCAGCAGAGACCTGTGAATGGGGACCGTGTCCCCCACCTGTTCAGGGATGGTTGCTTCATCCGTTTGAAAGGTTGCTGATCTTAGCTCCCACAAATACGTGCATGTTTCTTGGGGGGGGGGGTGTCTCCAGGGATCATGTGCACTCTGGTGGCCACCTGTAAGTGGACCCCCACCCCACAGGCATCCAGCCTGTGCCCTCCTGTTCTCCCCAGGGTTCCTTCATCTGCTTTAGACTTGAGAGCTATCTTTAGGGGCTTTGAGGGATGACCTCTTATTTTCAGCAGACAAGCATATCACCCCACCTCGGGGTGACACCCCTTGGCGTCTGTGGACGGGAATCTGGTGTGCCACACTTCCCAGGTGGGCAGCACTGGATAGAGAGGTGGCTTCGGAGCAGGACTGCATGCTCCGTCCCCGGGCTGCCCCTTCTCTTGGTGACACGCGTCAATGAGAGCGCTCCTCACCCTCCCCGAGCTTTTTTCCTTGGCTGAGGAGTGGAAACGTGTTGGAAACATATCTCATGCCTGTAGGGACGTGGGGAGGATTCAGTGAATTGGAGCATTGAAGTGCTCCCAGCACGGCCTGAGCTTGGGGCAGAGTCTTCTCGGCAGCTGGTGGGTTCTTGGCAAGACTTCGGGTCTGCAGGCTGGGTGCAGATTTTAGCCTTGGCGATGCTACCTCTTCAGGGAGTCAGAGGGCTCTCAAAATGTTTTCTGCATCACGTTCAAACTGGGCTGAATGTTCTCCTTGAATTTGTCTGCTGGTCAGGAGCTGACGCAAGGCCCACTGGGAGCTTCTGATGGCAACTGGAGAACCAAAGAAGCTGCAGTTTCCCAGTCCAGCTGGGGAGGGGACTGAGGGCCGCCTGAAGTGCCGGCGCCTGCCCAGAAGGGGTCAGCGTGAGCTGGGGAAGGGGACTGGCATACTGAACTTGGCTCCGTTTTTCAAGCAAGTTATCTGGTTGCTCATTATCACGGTCCTAGCGGCCTTATTCCCATCTTACAGATGAGAAAATTAAGACTCAGAGAAGTCAGATGACCTGGGTGACAGTCAGCTGAGTAGGGGTTCAGGTGGGTCTTAACCCCAGGACTGTGACTCTATCCCGTTGCCTGGAGGAGGTGCAGGCTCGGGAGATGGGCAGGACTTGTGCATGGTGGGGTTGGGGGGAGGAGAGAGAGGGGTTGGAGAGTTTAAGGCTTCCGGGTAGAGCTGGAGAGAAGGCCCAGTGGCAGGGAGGAGCCCTACAGCCTCCCCTGGGCAGGCGTGCCCCTGGGGTGAAGGGGGAAGTAGGCTGGAGAGAACTAGAGGCCTTGACACCAGGAAAAGGAGGTCAGATTTGCAGTTGAAGGCACCAGGGAGCAATAAAAAGCTCTTGAAAGAAGGGTTGGAATGGGCCGGGAAAAGATCCGCCCAGGGCCTGGCAGCCTTCCAGACGGGTGGAGAGGCCGTGGGCTGGGGCTGCATGCGGTGGGGGCCGCCGCCGTGCGGTTCAGGCTCCATAGACAGTGGGAAAAGCAAGCCTCAGCTCCCCCTCAGAACTCTGATTGACAGTCAGTGGGATGCCGGAAATGCAGCCTTCTGCCCTCCCTCCCTCCCTCCCCCCCTCCACCCGGCCCCATTCATTCAACAAATATTTATGGAGCGCCTCTTCTGAGCCAGGCACTGTTCCAGACACGGGTCTGGGGGCCAGCTCAGAGCCGAGGGTCACACCATGGGCCCACAACTGTCAACGAGGCAGGAGGGAGCGACGCCTGCACTCCAGGGTGGGATGGGGAACAGAGTGCATGGCTGGGCTCCCGCAGCAAGCAGCGGGGGGTGAGGGGGGCGCAGGGCCTCCCATAGCAGCTCTGGGGGTGTCGAGGGGGCACAGCGCTGAGGCCACCAGGAAAGGTCCCCGCCTGGATCCCCATGCCAGCGCCTGAGTCCCGACTCTCACGCACGTTCCTGCGCCCCTCTTTGCTGTGTGGTTTCAGATTTGGGATAGTGACTAGGGGCACTGGAAGGTGGCCACAGGGAAGCCGCTGCTGGGACAGAGTGTTCCAGAACCTCAGCTATACCACCTCCTAGGATGCCTCAGATGTTTCCTCTTAAGTTTCATTCATGAGTGAATCAACTTTAAGGCACCGTGAAAGGAAATGTGAGGAGAAGGAAGAAAGGAGAGGGTTTGGGGCAGTTTTGTGACTTTTCCCTCCAGCTGGGCTCCTGGCTGCCGGAGAGCGCCCTGCTCAGTGGCCACCACGCCTCCAAGCTGGCTGCCTGGGTAGGGCCCCAGTGGGGCCTGGCTGGGCCGGGGAGACTGCAGCCCACCCTCGTGGGGCCAGGAACCTCCCCACTGGGGAAGCTCTGCAAAGCCATGGCAAGATCCCAACTTGGCCTTCAGACAGGAGCTGAGGGAGCTGGCTGTGTGACCTTGGTGAGACCCTTGCTCTCTCTGAGCCTCAGTTGCTGCACTGAGAAGTGGGGATGATCGTGCCAGGGACATTGGCATTGGGAGAGCAGCTGGTATGCAGTAGGGCTGTGGGTGTGTTCACTCCACCTTCCAAGGGGGGCGTCTCTTGGTGGCACCTGGAGACTCTGAGGGCGCAGCCTCTGCCCCCGCCTTTCTTCAGGGCGGAGAATGGTTGTCCTCTTCAGAGCATGGGGCAGGGCTGTCCAGGCTGCCGGAGGTGGCATGTAGGGCAATAATGGCAACAATGCCCACCAAGTGTTTTGCATGTCCGAGGCTGGGTATCCCTTCCTGTGTTCGCACTGACGGAATCCCTGCAGCACCCCTGGCTCCCGGAGGAAGAAATGAGGCCAGAGAGAGGTCAGATCACTTGCCCAAGGTTGCTCAGCTAGTAAAGCCCACTAGCGTTGGTCCCAGGAGTCTGTTTGTGTTCCTGGCCCTGCTTGCCTGTCCCCTCTGGGCAGCTGTGATGGTCCTCCCCCATCCCAGCATAGAGCAGCTGAGAAGGGCCCCAAGAAGCCCCTGCTGGTTGGCTCTGCCACCCCAGTTTCTTTGCCCTATGCCTTGCAGCCTTTGTCTGCCCCTCCCACACTGCTCAGGTGTTCAGCCAACCGCTCCTGCTGCCGGAGAAGCCTCCCGGCCAAGATGGGTTTGCTGCATGATCGATTTGCTCTCCCTGCAAGCCAGTTGGCGGGTGCGCCCCCTTCCCTCTTCCAGTGCTCCGTCCGGGGAGCCTTCTGAGTAATGGAGCGTGCAGCTGTTTACCTAACGCACCCCAGCCCTCGCCGTGGGGACGCCTGGCCAGGCCCCCCGAGTGTGGCCTCCCAGCCCAGAACAGGTGTTGCTGCTGCCACTGCCTTTCTTTTCTTGAGCTGACATCTGAGGCCTGCAGAGCTCGTCTGTCATCGCGCGCCTGTCAGGGCCTCATGCACATCTGTTTCCCATGTTTCCTGGTGATTGGCGCCCACCAGGCTCCCTGCTCTTCAGGGAGGGCCTGGCAGCCCCTCCTCCCGAGGTCCAGGCTCCTGGGGCACCTATGCAAGGTGATTGGATGGGCGAACCTTCTGGAAGGTGCTGGAGAAGGCTTCCCATTGGGAAGCCTGGACACTGACACCCTTGCGCTGGCAGTAGTTGGGAAGTCACTGGGCTCTGGACTGTTTCAAACTCTGACCACCTCCTTTGAGGGAGGACTGTGCTTTTCTTAGTGGGCTGGGAGCCATCTGCTCAGAGGAGTAAACTTTCCAGATACCTTGTCCTAACCCTGGAGGTGTCTGGAGACCACTGGAAAAGAGGAAGAGGACAAAGGTCTTCCGAACCCAGCCTTCCCTGGGCACAGGGCAGGGAGAAGGGACGGGCCGCAGGGATAGGCATCTTTGGTGTGTGGGCTAAGCTTTCTGTCCCCTTCTCTGCGTAGATCTCTTTGGATTTCACCCTTGAGAGGTTAATTCTGTGTGCTCACCTTTGGAGAGTTTGTAGATTCTAAGTGAGTTTGCCCCGAGTCACGGTGGGGAGCGAGTGTGGCCTGGAATTCAGGTGGGCAGGGATGACGCTTCCGTCCTGCAGGAAGAGCAGTTTGGAGCCTGGCACCCATCCCCATGGAGGTCCTTGGGGGCACTTGTGGGAACAGCTTCTGCTTCCTGTGTGATCTTTGCTCAGTGTCCCCATCTGTCAGAATGAAGGTCTGGCCTTTGGGGGTCACAGGTGCTGGCCTTCGGCACATGAAGCCTGACAACAGGCAGCGCCGTGCTGAGCGGATGCTGAGGCCGTGTCAGAACTTGCTGGAAAATAACTGGTGACTGAGCGGGAGTCTCTTCCTTGGGGTCAGGAACAGAAGAGTGACTTCTTGGATGTAGGTTTCATTTATTTCGTTTTCCTGCTCCCTCCCCCCAATTTTACTGAGATAGAATGAACATGCCACTATATAAATTTAGGACGCACAGTTTGTTGATCCAACACGTTTATATATCGCGAATGAGCAGCACCATCGCATCAGCCTACCTTACCTTTCCTTTCTGTGGTGGGAACATGTCAGGTCCACTCCCAGTGACAATCAGGCACCTGACGCAGGGGTTTTGCTCTCACCGCCGGGCCGTGCATTAGGCCCCCCGTTGTTAATGTTGTAACTGGAAGTTCCTCACCTTCGTCAGTAGCTCCTCTCCCCACGGGGTCCGTGTGGTGCAGGGGCCCCTGGACAGGAACCTAGTCTGGTCCCGGCTGAAGCCTGAGCACCTGAGCGGTATTGGCAGGAAAGGAGATGGGCCAGCCCCTCACGGATCATTGCTCTTCAGACACGCTGCCAGCGAGCCCGTGACTTCACGCCGGTTTATTTTTTCAGAGACACAAGCTAATTAGATAAGTCCTGGCTGAAATTCTGTACTCCTGTCTCTGCTCCCGTTTCTACCCTTGTCCAGAGTGGCCCTGGAGAAAGTTACCCACACACTCTGCCCATGGGCTGCTGTTTGTGCGCGATGGTGCAGGCCCCTGAGCTCTGGCGCCCTCAGCACGCGGCGTGGGGTGAGGCCGCCCTGCCCCGGGTGCTGGCCTGGGGAGTGGGTGAAGGGGTCCAGCTGTGCCGTGTTGAGTTCTGTGCTGGGGTCTGCTGGGAGTCATGTGCGCCTGGCAGGGGAGCATGTGCAAAGGCCAGGGAGTGGGAATGGATTTCCTGGAGAACCTTCAGAAGTTCTGCAGAAAGAGGAAGGGTGGATAGGGCAGGAGGGGCTGGTGGTGCCAGCTCTCAGGGCTGTATTTGGAATCCCTGGATGCACGCTAAATCAACTCAAATGCCCTATCCCCACCTCCTAAATCAGGTTCTGTGAGGGGTGGCCTGGTGGGCTGGTGTTCCGGTACCAGAGTGGGAAAGGGGCCGGTACCAGAGTGGGAACTGTGGGCAGCGGGCACTGTCAATGTGGGCGGGAGTTAGGGACGTATGTCCTGAGAGGCCTGAAAGGGTTCAGCTCACTTGTGCAGTCTGTCTTTATTAGCCGCCTGCTGTGCCCCAGGTACTGTTCTGGGCATCAGACCCAGTGGCAGGCAAAGCAGACATGGTGCCGAGCTGGCTGTGACCGTGGTTTGCTGGCCCTGAGCAGTGAGGAGGTCTGGGCAGGGCCTGAGTGGGGCCACGGAGTGGAGCCAGAGGCCAGGGTGGGGCTCATCACCGCAGCAGCTCGGGCAGGGGCCTCAGTGCCCAGCTCTCAGCGGACTTTTTTGATTTTTTACTTTGAAATCGAAATATAAGTCACACTCCCTGAAATTCACCTTCTAAATTTTCCGGCACAGGTTATGCACCCATTAACCCCATGTGGTTCCAGAATATTCTCATCACCCCAAAGAAACCACATACCCATTATTAGCAGTCACAACCCCTCCCCCTCCCCCAGCCTCATCTCCACCCACCTGTGCTGTCTACAGATTGGCCTGTCCTGGAGGTTTCCTGTAAGTGGAGCCACCTTTGTGGTCTGTTGTGCTTGACTTGGCTCACAGAACATGTTTTTGAGGTTCACCCACCATTTCGGCTCTGTCAGCACTTCACCCCTTTTTCAGGGCTGCAGGATATTCCAGAGTATGGATGGACATTCGGGCTGTTTCTGCCTTTTGGCTGCTGTGCTCACCTGTGTCGAGGTGGTGGTGTAGCTGGCGCCCCGGATGGTGCTGTGATTCATGCAGCAACTGCTTAACCCTTTGAGGAATTCTTCTCCATTGCGGGTTCTAAGCGGGCAAACAACACCATGTGACTGGGATTTGGCCTGTCCTGTTGGCTCACTGATACAGTCAGCTGCCCCACACCAGGTATGTGGGTGCCCTTGTCTGAAGGTGGGAATTGCCTGTTCCTCTGTGAGAGTAGGGGCTGCAGTAAGGTGGGGGAGCTTGTGCTTGCTCTTAGGGCTTTGGACACATTCACTGCCTCCCTGGGAATCAACCCCGGATTCTGGCGCCCCGCTCACCATGGTCACAGGCATCTGGCTCTACTGCCAGCTCTTCCCACCGCAAAACAGGGCAGACAGCATACTTGCAGTTGAGCCCTGGCTCCGGCTGTGGGACTGTCAGGCTCTGGCCACTCCATCTTGCACCTTTGGGTAGCACTGGGGCCTGGGGTGAGAAGACCCCAGAGGGCAGGGTCTAGCTTGGTTCTGTGGGCCCAGCAGCTCTCAGCATCCTGCCAGCGGACTGGCCACCCGCCACTTACTTTTGTTCCCTGCTGCCAACCTGTTGGCATGAACCCTGTACAGACCTGGTCGCTGGATGGGTTTCCAGTGAGAGGTGCCTATAGCCTTGTCTAAATGGCATGAAGGTCCCAGTCGGTGTCTGGCTTCACTAAGCCAGGCAGGCCGGCACCCTGGGTGGCAGCAGTTGCCTCGAAAGTGTCAGAGTGAAGTGGGGGAGCAGCCCTGGGTCCAAGGAGACACCTTAAAGGTCAGAATCCACTGCAGTCATGTTGTCCTGCTCACTGGTTGGCTTCAGAGCCAGTGGGCAGGGGGCCATTTAGGTTCTATCCATCCGCTTGGTCCTGGTGAGGTCTCAGAGCGGTGGTGATGATGGTGATGGTGTCACTCAGCCTCCACCCTGAGCGCTTCAGCTGTATCTCATGAGCCAGATTTTCCTATTTTGTAGACAAGGAAATTGAGGCACAGAGAGGGCATTCATTTGCTCAAAGTCACACAGCCGGGAAACACTGGAACTGGAATTTGAGCTACTGTCTGGCTGGCACTCTTTGCTGCTACCCCACGTGGCTCCCAGTGCGAGGATGGAGCCAAAGGTCACTCAGTGGACACTGGACCTTGGTGCCTGTGTTTCCCTGGGACCTCGCCAGTCAATGTTTGGAGTTCCAAAGAGGGGCGGGCAGGAGGGAGGCTGTCTGGAGGAAGGGTCCTCCTGCAGATGGGCAGGACTGAAATAGTGATGGTTGTGGAAGAGGCTTCCCCTCTCAGAGTTTGTCAGTAATGCCATTTTAAAACTCCTTACTTTTTCTCAAAATGTATTGCTTGAGTGTTGCCTCTCAATTGCTTCTATATTAAAGGAACCACTTCTCCGTTTTAAAGATAGGTACAGATTATACTTTAATTTACATTTTGCAAATACACGCTTTGGATTGGAGACCTGAGAGCAGATGGGAGGTGGGTGGGGAGTCAGGTTGAGCTCACCTCTGCCTGTGGGTCCCACTCACCTTGGGCTCCCTTCTCCACAGCTGCCCCCTGATTGTCCACAAGCCCCAGGGCCTTCACCCACCCCAGGGTCCACTGGCCCCAGGACCCATCTGGATCCCAATGCTGGCAGCGTTCTACCACCAACACGCTGGCATCAGCCCAATTTCCAGATGACACAGCCAAGGCCCCTGCGCTGAAGAGTTTGGGATTGAATTCCTAACATACGCGGGGCCTTTGAGAATGGGGCGGCCTTGCCTGGGTTAAGTGGCACTTTGGGGGGCCTGTGTGGGGCCTGGCCTCGACAGTTCCCCTCGACAGCCACACAGGAGGCTGCACTCAGTGCCTGCACCAGCTTCCAGCAAAGGGCTCAGCAGAGGGCGGGGCCCCAGCAGTGACAGGCTGCAGACACCTTTTATAAGCCTTCCCAGACCAGTAAACCTGGGCTCCCAGCTTGCAGACAAGAAGCTTCGCAGACGGGGATTAATAGACTGTGTGGGTTCTGATGCTGGGGATGAGGGTGGGGACAGCAGGTGGGAGCCCCCAGGCTCCCAGACACTGTAGGACGAGGACTGGGGACTCTATGTGGGAGGCTGGGAGCCTGCAGCTGGAGAGGTGGCCTTGAGGGGGAGGCGCCCCTCCTTCCAGCCTACGCCCCCTGAGCAGCTGCCTTCTTTACTTTTCCTTCCAGAGCGTCTTTCTCACAGTCCTGCGCTCTTTGTTTTGTGCCATTGTGTGACATCCCAGGGGGCCATTGGACAAGGGAGGCCTGGAAAGTTCCAGTGAGACTTGACGCTGCTTAGCAGGGCTGTGTGGGCTCCCTGGACACCAAGGCAGCGTGTTGTGGGCACCACGGCCACCCACCTGCTGAAAGCAGCTGGGCTTAGGGGCGGGGAGGGAGGAGCGGGCCGTGTGGACGCCCCTCCGAGGGCCTGAGCACCCTCACTGGGTCTTGCCAAGGAGGGGAGACGATGCCATTCTGGAAGCAGAGCCCATATGCCCTCTCCTGAAGGAGCTGAGGGTTTGTGGGTGGTCAGCCCATCCACAGCCGAGAGCAGGGGCTGCCTGGCCGGTGTGAGTTGAGGGCTCCGGCAACTGCCTGGACCCCTGAGGAGGGACCGACTCCTCTTCTCACCCTTCTCGTCCTGAAACTCTACATTTTCCTTCCTGTTCACAATGTGTAGGGGGCCGGCCAGGACCTGGTTTTCAGAGCTCCTGGCTGTGTGATGGCTGAGTCTCCTGTACCCACACCGCCTGGGCATGCTTGTGGGTTACCCACACTGGCCAGTGACAGGGGCTTGGGGTCCTGCCTCTGGGGGCTGAGTCCCCCATGAGGGCAGGTCCCAGAAAGGCGGGCAGAGGAGACTGGGCACTCTGGAGGAGTCCTCCTGGAGCAAGGGACAGCCGACTGTTCGGTCATGAGTGGCGGGTCGTGCCCCTCTTCCTGGTCATTGTCAGGTGGGGAGGGGCTGTCCCCCTCAGACCTCTGCAGAGACCCCCACACTCACCTTCACCCTCACAGCCAGTCCTTGCACCTGCACCTCAACACCCGGCTCCGTGCGCTCCCTTGGCGCCTGCCTCCCTCTACTCTGTGGGGTCGACTCTGCATATGTGGCGCTCCCTGCATGTGTTGTGGATCTGTCTTCTGATGGGGCCCTGTCGTCAGGTGCTGTACCCCTCAACCTCAGCAGCATCTGTGTTTTGAAGTGTACTTTATCTGGATTGTGTCCATGTGAGCATCAAGGCTGCCGAGGCTCAGAGAGGCAGCGGGACTTGCCTGCACCCCACAGCTGTCAGTGTTCAAGCAGGCCTCCCGCTTGCCTGTGCAGCTGCGAGGGTTTCTTCACCCCACCAGCTGCTTTGGGGCAGTGGGCCTGAGAAGAACCCCCTCTTGGGGACACTGAGGACATTTTGATGTCATGACTCTCGGCAGCTTGTGGTGTGGCCCCGCCCGTCCTCGGCAGAGGACCCCCCAGGAGCTCGAGAAGTCAGCCTGCACCCAACACCCATCTGGCCTGCAGCCTGCGAGAGCTCAGCTGAGCATGCTTGGAACACCCTCTGGAAACTTCTCGCCAACTCTGCTCTGGGGCTCCGGCCCGCCCCGCTCTGTGGTGAGACTGTTCCGAGTGTGTTGGGTGGACCTTCCCAGGACTCACATGGTGAAAGGATTTCTCCGGGTGCTGGAGCCGCGTCCCCTCGCTAGCGTCCTTGGTCCGTGTGGGCTTTCTGGAGCTCATGCCAAGTTCATGTTGTGGTGGCTTCACCCAGCCTGGGCCACAGCCTGGCGTTCCTGGGGGCTCCGCAATGGCGGCAGGCTGCCGGCCCTGCCCCTGGTCCTGGGAAGCGCCATCTCCGCCAGCAAGGGCTGGGGGTTGTTGTCCAGCGACATTGTGGGGGGGGCATTGACACTGTGAGGGGGCATCTTTGCCATGACCTGTAAGTTGGGGATCGTGAGCAGGGACATGGGGTGTTTCACCAAACAGTTTCAGTGACCCCTACTCTGTGCAAGATGCTGCACAGAGAGAAAAGAGGGAAGCAGAGTCAAGGGTCATGACCTCCAGGTGGAGGCCTGAGCGCGGCGGCCTGCCCGATCCAAGGCGCTGTCCTTTCTAAAATACGTCGCCGTTTCACCACTGGGCAGGGGAAGAGGCTGGCCCTGAACTGATTCCACCCACTCTAAGATTTATCCTGATTTCAGTGTGAAATAGAGCCTGGGTCTTCACGTGGCAGGGTGAAGGTGATGGTGATGGCGGTGATGATGTTGGGGTGTTGATGGCGAGAGGAAATGGCCTCGCAGGCTTCCACATGTGAGACCCTTGCCAGACGCCTTATCTCATTTCCCCTGTGAGTCCATCTCTGATCTGTGCAGGTGAAGTAGGCACACAATTCCTGCTGGGCCTCTTGGGGTGGCTTTGCAATGGCTTGGCAAGGTTGGCGCCACCGAGCCTGGAGCGGGTCACATTGATGCAGTGACATGGCCATGCTGGGTGATGTCAGCCGACGAGGCCTCTTGCCTCTGATACCTCCATGTCCAGTGCCGGACAGCAGGGGCAGCCCAGCTGTCAGGCTGGCTCTCTGGTGTCCTGATGCCCCGAGCCCCAGGGGCATGACGGGCTCCCTTGTGATTTTAGCTGCAGAGGCACAGGGCCTTAGTCAGGCGGAACACGGTGTCAGCAGAAGCTGGCAGCTGCGTGGCTCAGGGGCCCTGGCTGGTGGGAGGAGCAGGAGCAGTGCCAGTAGCACCCCCCACTCCCCTGTCATCGTGCCGGGCGCAGCTTCAGCCTGGATGGAGGTCCTAGGAAGGGTCAGTGGCCTGCTCGTGGGCCGAGAGCCCTGTAAACATAGGAGCTTTTCTGTTCTGGGGAGAGACAGGCAAGGACATCAATAACTTGCCTCGCTGCTTTTTCCCATTACGAGGCACTTCTCTGCTGGGCTCCATGTGACACCCCCAGCCGTCCGCACAGCAGTGCATCGGAAGCTCTGTGTCAGCTCTGGCTCCTGGGCTCCTGGCCGCTCCGCGCCCATGGGCACGTGGCTGGCGTGGCTTGCCCAGAGACCTCAGCACCCACCTGCCACTGTCCTTTCAGCTCTCACAGCCTCAGGCTCCTCACCCATAATGGGGACTTCTCCCTCCTAGGGACGTTAGCAGGCAAAGTCCCCGGGTGGGGGGGAGCACCAGCAGGTGACTCTCGAGGGGCTCACTCTGGTTACTGGAGGCTGAGGGAGGAGGGTGTGGGAGGACTCTGAGACCTCACGCACAGCCGCTGCCTCAGGCCGCTGGAATGAAGGTGCCTGTGCCCCTCGCCCTGAGAAAGCCTCCTCACATGGGGCGTCCTGGTCTCATTGCAGACCCCTGGCCTCCAGGCTCCAGATCCCTCTCCCACAAGCCCTCACCGGCAGCAGGCCCCCCCACGACTGTGGTTTGTCAAGGCAGTTGTCCAGGAGGAAGCTGCATGGAGGGGGCTGGAGGCTCCCCTCCATCGGCACCGGGCACGTGAGACCCACCGTCTCTTCTCGGGGCTCTTGGGGCTGCGGGCTCCTCTGCAAGGTGAAGGGGACATTCAGGGTGATAGTCATGGTCCCAGGCCCTGAGCCATGTGGGCATCCGGGACCAGCCAGCAGGTATGTGGCGACCTGTCTGTCTCTGATCCTGTCCCCCTCTGTGTGGGGGTGAGAGAAGTGCCTGTGTCGTGGGCTTGTCCTCTTGAACATGCTCAGTAAGTGTTGCTTCTTGTTGTTTTTGCTGCTTGCTGTTAGTTTCCTCTATGTCGCCATCAAAACACAAGCTATTGGAGCCATGAACGGGGTGAGATAAACCTGGAGGGGCCACCTTTGGGGTCAGGTTGTGGGGGAGGATGGATGCTGGAGTCAGGACTATGGGGGTTACAAAGACCCAACATTCTCAGCGCTGTACCCCCACTCTCATATGCATTTTTAACCCCAAAACTCAGTGCAAAATCCAGCACTTGTAAGAGCATCAGTAGCTTTTAGCAGACTCTCCAGTGTTCCCTGAAGCCTCCCAGCTGTTCCCCCACCTCGACACAAGCTCTCCCCACCAGCTAAGGTGTCTCCCCTCTTTGGGGTACTTATCCATAGGCAGCTGCTTCACGCCAGGTAGTAACTTAGCGCTTTATTATCCATGGTCTCATGCCTTCCTGCTGCGTCACAGATGGAAAAAGCAGCTAAGCTGGGAGGTTTGATCCTTCAGCCTTCCATGGGGTTTTCTTTTGTGTTCCATGCACAGTGATTCCCTGCTGCCCGGGGGTGGCTTTCCTGAAGCGCTGTGGTGGCCAAAGCAGTGCCAAGGAGATCAAAATCTAAGAGAGGGGAGGGGAGGGACAAAACAATCAAGGTAGCCTCAAGTCTGTGTTTTGAAAAAGCACAGTAAACTGAACTTCTAGGAGACATCACTGCTGAGACCGCCACCTTTGTGCTCATTTACAAGTCTGTGACCTTTTCCAGAAAGACCTTCCTTGGTGTGTGGGAAACCTGACAGCTGAGGGAGAGTTCTCCCATGAGGTTCATTTCTTCTTGAGTCAGTTTTGGTTTGCTGTGTTTCTCAAGGAACTTACTTGTTTTACTAGGCAGCGAGTGAATCAGTGCATCTTCTCCATGATATCCCCTCATCCTCCTGGTGGCTGCACATTAACACTCTGGAGGTGCCCCCTTTCTTTCCACCTGCCCTCCCCACCCCCCATCATCCAGCCACGGGTTTATCAATTGTATTCATCTCCCAGAGGTTTCTGTTCAGAGTCTAGGCTTCTTTAAATGTTTTTAACCTGTTGCTTTGGGCTTGAAATGTAATGTCTTTTGCACTTGTAGCCACTCTTGCTCTACTTTTGCAAGTCTCGATGAAATGCTTTTGAAACCACCATCCCTTTTCCAAGTTATTTATGCTCACAGGCATATTTTCCAAGCCTATGCTTCTGCCTCTGTGGTGAGCCAGTGGGGGTTAAAGTGATTTCTGTCAGCCTGCTCTTGCGCCCTCCACGGTGACCTCTGAATGGCCTGTCCTTTTGCTTGAGGGGATTCTATCAAACCTGGGACAGGTACAAAAGATATCAGACTTAGAAAGGTTGCCATGCAAAAGAGGAAACTGTACTGTCTCAGAAGCACAGATTGAAAAGGGTTGCTGGCTTGATCAGGGCCTTTGTTATTTGGAACATTTACATTCAAAAAATGTTATGTCTTAGGTTTGCCATCCTTCCATGCTTTTGCTACGAAGTACGTTTTCTCTCTGACCTTGATTGGCATGCAAAAAAAAAAAAAAGCCCCCTGTTTCTCTTGTCTTTGCAATTATGGCAGATCTCTGAGTATCTCTTCATACTCTTGAACGGGTCGGAAACTTAGTGATCTTTCCTCCACCCCCTCCCTTCGCCAAAGAGGACTCCAAGACCCAGTGCGGGAAAGAACGCGCCGGTGAGCACAGTGCACGGTGGAGGCTGAGGTGGATGCCAGTGCCCCAGGACAGCCATGCCGATCCCCCGTTGACGGATATCTTAATATTTTTGCATTAGCAGTTTGAGGGGCCCTGGGGTGCCAGCCTCAGCTGCTAAGCCCATGAGAGATCCCTGGCCCTGAGCATCAAGTGGTCCTCATGAAGGCATGGCTGGATTGTGAGCAGCATCCTTCCACCTCCCTGGCCACTTCGTGTCTTCTCAGAGCCGTGAGAAGTTTTGCCTGTGAGTTGCAGTCTCTTTTAAAAACTGCTTTTAATAGCAACTTTATTGAGATACAATTTGCTTACCGTAAACTTTACCCCTTTAAGTGTCAAATTCAGCTGGGTTTAATATGTTCCCACAATTGTACAAACATCTCCACTGTCTAATTTTAGAATGTTTCTCATCACCCCTACAAGAAATACCATTCTTCCTTCCCTTCGTCCCTGGCAACCACTGATCTGCTTTCTTTCTCTATGGATTTGCCGGTTCTGGACAGTTCGCAGGAACGGAATACCACACTGCGTGATCTTTTGTGCCTGGCTTCTTTCACTTAGCACCATGTTGTCCAGATTAATCTTCGTAGTATGTGTCAGGGCTTCATTCTTTTTTATAGCTGTATAGTATTCCATTATAAGTATACTCTACATTTGATTATCCATTCTTCTATCAACACATATTTGGGTTGCCACTACCTTTTGGCTACTGTGAACATGCCGTTCTGGATGCTCATGTACAGGTTGCATGTGAGCATGTTTTTTTCCTCCGGAATGTACACCTAGGAGCGAAATTTGCTGGGTCCAGTCATAACTGTAGGAAATGCCGGATTGGTTTGAAAGAGGGCGGACGGGTTTACATTCCCACCAGCGATGTGTAAGGATTTTTACATGTGATTTTCTCTTAAATGAGGACACAGCAAGTGGGGGTAGGGCGGGATATGCTTAGTTCCATACCTCTTGCAGTTCACATTCAATACATATTACACTTCTTTTCCATCCTAGAACTTTCATTTCAGAGTTTGATTGTAATATATAGCCTTCATTTTAAAGGTGACAGGTCCCAGTCCTGACACTTACTGTGTGGCCTTGGGCCAGTCCTGTGCCTTTCTGTGCCTGTTTTTTCATGTGTGAATCGTCATTTTATCTGCCTCAGAGGGGAGGAGTAAATAAGTCACTGCACAAGAAACTGGCAGTTAGCCCTGTCTATGTCCCAACTATTATTTTGATGAGGATGATGTTGTTGTAGGGGTTGGAAGACACAAAGGCCTAGGAGTACTTCCCCGGCCCAGCCTCACTGCTTGAGGTAACTACACGTGACATTGCCAAGTTTGTTTGTTCTCTTTACCAACAGTCCAGTTGTGCATCTTGCTCTTACTTGACACCCTAACTCCCACATTTCCTGGTGCTGTAAAAGTCTGTGTGATGGACTCGCAAGTAGCCCCCAGGAGTGACCGTGTAGGTGGGGCAGAGCTGTTTATACGGCTGAGCTGTCTTCAAAGCAATGCTGAGTAGGCTTTTTGGCTTGAGAAGGTTTCCCTGACTTCATGACTGATGGACCCTCGGGGGCAGGCTTGGGACGGTGGCCTGGAAGCACTCTGCCCCAGTGAAGCTTCCAGGGCCAGTGGGCGTGGGTGGAACATGAAGAGGGACCGTGCCGGAAAGGGAAAGGCGGGGGCAAAAGAGACCAGGACAGCTTACGGAACAGCTTTGATTTGTTTCCTGAAGTCTAGCATGTTCTATATAAAAAATGTAGCCAATAGAGATAAAAAAGGAAGCAATAAAATTTACCCATAATCCCATGACTCAGCACTCCCAGCTTTTCCCCCATGCACATGCCTGCACACACGCACTCCACTGTGGGCTGTGTGTTGTCACCTGGGACATCGTGAACGTCCTCTAGAGAGGCTAAGACTGTGCACTTTGGAGCTGGATGCTTGGGTTTGAATCAGGATTCCACCCCCTTACTAGCTGTGTGTTCTTGGGCCCTTTCCGTAACCTCTCTGTACTATAATCTCCCCATCTATAAAGTGAGAATAATGACAGTATTTATACAGGAATTTGTGTTGCAGATTAAACGAGTTAGAGTGTGTTGAAGCAGAATACTGTTATCCTCGAGTCCCCTCATCACTCAGCAGCCTTCTAGAATGGCTTTATTGGCTGTTCAGTGACCCTGGTCACCTGTGGCTGGACTCCCAGGTTGTCCCTAGGTGCTTGCAGATGTGGGCTGCTCTATAATAAGCCTGCTCAAACCTCATCTGACCCTCAGTTGCCCCCATCCTGGGCTTACTCCCCCCACCTCCCAAGTTCATGTTAGTTACCTCCTCCTGGACTACCCTCATCCTGGCCTTCTGGTCATCTCATCAGCCATGTGGCAAGTGGCCAGTGGATATGGGACCACCAGGGAACATTTCCTTTGGCAGGTCCTGAGTGGCATCCCTCGGCTACTCCCCGAGGTGACCTGTCTCATTCCTTGGCTCTGCTGGCAGCTACCTCAGCCCTTTGGAATAAATGCCTTGGTGAACAGGAGTGGGCCCTGTTCTCAGTGCTGCCTACTCCCCACCTGGGTTCCAACCCACAGGGGCTCAAAGGCCATTGCACGGCCTGTGCGCCTCAGGCCACCGGCAAGTCTTGGTGAGGCCGACCTAGCAAATGGCTTCAAATGGGGTCACTTCTCTCAGCTATTGGACCTTGTCAAAGGAGTAAGAGAAAACAGAGAGCAGACCCGCTCCTTGGGTGCCTTCAGCTGTTCTTCCTGCCTCGCCTGGGTGCTAAGCCTCTGCCACTGGGTCAGGTGGGGAGCAGGTGCCACCCCCACCCTGACTCCGTAGCAGCAGTTGAAAAACCATGTTACCTATTTTATTATTCTTTTGAGTACAAACCATTGTGTGATAGAATGACCCCATGAACCTTTACCTCCCTTTCCCCAGTGTGACATCTTGGGTGACTGCAGTACAGCGTCGCCACGGGACATGACACCCACCCATCACCAGCTTGACCCACACAGGTGTGCACATGTGTGTGTTAGTGTGACTCTGTGTCTGTGGACACATATGTTGGGGGACATACATTGTGTACGTGTGTCTGCGTCAGTCTCTGTGTGCTTGTGCATCTGTTTGTTACGTCTGTGTGTTCCTGTATCTGTGTGTATGTATAGGCCCTGTGAGCCGAGACCCTAGGGCACTAAGTTGTGGCCTCCTTTTCACAGATGAGGGTGCTGAGGCACAGAGAAGCCCAGGGAGCCATTGACAACCTGGCCGGCAGGGAGCTGCTCCAGGTGTTTCCTCCGCTCTGCACGTGGAGGGCACCCAAGAGCTGCTTTCCCCGTCATGCAGATGGCAGAGGACAGTGCGATCACAGGTGTTGGGCTCCGGGTTCAGACCTGTTACCAGGGAGACGGGCTGAGCAGGAGGCGACTCTGGAGGTATCAGGGTGACCTCGGACAGTTAGCTGCCCTCGAGCGTGATGACCTGGGTGTTCGGATGGTTTCTCTTGCTCACATATGGCTGGGAATGAAGTGCTGCAGGACTTAGCAGTGCCTTTGTGTGGTGACCTTCTAGGTGGGCACGGCTTCAGCTCTGCCGGGTGTACTTCAGGAAACGTATGACGTAGCACCTTTCCAGCGTCGTGGTGGGCAGAAGTGCCCAGGGAGCAGGGCCTAAGGGGCCATGGCCTCTGCATTTTCTGCAGGAGGTTGGTGTGGCCGAAAGAGAGTGGTCAGGGTGGCCACATACAGGTGGGGTCAGTGGCTCTGAGGTCAGAGTGAAGCCTTCTTCCAAGCATGGGAAACATTCGGAGGCCTGCGAGCAGATCCGTCTGTCCTGTGCCACCACAACCCTGGCGGGCCTCTGGGACAGGGTAAAGCAGCACTGACAGGGGCGGCCATTTAGGCTGGCTGATTTTTCAGGTGATTTATTGGTCTTAATATAAGATTTTTTCCCTTTAACCCAGCAGAGGAGGTTGGGCTCCATTCACAAGGGTAATAAAAAGCCATTGTGTGTTTGGAGCCAGAGTTGATGGCGACATAACAAAAGTGGCTTTAAAAGAAGAATTTTCCTGAGTGGTGCTGGGCAGGCGAGTTAGGGGAGAGAGTTAGGTAGAAGCCACTTAGGAGGTGGCACCCAGAGCCTGGCAGGGCAGAGGGAGTAGCTGAAAAGGGGGAGCAGGCAGCTACCTCACAGTTTCCCATTCTCCTAAGGCCCAGAGAAGTGAAGGCACTAACCCGAAGTCACGTAGCCTCAGCGGCTGCACTCTGACTCCAGAATCTTGGAATATTGCCATCCTCATCTGCATTGTATTTTCTCCACCACTCTGGGTACCCACTGCTGGCCTGCAGAAGTGGAGGTTCCATGTGATTTGGGGTGTCCCCCCAGCACCACTGTAGCAGAGACGTGAGCCTCATGAATTTCTGTGGAGATCTGGTGCCCCAGGCACAGCACGTCCATGACTATCACGGACAAGTTAGAAGGAGTTCAGATGTCAGCATCTGTCATCTCCCTGTCCCTTCAGTCCCTTGTGTTCATATCTGGAGCCAGATATGTTCCAGAATCTTGCATCCCTTAGACTAGTCCCAGAGCAATATTTTACGGCCGGTGGGGGGGTGGGGCCTGGGGCAGCACCCTGTGTCAAATCTGATTTCTGCAGCACAACATGTGCATATTCACACCCAGTGGGGAAAAATATAAGACTATAAATAGCCTTGGGCAGGGCAGGTTTCGCTGCCAAATGTGTTAAGAAACCCTTTGGGTTTCCAGAGCTCTTGGATTTGGGGTTGTGGGTCAGGGCTTGGGCATCAGGATGACCCCAGCCTCATCTGGAGAGCTGCCCAGGAAATCCCCAGTCACAGCGATGGGACTCTGGGCCAGGTGGCCCCGAGCGCAGAGGCCCCTCTGCCCCTGTGATCCGTGTGTTTACCCAGCGCCAGAGAGGTGGGAAGTCCCTGTGTCTCACTGTAAACACGGCCCCCGCAGCGGCTTGGATGGGAGACAGCAAGGAAATCATCGCCGCTGTAGTCAAACAGCCCTGCATTGCTTGACTTGCTGCAGAGAGTGTATGTTACTGTTCAAGTTTTAGGGAGAAAAGGAAAAAATGGTCCCCCAAGTGCCAGGAGCACCCTTCATGTGGGTTGGGGGCTGGGGTGGTTGGCGCCATTTCTTGTCTCCACGGGCCTGCAGTGGCGCTTACCCTGCAGTCTGCAGCAGCACCCGAGCCTCCCGGTTGCTGGCAGCCAGGCCTGCTTGGACCCTGAGCTGCTCCGTAAATTCCTCCAGGATATGTTATCATCCTGCACCACCGCTCCCCAGAGGTGCTGGGAGGGAGCCCCGGGCCTCCGCGTGTTTAGACGGGGTGGGACCTGCTGGAATTTGCATTGCTAAATGGATCTTTTATTAAGATCAGCAAAATCCATTTTTAACTGAATTTGAAGGTCACCCTGTGCTTTGGTTTTTCCCCAGGATGCTGGGAATGGCTGGCCCACCGCGTGCAGGGACAAGCCATGAGTCCTGGAGATGGGACCCAGTGTCGGCCATCAGGCCTGACAAGGGCAGTGGGGACTCCATGGGGGACCCATCAGTTACCTGGTGACCCCAGACCAGAGGTTTAACCTCTGTGTTTCTTGCAGGGGGGATGAGGGATTGAATATAATTCATTCAGTGAGTGCCGACTGTGTCAGATGAAGGGGACAGCAAAGCTGGGCTCAGCCCAGTGGGGGGTCTGGACAGGTGGCAGGTGAGTCCAGGACAGTGGGACGAGAGCCAGCTCCAGCCTAGCTCAGCATTCGGGGACAGATTGTGGGACCAGAGGTAGCTGACACATTCACCTGGGAGGCCAGTGAGTATGTGACCTCCTGGACCCTTCCAGCTTTAAAGTCTCAAATCTGTATCTTGGTTTAAGGCCTAAAAGCCCAAAGCCATCAGCGCATCAAATTGTAGTTCTAGAGGATCGATCGCAGAGCTGTTTCTCCAGCCGACGGTCACGGCCGCAGCGGGCTTGGCCAGCCCAACGCAGGCATGTCTGTGTGCCTTCTCCCCCAGGAGCCAGGCCAGAAACCTGGTTCTTTGTCCACACTCTGTACCACCCAGCTGTGAACTCCTGATCCAGTGCCTCTGTCTCCTCCTTGACAAAAGGGGACTTTCCAAGGGTCCCTGGGGTGGTGGTTACAGCTAATAAAGGCCTGGAGGGGAGAGGCAGAGCCTCAGCAGCAAGACCTCCCTCAGCTTCCCAGCTGGAGCCAGGTGGGCCTGGTGGGCAGCAAACATTGACACTATCTCCAGGTCTGTGATTACTCCGTTTTGGGTGCGTGATGAGTACATAGCAGCTTCTAGATACTATCAGAGACAAACTGAGGGGCCTTGGCCAGGAGGAAACAATTCTCACTTCCTGCTGAGAGCGCAGGCAAGTTCTCTTAGGAGGATGCTGGGGCCAGTGGGCTGAGGGGGGTAGATGAGAGCCTGCCTGCCTCCTGGCTCTGACCTCCAGCCCAGCTGATCCAGGGTCACAGAACAGGCCACCTGGCCCCTAGCCATCAGGAACGGGCTCAGAAAGAGAGGAACTCAGGGTTGCCTGGATATGAAGGGGCAAGATTCTTGGATGGACAGATGGGGTAAATGTGGAGCTGGCTGTGAGTGTGCACCCAGCTAACATGGCCCAAGGGCCAGCCTCAGGCCAGGCACTGCCCTGGAACAGGGTGGGGGCACAGACAAGGGTCTGCCCAGGAGGACCTGATCCTGCAGCCAGCGAGACATAGATGAATGGGTGGTCCAGGGGGGACTAGGGGGTGTAGCGGCTTGGAGGGAGGTGTTCAGAGCCCTGCTGCCCAGAGGCTTGGCCTGGGGAGGGCGCTGTTTTCTGCATGAGAACCCCCAGTGGCTTCAGAGCTGTTGTGGTGAACACATGGCGTCCTAGGCCACCCTGATGTCCTGGTTTGCCTCTGGCAAACCCTACACAGCACCCTCCCACATGCACACACCCCAGCTTCTTGCCCCTGGGCTCGGTTCCTGAACTGCTTCTTGTGTTGGTGCATTTCGAGCTGGGGCCTCAGGCTCCCGTGGGGCAGAGCCGGGGCCCAAGGTCCAGTTGACCAGAAGACTCAAGGCAGGGAGGTGCATTTAGTCTGAATTGGAAACACCCTCCTGAGAATACAAAACAGAAGCTCCTGCTGCGTTTATTTTATCAAGGCCATTTCGGCTTAACTGTGAAGAGAGACAAGTCTGTTCACCTCGATTTCCATGTAAATGTGCCAGTTTTTCTTGTCTGTCAAAAGTGCTTTGGGTGGGAACTTGGGGTTGGCGCCTCTGCCCCCTTTTTTCTCTCTGAAATCTAAGTTTGGGAGCTGAGGATCCCAAAAGGATGAAATGGGGACACTGTTCAGAGGGCGCACGGTGCCCGCTCAGCCCTGGGCAGCAGGGAAGCTTCTGAGCGGGGCAGGGCGTGATGGAGACAGTGCTGACCCTGCGTGGGGCCCAAGTGCCGAGCCGAGGCTGGGGATCGGGAAAGCAGGGCGGCTACTGCGGCAGCCCCAGTGCAGGGGTGCAGGCAGGCTGATGGCCCCTGCGGGGTGGGGGTGATGGCCCAGCCTGGACTCAGATTTCAAACTGAAAAGGTGACCCCGGCACTTCCTGACATTGCCTTGTTCCACTTTGCCCTAAATAAAACTAGCTAGACTGTCACCCCTGAGGACAGTCCCGCTTGCTCCCTGACACCTTGTCACTCTTCCTTCCACCTTCAAATATTCTTGGGTCTCATTTTTATCACTCAGCAGTGCCTGTCCTGGTGGGCCAATTTTATCCTTCCACCCTCGGGGCGGGGGCCTCGGAGCCAATCCCCGGGCACCCACTGGTCTCCAGATCCTGGGTGCCTCCTGCTGTCACAGAATGGCAGGGGAAGTGCCTTATTTGTGGGGCACTTTCCTGAGGACTCGGGGCTGCCTATATTCTCCATTTCTGGGCTAAGGAGACAGGAAACTTTGCTCAGAGAGGCAGTGATCCCCCCATGTCACACAGCAGTGCGTAGTGAGGGCAGGCCTGAGCTTGGCCTGGTCTCAACCCCGAGGTCTGGCCCAGGCCAGCATCTCCTGTGGGGCTGTCCTCTTCTGGGACAGTGATGCCATGTGGCATCACTGGCGCGAGCCCCGCAGAGGGATGTGTCCTTTCGCACACAACTTTGAATCTACGGGAGGGCGATGTGTCCCTCTAGTCAGTGCTTGTTACTGTTACATCAGGTGAACACGATGTAAATTTGTCATGAACTTGTGACTTTTTTTTTAGCTTTTAGAAACTTTTAGATTTGTAATTGAGAATGAGAAAGGTGGAGTTGTATTTGCTTTTTTTCCCACCACCTGTTCCTTTGACCCCCCCAACCCCCACTTCAACCTCAGAGACCTCATCTTGGCTGTCGCTGTCCGCTAACTTACCATTATTTTGCTTTGTCAGCTCATCTGCCTTCATTCATTCTTTTACTCATATCTGTGAAATCATCCGACGTTTGTCTTTGGTGTTGCGACTTGCATCTCGAGCCCTCACGCGCCTGCTGTGTCCCTGAATGGCAGTCTGTCCCTGCTCACAGCTGAGTCGTGTCCTCTGCGTGGACAGGCCCTTCTCTGTCCCGTCCTCTCTCAGTAGGCACGTAGGTGCACGTAGACATATGATTTTTCAGTTGGTGGATAGATGCCCCTTTGGCTAATGCCCAGAAGTAGGACTGCCAGCATCTGCCTTTTTAGTTTTTTAAGGTAAACCCAGATCACTTTCCAACATGGCTGCAGCAGCTCCCACCCCCACCGGCGTGTCATCAGGCTCCCCTCTCCACATCCTCGCCAGCACTTGTTGGCATCTGTTCAGCGTGGGCTGCTCTCGTGGGCATGAGATGGCGCCTCACTGTGGTTTTGACCTGCATCTCCCTTATTAAATGTGGCGACGGGCGTTTGTCCATGTGTCTGCTGGCTTTCTGGATACCCCTTTGGTGAGTTGTCTGTTCAGAGCTGCTGCTCTAAAATAAATCCCTAGACTGATTTTAGTTACCATCTGTGCATGGGGAACAACACCGAGGGGGTTTTTTAACCTTTAAAAGGTTTTGTTGTGTTTTTTTTTAAGATTTTATTTATTTATTTATACAAGCACTGGGTACAGTCAGAGGCATGGGAGGGTGAGAGAATTCACCAGAGCCAGAGGGGAGAGCAGAGCAGGCAGACTGATGAAGTACACTGCTGAGGGGAGCAGCGGGCGGCAGGAGAGGTCTGCGCGCCATGTGGGACCCTCGCCCAGCGGCCGGGGATCAAACTGGCGCTGCAGAGGCTGCGGGCAGCTTCGTAACCCAGCGCTCAACTGCTGTGCCACCAGGGAGGCCCAACCTTTAAAAGGTTTTTAAAGTAAATTCATGAAAAGGAAATTTTCAGGTAGGCGATAGATCCAGCCAGAGCCGGCTCCAGAGCTGACCTTGCCTGCCCAGGCTGCTGTCAGGACCCAAGTGCTGAGGGAGTAGGTGTGTCCAGACTCTTTTGTCCCCAGCCCGCATTGCTTCTGGAATCCAGCACCTTCAAGGGAAGACCTAAGTCCCAGGGCTTCAGTGAACTTTCCACAGACCTTCCCTCCCCACCGAAGCCCAGGTGAAGACATCAGTGGGGGCTGCTTCCCAAGGCCAGTAAATAGCTATTTGGTGGTTAGGGAGCTTGGAACAGAGTCCTGAGGAAGGGGCCGGAGGAGGCATGCCTCCCCTGTGGACTCTGAAGAAGATGGCAGGCCCCAGTCCAGGCTGTGGGCCCACCAGGCCCGGGAGCTTTTGTAAACGTGGGTGTTCTAAGTTGTTATGGTGACAGGGCCTCCAGCGTGCCCTGCGCGTCTCAGGACAAACTGCAAGAAAGATTTGTCCCCCTAAAATGCCAACAGGGCCCTCATGGAGAGACCGGCACCCCCAGCAAAGACTCATATGGCCTGAGCTTGTGGGAGGTGATTTTCCTCTGCCCATGGCATGGGGACCCCCACTGGGAGTCTGACAAAAGTCACACCCAATTCCCTTTGTCTCTTCCTGCCCCAAGCCCTCCTTGCAGCCCAGATGTGGTCCACCCGGCCCAGAGTGGAGCCAGGCCCAGCCTGGAGCGAGTTGGAGGCCAGGGGTCAGGGGCCAGGCCTCCTCCCGCCGCCGCCCTGGCGACAGACTCCAGCCTCCTGGCAGAGCCCCAGCTCCTGGGAAGGCCGCGCCAGCGCTCACCCTCCCGCCAGCTCCTCCCGCCCAGCCCAGAACATCTGTGTGCTGGAGGGGAACCAGCTCGGCCAGCCCGCCCCCAGGCTGGCTCTTCTGCCCCAGCCCTTCTCTCCTCTGGGAGCGGGTCTCAGGGGCCCCCGAGCTCTGCCCTCACACCTGGCTGTCTCCCCTCCCCAGGCCCGGCCCTTGCCATCCTCCCTCCAGCTGTCCTTCTCAGTGCTGTGGTCACCATAGCCACACAGATGGAGCCTGTCCACAGGCTGGCCTCGGCCTGTGTGCCTTCTGGACCTCTGTAGCCTTGAGCCCCATCAGGAGTAAGCCAGGCCCGAGGCCCTGGCAGCAAGGGGCATGCTCATCCACATGCCCATGTGCATGCTGAGGGGCCACATGCCAGGCTGCCCAGGTGAAGGGAAGCATGGCCGACTGCTCTGTGGCAGGTGAGGGCAGGAGGGGAGAGCTGTCAGCAAGCCAAGGAGGTCTGTGTGCAGTCCGTGGATAGGATCTAGGCCATAGGCACAGCAGGGAGGACCAACAGTCCTGCTCCCCCTCCCGCCTGCTCTTCTGGGGAGGGGGTGGAGGGGAGCCAGGGGGCCAGTCATCACAGCGGGAAAGGAAGAATGGGGTGGACCTGGAGCCGCCCCATTTTGTAGATGAGGAAACTGAGGCCAGCAATGGGGTTTTCGTTCCCAGTGGTGATACTGAGATGCCGTCCACGTGCCACTCACTCAGCCGTCTGACGGGTCCAGGTGAGGGCGGTCAGAGGGCACCCGTTCTGTGTGGCCCTCGCCCCTGCGTCGTTGACAGCATTTCATCACCACAAAAGGAAACCTGTGCCCACCAACAGTCATGCCCCCTCCGCTCCCCCAGCCCTCATTTCTGCCTCTGGAGCTTTTTGTGTGAGGTCTTCAGTGTCTGGCTTATTGAGCTTGGTGTGTTTTCGAGGTTCACCTGCGTTGTGGCGACATGTGTGCTTCCTTTCTTTTCATGGAGAACCATCCCCATGCCTGGGTAGCCCTGTGTGAGCGCGGTATGGTCTGCCCCGGCTGGTCCTGGGGCTGGGGTGGCTGGCAGCTGTACCCTCATCCTCAGAGTCCCTGGGGTGGAGACCTGCTCACAGGCAGCTGTGCTCAGCCACTGCTCTCTGGCCTTCCAGTGCGGGCAGGACGTTCCAGTTTCCCCCACTCCTCCTGTTCCTTGAGTTCTCATCACCCAAGCAGGGGCACGGGGGTATCTCATTATGGCTGAGGGGTGGGAATTCAGTCAGTGTGGTCTTTGCCCCCAGGCTACACCCTCTCACCCACAGGTACTAGCTGCCTATTGGGCAGCTCACAGCATCTGCTTGTCCAAGGTGGGTGAGTGTCCCTTTGGAGCTAGAGCTGCGGAGCACTTGGGACCCCTCACCTGCCCCAGCTGGGAGGGGATTTGAACAGTCCCCATTCACCCTGTAGGTGGCATGACCCTTCAATCACTGCTTCATTCCCTGATTCATTCATTCAGCGAGTGTCCAGAGTGCGATGACATGCCTGGGAAATTAAGAAACAGTGGCAGGCACACCCGGACGCAGCCCCTCCCCCCGGACCTTCAGTCTGGTAGGGGAGAAAACAGGTACAAATCACGAATCACACCATGTCAGTTTGTGGCCGGGACAAGGGCTTGGAAGAAGAACATTGTACAAAGAGAATGGGTAGTAGAGTCCTTTCACTTCTCTGTGGGGCGTCTGGGAGGCTTCCTGGAGGAGGTGACTAATTTGGTGCCTAAACAATAGCAGGGAGGGAAGAACATTCAAGGTAGAGGGACCAGCTTGTGCAAAGGCCCTTAAGCAGGAGAGAAGTGCATGGTGGGGCGGCTGTGTCCGGAGAGGAAGCTGAGGAGGCAGGCAGGGCTGGAGGGCTGGAGACTTTGGCCATGATGGGAAGAGCAGGGGCTTCCCTGAAGGGGTTCACCTGGGGATGGCATGACTAGATTTGCCTTTTGAGAATCCTTGTGGTTCAGGAAGACAATCAAAATGAAGCAGCAGATTTGGAACCTGATCTGAACCACTGGCAGGACTGTGCAGGAGCACAGTGAGAGCTGGCTACCCTGAGGCCAGTGTGAAGGACTCCTCGGGATGGCTGAGTGGGGCCTGGGGAAGGCCTGGACATCCACTGCCCAGGGGCCCCCCTCCACCCCCACCTTCCCAAGAATCAGCCGGATGCCCGGGCGGGGCTTGGGTATGCTGTAAAAAGCATCTGCTTCCCTTGTCCGAGGCCACAAGCCCTAGAAAAAGGCCTTGCCCCTGCCCTGCCCCCTCTCCTGCCTGCGGCTGTACCTCTGCCCCTGCTGGGCCTCCCTCATCCTCACCCAGCCCATTCATTCACAATCTCCCACCGCTTCCAGACTCTGCGCGCTGGGCTGCTGGCTTCAGGCCAGCCTGCTCTCCTGCCCACCGCCCCCTCCCCAAACACCCCCACCCGGCCCTTTCTTTATGGCGGGCAAAGTGCTAATTCCCAGCGCAGAGAGGTGGGCCAGAGTCTGCGGCCAAGAGAGGAGAGACTGTTTACAGCCTCCGGCGGTTCTTGGCTCCAGCAGTCCGGCGGGCTGGCCGCGCTGTGACATGTTTGTTCTCCAGGCCGGCTGCTGGCCCGGCTCCTGGCAGGGTGGAGCGAGTGGAGGATTCTGGTGACGGGGACAGGCTGGCGGCTGGGGGCTGTTTGTGTCCGTGCTCGCCAGTTCTCTTCCTCCATCTATCTTCACGGTCAAGGGGGTAGAATGTGGAGCTGATGCCAGGGCCTGCTGCCCTCCCTGGGGGCCCTGCCCCCCCATGCCTCCCAACCCCAATGACCAGAGGCTGTGCCTGGGCCCCCCAGGAGACCCTCTGCAAGCCAGGCTCCCAGAGACCTGCCAAGATGATGCTCAAGGCCTAGTGGAGTGCTCTGCCACACGTGAAGGGGTGCCCTCTGCCCACTGTCTGGGCCAGCCTCGGCCACTCAGTCACTCAGCAGATTCCTGCTGAGCATCGAGTTCATGCCAGGCCCAGGTGGGGACAGTGAGCATGACAAAGACCCTATCCTCTGAGACTGGCAGACCAGCTGGAGAGGCCTGTGGTCCCGTGTGTGTGTGTATGTGTGTGTGTGTGTGTGTTTGAGGTGGGAATAACTGAGGCTTGTTCAGAATTCC
This sequence comes from Talpa europaea, assembly GCF_964194135.1. NCBI lineage: Eukaryota > Metazoa > Chordata > Mammalia > Eulipotyphla > Talpidae > Talpa > Talpa europaea. Next base: position 1,909,013 of record NC_140084.1, on the reverse strand, counting down.
CTCTGCATTCACAGGGCCTGCGTTTACCCCAGCAGCTGGGCGGAGGGAGCACAGTTTCAGGGAGTCCAGGCTGTACTGACCGTTGACCAATGGGATGGCGAGCCTCTGCTTCTTGCCTGTAGGTGGAGGGCTGTGCTGCTGCAAGCTGACCTCGTGGGGCCATCACTTATTCAAATACCCACTCAGGGCCCCCATGCCAGCTTGTGCTGTAACCAAGGAAGATAGGGGTAGCTTTGGGAGGCAGTGTTTTCTGGAGGCACCAGGCTGGGGAAGGACAGATACAATTCTGTAGGATATAGCCAGATACAGGCTTGGTATCTCTAGGACCCCAGGTGGGACCTCACCCAAGGCTATCATGACCCCACTAGAAGGGTTCTAACTAGAATCCAAGGGGCAGAGGAGGTTCAGGAGGGTTCTAGGTGCCCAGATCCATGGGGACACACCCCTCCCCAGGATCCATGTGCCATTTGGGAATCCACTGGGAGTCAGGGTGCCTGGGTTCTCACCGCTGTCCTTGCCTGGCTGGTGATTTTGGACAAGGCATCCTGTCTTGCCTGGGGTCTGGGCCCACAGCATTTTAACATTCCTCCAGGGTTTGGTTTCTTGGCTTCGATGGAAGCCTCAGCCGGCACCCCGATCCACTCCGGAGGCGGTCAGGTCTGACTCCTCCCGATGGAGACATGCAGTGCCTGGCCTGCCTCGGACTGCAGCATCGCTGAGATGCTACCCCTGCTGCCCTCCATCCTCACTCCACTGGGGTGGGCCCTGCACCTGCTGTGCCCTTCCAAATGATTCAACGGGGAACTTGTTGCCACAGGATCAGGGCTTGGCAAAGCCCTGAGAATATTGTGGTTTTGTGGGCCAGTCTCTGGTTCTCTGTCCCATGATCTTCATATTTATTTAATTATTTGTTATAATCCTTCCAAAATGTATAAACCTGTCCTTGCCCAGCCAGCGGGTGGCAGCACACTGCCTACTTGGAGGGCTCGCTGTGTGGTCCCAGGCTGCTGGGCCCCCAGCCAGCCGACTCCTCAACGGCTTTAACTCTGGCACCAACCTCGTGTGGCAGGGACTTCCATCCCAGCTTCCAGGTGGGAAAACTGAGGCCCAATGGGTTAGGGAACCTGCCCAAGGTCTTGGCTGATTAGGGCGGCATCAGGATTTGAACCCATACCCCCAGCATCCTTCTTAACCCTCTGCTTTGCTGCATGGCTCTTGGCCCCTGGCTTGTCTGCCTCCTGCCTGCACCTGGTTACTTTGGTGTAAAGGGGGACCAGCTTCTATCGCTGGCTTTTCTGCCTTCTCTTGGCCCCAGCTGGCCTGCACCCCCTTAACCTTGGCCCCCTCCCAGTCTCGCCCCCATTCCCTTCACCTGGCCCACATCAGGGAGACACCCTGTGGAGCCACTCCGGGTTTCAGCTCCAGCAGCACCTGCTCCTTCACAGCCAGCGCACGCAGCCACACACGGCGGAGCGGTGTCCCTTCCTCTGCTGGCCCACACTCTGCAGCCCTGGCGCCGGGCCACGTGGGCTCAGCCAGGCACATGGCCCCAGGCAGGGAGAGGGAGCCCTGGGCGATCAGCCCTACATTTTCTGCTGGGCCTGCCCAGAGACGGAGATGGGATGGAGGTTTAGGGTGAGGGGACCCCCCGGAGAAACTGTCCCGGCCATTGGTCAGGCCCCACACACAGAAAGTGACGAACTTGTGCTCTAAACTTCTCATCAGAGGCTGGTTCTAAACTTTCCACCCTCCAGGGTTGTAGATAAAAAGTATAGCATTGGACATGTAGTTCCTATGAGAGGAAACCGTTGATAAGTATATGGGACATATTTAAGAATATTAAAACTTTAACGACCAGAAAAACATAAGATTTGGGTCTGGTGAAACTGCAAAAATGTGACTCATTCAAGTTGCTGGTGGCAGCACACATTGTCCCCCTGTTCGTCAGTGTGTACCAAGGGGCTTTAAAAACCTGATACTTTGGTGCAATGATCCCACCCCTGGAAATGCACCTAAGCAGGGACCTTGCAGGAATAAAAACCACCAGGGCCACCAAAAAGTCCTTTGCACTGTTATTTCCAATCATGGGGAAAATTCTAAATGTCCAGCCACAGGGTGTGGTGATTGAGAAAGCTGCTGTGTGTCCCTGGGCTGGAGTGGGGGTTTGGTGACTGTCACGGAGCCAGCCGCAGCACAGGGAGATGCCCAGTGAGAACCAGCCGAACACGCGGGTGTCCGAGCCGCCTGAGGCAACCTGTGCGGGAAATCCAGACTGGGTACGCCGTGTCCTGAAACCTACTTCATGCTGTCCCCATGTTGCTCCTGCAGGGAAGGTGCAGTGACCTCTCTCTGGCAGTAGGAGAGGACACCCCCGTTCCGAGTTCTGGCCAGACCCAAACCAGCCGTGTTGTCTTGGAGAGGCCACTGTGTCTCTTTGGGCCTCGGGTTCCTTCTCTGAAAGATGGGGCTGGGGATCAGGAGGCCTCCAGGCTCTCCCTCACAGGTCGGGTTTGTGCTGCTGACCTTTCTAGATGTAAGCGGAGGAGAATGAGGCCTTCAGATGGGAGATGTTGTCCTGGCCTCGGGTTGTTTTAAGGACGTTCTTCTCCCTGATTATTATCGCTAACAAGCCACTTGCACACATCGCTGCGCCACACCATGGTGGGGGCAGTCCCTGCCACGTTGTGACTCCAGGAGACAGTGGGTGCTGCAGAGCAGAGGCTAAGGGTCTCAGGCAGCTTGACCCTGGACAAGTTGCAGCTGCACCTGAGCCACCGTCATCTGTAAGATGGGACCACACCCTTGCGGCCTTGCTTGGGGCTTAGGATCTGGAGGGGCCTGTTTTGCTGGCCCTTTGTGGGTGACATTGTGGTACCAGCATGGAGCTGGATTCCTACACCAGGAGTGAGATCTTGGGGTTAGAGTGTGAGACCACGCTGGGCACCCCAGAGAGCTTGCCCTCTGCTGTGGACGTCCTTTGAGGCAGGTGGGGTCACCTGTCCAAGAACACACAGCTCCTGGGTCTCGGCGTTGGGAACTGACCCAGGTCCTTTCCCCAGACTAATGCTGCCATGTGGGTGGATCTTCCTGTTGGCGCTTCCTTCCCTGCAACCAATGACATCCTTCAACTCTTGGATCTCGTTGCAACAGGGACTGAAAACATCTGTGTCGCCTTCGTGCCAGTGTCACTTGACTCACGACGGGTCTGATGACCTTCCTCTGGTCTAAGACACCTCATAGGCCAAATTGTATCCCCTAAAGTTTCTCTGTTGTGGTCCTAACCCCTAGCACTCAGAATGTGTATTTAGTAGGTGAACCTTAAAAGAGGCAATTAAGTTAAGCAGAACTCACGAGTGTGACCTTACCCAACATGACTGGTGTCTTAGGGCATCGACGGGCACAGAGGGACAGCCACACGGGGACACGGGCAGAAGACAGCCATCTACACCCCCAGGAGAGGCCTTGGAGGAGCCAGCCCTGCCCTCCCCGGGATTTCGGGCTTCCAGCCTCCAGCGCAGTGGGAAATAAATGTCTGGGGTTTGAAGGTTTGAACCCCAGATCTGTGGTGTTTAGTGATGGTGGCCTGAATTAGCTGCTAGTGCTCCCCGCCGGCAGGGTGGCAGCCAAGGCTAGTCAGCTGCCTGTGAGGAGGGTTTTCTTCATCACACCTTGTCGGACATTTAGAATTTCCCTGCGGTGATAATTGATGGTGCGAAGGTCTTCTGTGTGCACGTTACCGGTTCCGTTCCTACTGGGTACATTGCCCAAGTGGCTCACGGCCACCCTGAGCATGAGGGTCAGTGAGACCAACCCTGGGTGAGGGAGGAAGACACCCCGGCCCTGGGGAACTAGGAGCCTGGGCTTGCGGCCACCAGGAGTGCCCTCGAGGGAACTGCATGACCTTGAAGGTCTTGTGGGTGCAGAATCTGAGCTGCAGTTCTCATGGGGTGGGGGCACTGAAAGGCCCCGTGCCTGGGCTGGGAAGGCTGGTGTCTGCAGGCGGCTCAGGCTCCCCCCGGTTCCCAGGGTGGAGGTCAGCAGGCTGCTGGCAGCTGCACTGGGTCAGTTGTGTGGGAAAGGAGGCCTCGCTCATCCCCACAGGCATTTTCTGTTACTGGTTCCATGGGGTGGGGTGGGGGGAGGAATAGGAGAGAAAGATGGGGGGAGAGGCAGAGAGAGGGAAAGGTGGCTGTGAAGTAAGCCTGAGGCTGAGGCCACCCCAGGGCATCTGGTGCCAGGCTGGGAGCTGGCACCGAGTTCTTCCTCTGGGTACATAATATCCCATAATAGAGACTGGCTGTCTGGAGTCCACAGGACAGAAAAAAAGATTGACATCATGCGAGTGTTGGGTTCGGGAGTGGAATGCCCGCTGGCCCCCTCCACCTTCTTGACTTCCCCTCCCCCGGGGGTGCCGCTCAGGTGGCACACGCCCTAGGCAGCCGACTGCGTGGGGACAGCTTCCCCCTGGGTTCACGCCCCCAGCATCTGTGAGAGTGGCTTTATTTGATAATGAGGTCTTTGCAGAAGTGATCAGGCCAAAACGAAGCCGTACTGAAGTAGGGCGGACCCTCCTTGGGGCCTGGGGTCCTTGTAAGCAGAGGGATTTCCACCCTGGCGGGAGAGGGGTGTGGACACGCACGCACGCACGCACAAGCACACACAGAAGCCCATGGGGACAGAGCAGGACAGGAGGGATGAGGTGGCCGCACAGCCAGGAACTAGAAGCAGCAAGGGGGACTGGCGCTGCCGCCTGCGGCGGGAGGAAGGGAATTCTGTCTCTTCAAGCCGCCCCATTTGTGGTTCTTCCTCTTGGCAGTCTGGGGTCACCAGCGCCGCACCGACGGGCCCTCCCTTGCCCAGCCCCAGCCCCTGCCTCACATCCGCTCACACAGGCCATGGGCCTGGGTCACACCTCGCAGCTGGGTGTGGATGAGAGGCACGTGGAGGTGGGAGGTTGGGGGCAGGAATTGGGGAGTGACTCTTAGACCCCTGGCTCAGCCGGGCAGCCTTCCCTCCCCATGTCTGCCCTTCCCCCACCCCCATCCCCCACCTTGGCTCTGCGGGTGGGTTGGGGGTGGCACTGTGCCCGAGAGCGTGCTCAAAGCGATGGCCTGCTCTTGCGGTGGCCTGACTCTGGACAACTCCCTGGACCTATGTTTCCCCGAATGTAAATGGGTTTGCCGCGTCCTTTCTTCAGGGCTTGGGGGAGTAACACAGTGGCCCGTGGAGCGCACGGCCTCATGTCTGAGGGCCTGCTGGGCTGACTGGGTGGGCAGCAGCGGGGCTGGCGGGGAGGACAGCCACGGAGAAGGGAGGAGGGCATGGTGGCTGACAGCAGGGCCTTGGAGGGGCAGGTCTGATTTGGGAGTTTGGCCGCATCATTTCTCTCCTGGGATGACGGGGGGCAAATGTCTCTCCCCTCTGAGTTTCCTTACGAGGCAGTGGGCAGGTAGCAGTCCCGTCTTCGAGGGACTGTGGGGGCCTGAAGTACAAAGGGAGCCTGTCAGCCAGCCCCGCACCCCAGTGAAGGGGAGACGGGCAGGAGGTGAGCAGGGTGTCTGAAAGGACAGAACCTGGCTGCCTGTCAGAATCGATTGTCTTCCCTTCAGGGCTGTATTTGAGGCTGAGGAGCGACGTGCTGGCTGGACAGAGGACACTTCTAGGTGTGATTGGCCTTTGTGTCTGAGGGTTGCCATCCTCAGACCCATGGAGAACAGGACCAGGTCCTACAATCCCACCTCCTAGCCCTCCTCCCTCCACCCGCAGCATGGGGGTGGGGAGTGCCCCAGGCCCAGAGGGAGCATGACTTGCCCAGAGTCTCCCAGCCTGAGCACTAGTGAGGCCCAGACCCGCGCTCTGGGTCCCGGTCAGCCTGCATTGTGTGCCGAGGTGAGGCATGGTGAGATGTGGCCCCTCAGCACATGTATTGGCACACAACGGGGTTGGGGGGGGACTGTCAGAAGGGCCTCTGTGCCTGGATCTGCTTATCTGACTAGGGATGGAGACCCCACCTACCCTCCTGGGCCTGTCTCACCGCGGTATCCCCAGGCCTCCCTGGGAAGGAAGGCATCTTCTCCTGTGGTCCTTCTTGCCTTTCCCAAAGCTGCGAATGAAGCCCTCCCATGCCAGCTGCAGCTCCTAGATCCTGGGGCCCCATCCTGGCTCCCCAAAGACCATCAAGAATGGCTGTTTTATGCCCATTTTACAGATGGGCTCAACAGTGGTGGTCGGGCTGATGTGCTTTGTTTTGATGCCCAGACGGGAAGGCCGTCTCCCTGGCTGTTCCTGCGCATGATGGGTGTTTTCTTTGGGCAGGTAGGCAGCAATGCCAGGGGACCCAGCCTGAGGGACAGGATCCTTGCTACTATTTTTCGCTGCTCCAGGTGGGCTCTGGGCTGCCGCTACCTCCAGCGAGCCGGCAGCAGCTGCCCAGGAGTGGGGCCTGCTGCTTCTCAAATGATGTGAGAGCGGCATCCAGGCCCCCACAGTGGGGGCTGGTGGCAGTCAGCACCCCCAGGCTCAGTCCCTCACCCCTGTCTCAGGAGGTGGGGGATCCCCAGGCATGTGCTCCACCCCTCTGGGCCTGCAGCAACTCAGCAGAACCAGAGGCTGGGATTTCAAGGCCCTCTGGGCCCCCCCCTTTCCAGTGGGTGGCTGTAAAAATAGCACTTGGTTTCAGTTAGGCGCTGGGGCGGGCGGGGGTCCGGTTTCCCTGCTCCTGGAGGAATTACGGGGCCACATGTTGCCAGGAGCTTTGGCTGGGAGAGGCCAGCGCGGCTCCAACCCGGCGAGCGGGCGGCGGCGCAGATGGAAACTCGATCACCCCCGGCTCAACAGACTGTTTGATTTATTTTAAAATCAAGCAGATGGCTGCTACAGGGGTTTGTTTAAGTTCAGCTCAGAGTCGGGCCCACGGCCAGGAGCCTCGGGGCAGCTGTGCCAAAAATTTTTCAATGACTTTGCTCGTCAAACCACCTCTTCCCCTCCCTTTTGAACTTCAGCCTCACCACACACATGTCGGCCTTCTCGCGCCTTCTCCGGGCCTGCCCGCTCCCAGCCTGGCTCTGCTCCTCTCTTTGTCTCTTTGTCTCTCCGGCCCGCTGCCTAAATCTCTGTCTCTGTCTCTGGCTCTGCACATTTCTGTCTTTCGGTTTCTCTCTCAGTCTTTCTCAACACGCGTCTCTCTGCGTCTCTGTCCTGTCTCTCTTGTTACTTCCCCCTTTCTCAGAGCCCTTCCCAAGCATCCTCCCTGCTCCTCTCTGCCTTCAGCGTCCTGGCGGCCCCCCCCACCCCCTCCTCCGCAAAGCCCGTCACATGGGAAACAGCCCAGTCTTTGTGGCCGCTCAGAGTCCTCTGGGCCCTCCCCTCTCTGAGACACTCTGGCTGGGAAAACCAGGCCCCCAAGCATAAAATTCTGGAGTCCACCAGGACCTCCCAGGTCAGGTGACTCAGTGTCCCCGGCCCCCAAGCAAGGGAGGTCAGGGAGGCTGCAGCTGTCCTGCTGGGGGGTGGCCTGGTCACCCAGGAGGAGCCCACCATGTGGCTGCTTTGCAGGGGAGGTCAGCTGCAGACTGCTGGCTCGGTTCACATTCCCCTAACACACACATGCGCTCATGCACACACAGAGTCTGTGCACAGGGCAAGTCACAAACACTGCAGCAAAGGGATTAATTGGCCCCATGTCCAAATGGCAGCAGGCTTTTAAGTGTAGCGCCCCAGCCAGGGCCCCCCCTAACTCATGCCCTCTGCCCACACTGCTGTGGCACCCTAAACAAGACAAGGCTTTAAAATAGCAGCTAGCTCTATAAGGACCCAGGCCAGAGAAGGGTGCCCACTATGGCAGGAGTGCTGCTAGGACTCGGCCTCCAGCCCCTCGGCCCCTGAGGGGTCCAGGTCCTGTGGAGCTGGGGTATTTTTCCAGCTCTGGATGGAGAGGCCAGCCCTCTGGCTGATCTGGCAGCAGCTACCTGGGCTGCCTGACTCTGGGGTCACCCAGAACCAGCTGGGCCCACCTCAGGGAGGGTGGGAGAGGCCTCTACCCACCTGACCGTCAGGCAGTTGGCTCTGCTGGGGTCACTCGGGGGACAGGGAGAGGGGCCAGGATGCTGGGGCCCCGCCTCCCTTCCTCCTGGCCGGGTCCATGCTGCCCTGACATGCCCTGTTCTCTGCTGCCCCTCTGCTCTCCCTGGGGTCCCCAGGGGAGCGACGTCATGTGCTCTAGGGCGGAGGCTGAGGTCTTTTCCTGGGTCACACTCCCCAATCTCGAGAGGATTGTGACAGATTAGTCCAGACCACAGCAAGAAGAGCCAAGGAGTGCGGGGGTTGGGGGAGGGTCTGAGCAGAACCACCTCCTGGGCTGGGGATGACACATGTGCCCCACAACCCCTGGAGACCAAACCCACATTCCCATGCAAGTGGCCGTGGCCTTCCAAGTGCTCCCTGACACCCATTATTGAGGGCAGTCTAAGGCCTTGACAAACCCTACCCAGAGCTTTCCATCTATTTTCCAAAACAGCCAACTCCCCCTCCACAGCCACCAGCTCTGGGGGGCAGGCAGCTGGGATTGTGAGGATTTTCGTTTCTTCTCAAACACAAGTACGGTCCGGGATATCAAAAATGGGCCCCAATTTAAAACGGCATCTGGGTCTCCCACCTGGGCCGCTGAGGGGTCAGCACTTGTCAAAACCTGTCTCTGAGGTGGGGGAGCCTTGTTTGTTTATTGTCTCATCATCCTCCACCCCCACCCCCAAAGTGGATCCTCCATGAGCTTCATTCATAGCGACTTTTCATCTCTTCTTTCGGGGTATTTTAATTGTGCGTGCCAAGAGGAGCATCACAAATTTGAACTGCATACTGTGTGCCAAGTGTAGAGCCCAGAAATGTATTTGCGGCAATTTTCAAAATTTCATGTTATAGGTTGTATTACCAGGTTGATTTTGGAGGACTTTCGTTTTTTGTTTTTTGTTTGTTTCTGACTGTTTATAGGACAGAATATCTGTGCTCGTGATTTATTGGGCAGATGGAAATTAAAGCTTTCATACACTTCTGTTCAGATTTCAGGAAGGCACCGAAAAATGTCTTCCAATTCCTGAACTGAATGATGCCAGGTAGGGCCAACACCGTATTTTAGACTTTTTTATTGTGTAAAAATTAAACACAACATAAAGTTTACCACTGTAAGTAACCATCTTAAAGGGAACAGTCCCAGTGGCATGTTAAGCACATTCATATCATTGTGCAATTATCACCACCCCTTAATTCTAGAAAGTTCTAGAACTTTCTCACCACCCAAGCAGAAACCCCATGCCCATTACCAGCACGCTTTTTATGATTGTTATGGAGGTGTTATGGAGACAGAGACATTTCTTCCCTCAGGGAAGCGCCTGGCACATCTCAAATACCCACAGAGGGTGACTAGGGTGACTGTCGAGATAGTCCCTGTGTAAGGGCCAACATCCTATAAAACTGGGGGAGAGCAAAGGAGCAGAGAACCATGTGGGGAAATGTGTGCTTGACAGCGTGTATGTGGATAGAGACAGAGAGAATAAATATGAATATGAATATGCAGGGGAAGGGAGCAGGCACTTTAGGAACACAGAGAAGGCATTCCTAGAGCCAACCTCTTTTTTAAAATCCTTGGTCTGGTTGGCAGAAGAGAAACATTTTCATACTTGGGCTTAGCACAAGGCTCTACAAGTTAGCGTGGACTGTTCCAGTTAGAGTTTACAGCTCAGTTCAATTCGAGTCTGATACCCTGGTTTCCTGGATGCTGAGCTCTGGGCAGGACCCAGAGGTTCCATCACTCATCCACAGGCATTGAGCACCTACTATGCGCGGGCAGTGTTCCAAGTAAGGAAGATCCGGTCCTGAATAAGACATCAGATCCGTGCCCTTGTGAAGCTAACCTTTGTCTGGGAACAGGGCAGGGCAGTGAAGAAACAAGCACATAAATATGCAACATGGTATTGAATAAGTATGCAACATGACATGAAATAAATATGCAACGTGGTATTGAATGAATATGCAACATGGTATCACATGGAGATCAGTGCTACAGATGCCAACTAAGCTGGTGAGGGTTGGAGAGAGTCGGATTGACTGATAGATGCTGTGGTCAGGGACACTGAGCAAAGCCCTGAGTGGAGCCCGGGTGGGCCAGGTGAAGAGTGGTCCTGGTAGAGGGAACAGAAAAGCAGGGCAGAGGCCCCAAGGTAGGGAGTGAGTGTGGGGTATTGTAGGAAAAGCAGGAGGCCAGGATGGATGAGCAGGGAGGAGACAGAGTGGAGGGCTGGGTCCAAGAGGTCAGTAAGGCTGGAGCACGTGCAGCATGTTAGGAGTTATTATAAGTGGGTTGGGATCCACTGGGGTAGTTCCCCAGGGAGATGTGACCTGATTCATGTCACCCCAGCAGTTGGGTGGAGAGTAGGCAGAGAGCAGACGTGTATGTGGTATCAGCACACCCTGAGCCCCATCAGGGTCCATTTATTCCCCCTCCAGATGCCCTTTGACCACCTAACTATGTCATGCAAAACAGAGGCCATCTGGCTCTAATGCCTCTGACACTGCCTGCACCAGCCACTTACTGCTGAGTAACAGAACACCCTCCGTGGTTGCAGCTGAGAACAGCTTGTTCTTGTGATGGCTCAGCTGGGTGTTTGTGGCTCCAGGTCTATAATCAGGATATTGGCTGGGGCGGCCATCTCATCTGAAGGTTTGACCGGGGCTGGTGAACATCTCATGGTGTGTGTCTCATGTGGCCATTTGCAGGAAACCTCAGTCCCTTGCCTTGTGGGTCTCTGTACAGGGCAGCTGGCTTTGCCCAGCATGAGCAATCCAAGAGAGGAAGGGCTGTTCCTCGAAGATGCTAGCCTCAGAAGCCACGCACTGTCACTTGTACCACCTTCTCATCAGTAGAAACAAATCACTGTGTCTGGCTCATACTCAGGGCCTCCAACTCTGCAAGGGAGGCATGACAGAATCTGGGGACATATATTTAAACTCCCACATTTGCTGACTCCCTTTGTAATCGAGAGAGAAAAGACATGGGGGCCCAGAGCCTTCACTGGGCCTAGGATCTGGCTCACATTGAACGGCACTGCTGCTTTTTCATGGGATATATTTTTAGGGTTACCTTCTATTATGCTGGGTACTGATTTTCCTGGCATGGTAGTTAGATACATTAAATTTATTTAAGGCCAAAAAGTGACCTGATTTAAGGAAAATTATGGAGACATACTAATTAAAACTAAGATGTAGGACAGGGAGAATGTGAATAGGCCAGAAAAGGCTTGAATAGGCCAGAAAGCAAGGGTGTGGAACACGAGGCCCTCGTCTGGGGCCTAGGCTCATATCCTGGCTCACCTACCCACAGCAGTGACCATGGGCACTTGTGGAAATGCCTGGGCCTCATTTTCCCCGTGATAAAGGAAGGGAACCCCTTGTGCTTCGGGGAGCTCAGATAGATTGGAGCCTGCACAGAGGACTTGGTGAGGCCGCTGCCGCATCAGGGACTCCATGCATTCCCCTGCTCGGATATGGCACAATATGTTCAGCACCCCCTCCCTCCCACAGCTTGGGGCTGCACCTGGGGGAGGGGGATGTTTTAATGAAGGTGGGCTGAGGAGACACCACCCCTCCCATCTGCTCACCCTAGGTGGGCGTCATGTTAATCAGGGCAAAGACTCCATTATGGGGTTCACCTGGTCGGAAAACTGCATCTACCTGTGAAGGAGTAAGTTACTCAAGCAGAGGTCGTCATCCTCACCAGCTGCCTGCCCGTCTGTCACCCACCCATCCCTCCATTCCCCCACCCATCCCTTCATTCCCCCACCCACCCTTCCATTCCCCAACCCATCCATCCATCCATCCATCCGTCCGTCCGTCCGTCCGTCCGTCCGTCCGTCCGTCCGTCTCTGTGCTCCCTTCCATCCCATGATGCATGCACTCCCCCACCTGCCTTTCCTTCTCCATCACTTATGTCTTACCTGATTCCTTCTTTCCATTCAACCACCCACCTGTCTATCTCCTTTCTCCTGGGTACCGCTGTCTGTCCCCTCCTAGCTTCCTTCCCGCCACACGTCCATTTTCCCTTCTTTTCATTCGCTGTTCACCTGCCCATTCACCTCTCCCGCCCACCATCCTGCCAGCCGGCACTGGACTTTGTAGTGAGGACATAGCAATGAGAAAAGCTGCCGCCTCGGGAAACCCCAGGCCGTTGTGAACGTGGTGAAGGACTTGAGATGGCCGGTTACCCCGTAACTGTGCGGCGAGTGCCTGTGTTCTGTGAAGGTGAACACCCCACAGTCAGCGTGACCAGAGGCGGGAGTGTGTCCAAAGGGGCACGGTCCACTCTGCCTTGCCCAGGAAGCGGTACTTACAGTAGCCCTTGACGTATGGAACTGGCGAGGTGGGTGATGGAGAAAGAGGGGCGCAGAGAGCAGGAACTATAAGGCAGGTTTGGGAGTGGCCATGCAGTTGAGGGGGTCTGGAAGAGTAATAGGGAAGGATCTCAGAGGTCGAGACCAGAGCGCTTGACTGAACCACTTGGGGAAACCCTGAGCGTTGGGGAGGTTAAGGAGAGGCAGAGAGGATGGGAGGGAGGCTCACTTCAGTCCAGCCAGGCCTCCAAATCTGTGCCTGCCCTGTGCTGTGCCCCGGGGGGTGGAGAGTCCTGCATTCAGTCACTCCTCAGTGTTCACTCGCCGCCCCAAGCGCGGGCACGTGCTGGCACGGGCTGCCACGGAAAGCTGCAGGGCAAGTGCTGCTCTCACTGACATGTCTCCACAGGGGCATTGGGCTAGAAGGATGGTCCACCCCGGAGAACGCCATGCTGGGTAGTGGCGAGGACAGCATTGCAGGAGTGGGTTGTGGAGAGGGAATATGTCTCCAGGAGGTGGCAGTGTCCTGGAAACAGTGGCTCTTGGGCAAAGAAACAGCGCTCACAAAGGCCCTGGGGTGAGCTCAGGCCTCATCTGCTGGGGGAGGCAACGCATATTCCAGGCTGGTGGGCACCCTGTGCCTTGGCTCGTGGTAAAGACTTGGTATCAGGCATGGCGATGTCAGGAGTCAGGAGTGGGGAGGTCTTTGCAAAGGATGTGGTTTGCTGTTTTCCTGCGGGTGCTGGGGAGCCATGGAAGGTTGTTGAGCAGGGGGACAGGCTGTAAACACTGGGGTGGTGATGTGCAGGATGGCTAGCATGGGCAGGGCCAGGAATGCTGAGTCAGTGCATTTCATGCCCAGATTTTAAGGTCAGCCACGCCTGGCTTTGAATCCCTGCCCTGCCATGAACTCACTGTGTGACCAGGTGAGGTGCTTCCGCACCCTGGGCCTCAGCGTCGGCACCTATAAAGTGGGAGCTATGAGAGTCTACCTCTGGAGTGGGGGTGGAGATCCCAGGAGACTTACAGGACTGTCTAGCTTTCCAGGCCCCATGACAGCCTCACACAGGCAGGAGGCAGATCTGTGGCTTCTGGTCTGCTCTTGGGAGAGGGGGGTGTCAGTGGTGACATAATCTTTGAGCCCAGAAGATCAGCAGCAGAGAGGATCTGCTTAGAAGAGGAGATGGTGTGGAAGGATACATGCTGTCTTCTGCCTCAGTTTCCCCTTCTTGAAAGGACCCTGGATCACCCCTCTGAGCCCAACACCGCCCCTCTCTCCCCCGAAGCCTGGAGCCTTCAGCTGCCATTGGAAAGAACACACCGAGATAGTTACGTGGCCCCCCGCCCGGCAGCCTGTTCCGAGCTGTGCGGGGCCTGCGCATCCGACAAGCCAAACAACTGTTTTTGACTCACAGTTGCACGGCTGCCAAATGGAATTGCTTCCACACACTCGGCTCTGGCACGGGGTGGAGAGACCCGCTTTCTCCATCGAAGGTGAAACTAACTGGCTGGGAGTCAAGGAGCACGGCTGCAGAGTGGGCAGGAAGGGGGCTCCCTGGGGTGCCCGCCTCACCCCAGGCCAGTGGGACCCCCACCTTGTGGGCTGCCAGCCTGGCCCTGGGTCTGCCGGCTGGCGTGGCCAGCAGGGAGGGGAGGTGGCTGGCAGGCGGCGGCATGGGCCGCCTCTCCCTGCAGTCATCGGCAGGCTGGAGCCAGCTGCCCTGGCCTTGGCAGGGCCCACACAGAGCAAGTCAGGCCCGCCGCTGCGGTGCCAAGGCCGGGAGCAGGCTTGCAGCTCCTGTTCAGCTCCTGCGGTCCTGGGCCTCTGTGCCCACCCGATTTCCCTGGCCCTCCCCCAGAGTCACATTTTCTGTCTCTGAGGGCTGCAGCTGTCTATTGAGTACTTTCTATGTGCCAAGTACCTTGCCAAATGGTTTCACATGCCCTAAATCATTTAACGCCCATAAATATCATTCCCATTTTGCAGAGGCAGCAGAGACACAGAGAGGTTAAGGGACTTGCCTACAGTCACACAGCCAGCAAATACTAGCGCTGGGGTTAGAATCCAGAAAGCCTGACTCCAGAATCTATGCTCTTCACTGCTTCATAAGACGACTTCCCACAAACAAAGGCAGGGGTGCAAACTGCAGCCTGCACCCAGTGTGTGAGAAATAGCGTTTTCCTGAAGTTAAAGTGATTGCTTGGCCCCTTCCTGATGGTTGCAAAGTGGCTGCCACAGCGCTAAGCATTCTGTTGCACTTTTCTGTTTGGGGAGAAGAGTGTTTTCCAGAAGATTTTAGCAAAGTTGAATCCCCTTGTCCAAGTCTGGGTCACATGTCTGTCCGTAACGGCAGGGGTGCTGGGAACACAAGAATCTTACCTTCAGACTATCGGGGCAGGCTGTGCCATCCATGAAAGCAGGGGTAGGAGTGGCTTCGAGGTGGCAGCCTCGAAGCCTGCTCTCTCCATCGCCACTCTTCTCGTAGCCCTGCACTCTCCGAGGTGCTGGCTCCATTTTACAGGTAGGGACACTGAGGCTTAGTGGTGGGGGCCTTACCTTGTCTGGCCTCACTTGACCCCAGGCTGGCTTCCCGTCTGGGCCGCGTGGCTTTCCTCATTGTTTGTGTTGTGGAACTGCCTCTCATCTGGCAGGTCAGCTCCTGGCAGGCAAGAACAGGGCTTATTTGTCTTTTGGGTGTCCTTGTCTGACTCAGGGATAAGCATCCAGAAAGCTCTAAATCACCTTGGACTGTATGGAAGGGCTTGTGTTACCCACACCCCTTTCTCTTTGTGAGTGACACCAACCCCACCCAGTGGGTTCTAGCCAAAGGGGCCGTCGACTCGTGTAATGGGGAGCGTGATGCTGACTCCGGGCAGCATTGGGGCTCACGGGATCTCCGCGCACTCTGCCGTTCTCCGTCCTCAGCTTTAGGATTCATTCTCCTGCAGGGTTTCCTCCTGCCATCAGAGGTGGTCACCGGCAGTGCTGGCTGACACGAGTGATCCCAGAGGGAGGGAAGAGAGACCCTGAGCTAATGTCCTCAGGGAGTGACTCGCCCAGCCCAGGGCACATGTCTAGTCTCTACAGGAGTAGAGTCTTTGGTGAAGGTGCATGCTGCAGATGAGCGGGTGGGGCAGGTGATGAAAAGCTGCAGGATGGACGCGTGGGCAGATGGACAGGCGGCAGGTATTGGATGGAAGGATGAAGTGATAGTAGATTGATGAATGGTTGGGTAAATGGAAAGGTGGTTGGGTGGCTGGGCTGATGTGTGGGTGGGTAAGTGGAGGGAAGCGTGGGAGGGGACCGGTAGTTGGATGCATGGTTTGAGCAGAGGGGTGGCTGGCTGGACATGGCCCTCTTCCTCTCTTCCTTCGGGACTCTCTGGGGACCTGTGGGAGCAGAGTGATGCCCACATTGGGTCTTCCTTCCAGGCACCCCTGCCTAGACCCCAAAGCCTGTGGAAACCTTCACAGTTCACTCCTTGATCAAGGTCCTTCCTCCATGTTAGTAACAAATCTAGAGTGTCTGCTGTCCCCCAGCACCAAGTGACCCCTGGTCATCTGAGAAAACACAGCAGACAGGGAAAGCCCTGCAAGGTGAGTGAGTGCCATGCTGGAGGCAACAGGTAGGGCCTCTGGGCCCCCGGTGCTGGCAGCTGGAGGGTGGCACTCTGGTGACTCCTCTCTGACAGCAGCAGGTGCCAGTGCAGAGCTGCCCCTGCCTCAGGCTTAGGGAGTGCCGGGGTTCAAGGCCCTGGCTCAGCCACCCCGGTTGAGGGAGGGGAGGCAGAGTGCAGTGAGCCTAGTTGGCAGGCAGACGAGAACCAAGGTGAGGCCTGTAAGGAGTCCCTGTGGATGCACATGTCTGGTGCCACAAGGCTGCCCCTGGCAGTTGTCTTTAGGGCTTTCTCCCTCTGAACACCAAAGGACATCCCAGGGAAAGTGCTGGCTATGAGGTGATTCCAGGGCCACACTGTAAGAAGGCCGTACCCTAATGGCCATTTGCTGCACCAGGCTTCTCCCCTGGGCCCCAAGTTTCGTTCAGGAAGGTGAATCCAGCTGGAGGTGAATGCAGACTCAGCATCACTGAGGCTGTCTAGAGCTGAAGAGCAACAAGCCTGCTTCTGGCGTCTGGCCCCACCTAAACCTGGATGCTGGAGCAAAACAGCAGCTGGCCTGCTGCCTGGAGTACCTGGGAGAGCAGGTGGCCCCGCCCCCAGTTTGGTGTTCCTCCCTAGGATGCGGGGGATGGTCATCCCAGAACAACAGCCCGCTGCTCGCAGGTGCACCACTGAGCAGCCCTTCTGCCCCAGCCAAGCTCCTTTCCATTGAATGCTCTAGTGCCACCACCTCCTAGGGGCCTCCCTGACTACTCCGGCTGAAGAAAGCTTCCCTCCTCATTGCATCTGCAGCCCTCAACCCTGTGTCTGAGTCCTTTCTCATCAACATGGAAGAAGGGATGAATGGCTGGACAGATGGAAGGAAGGACGGATGAAAAAACGAACGAAAGAGTGTAGACAGGACATATGCAGGGGGGCTTCTGGGTCTTCAGCCAGGGGGCAGGCAGGATCGGGGAGACCCGGTCCCAGTGGCCTGGGGGTGGGGGTGCTGGATGCAGGTGATACCCCACCCATGCCTTGTGCTCTTCAGTGAGACAAACCCAGAACTCAGGTCCCAGCCTTCTCACCCCAAGGAATCCAAGTGGCCGTCCCCCTCCCTGCTTGTGCGGGCGAGGTGTCTGCCAGGCTACATTGATCAGCCAATCATGAATTCATTTCCTCATTTTTTATTCATCAAATCACTCTGCCCACCAGCCAGACTTGGGGTGGGGGTGAAAAGCCCTGGGGAGACACCAGGCTGACAGGATTGCTGCCCCGAGCAAAGGATGGTGGAAGTGGAGCCTGGCTGGGTCCCGAGGGGGCTGCTGAGGCTTGTGGGCGTGTTGGCCTGTGGGTAGGCAGCTCCAGGGGCCCGTCCGGCTCCTCTCACCCTGTGAGAACTGCACTGGCTGCCACCTGCTCGCATACATGCATGTGCGCATGCACGCACTGTGTGTGACATCTGTGTGCCGTGAGGTGGGGGTGTGGCGTGTACGCATGCCTGTGTGTGCTGTGCGCCCATGTGCAGTGTGGCTGTGTGCTGCACACACATACGGAGCGTGTGTGTTCTCACATGGGTATGCGTGTGGGTTGTGTGTATGCGCGCATGTGGTGCACATGTGTGTTTGTATGGGGGTGTGTCTGCACGTGTGCATGGGTGGAGGCAGTGGGGGCAGAGAGACTGACAGGGAGTTTCTCTGGATGATTAATGGCCTTTGGAAGGAGGCGCCGCATCCATCAGACGCTCCTGGCAGGTTTTGAGCTTGGCGCCCGGCCCACCTGCTGGCTGAAGCAGCCCAGGTGAGCCTGTGTTCCCAACCGGTAGCCCAGGGCAGGCAGGCTGAGCCTGGAAGGGGACAGAGAGCCCCCTGCAGAGTTGCCATCAGCTTGGCTTTGCTCAGAACCTTCTACCTTTGCCTCCACATCCACTCAGGGGAGGGACCCCACAGCAGCAGCTGAACTTGGATGTCGCCCAGTGAGCCTTGTGCTAAGTGCAGATTCAGTGCTTCCCCTGGGACTCTCGGTCTGTAGGACCAGGCCAGGACACCTCAGGGGGGGTCTGACCCTGCAGCAATTCAGTGCACACTGTGAGAAACCCACCTGGTGCCACAAAGGAGTCTTGCTTAAGGTCAGGAGAGTACCCTCCTGCATGTACCCCTTGGGCATCCCTTCTCTCTGCCTCTCATTTGCTATGTGACCTTGGACAAGTCACTTTACCTCTCTGGGCCACTTCCTCACTTTTAATTCTACCCGTGTCTCTCACTAGCTTTGGGGCCTCAGCTTCTTCCTCTGCGTAACAGGGTTAGTGCCAGCGCCGGTCTCTTGGGGGCTGGGGTTCTTAGGAGCATGCGTGAACTGCCTGGGAGGAGTCCGCTGTGCTGGAGGTGCTGGAGGTGCTACCCTTGCTGTTGGATTTCCCGGGTGGGCCGGGTGGTCTTAGTGGTTGCTCAGGAAGGAGTGCAACACCCAGACCCTGACAGGCCCTGGGCTGGGCCCAGCCACAACCTCTGGATGTGGGATCATTCCACTTCATGGATGAGAAAACCAAGGCTCAGAGAGGGCTTGAGGCTTGCCCAAGGCCACTTGACCTGGGAGACCATGATCCCAGTGCCAGTGGCCTCACTCTGCCCTTGATCCACAGGTGGGAAATGGGTGGTTGAAAGGGCCAGGCCACCCCCACCCTCACCCCCAGCAGTCAGTGAGGGGACAGAGCCAGGGGCAGGCAGGGCAGGAGGGGCTTGGAGGTGCTGGAGCTGCAGTGCCAGCAAATCCAGCCCAGCTGGGGGATTACACCACATCTGGCTCGGTTTACACCAGAGAAAGAGGACTGCCAGCACCTTTATCTGGGGGGTGGAGGTGTGGGTGGTGGGACCTGGAGGGAAGGGAGGAGCAGAACCTGGGTCTTGAACCCCAGTGGACTCCCTGTACCTTCCACCACAGCCTAGGAAGACAGCCAATAACAGAACCCGGCCGCACTCCTCCGCCCACCCCCACCCCACCCCAGCCCACCCCACCCCACCCCAGCCCACCCCACCCCACCCCACCCCACTCCACTCCACTACACCCCACTCCCACCCCCGCCCCCACCCTCCTCCACCCAGCGGGGCTCTGGCCTCCCCAGGCCCTGAGGGTTGGGGGTGGGGCTGGGCGCTTCAGGCCATTTCCACCCCACCCTCCCTCCGGTCCAGCCACTAGGGGGTCTGGGGGTCTTCCTTTTGCGCCTCCCCCGCCCCATCTCCGCGGCAGGGGTGGCGCTAGATGCTGCCCAGCAGCCCCCTCCGCCCAGGCGGCCGGCAGGCACGGGTGCCAGGCGGGCGGGGCGTCGGCTCGCTGGAGCCAGGAGCTGACCTTATTAGCCCGGGGGCAGCTGTTCCCGAGCACATCTGGCAGCGGGCTGCGGCCGGCCCCGCCCCCGCGCTGGCCCCGTGTTACCTTCCAGGAATGCTGGCAGCGCCTGGCGCATCTGGAGAGCGTTTGGGGGGCAGCCGGCGCCCCCTCCGGCGCCTGGCCCAGGGCTGGGTGGGCGCCGCCGCCCGGATTTCCTGGCTCCTCCCTTGTCTTGCTGCCGTGTGTGGCTCCTGGGCAGGCCCAGGCTGGGCCACCACAGGAAAGAGGGCAGCTGGCCTCTCCGGACCTGGGCCAGGGGCCAGTAGTCACCCAGTTAAGGAGAGGGGGACACGAGGCCTGAGGAGGCCAACGCGCCGCAGCTGCCCCCAGGTGCTGGTGGCTTTGGGGGGCGCCTTGGGCCGGCCAGGTGCAGTCAGGAGCCAAAGAGCCAAGCGGGAACCAGAGTCTAGGCTGTGGATAGTCAAGCTGTGCAGGGCGACTGGAGTCTGGCCAGGCTGCTGCCCAGCCTGTGCGTCCCAGCTGTGTGACTTGGGCTCCCTGTGTGACAAGCACCTGGAGCGAGCGTGATGCCCATGGGACCCAAGTGGTCCAGAGCCTGAGAACAAGGGGGGCCGGTCCCCAGCCGCCCACCATGAGATGCAGCATGGGGAGCTGGGTGTTTGGAGACAAGCGCAGGTGTGTGGAGGGAGCCATGTGGAGGTGGGAGGGTGGACAGGGCAGCTGAAGACTGTGTCAGCTCTGGGTCGCCAACACCCAGCACTTGCCCAGTGGCCTTGTGGCGGGGCCGTGGGGAGCCCCTGAAGGTTTGTGAGCAGGAGAGTGTGGCCTGTGGACCCCCAGGTGGTGGGTCCCGCTCCAGCTTTGGGTGGAGTGTCCTGGGACTGTGAGGGTCAATTCCTACTGCCTGCAAAGGTGACCTCCCTGCTCCCCTGCCCCTGGAGCCTCTGCCCCACCACCCATAGTGCCCCTTCCTCTCCCTCCTTCGTGCTGGCCTGTGACTCTCCCCTCCCCTTGTCTGCCACTGAGCCCTCACACAGTTGGGGGGAGCTGTTAAGGGGATTTCCAGAAAGATCAGTGACTAGGGGCCATGGACAGAGGGGACAGGTACACCAGGTGAGGGAACAGCATAGGCAAAAGCTTGAAGCAGGGGTGAGCCTGTGTATACTTTAGGGGGCCTGTCCAGATGGGTGGGGTGCTGGGGATCCTGACAGGGGGGTGGGAGCTAGGAGTTGACATCTCCTCACAAGTGCTGGGGGTTGGCCTTATTCTGAAGGTAGGGGGAGCCACTGAGGGTGAGTGAATGGAAAGTTCCATGGGGTAGACAGGTCTGTCTACTGCTCCACCTCAGGCCTTTCCACCTCAGGTCTCGAGGGGGCCTGGACCTCCTAGACGTACTCTACTTAATTGTTGAATGAATGAATGAACAGTGCTGTGGGAAGAAAGCCAAAGACCCGACTGCAGGCAGGGGCGTGGGGCAGAATGGCCAGGAGGGGCTGATGTCTGGCTGGAGCCACTCAGCCAGCAGCATGTGAGACCCAACATGGGCTGGGGTAAGTGTGGCAGGAGGAGGCCCACCCCCTACCTTCAGTGTCCCAGCAAGGACACATGCTCTGCCAGAAGAGCCTCGGGGCTCTGACCCTGGCCTGGTGCCATGGGTGGGGGCAGGGGGAGGTCATAGCCCAGGCTCACCAGCCTGCCCTGACCTCCCCAGACGCTGCCTCTGGCCCACCAGCATCTGCCGCTTCCTCCTCCGCCAGAGCCTGTTTGTGTTTGTTCCAGAACCATTGCCTCCTACCAAGGCAGCCATCCAAGGGAGGTAGTGTTCTGGAGACATCTCTGCACTCCTCAGCCATCGTGTCTCATGGGGGCGAGAGGAGATGGTGCTGGCAGGTAGTGTCCTGGGGTGGCTGGGATCTCGTCAGCCCTGGCTGCTGGTTGTGCTGGTGGAATGAAGGGCAGGCGTGAGAGCAGCCCTCACTGGAGCGCATGTTTGTGGAGGGTTCTGGGAGGCTTTGCTTGTCTTGGCCCCTCTCCCCGCTCAGCTTCCCCCCACTAGGAGCAGCTCAGGGCTCTCTCCCCGCTTTGGAGGAGTCAAGCACATTTGGTTCAGAGCCACAGTGGAGGAAGGCTCCAGCTGGGACTTTGGGCTTTCCCTGGTGGCCCGGGACCCTGGCCTTATGGGGGTCAGCCCTGGGCCAGGCCCTGTCCATCTGGGCAGGGCCTTTTGCGTGGTGGTGATGCCTGGCCCCCTCCCGCATCCCAGCCACTCTCTTCCCTTCCCACTTTCTACTGTCATTTATTCAATTCATCCAACAGACTACTAGTGAGCGCCTACTGTGTGCCAGCCAGGTTTCAGGGCCCTGCACCCGGGAAGGCAGCTGCCTTTGAGCCAGTGTGGAGAAGAAACTGCCTGGGGAGGGGCAACCAGAGGGTGACCTGGGCAGAGGTGTGCTTGCATGTGGAGAAGGGGCAGGGTGTATGGATCAGGCCGGAGGAGTGAGCGATACAGGCAGAAAGGCCTCGTGGGGCGGCTGGGAGAGAGCTGTGGCAGGATGGAGAGCCCAGAGAAGGGACAAGGGCATGCCTTAGGCCGTGGCTCCTCCCCTCTCTAGCCAGGGCTGAGGCTGCAGGCCACTCCCTCCAGGCCCGTTACCTTGTCACTGAACCACAGACTCAGCTCTCCAGGGAAGACCCTGCACGGGGCGGGAATGGTGGGGAGGCCCAGAGAGGCAGGAGGGGCAGAGCCTAGAGTGTTCCTGCAGGACGACTCAGTCCCCTTCCAAACAGGGTTGGGGCATGACCCAGGATCTGTGGTTTTGCCATTTGTCGTGGTTTGGCAGAAATTCCTTCTCCACCTGGGTTCCTGCAGCCCAACACTGAGCCCTGAAGAGCCCAGGATGAGGGGCCTTAGGCTTTGGAGGAGAGGAGCACAGATATGTTCCCACAGATTGGGGCCAGCAAAGCAGCCCATCAGGGCAGGGATGAGAGATGCCCATTGGGAAGGCACACGGGGCCATGGTGGGCTGGGAGTGGCCTGTCTCCACCTGCTGGTCATAGGCCAGGCGTTGAACAGGCTCAGAACCGTAAAAGTCTGTGACCTGGGAAACATAGGCCTTGGCACGGAAAGGATAGGTCTGCAGCCCCACAGCGCCGCCAGCCTGCGGGGAGACTGTGGTTGCTACCGACCCTCTCTGGGCCTCACTTTCTTGTCTCGGAGGCAGGGGCCTTACTCTCTCCTTCAGAGGATTTTTGGAAGCAGAAATAAGTCACCTCAAGTGCCCGGTCTCTGTCCAGACTAAATGTGTACTGCCAGGGCGTGTCCGTGCTCCCAATGGCCAGTGGGCTGGCAGGATCCCGAGTCCTTCTCTTGGGGGTGAAGGTGGCAGCAAGCTGAACTCAGTACCACCGTCTGATTGGTGAACGAACCTTACGTGTGTCGGTTGCCCTGTGGGGCAGGCCCATGCCAGCCCCTCTGCATGTCTCCCAATTTTAAGCCACAGAAGCTTCGTGAGGACAGTGTCTCCTAGCCTTGTACAGTTGGGAAAACTGAGACTCCCGAGAGGATGGGCGCAGTCTGCCAGACATGAGAGGGAAGTGAGCTGTCCGCTTGGGCAGCAGACCTGTGCCTGTGCTGGGGCTGTGCCACAGGTGAGGCCCCGGAGCAGGAGGTCTCAGGCATGTGCCCATAGCTGCTGTTCCTTAGGACAAGCCTGCTGCCAGCTCTCCCTGGGGGTCTGATTGGCTTGGTCTGGGTAGAGGCCTGGGCATTTTTATAATGTTCCCCAGGTGCAGCCAAGGGAGCACACGCAGGTGTGCCAGCGTCCCGAGGCTGGGTACACAGTGGGCACAAACTCAGTGGTTTACAGCAGCACACATTTGTGGCCTTAATAGCCATGCCTGGACAGTACCTGCAGAATACCTGGAGGGCAGAAGCCCACAATCTTGCCAGGCTGATGCCACATCCGGCTGGGTCTTCCTGTGGACCCTAGGGGTTCTGGTTCTTTGCCTTCCCAGCTTCTAGACGCAGCACCAAGGGCAGAGGCACTGATGAGCCGCGGGGTTTGTACCCAGTGAGGATGAGGTGTCATTGACCAAGCAGTTCAGCGGCCCTGCTGTCACTTCCACCTGAAGGAATAGGTGGATCTCAAAGTGGCCTGATACATGTAGAAGAAGGTGGGGTGCACAGCAGCCCCCCAAGTCTCTTGGGCTCTGGCTAGGAAGTGGGCTATAGGGATCCCATGTGGTGGCTTTGGTGCACCACATGGGAGGGTGCAGGTCCTGCGTCTGACGTGGTCTGACTGACGGAAGCCTGCACACATGTGCATGCAGTTGCGTGCCCGGCGAGCTTTGGGAAGGTGCTTGGGAAGTGGGGGAAGTGGCCACGCCCAGGAGTCCCGGGACCCCTACTTTTAGCTGTGCGGGCTTTTCTGCTGCTTGGCTTTTTCAAAAACCGTGTTTCACTATTTAACGTCTTAAAAAGCCTTTGGAAATACTACCTAAAAATGGGCTCACGGGCTAAGACTGAAAGCAGGGCTTGCCTCCATGGGGTGGCTGTCTCCGTGGGGTTTTTGCTTAGGTTGGTGCCCACCTTGTCACTGACTGGAGGAGGAGGGAGACTCCAGGAGGGCTCAAGCAGCACACCTGTGCCCTTGGGGTGTTCAAGCCACTGGGCAGTCGTGTCAGGTCAGGGCTTGGCCCTCAAGGATGCGCCAGGAGGTTGAAAGCCTCAGGGGTCAGGTGTGCGAGGGGCTAGGGTAGAGAGAAGGGTGAGCTGAGTCAGGAGGCATGTGGAGGATGTGTCACCCTGAGGGAGCTCCCTCTAGACCCCACTGAGCTGCCCGGAGCGGGGTCTGGGGGCATGTCCCAGAGAAGGGCCTCTCTGCCGCCGAGCCAGGTGACACGGCAAAGGCGCACTGTCCTCCAGGGCAGCCCCTTCCTCCTGACAGGTGTGGCCCAGTGGGGTCCTGGGCCCCAGCACCGAGGGCTCAGCCAGTTCTTATTCATTCAGACTTTCATGTAAATGAGCGCTACTTTGGCCAGAGCACCTTTCAGGGAAACTTCCATCTCCTCTGTGGTCCAGAGCACCTGCCCATGGCGACCCCGTGCCTGCTCTGTTGTCCTTGTTGAAGGAGCTTCCAAACTGACCCTGGTGGAGTCGTCCCCCTTGGGCCTGCTGGTTGGCTTTGCTGACACAAAGTTACATGCCTTAGTAGTGCTAGTGAAACTATCTTCTGGCCGCCTGCGGGTTAATTCCTCTCTGTGTGGGGGTGTAGCAGAACTGACCCTGTTTTGGGGCCTTGATAGAAGTTTCCCTCTGGTGGGAGGAGGCAGTGAGAGGAGGGCACTGCTCTGGGGTCCGGTCTGGCAGTTCCAGGAGAAGGACTCTAGGTGGCGCCAAAACCCCAAACCTGCAGAGGGGTGGGGGGTGGTTCCTGCGCGCAAGCATGCATGGGGCGCATGTGTGTGTGTTCATGTGAAGAGTGTTTGTGTGTGGCTGTATCTGTATGTGTGTGAGTGTGGGGTGTCTATTTGTGCCTGTGTGTCTCGCTGCCTGTGCGTGTGTATCTGCTTATGTCTGTGTGTATGTTGTGCGAGTGGAGTGTGTGTGGGGGGGTGTCTCTTTGTGTGTGTGTATCTGCGTGTGAGCTCAGTGTGGGGTTTTGGTTCTGTGTGTGTTTCTGCATATCTGTATGTGTAAATATGGGGTGTCTGTATGTCTGTGTGCATGAGGGTGAGCGTGAGGAACCAGGATCCCCAGCTGCAGGGACCCTGCCCCCTGCCCCTCCTGGCCCATCCTCGGGAGACGTGATTAGCAGATGTGCAGGCCCAGGCCATGATTTATGTTCCCAGTTGCCTAATTATTCCCAGCCCTGGAGGAGAAGAAATAAAAGGCTTTGCAAGGCCTGGAGCCTGATTCCCTGTGGGGCCTCCAGGGCATCGGGCTCACCAACCCCTTCAAGGGCCCCAGATTTCCCTGGGCCTGGAGTGGGGGGGCGAGGTAGGGGTGTCAGATAAGGGGACTGAGCCAGAAAGTGATAAAAGTGTACCCTTTGGGGAGGAGACCTGGCAGCAGCCTCTCTCAGAGGTGCCTGGCACCTCAGCACTGGAGGATGCAGAGACTAAGGGGGCCCCACGGGTCCGCCCCCACAGGAGTCATGACCGGTGCAAACCCTGTGCTGCGGCTGAGGGGACTTGGCAGAAGACCCGGAGAGGGTCCCCCTCTGCTTAGGCCCCGAGGCGGCTTCCCCATGCTCTTAGAAGGAAACTCTAGATCTTCAACTCCAGGCTCAGGCGGTGTTCCAGATACAAGCCACCTTCCTGTCAGCCCCCCCTCCCCAGGGTCCCCTCCCTGCCCCAGCATTTCCGCCTCTTCCCACTTCTCAGACGTACCGTGCTTCCGTTCCCTCCACACGAGATGCTGTTCCTTGTCTTCTCTGGGCTGCTGCTCTGCAGGCTGTCCTTAGGCCCTTCCTGACCACACTTCCTGCCGCACTTGTCTCTGGCCAAGAGACCCCTGCTCCTCTGCTCACTGCGGGGGGGTTGCCTGCGTTGTGGGGGTGGGGAGGGAGTGCCTGCCAGTATTTGTGGTGCCATCAGGATGGGTGAGGGCAGACTGCAGCAGTGTCCAGGGCCCGAGGCTCAGGGCAGACAGGACCTCAGAGCCCAGCAGCAAAGAATGCAGTTCTTTGAGGACTCGACCCTCGGGGTCAGAGGGCAGGTCGATGTGGCCAGTGCATAGGCGTCTGGTCTCCACTGACCACGCTGGGCCTGCTCTTCCCTCCTGCCTCCAGGGCGCCTGCTCGGGGCTTTGTCTTGTCCCTGAGTCTGCCACAGAGCACTTGCTCCTCAGTGGTGCGCCAGGCCCCTGAGTCCGGCCCTGGCTGGGGGGCACTGGCCTGAACTCCAGCGTGGGGCACGGGCAGGCTGGTCACTCAGCCTGTGTCCCTGCAGGGGTCCTTGATGGGCAGGGGACCTGGGGCCCCAGAGAGTCCACAGCTCAGAGCCACTGCCTCCCTCTGCTCCCTCCTGCCTCTCTGCACCCCCTGCCCCCCCTCCTCCCTCCCTGCCTCTCTGTCTCCCCCGTTCTCCTGACTCTCACTGTCTCGGTCTTCTCTCTCCTTTGTCTGCCCCTCCTCTCTTTTCCCTTCTCTTTTCCCTCTTATCCTCGTCTCTCCCCCACCTCTTTCTCTCTCTCCCGCACTCGGCCCGCCCTTCCTCCCGTTTCCTCTCTCTTCCTCTCTCTGAGCAGCTGGTACCTAATAGGCTGTTAATGATGACACAGTGAGTGGAAGGCAGATTCCTGGGGGAGCCGCCATGATCTGTGTAATTGGTCTCGAAGGAGACAGAAGTATCTAATATTTACACGCCAGCATTAGTCCTTGGGGAACCTCATCCTGGCTGGAACCGAGCAGGGAGAGCGGCGCTCTGGCAGGCAGCGTCTCCCCCTTGACACAGCTCAGAAGGGCTTGGTTAGTGGGAGCTGCTCCCTTGGGTGCGGGTGCCAGGGCCCCGACTGAGGGTCCTTGGAATGTTGGGGTGGCTTCTTTGGACCAACCTGGGCAGGCACTGGTCACTCAGGACCCTGAGTTATGCTCCAGGGGGCATTACATGTCACCCAAAAGCAAGGCCACTGATGAAGCCCACAGGGCAGGGGAGAAGGGAGGACAGACACTGACAGCAAGTAGGGAGCTCCCATGTGACATATTTAGGCCTCTGGATCCAGCCATGCCTGAAGTCCTTCTGCTCCAGACTGCTTACTTACTAAGTACACAGAGTCCAGCTTTTGAGGCAGCACTAAGGAGCCTGCCTTGCCTGACATGGACCACTTTTCAGTGGCAGGTCCATGTCCTGCGGGCTGAAATGGGCGGTCAAGAACTCTCAGGCGAGGGTGCCAGGCCAGAGCCCATCCCACCGCACCCCTTCTCTAGGTCCCGTGGGGCAGTGGGGATTCTAACTCAGACCCTGCCCTGGCAGCAGGCGGGGGGGTGGGGTGGGGAGGGACTGACTTGTCCACCCAGGCCAGCTGCCAGCGCATCACAGACCTCGTGTGGCGAGCAGCCCCAGGGAAGGATGCTGTTCGACCGTCTCAGAGACCGGGAAGCCAAGGGGCAGGGCAGGGCATGAGCAGGACACCCGGTAACGGGACCTCTCGTGGCAGTGCACTGGGATGAGACTCTTCTCAGCTGAGCCCCGGGCTTCCTGCCAGAGCGAGGCCAGGCGCACATCCAGGCCGGCTCTTGGGTGGCGGCTGACCCAAGTTCCGCTGCCCCGCTAGCCACCCACAGGACACTGTGGCTCTTCCCTGTGGCTGCCCCTGCCCGTTAACAGACCAGGACCAGTAAGTCCCATTTCCCCACGTTCTCTGGGCCATTCTAGCAAATTATGGAAGCCCAGGAGGGGTTCAAGGGAACCCCAATTTGTAGCTAGTGGGTCAGACCCATGGAGACCAGGGCCACAGAATGACGTGTGAAGTGAGGACTTTGCTGGGGCCTGGGCCACCCCTCGTGGGCTGTGCTAACTCTGGTACTGAGCGTGAGAGTGGATTAAGTCGTGGGACACCCAGCCAGCACCCGGAGAGCCGGAGTCAGCTGGTGGTGCGGCAAAGCCGCATTTGGTGTCAGCATCCTGGGGGGTGGGGGGTCGCTGCAGAATGAGGAACCTGATATTCCAACAGCCTCAGGCCTGCCTCTGAGTGGGGCCTGTTTTGCAAGCAGCAAGGATGAGCCCAGCACCCTCAGATTCTCGGGGAGGGGTGGGGGCAGGCAAATGGCCCCTCTCAGCGCTACTAAAGGGCTGTGGGATCCTGGTGCGGGAGGGTTTAGTCACCCGTCTGGAACACACTGATCTCTGCATGTCGTCACCATCGGTCACAGCCTCAGGCAGCTTCCTGGCAGTCTTGCTAGTTTCACCCAGTGTCCTGAGGCCAGGCTGGGCCTCTTCTCCCTGCCTGCTGCAGATAGCAAGCGGGTGGCCCTTCTTGCAGAAGTGTCCCCGTCCAGGGCGGCATGGTGGCTGATTCTAGGCCGAGTCCCCGGCAGGAGCTCCTGCCCCAGGGGCGCCAGACGTGTGTCCCCTCAGGGCCTGGACAAAGTGGCGGTCATCAGGCGCCCCTACCAGCAGGCTGTTTCCAGGGCTCCTAGTGAGGTGAGGGCCGCCCCTCACCTGCTGGGCCACTCTCCTGCTGCTGCCTGGGCCGAGGGCAAGACTTCCCCTCCCTGATCCTCCACGGTCTGCCTGCATCACCCTTTGCCACCGAGACGGGGCCCTTGGGAGCGCTGTATTATTTTCTGATCATAAAGTGGTATGGGCTCCTTCCTCTAATTTTTATAAGTTTCAAAATACTCAACATATGAAAAATAGCATTTTGCAAAAGCTATTTTAAGTGTGTTTCTTAATAACAGTTTTATAAAAATTTACCCATTTTAAAGTAGAGTTCAATGGCGTTTAGAGTACTGACAGATAGGGGCAACCAGAACCACTAATTCTAGAACATCCGTCACCTCATAAAGAAACCCCTATGCCCTGAGCAGTGACCCCCTTCCCTTGCCTCATACCCTGGCCCTCACCAGTCTCCTCACAGGCTCTGTGGCGCGGCCTGTTCTGAAAGTTTCTTGTAACTGGATCCTGAGCTGATGCTTGCTTTTGTGTCTGACTTCTGTTTCCTCGAAGGCTGTTCGCGGGGGCTCGTGTCATGGTGGCGTCTGTCGGCCTTTGTCTGGCTAAGTAACATGCCACAGCGTGGACATTTGGTTTCTGGCTTGCCTGTTGGTGGACACTGGGCCATCCCAAGCCTTGCAAACAGGGCCGCTGTAGACATGGGCTTGCACACGTGGGGTTTGCATGTCTGGGGTGCACAGCCGCCTGGAGACTCCGGGTTTAGAGCATGTTCACCGCAGACCCTCTCCTAGTCCAGGCCTTCTCTCCTCTGCTCCTCGGTGGTGAAGGTAGCATGGTCTGGCCCCTCGGGAGGGGCTTGGTCTCGTCTGTCCCAGTTCAAGCACAGCTGGGTACAGTGTAGGTGCTCAGTGAACTCTGAGTGGATGACAGCTGCATCACCCCTGCCCAGGGTGAGCAGCTCCCTGGGGGCCCTCACTTAGAGCCTCATCAGCCGCCTAGCAGAAGCAGACCCTGCCTCGTTCACGGCAGGGTGAAAGCAGACATGGTGCGGAAGGCCGTCGAACCCTAGTTAGCCAGACTCAGAGGCCAGATGGAGCCAGGGCAGAGGATCTGGAAAAATCCAGAAAGGACCTGTCTGTGGAGATGACCCTGGCCCTGCTGGGTCAGAGCTGCCTGCTGTGGCCAGGGCCTCCTCTGTCCTCTGGGCCCGCAGCTTCCTGTAAGGCTCATTCCAACCCAGAAGGCCTTTCCTTCACTGTTCCAGAGGCCCCAGTAATGCTGTGGCTGCCAGTGGCATGACACGTGACTCCCTCCTCAGCCCATACTAGTCCCTGCCCATCAGAGGTCACACCTCCTGCCCTCACCCCGCTGGTCCTCTGGGTAACCAGGCCCACAGTGTGCCCGAGCCAGCTGCCCTGTCAGCGGGGCTCTGAGAGGCTCCCACATCTGCTCCCTGGAGGCCTGGCTGGGAGTGGCCGGCCTGGGTGGGGGCGGAGTCACCCCCCAGCACAGAGGGGACTCGAGCTTGCTTGCTGGATGGAAATGTGGCCTCAGGTCGCGTGCTGCCCCTCCTCCATCAGAGCACACACCTGTCAGCCTTGTTCTCTGCAGGGATGGGGTGCTAGGCGCTGGCAATGCAGGTGTCCCCCAGCTTCCCAAATTTACATTACACCATTTCACTTTTGCCAGACCTACACTCGCGCTTGTTTTCACTAAGCTGAAAGGAACCTATGTCGGGGGGTGGGGGGGTTCGCGTTCACAGCAAAGGGCGAAAGCAGGAGCCCTTTTGCCAGCCGAGGTCTTGCGGCAGCCGCCCCGAGGCGCAGCGCCCCAGCAGCCAGAGCGGCCGTGCGTGCCCCGGCTACTTCCTGTGGCCGTCACTTCTCGGTCCACTTCTGCTCTCACCTCACTGGTGTCATCCTTGGTTTTGTGTGTGTTGTTAGGTTATTTGGGGGGCTCCCAGACTGCTCAGAAAATTTTCTGCACCAGCTGAAGGTGATGACCTCCTCGTCTTCGTGCCGGGTCCGCCTATGAGGTGCCACGGAAAGTCTCCTTTCGGGGGGGGGGGGGGCTGGTAAGTGAAACCACTGTTCCTTCCCTTGCCACCTCCCTCCAGGCCACACCATGGCACCCCTGCCCTCCTGCTTCCCTCTTCTGAGTTGGGGGGCATGTTCTCCCTTTACAGAGGTGCCCTGGAAGGTCAGGCAGGCTGGGGTAGGACATGGTGGACTAGAAGCCTTGTCAGTGGCCTCCCCTCCAGGACTCAGCCTGGTGCCCGTGGGGATGATGGCTGTGCTGCCCGACAGGTGTGTGGTGGTGTGGGGGGGGGTAGAACATGGGACTGGAAAATGCCCAGATGGTGGCACCACAACACTGGATTGGATCACGCCCTGGGTTTCAAGACTGACTCTAAACTCTGAACTGTTTCCGACCTGGGTATCCTCGTCATCAGACGGGCCTGCCAGCCGCCTCGGGTGTTCGGGGAAGGGCAGTGAACTTACAATCACTTGTCACTTCTGCGTGCCAAGCACTGAACCCGTAGATGTGTGTGCTCGCTTGTATAGTGTCCCCCAAAACACTCAAAATGCGGCCTTATTAGGACAGT
Source organism: Talpa europaea (assembly GCF_964194135.1). Taxonomy (NCBI): domain Eukaryota; kingdom Metazoa; phylum Chordata; class Mammalia; order Eulipotyphla; family Talpidae; genus Talpa; species Talpa europaea. The sequence continues at coordinate 1,877,967 of NC_140084.1, read as the reverse complement.
AGGTCTTTGCAAATGCAATGAATTGAAACGAGGTCATACTGCATTGGAATGGGCCCTGGAACCAGTGTCTGCTGTCCTTACAGGGGACAGTGGGGGAGGGGGTTAGACGCAGCTAGAATGGCGGCGGAGATGGGAGGCAGTGGCAACAAACCTCGCAACGCCAGGGCTGGTGGCCACCACCATACGCAGGCAGGACAAAGCCTCCCCTAAGGCCTTTGGGGGAGCATGACCCGGTGGCTCCTTAATTTCGGGCTTCCTGCCTCCTGATGGAGGGAATACATTGCTGTTGTTTTAAGTCACCCAGCTTCGTAATTTGCTAGGAGTCCGGGAAAAGGAGTACAATCTGGTAACTCAGTGCCTGGGGGCAGCCACGGGCAGGAACTGTTAGTGGCTCCATTTTAGACATGAAGAAACTGAGGCACGGGGAGACCGAGTCACTCCTGAGCTACATAAGCTAACAAGTGGTGGGGGTGTGGGGGTTAGACCCAGGGACCCCCACTCCTGAGCCCGCTGCTGATCCCTGTGCTGCGGGGCTCAGGGACCATGCCTCGTGCTTGGTGGGAGCCCAGGAACCCATGCAGAGGCGTGCTGCAGCCTGGCTCCCAGGGGCTCAATGGCATCGGGGACGAGGTCTGTTTTTGCATTTGTGACGTTGCCTCTTGCGAGATGCAGATCTGCAGAATCTTCCTCCACTCCCCCATTTCAAGATTTGTGTGTCGGTGTCCCTACTGGGAAATCAGCTCTAGATACTTTGTGGTTTAAGGGGACAGGCCCCACCTCTTGGGCCCCCCTCTCTGCTTCTGTTTGCAGAGCATGGGTCAGGTTCAGGCTGCAGGCACTGGAAACCAGAGGGGACCTGGGTGCCTGAACTCACCAAGCTCCCAATAGGAGAATTACTGGGGTGATCCTGCCCTACCAGGGATCACACAGGGTTCCCTGCAGGGGATCACACAGCCAGTGCACCCCCCGAGTCATGGGTGCACCGTCGGAGGCTGCTGTGCATCCTTGGGCAAGGCACTCAGCCTGTCTGGGCCGCGGCTTGGTCGTCTGTGATGTGGGAGCACAGGCCACCTCCCTCCTTAGTGCAGCTCCCTATGCAGCTCGTGCGGGTAGCAGTTGGGGCGAGCTCCAGCTCAGAGGCACCCCCGCCCCCGCCAGCAGGCTGCTCACAGGCCGGCTGAGAATGCTGTGACAGGGACAGCATATGGCGGGCATATGCCACGCAGGAACACGGCTGCCCACGGAGGAGGCAGCAGGAGAGGGGAGCTGAACCCCGCCTCAGTGCCAGCGCATTTGGGGCCTGCCTTGCACTCTCAGTGCCCCGGTCCTCTCCTGGAGGAGACCCTGCTCTCTTGGGAACTTGGGGTGCCGGGGCGGTGGTGGGGGCCTCCAGAGGTGATGGGGCAAATGTGCCCTCTGCCCACTAGATGTCGCTGTCCCCTGCGAGATCCTAGGGAGTCACCCTCTAAAAAGCCAGAAACAGCTGGTGGGGGCTTTCTCGAGGGGGTGCCCGCAGGACCTCTTTGCAGTCTCCCCCTCTGGCTTCCTGGGCTGCTGTGGGGAGGCTGAGACCAGCAGACAGGTGAAGGAGGGTGGTCATGCGTGCTCCCAGTGGAGGGGGCTATGTGTGCAAAGCCAGGCGGTGGGACCTAGCAGGGTGCTGTGGGCGCGGGGCGTGAGGGAGGCGTTGGGGCGGAGCACAGCATGAATGTGGATGGAGCTGGAGAGCAACCTCATCACCCGGTTGGAACTGAGCGCTCAGCCAAGGGCCGGGGAGACAACATCCTGTCCGCTCACCCGCCCCCGAAGGGAGTGCGGCTCTGTCCCTGCTGCACTTGGTGCTCAGAGAGGCCAGTAACTGGCGCGGGATCACACAGCCAGGAAGTGGGGAGAGCATGTACAGAGCCCTCTCCTGGGGTAGTGTTTGGAGATGAGGGGAGCAGGTAGGTACCCACTGAGCTCTGCCCAGCCCTCAGGACCCAGCCTTTCTCCCCATGGAGCTCTGTCCACCACCAGTCCCTCCTGAGGCCCTCGGCCCACGCAACTCCAGCCACACTCCCTCGGCTGTCTGGCTGGGATGGGATGGGGGGTGAGTTTAGAGGTGGTTCCTTCCCCATGCTGAGCACCTGCCCCCAGCAGGTAGGTGCCCGTGTGTGTTCTGCTGTCTGTTGGGTGGCCGCGCTGCAGGCGCTGAGCCTCCCAGAGGCCTGGCGACAAGGGTCACAAGTTGAGGCAGAGGCCCTGGCTCCCAGCCCCCAAGGGCTTTTGCCCCCAACTGGGAAGCCGTTTGGAAGTCTCAGGTAGCCTGTCCACTCCCCCCGCCTCGTGTGCCTGGTTCGAAAGCAGGGCGCGTGCTGGCGACCAGAACAGCACGCTCCGGGAGGGCAGGATCATCCGCAGTGGGACGGGAGCTCCAGGCCCTGCCATCAGGAAGCGTTCAGGGGTCCAGGTCACGGGCGTGGGGCGGACTGGCTCGGAGCCACAGCCATGTTGATGGTTGTGCTGGGCCCTGCACGCGCAACAGGGAGGTGAATGGGCATCAGGCCCACAGTGCCCACCACACATAGCCCCAGGGACCCCCAGGAGGGGCACGGGGGGAGGTCCCACCGGGGTGATGGCGGCGGCGGCAGCAGCGTGCGGTCTAAGCAAGGACCTGACACCCACCCTGATCCCGGTGCAGGAGCAGATGGGCAGGGAGAGGGGAGGCGGTGGCAACAGTTGGTGCTGCCAGCTTCCGGCTCCTCGCCGCGGCGGGTGTGAGGAGCAGGGATGGGGGGCGGCAGAAGCCCAGCCTGCTGTCTGCGCCTACCCCCCACCCTGCCTCCTCGGCCCTTCCAGAAGCCTCTTCCCCAAGCTCCCTTCCTGGAGCCCCCCGCCCCGGGGCAGACGTCTCAAGGGTGCAGCAGGCAGAGCCTGGGCTCAGCCACCCCTGCTTGCCCTGCTGCCCCGTGTCCTGGCTCTAGGGCCCAGTGGCAGGGATGATGCCCCTCCCAGACTCAGCTTTCCCATCTGTGGAAAGGGGTGATACCGCCTGCGCCGATGACTGCTTCTACGGCGTGCAGCTGCTTGGCCTGGGATTGATCCTTCAACCTCTGTGCCTCCGATCCCCACCTGTAAAATGGATCGAGCTGTATGTAGCGCCACTCACTTGTCATGCTGTGGGGCTGAAAGGACGATGTTCTGATAAAAGCCTGGGGGCAGGGGTGCCAGGAGCTGTGAGCTGTGGGCTCTGTCCTTGGCAGGGAGACGCAGATGGCACGGGGGAGGCTGCGGGCAGGGAGGACAAGCACAGGCAGACGCAGTCGTGGCGGCAGCCAGCCTCCCTGGCTCACACTGCAGTCAGGCACCGTGAGGGCTTGGCGCCCCGAGTCATTTAAGCTGAGATTCGGGACTGTTATTCTGGCCACTTGCAGATGGGGAAACTGAGGCGCAGAGCAGTGAGGTGCTTGCTTAGGGTTACTGCTCCGCATCCTGTTGTCACAAACCCTCCCAGCATCCAGCCTGACTCCAGCACGGGGTCCTGTCTCTCCGCAGTCCCCCTTGAGGTGCTTCCATCCCAAATCCTGAGTCCCATCCTCCCACCCCACCTGAGCGGGTCCAGCTCGGATGCTGTCTGTCCCCGTGTCTCCGGCTGTCAGCCGGGCACCCTCTTGTCTCCCCACCACCTCGGACCCGCGTGTGCTAAGCAAGAGAGGTTTGCTCCACCTGCATGTCCAGTGCAGCGGCCACTTCACGGTCAGAAACCAATTCCTCAGCCACATTTCCAGTGCTTGGCAAGCACACATGGCTGGCAGCCACCATCCTGGAAGTGTGGATCTAGAACATTCCATCATCACAGAAGCTTCCTTTGGAGGGTGCTGTCCTTGAGATTCACCAGGTTCGCAAGGGGAGGGAACACCTGGGGAGGCTGAGGGAGGCGCTCATGGTCTAAGAGGCAGGCAAGAACATTCTGGAACCTCTCACTCTGCATTCTATGCCGCATTTCCCTTAGGAGTTCACTCTGTCATATCTCACCAAACTCAAGTTGGACCTCGTCGGCTGAGGAAGAACAGCGCTTACATGTTTGTGAATTGATTTATAGGATATGTCTTCAAACCTATGAAAAATGAAATCACCTTTCTTAAGCATTTTACAGAATGTTCTCATTGAAAAGAAAACTAAAGGGCGTGTGCGCATCTGGGGTGTCTGTCTTTCTCCGGGCCTGCTGCACGTCTGAGGGAGGGGCGGGGACGGGAGGGTGGGCCTGGGGCCCGTTCTCACTTTCTGGCGTGCGCTTATGCACACACCTTGGCCTACCCATGGGGCCTCGGGCCTTCCTCTCTGGGATGGACAGACTAGCCCTCACCCAGCTGAGGCAGGATTGCAGTCAGTACAAGGCGGCCCTGGGGTGTGGGGCAGGATCCTCATCTGTTTGAGAAAGGACGGAGTGGACAGCCAGCTGTGCACAGCCCCCCACACACAGATGCCACACAGCCGGGAGGAGTGCATCCTTAAAGGGATGCCCCACCTTGCCCGTCAGGGAGGAGGGAGTGAGGGCGAGCTGCCTGGGGACACATTTTCCTTGGTACTCTTTCCTTGGGGGGGGGGGGCAGGGGTCGAGGGCCTTGGACTTTTCCAGGGTGCAAGGAAGGCAGGAAAGATCCAGAAGGGCTTGAGTGGGTGCTTCCTGGCTCCAGGGAAGGGGTTGGAAAGCCAAGCACCTACTAGGCCTCGCAGATAGGATGGTATAGCCTCCCAGTCCCTCCCCACAAGGCTCCAATGAAGAACACCCCACCCCCAGGGAGGGGAGGTGCTGCAGGGGTACCCTGTGGCCCAGAAGGATCAGGATTCCAGCAAGTATGACGGGGGGGGGTGGTGTCCCCAGACGTCCAGGCCTGCCTGGCCACCTCTGATGGGGACAAGGGCCTGGTCACGTAGGCACTTGTCGGCCCCCACGGCGCCCTGAGTGGCCTGCACCTCCTCCCTGGTGGGAGGCCAGGCCGTTGCTGTGCCAGCTCCACTCCTGCCAGCTGGCCCGGGCGCCGTCACCATGGCAACCCCTCAGCAGGCAGCAAGCTGCTGCTCCCCCTCTTCTCTCTCTGGAGCCAGAGCACTTCAGGGAGACCCGGGGCGACCAGGCTGCAGGGAGGCTCTCCAGAGGCCTTTCAGGGTCCTGGGCCCTGGCCAGACATTGACCCCTGCGAGGGGCTGAAGTCAGGACAAGGAGTGAGAGGGCCCCAGAGCCAGGGAGAGTAGGAAGCTGGTGGCAGAGAGCGAAACATCCTGGGTCCCCGTGGGCCTCCCAGCCTGTCTTCAGTTCCGCACCTGCCCTACTGCGTGCACACACCAGCCCCACTGTGTGTCCCCAGCCTTACTGTTAGACCACCGTCCCTCATGTCCCCACATGCTCCCAGCCCTACTGTGTGCCCCAGCCCCACTGTGTGTCCCCCTGCCCAGTGCTTGCCCATGCCAGGCCCCAGCAGAATGTGTCTGTGTGAGGAGGCGGAGGGCCTCCTGGGCGTGAGTAGAGAACCCTGCCCAGCTGTGGGACGGGAGGCTCAGAGAGGGTAAGCCACCGCTCGGCGCTGCTCAGTGGGGAGACGGGGCTGCCTAGGTTGTAGCTGGCTCTCTCTGGGGTTGTTCTGACCATGGAAATTTGGAGGGGGGAGGCTGGAGGCGATAATACCCTAAAGTGGTTGCAGTCAGGGCTGTGCTCCGAGGCCGTGGGCCCCTGGTCTGGGTGGTGGAGACCCCCAAGGGGTTTGGTCTGACTGGTGCTGAAGGGACAGGGGAGGGGGCTGGAAGAAGGAGGCTCCCTCCCTCCCAGCACAAGCTTCTGAAAGGCCCCTGGATGGGGGCCCAGGCAGGGGTGGTCTGTGGGAGGGGCCCCCTGCCAGCCACAGCCCTGGGGGGTCCAGCAGACCCACCAGCCACCCAGCCCGCTGTCACCTTTGGGGTGGGGGTGACACATACTGGCTTTCATTTCAGTGACCTTGACGCTTGTCAGGTCAAATATTTCAACTCAGTGGACTCACCCAGCAGGAGCAGGTTTCCATGGCAACCCAGCACCCTCCCCTGGCCCCCTGTGTGCTCCCCTCTCCGGACAGCTCGGACAGCTCGCAGGGCCAGGGTCAGAGCCCTTCACGTCACTCGTCACTGCGCTGGATGGCCCCCTCCCCCCTCCCCACTGTACAAAGCGCAGGGTCGTGCCTCGCGGGCCCTAGCCCTGGTGTGGGGGTCCTCCTACCTAGACCACAAGAGGTCACAGCAAATCCTTGGGTGGCATCTGTCATCAGCAGAGGTATCAGCCTCAGACGGCTCTTGCTTTTTCTGGGGACATATGTTGCCCTCCACGACCCCCCCAACAACAGCAGAGAGAAAGGAGAGGGTGTAGCCCAGAGCCCGTGACACCCAGTTTCCCCAAAGCTCTGTCCTCTCCAGAGCTCAGGTCCCCTGGGAAGAGACCTGACATGACAGTTGAATGCCCGACTGGGTTTGAAGCTTCTCGCCCTCGGGTTCGTCCCTCTTCTCCTCTCTCACTCTGCAGGCCTGAAGGCCAGGGCTGCCCTGCTCACCAACCTGCCCTGCCCTGCCCTGGCAGCCTGGGCTTTGCTGCTCCTGCAGCCCGAGGCGTTCCTGCTGCACCCCTGCAGCGCCCTCGATGCATGTGATATAATCCCCACTGCACCTGCCCGGCTGGGCCCAGAGCACGTGTGCCACTACTGGCAAGGGGTGACTTTGGGAGTGACTGTGCCTCTGGGCCCTCCAATTCCCATTGCACAGTGTGCTGTGGCTGGTCTCAGCAAGTCCACGTAGCGCTGAGCTGTGCCACTTCTAGTTTGGGCTCCCTGAGGGCTCACAGGGGGAGGAGGCTACTTTTCTCTCCTTGCGGAGAAGGGGGACACAGAGAAGGCAGTCACATCTCCAGGGTGGCAGTGCTGGCTCTAACCTCCAGGCAGCTCTTCCAGAAGCATCCATGGGGGCAAGAACAAGGGGGGAGCTGGGAGGGACTGACCAAACCCGGCTGGTGGGGGGACTCGGTAGCTGGGAGGGGAGGACCCACACTTGCTGGTCTTCCTTATCCTAGTCCGGCGCCCTCTGCCGTGTCCACAGGGCCCAGAAAATGCCCTTGAAGGGATCATTAAAACAGCGAGCAGCTGCTCGGGTGTCATGCTTCGTTGGTTTGCCGAGTCTCCCAAGAACTCTGAGCTCAGAGCTGTTGTTACCCCCATTCTACAGAGAGGAAGCCGAGGGCTGAAAAACCTGACCACGCCCCCCAGAGTGGCTTGGGCACACATGCCCTGTGAGGCTCTGCCCCTTAAAAGGAATTCATCTGCCGGCTCTCCCCCAGACCTTCTGATGTCAGACTGTGACCCTGCTTGACTGATGGCAAACCAGGCACCGGATCCACCTGCCCAAGGTCACATGGGCAGCCAGAGTCAGAATCTGTTTGGAGGCCAGGGCCTGGCCTTTGCCCACTTGCCTGGCACCTCCCAGGAAATGCTCAGAAGCCCCCCCCCCGTCCCCCGCCCCCCCCAAGCCTGCTCTTCAGGCTTCACTTCTTTCTGAAAACGGACGATGACAAATTATTTTTTTAATGGTTTTAATTTCTCTCCCTTTCCGCGCAGAGTGTCAGAGGCAATCTTTTCTCCCTGCCTCTCCCAGCCTCCCCGCCTCTTGTTAGTGGCTCGGCTTTGAACATATTTCCTTTTATCGTGTGGTGACACGAGGTGGCAGAGGGCGATTCCGGGAGAGATTGGCGGGGAGGGGCCGGCTGGAGTTTGCATCGCTCCTGACAGCTAATTAGCTGTGTGTCTGCGCGGGCCTCTCGCGCCCAAGGCGGCGGCGCTGTGGCCTGGCCGTCCCCTCCAGCGCCCAGCCCGGATTTCCAGGGTAACGCTTTCCATTCTGCGATGGGTCCTCAGGGCCTGCCCGTGGGCTGGGTTGGGGGGCAAGGCCAGACCCCTGAACCCTAGGACCAAATCTGCCCCCCAACAGCGGGGCGGGGGTTTGCACCCTGTGTAGTCTCCAGCAGGTCTGCTGCTCCCCAGGCTCAGCTCCTATCCGCAACGGGGGTATGCGTGAGCCACAGCCGGCCTCCCTCAGCCGGCCTGGAGCATCCAGTGGGAGCCCTGCTGTAAACTGAGAGAGCTAAGCGAGCATCGGCGCCCCTCAGGCCTCAGTGCCACCGTTCTGAGTGCCAGCTGTGTGCGGGCCCTGTGCTAGGCGCTGGGGTCGGGCGGGGAGCAGCCAGCCTGCTGACCTTCTGGTGGGAAGGAGAGAGAAGCAAGGACTCTGCCGAGCTGGCTTGCTTGGCTGCTGACAGCTAATTAGAGGTGATTAGAGGCAGGAGGGAAAGGAAGCGTGGGGGCTGGAGTGTGTGTGTATGGGGGGGGGTGCGGCTGCAGTATCAAGTAGCGTCTCGGGAAAGGCCTCGCTGGCAGGATCGGCATCGATTATTATTACCACCGTGTTGACTTACGAAAGTGAGTAACAAAGACCATCGCATCTTTTCTCCTTTTTTTTTTGTTTGGCTTGTTAGAGAAATACAATCTTTTACATCTTCTAGGGCAGGATTCTCACACTCGAGCAGCTCTGTGTGCCCTGGAGTGTTAAACAGAGAGCGGGTGTCCCCAGAGCAACTTGTTTGCATTTGCATTCTGACAAGTTCCCAGGCCACGCTCGCTCTCCTGGCCAGCACCCAGTTGGAGAGCCCCTGGCCGGGGCCAGGACTGCGCTTGCTCATGCATTAAACCTTGGCCTTCTCCCTCCTGGCTGTGGCCCTCGAGAGCCGCCGATTCCTGCCACAGACGCTTAGGTGGCACCTCTGCTGGGATCCTGCTGTGCAAAATCGCCACTGTTCCCATCTAAACAGCGGTCCTGGCCTCATGTTACTGCAGGGAAGACAGATGGGCAGACAGGCAGTGGCGGGCCAGAGTGGAGCTTGACCCAGGGTGGGCCCCTAGCCCGTCCAGGCATCAGGGAGGACTTTTAGGCAGGGGCACCTGGGTGAGATTTCCAGGCTCTTGGTGGTGTCAGGTGGGGAAGGTGGTATGGGTGTCCCAGGGAAGGGGACACCAGGTGAAGTTAGGAGTAAATGAGCGTGGGGCATAGTCTGTGTGGGGAGGGCGGGAGGCATCCACGAACTGCCTTCAGCCTGAGGAGGCGCCTGCTGGAGGCCTGTGCGCTGCGAGTCCTTGGGCATGAAGTACAGGCCGTTTCCGTTCCCTGCCTCCGCACGAGGAAGGGGTGGCTCTAACATGCACACAGTCAGGGAAGAAAGAGGTGAAATTGGCTCCTCCCTCAGTTGAGAGCCCCTGGTGTAGACAGGGTCTGGAGCGTACAGCAGCGAGGACCAGGAGGCCCGGGGACTGGGGTTAATTCCTTGCCTTTTTAATCTCAGATATCCTGAGTCCTTACTTGGATTGCTGTGTGGTAGCTGCCTGCTGTCTTGACCTCTCTGTGCCTCAGCACGCAGTCTAGAAACTGACAGTAACTGCAGTTGCCAGGGAGGGCTGCTGAAGAGCAGACGGCCAGGCACCTCTGGTGTGCCTGGAGCAGTGTCTGGCTTGTGGTTAATGCACATAAACGTTCGCTACTGTCACGTGTGGTGTGCTGGCCGGGGCTGGGAGGGCTATTTCCCTGCATCGCCAAGTGGGGAGTCCGTGGAGGGGTGATAAATATCATGCTGTTTTTCTTAAGAGGAATTAGAGGAAGCAGGGCCTGGGGGTAGATGCAGGGAGTACAGACAAGGGCTGCAACCGGCTTGTTTGCAGCAGGGAAAGCTTGTCACCCATCTTGGCTGCTGCAAGCCTGTGTCATAAACAAAGCCGAAAGGAGCTGCAACCCCTGCGGTGGGTGGGGGCAGTCACAGCTGCTTCAAACTGGAGCTGACTGTTCAGAAATGCATTCCTCCTCCTGAGCCTCCCCTCCCTGACCAGTCTCTGCCCTCCAGACACATACTCGCCCAGCTTTGGTCCACTTCTGGTCTCCTCCTGATTGTGCCTGGCCTATCTCTTATAAGTGAGGTCCCCTACCCCAGCCCTCCTTTGTCCATGAGCAAACACCACATTGCAGGCAGGCATCACTTCCTCCAGGAAGTCTGCCATGATTGTCCCCTCCAAAATGGCGTTCTAGCAGCTGGTTTTATATCTGTCTCCTTGAACCAAGAGCTCCTGGGGCAAGAGTCTGTGTCTCCACTTTCTCCTGTGTGGTCAGCAACCAGGAGGGCAGGGAGCTAACATCGAATGGGTGAATGAATGAATCAATGAATGATGTCACCCTTTAGTCCATGTCCTCCTGGGGTGGACTGGACCCCAACTAGGCATGATTTCCTTGCATCCCTCCCCACAAGCTTTTGCTTTTTCTTCACAGAAGCCAGGTGAAGATGGATCTATTGTTCTATCCAGGAGTGCTCTCCTGAGGAGAGCCCATATAAAGATGGGGTGTGAGGCCTTCTGTAAAACCCCAGTGTATCACCATTAGCCCCTACCTAGACCTGCCTGAGTCCCTCTCCATTTGGGAGAGTTCTGGATCACAGATGCTGCCACTTCTAGGCTCCCCTCACTTCCTGTCTGGGCCTGTCTCTCTTCACTGCTTGCCTCATTCTGAGGTCAACCCGCCTCCTCCAGGAAGGCCTCCCTGACTTCCCAGTCCATGGGAGACTTAGTTTTCAGCTTCCAGGTCTGGACCAGGGTCTGTGCCTTCCTCAGTGACCACCCCAGAGGCTGGAGGTGTTGGGGTGCAGAGCCAAAGTTTCCCTGTGGAGTTCAAGGTCTACCTGGGCTTCTACAGAGCCTGTTCTTCAGGCCCAAGCACCGCCCCCCCAATGGGGGGCAGCTTCCTTGTGAGGCAGATGAAGCCTGTGCAGCCAGGGGGCAGAGGCAGCATGTGCCTGGCTGTGCACTGGCCGTGGCACAGACCCCTGCTGCCCTCTGGCTCCGGAAGCCAGGCCCTGCCATCGCTGCTGGGACAGGCACTGTGAGGTCATGTGTCAGAACAGGCTGTGATTTTTGAGCTGGGGAAGGAATGTTCTGATCAGGCTCTGGGCGGCTCTGCGTTACACACAGGAAATGGGGCGCCTAATTCCCACCTGCCCAGGTCTCTGGAGGCTCCTGGAGCCGATGCAAGCGTATTCCCCAGGAGCAGCCCACAGTGGGCCACTGGCGAAGCCAGGTACAGCAGGTATGGGCCAGGTCTCTGCTCAGCCCTGACATTCTCGGCGCCCGAGGACGTTCGCCACACTCACCGCGAGAGTGGCCTGGCGGCTGTTGGAGCCCAAGACAGGCGACTGGGAATGATGGATTCCAGGCCTTGACGCCAGGCTCCAGTGGGAGGAAGGGAATCGCTCATCCTGTCAGGGGAAGGCCGTTCCAAGGAGCGCGGCTCCCTGGGGGGGTGCAGGGGCACCTCCTCCCCAGCCGGGGCCGGGGGGTGGGGTGCAGGCTGCCTTTCCACTCTCTGGACACCTGCTGCAGTCACGAAGGGCTGACTCGAGAGGTGGGTTGGGGATGACCTTGCTCATTGCTCAATCAGGGAAACTGAGGAGCTGGCTAGTGCCAGGCTGGCCATCAGGGACACTCTCGCCCCTTCACTGCTCTGGTTCAGCCACAGGGCTGGACTCTCTGCAGCACCAGGAGCTGACAGTGCTATTGCCTGGTCCCCCATGTCCAGGGAGAGCACTGCCTGCCCCTTGGGACAGGCTTGTTCCCAACCTTGAGGTGACCGCTTCTGTCACGCCCACTTCCCGCATGGCAAGGTCAAGGCTGTGGGCGGGTCTCGTTGCTGGCTGTCAGTGCAGAAGGGATGGAGCCCATTACTGGGAGGGAGGGGGTGTTTGCACCTTGGAAAAGAGGGAGACTGAAGCAGGAAGGGGGTGAATGTCTTCTGAGAGTGTGTTGGGGCTGGGAAGGGTCGGGGGTAGAGGCAGAAACAAGTGGACACTTATGGGTGACACTGGTCACTGCATCTCGTGTCATTTCTTCCTTGGGGCACCTTATGTGACCCCATCTTTTAGACTGGAAAGGTGACATCTGGCCCCAGTCGAGCAGTCAGCAAGCCAGGCTACAGGGATTGGAACCTCCCCGGTGGCGCCAGGGGCCCTGCGCACATCCTGCGCCTTCCCACCCTTCCCCCCACCACCCCACCCCCTGCCACTGGCCCTCAGCCCGGGGGGTGCCTCCCTCACACTGGCCTTTGGGTCCTGAGCAGCCGGCTCCTCCTTGCTCTGAGGCCTGCTGAGCCGGGATGCATCTCCCGCTCAGCTAATTATGTGGAAAATTGGAAGAAATTGCACAAGCCTCAGTGGGAAATGAGGTCAGGGCTGAAGGTTATCAGCGCAGCGGCGGTGGCCTCCCCGGAGACACCCGCCCTTGGCCGGAGCCAGCGCCACCTCCCAGGCCCCCTCCCCAGGCCGGAACTGAGGCTGCCAGGAAAGGGGGGGCGGCTATTGTGGGCACCGGCCTCGCCCTCCCTGGTATATTTCCTAACCGATCAAAACCCAGAAGGCACGTGACCGCCTTCCCAACCCCGGTCGGCCCGAATCCCCTCTGTTTTGTCACCCCTTGATGTCGGGTGTGGAGGGGGTGCTGGGCAGCAGAAGCCTTGCCCTGGGTGGTTCATGCACACCCCTGGGGGCTGGCAGGAAGGAAGTGAGGACGTGAATGTGTGTCAGGGGGTGGGGAGGTGCCTGTGCATGTGTGTGTGGGCGAAAGCCCTGCTCCTTGGCCTGCCCCTCCAAGCCTGCATCGCACTGCTCTCCCTCCCCCATCCTGAACCTCGTTCAGCAAATATTTACTGAGACCTGCTGGGTGCCAGGCATATACCTGCCTTGTTCTCTGGCGGGGCTCACTTCTATCCATTCTCTTGAATGAAATGTTTTCCTTGCCCTTTGAGTTCCTTCCTCTGGTGGCCAACTCCTCTTCGCCCTTCAGAACCCTCTGCAGGTGGCTCCTGCCCCACCAGCCAGTGCGGTGAGTCGGTACACGTATCAGGCAGGACCAGAGTTCCCAGGGCAGGCTGTCGTGCATCTGCCACCTGGGCCTCTGGTGCCCGCACAGCCCAGGCGAGGGGGGCTCCAGAGAACATGGTGCTGAACTGTCACTTAACATAGAGCATCTCTCAGCTGGGGTGCTGCAGCCACACCCCCAGACCCTCCCTTTGGTAGTCACCATGACGATTATCAAAGTAGCAGCAACGCTCACCATACAGTAGCTGCTCTCCAAGCCAGCCCTGCCCACCCTGCACTTTGCAAGCACCCCGCTCCTGCCCGAGGCAGCCATCTCGACTCGCATCGGTCATAGGTGGAGAGCGGTGTGGGAGTGTCACCGTTAATAGGGGGACTTCTAAGTGAGGGGTACCAGCTTTTATGGGCATCCCTGGAACTGTGTCTGACTTCGAGGCATAGACTCAGTGGGAGGACCCCAGCCCACTGGGCACTGCTCTGAGTTCCTGGGGCACGGGGGCCAGCAGGCATTTCGCCTTCCAAAGAGGTGTAATACCATCCGTACCCGCATTCCTAGGCAAGAGCTCCCAAGCCACCACACTCCTGCTGGACCTCTGTGTCTCCATGCTCGCCCTCCACTCTTGAGCTGCTGAGACACAAGATCTAAAGGAGGAGCCGCCTTTATCCCGACGTCTGGCAGGGTCTGATTTAATGACCCAGGTCCAGGGAGGGTCAGGGGAGGAGGCGGAATCACATCTCTGGGGGAGCTTCCCACCTCTTTTCTTGGGGACCCCATACAGTGAGGTGGTGAGATGGTGGCCCCTCAGCATCAGAGCTGGCTGGGAGGCGGGGGTAATTGACTTGTAACATGCAGACCGTGACAGGCTGTCATCTGTGTCGGCGCGGGTGGGAGCACGCCTGTTAGTGTGCACTTGTGCGTGTGCGCGGATGCATGTCCCCCCTCATGTTTTATGGAGATAACAAACAGCCCTTCCTGATTGCAGAGATCCCTGCAAACTCAGTGCAGGTGGCATTTTGGGCCAGGGAGCAGGACAGAACAGGCCTTCTCCCAGGCTCTGCCTGTCCATTCCCTTCCCTGACCTCCCCAAGCCCCAGCTCCCTCGCCCACCTTCCCTCGCTATGGGCAAAGGCTGCCTGTGTCACCGATAAGAAGCCAGTGTCCTAACGCCCTGGCGATGGCAGCAGGTTTGCCTGGGGCCTGGGGGCAGGGGGGCACCGCAGGCAGGTAGCCTGTGCTTGCCACCTGCACAGTGCCACTGATCAACCAGCATCCAGGGCAGCATGGCACAGGCCAATCAGCATCCAGAGCTGGGTGGCACTGACCAATCAGCATCCAGGGAAGTTCAGGGCTGCCCAATCAGCACCCAGGGCAGCATGACACTGACAATGAGTATCCAGGGCAGTGTGGCACTGGCCAGTCAGCATCCAGGGCAGTTCAGCCTTGCTCAAACAGCATTCAAGGTGTTGTGGCACTCCATCAACCACCACAGGGCAGCAAGGCGCCTTCACACTTGCCTCGGGCATCAAGTAGCCTGGGGCAGCACCCCTTGGACATTGTTGAAGGCTTTGGAGTTTGCACAGGCAGCCTATTGTGTACGTGAGGAAACTGGGGCCCAGCGAAGACAAGGGACCTCTCTGAGGGTGCGCAGATGGTAGAGCTGGGAGCCCACCCATGTCTGCTAGCCTCCGCCTGGCGCTCTTCACACAACGCTGCCTCGTTGCCTTCTGCTCCAGACATGGAGTGGCTGGGCTCACCTGGCCAGGAGGGAATGGATAGGTGCTTGGCAGTGACGCCCCTGGCACACAGGCTCTCTGAGCAGTGCCCTTCCTCCTGCTGGCCACCACATGGCCCCGATGTCTCTGGGGGATGAGGGAGCACTGCCCTGGCCACTGGCCCTCCAGGGCCTGCTGGCTGTCTCAGCCAGGGCCATGACCGTGGTGACCCGCTGCCCTCCTGTCGCATCACTCAGGAGCCAGATCTGATGGATTCTCCCCTCCCGTGTCCTCCTCCTCCAGGGCCATTTGTCTCGGTGACATCAGGGTTTGGCTCCCTTTGCCCGGGGGACTCTCAGGGACAGCTCGGGTGGACATCCAGCACAGCGAGCTCGATGCTGTGGTCGCCAGAGGTGGATTTTTCCATTTGCATCCTCTTTTCAAGTCTTTTCAGAATCTGGAAACAATTAAAGCGGCCCAGTGGGGGCCGACGTTATTAAATCAAAGCTCGCAGGCTGTTGTATTTGTTGGATTGATGCTGCCCTAGGCTGGCTGCTTTGTTAATGCTCCGTCTGCGTGGGGCCCTGGAGGAGACACACCACAGGGAGGGCGGTCCACTTAATAATCCTCCTGAGCCCGCTCCCACGAGCTGGCGAGGATGTCGCCCTGGGTGTTTCTGGGGCAGGGGAGGTTTGGTATCAGGCCTTGCCACCCGCTCCGGAAAGAGCAGTTTCTAAATGTGCCTGTCTGCTCCCTTCGACAGCCCATCCATCCCCAGCTCGACAGCAGCGGGAGGCAGCGGGGAGGAGGCGCCTTGCGGCAGAGCTCGCGGTGTCTGCTGGGGCTGCTTTAGTTCTTCGCTGGTGCTAATCCCCGTCGTGTGGCCGCTTTGGGGTCCAGGCCCCCACAGCCCTTCCCCTTCATCCTGCCAGTCCCAACTGCCCGCCCCGCCTGGCGCTCTTCCCTGATGCCTCTGTGCCGGTGTAGGCTGGGTGGCTTCGGGGAGTTGGTGTATTAATGCCCCCCCCATCGGGGGTCCCCCTGAGTGACCCGCAGTGGTTCCCAGCACTCATGGCAGGGACCCCACAATCTGGGTGCCGCTGGGCAGAGTCCCCGTGCGTCATTGCCTGGCAGAGGGTGGGGCGTGATGTGGCCCTTTCTGAGTCACATTCCGCTTAAAAGGTGCCTCCTTCTAGGGAAGCAGCCAGAGGCCCCGGAGATCCTGGGAGTTCCCGTGGCCCCCTGGCCAGGCCATGTCTGTAAGGACTCCTCCTTCCAGCAGCCCCTCTGAGACCACCAGTATGAGTCACCCAGTGTGGGCAGTGCCAGCGCTGTGCCCTGCACCCTGCCCTGCACTCTTGTCATTGTCACCACTCGGCCACCACTAGCCGAGGGGCAGCAAGCCCCAGTTGTCAGTGTGGGGTTCTCTGCCCACCCCCCGACACAGAGGGCCCTTGGTCCTCGCTGGCATGTTGGAACAGCTCGCGCTGCAGCCCGGAACGAGCTGTTCTCCAAGTGCAGGAGCCGCGGGCTGGGCCGTCTGGGCTTCTCCACCCTCGAAGTTAAGCCTTTGACAACTTTTTTTCTGTTTCTTCCTGAGTTTGAGGTCTGTTCGTGCTTCTGCTTCTTGGATAAATCTGGCAGTTTCCACTCTTCTGGAAAACTGGCCGTTTTGGGTGAGATCTTCCTATGAGCTGCCATTCAGCTTCACATGGTGCCATGTCAGCCCTTCCTTGACTGCTGCTGGGCACAGGCCACCCCTGTGCCTGTGCAGTTGCTGCCCAGGCCCCAGGCCCCAGGGGCACGGGCACCGTATGGAAACACTGCAGTCGGCTGGAGCACGCAGCCAGCCAGCTGGACATGGACTAGGGGGGCTGGGGACAGAGGGGCGCCTCCTGACCTGTCCAGGGTGGTTTGGGACATAGGAAGTCAGGACAGAACCCTGCAGGTGCCTGAGCCTAGATGCCCCTCCTTCTCAGGCAAGAACTGAAGCAGCCTGAACAGACCAGCTCCATGGCCACACAGGCCAACCCCTCAGATCCCCAGGCAACTGGGCACCGTCTCTGGGCCAACATCCTCACTTCTCAGCTGAGAACATTATTTCACCAAAAAGGAATAAAGCCCAAACACAAACCCATCACATGGACGAAACTTGAAGACTCCATGCTGCACGAGGGAGGCAGACACTGCTGATCCGAGTGAGAAACTTCTAGAACAGGCCAATCCCTGGAGAGAGAAGGCAGACTAGTAGTTCCCAGGAGCTAGGGCGGGGATCGTGAGTCATGGGCGTGGGGTTTCTGTTTGGGGTGAGGGGAATGTTCTGGAACTCCATGGAGGTGATGTTTGCACAACACCATGAATGTGCTAGATACCACCGAAGCATTGACTTTTAAAATGGCTGCAGCGTTCAGTTCATCTCACAGTATGTTTTACCAGCACAAGAGTCCAAGTGGGGATGGAGGCATGGACGCCGGTCTGATCTGGGTCCGAAGCCTGCCCCCCAAATTTATCAGCTTCCCCTTGGCACCAGGGCAGGCAGGGGCAATGAGCGGCTTTGTCTCAGCAGTGCTAATAGTCAGTGCTGTTCCCTCTTGCCAGTGGAAGGAACTGACCGAGTGCTGCCTGGCCTGCCCTAATGCCATGCCCAGCCTGCAGGGTCAGTCCCTGGCCCTGTCCCCAGGAGCCACCTGCCTGCCCGCTTGCTGCAGTGAGCCCAGCCTGACCCCTGAGGGCTCCCAGGGCTTGGACTTCAGGGGAGAGAAGAGGCTCTTTCAGCTAAATAGGGTCCAGGACCATGGCCCTTATTACAGCTCATTGGCCACCCACACCCAGCGCTGGGAGGTTGTCAGGAAGGAAGACCACACGCCATTCTTCTGGGGTTATCTGCAGGGCAGGCACGGAACTGTCAGCCCAGCGTGGGTGCCAACATAGGAAGAGTCCCGAAGGTTCTCAACCAACACCCGGCATTCCACTCACAGATCCATGGGGGTCAAACTTCAATCTTAGGGTCAGTCCTGGGAGTGGGGAGCCAGACTGAGGAAAGGGGCCTCGAAGCCTAAGGTGGCTTCCGTAAGTGCTGAGGTCATGCCTCGGCCTTAGCCCCCCTGACCCAGGCGGAAGCAAGCGAAGGGACGCCAAACCCCATGCCCCCAGCAGATGGCGCCCTTGCCCTGGGAAGGGAAGGGTTTCTGCCAGGAAGAGGCTGATGGCTGAGCAGCCCTCTGACCCTGGCGTATTTCCTCGTATCTAGGTGCACGACCCCTCCTTCAGCTCCTGGGGGGCTGTGAGCAGAGCCAAAGAGGGTGCGTCCACATCCTTGGGTGCCTCAGAGCACAGGAGCTTTAGAGATCATTGAGCCACGTCCTCACCAGCATGGCCCCTGGTAGAGCCGGGGGAATGCTTAGATTCTTTGCCTGGTTCACACCCACTTTGCAGATGAGAACACTGAGGCCCGGAGGGGTTGAATAACTTGTCAAGGGCCACCCAGCCAGGAGGGTTGGACCAACCCAGTTTTCTCCACCTCGCAGGGCAGTGGGAAGGCCGCTGCCCTCTTGGCTGCTAGCTTTTGCCTCGTGCTTCTCACACGCCGTCTGCAGGGTCTGCCAGTTAATGCAGAGGGCCAGGCTGTGCCTGCCCGGGACGTGGGCAGCTGGGCTTTCCCTGAAGCTCAGAGGATGATGGTGGTGCTGCTCTTGCTGAGTGATTTTTCTACCTCTTTAAGCCTTCCAGCTGCCCCCCAATAAAGGCCATTGTGATGACCCCATTTCAGAGGCCCATGCCAAGGAGAGAAGCGCCAGGTCTGCAGGAAGTGCACGGTTGGGTGCTAAGCAGGCCCTCCCGGGCAGCGGGCCCCTCCCTGGCCAGGCTCTGCCGACCTCACTAAGACCCTCTTCCTGCAGCAGTCATGAGTCCCAGAAGCGGGGGCCCCAGGGGACCTTTCCTGCTCCTGAGGCAGAGTGCTCTGCACTGGTGCATTTTTTTCACTTGCTCATTTTCCATTAGCTTTTCTGGAAAAGGCAATGTTGCATTTCATGCCAATTTGAAAAAAAAAAAAAAACCCACTCCATCCTAGACTCCCTGGCTTCCCCTCGGACCACTATTTTTATGGCCTTTTATTTTTTTTACCTCAGACATTTGTGGGGAGGGTGTTTGTACCCCCAATTTTAAAAAGTGTGAATGACATGCCAGTGTGTGGTGTTGGACGAGAGGGCTTCGAGGCGCAGGTGAGCAGGGTGGCAGGTGGGGAGCTTGAGGTGCGAGGCCCTGCTCGTCTGTTCTCCTCTGCCCCGCCAGCTGCCGGGCGTCCCACGCCAAGGGGCCCAAGGCTCAGAGCCTCTGTTTCCTCACCCGTCGCCGGGGCTGTGCCTCCCTGCCTGGTCCCAGGGCCACTGGGGAGCCAGTGAGCACCCCCGTTTCTGGTGCCTGTGATTCTCCCCAGCGTGGGCATGTGGAGGCAACTGTTTCCTGAACTTCGCCTTCTCATGGCTCCACTCACCTCGCCGAGCTCCCTGCCCCGCCCCTGCGGGGCCCTTTAGTGACGCAGTGCACCATCGCAGGGCGGACGGGGTGGATGGCTGGCGCCAGGGATCCCATTCACTGAGGTCAAGTGTCTGCCAGGGACTCTCAGTGGACCCCACAGAGTTGAAGGGGACAGAGTCCTGCACAGGCCCCAGAAAACACCCTCCACCGGGGGTGCTGCTGCCATCAGTGCCTTCATGGGCAGCGTCCCCAGAGCTGGGAGGCCTGCAGCTCCTGCTATTTTGGAGACCCATCTTCCTGCAGCCTCTGAGGATCACGCGCCAGGAGTTGGGGGTTAAGGAATGCATGCCCACCTCCTGCGTCTGCCTGGTGACCTTGAACAGGCCCCCTCACAGGCCCAGGGTGAGGCTTCTCTGTCCTAGATGCCTTCCTACACTGAGGCTCTGATTCCACCAGCGCAGGGTCCTTATTTGGGGACCCCACACACACCGGTTTTTCCTATAAGTGTAACACCCAGTGTTATCCTTAGTTTACAAATGTCATCCTTGCCTCCGGGTATTGCATAAATGTTTTTCCACTTTTCAAAACTCTCTGAGGACGTTGTCTGGTGTCCCTGCGTCTGGTTTCTCTGGAAGCCCATGCAGAGAGAATCAGAGAGAAGCAAAGAGAAGCAGAGGGAGCAGAGGTGAGGGGCCCAGGGCTCAGGTGCCCGGGCTGCCTGCCAGGTTGGCCTGGTTCAGTCCACTCCACACCAGGGCCAGGTGGGAAAGCTGGGTCAGGTGCTCTTGCTGCGCCGGTGTCTCCAGTCACATGTGGGGAAGTTTGGGAAGACCCCACCGCCTCCTCTGAAGTCCCTTAAGGAAGGGCCCAGAAAGGTGGAGAAGCAAGGAAACAGGCCATGCAGAGGCCTCTCTGTCCCCACAAACACGTACAGGCAAAGGAGGGCGGGGTGGGGGGCACCCAGGCCTTAGAAGCCTGGTAACTTATCCCAGGTCACAAATTCTTGCCAGCTTCTTCCTGGAACCGCACTGGCTGCATTCACACCCCCAAGCCCCGCTGGCCGGGGCAGCTCAAAGATTCCCAGCCACGAGTTAATTAACCCTCCCAGCAGCTTTCCAAAGGAGATAATTATTACTCATATCCCCTCCGTAGGTGGTTAAACCGAGGCCCACGGGGGTGGAGCGAGTGTATTAAATGCCAAACGGAGAAGCTACTCGGCGTCGGGCTTAATCTAACCTGCCTCTTAATTAGCCGGGGCTATTAGTCCCCAACTACTTCCAAAGGCTGCATTTTTGTTATTTTCTTCTAAAAGCCATGTTCAATGCTCCAGAAAAGAAAAACCCCAAAGAACATCAACTCTACTCAGCCTGGTCTCCGTGGGCAGAACAGAAGCATGTAGATGTGGGGGCTTGGGGAACAGTCACGTGCAGGGGGGGCTCCTCGTGAATGACTCTCCCAGGTGACGTCTCAGGGGATGGGAGGATGGGGTTCCTTCTGCACCTCGTAGCCCCTCTCTTGATTCCAGGTCCAGAAGAGGTGCTGGGTAGATTGGACGTCACATGCGCGGGCCTTGATGACCAGGCTGGGTGCAGGGTCATTTAGCGGGAAATCATGGCTCCCAGGGGGCGGTTTGCCGCCTGTGCTTGGCTCCCCCAAGCCTTGGGGTGGACTTTGCTCCAAACAGGCTCTTGAGCAGCTGGGTCGACACCCAGATGTCATCTTGGCCATCACACTTCTTCACTCCTACGCTCTGTTCATTTGCCGGCTGACCGGCCTCTACTGGGTTGGATTTTCAGGCTTTCCTTCCTCCACATTTGTCAAAGCTCTGTGTTCACCAAAAGTCTGCCCCAGAGTCCTTGTGTCTTTGAGGGACCCAGGCTGTTTACAGAACAAAGTTGGGACTGCAAATCCCAGACTGGTGACTGTCGGAATGCCCAGGTAGCCTGTCGCTGTGCTGATGGGGCCAGCCTCCTGGAGAACGGGGCTGGCACTGCACAGCCAGGGACTTTAAAGACTCTTGCTTTTCCCAGTAAAATATCATGAGTTGTGGTTTCTCCTCTTTCTGTCCATCATTTTTGTATTTTTTCAATAACAAGATTTAAGTCAAGATTCTCCTTCATCGTCCACAGTAAGATTTGTCTCCTGATTAATTTGTGTAAATCATGCTGCATGAAAACCTAATGCCATATGTCTCATACTCTCGAACGTAGTGGCTTAAACCATGGTAATCGTGGATTCCTTCTCTCAGTGTCTGCAGGTTGGGACTTGGGGAGTGACTGAGGCTGGAGCCATCTGCAGTCTGGCCCAGGTGGGGGCATATGATACCAGGGTGGTGCCCTCATAGGACAGGGGAGTTGAGTCCTGGCTACGTGATGGGTCTCTTCACAGGGCTGCTTGAATGGCCTGGCAACTTGGCAAATGGATCCCCCAGAACCTCAGCTGCTCTCAGCTGCTCCTGAGAGCACAGTGGAGGGGATGATACCTTTGTTGATCTAGCCCCAGGAGTCATAACAACCCCTTCACCATATTTCACTGATGATAGTTCTCCTCTTATGTTCTTGTTACACTGGCCACCAGTATGCTCTCCTGGCTACTTTCTAACCAAGGGCTGAGTTGGCAGAAGCTGAAACCTCCCTCTGGGGTTGGGGAGGACTGGTAAAGTCAGAGAGGAGTGGGTGCCAGCCCCACTGTGCTGCTTTGTACCACACAGTTTTCAGCTGGGTCTCTCCCTTTGACCTCTGGGACTGCGGAGATGAGCTACACACTCTTATTCCAGAACCCAGGGGTGGGAGTTCCTGAAGCCCCAAGCTCAGCCACATGCTCTGATGTGTGCATTGGGTCACAGGGATCCAATCCTTTATATGCTGTTGCTAGTGAGTGGGGTTGGGCTGGTGCTAAGTCCTCGGGGGTGTCCTAAGTCCTGGCGGTGACCTGCAGAGTTCCAGCAGGCAGGGTCTCATGACCCTGCATGGCCGAGGACCAAAGGAAGAGGGCTGAAGTAAGCGTGAAAGGATATTCATGACTGCTTGTGCAGCTACTTCCTAGGAGTACTAGGCTACATCTAGGGGTAGACACTGTTCCCCCTACTTTACAGACAAGGCGACTGACACCCAAAGATGTGAAGTCACTGCCTGAGGCCACACAGCTAGGCATTGGTGGCAGGGGGATTTGAACCCAGGTGGGCTGGCTCCAGTGCTCCTGCTCTCACCCGCTCTACATGTGCCTCCTCCTGGTGCCCTGGATCCCCTCCTGGCACCCTGGGCCTTCCTTTCCTGTGAGGGAGGCTGGGGAGGGAGGGAGGCATCATCATCCCCATCCCCCGCCCCGCAGTCAGGTGCATGCCTGCTGCCTGCCCCCTCCAGCAGCTGCCTGCCAGCCCTCAGAAGCACAGTGCCCCCCCTTCAAGGCGCCCCACCCGGGAGAGGGCCCGTAGGTCAGGAGGCCTGGAGGAAGCAGCACTGCTGACAGTCGAGCTTGCACTGTCGCTGCAGGATGGCTCTCTGCGAGTAATCACAGCGTGCGGCAAGGGGACAAAGAACATGACAGCAGAGTGTGATCAGACAGAGAGAGGGCGGGAGAGGGCAGGCAGCAGGGAGCCCGCCGACATCTACTCCTGAGAGCCGGAGGCGCCCCGAGACCTGCCCCGGTGGTGCTCTCGCCTCTCCTCTGCCCCAGACACCTGATCCCTGCAGCCCAGCTCCCGCCCCGCTCTGTTATTACAGGCACCTCCCTGGCGTTTCATGTCCACCAATTAAGGGATTTGCCAGCCTGTCGATTGGAGGGATTGGAGGGACCTCGGCAGATGTGTGCAGGCCAGGCGGGGGAGGCGCGAATCCGCTAACTGGATGTGAAACGCCTGCGGCTGGGAGACAGGGCCAAGGCCTGCTGGGATCCGAGCTGGGGGGGGGGGGGCAGGGAGTGGTGGCCTGGGAGGAATAAAGGGCAGGCTGGCGTGCGTGCCCTGGGTGCTGTGGTGGCTCATGGCAGCCGGGGAAGGCACCGCTCCGGTCTCAGCACTGCAGGCCCCACGCGCTTTCTGTTTTTAGAGCGATTATAACAGCCCAGAATTTGAATCCAAAAATGAGTAAACATAAAGAGAATGAGGCAAATAGAAAACCGCCACCTGCAAATAGCAATTCTTGTTCTAGCCAGGCCCCGCCCATGGCTGCATCAGAGGGTGAAGAAGGGTGGGGCGGGGTACGTGCATTGTTGTGGGGCGCCTCCCCCATCCCCAGATCCTTATGGTCTCATTGAGAAGTGGTCGTTTTAAGCCAGGCAGTCGCCACCTACCCCACTGGTCAGTGGGGCAGATGACATCTGGGGCCAGATCCCACTCACTGAGGACTCAGCACCGCTTACGAGGTCTTTCCATCGAAAATGGCAGGTCTGGTTCAGCCCAGGAGAAGTGTGTCCCCTGGGTTGGTTCTGCCCCAGGTGGGGATGGACTCAGCACCCCTCCCCCCACCGTGTTCAGTGTGGTCTGTACACCAGAGCCTCAGAGGCTCCCCCCACCAACCCTCCCCCTCCGCCACCCCCCCACCCCCACTCGCCAACAGAACCTGCACTTTGACGAGACCTCAGGTGCGCCGCGTGCGGTCAAGTCTGCAAACACCTCTCTGGAGAATTCTAATGTGCCTTCCCGCTTCAAGTGCGTATGGTTTGATCCAATTAGTCTCAGTATCACAAGGAGCCGTGCAGGGCAGCAGAGCTCAGGCCTGACCTGGCAGATGAGAAAGAAGCGGGAAACGCAGGGTTGTTGGGCGGGGCTGCCCAGAGGGAGGGCAGTACTGGCAGAGCCATGTCCTAGGGCCTCCCCGCGGGGCTGTCCCTGAGCGGCGGCCTGGTGCCTGCTGGGCCAGGAGGAGGTCGGCAGCCCGCAGCCCCTGTCCTGTACAAGCCTAGGCAGCCCCTCCACCTGGCCGGGTCAGTAGGAGACACGACGGCCACTTGATTCCTCCCAAGGAGATTCAGGCGGATCGGCCACGTGTTGGCTTCCGCCCTTGACAGCCCTGCCAAGTGACTCATTGAAAACAGGGACGTTTTTTCGAGGGAATGTGTGACTGTGAGCCTCTGGAGAAGAAAATAGGGGTGACCATATCCTTGTGCCCTGTCAGTGCTCCGTCCCCCCAAGGATGCCGCCGTTGTCCACCCACAGAACAGGGACCTGGTGTTCAGGGTCCGCTCCCCAGTGGCCTTCCAGATGTTCGCCCTGGGCCCAGGAGGCTCCACCTTCACGCCCAGGAGGCCTGGGCCTGCTACAGTGAGCGAGGCCTGGCCCTGTTGAGGCTGGGGCCCTCGTCCTTCCTCGGCCAGAGACACTTGGCCTATAGTCGACACATCCATTAGCCCGAGAGCCCACCCGCTTCCCGCCGGGCTGGTGGTGGGTCTTTTAAAAAATAAAAAAAAAAAAACATGAAAGATTGGGAGCTTTGAACATCTGTTCTGGTATCGCTTGGGAAGTTTAAAGTCAGGCGAGTTTGTACTGTCAGGCGGAGTGGGCTGCTTTATTCCCTGTGTGGGAATTGAAACACAAAGAGTGAACGCGCACACGTGTTCTCCCATCCTGCCGTGTGGGGCGCGGGTCGGGGCCACGGCGTGGTGCAGCTCTGCTTCCAAGAGAAGCCAGGACGGGGACTGCTGGCTGCGGGGCGCTCGCTGCCCCTGGTATGCCTCCACCTGGGCTGCACGCTGGGCGCTCGGGGCCTCTGGTCTCTGTGGGTCTCGGGGGACAGTGCGGCAGATGAGTGTTCCGTGTGTCACAGAGAACTCTGGCTCGTGCGAGAGACCAGCTGGAGGGAAGCGCTGGGGTCTGTTCGAGACAGATGGCTCTGTCAGATTTGGCTCCCAGAATTGGTGCAAGACATGTGACACTTGGCAGGGCTGCAGCAGCCTGGGCTCCCGGGTGGCCTCGGGGCCAACACGTGGGGCCCAGAGCCAACTGGAGAGTCAGGGGCTCGCTACCCGCCAGTCCCCTGTGCCGTTCACTCCTGAGGGTTAGGGGAAAGCCTCTGGGAGAGCCCTGAAGCTTCATGACCACTCAGGCCTCACAGTGACCCAAGTGGCCTTCGTGATCTGCCCACTCGCCCTCCTCTGGCTATATCTTCTCCCCTCACGCCATTCAGCCCAGCTGCTCTTCTTCCTGTGAGCACACCAGCCCTGCGGTACCCCAGGGCCTTTGCATGTGCTAAGCAAGTGACCTGGAATGCTCTTCCTCCTGACGGCTACAGGTAGCCTCGCCCCCTTACTGCCTGTCAGTCTCCATGCTGGCACCTGCCCTGGGGAGAGGTGAGTGGAGACTGAAGTCTAGCTCCCCTCTGCTGGTGAGCAGGGGCTGGAGGCTGTATCCCTCACCATCCACCTCTGTGCAGTCAGACCCCTGATCTCAAGGTTGATTTTATTTTTCAAACAAATTTTAGCCAAGCCCCGGGTGTCTGACCCCTCCTGGTTCCTAAAAAGATGCAAGGTCCAGGCTCATACATTCAGGTATACTGCCTGCCCAGCAAGGGTCCTGGACCCACCCCTCCCCACTCCCACCCCTATCATGGAGACTGCTCATGGGGGGACAGACCTCTGCCTGCCCCTCCAAAGATGTGGGGGGCTCTACCCAAGCCCACAAGGCCACATCCATCAGATGCCACCCCTGCTTGCTGCTCTGTGCCTTAGACACACAGCTGCAGCCAGGCCATGCGGCCACTTGGTGGGTGTCCCCTCCATAGTCCAGGCCCAGTAGAGCCAGGCTTTGTGAACCAGGCTGTGGAGGTACCTAGGAGACAGGTTCTGATTCTGCAGGACTGGAGGAGGCCCAAGACTCTGCATTCCTGGACTGTGCACCCCTGATACTGGGCCCCGTCTCGGGGGTGTTGCTGTGTGACTACACATGGCCATTTGGGAGCTCCCCATGCCCCAGCATACTTGGTAAGGGAGGGGCAGATGAAGCTGAAGTCTGGGGACTGCCAAGGGGGCAGCTGGGCATTCAGGGAGCAGCTGGAGTGGGGAGACAGGTAGGTGCAGAGGTGGTAGCCAGGGCCTGCTAGGCCCGGTGTGAACAGGTGGTGCGGGACATGGCACGGACCTGGGTTCCACACTGCAGAGCACCCTGAGTCCATACTGCAGAGCTTGTTCCTCCTGGTGGCCTGTGAGGACCCGAGGCCCAGAGAGGTTAGACGCTCACCTGAGGCCACACAGCCGAGGGACACTGGACTCCAGGCTGGACCTACCCGGGGAGAGCAATCCCCACTGTTTCTGCCCCTTCTGGGGTGTGGAAGCCCCTTCCTTCTCTCCAGCACTCACATAGGCTTTGGTCTGACCCTGGCCAGGGGGTTTCCGGCAAGGGGCCCAGGGCATTACTGTTGCTGCTGGCATCTTCTGAGTGCTGGGCCAGAGGCTGCCAATATCGTTCTCAATGCTTAATAAGGAGATACTGGGTGACCAGTTGGCCAGGCAGGTAGACCCAATCAGGAGGGGCAAAAGAGAAACTGAGAACTCGGATACCCAAGGGACCTTCCTATGGCGGGGGGGGCTGACTCCAAAATTGCCCCCGAGGGGCCAGGGAGGGCTGGGGTGGTGTGGGCAGGATAGTGAAGCAGAGACTCCACCCCACATGAGTCCATTCCCATTTGTTAAGATCCAGTCAGCCCAGAAAGAGCTCTGTTTCCAGCCAACAGGAGATGATAGGACCTCAGGGCTGCAGAACCCCGGAATTCTAGGAAGGCATTTTGTTAGGGGGCTTCTTTCCTATGTGGCCTTTGGGGTCCGGAATACACTCTTGGTCTGTGACATTCTTGGTCCGTGAGAAAGGGCCTCTGGGAGCTGCACCTGACAGAAGGGAGTTCCTACTATGGAATCCAGGGACTCAAGTCCTGTTGATGCAGGGTAGGGTGCGCCGCGTGGCAGGAGCTCACAGGTGGGGCTCAGGGGAGCCAGGCATTCATGCTCACAGCCTTGGCATTTGGGCGCAGAGTGCAGGTACTGGTGGGCATAGTCCAGCATTTGTCTACAGTGCTTGACAGTATCCCTCTTGGTCAGCAGAGGCCAGCCACCCCGCTGCGGTCGTGGCATCCTCCTGTCTCTGTCTGGAGTCGTCCTTCCCACGCCACGGGAAACACAAGATGCTTTCTGACATCCCACAGCCGTATCTCCCAGCCCCCTTGGGCCATGGCCTTCTGGCCAGTGAATTTGTTTAGTGAGCACGCACCTCGGCGGTCAAGCAGTTAGCCTCATGTAGCGATGTGTGCAGTGTCTTGTCTTTATTGAGAAAAATGCGTTTGGGGTGGACCTGGCCAGCCAGAAAGATGCCGGCCAGACAGTACCTTGATTGTTGATGGCCTTGGTCCTGAATGTCCCCGGCCCTGAGTCTGGGATGCAGAATTCCAGAGTCTCTGGGAATCGGCCAGTCCTGGGGCAGCAAGCCAGGGTGGCAGTGTCGGGAGGAGCCCGGTGCTCCCCACCTCCACCCTGCGGAAAGGCAGCAGGGCCAGGTTGTCCCGAGCAGGCTGCCAGATCCCGCGAGCTTGCTCTTCAGGTTCAAGCATGGCGCATTCCATGCGGGGCTCGGCCTGGGCCCCTTCCCCTGCAGAAATTAAAATGGTTTTAACTGCGGGCTTGACAGCGACCTACTGGGTATTGAGGGTGCATACACCGTGAAGGGTGCCGTTTTTACCGTGATGGGAACAGTGGGGTGGCGAGCCATGGCACACACTCACAGGCCGTACAGCCTTCACTGCCCGCTGTTTCCGTTTCCAAACCCATCTCCCAAACAGGAACTGCCATCACTCCTGTGCCCTCCAGGTCCCGGGGGCCCACCAGCTCCTGGGGTCCTCTGATCCCCTTCCTGCCTCTGAATTGGCCTGTTCTAGACATTTCATGGGTCGATGCCCACACCCACAACTTACCCTCTTGTGTCTGGCCTCTGAGCATGCCCCATTTGCCCCCTCTGCCCACAGCAGCAGATCAGGGCCGCCTTCTCCCCTGGCTGGGCGATGCCCCAGCACGTGGATAGACTGCAGGCGGGCCTCTCAGCGGACAAGGGAGAGGCCACTCTGCTCTAGGATCAGGAGTCCAGCCGCTCCCCACGGTGGATGGAGAGAAGACTGGGTTTCACACCAAGTTCACCCCGGGACCCGCTGAGTGGGCACTGGCCAGGTGGTAGCATGCCACACCCCAGACCTGGGCCCCTAGCCAGCCTGCCTCCTGGTATTCAGGGGTGCAGTGTGGGCAGAGGAGGGAGATTCAGAGCTGCAGCTGGGTGGGCCCATGAGCGGCCCCCCTGCTGGTAGGATGGGAGCATGCGACATTCCCCTCCTCAGGGGCTTTCTGGCCCCTCCTAACGTCCTGCCCCGTGCGCAGGGAGCCGCCATCTAGCTGGAGTGGCCCCGGACCTTCCCCGGCCGGTAGGGCTGAGCTGGACCCGCCTCCCTCTCACCTCACACACGCCTGGGCGGCGGGTGGCGGGGCGGCTGCCAGGCCTGCTGCAAGAATGTTTATGGTAAAACCTCCCAAGTCGAGACCACCTTCATGTGTGAACCGTGTGGGCCCAGCACGGGGTGCCCGCGGCGAATGTCTGCTAATAACCCAGGCAGCTGGCAGAGGCAGCCGTCACTTGGGGGTGTGTGGAATTCCTGGGGGCAGCTGAGGAAGTCCCCACAACGGGTCTGTCCCTGAAGGTGGGTTCTAGGAATAATAAGTTGTTTCCCCAAAATACATTTCTGTTTACAAATCTGCCCACGCACACACACCTTCCTGCCCTCACAGGTACTGGCCTCTGTGCAGACCAAACGGACGAGTGAGCGCCAGGATGGGGTCAGCTGGTTCACCCCAGGGTTTCCCCAAGTGGACAATGCAAAGGAGAGCCGTCGGCCGAGGTCGTGTGGCTGGGGCGCCCCGGGGGCTGGGCTCCTTGCCGATGGCTAGTGCTTTCTCACCATCCTCTGCCCCTTGTCTCCACCTTTCCGTGTCCTGGGCCTTGTGGCCCTGGGTCCCCTCCTGGCAGGCAGCGGCCAGCGTGGGTGCACCGCTTCCACGTCGCCATGCTCCCTGGGTGTCACACCCTACAGCTTGTCTCATGAAATGAGCCTGCAGCTCCCCACTGTGACCCCCAACCTGACCATCCACCCCTGGGCACCTATGGTCAAGCCCTGCCTGGGGACCCAGGTGCAGTGTACTTGAGTGGCCCACAATTGAGGGCGAGGCAGAAGGAGCAAGCCCAACTGGGCTCTGTGACCGGATGATGGTTCTCAGCAGGTCAGAACACTCCAGAAGCAGCTGAACCCTCCAGGCAGAGCCCCGTCAGGACTGTGCTGTCCAGCTGAGCCACGGGCGGTCATCTGAACAGCTGTTCATGCTTGCCCCCATCTCCCTCCCCTCCCCCCAATTTCCCGTCCTAGAATGTCACCTGGGGGAGGAGACACAGTCCGGGAAGGCAGAGAGGAAATAAAAGGGAGAGAGAGCGAGCTCGAACGCACACTCTAATCTTCGCTCGGCGGCTCTGCTTTCAGGAGCCCCAATTAATCATTATTAATTTAATCCGGGATGACTCAGAGTCGTCCTGACAAGAGATCAGGCACGATTTATCCCACCTGCTAAGGGACGACCTTATCCGAATTCAATGAATTCGTCATTGCACCGAGCAAGAGCCCTAATGAATGACTTGTCTCCCCGGTTTACTGAGTGACCGTCAGCCACGGATACTCCCAGCCTCCCCAGCCTGGTGCTGCTGTCAGAGGGCTCTGTGGGCAGCGGAGGGGTGGCTGGGCTCGGGCATAGACCAGGTCTATCACTGCCCAACCGCAAATGAGAGCCCAGGCGCTCAGGCGTGTATGCGTCGGTCACCAGAGCCACATTTAAAGCCTGGGTTACAGAGCCTCCCTCGGTGTTTCTGGCCCGAGAATCTGCATTTTATCAAGCACCCGGGTAATTCTGATGCAGGGGCCGCACATCTCCACCTGCCAGCCCCAGGCTCCTTGAGGTCACTTCGCACCTTGGTCACTGCCCTGCTTGGTGTGTTATGCGGGGAGCCAGGTGGCTGTGGTGACACGTCACCCCCATCATGAGTGGCTCTCACGTGAAAGCTTCCCATTCACACCACAGCCCACCACGAACTTAGTTCTCAGTAGGCCTCAGACGAGGTGATTCAGGGGCTTGGCACTGCTGTTTCCTGGGCTTCAGCGTCCCTGAGGCCAGCTGGGAGTGGAGTGGAGGATGGCACAGTGGTGACATCACCTTATCCTCATCCCACTTGCAGAGCTGGTCCTGTGGCCCCGCCTAAGGCAGGGACCTGGGAAACGTTGCTGTGTGGCCACGTCACTCTGACTGTGTGGCAGTCACTCTGATTGACATCTCTGAGCTCCAGGACGTGCCCAGCCTTGGTCATGCTAAGGTCGTGGAGCACCCTGGAAAGTGGGGTCTGACGTTGGGTTTCATATCACTATCAAATCACTACACCGATGTCCCCAGAATAGAGGCTGGTCCCGTTCTGATGTCGCTGCTCACCTGCGGTCAGTGGCCATTCCCTACTTCATCGAAAGATGCCACCTCTCTGCTGCCCCTGCAGGGAGACCTCCCCGTCACCAGAGGGCGCTGAGGCTCCCCATGCTCTGGTCTAGAACTAGCACCCCTGGTCCCAGGATGTCTGTCCTGCATGTGGCTGACACTTATTGAGCGCTTACTGTGTGCCCGGTGCTCCCTGGACTCATTGATTTGACCCTCCCCACAACCCAGGATGGCGGGTCTTCTGTTGTGCCTGCTTTACAGACAAGGAAGCTGAGCCCAGAGAGGTGCAGTGGCTGACCCAGGGTAACACAGCTCAGCAGCCCAGGTCGCAAAATACAGTAAGAGGAGAAGACAGCCTGGGCCCACGTCCCTATGTGCTGGGGGACCTTAAAGTCACTTTAACCCAGCCCGATCTGGGTCTCCCTCTGGGTGAAAAGAGATGAACCTTTAGGGTGCCATGAGGACTAAAGGAGAGGCTTGTGAGCACTCTGCCCAGGAAGTCCCCATGGACAGGGCCTTGTGCCCGTGGACAGGACGTCCCCAGGGCGTGTGTCCCTTGCAGAGATAGAACAACCTGGACTTCAGGCACATCCCAGTGGGGCTTCCGGTTCTTCCCACCCCCGGGGGGCAAGGGCTGACTGCACATCACAACCACCAGGGCACCCATGCCCTGGCACCCAGACCGCGAAACCAGAATCTCATGTTCCGTAACTGTCCTAGCAGTTCTGGCCTGAAGCGGGGTCAGGAATTGCTGCTCTAGAAAGAGTGAGTTCCTCCTTCCCCGGATAACTGATTGGCTGCAGTGTGCCCAAGGCAGCGTCCAGCTCTGCTTCACTCCTGCCCAGCTTTGTTTCCTAATCCGCCCGCTCAGGACATGCGCCGAGAGGTCAGGTGTGAGCACTTAGGGTCCCTGACCCAGGCCAGCCCAGCGGGTCTAGAGGAGGGAGGCCCAGAATGCTGGATGGGTCACTCCAGAACGGGTGTGGAGATTGGTTCATGGTGCGGGGGTAAGGGGATTCACCAGAGACAGAGTGGGGAGTAGAACTGGCAGATCTACTGAAATGCACTGCTGAGGGGAGCAGCAGGGAGACAGGAGAGGTCTGCTGCGCCATGTGGGTCAGCAGCCTGGCTGGGGATCGAACTCCTGCTGCAGTGGCTGCAGATTGCTTCAAATTGCTGATGTTTAACCTTCAGCACCACCAGGGAGGCCCTGAATTGAGGTTTTGCAATGCTTTCCCTGGGGGAGCTCTTGTAAACAGCTCTTGAATTCTGTGTAGGCTCTCCCTCCATGCCATCGAAATCACACAGGTTTGGACCAGACGCCATTTGCAGAGACTAGGTCAGAGCCGCTTGCTAAGATGGTGCTTGGCTGCTACCGGGACCCAAAGGAGAAATCTCCCCCACTGAGAACAACACTGCTTAGAGAGGGTGATGGGCATTTCCACCGACTTGGGGCTTGGTGCAGCTCAGAGGGGCACATGGCAGTGCAGGAGGCAAGGCTGGCCACAGGTCATGAGGACAGCAGTTGTGGGGGCCCCCGTGTTGGTCTGGAAATTAACATTCAGCTCTGCGGACCTGGGTGGCACTTGGGAGTCTGTCTTTCCTGCCAGCTGCGGGGGTGCAGATGCTGGGGGCCTGTGCTCCTTTGAGCCACGCGGCTGCAGGATGCGCCAGCCACATGTAGGAAGTGTCCCGTAGCCACGCTTTAAACATCAGAAGGTGCGGGTGAGCCTCGTTTTAAGAATATATTTTATTTAACCAGTGTGTCTGAGAGGGCATCACGGCTCCTGTGACGCGCTGGCCGGCGGGAGGCACTGTGTCCTTCTGTGGCCCTCCAGGGATGGGAGGGAACAGCATCCCCGCTGCCAGGGCCTGCCTGCCCGCTGCCCCTTCTCTGCAGGCCCCATTCGGGGCTAATGATCCGTTGTCAGCTGCTGCTGTGAGAGCTGGCACCAGGGAGCCGAGCTCCGCGGTGGAGCCAGGCAGCAGGCTGAGGCCTGTTTTCTGGGCTCCGGGCGGGGTGAGCATTGTGCCCGCAGCAGCTGATGTGGTTCCAGCTGGCGGAGAAGCCCCCGCCTCCGCCCCTGCTCAGGAACAAACATCTCTTCTTACAAAAAATAAAAAAGGAGAAGTGACAGGGTCGTGGCTGTGCTTTGCACATGACCTGCCGGGAACACAGCGAGTCTTTGTTAATCCCGCCAGCTGTCAGGAGGGCCCCGCACGCAGGCATAAGCCACTTAGCACCGCCTCACCCCTGACCTGCCGTCGGGCGCTCGGCTGGGCTGGGGGGGTGAGGGGGGCAGACTGGGCCTGCGTCTCCCCCTGGCTCCCCAGCAGCTGCCCCTGCAGAGCTGGGCCAGGAGGGTTCCTGGGAGGGGTGCCCCGGTGCGGCCACCTGAATTGGGGGTCTGTCGCTGCTGTGGGCCTTAGTTTCCTCGTCAGGGGAGTGGGGATAATAGCCGGGGGTCCCCGCGGGTGGTTGTGAGGTCCGTGGGTGCACGTGTGCACACTGGCTGGCGGGTCTGCTGAGGAGCAGCTCTGCCGTTGAAACAGGCGCCCCTCAGTATTATCGTCACCCCCTCCTTCGTTTCACAATGGCTGCATCAGCCTTTCCTTCCTCTCTTGTCCCCCCTCTCTGCCCCTCTGGGACCCTCTCCCCTGCCCGCCCGGCCAGTGTCACTCACCCTCCTCCCCACCCAGGGGTCTGGGCTTTGTCTGTGGCCACCCTAGGCTGCACTGTTGGTGGGCAAAGTTGGGGTGTCCACTCCAGCATGGGGGCACATGGAGGGGCCATTCCCTATAGGACTCAGGACCCCCGGGGAAGAATAATGAGAAGATTAACAGGGTTCCTGTGAGGGGCTCCCAGCAGACGGCAGCCGGACAGCGGGGACGACACGGAGGGAAGGCGGCCCGCTCCCTGGTGCCAGTCTCAAGTTCCGCAGGCCCCCCAGGCAGGCCCAGGCCCTAACCCCAGCCGCGCTGGCACAGAGCGGGGAGCCAAGATGCAAAGCAGGCACCCCTCCCCCTGCCGGGCAGTGGGCTTCCCAAAAGGATGGGTGATATGACCCCGCTTGCTCAGGGGGAGCCCCACCCTCGTGTTAAAACTGTCTCAGTAACACGCCTGACTCTGGCCACCAGCAAGGACAGAGGAGCCTGGCATGGCGTCCCAGGCGCCCCTCCCACCCCGGGAGCCTCAGGGCTGCGGGAGGGGCAGGCAGCAGGGCCGCAAGCCTGCTGAGGAGCACGGCCTCGCTTTCTGCGATTTATCACCTGCCCGCCTGACTTACACTGCGTGTCTGCTTTGTGCATTTGGGGTCTGCCCCTCCAACCCCCTCTAGCAGGACACCCTGGCTCTCTGTTCCTGGGCACCACCAGGCGCCTCTTGCTGGCCCTTTTTCCTGCTGCCTGAGGTGCCCAGGCAGGCCAGCTCTCCCGGGACACCGTTCCGCAGCCTGGCACCACCCCACCGGGTGCCGGCATCTGACTGGCAGTGTCCTCCCCCACTTCCGGAGTCCGGCATTCTGATGGCAGGTGTCACAGGCCACCTCCCTCCAGCTCCAGGGCCCAGGCGTCCTTGGCTGGTGGCCGCCTCCCTTAAGTCCGTACCCTGTGGTCACGGGGCCTTTCCCTGTCTCTCCATGTCCCCAGATCTCCCTCTACTTTTCTTATAAGAACCTGTTACTAAAATTGGGGCCCTATCACCCTCATCTGCTGTGACTTCAGGTTAGCTCCATGCCACCTGCAGAGACCTATGTCAGGTACGGTCCCAGGCACGGGCCCCAGGAACACGTGAGTTTGCACCCACAGCTCAGACAGCCGGAGCGGCTGTGTCGTGTCCATCCCATTGAAGCTGGCCTCAGTGGTGGGATGGCTAGCCCCCCTCCCCTGTCCAGGCCTAGCCGGCTGGACCACAGGCAAGAGACGAAGTGATGAGTGTGGGGCCAGTGGGGGACTGGGGGCCCTGACACCAGCCCTGCAGGGAGGGTGCGCCGCCCAGGACAGGCAGGAAGCCACAGGATTCCCAGGGACCTTGTCTGGAGGGCAAGGTGGGTGGCCGCAGTCTGCTGTCCAGGAGACCACAGCCTGGCATTCAGAGAGCCATTCTGTGTGTCCCTGGCCGTGCACCATCTTCCAGGGAGAGGCCCCACAGTGGCAGCTCAGGGTGGTGGCTGTAGGTGACCAGCTTAATCTGAGGACAATCTTCCAGGGCTGCCTGTAGGGTAAGGGCCAGAGGCCTGGCCCCTCGCCACCCAGCTACCCCTCAGCAGATCCCCCACTGCTGTGTCCCTCCTCTCATCCCATGTGGTTCCGGGTTGGGGGTGCCCCTGATGAAGACCACCCTGGTGGACATCCTGGAATAGCCTGCTGCTTGGGCCAGGGCCAGGCCATCTTGGCCTCCACTCTGTCATGGACAACAGCCCCTTTCATGTCAGCCCTGAGGGAGCCAAGTGGAATAATTCCACCCCTGACCCAGCTCCCCTTCCTGTCCCCCGCCCTGTGCCACGAGAGGGTTTCCTGCCCTGTCGGTCACCCCGGGAGAGCTGGGGGGCATCAGGCCAGGGCTGGGTGGGCATCAGTGAGACCTCCACCTGAGGCAGGGCTCTGGGGCCTACTCAGGCTAGCACTGAGGGCTGTGGTGAGGAGACCCTAGGCCTGGGCGGCTGGACAGCAATGGGGAAAGCATGTGGGAGCCGCTAGGCTGCTATCATGGCCAAGATCTGGTCTCTGCCACCTCCAGCCAGGACTGAGCTGATAATATCTGCTCTGGGCCTGCCAGTACTCACATCTACTCACCTGGGGCTTGGAACACCGTGGGGCCTACAAGAAGTGAGCTTGCCCTGGGGTGAGGGGACAGTGCACTGGTCCTTGCACTGGTGCGTGAGTGTGTGCGTGAGCGACTGGCTCTCAGAAGGTCCCTTCATCTCCCCCTTCCTCTTCCTGCAGCGCCTCAATGAGCAAAGGGGGGTGGGACAGAAGAGGGGACGAGAAACGGAAAGAAGTCATTCTGCCAGCCAGGCCACAGCCCACAGTTCCCCCCAGTGCTCATGCATACATCCTGCCAAAGTTAGGGGACTGCGAGTGCTGCCGCCTCCAGGAACCTTTGGAATGTTCTTTCGTGACTCTGTGTCCATTTTGTAAGCTTGCACCTCGTGAGTGAAAGTGGAGTCGCTGCCTGGCACAGGCCGGAAGACAGTGGGGGCACAGCAGGCTGGGGCCTGGTGACATGCAGGCCTTGGGGCAACCAGCTGGCTTGTCCCACTGTCCCCAAGGTCATAGGCACATGTGTGCATGAGCACATACACACACGTATGTGGGCTCCCTCACCCCCCTCCTCCCTGAAACCCGCAGCACCGCCTGCCTCTGCCCCATCAGAGTCGACTTTCCCAGCTTGCCTTCTGCTGCTGCTGTTTCCTGCATGGCCTCTTTCTCGTGTGTCTCCCGGGGCATCTGGTAGGAGAGGCAGAGCCGCTGCGGCCCAGCTCAGGCTTCCGCCTCTGCCCTTGATGCAGGTGCAGGCGGCACCCCCCCCACCCCCTGCCTTTGCTGCTGGCTCACGGGCATCTGGGACGCTGGAGGTTCCGTGGGACACGGCTCATGGTGCTTTGCAGTGGCTCAGGAAAGCTGCCCTGCCTGTCCCAGCACAGCAGAGACCTGGCTGATACTCGTGACTGGTCTCAGAAGCTCTCCCTAGTAGGAGAGCAGGGTCTGGTCCTTGAGTGTCTCACAGCCTCAGCTCAATAGCCCCCCCTCCCCATCGCCCTGTTGTTTTGCAATTGGATGATGTCTGTGGGTGCTCAGACATGCTTGGATAGTGGGGTCTCCCTCGGTATGTCTGGGGTGTGTAGGTCAGGGACCACGAGGGTCTTCGATCAGCTGCTGGTTTACCTCATTTGACAAAGGGACACCGAGCACAGGCAGTCACGAGGGGCTCACTCCAGGTGCAGGAGTGGCTGGAGCGAAGCCCCTGCGAGGACTGCTTGTGGATCTCAGCGTCCACTGCATGTCCTGCATTTGGATTGGCTCTATCTGGCAACCCTGAGTGGGCAGGACCAAGGGCAGGAGCCCAGCCAGGGGAGGGCCAGCCAGCATCGACTCAGAGCTGCAGTGTTAAGTGGGCAGGCGAGGAGGTTTGCCAGAGGGGCCGCTGGAGGGAAGCCCGGGGAGAGAGGTGGACACAGCCAGCCGCGTGGACCTCAGGGGGTGCATCTCAGCCTGCGGCAGGGGTGGGAAGGAGAGATGCCAGTCCAGGCCAGAGTGTCCACCTGGGCTGCCTGGTCCAGCTGCTGGTTCCAGAGGGCGAGGATTTCCCAGAAGTCCATAGCTGCCAGGTTACCCCAGAGCAATGCTGCTACCCAGCAGAAGGGCCGCCCAGCCACACTGTGAACCTCGCTGTCCCGGTAGCTAGGCTGACACGTGAAATCAGGAGAGACTGGCACATCTGCTTTACCCCACAGAGCCAAAATGTCCGTGTTTCAGTGTATAATCCAGGCTGAACTCTAGCGAGACATTCTTTTTAGTAAGCGGTTCTTGCAAAGCCAGGGTGTCCATTTACTTGGGCCCGCTCCAGGGTTCCACGGCTCATGTGGCCTGTGGCCACTGTTCTGGACAAGCAGCTTCGGGATCCCACACTCCCTGACCTGGCCAGGCACATTCTTTCTCCTGGGTGATGAGCCTTCCACCATTTGTGACCTCATTTCATTGGGGTCCTGGTTCCTGACTGCTCACAGAGGTGAAGGAACATGTGGCCAGCAGGGGGCAGTGGTAGGTCAGTGTGAGTGTCCTCCCAGGGGCCACACAAATAAGCAGTGGTCTTGGTGGCAGATGAGAGACAGGGAACTCCTGCTGTG
The DNA here is from genome assembly GCF_964194135.1 of Talpa europaea. Lineage (NCBI taxonomy): Eukaryota > Metazoa > Chordata > Mammalia > Eulipotyphla > Talpidae > Talpa > Talpa europaea. The sequence continues at coordinate 1,840,497 of NC_140084.1, read as the reverse complement.
CCAGGTCTCCATCTGGGCCGGATGGCAGTTTACATGGTCAGTCCAGAATTGCATTGTGGCTTTTTTCCCTCATCTGGGGGGCCAGGCGGTGGCACCCATTCTCTCACCAGGAGTGTGGGGTGTGCCGAGCTGAAGCTGGCAGGTATGACTGCCTGTCCTGCTCAGGTAACCCTACCCAGCTTGGCTGCAGCCCAGCAGCATGGGAAGCAGGCTTCGCAGAGTCTAAAGTGTGAATGAGCTGCCCCTTGAGTCAACAGTGATCACAGTCGGACCCCCCAGACGAGGCCCCACAGCTCTTGGGGGCAACCTGCATTCGTCAGGCAGACCCTCTGGGGGCCCTGAGGGGCCCTGCCCACCTGGGCTTTCCATCTCTTCCAGAGTTTAAACAAGAGGCCATCAACCCCTGCCCGTGTGGAAAGGCCTCTGTCCATTGTGCTTTATTGATTTAACACGAGCATTTATTGGGAACCTACTGTACGCTGCAGATATTATGCTCGGAAGACATGCGGGGACAGGAGCGGGGGCCGGGCTGCAGGGCCCTCCCGTGAGGATGGCAGGTGACTGTGCTGACTGGCCAGCGCTTGAGGCATCCTGATGTTCAGGCCTGCAGGAGTGGCGGCCCCACCTGGGCGCTACAGCAAACAACCGATGACGATGTAGCTTCACAGCTCCTCCCACCTCTCCAATCAGTCCCCCAGCCTGTGCCAGGAGAGGTGGGGGCACTTCCAGGACTGTCTGTTCTTGGGGTGCCATAGCCATGGGCTCAACCTGTGATGTTGGACTGTCATTAAGTCCTTGGGCCTTCACGTACTCACCTGAAATGGTCCAGCAACCTCACAAACCCCATAAGCACCACAGCTGTGAGCAGCCCATGATCTGCCCAGCGGTCTGGAGGGCCCAGCAGGCCGGAGGGGCTCGGCTCTCTCAGAAGCATGTCACCCAGTGTGTACTCATTTGGAAAATCAAGGTGCTCTGTAGCTCGGAAGATGGGGCAGGGACGACCATCAGAGGTGAAACTGCAGACGGGCACACAGTGGGTGCTCGGTAGATGTCACGCCTCTCCTTCCCTCTGTCCTTCTGAGCATTTAGACAAAAGCTCAGGGGTAAGCAGAGGTCTCAGAACCCATTAAAATACCAGCTGTCCACTAGCAGTTGTCAGGAATGTGTAAGGAAGTGCCAGAAAGGTGGGCTGGTGACTCAAGGCTTCCATCAATGCCAGAGCATGGTGGAACATTGCCCAGGAATCCTTCCAGAAGCTTCCCGATCAAGTCAGAGCAAGCCTGCAGCAGTGTGGCCATCCCAGCAACAGCAGGTGGGAGCCGCTGCTGGACCTCGTCCTGTGTCAGGGAGGCAGCCAGGCAGGGCAGTGCTCCTCCCTCCCTGGGTCTGATGTGGTGGGGTGCCCTGGCGAGTCGGGTTGATGAACTCACCTAGGGAGGACTCCCGAGCATCGCCTGGTGCGCTTGTGGTTACGTGCGAGGTCTCGGGCAGCCATTATCACCATCGTTTCACAACTGGGCGTGTGGGCTCTCCCAGCACACGGGCCACAGGGCTGGCGTGCCAGGCCCGTGTTGTTTCAGTTCTCTCTAGGCTTCCCGTGATGGCTCAGAGACTGGCGCAGCTGCCCAGCTAGGTCCAGTGATTTGGGGTTTCCTCTTTCTGCACCTTCCTTGGAGGCCTTTCCCCGAGTAGTGGGCAGAGCGGTGAATGAGGCATCGTCGTGAAAACACCTGTCTCGGTGCTTCCTAAGCGCCGGTTCTGTCCGTGGGTGACCTTCTCTCCATCTGGGGCTCGACTCCTCTGGCCCCTGGGCTCGCTGACCTCCCAGCTGACTCATCTTCCTCCAGGACTGTGTTCCTTTAAAAAAAAAAAAAAATCATAGGTTCTCAGATGGCTAATTACAGGCTCCAGCTTCTCCGAGGAGGGAAGCTGTCTGGGAAACTTTAAATAAAGCAACAGGGAGAACCAGTCGGGGCTGGTGGATCCGTTTTGCTGCTGTTCCGGGCCGTCCTCCCAGGAGCGAGCTGGCTCTCAGATGTGGGTGGCTTCGCAGACGTGCGTCGCTCCAGGGCTCGTGGGTGACCACAGGTTGTGAGCGGTTTCTCTTTTTCTCACCCAGAATGCTGAACCCGTTAACTTCCTCCGAGGCGAGGGGCCTGTAGTCCATGCCCAATTCACGCCTCTCATGTTCAAGAACTCACAGAGTCCGGGAGGTGGAGGGTGGGGGGAGGCGCCGGGCAACATGACGTGACATGACCCTGCAAAATGTGGGTCTCGGGCTCGGTCGAGCTCAAAGTCGAAGCACACCCCATCTCACAACAAATAGACCAACGTCCTTCCTCAGACAGCTGTGTTTAGGGGGGCTTGAGTGCAGAAATGTGTTGGCTTATGCCTCTGGAGGCTTAAGACTGGAAAGCGGCTTGGGGAGGGCTGTGCTCCCTCTGCCACCTCCAGGGAAGGGTCCTTCCTGCCTTTCCCAGCTCTCATGGCTCCTGGCATTCCTTGGCTTGTGGCTGCCTCTCTCCAACCTTTGTTCACCCCAGTGCTTAGCCTGCCAAGGGGATCAGATCCCTTCCCACCCTCCCTGGCTACATCAGCCCCCTGGGCCTTTTTGCTCCTGCCTCAGGGCCTTTGCATCTGCTAGTCCTCCCCAGAACACATGCAGAGCCCCTTTCCTCACTTCCCTCAGGAGTCTTCTCAAATGACCTCTCAGAAAAACACACCATCCCTTTTATGTCCCAGCTCATAGAACATCTCCTGGCACATAGTAGGTATTCAATGAAATCTGTAGCCTGAAAGAAGGCTCCAGTGGCTCAAGTGCCATCTTTATGGAATACCAGTGGGCCCTTAAAATAAGGATACAGTGAGCAGAGGGGCCACAGACAGGCAGGAGAGGCAAGGGCAGATGAAGAGGTCAGCTCCACTTACCCTCATGCCTAAGCTGTTCTCACATCTATTTCAGCGAGTTCTTATTTGAAGAGAGGGAAGAAAAAGCTACTGCCTGCACCTAACAGAATGCAGTCTGGACCAGCACCCCCATTTTATGCATGAGGACGCTGAGGCTCCATGGGTGAGGGACTTGCCCAAGGTCCCTGAGCCACTGAGGCAGAGCCAGACCCAGAATCAGACTCTGGCCAGGGCGTGCCTCCCATCGAGCCCGACCACAGCCCCTCCCTATGGGGCAGCCTGGGGTGACTGTTGCTCAGGGCTGGCACTGGGCTTGCATGGGCAGACTTGGGCCTCTGCACCCAGCTGCTTGCAGGGCGGATGGGCCAGGTTGGGCCAGGTTGGGAGGAGCCACCCCTGGCACAGTGTCTGTTCCAAGTTCAACACCGCAGGCCGCGGAGGCCAGCTCCGAGTCACGTGGCACACGCTCCAGGAAACAGCGCATCCTCTGCCATCCCTGGTGGCCAGTTCAGGTCTGATAGCATCTGAGGGGTCGGCACCCTCAAAGCCAGGGGCTCAGGGTAGGGGCAGCCGCCCACCCAGAGTGGCCAGAACTCTGGAGCCTTCTGGAAACACCATAGCTGTCTGCACTGTTTGCACTTGCAAACCCTGTTGCAAGGAAAAATAAATACAGAAACCTAATTAGACGGGAACTTTGGGAACCTGGCACATACTGTGACCAGCAGGCTGTTTATATTGCAGCCGGGCCAGCGGCTCACATTTATGGGGTCTGCTGGTCCTGCCCAAGCGATGGCACTCTGGGAACCTGACTCCCAGCCCCTCGAGGCCCCACGAGGGCAGGACTGTGGTCTCCACTTTACATTTGAGAACACGGGGCTCAGATACCTGGGGGGTCCCCGGTGGGAAGGGACCACAGGGACTGGACCCGAGTTTGGTCTGAGGTGAGAGTGGTCTGAGGCCACGCTTGGCCCTCCCTCTTTCCAGCCGCCTGAAATAGCTGTGGAAGGGGGAACAGACAGGGCAGCCTTGTCTGGTGCATCTGACTGAGCGTTTGTGGTTCTCTGTGGAGGCAGTGCCTAGAGGACGGCCTGAGAGCCAGTCTCAGGTAGGCCTGAAAGGCTGAGGGCCACGGGGTCTGACCAAAAATGGGGTCACATGGTGCCACAAGCATGTTTTGTGCTGCTGAGTGGGAGGAGCAAGCTGGGAGACATGTTTAGTTCAAAGGCTCACCGTTCTGGAACCTGAGGATGGTTGGAGGAGACCACGGGATAGTGGGACGCCATGCCCTGCCCACTTCTGCCACCCTTATAACAGGTGAAAGTTTAGAGGTCAAGGGGCTCTGAGCTTGTATGCGTTAAGATTCTGAGGAGGCTGTCAAGTGAACTGAATTCTGAGAGAAGGGAGATGTTTCCAGAGGCAGGGAATTCTGGAAGGGAAGGTGACAGGAGAGCCCAGTGACCGGTAGGGAAGAGAAGTGTGTGACGTGTGGCCTGTAATGGGCGGCCTCACCCTGAAAGCCTCTGTGGGTGGAACCTGCAGGCACCCCAGAGTCACCATGTCCCTCTTCCCACTTCCTGCCAGACTGAACTGGGGGCAGAGGCCTGGACCAGCTGACCACCCATAGGCCATGTGTGCCTGTCACGTGCTTGTCACGTACCTGAATTATGAGGTCAAGTGGCACAGTCATCTGGCCAGAGGCTACCTAGCTTGCAAGCCCAGTAAGGGCTTGACCCAAATCTGTCCTTAGACCAGGGGTATTTGCTGTGAAATGCCTCTGTGCCCGCTGAGACACCACTTCACCCCCTCTAGAGTGGCTAGAATCAAAAAGGTAGACAAGCGCAAGTGTTGGGGAAGACGTGGGAACCATCGTACGCCACTGCGGAAATGGCGCCATGGAAAAGAGTTTGGTGGTTCCTAAAACAGTTTAACATTGAGCCACTGACTGACCTAGGTAGCAGCCCAAGAGAATTAAAAAGACGGAATCACACGAAACCCTGTATACATATGTTCCTAGGAGTGCTATTCGCAGTAGACAAATAGTGGAAACAACCCCAAATATCGTCAGCTGATAGGTCAACCAAACGTGCTCTCTGCAACACAATGGAATATTACTTGGTCAAAAAAAGGGACAGAGTACCGATTCATGTTATAATGTGGATAAGCCTTGAAGGTTTATCATGTTTCTATGAAATATCCAGAATAGATCAATCTAGAGAGATAAAAAGCAGACTAATGGTTGCTAGGACTGCAGGGGGTGATGAGCAGGTGGGAAGTAGGGAATGACTAATAAGGAGAATAGGGTTTAATTTGGGGTGATGGAAATATTCTGGGGTTAGACAGTGGTGATGGTTGTACTGCTCTGTGAATACATGAAACCCTACCGAGTTGTTTCCTTTAAAATGGTGCATTTTATGAATGTAAATTATATCAGGTTTTAAGCAAGTCTTGGTGGCAAGGGCCTACCTGGGGGCAGACTGTAGGCTGTATTTACGACCGTCCCACCAGGGGGTTGTGGTCGCTCCAAGCTTTAACTCTCTCATGATTGCGGTTTTCATATCAAAAACTTGGTCCTGTGATTGGTAAAGGATATTTAAATACTAATTTAAAAGAATAGATTTACATGAAGAATTTTACAGGGACAGAAAAATGACCTGGCAGTTTGCACAAACAGCATCCTTCAGGTAGAAATGTTTTTCTGGGGCCTCCCTGGTGGTGCAAGGGGTTAAGCACCGCACTATGAAGATATCCACAGCCACTGCAGCACAGGTTCAGTCCCCAGCCAGGGAGCTACCCACATGGCGCAGCAGACCTCTTTTGTCTCGCCCACTGCTCCCCTTGTAACAGGGTGGTCCCCAGGAAAAGGGGAGGTCAGTGGTGTATTTCGGTCAGTCTACCTGTTCTGTTCCCCACTCTGTCTCTGGTGAATCCTCTCATGCCTGCACCCCAGCTCTTGTATGCATAAATAAATAATTCTTTAAAAAAAAAAAGAAAGAAATGTTTTTCTGGAAATTGAGCCTTTTGGCTTTCTCAGTCACTGGGGCGGGGCAGTGAAGCCTGAGGGTTAAGGGCGGGACTCTGGAGCCATTGGAATCTCAGCCCCACCACTTCCTGGCTGTATGACTTCAAGCTAGCCACTTAACCTCTCCAGGCCTCAATTTCCTTATCTGTAAAATGAGAATAAAAGTCCTTAGGGTGGAATGAGTTGAGTACTTAGAGCAGTGCCTGGCACTCGGCAGTTTTACTGACTTAAGTTTTAGCTCCTGTTTCAGAGCCAACTGTGAGCAAGTGTTTGTGGATGACTGGTACCTGCTAAGTACTTGTGGGGAGGGGGGATTCCCACCAACCCCTGCCTGGAAACGCTTCTCCAGTCATCCACCCCAGACCCACCACCCCAGACCCAGCAGCAGAAAACAAGGAGTGTTGCTTGTGCTTACAAACCTCTGCTCTGGGTGAGGGCTGGTGGGGAACATGGGGGAGGGCTCAGCTCTGCTCCCAGAAGCACCACAGGCACCAGCAGAGGCAGCTCCACTGGGGTGGGGGGGCACAGCGCCAAGATGGGGCTCCCAGCTCCCAGCTGGTAGCTGGCAGTTTCATCTGCATGCTGGCTCCCTATTGTGGCTTGTGCTATGTCAAGGCAGGGTGCCTGGGACAGCGCCCCCCCACCCCCACCCCAATGCCCCACAGAAGCATGTGGACCTCCCTACCCAGCCTTCTGTCCTTGGTTACCATATGTCCTCGCATCTGCCAAATGTACCCCCTCAGTGCAGGTTGTCACAAGGCACCACCACCCCAAGATTCCCAGGGAAGGAGACATCCCTGGAAGGTTCTGGAAGAGTAGTGGGTGGCAAATGCTGTTGGGCACACATTTTGTTTGTGCCGTTTGTACTGTCCGTGCAAAGGATGAGGGCTGGAAGGGTCTGTTGAGGCAACTGGCCCAACCACACACTTCATCGTACAGCTGGGGACACCGAGGTCCCAAGGGGACAGGGAATTCTCAGGGTGACAACTTGCCATCTCTCCAGCCTGATAGTAGTTCCTGGAGAGGAGGGGCTGAGCATCTATCACTGTGCTCCCCCCACCCTCCAGTGCCTGGCCCAGATCCCTGCCCCAGACAGCTCTCAGATCTTCAGCATTTCGCCCTTCACCTCATAGTGCCTCCTGCAGTCCGAGCTTAATAAATGCCGCCTTCGGCCCGCGCCTGCCTTAGGCCAGGTAGCTGGCTCCCGCCGGGCCTGGGCCTGGGGCAGCAGAGCACCTGGAGTGGCCGGGCTCTGGGCCCGGGAGGGACAGGGGACGGATGGGCGGGCAGCCTGAGGGCCCACTTCCACCGCCCCTTCTGGAGGCGTCTGCGGCTCCAGGAAGAGCCGGCTGAGACCGATAAAGGCCCAGCGGGGGCTGGAGGGAGGCCCTTTCCCAACAAAGGAAGCCAGCGGAGGTCTTTTCTCTCCCGCCTAAATGCTCCAAATGCCTTTCAAGCTCCCCCGGCAGACTGGCGGGCTCTTCAGAGGCGAGGGGGGCTGGTTTAACTGCAGCACAAAATGGGGTGGGAGGCGCCTCCGCCTTCCTCCAGCAACCCAGAGGCAGATGCTTTTATTTAAAAGAAAACATATTTTTGAAAAAACTCATGTTCCAGAATATTCCTTCTTAGAGTGCCGACCCTTTTCTGAGCGCTACGGAGTATGCACTGGGGAGGGAATAGGAGAGAGACGTTGGGCCTATCCTGGGGTCCCCTCAGGCTCTACCCTGCCCTGTGATTTACAAACAGCCCCCCCACACTCTGGACCCTGCCACTGGCTGCCCCTTCTAGGGTCCCAGCTCCCCCTGGGGCAACCGACATTCATCGGGTTGGTAGAGCTTCTCCAGACCTCCCCTGCCAGCCCCACCCCACTCCCAGCCTCAAGGTTGGAGAACAGGCCTGCCTGCAGGAGGTGGCTGGAGGCCCTCCAGGGCAGAACCTGGGAGGGTGGGTTGAGCGGCCTAGGTGCCCTGTGCCTGGACCCCCAGTGGGCATGTTAGGGGGAAAAGGCTGTCCCAAAGCAAATTCCATACAGGCTTTGTGGACTCCACCCCCATCCCAGGCCAAAGCCAAAGACACTGGGAACTCCACATCCCATCACCACCCAAGGGAAGGTGGCTGGGACCTGAGGGTGGGGTTCAGCAGCCAGGTGGATACAAAAGGCAGACACGTGGGCTTTGGGGGGCTCTCCATTTTTGGGCTCTCGGCCAGCTCGGAGCGTCCGGCCAGCTCTGAGAGTGACTTTGGGTTTCCAGGTCGTCGGATCGGGTAGGACGCATTAAAGACTTTATTTCCCTATTTTCTCCCTGAGTTGTACATTTTCCTTATTTCCTTTCCTCTTGTAAATAAACCTTTTATTAACCCTTTTGTGTGTGTCTGTAGTAGAGTATTCATAAGTCCCTTTAAAGCGCGCGGGTGAGGACCCACAGCCAGGAACCCGTTTAATATCGGGGTTGCTCTATAACAGGCAGTGCTGGCTTAACCTCGAGTGCTGCCCACTGTGCTTCCTCTTTGTGCTGGGTGGAGAAAGGCACTTCTGGAGATCTGGCCACCCTGTGTGGAGCCAGAACCACCTCTGTGCATCAGCAGAGGCCTCAGCTGTTTGGCACCTGGTTTTCTCATCTGTGAAGTGGGGTTCACGCTGCCTGCCTCCCAGGGCTGTAGTGAAATCAACCAGCAGGTGGTGCCTGCACACTCAGGTCCCCTTGGGCCCTCTGGTTGGCGTTGGGGGGCAGCCGCTGGACTGGGAAAGCCTGGATGGCGCAGGCGCTGGGAGATGCTACCCAGATCTCCCCCACAGAGTGGCCTGCAGGACGCCGCCCTGTGGGGCACTCTGGCCCCTGGCTCAGGCTTGGCCAGGCTGCTGGGTGTCTCTGGGCAGGGCTGAGGCTGGCCTGGTAACGAGCCTCTGGGGCCTGTGGGGCGCCTGGGAGAGGGCAGGAGCAGGTTGGCTGGTGCCGAGGCTCATTAAGTGCTGCCTTTCAGATGGGGATTAGGGGGAGCCAGCCACGATTCCTGGGCTTGGTTATTAAAGGCCCGTGCTAGGTAAACACCAGGCGCTTCCTTTCAAAGCCGCACCTGCTAATTAGAGGGCAAGGAACTCATTAAAACAGTAACTCCGGGGACTGCCTGCAGGAAGGGCAGGGGAGTGGGAGAGAAGGGGAACCCAGGGCAAGAGCATCCCCCCAGGCCAAGCAGACAGCCCTCCACCCCCACCCTGCATCTCCTGGCCTGGGGGCGGGAGGGAGGCAGGTGCAGGACTCTGTCTCCCAGGGCCTCTGTGGAGCCCCCACCCCCAATCTGGACCTCTGGCCCTTTAGCTGTCAGCCCCTGCTCCTGCCTTCCACCCACCCCGCTGGTGGCCTGGCCTCCTTGGGGGGCTCTTGGGGTCCACATGTGCTCAGGAGGTGGGCCAAGAGCCTGTCCCCAAGGATGTCCAGGTCCTAATCCACGAAAGGATGTGAACTTTTCTGGCAAAGGGACTTTGGAGGTACAATTAAATGAAGGGCCTTGGGATGGGAGGTGACCCCGGCTTGTCTGTGTCATCCGAGGGGGTGTTATCAGAGGCAGGGGTGGCAGAAGGGGCAGTCAGTTGCGTCATGCCAGCAGTAGGAAGTGGAGCAATGAGAGGAAGCAGTTACTCCTCCAGAAGCTAGAAAGGCCAGAAATGGAATGCATTCTCTCAGAAGCTTCCACACCAGCAGTCCTGCTGATACCCTGATGCTAGTCTTGAGCCCCTTGACTGTGCCGTGGGTGGTGAGGGAGCGAGCCCATGTGGCTTGAAGGCGCTGCGTGTCCACAGCCTCAGGATGCAGTTGCAGGTCTCTCCCTTGCCAGGGCCTGAGGAAGTTCAAGCTGCCCCACCCACGATGGCATCTGGGGCTCTGGGAGGCTGGCAAGCAGGGCTGCTGCTGCACACCCAGGTCTATCTCTGCTAGACCCGCCGGGACGCATGGGCCTGGCGCCTGCTGCATTCTCTTCTGTTCATTAGAACTAATAGTTCTGATGACTCTTGCCTCGTCCCCAGTGCTGCACTCTGCCTGGGACTCCTCCTGCCCCTCACCAGCAAATACCAGTGGCCATGTCCTGGGGCTGGCGCAGAGCTCTCCCTCTGGGACCAGGCCAGCGGGGAGTCTGAGGAGGGGCAGGAAGCTGGGGTTCTCCTACCATGCTTCACAGGCCGAGGCACACGGAAGCCAATTATGACTCAAACTTCCAACCTGGCCATGGGGCAGGAATTCATCTAACCCACCAAGCTGGAGTAAGAGATCAAGTGCATATCCTGCTGTGTGACTCGGGGCAAGGCCCCTAACCTCTCTGAGCTAAGGCTTCTCATCTTCAAGCTGGGAGTGCGTCTGACAGGCTGTCTCCAGGCCTCCTTCCCAGCTGGGCGCCTGAGACATTTAATGAGCCTACCTGTCAGGTCTTGGGGCATCTGGATGAAAGGGGTGTGCACACCTGAGTCACCTTTATGACAATTCTGTGCCCTCACTGCTTCCTGCCTTGAGTTGGAGCCTCGAGGTGCAGGACAGGTTTGGCTGCACCTGGGTGTCTCAGGTGTTCAGTTCCTATTCGGAGTGTCTGGAGCTCCAGGGGCCATGTGATGGACAAGTTGGGGGGCCCATACTCTAAACCACATCTGGCCAGTGGGCAGGTACCAAACACGATTGCTGCCTAGAGGTGGAAAAATGCATCCTGCATCCAGCCAGCTTCCAGGGCCAGGTTGCTGTCGCCGCGAGGTGGGGCTGCGGCTCCAGTGAGCCCCAGGTGTGCTCCTCGCTGCTGGCTTAATAGATCTCTGGGTGTAGATCCTGTACCTCCTGCCTCAAGCATGATGCCGAGGAAAGAGAGAGCCCATTGTGCATGCTTTATGCTGCTTAACGTGTGGAGGTCTCTGGAGACGCGCCTCTCTGCGGGAGGTGACGCGCCCAAGGTCACCCAGCAGCTCCCTTGGGTTCTGCAGCTAGCTGGAGCTCTTGATCAATAGGTGAAGTCTCCTCTCCTAACTGCCTGACTGTGCGCGCCCGCCTTCTCCCGCCTCTGCTTGTCCAGGCAGGGCATCGGTGGGCAAGGAATTAGCACCTCGCTGTGTTCTGACTGCGAACATGTTTCGTCCTCCCCATTCCTAAGTTGGAGGGGGGGGGAAGGCCAATGTCTCCCTCTAATATTTAGTTTTGGGGACTTCTGATCCTACGCCCCCCACCCCACTGCTGCCTCTCTTTGAACCTCCCTTTCTGCATGCTCAATCGCTTCTGTCCAAAGGTCACTCCTCATTACCATGGCTTGGGGGTGATTCCAGGGCTAGGCCCATGCTGGCACCCCCAGCCTCCAAAACTTCCCTCCCCACATCTTCCCCCCTTACCGTTTCAGCTCATGCTCTGCAGGGTCTGCACCAGGCCTCTCACTGGTGATGACACCCCCCACCCCCACCCGGATGCATGAATGTGCAGGTTCTGACACTGCAGGGCCAGCCTGGCCTGGGGGTCTGCATTTCCAACAAGATCTGGGCCGTCACTGCCCACTGAGACTCAACCTGCTCCTAGGCTCTTAGAGGCCCCCAGCAGCCTCTAGAAACTGCTTGTGACCCTCACTACTAGTGACCAATTTTTGGTTCAGGTTCCCTTTACATCCTGGCAGCCGGGGTGCCCTTCTATAAACCCCTTTACCTGTCAGGGCCCAGCAGGGAAGGGCGCCGGGGCCATGGATTTGGACAGACAGACTGCCAGGGTGGACCAAGCCCTGGGGGCCGCCGGCAGAGTCCAGAATCTGCAGGGCAGGCCCAGGAAGGGCAGCTGGGGCCCTGGGCTGGCGCTGCTGTCCCTGGTGGGGCCTCGCTTCAGGGAAACCCCTGAGCCCCCGAGGCCGTCTCACTGGTTGACCCAGGCCAGCCCTGGGAGCTGAGGACAGGCCCGAGTCAGCTGCTCATGCTCTGCAGCCGCTGCCGCAATTCCCCTCCAGCAACGCCCGGAAGTGTGTTTGAACCATGATAATGTGCCCCTCCTGGGCCAGCTGTAAGGGCTGCGGGGGTGGAGGGCCAGGGCCACGCCTCTCCTCCAGGCCGTGACTCTTCATGCTTCTTCCCCCAAGTTCAGTGGCCCCTGCTCCCGCAGCTTTCATCAGGTTTTGCAATGCCGACCACGCCGCCTCCTGATCCCCAAATCTCTGCACCCACACACTGGCCTCTGTCTGGACAATGGGCGTCACCATGACCCACACTTTGGAAAGGACCTAAATCCAGGAAGGGCTGCCCAGGGCTGCTGGTACTGCTGCACGCTACCCAGCCCTCTCCTGAAGGCCTGTCCTGCTGCATCCCCTCATGTCCTGTGCCGGGCTGGACGGCTCATGCCAGCTGAGCTCTTCCTCCTCAGCCTCCCTTCCTCCTGTCTCGCCTGCAGCGCCTTCCTCACTCCTACATTCTCAGCAGAGTGCATTTGGTGCAGGACAGCCTCTGGGGGCCCTCAGAGTTGGATGGGCCCTGATTGAGGCTGTGGGACCCCTCCCTGGATACCGCACCTCCTCCTCTGTCCCTCTCCGCGCCACCACCGGGTGCAGGGGAGCCAAGTGCCCAGCATCTGGCCTGATGCCGGCTGCTAACCCAGCCCTCCAAGGCCGTGGGCCCACTGCCAGTCCCCGGGTGGCATCTGTGGGGTTAGAACTGCAGGGCCGGGGCGGGAGGAGAGCCGGGGCTGGAGACAGAGGGCTCTACTGTCTCAGTATTGTTTCCGAGGGAGGCAGCAGGCAAGTTCAATCCGCTTTTTAATAAACGAGGCCTTTGATCCAGCAAACATGAGTAATTAGCAAGGAGCCAGCTCGCTGGCACCTTGGCAGGCTGGCAGCCTGGTGGAGCAGACGCCCGGTCCCAGGAGCTGCAGGAGGTTAGGACCCGACTGTGTCCGTCAAGCTCCGGAAGGGGCGGACAGCTGTTTCTGAGGATGGGGGTGAGGTCGCCTGGACAGGACCACACCCAGAGTGGTGCCCGCCTAGCAGCTGAGGGAGCTGGCAGGCCGCCTTCTCTGGAGCGCCAGCACATCTGTAATTGGGCTTGCCTGCCCTGCCCTCTGGCCTCCTCGCTCCCAGTCAGGAGGCTTGCTCAGCGCCACCCTGCTCTGCGGCTACCCCTGGGGCCACCGCCAGGGCTCTGTCCCCAAACTCCCATGGTGGTCCTCCAGGCCTGGGGCTTCAGACCCCTTCATCTCTCTCAGGCCCACAGGCGGCTAGAAGAGCACCAGCGTGAAATGTAGCAGGTGGGATTCTTAGGCCAACTCAATCCGGGAGCATCCCTCTCCAGGGGACACCCGCAGCCTCTGCCAGGGCATCCCCTCCTCCCAGACACTGCCCTGGAACAGAGGTGGCCTTCCTGAGCCCCCCATCTACTAAACCTCCTGTGGCCCTTCACCATCCTCCCAGGAGTGCCCCCACCGGCCCTGAGGGTTCTCCGAGAGGACAGAGGCAGGACGGGGCCCAGGGTAGGGGGGGAACCCAGGTCTTCCTGGGACCCCAGAGTCTCGGGGCTGTGATGGACCAGGCCACGTGAACTGGGGTCCTTCTGGAAGTCTCTGGCCTTAGCCTCTAGCCCTGGGTGATTACCCGGGCTTATTTGCAGCATCCATTAGCCCTTTTCCTGCCGTGTGACTCAGCAGCGTTTATGGCTGGCTGCTGGATTTTTGAACTTTTGTTCCTTCCTTTGCTTATTCATTCAACAAGTGTTCTGAAGCCTGGCTCTGGGCCAGGAGGTTGGCAAGGGTTTGCTCCTAGAGCTTACAGTCTGAGCATCAGACTTTGAGGACAATTTCCACAGCGTGCGCAGTAAGGGGAGTTCGCAGGGAGGGACCAGAGGTTCAGGCTTGAAATCTGCCCACCCGTGGCCTTGGTGAATGGGATGGACTGGGCAGCCCTCTGCCATCTGCCAGACTGTGGGCTCCTGGACAAAGACAGTGCAGCACGGCCTGCATTGACACGTGCACATGCATGCACAGCCAAGGCACACCGGTGCCCCCATGTGCACACTACACCTGCAAGTCACATGCATACACACATGCCCACAGGATGGTGTGCACACGGCGCACCCCACATGCACATCTGTACACTGTGTGCAGTCTGCCCACAATGTGCTCTCCACACATGTGCAGCTGCCTGGATGCACGTGTATCGGGGCTCCTGTGCGGCACCCGTGTGTGCTGCCTGTACACATGCAGATACCTGCACCCACGAGCACGTGCACATGTGTGTGTGCGCACACACCCTGAGGGTTTGGGGACATAGGACAAATAGAGACGTGTGTGCCCTTCCACTGTGCTCGGGCCCAGTCACATGGCATGGGGCCTCACACATGTGGACACCCAACGCCCCCCTATCAGGGCCGCCCCTCAGCCGGGAGGGCAACCTTCCCACCCGTGGGGGGCACTGAGCATGCAGGCGGGAGCCTGACCCGGGGACAATGGGCATCACCCAGGGGAGGGCAGTGTGGAGTGCGCTCTTGGCCCCCCAGGCCCTGTAGTCCTGGGAGCACCTAGGGAAACAGAGCTGGGGGTGGCCAAACCCTCACCCTGCAGGGGGTGTGGCTGCGCACCTGAGGTGATAGGATGCCGAGGCTCACAGGATGGTGTTTTCACCACTCACATTTTTTTTCTCTGTTCCGTTTCCTTTTAAAAAATTACTCTCCTGTGGATGCATCCTGGACCTTGAGAAGCTCTGGGCAGCAGAGAGTGCAGGTTTCTCCCACCTCTGAGGCTGGGGGCCCTGGAAGGGCCCCTGGGCACGCATCCATCTCCGCAAGGAGACAGAGAGGAGTGAAAGCAAGCAAAGGCGCTCCTCGGCCCTTGCCAGCCATGAGCTGCCACCACCGCTGGCCCCTGGCCTCCAGGTCTGATGCTCTGGAGGTTGTTTTTCATTTTCAGAGTCATCCAAAGAAACCCAGCACCGGAGTCAGTCCTGGCAGGCTCTCGCCCAACCAACCCCCTCCTCTCTCTCTGTCTCTTTTCCGCCCCTCCTCAATCCCTCCTACCTTCTGCTTTCTCTCCCCACTGGGGTCCTGGCCCTCTGCTCCCCTCTGCTCCCCTCTGCTCCCCTCTGCTCTAAGGGGCTGGAAATAACTGGCCCCCAAGCCCTGTCCTCTCCCCTCTCTCTCCAAGTCTGCTTCTTCAGTCTGTGGCTCCCCTCCTACTGAGATGTTTGCATCGAGTACTTAACCTCCTTTGTGCAAAAGGGGAGGGTACAAAGGAAAGGGGTTCGGAGCGCCTTCCCTTCCAGGGTAGCTCTGAGGGACAGCTGGCAGTGCTGGGTAAGGGCCACCACGTGCCGCCTCGCCTCGGGGCACACCGGCTCAGGGGTCCTGGGGCCCAGGCTGTCTCCTCACTGTGAAATGGGTGTGTGCCGCCCTCCCTCGCAGGCCTGGTGGAGGCTCTAGCGAGTTAGGATTTGTAGTGTTTGAACATCCTTGGCACATAAATCAAATGACCTTAAATAATTGCCCAGAGGGGTTGCTGGAAGGAGAAATAAAGCCAGCCGGGCTTTCCCCAGCCGCTCCCGAGGACCAGGCGGGTTCTCGGCAACTGGTGCTCCTGTCTTTATTTTTCCTGTTCGCATTTTTCAGGTGAGGCAGCTGGAGCTCAGAGGGGTGCAGCAGGTCATCAGGGCCTGAAGTAAGAAAGCTTTAGTCATCCACAGCCGTGATCACCCCAGGTTGTTCCTGGGGTGCGGCTGCCGCAGGATGAAGTAACTCTCGGCCTAGGGGCAGCGTCTGGGCTGAGGTCGCAGCTGGGCAACTGTGCCTGCAGGTGGCCCGGCCTGACCCAGGAGGCTGTCCTGGGCGAGTGACCAAGCGCGGGTTACGTGTGGCCTCTCCTGGAGCTTCTCTCCCATCCAAGGGACTTACTAGCCCTGAGTCCCTACCCCTCGACAAGCTGCCTCCTGGCCGTCCCTTGTTGGCCACAGTCACGCTGGACTTCCCAGAGGGTTTCTTCTGGGTTCTGCCTGGCACCAGCACCAAGGTCATTCCACGCCGGGGTGTCTTCGTCCTCCCATGAGGGACATCCGCGGCCTTCCCAGCTCAGGCTGCCCCTCCCCCTGTGGCTTCCCTGAAGATGGGCACCCCCACCAGGCCTGCCCACCTTTCAGTCCATCTTATTTCCCCCCTAGCTGGGACTCAGCCAAGCATCGCCTCTGGATCACATCAGGGAAGCAGCAGTGGAAAGCCACGAAAACCTGTCTTCTTGTTACGGAGCAGCCCCGATATAAAACGGGTTGCCTGGCTGTGGGTCCTCACCCGCGCCCTTAAAAGGGACTTATGAATACTCCACTGCAGGCACACACAAAGGGTTAATAAAAGGTTTATTCACAAGGGAAAAGGAAATAAGGAAAATGGACAACTCAGGGAGAAAATAGGGAAATAAAGTCTTTAATGCGTCCTACCCGATCCGCCGACCTGGAAACCCAAAGGCCCTCTCCGAGCTGGCGGACGCTGCGAGCTGGCGGGGAGCCAAAAAAGGGAACCCCCACCCCAAAGCCCATGTGTCTGGTTTTATACCAAACCTGGCTGCTTAACCCCACCCTCAGCTTCCAGCCACCTTCCCTTGGTGGTGATGGGATGTGGAGTTCCCAGTGTCTTTGGCTTTGGCCTGGGGTGGGGGTGGAGTCCACAAAGCCTGTGTGGAATCAGCTTCAGGACATCCTGTTCCCCTAACATTCTCACTGCCTTCCAGGTCCATGCCTGTGTACATGTGTGCACACGAGTGTGTCTGTATGGAGAGGGAACACCCGGGATTCCTTCTCACCCCTCCCTTTGTGCTTCCTTTTATTTTTTATTTTTTTTTAGATTTATGTATTTATTTACACAAGCGCTGGGTACAGTCAGAAGCGCGGGAGGGTGGGAGAATTCACCAGAGCCAGAGCGGGGAGCAGAGCAGGCAGAAGGACCGAAGTACACTGCTGAGGGGAGCAGCGGGTGGCAGGAGAGGTCTGCGCGCCATGTGGGACCGGGGAGCAGCCCGGATTCGAACCAGCGCTGCAGAGGCTGCGGGCAGCTTCGCAACCCAGTGCTCAACCGCTGTGCCACCGGGGAGGCCCTGTGTTTCCTTTTAAAATATTAAGCTTCAACTCCTTTGCTATCAAGAAGGTTCTCGAATTGTCTTTACAAGGAGACACAGTGTTTGGATTTTCCTTTTGACGACTAGCTCGTTGCCTGTCACCCAGGACGAGTGGATGCATCGCTGTCTTCTTCCTCCAAGCTGAAATGTCAGCAGCAAATGTCTGTCTCGCTCACACTGAGTCCCCAGCACAGGATGGCGCCTGGCCCAGGGCGGGGCCAGTGAACATTCAAGAATGAATGGCTTGTTCTGTTGCATTTTCTTTCTGTTTTGTTTTTTTTTAAGATTTATTTATTTATGCATACAAGAGCTGGGGCTCATGCCAGAGATGCGGGGGATGAGAGGATCCACCAGAGGCAGAGTAGGGAGCAGAAACAGGCAGACTGACTGAAATACACTGCTGAGGGGAGCAGCGGGGAGACAGGAGGGGTCTGCTGCGCCATGTGGGTTTCTCCCTGGCCGGCCAGGGATTGAACTCATGCTGCAGAGGCTGTGGTCATCTTCATAGTGCGGTGCTTAACCCCTTGCGCCACCAGGGAGGCCCTCTGTTCCATTTTCTAACCCCCCGGCCGTCCCCTCACCCTGCCCCATGCCTACCCAGCAGAGCTTTGGGCACCAACAGGGGTTTGGGAAAGTGGCAGTGAACCTCTCGCTCCTGGTAGGTGAGGTCGTAGCCATAACGGATGTCTACTGCACCTGCACGCAGCGTGTTCTGTGTCCACACCCGCCGCACCACAGGGGAGGCTCATCCTGGGTTGAGGCTGAAAGGGTGCCCAGTCCAGTGCCTGGCTCTGCCCCTGCCCCATCACCCCTCCAGGCAGCGTCACGCCGCCTCTGGGTCTCCAGAACGTCTGTTCGTCTGGAAAATGGTAATGATAATGAGAGCATCTACCTCTCAGGTTGTCGCAAGGATTAAGTGAATTAAAATACGTGGAAAGTACTTAAAACAGCACGGAGCGAGGAGCAGATGCTGCTCTGTGTTTATTATTATTTTATTGCCGTTGTATTTATTATTCTTTCCTACGCGGAGCTGAAACCTTTTTGGCTGATGAGCGGCGCTTTCCCACCGTGCGCGCAGACAGGCTCTTGCTAAGCCTTCCAGGACCTCTGGGATTAGCAAGTTCAGTGTGGAAGCTCCTGGTTGGCATCCTGCGTAGGAAGGGGCGCCTCCCTGGAGGCCGGGAGCAGGCCTCTATCTTGGCTTGCAAAGGCTCTCACAGCTCTGTCCCAGGAGTGTCACCAGGGATGCACCGACACAGGCAGGGATGTGGCCAGGGGCCAGGCGCTTTCCCACCCCAAGTCTCCCTGCAGGTGGCGGGGGAGCAGGAGAGCTGTGTCTGCAGGTCCTGGGGCACCAGCCCATCCCTGTCACCTCCGGGCACCATGGGGACCCCAGCAGACATGACGCCCACGAGGCTGTTTGCTGTGGCTGTCATCGTGTTTCCACAATCCTGTGACAGAAACCCTGCTCTGGCGTTAATTTACATTACAGCCAGCGCCCCGACGTGTGTTCTTAAAGGGTATAATTTCTATCAACTTCAATTAGAGCTATTTTTATTTTTGTCACCCTGAAGAATTTCCCTGCGGTTAAGCTGCCATTTTTCACTGTAATACCCCTGGCGAGGGCTGGGGGGGTGAGTAGCTGGTGATCACTTAGCTAATGCACTGTCAGCACTGATGCACTGGCTGCCCCGGGTCACACGGCCCGGGCCTTCCCCACGGAGCAGGTCTCGTGCGCCTCCGGGGGCACAACCCTTTGGAGGAGGCTGTGCGTGAGCTCAGCCCGTCATGTCCAGGCCGGGCCCCCGATGGCCCCCCCTTCCCCTCCAAATCTGTCTTTAATTTAGGTGCACCAGGGCGGGCATCTGCCCAATTTCTGGCTGTGTGCCGTTGAGAGGGCTGCTTACCCTCTGATCCATGCTTGAACAATAATGCGCCCCGAGGGTGGATGAGCCACCTGAAAGGGGGCGATGCTGGAGGACAGGCGTGGGGGTGCTGTGCATAGAGTGTCTGGTAAATAGGATGTTCATGAAGAGGAAGTGGGGTGCATCTCTGAATAGGGGGCTACCAGGGAAAGCCAGGTACAGGCTCTGAAGACAGCAGGAAGGAACAGTGGCGGGTCTTGGGGGATGTGGGCACACCAGGCACCCCAGGCACTCCAGGCACACTCCCGGCACAGGCGCTTTGCCAGGCTGCTCCCTCTGACTGACGCACTGTCCCTCAGTCTCCATGGGGCTCCTTCCGTTACTCAGCTGTTCCCTCCCTCTGCGAGGCTGGGGATGCCTTGCCAGGGCCTGAGGTTGCAGGGTCCCCCACTTCCCACAGGCCCCTCCCCATGTGTGTTCAGACCCCTCCCCATGGTGCCCCCCAACCCTGCGCCCTCCAGCCTTGAGGCTTCTAGAAGAGGGATTGGCAAACTAGGACCCTTGAACTCAGAGTGGTTTCTACGTTTTGAAATGGCTGCAGCAACAAAAAAGCTCAAAGACACATGACAATGTTGTAACGTGAAAATTATATGAAATTCAGATTTCAGTGTCCATATAAAATGTCACTGGAAAAACCACACATGTTCATTCACATTGTCTGCAGCTGCCTTCGTGCTACAATGCCATCACTGATCAGTTTCGGCAGAGGGCACAGGGCCCCCAAAGCTGCAAACCCTTGCTACCTGGCCTTTTCAGAAAGGTTTGCAGACATGGCTAGTTTCCTTGTCTCCTTCAAGTCTTTGCACATGTTTCCTCTTTTCCAGGGGGCCAGCCTGTGGAAAATTCTAGCTCCACCCACCCAGCCTCCCTATCCCCTTCTCCTATTTGTCTTTGTGGCTCTATCAACTGACACGTGAATACATATTTATTTACTGTCTCTCCTCTCAAAACAGAATATCAGTTCCTTCTTTAACTGCGGGAAATTTGATTGTTTGTTGGTATTGTATCCCAAGCACATTGCCTGGCACATGGTAGCTGTTCAGTAATATTTATAGACTGGATGGACAGATAACTCGATGGATGGATGGATGGATGGATGGATGGATGGATGGATGGATGGATGGATGGATGGATGGATGGATGGACAGGTAGGTGGGTGGATGGATGGGTGGACAGATGGATGGAGAGGTGGATAGGTGGGTGGAGGAATGGATTACATGTGGATGGATGGATGGATAAGCACAGCTTCCCATGAGGGAGGAGACTAGGGCTGAGCCTGCCCCCACCTGGCTCATGCCGGCCTGTCTGCTGCTGGAATATCTTCCCGGCCTCCCCTGGGCCTCTCTGGTCCTGGCCACACCTGTCCTACCCTGATGTGCCTCTGCACTCTCTTGTGCCCTCAGCAGCGGGCTCTAGCTCTCTGATAGCTACTAGAGACACAGCGCGGTCAAACCCCAAAAGGAAGTTAGCCTCTCTGTGCCTCAGTTTCCTGCCCTGTAAAATGGTCACAACAGCTCTGCCCCCAGAGCTATCTAAGGCTTAGTGGACTGATGCCTGCAAATATTACCCCAGGGCCAGTCACCTAGTAGGTGCTGACCACCTGTAGCTCCGACCCTTGGGAGTCATCTTTGCCCCAAGCCTCACATCCTGTGGTCGTAACCTGTGACCCTCTGCTCCTCCAGCGTCCAAATGTGGCTCCTGGCTAACAGGTAGCCCAGTGTCACTTGAACCCAGAGATTCTTCACCTGGGCACCCCCAATGCACCAGTTCCTTCTGGTTCCCTCTGCAACCGGTGAGGCCGGGCCCCTCCTCCTCCTGCTCTGTCTTTGTTGAGCACATGTGTGTTGGGGCTGGCCCAGGCACAGAGTCCTCCTGCCCCCAGGCTGTGGCCTGACTCAGCCTCGCCCTCTGCAAGTGTGCCCGTGATCACCTGTTTGGCACCAGGGGGTCGGGCGTGCCAGGTCTGTGCCATCTCTTGTCCACATAACTGCCTCTGGGCCCGAATCTTCCTCTGGCCTAGCTGCTGTCCTCCTGAGCAACTCCAGACATAGGGAGAGGCACCCTGTGCCTACTTTAGTTTCCCCTCTATAAAATGGATTGGTCGTACTCCCTGTTGGCCTGCCTGCAGACCATGGAAGGACCTCACGACATGGTTCTGTGCACACACTTTGAAGATTCTGGCTGGAGAGACATGACTGTTTCTGTCCCCGTGGGTGGCTGCCATCGGCCAGACCTGGCACCAGGGACAAACCTTTGTTTGTTTTTCTGAGCCACGGACCATGTATCCATGCATCTGTAGGCCTCATCAGCCTGCTGTTTCCCTCCCTCCCCCCTGCAGCCCCTGGAGAGGTGGGGGAACCTGGGGGACGCAGTGGGGAAGAGTCAGATTAAGACCCCCGGCCACGGCTCCTGCCCAACCCGGCAGCCCCCCCAGCACGCAGCCGGTGCGCCCCTAATTGCTGTCACAGATGTGGCAGCCACCAGCCTCTCCCGCACGATCTGCTGTGTCGCGTGAGCTTAATTAGTCCCTGATTACTCATTTACTGGGTGCTGTGTGTGTTCCATATCTAATAACTTTCCAATTACGCCCGGTCCACGCCGTGCGTTTAATAACCCTTTAGTCATCTGCTTATCGGGGACTCTGCATTCGGCGGCTCCTTCTCCCACTGACCCTGCGCCTTCCCATCCATCCCCTGTGCTGCGGTATTAGGAGTTCTCTGCCGTTACAGAATTACAGGGAATTAAGGGGTGTCAAATGCTGGTGTTCAGCCTCTGACACTCCAGCGTGCTGCCAGAGCAGGCCTACCCCTCCGTCTCGTGGGTGGGCTCTGTGGGAGCGTGGCCTGCACCGTCCTCGCCTCCTGACTTGTTGGCACTGGTCCTGGAGCCTGCTTGGCCCTGACAGGTGGCAGAGGTCCGGTGGTCCCCACACAGCCTGCCCGCCGGGCCTGCCCCTGGCCCTCGCTGCGGGGTGGGGGGAGGGGAGCTGGGTCTGTGCTCTTCTCCCTGCACTTGCCACGGCCTGTGCCTCGTTGGTCCTTGGGGCAGTGGCAAGGCATGCTAGTCTCTTTGGGGCTTTGAGGAGGTTGGTATCCCTCTTCTGTTTCCTGCAGTTCTGGTCCCCACCTCATCCCCCTGCCCTGCTCTTGAGATGGATCCATTCCAGCCATCAGCAAACCTCCCCGCTGCCAGCTGCCTTCAGTGGAAACTGGTGCCATGCAGCAGGTGTCTGCTGAGACAGTGGGTGCCGGAACCAGCCCGCTGCTCTTCAGTGAGCACCTACTGGGTGCCTGGTACTGCGGGGTCCAGGTTCCTGACACAGGACACAGCTCTGACCTGGAATCTCACTCTGGCAGCCCAGCTGGCAGTCTTGGGCTGCTAACTTGATGTCTCTGCACTGTGGTTTCCTTCTCTACCAAATGGTAACTAAGGTAGGGCTGTTGGGAGGATCATATGGGCAGCTGATGGCAGGTACTTGGCAGGTACCTGGCACACAGTGGTGCTCATAAAGCCAGGGCAGGTATTACTCACCCATTTTCCAGAGGCATAACTGGAGGACAGAGTAGTCCATCCTGCCTGGATATGCCAGCAGGAAAAGATCTTTGCTCAGGATCAGCTAGGTTGGCTTCCTGGGGTGCAACTTGAGCTGACTTGGAAGAAAGAGAGGATTCAGCATGATTTGGAAAAGTGGGGGACTCATGTCCCAGATCCTGCCCCCATAACTCAGGGACCTCTGGACCATACTGGGCACCAGGCCAGAGCTGGCAAGGGGACCTGGGAGCTGGCCCTGCTGTGATGCAGAGAAGCCAGGCCTAAGGCCCATGGTGGTAGGAGGTGGTCTGGTGAGCTGTCAGAATGGGCAGCTCTGTGGGTGGGGCTGCGTGGCGGCACATGGGCACGTGCTGATGTCCTGGGGCGTGTCTTCTGTTCATGGCTGCAGGTCATGAATGTGTTAAAAGCCATCAAATTACACACTTTAGATGTTGAATTGCATGAGACGTGCGTTTTCTCTATACAGAGCTGTTTGAGAACAGAGCAGGGGCTCCCAGATTGGGGAGTTCATTCCTAAAGTAATAAAGATAATGACATCAGATCGGGGGCTGGCCGCACGGCCACGTGCCTTTCCTTCTCGGAGTCAGGACCTAGTTCTGTCTCCCCCACTGCGCCCCATCCCTGTCCCCAAGTTTAACAGGAGTTGTCTTTCTCTAGAAACCACACGAAGGCAGAGGATGCGAGCCTCGTCAGCATACTCAGTAGTGGCTGCAGACCCCCTTTTCTGTGAGGGGCCCCTGGAAAATGCCCTCTTTTGACTTTTACAAAAATTAGTAAATTTTTGTAAATTGACTGACACTTTAAACATGGCGGCTTGGTCCAGCTTGGTGGAGGGAACAAGAGCGTCTGCCCTGCTCTGTCTGCACCTCCTCCTCCTGGCGGTGTCTGCTGCTGTCTGCCGTCCACTCCCAGGTCACAGTGCAACTCAGACGGGCCCCATCGTCTTTGTGCCCCCACGTCCCTGTTGGCAGCATGGGACGATTGGCTGTGCTAATCCATGGGAAGTGTTGGGTTGGTGGCAGCAGTAGGTTCTCAGTAAAGGGGTTCTCCCATCCGCGGCTCCCCCTTCAGCTCTCAGGCCCCCAGCAGGACCCTGGTCCCCAAAGTGCCAGGAGAAGCAGGACAAGGGCTTTCCTGTGCTCTGCTCCGCCAGCCAGGGGCAGGGGTCAGGCTGTGGTGCGGATCCAACCGCCCAGGACTGGGGTGTTACACATTGACCCCTGGTTTGCCCAGGGCTTCCAGGCTGTCTGGGCCATCTGTGACTGATGGGAGCCCAGCACCTGGCCACTGGCAGCTTCCCCAAGCCATTAGGGCATGAGGTAAGGGCATAAAACCCAGGGGGCATCTGTGAGGGGCCCCAGGGTCCCCTGTGGGAGGGAGGGAGTGAATGACTAAAGCGCATTTCCCCAGGAGCTGCCCCTTCTGGCTCCAGCCGGAGCCACCGCAGCCTATGGGATTGTGGGGCTGTGGTCTGGGCCGCGTCACCATATGGATCCCATAAATGAAAATGTTCCCGGAAGCCAGCGGTAAATGCATCTGTCTCATTCCTGGGGCCTGGGGAGCCTTGCCGCCGAGGAATGTGGGACCATCCATCTCGGACACTCACCCCCAGCTGGAGCAGCATAAAGCTGCTGCCCCCAAACCTGAACCATGCTGCAGGGGCGTCAGCCCCCCCTGCTGCAGGGCCCCTAATAGGTCCAAGGTGAGAATCGGGGGACGCCGCCATCTCGGAGCCTCAGTTTCCCCACCCCCACACTGTGAAAGGGGCCAGTGACCAGAAGGATCTGTTCATAGAAACAAAAAGTAGAATGGTGGCTCCAGGGCCGAGGGGAGGGCGACTTGGTGTCTATGGAGACAGAAGATGTTTCGTTTGGGAAGATGAGGATGTTCTGGAAATGGCTGGCGGCAGTGGTTGTGCAGCATCATGAAGGGGCTCAGTGCCACTGAGCTGTGCACCTAAAATTGGTAAAGAGGGGGAATTTCAAATCATGTGTATTTTACTACAATAAGAATAGAAAATGGCAAGAAAAGCACGGGGCAGGGCGCACTGCGAGCTGAAGATGAGTCCAGGGATGGTCACAGTGTCACAATTTCGTGGGCCCTTCTCACCAGCCTCCATGCAGAGCTGAGGGCAAGGCAGGGCTTAGTGACCACAGTGTCCGTGGTCATCCAGTCTCTCGACCCTGCGGGCTGTGGCGTCCAGTCCTGACCGCAAACCCAGCCCCAGGAGCCTGAGGTCCAGACCATGCTGCTGCTGGGGACCTGTACTGCCAGTGCCCGTCCCAGCCACTCTGAGTCCCTGACCAGAGAGCAGGCCATCTTGGGGGAGGAGGGGTGCCCACCCATTGGACACCTGACTACAGGCCTGGCTGAGACTCACCACGTCCACCATCTGTCCTTCCAGGTCACTTCTGCCTCTCTCGAGGCACCGGCAGCCGGCCACCCTTCTGCCCGGGAGCCTGATCCCCGGCCGGGCGTCGCAGCAGAGAGCCTGCCCAGAGGCCCGCGGACAGCACAGGAGCGGGGCCCAGCCCGGTGTCAGCAGAGCAGCCTGGACGGGGCCGGAGCAGACTTCACGGCAACAGGTAGGCACCGGCTTCTCTTCTCTGCGTACCGGAGCGATGTGCGCCCGCGTGGGAGGGGCTTTGAAAGCCACATTCGGCACATTCCGTCTCATTTGCTGCCCTCACCTCACTGAGGTGCCTTGACCTCTACCCCGGCCCTACTCAACGCCATGGGCTCCGTCTGCCTATGTATCGGGGTGCTGCTGCTGCGCCCCTTGTTCCTTTGTTCAGCTCAACCCACCATGCGCCTGTCTGTGGCCTGGGGACGGTTCCTGTGTCTTTCGGTCGTGAACTCACCGTGTCTCTTGGGCCCAGGGGGAATGCTGTGTACGTTTGCCTAGGGGTGTGTGGGGGGGGGACGATGCTGCCCTCTTGTCTCGTGGGATGCCGACCACATCGGGGTTCCTGGTCAGCCCTTAGGTGGACACTGTGTCCTTCCCCAGGGCGGGTCCCAGGGCAGCCCCTCGAGCTGGATTTCTGTCACTGAGGTTCCTCAGAGTGGGTCCCTATGTGTGTCCTGCCCTCTGAAAGGAGGGGGTCCCCAGACTCCTAGCCAGCTCTCTCCTGTGCCCTACCCACAGGAGCACCCCTCTCTCTGTAGGTGGACTTGACATGAGGTGGGACCCAACCTCAGTCCGGGAATGGCCCTGGCTGAGCAGGGGCCCAGATCCTGGCCACCAGGAATGGTGTGTGGGTGATGGGCAGGACGACATCCCCAGCGCCAACCCCCAGGTCCCCAGGTCCCTCAGAGCCTTGGGCAGGTGTCTCTCATGCTCCATGCCTTCCTTCCCTCACCTGAGAAGCCGGAGGGCTGGTGGGTGCCTGGGCTGCACCAGCACCAGAACACAGCGTGCTCGGCCGGCCCGGCCCCCGAGCCCCTCGGGCTCTGGGTCTGGGATGCTGGGCTTCATTTGTACTTCCAGTCTCCTGGCGATGCCACTTCCAGCAGGTACCCTGGGTTCTGGGTGGCCCGGCTTTGCAATTCCCTCACCATCCCCACCTCTGCCATACATGGGCCCTGCCCCCCACACTGGGGCGCCTGGGCAGGCAGGGGCACAAGCCCACAAGCCAGCTGCTTCCCGCCAAGTCAGGGCCCTGCCGCGGGGTGGGGACAGTTCACAGCCGAGACCCGCCAGGAGCACCGCCCCACAGTCTGCCAGGCCCCTCCCAGCAGCCCCTGGCAGCCGCCGCACTGCCGGGAACCTGACAGTGACTAATGTTTATGACACACCTGCCCCTCTCCTCGCGGGCGGCTTGGCCCACTCCAGCTGTGCACTGCCAGCTGGATGGCGGGAGGGGCCGGGCCCTGCGTGTTCAGACACGTGGACACATAGGCAGGGGTCACAGGGTCGGGCACAGTCAGCGAGCGCTACGCACAGGGTGCACGCAGACACACATACGGGACAGACCCCCATGCACCCCACGCGTGCACCAGTCCCGCCATTCCCGTGGAACCCTCCCTGTTGTCACTGTCACTCCCGGCGTCACGCGGGCCTCCGTCCCTGTTGGGCAGGGCCCCTCCTGAAGGCTGGGGAGCAGTGGGCAGGTTAAGTGTGTACCCACTGCACTGCAGTCCCTTCTGATCCCCTTGCGTGTGGAAATAGCTGTTTGTTGGGAGACGGAAAATGCCCCCCAGAACTCCTGTGTCAAGTGGGGGTTCTGAGCCACATTCCCGAGGAACACACGTGGTGTTTTCCTCGGCTCCCCGCCAGGCAGAGGTGGGGTGGCTCTAGGGCCCCATTTAGTCCCTGCCTGGGGCGTGCACACCTGCTGGGGTAGAGCGGGGCTGCTGGGACCCAGGGCCGGGCTTCTTCTGGGCTGACCAGCACCGCGGTGGCAGCCAGCACCCGAGCCCCGCTCTTTCCAATATTCCCGGGCCTTCGGTGAAACAACAGCCCATTTCTCATGTGCCACTTGCATGCGCGACAGAAGACGACACTCATTCATCACCACCCGCCAGGACAGGTTTTCCTAGGACAATTGTCTCTGCTGTCCGCAGCCTCCGTGGGTGATTAGTGAGGGTGTGATTTGGTGTCGAGGTTCAAGTTTCCCAGCCTCAGGGCTGCCGCTTCCCTGCTGTGGAGCCTTTGCGGGTTCAGAATCTGCCCAGGGCTTCGTGGCTCCGAGTGCCCGGCAGGTGTGATAAAGTTAGATCTTCCTCATAGTGTAGTGTCAGTGACATGGGGGGACACCAGGGAGGCGCAGGGCTGCCGTGCGCGGTTGTGCAGGTCGTCTACTGCACAACTGCAGGGGTGCCGTTCTCCCTGCAGCCTCTGTGACGTGCGCCTGCTTGGCCAGCAGTGCTGTCATGTGGAACAGCCGAATGGTAGTTGTGCCACGTGGGCCCTGGGCGCCCTTTCTGAGCTGTGGAACAATTTCAAAAGTGGTTAATAGCATCTTTATTAATAGGGAGCATGGGAGTCGCGCACCCCACTGCTCGAGTCACAGAAAACCAGGCCAAGATTGAATCTCTAGCCACAGCTGGGTTTCCAGGACTCTTTCCTTTCTCGCCTGTTATATTGGGGTGCTGGGGTTGGCCACGCCTGCTGGGGGAGTCAGTGTGCTTCTTGGGTCTCCGAGTCGCAGGTCTGCCTGCTCCCAGACCGCCTCTGTCTCTGTACTTACTCCTTGCTTTGGGGGCCCGCTGGCCCCTGAGCCAGGGGAGAGAAGAAGGGGGCTGCAGGAAGGGGCAGGGGTCCATCCCACAGGCCCTCTCCTTCCTGCTGCTGCCACCCCCGGGCAGTGGCTTGCCTTGGGCAAGGCCTGTGCTCCCGTCTGCTGCCGCTGTGTCAGATCGCACCCACGTGGTGGCTCGGAACAAGACGTGTCCCAGGGCCCTGGAAGCCAGGAGCCCGGCGGGCTGAAGCCCCGGTGTTGCAGGGCCGGTTCCTTCCGGAGGCTCCAGGGGAGGACCCGTCTTTGTCTTTTCCAACATCCGGAGCGTCCGTGCTCCTTGCCTCTGGCCCTCTCCATCTGCAAGGCCGGGGATGTGGCATCTCCCTGTCCCTTCATCTGTCATCGTGTCTCTCTTTCCTGCCCCCCTCACCGTTTGGGAGGACTGTGACCACCAGGGCCCCCTGGAAAATCCAGCCTAGTCTCACCTCAAGGTCAGCCCATTAGCAGCCTTAATTACCCCCCCGCCCCCGAGAGGCTGTGTGGTCAGGTGCAGGGGTTGCCCTAGAGACGTCTCTGAGGGGCATCACGCGGATGACCAGTTCCCTTCAGTGCTGCTCGTCACGCGCTGACAAGGGCCGTGACAGATAGCGCCAAGCCCTCTGTGGTTCTCGGTTGGGTGACACAGGGCCCCGAGTCCCCTTTGGTCTGTGGCTCTGCCATCACGTGGCTTCCAAAGTGCCCTGAAGCTCATCACCAGCAGACACAGGGCAGGGAGCATGGGCGCAGACATGCTCCTTCAGGTCCAAGTGACTCCCACTGGCCCGACACAGATGCAGAGGGAGCTGATGTAACCAGTGCCCGCCGCAGACAGGCCGGGCATGGCTGAGAGTGGTCGCCATCTCTGTCCCGCCTGCGAGCTCCGTGAGCAAGGGTCAAAGCCTGTCATGCTGCAGCCAGATGCCCTGCCTTGCCCCCGTGTGCTTGGTGGGGAGGGCCAGGACCTCTCGTCTGCCTGGCAGGGGTGGAATGGTGAGGCCCTTTGGCTCCCGCAAGAAGTCATCCTCACCCCCAGGTTCCCGCGGCCTGGGATGGTCCTCACCACACACTGCCCTGGCTCAACCCCTCGCTTCCTCCTCCGTCTGGCCCCCAGGGCACTCTGTCTGTGAGGCCACACACACATCCTTGTTCCCTCCTGCCTCTGAGAAGCCGCCTGGGACGGCACATTTCTGGGGCTCTCCCGCTCAGCCTGGACTCCGTCCACCCAGCCTGTGACGCACGAGCTCTCCCGGAATGCGTCCAGCAGGAGCCCAGAGCCCCAGAGAGAAGCAGGTTCCTAGGGGCCCCTGGGCCCGGCAGGGTCTTGCCGCCACTGCACGGTAGATGCACCCGTAGGTGGAGCGTCTGCTAGCGGGACTTCTGTCCTGAGGCGACTGATTTCCTTCCTTGTAAGTGAGTGTTGTTTGGATGTGACTAGTGCACTCCGAGTTCAAATCCTGCGTCCGTTCCTCCCCAGCTTCCGATTGAGGCAGACAGCCACTCTGTCCCTGGGGTCCCTCCACCCCACTGCCGTGAGGACCGGGCCGAGGGTTCCCGGCAGGTGCTGGCACAGTGGCCCTAGCGGAGGGAGGGCGACCACCCTCCGTCTGACCCGCCAGCCTTTGTCTCTGTGTTGGGGGAATGGGCCGGCTGGGGTTGGCTCCCTGGCCAGGAAGGCGGAGTCTCTGGAGAAGCCCTTGGCAGGCTGTCCAAGAGGCCCTGGTGCTGGTGCTCTGGCGGGAGGTGCCAGAGGACTGGCAGCTGCTCCCAGGCAAGGGGACCGGCTTGGCTGCACTTCTCCAGCCCTGCGAGAGCCCCCTTTCCTGGCACCGCGGGGTAGCAGCTCCCCTGCAGCGGGCGTGAGAGCACTTCTTGCTCCCCCTGAGAGCCAGGACCCCGAGGCTGCTTTGTCCAGCCAGGGCCTGTGCTCATGGAGCTTGCGAGTCTGCGCAGGAGGCTTAGCCGCCCGCAGGCCTGGGGGCGCTTCCCTTCCAAGTGGCTGTCTCCCGGGTGCCCTCAGTATTCAGCGCCAGATCCGGGCCTACAGACCCCTGCTCCTGCCTGCCCATGGCGTGGCTGCCCAGCCTGGCCCCAGGCTGGCACAAACCTCCGTGCGTCTGTCTGACCGACTGGGATTTCCATGAAATAAAAAAAGGGAAGAGAATTTAACTTGGGGCTCTGAATAAAATGATAAACTGAGCGTGGACTCCGAGGCACCTCATAACGGAAGAAGATGCAGGCAGATCTTTGCACCCGGCAGAGTCGTCGCCGTAACGGGCTGTTTTTGCCCTGAACCCTAATTTCTTTGCAGTTAACTTTGTGTTCAAGGTTTCAGGTGTCAAAGAAGAGTTCAGCTGAGCTGCAGAAATGACTGTTCTGGGGTCATAGGCGCAGGGTGGGGTGTCCCTGGGGCAAATGTTGGGGACCCAGGGACCCCCATAGTAGGCGCAGACTGACCCTCCATGTGGCTGCTTGCAGTATACCGGCCCACCATCTGGCCTGCTGTGGCCTTGCTCACCCTGTGGCCCCCTCCACCGGGCTGCTGCTGGTGCAGGGGGAGGGAGGTGCTGTGGGGAGGACTCGGCTCCTTGACAAGCTGGCCGGCTTCACTGTGCCGGCACCCGTGAGTTTCTCGTTCTGAGCAGAAAGCATGTAAAAAGCAAGCACCCTGCCCACACGACAGCCTCCGCCCCTGCCCGCACCTCCGCCGCTCCTGTTGCAGGCGCTCACTGGGCCCCTGCTGCGGGCAGGGACTCCCGGCACAGTGGGCACTGTGCGCCACGAAACCACACAAACCCTGGCCTGACAGCTCAGCCAAGAGAGAGGCTGTGGCTCAGGTGTAAGCAAGAGTTGTGCAAGGACGGAGTGGGGGCCTGGGCCTGGGATGGAGTGGGGGCTGTTTTTCTACTCTGGCTGGCTGGTCACAGAAAGCTTTTCGGAGAAAGAGGCATTTAGCAGAGTTCCAGGCTAGGGACGAGCTGGTGTAAAGGCCCCGAGGCAGCCTCCGCTCGGCACTGTTACCCTCTCCATGGAAGCAGGAACCGTATCTGACTGTCTGCTTTGTCTCTTCAGCGCCTGGCGCAGTGCCTGTAATAGCTGCTCGTTAGATGTTTGTTAAGGGAACGTGTGTTTTTAAGTCAACAGGTACTGGGGGACGAGAGCCGTCTGTGGCAAAGAGGAAATGAGATTATTACATGCAAGTGGGGCGTCCGTGTTCCCCAGCTTCCTGGGCCAGGGGCCCATGTTCCAAGCAGGTCCTACTCCATTCCAGAACTTTTCTTCCCTCTTCAGGGCCCGGGGTGGGATGGGCCGTTCTTCATAACCTGGATATAACTTCTTTTGCTGGAAGAATTCTGAAGCCCCGGTGGTGTGGAGGGACGAGTCCGGGCTCTATCTCCTCTGTTGTGACTGTTAGCCAACCCCGCTGCCTCCCTCCCGCCCCAGGTTTCCCAGTGTGATCCTATGGGGTCAAGGATAGGTCAAGGTCACCTGCACATGCCCGGTGGGTTCTCCCCTTGTGGCTGAGATGACTCTGGGGAGGGGCTGACTGTGCGCTCCCTGACTGACACACAGAGAAGGCATTTGCTGAGCAGCTACTGTGTCTCGGGTGCTGCGCGTCTGGGAACTGTCTTTCTGCTGAGTCATTCACCTCCTGTGGCGGCTGGCGGCACTAGGGGCTTACAGCAGTGCCCTGGCAGTAGAGGTCGGAGACCTGGCCTGGGTTTCACAGGGCTAAAGTCAAGGTGCTACGTGCTGCGCTGGTTCCTTCTGAAGGCCACGGGGAGAGTGTTTCCTTCCTCCCCCAGCTTCCAGAAGCTCTGTCTGCCTTGGCTTCCAGATGGCATCACCCTGGCCTGCTGCTAGCCTCCCCCTGCTCTCTTGCCTCCTTCATGCCCACCCCCCCCCCCCGCCGCCCCATGTTGGCAAGGACCCGCCAAAAATCCAGGACCAACACCACGTCTCAACCCGTCACTTAATCACGTCTGTGAAGTCCCTTTTGCCTCTACAGTGACACATTTGCAGGTCCCAGGAACCGGGACACAGTCATCTTTGGGGTGCCCTCCCTGCCCAGGACTATAGAATGGGCAGGCGGGCGGAGGTGGATTGATTTCCTGAAATTCTGCGCCAGGCAGTTGTGGACACTTGCCGGGCCCAGCCGCTCCGGCCTCACGGCTGTGCTGCCAAAAGGGACACGCCACAGCTCGGCCAGCCCAGAGGTGCCGGGGCCCTTCCTCCTCTCCAGTGTGGGGTCTCCCCTTGTGGCTGAGAGGATGCCCCTGCTACTGGCCACTGCATTTAGAAAGAGGATGGCATCAGGCGTCCCCAGGCCACCCTGGATTCCAGGAAGGCCCTAGAGCTGCCCACGCCTGAGGGTGCAGGGTGCAGTTCAGTGTTTGTCCAGGAGGTGGCGCCACAAAGCACTGCCCCCTACCCCAGGCCTCCTGACCTGCTGCCCACCCTGGGTTCAGGAAAGGGGATTCACCCCAAAGACCTTGACAAGACCAGAGCCCCTCCGCTAGCCCCCCACCACACCAGGGAACAGCCTGTGGTCCACTTTCAGGTTTGCACTGGCCTTCCTTCTGGGCCTGCCCTGCTCCTCAAAGTAGTTGAACGGCGTGGTTCTCACCCCCAGAGAATGCCACTGTGGGTTCCAATAAAAGGCAGAATTGCCAAGAAAATGCAGTGCACCCAGGAGGGCTCCACGGAGGAGGCAATACTTGGACTGGGCATCTGGACCCTTGTAAGGTGGAGGGGAAGGAGTCTTATCAGGGAGGAGGCCCCAGAGCTAAGGTCTTGCCGTTAGGGTAGGCTCCTATCTCCCCTCCTTCCTGCCCTTCTCTCCTGAGGCTTCTGCCCCAAGACTCCCTGGGCCCATGGGGGTGCCTGCCACCCACTCCCCCACCTTCCCTGGAATTCCCCTCAGAGCCCCATCGACACCGCCCCCATGCCTCTGCCAGCTCAGCAGCCTATTCTGACAGGGTTCCAGCCTCCTCCCCAACCCCTCTGCCCCATTCAGCCCCCCTTCCACAGGCACATCTAGGGTAGGAATCTGCACGCTTTCCCAGCGCCTGAACTGTCTGTCCGTCTGTCTCTCCAACCTTTGCCCTTGATAGCCTGGACGCCCTAAACCACATGACAGCCTCATAGGGACTTGGGGCGCTGCCAAGCCTGGCACCTGCACAGTACCTGGCCCACAGGAGCGACTGTTGAACAGTGTTCTCCCCTTGGTGTGGGTCACTGTGTGGGACCCCCCTTTGGAATCGGGGTCCACTGTGCTGCCCCGGCACAGCTGTTGTCACTCGTTCAGTGACACCCTCGGGGACACCCCCTCACAGCATGGACCTCGCAGAGAGCAGGAAGTGGCTGCTGCAGCCCCAGCACCTGCTGTCCTCCCAAGCCCAGAGCTGCGGCTGGTCTACAGCTGGGGGGTGCCCAGCGTGGAGCCTGGGAGGGCGGGGGAGGGCTCCTGCCTGCCTGCTCTCCTGCGGTTTGTGCTGGGGTTCTCCCTGCACACTCCGAGGCTCTCAGGAGGCCACTCCTGACACTGAACCGCAGCCTGCAAACGGAGACGGTGTGCTGCCGTCCCGGCCTAGCTGCCCGGCCCACCCCTCCCCCAGGCCCAAGGAGCCTACCCTAACGGCCAGGCCAGGGCTGCTCATGGACCAGAGGAGCCCCCAGTGGAAAGTGCTCCTGCCGGGTAAGTCCTGGACGGCCCCCGCAGGGCCGTGGAGGGGGCAGGCGTGGGTTCTGGGACTGGATCCAGACTCAGACAGAGCCGAGGCTGTGCGTGGCATGGACAGAGGCACTTGGGCATGGTGAGCATGGTCCAGGGGACAGAGGTGGTGTCCCTGGAGTGGCACAACGGCCCCAGTCAGCCTGGGGGTCCTCAGCCAGCACTGCCGCTCCTGAGGGCTCTCCAGGGACTGGTCCTGATGCCCCGGCCGCGGTGGCTTCCGCCTACTCTGGGCCTACTTCTGGGGACAGAGTGCAGGCCAGCACAGGCCAGGCGCTGGGGACCTGAGGGTGAGCACAGGGGAACCTGCCAGCCTCGGGGGCAGAGAGCCCAGCAAGCCCCGAGGGACCAGGCAGCTCTCAGAGGTCACTGATTCCCACCTTCCTTTCCTACAGAGGGGGAAATTGAGGCACAGGCCAGGGAGCACCCCTGTTGGAGGCTGCCCAGAGTCTAGATTCTGACCCGTCTTCCAAAACCACTCCTGCTTCCAGAAGTGAGTGGCCTGCTTCCTGATATGGCTGGTGGCAAACCTGTCCCAGGAGACTGAGGTCCCATCCCCCCAATTGCCCAATGCCATGTCTGCCTTTTCAGGGATCCCTTAGACACACCATCCTTAAAAAGAGTTGTGGAACTGTGCACTGGTCGGGCCTTGGGCATGGCACCTTGGTGGACAGCATCTCTCTAGGTGCTCAGCCTGCCTCTTCCAGGAAGCCCTCAGTGATTTTGCTGTCCTTGGCACTCCGTCTTCCTTTCCCACCCCTCTCCCTGCCCCGCCCCTCACCTTCAGCCTCTCCGACCCTCTCCCTTGCATCTTCTCCTCTGCTGCAGAGAGGGAAGGGAGCTTCCTTGACTGCAACTGGGTCCAGGGTGGGTGCTTGTGGAAACGGAGACACAGGCGCGCACTGGGCCCTCCTCGTAGGCAGGCCTGGAGCTCCAGCGGCATGTAGCCCAGGGTGGCAGAGCCATGCCTGTGCCCCGGGGCCCTGAGGTGGTCACGTGCAGGGCAGGGCGGCTCTCCTGCAAGTCCCCAGGACGCACTTGTGAGCGTAGGACCCGCTGTTATTTCTCTGAGGGGCGTGAGGTAACTGCAACCATCCCAGGCAAATCAGGATGTACAGTGGCCTGGCTTAGAACACGACTGTTGGCCATTTGGGTGTTGCCGTCTCTGGTTGTTTATTTTTCTTGTCAAACAAAACAGACCACAACACGGGAGGGGAAGGGAGCAGTGAACGCGCAGATCTGGCCTGGTCTGTTGGGAGCCTGGGCTTCCTCTTCTGCAGCAGGGGTGCCCGGGAGGTCCCAGGCTCAGTGTGCCCGCCCGCTCCGTCCTGGTGTTGGTGAAGCTGGTGGGTGGCCTGGCCTCGCCCCATCCTCCGGCATGGCTGGGGGCTGGACAGGGTCTCCGTTATGGTGCTGCACCGCTGAGGCCCAGTGGGTGCTCTAGGGTGGGTGCTTGTGGGGACGGAGACGCGGGCACGCACTGGGCCCTCCTCGCAGGCTGGCCTGGAGCCCTGGCCCCGGCGGCACGCAGCCCAGGGTGGCAGGGCCATGCCTGTGCCCGGGGCCCCGAGGTGGTCACGCGCAGGGCAGGGCGGCTCTCCCGCAAGTCCCCTGAGCCCGCAGGCACCTTGTCGTCTGGGGGGTGGCGTGTGCGCGTGTACGTGTGAGTGAGAGCCCTGTAGGCCCAGAGACGGCAGTGGCCCGCTGGCTTCGGGCCAAGGGATTTGTGTGCAGACAGTGGCGTTGGCTGCCTGCCAGGTCCACCATCCCGGAGGCTGTGAAGGTCATGGACGTGACCCATATCAGACCTGCTGGCTCAGTGGGGGCTGCGGGTGTGAAAGCTTCACAGACCACTTTTTAGGGCCCCAAAGCCCTCTCTGCCTCTTCGCCCTGGTGAGGTGGTGCCACACCCTCCCGCATCCTAGGGTGCCTCGCCCCCCAGGATGGTGTTGGAAAGTGGGGCTCTGGACGGCTTTTCTGGGTTCGAATCCTAGCGCTGTCTGTCGGTCTGTGTGGCCTGGACAAGCTGCCTAAGCAAGCCTTCCTCATACAAGCCCTGCGGGCCAGGCTGCCATGGGAGGGGTCGGGCGTGAGGCCCCTGCACGGCCCAGCGTGGCCCAGGGAACTGTCGGCTTGGATCATCCCCGTTCGCATCCGATGCTGTTCTCCCACCTGGGAATGTTGGACGTGATGTCCGTCCTAGACTGCCCAAAGCCTCCTGCCCTACCCCACTACTTAGGACCCTGGCTGCCTGTGTGGGTCCCATTTGACCCTCCTCAGGTCAGGGGGGCAGCCCGCCAGGGTGAGACACGGCCCCCTTATCCAGAACAGAGTGAGCGCTCAGAAATGGCTAGAAAATGCCATCTGGTCACCACAAAAGTCCACAGCAGGGCAGGTTGCTCTGCCCTGCGGCAGTCAGCCTGACACTGACAGCCAAGCCCCCCAGGCCTGGAGGGCACCCTGGCCCAGGCAGGGGGGTTGCTGATTCAGCGGGGGCAGAGGTCACCCGTCTGGCTCAGAGGCCAAGCCCTTGAGGCCGTGACCCGTCTAGCCTGGCAGGCAGGGGCACAGTGCCCTGTGAACCCCAGTGCCTGGAGTGCCCCTCCCTCACCCCAGCACCCAGCCTCCGCCCCCTTCCCCTCACCCAGCAGGATGCAAGATGGGGATGAGCATTTCCTAATCACTCACTGCACGACCTTATCCCATTGCGTAGATGAGGAAACTGAGACTCGGTGGGGCGGGCGCTTTGCCCCCTGCACTCACGGGGCCGGGACAGGCATTCCCAGGAGACAGCTTCCTAAGCGACTGGCCCCTGAGCCGTTGGGGTCCCTGGTGCTGCTGCAGCCCCTTCCTCACCACAGAGCTGGCCCGCTGGCCCCAGACCCTCCTCGCACTGCCAGGAAGTGGCAGTCTCAGGAGCCACACCAGGTAGACAGGCCTGTGTACCTTCTGAGCCTCATTTGTAGAATGGGGTGAATGGAGGCTCCCCATCTTCTTGAGCATGGTTATCTGCCCCTACCAGTGCTGTGCTCCTGGAGCCACCCCCAGCCCCCACCGCGGCCCTCAGGGCTGGCCTGGGGGAGCCTACATTCACCCCCATTGCACATTGGGGGAGCTTGGTGGCTGGGTGGGCTGGCCTGGCCGCCTGTGACGCCCTGATGGCGGGTTTGGACACAGACCGAGCCTGTGGCCTGGCGGTGTGGGGTGGTGGCCCTGCTCCCACCCGCCTGCCCTCCCGCCCGCGTGTGGTCCCTGCGGGGACACGTGAACACAGCCTGGCTCTGTTCTCACAGCCGTGGGAGGCGGGCTGTCACACCGAGCCAGGGCCTGGAGGTGAGCCCAGAGCAGGGGGAGGGGCGGCGCGTCTGCTCCTCCTTCACCCGCGGCGCCAGGCCCGCCAAGCCACAGGTGCCCCTGCAGCAGGAGGAGCAGGGCGAGCATGGGAGGCGAGCTGGGAGGCTGGGGCTGGGCGAGGCCGCGGCTGGGGAGGGAAGAAGCAGGGTCTTTAGCGGGCAGCGCTGCCTGCTCTGCTGGGGGATGGAGGCCGTGTCCAGGGGGTGCAGGCCGGTCTGTGTCCCCTGCCCCCCACACCGCCCTGGCAGTCTGTGTCGGCTGCACTTCTGGGCTGCGGAGCGGCAGTGAGGTGCGTGCTGACGGCCTCGGGCTGACCGCTCAGGGCTGTGCGGCGTGTGCGCAGCGGCCAGCACCTGCTTCTCCTCTCCTCCCCAACCACATTGGGGTGTTCAGTTCTGGAATTCTGGCCACCTCTGATCCTAGGCTGGCGCGCTGGTGGGGTGACATGTGAATGAACATGGGTGCCGGATCACTGTGGTAGGCTGCTCGTGGTGCGGGGCCCGGGGGCTGCCGGGAGCCATCTGCCCGTCAGAGCTTGGAGGGTGTCTGCATGTCTGGGTGTCCCGTGTACCCAACTTTCCTGGGGCGTCCATGCAGAGTAGGAGCCGCGTGGGTGCCATGCCTCCCGCCTTTCCTGCTCCCTCATGACCTCCTGGCTGTTTCCCAAACAGGAAGAAAGTCTTGAGGCCTCACGTGTAGGCTGCTGGCTGAATAGAACCCAGGGAGAGACGCCAATCAGTGCTCCCCCGGCTGTGTGACTTTGGGCAAGTTACCTGACCTCTCTGTGCCTTCCTCTCCACCCCTGAGAAGTGGAGGGAATCAGCTGCAGGGCTGTGGGGAGAGTCGATGAGCTCATCATGGACGCACTTGGTGCAGGAGCAGCGTGTAGGAAATGGCTCTTCTCTCGTGACACCTGCTGGCTTCCTTCTTGCCCCCGACACCTGGAGGTGCAGGGAAGCGGGTCGAGGCTCACCTCCCTGTCGCAGGGGTGTGGGTAGTAGGTTTGGCAGGGGTGAGTCCTCAATTCATAAGCCCCTGCAGGCTTGAGGAGAGGCCTCCTACTCTTGCTCTTTGGGACCTGGCGGGGGAAGGAGTGGGCCCCCCACCACCCTGGCCCCTGGTCCGTGCCACCCCCACCTCCCTGGTGCAGAGGAAGCTGCAGGCTCTGCGGTGGCTGCGCAGCCTTATCTCTGACCTCCTGCAGGCAGCCCCGTCCCCAGGAACGGGTTTATCGGCCTGGTCATCTGTATCCCAGAGGGCTTAGGAGCACATGTGGTTGGTGTTCGGGCTGGAGGAAGGAGACCCGTCGGGGGCAGGGCACACCCACACTGGCCTGACGAGGCCCCCTCCTCCGTGGGGCTGCAGAAGATCAGGAAGGGCCAAGCCTCTAGGCTCCCCTCTCAGGCTGATGTTCAGGCCCCTCCGGCCCTGCCCCAGCCCAGGGACTCACTGAGCTCCGTGTGGCTGCCTGTCCACTCCTGGGGAGCCTGCAGGGGAGCCCCGCTTGTGTCCGGAGGCTCGAAGCCAGGAAGCCCATTTTAGGGCCATGAGCTGTGGCAAGGCTCCCTGCTCCCCCCTAAGGGCTGTCCAGCTCTCCCAGGTAAAAGAACAACACCTGTGTGTGTGCACGCTCATGAGACAGGAGCCCCTGCACCCCGCTTCTCGCACATTCGCTCCTGAGCCCCCTCCCACGACTCCAGGAGGAGACACGCTGGTGACCCATGCTAGAGATCGGGAGGCTGAGGACCAAGGGCCCTGGCGGAACACGCCCAGGTCTCCTCCAGGTCCGGCCGCCTGGCTGCCCTGGGGCCCTCTGCCTTCTCCCCCGCTGTGCCCCAGCTCTCCTGGGAGAAGTCGCCCTGAGCCAGTGGTGGCAGTGGCAGGGCTGGCCTGGGCCCAGCTGTTGCAAGCAGCCCGAGAGAGGACTTGAGAACGAAAACACCGGGTTCCCATCCCAGCTCAGACACTTACTAGCCAGGCAGGTTTGGACCGGTCACCTTGCCCCGGGAGCTGTGCCGGGAGTCCAGTGCCTCTGCCCTGTGCCAGGTGTGTCCCCAGGCGCTGGCTGACCGCTTTCCAGAGAGCCCGGGCCTCCTTCCCTCCCTTCACATCTGTCAGTGAAGTCACTCTTGCAGGCACCTTCTCTACAATGCTGCCCCCCGCCTCCCACCCCATATCACCTCCCCGCCCAGCCAGCTGTGTGCTGAGCATGGCACTGTCTGGCGGTACAGCCTCTGATTTCTTTGCTCAGTGTCCATAGTCCCCACCAGCTGGGAAGCTCCTGGAGAGCAAGACTTTCCGCTGTTCCTGTTCCTCTTAGGACCCTCAGTGCCTTGATCAGCATCCACACATAGTAGGCCCTCAACACAACTTTGTCAAGGGAATGAGTAATCAGGTCAGCAAAATACAAAACCTTTCCTCTCATCAAGTGACGGTTACCTGCCCCTTCCTCCTGGAGAGATCTCAGTAAGTGCTCCCAGCATTTAGTAGGCGCTTCCCAGCGCCGCTCCTCAGTCTCCCGGGCCACCTGGTTCTCCAGGATCAGCAGAATTCTGGCCAAAACTGAACCAGCAGCCCCATTCCAGGGGGGCATTTCCTGCTCCCCCTCCCGTCAGGTGCCCACTTAGGCTGCTGGATCCCCTCCTCACTGGGGCTGTCAGAAGCCCCGCCACCTGCCACTTACTCCCTTTGCTGCCCCAGCTTGGCCACGGCCCAGGAGACAAGGGAGTGGGTGGTTCCTC
Source organism: Talpa europaea (assembly GCF_964194135.1). NCBI lineage: Eukaryota > Metazoa > Chordata > Mammalia > Eulipotyphla > Talpidae > Talpa > Talpa europaea. Next base: position 1,800,968 of record NC_140084.1, on the reverse strand, counting down.
CTCCCACTCCCTGGAGGTAAGACCTTCCGCAGGCCCAGAGCACGGCCCGTAGGTAGCTTGGGGGAGGGCCATCCTGCCAGGACCATGCCTCCCTGGTGCCCCAGCCCTGCCAAGTAGGGTGGGCAAAGGGACTTATTTTCCAAATCCAAAGACAGGAAGGACATCGGGGGTTTGACCTTGCAAAGTCAAAGCACTGTCATTTCCAGAACGTTCTGGATTTTAAAGTTAGGAGGTTCTAATATGGATGGTCACCATAGCCCCGAATCACAGCAGGAGATCAGTGGTAGGGGTCTTCATTCAGAGGTCTTCATGTCCAGCCGGGCACACCCCAGTCAAGGGCACACAGCTGAGGTGGTTTGGGAGGGCTTCCTGGAGAGACAGAGTTGTGACCTGCAGGATCCAAGAACAAAGGATGTTGTTTGAGGTTTTCTTGGCGACAGAGGGAGACAGTTCTGGGGGTGGGGAGGGAGGTACCCCCAAGGTCACATCTGAGTCCTGGGGACATTGAAACCTCCCTCCATCTCCTCCCTGAGTCAACCCCACGGTTCTGCTGATGAGGAAACAAAACCTAGGAGGCCCCTGGGTGAAGGTCATGAGCAAGATATAGGTGCGGTGAGGCGAGGGGCGGCAGAATCCCCTCCCCACTGCCCAGGCGCCCCCACCTCCCAACCACCCTGCTCCCCGCCTGCCTTCTGCGGTCGACGGCAGCAAGGCGGATGCTGACATAAACACGATTAACAAATTGGCTCCAGTTGGTGTGGCCCCGGATCTAATTAGATCCGATTAATACACGCGGGGTCTGTGTTGTCAGCCCCTGATCTGTCATGCAGCAGCCAGCTCCCTGCTCCCCACCGGGAGCACCGTCCTCCCTGGCAGCAGCCCCCCAGTTCTCTGCATCTTCTTGGGGGACTTGTGGCTTTCCAGTGGGTGCAACAGGCCTGTGGGTTGAATTTGCAGCGCACATTAATGTAAATTTTTTGCATTGAGGTAAAATTCACATGACTTAAAACCGTTTGTTTTAAAGTGGACAGTTGCACTGAGGGGCATCCAGCACATTCACAGGGCTGAGCGCACCACCTCCGCCATCCCAGGAGGAACCCCACGCACCCGCCAGCAGTGGGTCTCGTTCCCTCCTCCCTCGGCTCCAGCAAGCACACACCTGCTGTGCCGCTACGGGTTTGCACCCCTCCACTCGGCTGGCAGGTCTCTGTCACCCTCTCTCTCGGGGGTCGCTTCCCGGCTCCTCCACCTGCAGCTTAACCACAGGCGTCCCCTCCAGTGGCTGACCTAGTCCGTGTGTGCTTACCTGGTCATTCTGCCTCTTACGGGCGCCCGGCATCTTCCCCTTTTGGCCGTCGTCAACAGTGAATGTTCTCTGTAAGTTTGACCTTGGACACATGTTCTCAGCTCTTGGGGGGGAGCTAGGAGAGCGATGGGCTATGTCGGGTGTTCCTTTGTTTTGTGAACATGTATAGAGCTCTTCCCTGGTGCTAGTTTCATCCTCAAGACACCCCTAAGGTGGAAGCACTGTTAGCACCTTTTCCAGATGGGGAGACAGGCTTGGCAGTCAGACAGCGAGATCCAACCCGGCGCCCTACCTCAGTGTGGTGAAACTGGTGGCTCTGCCTGGCCCTTGGGAGGGCGACTACTTCTTGACCACAGGCCCAGAGGGCTTGCTGGTGCTAGCTGCCCACTGGAGGCTGGCCACAGGGACCATCACAGAGCCGGCTGGAAGCAGGTACCTCGGTGGGTTGGGTTCTTGAACCCGAGAGCCCACTGAGAGCGCCTTGCTGGCCTGGACGCCAGGCCACATGCACGCCCACCTGGGAGGCCTGGGACGGGACCGCGGTGGAGGTGGGGGACTCTCACTGTGCCCCAGTCACGCAGCCCCTGGCCCAGGGCTGCCCCCGCCAAGGAGTTATCTCCTGCCCGCACATCGCCACAGGCTGGGAGCACTGGCGGTTTGAAGGCTTATCTCCCCGCCTGTTGCTGCCTCCCTGGTGGCTCCAGGCCGAGCCTTATCTTGGCGTGCTGGCTCTTCCTTTACCCATAAGTCCTGGCCGTGAGCGGTGTGGGGCCAGCCTCTTTGTAGTCCCAGACCCCGGGATCAGGGTTACTCCCTCAAGAGGCGAACAGCCAGAAGCCCCCACTGTGAACACATGTGTTTGAGAGGACACTTGGGGACCCATCTCTGCAGTGTGGGCAATTGGGTAAAATCCTCTCCGTCGCATGGCTGGCCTACCCCTCGCTTTCCTGGTGAGAAGACAGGCCTGGGCGGCGGTGGACCTGCAGGAAGGACAGAGCAGGGGGCACAGTCAGCCGGGAGCTTCCTCTAAGGACGGACATCCTGGCACCCTCCTCCCCCAGACCCACCAGGAGCAGACAGCTGCAGCGCCTGTGGTGGGGGCTTCCCACAGGCTTCCGGCCTGGTGTGCACATACAGCCCCCACCTGTGCACACACCACGCAGCCCCCACCATGCACATGCCACACAGCCCCCACACATGCACATCACGCAGCCCCCACCATGCACACACATTGCCTTTATTCCAGAAGTACAGACACATGTTCGTTTACATGCACACTGGAGCATGCACAGAATCCCGCACACACACTGATGCACCACATAATGTCCCTCTGACTCGCCTCTCCCAGACCTGCGGGGTGACAGGATGCTCAGAGGCTGCCAGAGTGGACTGGTCACGCTTCCCTCTACTCACCTGGCTGCCTGTCTGCTTGGGGAGGGCAGAAGAGGCTAGGCGGGTACAGGATCTTGATTGTGGGGCTGGGTGAGGGGGTCTGCCCTTAAAGGGTCCCCCCAAGGAGAGGCAGTCTTCCAGCTTGCGGAGAGGACCCTTAGAAAGGATGCACATGCCTCTTATCTACAGAGCCTGGGGTCAGCGAGGACCTCTGGGGTCTGGGCTTGTGGTATGGGGTGCGCGGGACTGGCCCAGAGGCTGCTGACATCTGCCCTCAACAATCACCCCAGCTTAAATTCAGAGGCTCAGAACCCAGTTAACATTAATAGCGACTCTTCCCTGGAGGTGCCTGCTTTGCGGGGCCTGTCTCCCCAGAACTGACCTGTGGAGAAACAGGTGCTGGGTGAGACAGCTAGGGGTGTACCGGGAGCCACCCAGCCCAGGCCCTTGATCTGGGCCCCAGAGACCCCCCAGTGGGAGCGAGGAATGTGCCTCCTGCTGGCTGAGACCCTCTGTGTGCCTGGGGGAGGTGGCAGGGAGGGCCCCGAGCTCCTGCTCGCGGCTCACAACGGGCCGGCGCACACGGGACACCGGACGTGCTGGTGTGGAACAGTCTGGAGAATTATCATGAGGAAAGGCTTTGTTTTCCTGCCCCCAGCCCCCGCGCTCACTTTCACATCTCCTGCGAGCTGGGACCTGTGTGGGCGCGGGAAGAGCTGCGAGCTCACAGCCAGGTGTGTGGGCGGAGTGTTCTGGGCGCCTGACAGCCTTCCTCTCCAGGGACCCTGATGGGCTCCCTCTAATGGAGCCCAGACCCTGCTGCAGGGCAGCGGTGTGCATGGGGGCAGGCTGAGTGAAGCTGGTCCCACAGGGCGAGGCCCAGGAGGGGCTGGGGACAGGCCTGAGTCCCGTGGGCCCTGGCTGTGCCTTGGCTCTGTGGCAAGTGAGGAGGAGAGGAGGGGAAGTGTGCCTCTGGAGGGGGGCCTGCTGTTCTCCTGGCTGCTGGGCCTCCACAAGCCAGCTCAGCGAGCAAGGCTCCTGCCCTCCGGCCCAGCCTCGGCGCCAAGGTGCCTCCCTGCTGCAGAGGCACCCTGGCTCCCTGTCACCTGCCCCGGGCCCCGTGGCTCTGCCAGCTGGGAGACAGGCCTGTGCTTGACTTGACTAGAGGCTCCAGCTCTCTTCTGGGCTCAGGAGGGCAGGACAGCCTCAGCAGGTGTTTGGGGCAGGTGCTGCCAGCCCTTCGCGGCTTGTCTGGGCGGAGCCGGGCTGGGGCGGCATGTAGGCTGTATTGCGCAACGCGGCCCGGCTCAGAGCCCCCAGCCAAGCGCCTGGACAGAGACACCGAGGCCCCTGGGACGTGCTGGCTTCCTGCCCCCCGCCTTGCTGGCGGGCGCCCCCTGGCCCCTGGGGAGCGAGGCCTGGGGCGGAGGAGGGGGCGTCTGCAGCCCCCACACCTGGCAAGTGGCCCATCCCTCCCCGGGGCCGGGCTGGCTGCTGATAGATGGTAATGAGGCCCGGGGAGTCTGATGAAGTTCATTTTTCACCTGCGCGTGTGTTCGCCTCCCCGCTCTCGCCAGGCAGCCGGTAATCCATCCTGGAGCCCTTCGGAGGCCCCGGCGGTAATGGGGTCATAGATCACTCCCTGGTGGAGACAGAGCCGGACGGGGGGCGGAGCCACTTGGAGTGACCGCTGGTGACCCCCGGCCAGTGGCACTCCAGCTCCAGCCCTGAACTCAGAGGGGAGGGGAGAGGACCGCAGACGTTTTCGGGGGCAAACCCCTGCGCCCTGTAGCGCCCAAGGTGGGCGTCATGTTGGAGGCCTGCCCGGGGCGCCCAGCCCGATGTCCTGGGGGTCGAGGGCTCTCTGGGACAGGTGGGGACACCACCTCCGAGACCACGCCACCTTCCATCTAGTGAAACCTGCGGGGGAATCCCACCGGCCTCCTCGCCCAGGCACGTGATGCAGTCAGCTCCTGGCGTTCTAGCAAACGCCTGTCCTCCCTGACGGCCCTCCTGCCCCGAAGCTGGCAGGGCCAGCCGATTCAAAAGTTGGGGGGCAGAAGCACCATTCTGCCCAGTTCAAACCTCAGCCCCTCCATCTCACTGATTTGCAGTGTCAATGGACAAGTCCCTCGCCCTCTTCTTGCCTCAGTTTCCCTATCTGTAAATTAGGATTGCTCCTGGAATTTTTGTGATGATGAAGCGATTGCAAGTGGGATGTGCTTTCAACAGCCTTGGGCTCCTGGCCCCGCCGAAGCGAGAGCTGTGAGACTGGTGTTGGCGGAGCATGGCTCATAGCGCTGATCCCAGCCGTGTGACCTTTCGGGAAACGCTTACCCTAGCTGGACCTCAGTCTCTCAACCTGTAAAACGGTGCTGAGAAAACTGAACCTGCTTACTCACGAGAAGCCCTGTAAGGGAGCCGTCTCAGAGTCATGCTAAAAGCAACTTCCCACCTCACACCACCCTGAGAGTCTCCTTCCAGACCTTTCTCCTGGGTTATTGTTCCCAGACTTCACCCTGGTGGGTTGGGGGCTGGGCGGCAAGGATGCCAGAGTGATACTTTCAGAATTCCTTTTGGGCAGCCCGGTCCACTGGCTTCAGCTGGGTGGCCTTTAGGAAGCCTCCGGCTCTCACCATGGTCACCCTTTCCAGATGAGTTCCCAGAAATGGGCATCGAGAGCTGAATGGCTGCCCTCTAATCTTCGATCTTCTTCCCAAGCCTAGTAGGCTGGGCATCCCTTGTCTGCTCCCCCATCTGCGGGAACTGGAAGAGCCAGACCCCAGCAGGGTGTCCCCGCCAGCGCTCCCTCTGGCCCCGCCGTGGTGATACTCTGGCCCCCACCATCAGACTGATTGGAGCCCATGGTCACCATGCCAGGGTGAGTGACCGGCGTCTGAGTGAAGCTAGACATGCCCCCGGAGGAAGAAAGGAGGGGCTCCCAGTAATTTGGCCCAGATGGTGTACTCTGGCCGAGGCCCATCCACATGAGCCCAGCCCTGCCTGCTGCAGTCCTGGGCAGCCAGGCCCAAGCAGTTCTGGGGACACCACAGTGTCTGCACATGCCAACTCCCCCAGGTTCTTGACTGACTGTGGGGCAGCTTAAGACTCCAGAGAACTTGGCAGGGGAGGCCCCTTGTCCCCCCGATGACTTGGCCTCTCTAGATGGCTTCTCTGCTCCAGGACGCCACGGGTCTGACACACGCTTCCAGGGCCCTGCACCGCCGATACCCGGCTTTAGGATAGTACCGGCTCTCCCTGGCACCGACCGGTCCCAGACCCATCAGTTTCCCATAATAGCCTCGTCCTCCCACCCACACCCTCACCTAGCCCGTTCCAGCTCCCCCCATGCCCCCCGGGTTCCTTGTGATCTCCCCTGGACTAGCCACAGACCCTTGCACTTATTATTCCCTACCCAAGCGTGCTCTTCCCTGACCTCTGTGTGACTGCCTCCTCTTCAAATGTCACCTCCTCCCGAGGCCCTTCTGGATCACCTGACCCAATTATCTCTCCCACGGAATCACTTGCTCTGGGCACCTTGGTTTGCTTTCTTCCTCATACTAGGCACTAATTACCCAAACGCATCTTATTCATTGATATCCTTTTTTATTTGTTTTTTTTCACTTATCTCCTTCAGTTAGAAGATAAGCGTGATGAGATCTTTCTGTATCTGCTCACTAGTATGCCCCCAGGACAGGGTAGTGCCCGGGGTGCAGCAAGTACTTCCTGAGCACAGATGGTGAAGGGCAGGGCAGGCTGTTGGACAGGAAGGCTGTTTGGAAGGGTTTTACACGGAAGGAAGGGCGGGTGTTTGGGTGCTGGGGTGTATGGTGGGGACATGGATCATAGGTGGATGGCTGGACAGATGATGGCTGGAAAGAAGGCAGGTAACATTTGGGCTTCTCTCCTTTCCCTGCCCTGGCCTGGCCATGGATCAGGGATGGTGGAGGCAGCTGGTGGCTCTGGAGTGAAGGCGGCGTTGCGACAAGGTGGATGAGCAGGGGGGTAAATGAAATAGCTCCAGGCAAGACATAGCATCAGTCCAAAGGTGGGGAAATGCTCTTGGATGAGAAGGGGCTGATCAGGGCTGATCAGGAAGGGAGCTCAGGCCCTGGGGTCTCCCGCCCGGAGCGGAGGCAGACGGGGTGGCCGCTGCCCGCGGACCAGTGTAGACTTGCCTGGCCTTGTCTGAAGCTTCCTGGCTGAGCAGAATCTTGCTCAGAAGCTGCCGGGGTCATTCCAGGGTACATTGGGGGGGTCGGGTCATGTGTCTTTGCGTCACATTTGCACGCAGGCGGTGTCAAACCTGACTGTTCAGAACCCCTTCGGGTGGCAATGCCTCTGCTTTTCTCCCTGCACCCCACCCACTGTTGGTCACTGTCCCCGAAGCCCTAAATCGGGGGGGAGGCTCCGCTGCTCCCCTGGCTGCGCCTCCTCTTCTGTGGAAATGGAAATCCTCCTGCCCAGTCCCCTGCCCAGAACCGGGGTCCTCCCAGCACATAGTAGCTGCCCAAGAAACACTGTGGCCTGTGGCTTTGTACGGCCACAGACAACGGCTGTGTCGGTGCAGTCTGGACACCACCCGGTCAGGGAGGGGAGAGAGGAGGTACCAGAGGAGACCGACATGGCCCCTTCACGCCCACCCGCAAGGCCGGCGTCCTCTCTGCGCTGAGGCGTGGATTGCACCCAGTTGGCGGCACAGCCGGCCCGCCTTGAGCCCTAACTTCAGGAGCAGGCTGTGGGTCCCGCCGTGTATCCGCGTGTTAGGTCAGGGTCAAGCTGCGGTCCCATAACTTGTTGGAAGACATTGCGAGCAATAAAGGTGTCTGGCTTCGTATCGGCTCGTATTTTATCCTGGCTTCAGCCTCTCATGCTCGCTTGCCTGGGATTTGCCATGCGGCTGCTTTAAGCAGATGGAGGTTGGATGCCAACCTTCCTGGTGCAGCCAGTCCCCTCCCGCCGCCCACCTCGGAGCCTGGCCCCCGCCGAGCCCCCCTGGCCTCTGCCTGCTGAAATATTTACCTCTGGGCTCCTCTGACAGCCGGAGCCAACTCTCGAAGCAAAGGTTACAGGACTGCGGATGTTATGACATTACGTTTCTATGTCTGCACCGCCGAGATGCTCGGCGCTGGCAGCTTGATGAGCTGCGGGCACCGCAAGGACTGAGTCACCGGCTCCCCCCAACCTCCCCAGCCCCCCGCCCAGCACCCGGGCGCTGACATGGCCAGGGCGCCAGCCCCGTGGGGCCGCTCAGATGTCTGCTCTGCAGGCCCCACGCTGTCAGCTACATGCTCAGAAGGGCCGGCCTGCCTGTGGGGATTGACCACGAGCCGGACTCTGTGCAAGCACCTCGGGTTTCTGGATGCCATCGACACACGCCCACCCTAGGAGACCGCCCTATCTGTCCTGTTTGCTAGTCAGAGAAACTGAGGCACAGAGCTAGGGCTGCAGGACTGAAGCTTGGTCAGAGAGAGGAGGATCAGAATGAGGACCCAGACAGACTGCAGGTGCCAGCCCAGGCCCTGGGTCACTGCTCCTCATAGAACTGAGACTGGGACCCTTGGCTCAAAAAGGAAATGGATATCTGCTTTGAGGGCCTCTGGCTGCAGGGTCTCTGGGGAGGCGGGGGTCGACACCACTCTGGGGGCTCTGTGATGGGTGTGTCACCCCCTCGAATCCTGCCAGGGGCTCTGTCACATGACTCCATCTGATTTCATCCCTGGCACATAGTAGGCATTTTATAAAAACTGCCAGAATTGACTCCACCTGGGAGCTATAGGGCTGTGAGGCAGCTATAAAGGTGTCTCAGTCACCTCATTTTGCAGGCCCAAAAAACCCCTCCAGGCAGGTAGCTAGCCTACCCTGTACCTGATCCAGATGGGCCTGGAACTGTCCAGAATATTCTTTCTTCAGGCCTCTTTGTGTTTTGCAGTCCCACAGAGGCCGTGGGAGCCACAGCCATGAGAGAGCAGCTGACTCCAGAGCACTGATCTTTTTAAGGGCTCTGGTCAAGAACCAGGCAACCCCCAGGGCCCAGAGGTTTGCAGCCCCCTCCCCCAGCCACAGACTGGAGGCCCTTCTCACCTCTGGGGCAGCAGGAGCTGGCCGCTAGTGCTGGGCCCTGGTGCCGACCCCCTGGGAGGGAGATGAACTTGGGGAGTGTGGCTCATAATGAACTCTCCCCCCCCCCACCAGCTGACTACAGTGGATTACACCCCCGGGGCCCTACCTACACACCTGCTCACCCCCTGGGAGTGAGGAATAAACAAGACGCCAGCATCCGTGCGCGTTCCAGTGCTGGCCTTGGGGTGGCGGCTGTCGAGTCTTGCTCTCCCCAGCAGAATGAGTCACCAGGCCCAGGAACAGTGGTCAGGTGGCCTGGCAGCCTCCTGCCTTACCTGCTGCCCAGAAACATCTGTGAGGGTGGGAGCCAGCAAGGGGGCAGCGCGAGCGGGAAGAAAGGAGGTCGAGGCCTGAGAAATTAAGCGTTCATAAATGTAGGCCCGGCACTCACAAAGTAGGGCAAAGCCATTAGCGCTCATTAAAGTTTAATACCTGTCGGTGTTCCCGCGCCCGCGGCCACTTCTCTGATTTGATGGGTGTAGAGGGAGAATTCTCAAATCAGCCTGGCCGAGGGGGCCTGGCTTCCTCCTGCTAACATGAAGAGGCAGTTGCTCTTGCAGCTTCACCTTGAAGCTGATGATCAGGCCTGGGCTTATTTGGGGCTTCTGCTCTAGAGACAGTCCCCTGCATCTGTTCACTGTAGGGTCAGCTCAGGAGGAGCTCCCTGCCACCGTGGGTCCTGCTCAGGGTCGCAGGCCCTTTGGGGTGCCAGGTATGGCCTTCCTCTCTGGAAGTCCTGGGGCTTTCAGCTCATTGCTGAGTTGGAGCAGAGGTCCCCTCGCACACCCCCCACAGCATCTCATTTTCTGTAGAAAAATAGACCTTCCCCTCCTGTTTCCTGCTGCCTCCAAAAGCCAGCCTACTCTAGGCACACCCTCTGTCTGCACAGTTCAGTGGGCATGTGGTTTGGGGGCTCAGCCTGGGTCCAAGCCAAACTTGGACAGATGATCCCAGGGGACGTGCCCAAGCACAGTGAGGAGCAGGCTGGAGCTATCCCAGGAAGGCTCCCTGGAGGAGGCAGAACATACTCCGGGGCCTTGAAGGATGAAAGAGGGTGTGTGTGTGTGTGTGTGTGTGTGTGTGTGTGAGAGAGAGAGAGAGAGAGACCAGTGGTAGGAAGCAGCTGTACCTTCTCAGTTGGGGATAAGTGTGTGGGAGGGTGGGACTTGGCCACCTTGGAAACAGAGACTAGAGGTTCATGCCACATTCTTGGAAGACCAAGAAGGATGGTCTGGGGCAAGATGGGCAGATCCTGCACCCCAGACTGAGGGCTCTGACATGGCCTAGAACCTCTGGTCCAGGAATGGAATGGACTGGTCCCAGGAAAATCTAAGCTGGGACAGTGAGGAATCCACGGCCGTGGCACCGGCAGAGCCTGTTACAAAGGCAGGAAGGGATTATATACTACTAGTGTGTCCCTGCTGTGTGCCTGGCTCTTCCACGCCAGGGCAATACGAGTCTCCCCATTTTATAGGCAGGTAAACCAGGCCAGCAAGTGGTCCTGTCTGCCCAAGGCTGGAGCAGGAGTGCAAAAGAGCGATTTGGGCCCAGCCTGCAGGATACAGCTGCAGTGCATACTGGCCACGACGCCTGCCGGTGGCCTGTGCCTGGGTCAGCAGCCAGGCTCCATGCCCAGCCCTCGCCACAGAGGTCCTGAGCGTCCCTTCTCACCAGGGATCCCAAGAAAACCCTTTGCATATTGCACTCGCCCTTAATAAATGTTCCCCTGTCTGTCACCTGCCTTCCCCTGCCCACGCTCCCCAGGCCTCAGCCCCACTCCCAGCCCGGCCAGGAGCAGAGCAAGGCCAGAGTGGGTCAGCAGAGGAGGCCCACAAACACCCAGGCTCTGCAGCTGATGTCCTGGGGAGCCCCACTGCACTTGGGGTGCTCCCCTGGCCTTGGCTCTGGTGTCCACTGTCCCCTGAGCTGGAGGTGCTGTGGGAGTCATCCTCCTTTTTGCCCCTGGGCTTTCTTCCTCCTGGGCATTCTTCCGGAAACCCGTGGGGCTGCTGAGAGCTGCCGCTCAGGTCCAGGGAGCCGTTGCCAGCTTGTCTCACTCACAGCTCCCATTCTCTGATAGAAAACTCCCTCAGGTTCCTCGTCCCCTGCCACCCCACAAGCCTGTGGAGGTGGGGGAGGTGGAGGGAGGCATGATCTCTGCCAGCCGGGCTTGAGGGCTGGGGAGTGGGCGGGTGTATCTTGTTGTAGAGACAGGAAGTTCTGGGTCAGAGCCCTAAGGCAGACAGGCCCTGGCCTGAACTCCAGCGCACAGCTTTGCCGCAACCGGGCCGCCACCCTCCCCACCCTCCAGCTCCCACTTCCAGTGCAGTGGGGGGTGCTGGATGCTGGGCAAGCTGGCCGCCCGTGGCTGCCCGTGCCTCTCGCCCCTCCTACGGTCTGCCAGTGCCTTCCCTTCCATGCCAGGTTGCGGCCTGTAGCGGGGGCTGTCCCCCGCCGGGCGCCAGCAGGGAAATCAGTTGGCCTGGCGCCTTCGCGACACCCGCCTCCCCCAACTTGATGGGGGGCCTGTGCATAGTTGAGAGAGGCCAGGTCTTTCCCAAGTTCTCCCAAGGGGTCAGAATGACTGACCAGGGACTGTCCAAAGGAACAGCCCCTTGGAAGTCACAGCCCTCCGGACACCGGCAGTGGCACGCCCGGCGTGGGCTGCCATCTGCAAGGATGCTCATTTTCTGTCCGTGCAGAGATGGGGTGCCCTTTCTAGGGAGCCAGCAGCCCCACACGACTTGGGAACAACAGGCACGGGGGCAGCCCAGATCGGGAGAGCCAGGGTGGCTCCTTGCTTCTGGCTGGGTTTGGGGAGACGCAGGGGCGGTGCAGAGGGGATGGAAAGGGAGGCGCCCACGCCTGGGCCCCGAGCTCCCTCTCCCAGGATGAGGCTGGGCCTCCCAGGCTCTGGGCCAGGGGTTCCAAGGCCTCCTCTTAGCCTGTGGCAAAGCAGAGGTGTCCCCCTTCCCGGCGGGGGAGTAAATGGCAGCTTGGAGGGGCGGAGCGCTGGGCCCAGAGTCCCACAGCAAGGCTCGCCTGCTCGCCCTACCCGCCCCTGTGTAGCACACTTGTGCCCAGCCCCGGCGTGCCTGGCGCCGCGCCCACCCCACCCCCACGGGCAGGTGCGCGGCTTGGTGTCTCCTTGCAACGCCCCTGCCCGAGCACGCGGTCTCCAGCGCCCAGGGCTCGTGGAAGGGCTAATTCTGGAGGCCGTTCTCCTCCTGGCTTCTGGAACTGTCACGTCCGAATTCACGAGCTTCCAAAGTCACCTTCCGGGCAGGGAGCCTCGCTTTCTGACTCAGCCCCCAGGCCTCCCCGGAGCATCTGGCAGCGAGGGCTGCACCACCTGCCACCAGGAGACCATCTGGCCCGCTCAAGGACGCCGGCAGTGCGGCACCTCCCTCATCTGCCCACCCGTTCTGGGGACCCGCCAGTTGGGGGGGGGGGGCTTCAGGGTTGGAGTGGCCAGGGCAGGGCACCCCTCGAAGGCCCCTAGGATCCTCCCCTGAGCCCTCATAGAAGCTTCCAGAAGCAAATGAGCCCAGAGAGCTGGGGCTGCCCCTCAGTCACCTTTCAGATCCCAGGGCCAGGGCCCCCACAGGCCACATAGCCCAGAGTCTCGGGGTGGGGGGGTTTCCAGGCCTTGGTGCATCCTCCAAGCCGCTGGGGGGCCCAACAAGCTGCATGGCATGTAGCATCTCTGAGGTCAGACCCCCATCAGAATCGTCACCTCTGCATCTCAGTTTCCCCACCTGCACAGTGGGCACAGGGACAAGTGCCGCCCCACGGGCAGCGTGGGGTTCACGTGTGTAGAGCCGAGGTGCTGCTGGCTGAGAGGGGCAGCGTTGGCGAGCAACGGGGCCCAGCCAGAGACCCCAGGACTCGACCCTCCCAGCATAGGAGGCGGGGGCTTGGAGGAGGCCAAGCTGGTCCTGCCTGCCCTCTGACTTTGGGGAGATGCTTGTGCCCCCTGTTGAGTGAGGACCTACCTGCGCCAGGTTGTAGCAAGAAGAGAAGGAGGTGCCCCCTATGGGTGCTGCCAGGTCTCCCCCCTAAGGAAATACCAGTTCCTACCCTCCCAGGCAGACGGCCACACAGCCCAACCTCAGTGTCCCCAGCTATAAAACGGGGGGCAATCGCTGGAAGTGAGAGCCCGTTTCAGATTCCTGGCTCTGAGCTCAGGAAACCCCATTGTGTGTGCCCCTGCTCAGGGGAGCATGTGCACACAGGCTCAGGTGCGGGCTGCTGCGACCGTGTCCACGGGGCCATGCCCCTCCATGCGTGTGTTAGTGTGTCGTATGTGCAGACCTGTATGAGGTCTTTGTGACATGCATGTGTGTGCCTGTGTGTCCTGTCCGGTGCGCAGGTGTGGCATGGGCATGCATTGTGTGTGCATACATGTGTAGGGTGTGTGAACTGCCTGCCATGTGTTGGTGTCTGTGGAGCGGGTATGCCTTGTGTGTGCATGCACTTGTATGTGTGTGTGCGTGCATGGTATGTGATCATGTTTATGAGTACTGTCTGGCATGTGCACACACGTGTGTGGTCATGAGCACGTGTGTGGCACATGGCATGAGTGTGCACCTGCATGTGCAGTGCTTTGCATCCACTTCAGCCCCTGCCCTGCACTCACTGGGAGCTGCCTCCTCCAAAGGGTCTGCCGGCACCCAGAGAGCCTGTGCATCCGGCTCCCACAGTTCAGTCCGCAGGGCTCTGGGGCTTCAGTGACTCACTGTGAAATATTTGATGCTTTCAGGAGAGTGAAAAGAATCAAGCAACCAGTTCCCAGATCCCCGCTCTCACTCTTCTCCCTAGTCCCATCAAAGCCCTGCAGGCCCCCGGGTAAGCCTTACCAGTTTCCTCAGTCCTGCCTCAGTGTCCTTACCTGTGAGCCAGCGATAGCGTGCCGAGCGTCGTTAGTCAGGCTGTGTGCCTACTGCCGGGCCTGGGGTTCAGCAGTCAGTGCAACAGCCCCCACCCTTCTAGCGTGCATTCCAATGATGGGGGGACAGACAAGGAATAGGTGTGTACCTCTGGAATAGTTCCTGGCAGTCTCTGGTAGTTAGCACCCCCACTCCCAGGGGGCCGAGAGGTCACCATGGCTGGGGCCCAGCCTGAGCCACAGCCCACACACAGCCCAGCTCCCGGGACTGCCTAGGTGCCAGAACCCACTCAGACCCAGGCAGCCACTGCCCCTCATCACCAGATGTCACAGAATAATGCTTTTTCTTCAAAAGTCAAGAAAAGCTATGGCATTATCCACCAAAGCTTGTGCCAGCCCCACTCTGCTGGGGTTTTCTAATCACCAAAGACATGGAAAGACAAGAGTGTGTGTCTTATGTCTGTGTGTGGCTGTGTGTGTGCTTGTGTGTCTGTATGCCAGTGTTTACCTCTGTGTGCGTCCATGAGTGTGCATAGTAGAGCAGAGACCTACTTTGACCATGCAAATATCTGCGTGTAAGAGTTGGCGGCTGGGCCCGAGGCCTGGTTTGAATACCCAGATCAGCGGGGCTCCACAGACCCTGCGTCCCTGAGTGGCCCTGGAGTGCCCACTGAGATTGAGCGGAGCCCAGCCTGGGCCAGTCTGAACGAGGAGGAGATGGTGCCCAGGCCCCAGGAGCTTCGGCTGCCCGAGCCCTGCGGGTGGGCACCGTGGGGGTGCAGGCAGAGAGGGAGTGAGACCAATGTCATGCATTATTCAGCAGCTCCTGATTTCGCATTATTCTCCCTGATACTTTTACAACCTGTCAGTAAATAAAAAGATTCTACATTATTTATAGAAATGGAGCAGAATTGGCCGGGAGGATTTAGTGTTGCTATTATTAGGGCGTCCTGAGGACCAAGGGAGTGGGTGGGTAGGTGGGGCACCCTCCCGGGAGGAGAGAAGTAACAGATGCCTCGGCCCCAGCCGCGGGGCAAGGTAGTCTGCTGACGGGGGGGCCCAGGGCAGGTGGCCAAGGTGCCCAGGCTGGTGCTCAGCAGCATGACTGTGCTCGCAGGATGCTGGGAGGGAACCACCCAACTAGGATGGTGGGGAGCACCAGAGGCTGAGCGCCAGGGAGGGACTGGGAGCATGCAATTAGGGGCTCTAGTTATGGCGTGTTTATGGAGCACCTACTGTATACACAAGGCAACAAACAGCAGGGGGCCTGGCCAGCCTCCCGGGTATTTATTGCATTTAGTCTGTCCCTTTGTCCTGACATTGCCAGCACAGGGCTCCAGTCAGGTTTGGAGATGGACGCAATGATCAGGCCACCCAAGCAGCACTGGCCGGGCCGCAGGGGCTCCCCGGCGTGTCCTTCACTCCCCTGCAGTTCAAGCGTGTTTCTCAGTCTGGGTTCCGCCGGGCTCTCTGTATGTGGAACTAGTACCTCCGTTTTCCGGCCGTCTAAGTATAATTAACATGAGTGTATTCTGGGTACTGGACAGCTTTAACAGAGGGAATTCAGGGCCCAAGGGATGCAGCCGTGCCTCACACGCCCTCCAGTTCTATACTTGGGAACCGTTGGCATCCAGCACACAGTGGTGTCCTGCCTGCTGTTGAGTGGTTGATTGGGAAATGCTTCTGTCCCGGGCTCCTGCTGTCCCTGTGGAGGTAAGGCAAGCCGAAGACGCCAGGACCTGGGGATGCTGGGGCCACAAACAGCCTCTCGTGGGGCACGGGATTCTCCCACCACAGCAGGGACACAGAGAAAGGAGAGCTGGGTGGGTGGGGCTGGTCAGAAAAGCTGGCCACACGGGGGAGAGGGGGAGACTGAGCCTGGTTCATGGGCAAGAGGGCAGCCTGGCAGAAGCACAGTGGCAGGGGGCTTGACTGAGAGCAGGACTAGCCTGAGCCTGCAGGACTAGGAAGGAACCTGGGCAAGGCTGGGGCTTTGCAACTAAGCTGAGTGTGGCTGCTTCCCAGAGGGCACTGCAGGGCCGGCTGGATGAGTCGGCTAGCTGCTGCCGCGTAACAGGTTGCCCCAGAACTGTGCATGCCACTGCACAATGTGGCTCGGCTGGCCTCCCACTGCAGAGCCCCCGAGGCAGCTATCCAGGGCTGGTCGGGGCTGCAGTCTTGCCCCCGCAGTGTTTGGCAGCTGTACATAGCACCTCATCTTTGTGGGGTGTTGGCCTGAGGCCTCTCGGCTCTTTGCCACATGGTGCCTTGTGTGTGGCAGCTCCTGAGGGCAGCCTGCTGGATGCAGGTATGTCAGCGGGCAGGAGTACGGGTGCAGGGCAGAAGTCTCAGACTGTTAGGGAATTCAGGGAGCGACGCCCATCACTTTGCCATATGCTGTTCATTAGACACACGTCCCCAGGGTGGCTGACATCGAAGGACCTGGAAACCGGAAGGTGAGGTTACTAGTGTGGAGGAGGGGCAATGCTACTCTTATACTGGCTTTATGGGAACGGAGGGTGCCTGGGTCAGTTGAGTCTGCAGTGTTCATGGATATTAACATCTCCATGGAAAGACCTTCCTGGGACTGAGTCTCGGTGGGCTCCACACTGTCCAGAGCTCCTGCCGTTCAGACCTATGTCGGTGCCGCCAGAACCCACACACCTGTGTGTTGCATGTACCCACCACTGTCCCAGCAGGTACCTTATAAATTCACCCCAGAACAGCAATTCAGAAGGTGTGCGGAATGGCGCCACTGCGGCCAGCAGTCACCCCCCAGGGCCCCGGGGCTCCTCGCCGGCCCTGGCCTGTCCACCCCGTGCTCCACGCGAGGCTGGCCCAGGGGGGACAAGAACGAGCTTACTCAGGAAGATTCAATACTTCCACACACACCAAGAGAGCTAATATTTCAGGAACCTCGTTAGCGGCCCAATGGCTGGGCCCCAGGCCCTGTTTGAGCGACTCTGGTGTTCCCTGCTCTGCGCCATGGAAGGAAGTTCTTGCCCCCCCCCCCCCAGTGTGATTTCACAGCCCGTTCGTGTGTGGGTCTCAACCGCGATATGAAGGCGCAGGTGTGACGGTCGGCGCCCAGGGGCTTCATAAATTAGGTATGCATAGATATTAGGCCGGCTTCTTATCATCTTGCGCGGGAGGGAGCGTGTCCTCTCGCGCCTACCCAGGGCGGGAACGCCGAAAGCGCTAGTAGTGAGACCATAATGATGCCCCGTCGTCGGTGGATGAAGGTATGAAGGACCACAGGGAGGACCCAGGCCAGCAGGTCCCAGACCTCGCGCCACAGCACACTCGCTTCCCAGAGATGTGAGCGGCAGGAGGTGACCGGTGTCCGCCCAGGATCCAGCCAGGCGGCCCGCTCCCGGCCCCGGGTCCCCGCCACCCGGGCCCAGCACACCCTCCTCCCGCAGCAGCCGGCCTCGGGCGGCCCCCGGAATTGGGACCTGCCATCTGGAAGAAGATCCATCCCCTTTGCACCTGACGCGCAGGGAGGATGGATGGGCGGGCAGTGGGCCCCCGCGGGCCCCCGGCGCGTGAGGCTTGTCCCCCTGTCCTGAAAGTGCTTGCTGCCAGCCTGGCCGTGACGGTTTTATTGGCAGGCGGGCCTGCTAGAAGGATTGTAGGCTATTTACAGTGTTGAGGCCATGGCTTTGCGAGGAGACAGTTAACATAAATTCACATGATGGATCCGTTATCACTTCATTGAACTTGTGGCGGACCCATCGAAGGCCGAGCAATAACACACTGTTTCCTGGGCTTGCACAGCCCTGGGATACATTAAAGACACTTTATTTATGGCTCGCCGTGGCCGCACTGTGGGCAGGAGAATGCAGCTTTTGCAACTATCGCCTAATTTTATGATGAGCATTAAAGCCGGGCCTATAATTTGCACCTTTTTATTCATTAGACAGTGGTGCAGCCATAAGTCAAAAAGGCCCAGGGATTTAGATGCAGATCCAGAAGATAAACTATTGACAAGCCAGATGTATTTTTACATTAGCGCGCCTTTACAATAGTTTATGTTGAGAGTGGAATATAAATTGCGTTATTAAATATGAACCGCTCTCGAAGCCAGTGCTCACCAGCGAGCGGGAGGCGGGAGGGGGCTTGGAGCCGGGAGCTGGGAGGGGCCCCTAATTTCTCAAGGTTGAATGTGTAGCTCTGCTCTGTGGGTTTCCTGTGTTCCAAGCCCTGAGGGGTACCAGGGGCCGTGGGGTGGGGGCAGCAGTTCAAACCGCCACCCATCTGAGCAGGTGGGAAGTCCGCTCTGCTGGTTCACGAGGGGGCTCGGTCACGGTCGGGCAGGACTGGCGTGCCCACTAGCTCCCGTTGACGGCGGCCCGGCTCACCGCCTGCAGGGTGCCCGTCACCCTTGCTGGGTACATCCTTTGTTGAGGAGGGTCGAGCAGCAGCTCTGGCCTGCACTCTCTAGGTGCCAGGAGTACCCTGACTCCCAAGGGTGAACGGCCCCCCGGGAAAGGCTGAGATACGGGCAGGTCGCGCCACCTGTGCCCAGGTTTTAGCTCAGCCACTTGCCACCTTGGAGGCTGACATCCTGGCTCTCACCTGCAGGAAAACGGCGTCAGCCTGGGGTCCTCTGGCTGCTCGCCCTGGCCTCTGGGGGTGGGAGGGCTGTGTTGGCGCTGCAGGCCCCGCCACTCTGCTGGCAGGAGGGCCTCCGGGAGTGCATTTTCAGCTGCTTCCCCTTGCCGGCCCAGGCGGCTCCCGCGGTCACACATGCAGGGGGCTTTCCTGGGACAGAAGGCCAGATCCTGAGTACAGCTGGGCTAGTTGGGCGTTCTCAAACTTGAGCATCATCAGTACCCCCCTGGATAGTGTATTAAAATCCATTTTGCTGCTCCCTGCCACCCCACCCCCCATTTTCTGACTCAATGGGTCTGCATTTCTAACCAGCAACCAGGTGATGAGGATGCTGCTGGTGTAAGACCCAGAGAGGGCTGCTGGCCCGAGGAAGGCAGTGGGGGAAGGGCTATCAGAAATGGACTGCTGCAAAGTGGGTCAAGTGCAAAGTCATCGAGGCTGCAGGGCATGGGGCCCTAGGGTATCCCGGGCATGGCCTTGATGGTTGGCTCCCTCAGAAGCAACCATGCAGCTAGCTCCCTGCCATTCCTGCTTAGCTCAGCTCCAGTCTTTGCCCATGGTGGGCTGACCTCTTCCCTCCCAGCTGTCCATCCATATCTGCAGTGAGTACAAACCTCACCTTCTCCAGGAAGCCCTCTCTGACTGACCCAGCCTCCTGGCAAGAGAATCCACTGTCATCTGTGGGATGATGAGGATAGGCACCTCCTAGAGGATGTGGCCCGGAACTGATAGGATAGAGATCCTCTCACCACTGGGAGACAGCCCAAGCGGTCAGGAGCAGAAGCCAGGGACTGTTAGGAGACTGTTGCAATAATCAAGGCACCACGTGGTGGTTGCTGGGACCAGGGCGGGCGCCTGGGAGGGAGGACATTTGGAACATGGAGCTGTCAGGATGTGCTGGCGGATTGAGGCGGGAGATGAGAGAACTTAAGAACATCTCCAAGTTTCTGACTTCAGTGTCTGAAGGATGGCGTTGCCAGGAGGGCTGGCTTTCAGCTTTGGGAGGGAGCAGAGCTCTCTCCTGGCCATGTTAAGAGAGGCTGTTGCACATCCAAGTGGAGATCCAGTTGGCAGTTGGATATTTGAGTCTGGAGCTCCGGTGTGGGCGTCCTCGGTGCACAGATGGTGCGTGAAGCCGGGAGCCTGGGAGACACCTTGGGAGTGAGTGGCCGTGGGGAGCGGTGAGCCCTATGCTCTGCTGACAGCTGGAGGTGCCAGCCTGGTCACTGCAGGGGCAGCAGCGAAGGTGCCCGGGCACTGCCCTAGGGATGTTGCATGCCATCAGAGCCCCTGTAACTGCATCAGGAGAGCCCATCTAACATGGGGTTGACTTCAGAATATTCCAGCCTTTTCCTTGCCTTTGGAGAAATGCCACCAAGCCTTAAGAGCTTGTGGAAGTCCCCTGGGGAACTTGAAAGCTCTTTCAGTGCCCCAGCCCCAGACCTAGACACCCCAACAGGACCTCCTGCAGGGGAATGTGAGAGCCCCCCTGACTGCCATGTGCAGCTGGAGCTGAGAGCCACGGCTCAGGAAGAGTCAGAGTCATGGGTACAGGGCTAGAGCAGGGGACGGGACTGGCAGGGCTGGAGTTTTAGCTGGAACGCCCCTCTGAGACCGGCTGGACTGCTGGGTCATTCTTCCAGCAAATACCACAGGTCTGTGAAGTGCCCAGGCCTGAGTAGGGACTGGACTGCTGACCTGAACAAGACAGACACCTCTCTCTGGTGTGGGGAGGAGCCTGAGGACTACCTCTACACTCGATTAGCACTCTGCCGGAATAAGCACAGCAGTGGAAAGCCAGGGGCATCAACTCCAGTCTGAAGTCAGGGAGGGCTTCCTGATGGTGGTGGTACTTGAGCTGGGCTTTGAAGGCAGAGGGAATTCTCTATGTGGAAAACTGCAGAAGGGCCTTCCAGACAGAGGGAACTGCATGAGGAACTGGAGACTGAACGCTGTGAATAGGAAGGCTTGGGAATGGCCATGCCAGCAAAGATGCAGAAGGCAGAGGGGGCCAGATCAGGCAAGGCCTTGGGCACTAGGGTAGGGGGTACTAGCCTGGGGCCTGAGTCATTGTGAATTGGGGGCTGTATTCAGTAGTTTCTCCCAAAAAATGATTGTCTATCCGGACCTCAGAGTGTGGCTGTATTTGGAGACCCAGGGGATTTGCAGGTGTCATGAGTCAAGATGAGGTCAGGCTGTATGAGGTAGGCCTTAATCCCAAGACTGGTGTCCTTATAAGAAGGTCAAGTGCACGTGCTGGGGTGGCAGGCACCACCGGGAGCTGGGAAAGGTAGAAAGGATGCCTGCCCCCCTTGGAGCCTGCAGAGGGAGGGGCCCTGAGACACGATCTCAGACGTCTGCCCTCCAGACAGAGGGTTTTGAAGGCGTCCAGCTCACTGCTTAATCATAGTGGCAGCCACCAAGAATCATACACACACCTCCTTGATTTTCCTCAAAGGAAATCAGCGAGGGGATGCCCCACTGCCTCTGGGAGCCCCAGGAGATGCCAAGGCAGACTGTGCACCTGCTCTTGGACCCCACCTGTGTGCCCTCTCTGTCCCACCCTGGCTCGGTTGGTTGGTGGGGCCTCACGTGATTGGGCAGCACTGCCAGAGGATTAGAGGAGAAAGAGATGGGCTTGCGGTGGGGACATGGGTGCCAGGGTCTCTCCCCAGGGAGGAGGGGGCACCCGGGCAGAAACACCAGAGCGCCAGATCATGGGCCTCCACCAGGGGGCGCCACAGCCAGCTGCTGGAGCTGTGCTCCCACTGTGCGCAAGGTGCCCGCTGTGCAAGGTGTGCTGGGATAGGCTGCCAGTGCCCTCCCCAGGCTCCTGCCATTTTGGTCTTTTTACCTGACCCTCAGGGCCTCGGTTTCCCCCTCTGTCAAATGAGAAAAGAACAGCATCTGCCTCAGGGCTGGTCAGGAGTGTCAAGTGAATTGATCTAAGCTGCCTGGCAGGACAGCGCCGGCAGGCACCCAGCACTGCTGCAGTGTTTGTGGGATAAACCTTTCAGGGAGGCTCGGCAATTGGGGGTGCACTTGGAGGTCCTGGCCTCTCCTGGGCGAGGTCCCCAGTGATCTGGACGCAGGAAAAAAGGGTCTGAAGGTCTCTCTGGCCCTGACCCCAGATCACAGAAGGAGGGGGCCCCAAGGCCTCCTGCTGGGTCCCTGCCTTCCACAGGTCACCCCGATCCCCTTACCTCATCTGATGCAGTCCCAGGAGAGCACTCCACCACAGGGTGCCCCGGCCCAGTGAGCAGCAGGCTGAGCACGGGCGCAGGGTCTGTCCCCAGGGTGGACATCGGCTAAGGCCCTGGCTCCCCGGACTCTGCCATGCCCTCTCTGTAGTATCTCGTTTGATCCTTACCTGGAGCGTCCTGTGATGAGGGGTGGAGTAGCCCATAATGGGGTTCACTATGACTCTGAACCCAAGGAGGCTTATAGACCCGAGTCCCAAAGAGTCACGTGTAGAGTCAGATCTCCAACCTTGGCCCCTAGCCAGCTCATCACTTATTCATTCAACAAACAGTGGCTGGCTCCTTTCGGACTGCAGCATTCCTGGACTTTCTGCAGACCTGCCCTGTGACCTGTGAATGGTTTCCACATTGGTGTTTGAGTGTGAGAGTGTGCGCAGGGGGTGTTAGCTGCAGGATATCACTTTTCATCCCACCTGCTTCACCGAGGTGGAAAGCGGTTGGCTGTATTTTCATCCTTTGAGAATTCCCCTCTTGAGGATCCTGACTTAAGGGCTTTTTTCCTAAAGGAAACAATAATGTGTCTATACTTTGGAGGCCTCCTCTGGGCCTGACCCAGTTCTCTTTCTGCCCATGCAGTCCCAGAGTCCCCGCCATGAGGGAACCACTTTATCCTCACCCCTGGGCCTCCCTGCAACCCGTCCTGGGGGCTCCCTCCCCGTTGTGGTCTGTGAAGGCACTGAGCCCGATCCAGGGGTTACAGCGTGGGAATGCCGGCCTGGAGCCCCGGTGGCACTCTGGGACCCCTTGTGCCCAGCTGTCCCCACTGTCCCCTGGGCTGCCTCTGAGCCCCTTGATCCCCCGGGGCCCCGCCTCCCCGCCAGGCAGCGAAGCAGCGGCAGCCTCTCCTAATGGCTTAAGTGACTGTTCCAGACACCATCCCGCTTACATTATCGCATGAATAAAAGATGAGTTCCACTGGGGTGGCTGTCGGGATCCCTGCGAGCACCGGGAGCCTCCGCCAGGAAGGAGCTGGGGGGCGCCCCCACCGAGCCACTAAATGAGGGATGTCGGCTTCCTCCCAGGGAGGCCTCGGGGGCAGCTCTGGATGTCGGGGGCAGAGGGGATGCGGAGGAGGGAGGGGCAGGAGGAGCCCTGGGCGGGGAATCCAGGCCCACTGTAGCAGTCTGCTGCTGTTCTGGCCAGAAAAGAAAAAGACAAGGAGCCTGCCTTCATGGACAGAGGGGCGTGGGTAGAAAATTAAGGTGCCCACGAATTAACACAATGCCAGGGGCCTCCCTGATGGCCTGGGGGTTGCGTCTCAGCATTATCACCACGATCAAGCGGTGGCCTGAGTTTGATTCCCAGCCAGGGAGGCGACCCACATGGCACAGCAGTGAGTCCCCTCAGCAGTGGATTTCAGCCGATCTGCCTGTTCTGCTCCCCTCTCTGTCTGCTGAATCCTCTCACCCCCCACACCTCTGGCCTATATATACCCCAGTTCTTCAATGCAAAAAAATCTTACAAAGAAAAATACACATAATTCCAGAACGGGTGTGCTGGATGGGGAGCAGGGGAGGAAAGGCTTGGAGGAAGTGAGGCAGAAGAGCAGTCCAGGCCCAGGATGCTGCAGGTACAAAGGCCCTGAGGCTGGCATGTGCTGGGCGTGTTTGAGGCTGGATTTAGGAGCAAGAGGAGAGGAGAGGAGGCCTTGGAGGCATCGGGCAGGACATACAGAGCCTTGGGGAACCCCTCAGCTCTCAGGCTTCCTTGCTGGGGGTGGGGGAGGGGAGGAGCCTTTCAGCACTTCTGCTGAAGTGCTGCTGCCTTGGGGGTGGACCGTGGACTCTGGCAAGCAGGCTCTGGAGGAGGGGCTGCCGGAGCCTGCTGGCTGCTCATTAACCAGGCTTGGCCGCTCAGGATTGCAGTGGAGCGGGACAGGGCACCCTGCTCACCCGCCCTCCCTGCTTTTTATCTTGGCAGCAGATTGCACAAACCTCAGAGCTAATATTGAACTTGCCTGGATTTTAAATAGTAGCTGTAAACACTGCTGCTCCCAAGCCTGGTCCTCGGCTCGCTGCCTGAGGCCGCCTTCAGGTGCGGCTGGCCCCAGGTGCCGCCTGGGCAAACACTGTGGAGGCCAAGGGGGCAGAGTCAGTTACCCAGAAACCAGACCTATGATCCTCTGACCCTCATTTAATAAATGAAGAAATCCCTTTTCTCAAACTTTGCACTGGAAATGGCCAGAAGGGGACCCTTTGTGGCAGGAAGGGACAAATGTCCCAACTAGACCATAGAACTGTTTCTAGCCCTGCAGAACGACTGGGTGGCTTCTCAGAGCAGTGGCAAAGCCAGGCTTTTGCCCCTCCTGGGGCACATGGCATGGGCCAGGCCCCGGAGCCAGGCCCCACTGGGAATGACTGGCTAGTCACCACCAGGGCTCCAGGCTCAGGCTGCTGCCCCTGAGGGCTGGCCGCCTTTGCCACCCTTAGACTTCTGCACACACTCTGGTCAGGGGTCCGCCTGCAGGGGTTCCCATTCAATCCACTTGGGCATCCAAACCCCGGCTTGCTTGAAGCCCCAGTGATCCTCCAGCCTATCAGGGCCTCGCCATGCACCCCAGGGCTGCGACCCTTGGACACTGGATGCCCTGAATAGTGAATTTGATGTGTGGGGTGGACAGGAGCTGTGGACAGAAGAGAAAGTAGATCAGGCAGAGTCAGGGGGCCGGGCTCAGCCCCCCTCTACCGGGCCCACGGAACTATGGGGGTAGGGTGGGTATGTGCGTGTCTTCTGGCCCATCTCTGTCCGCACCCCATACACACCATTGCTCCAGCTCTTCCCGCCTTCACTCTACCTGCTAAACTCCACCTCCCCCACCCCCCTGGCCTGCTTCCTGGCCCCACTCAGGGCAGGCCCCCCCAGCTCTGGCGTGGTCAGCTTTCTTTCCAGGAGGTCCCCCTTATTGGGGGGTCAGCCCTGGACCCACTCCCGGCCTTGGGGTTAAGACTAACACCCCTCCAGAGGCGGTGTTTTCTATCTAGATCTCTGTCCAGGCTGAGCCCCCAGTGAGACCCAGCCTCCCCCCAGAACCCCCACCCTGGACGCCTGCCTGCTCTCTGAACAGTCGCTGTCCACACAGAGTGTTCTGGGGTTTCTTGAAAGAGCCAGAAAGGCAGTTCTAGTCTCCCTAATAACAGCAATACCCAAGTCATCCATTCACCCCCTCGCGTGTTCACTGCCTCATCATTCTCTCACTCACCCGGTGTTGAGCGTCAGTGCTTTCACTTGGCAATCCGGCTGGACGTCCCAAGGACAGTGGTTACCTGTTCTGCTCCCCCACCCCAAACCCCGCTCTTGCCTTTCATTACCGCTCACGGGGAGGTGGGAGGCCACTTGGAGAGAGCCCGGGCTTCGGAGGCTCTCGGGGTCAGGGCCGCAGGGTGGAAGTATGTCGGTGCTGCCACAGCTGGCCGGCTGCACATGGACCTGCCAGGGTCCAGCCTGGCCCGCCCCCAGGCCCTCCAGGCAACCCGCCGCTCAGCGCCCTTGCCTCCTCTCCCAGCCCTCCAGGAGCTTGCTTAAATGCTCTAAAACAATCTAAAAGTAATTATCACGAGCAGGCTGCTTGGGAGCACCTGCTCCATCGGCCCCCGGAATCGCTAATGTGCCCACACCACGCTGACAGGAGGCTCCTCGCAAGTCCCGAGTCGCCAGATGCTCCCGCGCCGAGGCGCCCCCCTCGCCACCCCGCTGCGCGCGGCGAGGGCCGCCCAGCCCGTGTCTCCAGCGCTCCCCGCACAGCTGTCACTTACAGCGATCAGTAGGAAAATCATCACCCCACGAAGTCATACATATGGAACATCATATTTGCAGAATATTTATTTTAACACGTGTCAGGCCCTCCTCAGGCTGCCGCACGCACAGGCAGCTGGAGCGGGGCCTCCACCCCGGACGGCAGGGCCAGGCAGAGGGCCGGAGGGTGGCATAGTCGGGGAGGGCTGCTGGGCGGAGCAGGGAGACCTCCCCAGAGCTCTGGGGTGGGGGCTCGGCAGCACCGTGTCCCTGGTTGCCCTGCGTTGTCACAGCTGTTGAACAGCTGCCTGCTCCATGCTCAGTCCGGGCGAGCCAGCATCTAGAAACCACACAGGTGTTTCAGCAGAGAGAATTTAATCCAGGGCATCAGAAAAAGGTGTCAGAGGACCCAAGTGGCAGAAGGGGGTCAGGCAGGTAAGAAAGGTGGTCCCTGTAGGAACAGCATGCTCTGGGGCTGGGCAAAGCTTGGAATTCTGGAAGCCACGGGCTTGGTGGAGGAGAGACCCGCGGCGCTGGGAGCCAGGCCTCAGAGGAGGGACTGGTGCTGGGAGTGTGGGGGAGGAAACAGCAGGGAGACATCTGCCCCTCAGGGGAGCAAAATCCCCTGGCCACGAAGGCACAGGTCCTTCCTGAGGAAACTTGGGGTGAAGCTCCTCACTGCTTGTGGGGCGTCTGAGCAGCAAGGAGGGGGGCAATAAAAGCTGTGGTCACACCGCCCCCACGCTCTCATCCAGACCAGGCCAGCCTGCCTCCCACCTTCCTACAGCCATGGAAGCCCCCATTTTCCATGCGGTGCTGGCAGTTTCCCCCCTGCCCTCGGTGCTTGGAAGGAGCCTTCTCGTTCCGTCTTACAGAGGGGAAAATTGAGGACAAGAGGTGGAGGGACTTTTACCTTGGCCAAGAATCTACAGTAAGCAGCAGGCGCTTTCTATCTGGCTGTGGCTCCTGCTACCATCAGCCCCTTCTCACAGGCAGGGACGATGAGGCACGGTGACGGGAGCCGCCCACCATTGCTCCGCTGGTCAGTGGCAGGGCCAGGACGGTCCTGCTCCAGAACCTACCCGGTAGCCAGGAGCCACTAAGCTCGGTGGGGAAGAGAGGGGTGCAGGGACGGAAGATGGGTGTGTGGAAGGATGAATGGATGATGAAGCAGCAGCTAGAGGCGGGTGGGTGGACAAGTGAATGGAAGGTGAAAGGACAGACAGGGCCTCCCCGGTGGCGCAGCGGTTGAGCGCTGGGTTGCGAAGCTGCCCGCAGCCTCTGCGACGCAGGTTCGATCCCCGGCTGCTCCCCGGCCACCGGAGGAGGGTCCCACATGGCGCGCAGACCTCTCCTGCTGCCCGCTGCTCCCCTCAGCAGTGTCCTTCGGTCCTTCTGCCTGCTCTGCTCCCCGCTCTGGCTCTGGTGAATTCTCGCACCCTCCCACGCTTCTGACTGTACCCAGTGCATGTATAAACAAACAAACAAACAAATAAATAAAACATGCCTCTATTTAAAAAAAAAAAAAAAAGGACAGACAGACGGATGGTGGACAGAGGATCACACGTGCCCTTGGCCTGAGGCATTTGCAGGCACTGGAAGTACGTTGAATTAACTGCTGTTTTACCCCACTTCTGGGGACTCAAAGATCCCCACCTCTTATTTCCCAGCCAGAAGTGCTTGAGGAGGAGTCGGGGAGGGTGGCTCTGAGCGGGGTACGTCCCCAGGCGTGGCTTTGAACCACTCCCCTTGCCACGAGTGGCCTTGGGACCTCAGTGCTCAGCTGGGAAACGGCCCCATAGCCATCTCCCCCACCCCCACCCCCGCCCCGGCCAAGCCTCTCAGGATTGTTCTGCGCGCCCGGCACACCCACGGCTCTGAGCCCACACCTAATGGCACACGCTCGCCACGCTGCCGCCTGCTGAACACACCCCCCGCAGTGGGTCCCGCAGCGGACGCCTGCAGCAGGACACGGGCGCGTGTGGAGGCCCAGCTGGGCATGCCCTGCACCACGGTCACGCTCAGTCTCAGGTGTGCAGCACGTGCCATGCCTGACATGTGCCACCACCCGCGCATAGAGGCTCCCATGGGAAGGTGGTCCCCAGGATGGAGCCCAAGTGGTGCCCCGGAAACAGTGCCCAGGTAGCTGCGTGCACAGGTGCCGCAGACCAGCACAGCAGTGAACGATGAGGCCGTCTCAGGGTTGAGAGACTACGCAGGGTGGTCAGGGATTTGGCTTCAGGGAGTTTTGCTGTTCTCCCCCTGCATGCTGGTTCCTTGCCCAGCCGGACCTAGGGACCTGGCGAAAGCCATTAGCCCTAAGGGTCACTGCAGGGGGAGGTGCAGCACACAGGGAGCCCTGGGAGCGGACAGCACTGGTGGGGGAGACTGCGTCACATGTGACCTTGAGGAACCGCCGTGTCCCTCCTTACCCAGAACCTTCCCATGGCTGCCTTGGCACTGGGGGCAGCGCCAGGTCTGTCCCCTGTCCTGCACCCTGCCCTGTTATCTCCCGTCAGCCTCCTCTCACAAGCTCCCTCGCTGCAGCCTCAGGGGCCTCCTCCCTGGTCCCTGCCCCAGGCACACCTCAGGGCTTTTGCTCTTGCTTTGTCCTCAGTCTCCCTTCCTTCCCTGCCACAACCCGCCCCCCAGCCCCCCAAGGCTTTCTGGCCACCTCCTGGCTGTGTGGCTGCTTTCTCTGGAGCGCTGCGTCTCAGCTGACATGCGCCGTGCATGGGTGTTTATTTTCCACCTCCTGCCCACTGTCAGCTCCCCCGAGACTTGTTCTGTGGGCGTCACACCAGGCAGCAGAGTCCTGCACGTGGCAGGTGCGAAGCAACAACATGGCGTGGGGGACACTGGAGACCACAGTCTTTCTTTTTTCTCTTCATTTCCTAGTTGAAGACAGGCCAGGGCCTGGGCGGGAGCAGCGGCAGAGCGTGACCGCGGTAGTTGGCCCCCCTGGGCTCGGCCCACGTACCAGGCGTCGGGCTTCGAGCCTCACGTGTCCTCTCCTTGAACCCCAACCTCGTGGGCATGAGGCCCACTTTGTAGATGAGGAAACAAGCACAGACATAGGGTGATGAACGAAGGCAGCCCTCACTGTGCAGGACAGTGAGACTCACATCATGGGGAGCCCAGTATCCCGACCAGACATGGGGTGTGCTCCCCCATCCTCAGAGGAGGCAGAAGCCTGCACAGAGAGGGCAGGCAACCTGCCCACGGTCCCCCAGCTTGACAGAACCGTAGCAGACTCCCGAGTCATGGGACCTGGGGCCTTTCTGCTGCTGCTGGACGGTCAAGCCAGGCCAAGGAGGCGTTGGGCACCCTGGGGTGAGTGCCCTGAACAGTATCACTCAGCCTGGGCTCCGTGTGGTGTTCACCAGGGAGCTTTACAAATTCCTGACTCGGGCCACCACCCCGAGGGCTGGCCTGGGTCTGCGGGGCAGCTGGGCATGGAGTCAGCACTGGAGGCCACTCACGCCGCACACGGTGCCAGGAATTCTTATTTGCGTGCACCAGTGTGGCCCTCCCCCCCGTGGAGATCTAGAACAGGGTTCTCAACCTGCGTGAGCATCAGCAGCCCCTGGGCGCTCCTGCAGACGCGCTGGAGCTCCAGCCAGGGTCTCTGCCCCAAGAGCTGGGTGGGCTGAGACTGTTTCCCACAAGCTTCCTGCTGCCGGCAGAGACCCCACCTTGAGAACCTGCTGACAGCAGAACCCCCTGCCCCGGGCCTTGGGATTTAAGGATTTTTAAAAGTCCCTGCACTCTGTGCAGCCCTAGTTGAGAAGCCTGGCCCCTGGGGCCTGTTTCTCCCCTCCCAGATTCAGGCCCTGTGGTTTGACTCAGACTCAAAGTCTGAGGGGGCAGCGATTTGCACACTCGGTGTGCAAGGTGCAGCGGGTCCCGGGGGCAGGGGAGCCCCTTGTGGGGGGATCTTTGGCATAATGTAGCTTGCGGCCCCCATCCACGTGGGCTGGGTGGGGGCGGGGGTGTAGCTTGCTCAGCCACAGCCAATCTTGGCTGATGCTGGCGTATGGCAAAATCTTTGTAGTTTTCAAGAGAAGCCAGAAGTCCAGATTTTTCTGTCAAATCTGATTTTTAAATGTTGGCAACTAATACGAATATACAATTCTTATGTTACCATGGGGTGAAAACACACAGAACTCTAGCCATGTTTGCAGAGCCGGCCTCGCCCACCCAAGCCAGCCCCAGGTCTGATCATGGCAGGGTCAGGGCCGGAAAGTGACCTCCGGGGATGGGTGTGGAGTCCTCCACCTGGTTCCTCTCAGACCCTTGGCCGTGCCCTTGGGATCTGTCCCCACCACCCGAGAGCGGCACTGTCCACCCTCCACTCTGAGCCCACCTGGGCAGGAGCAGCTCACCTGGCACCCTAAGCACCCAGAACCCAGAGGGTGTCTCGGCCCCCCGTGCACCCTCTCCTGACAGCTTTATCAAGCCTCCAGCTTTGCCAGTCCCATTGTTCCTGACATCTGTTTCGGTAAGTGATTAATTGCAATTAGCGAGCGGTTTGAAAGCCCTGGAAGAATACTCAGCAGAAAACTCATCAAGATTAATGAGTGGCAGGGTGTCAGGAGGGGGCAGCGCAGACGCGCCACCACCGTGGGCCCCGGTGGAGCCTGCGTCGCCTGGGCAGGTGCCGGAAAGAGTATCCGAAGTGACACCCCCACGCCACGCCCCAGCTCACCCTTCCGCCCTCCTCCCCCATAAACTGCCACTAGATGATTTCTCATCAAAATGCATGAATTACCCACTAATAGGCTATTAATAAAGCCCTTCGAGTGTCATAAGATCAGGTTCTAAGCATGCAGAATGGATTGCGACGCTTCCAGAGCACTCTGCCATGGCTCCACAGGGGCAGGCCCAGAGGGGGCAGCAGGAGTGTGGCAGCCGTGCAGAGCCCCCAGCAAGGGAGTTTAGGGAACTGGGGGTGTCCTGAAATCAAAAGTCAAGTTCATCTGAAGTGGAACCTCAGGAGTGTCACCTGCCAGGCAGGTAGAGACCAGGTGAAGAAAAGGGTGCCGAGCAGCTCGAGACCGAGCCTGCTGGAGCCTCGGAAGGCTGCCTCACAGGCACCGGGGCTTCTGAGCTGGCGTTTCAGAACAGGCAACTCCATGCGGTGCTTTCCGTGTTTGCACCTTCCGCCCGGCCTGGCCGCGCGCTTGTGCGTGAGATGCCGTGTGCACTGCGCCAGGTGCCCGGGGGCACTCTGCTTGCCACCGCTCTTAGACCAAGGTCCCCCGTGTCCCTCATCCGATGCCCCACCTATTGATGACCACAGGTGTCGGTCTAGGGCAATTGGTGTCGAGTGTTTTATTGTCATTCTCTGCGGTGCTTCCAACAAGCTGGGACGCCCCCAGTTTATAGGAGAGGAGCTGGGGCTGGGCCGCCTAAGCATGCAGCTGGTGGCAAGCGAGGGCTTGAGCCCAGGTCTCTCTGGGGGTGCCAGTGGGGCCCTGCCCTTGGTCTGCAAGGGTGGCTCCCCTCTTCAGCGTGTGCTTTCCCAGGTCTGCTCCAGGGCCCTGAGGGCGATAAATCCTCCCTTCTGAGATTCTTTTGGGGAAACTGGTAAGGAGCCTCGACACCCTGGGGAACTCGGGTGCAGGCAGTGCCAGGTGGTGGCCCTGGAAAGGGCCTTGCAACATGCGCGGCAGCCCCTGCTCTGGGGGCGATGCGGTCTCAGGCCTGGCTTGCGTTTCCTTTCCGGCCACACAGACCTGGCTGCAGCAGCCCTGAGGTCCGTTCCACAAAGAAACAGTCCTTGGGCCGGGTCGCCAGATGTGAAAGCAGAACTGTGACTTGAGCTCAGGTCCTCAATCTCTGGGCCCTTCTTCTGTTGCTCTGACCCCCACATTGCTTGGCCAGCCCTTGGCCAGCCTTTGGGAGGGAAGTTGAGTATAGACGCAGCTCCGGGGCTCCCCCAGGGCTCGCTGCTGCCCACTCATGGTAGATTCCCGACAGGCCCGGAGGCTCTGCGTGGCGTTGACAGCAGTCTCTAACTAGATGGAGGTTAAGGGGCGCATGGATATGTGGGTGGGTGACAGCTGCACCGCTGGCTGGCCGGCGGGGTAGTGGGTACGTGGATGGATGACAGACGATGAATGGCTGAAGAGATGACTGGGTAGACGCTGGACAGATGGATACTTGCCAGGACCTGGATGAATGAACTGGACGATGATGGTTGGACATAGATGTGTAGTGCATGTCGGGTGATGGATGGATGGACAGACAGGTGGACAGATGAGTGGATGAACGGACGGGCGAGTGGGTGGATGGATGGATGCATAGAGGTGGGTTGGATGGATGAATGTTGCACAGATGGATGTTGGCTGAAAGGCTAAATAGAAGGAAAGAGCTCTCTGGCTCGTGAGGGAGGAAGAACAGTAATTCCTCAGACCCCTGGTCACAGGGATGAGCCTGAGTGTGTCCAGTGTCAGTGTGAAGACCTGTGGAAGGGACTTGGCTGAGCTAGCCTCACTCCTGTAATACGACGTGGCTCCTATAGTACACCCTGTGCCCCTCCTGCTCCGTGAACGGCCGCTGGGGTGTGACCCAGGGCTCAATAGGGCGGCGCCACTCGTGATAATGCAAAGATAATAACATTATCATGTTATATGTCCTACCATGTTATTAATAAAAATAACACCCATGCCATGTGAACTCTGTGCCCACTCTTTACACGCATATGTAACTGATGACATTTCTCCAGTCATCAGTGAGGAAGGACTATTATTATTTGCACTTTACAAATGAGGAAACTGAGGCACAGAGAGGTTGAGTTGTTGGCATAAGACTGCAGAGTTAGGAATGTCTGAGCCAGACTCTAGGCTGCCTGGGGCCTTGCAGGCCGATCTCGGGGTTTCCTCTGTAGTCATTGTCCTAGCCAAGGCCCTCCCTGCCCTGGCCCCACAGCAGGGGACTTTTCAGCATGTCCCCTGCCGTGTCGCACAGGACCTCACGCTTGGGGTCATGCTCTGGGTTGTCCTCTTGACACTGGATGCTTTTTGAACATGAGGGCCTGCACTTTGATTCTGTCCTGGGCTCAAAATTACATGGTGGGTCCTTCCTCAGGGCCCCATTCTCTGAGCAGGCCCCGAGGCTGGTATCGGAGCCAGGTGCTCCACCCAGCAGCCTCCCAAGGCTAGGCCTGGTGTGGGTCCTCCCTTTGTCCAATCCTGGTGATCCAGCCTGTGCCCCCACTCCCGCCACTGCAGTGGAAATGCCACCAGCCCCGTGGGTGCCAGGCCCCTGCTCTAGATCTGTCAAAGCCCGGGTGACAGGTGCTCAGCGCCTGGCTGACTACTGGGGTGGGCACGGCCAGAGGGGCTGGAGAGCCGCCGGCGCTGGGCATGTTCAAGCTCCAGCACTCCCAGCTGCACCCCCTCAGGAGGTCTGGGGGGAGATTTGGGTTTGGTGGCCTATCACAGGGGAAATAGGGAGAGAGACTTCCTCAAACTGATAACGGAGAGGCCTGAACACCCACTCAGTGGTGACTGTCTCCGACCTGTGCTGGGAAAGCGCCTCCTGAGGGTGTGGGCACGCCTGTTTCTGTAAGGTGGTTTTCCGATTTTACAGATAGGTTCACTGCCCAGAGTGCAGACACTGGCGGGGGGCTGCACAGCCATGAACAAATCAGCCATCTGGGCCCTGAGCGGGGGCTGGCGGGCAGCTCAGCCACTGGCACTCCAGTGGACACTTCCAGCTGAGCTGGCCCCTCGGGGAGGGGGGTTAACTTTGCCAGGGCACTTTCTTGTCCAGCATCAGAACCTCTGGGCCCCACAGAGGAGCCTCCCTTCTTTGATGGAGAAAGAAATAAAATCTGGGCGCAGGAATGGCCTGGCAGCCCCCAGGGGTAAGGATTTGACCTCCCTGGGTGTCCCTGGAGCCAGCTCCAGCCCCAGGCCAGGCCAGCTGGGCTGCGCCCAAACCCCGGAGGGCCCGTGGGCGCCAGCCTCCCAGCCAGGGGGTGGAACGGCTGCCTGGCGAGGGGCCCCACTGGCTGGGCGCCCGGTTCCCGAGATAGGACCCCAAGCTGCGGTCTTCCCTGGCTTGGGGGTGAGAGCCGCAGACCTAGAGGGGGTCGGGCTGGCTTCCCCAGGCCTCCAGCCCCTTTGCGGCTTGCGCCCCCCCCGCCCCCCCCCCCCCGCCCCACAGTGGGACGTGTGTGGACGGGTGGAGCGACCTCCAGCGCATCAATGAGAGACATCTGCTTACAGAAAGTGGGGGTGGGGAGGGGAGGTTAATGCCGAGAGGTCGGGCAGTGGAGCCCCCACGGCAGGGCCCCCCACCGCCCCCCGGCGACTTTTGGCCTCCGAACAGATGGCAGGGTGGAGGGTGGGGGGCAGTGGGGGGGCAGCGAGAGGGGGCGCGGGCTCAGCCGCCAGGCTCACATGTGACCACACCCATGAAATTTCCCACTGGGGGAGGGGTAGAGGGGGGATGGGGAGAGGAGACTCCCTCCCCCGCAGCCCCCCTACCTCCTGGCCATCTGATCTCCCTCCCTGCCTCAGCCACCTCCCCTGGCTCCCCAGGAGGCGCCTGGGGTCACAGAGGGCCCCAGTGTGCCCTCCAAACAATCCTCCGCCCCCAGAGGAAGTGGAGGAGGGGCGGGGAGCGCCCGAGGAGACCTTTTTACATGTAAATACGAGGCTGGCCTGCCTGAAAGTCTTTTTTCCCCTTCTTGCTTTTTTTATTTATTTCTAGAAAACCCGATGTTGCCAAGCAGGGGGGGTGGGGGGACTCCTGCTGGACCTGGAGGCTGCCCTGTGGTGCGGGCAGAGAGAGGAAGAAATAACGCCTCCCCCAGGAGGGGCTGCATGTTTGCACTGCCTGGTGGCTGCTGCCCAGGGCGGGCGGTCACCTAGGTCAGCACCCTGGCAGGGACGAGACCCAGTGAGGCCGCTCACTGTTACTGCTCCAGCCCCTTGCCCCCTGGGGCCTCAGTTTCCCCAGTTGTAAAGTAGGCGTGCTCTTGGGTCCCCAGACTTCCCTCCTGGGGAAGCCAAGGAATGGGGGTGGTGCCAGTGAAGCTGCTCTGTCTCTGGGTGGTCAGACCTTCAGCTGTGTGGGCTTGGGCAAGGTGGCAGCCCCGCCCCCGCCCCCCCCAGCCTCCAGCTTCCCAGGTGGCAGCACCCTGCCTGCCCCCATGAGCTCGGTTATGGGTGCAGAATGCAGGAGCAGACCACGCGTGCATGCGTTATAGTGACTCTCAGTGGGTTATCGCCACCCAACAGCCAGCACCAGAGTCAGTCCCAGGCTGGGGGTGGGGGTCTGTCCGCAGCACCGCAGGGCTGCCCTTGCTGTCTGTGTGTACTCCTGATTACGAGCCTGTGGATTTGCCTGTGCCGCCGCATCAGACGGTGAGCCCCCCACCGCACACACGCTCCTTGGTTCTGAACATCCGAGAGGCCCGTCGCACAGAGCAGGTGCCTGTGAGTGAGTAGAAGAATGAACTGATGCTCCTGCAGAGGGACCTGGCAGGGCCAAGTGTTGTTATTTTTGGTGAGTGGTGTGTGTTTGCTGTGCTTCTGGGAGCCTCCAGGGTACCCCCAAATCTTTGACGGGTTGGGCATTTCAAGGTCCCTCTATTGAGGCCCTGCTGGGAGTCGTCCTGTTCCCAGGTCACCTCCTTTTATCCTCACAGGGACCTTGGAAGTGTTATTATTACCCCCTTTTATGTTTGGGGAAACTGAGGCCAGGAATCACTTGCCCAAGCTCTTGCGGCTAGGAAAGAATCCAAACCAAGCATTTGGTTTCACCCATTTGTTGAGTAAATACAAGAATGACCTACTGAGTGAAAACAAGAATGACCAACAGCTGCCGGGAATGGGCCTTGCAGATGACTGCTGAGGGCTTCCCGCCTGCAGCACATAGGCACCTGGGCAAGTGCTGGCCTGTGACCCAGCCCAGGGCCCAGCCATCAGATGCCCCCTCCCTGCTTGGTGGAGCTGACTGAGATCACCACCCAGCAGCCCAGAGCCATGTGGGGCTCTCCTGACCTCCCCGCTGGCCCCTGGTGGCCCCTGACCAGGCCTGTCAGGGGTCACTGGCAGCCACTCCGTCTGCAGGCCCCCAGAGGCCATGCCCTGCCAGCCCTACTCCCTCACCCGGCCCTGACCTGGAGGGTGATTTATGCGGTAGTGGCAAAAGGCCACTGGCAGTGGGGCCCAGAGACAGGGGTCAGGACAGCCGGGAGGCGCCAGGACAAGGGTGGTGGCCTGCCCTGTGACCCAGGTGGCCCGGGGGGCGGGGGAGGGGCAGCAGTCCCGGCAAGGCCTCCCTTGGGCGAGATGAGGCCTTGATTCCTGCCATCTGGCTCTCCCAGCCTGGGAGGTTGGGGTGCCCCCCTACCCCCAGCCACTGGCTCAAATGGCCTCTTGTGGCTAGAGGGGGAAAGACAGATGGTGGGGGGGTCTTGGAAAAGTCGAGTGGACTTTGTTCAAAGGCAATTGTAGAGAAGGGAACACACACACACACACACACACACACACACACGAGCCCTGCTGAGGCACTTTGTGATTGTGGCTGCATCCATGGGGGTGGGCTCTAACAAGCCTTCCCGTCCAGACTTGCCAAGTGAAGACCCTCCCAGCACACACAAGGCGTGCACAGGATGTGCCTGCAGCCACAACACGCATGCGCACAGCTGTCCAGCTGTCCAGAGACAGGCCCACTACATGCCTTGTGCACCTGCACACACTCACACACCACCCATCCCTGCCCCTCGCAGGGCCAGCAGCCCGCAGTGGCAGGAGGTAACATCCCACCCTCTGGGCTCAGACAGTTTCTCTCCACCTGCACCGTTGACTTCCGGCCCCAACCTGCTTCACCCCGGAGAGTCATTTCCTGGAGAAATTGCCTTCCCTGTCCTGCTCCTCAGGCTGCCATGTCTTGTTGTCTCTCTTGCTCCTTACAGGGTAACTCCCAGGCCATGGACTTCCCATGTCTAGGTCTCCAGCGCCTTCCTGATGTTTGTTGAATGAGTGAATGAATCCATGAATATGTGACTTGGAATAAGTCTGGCCTCGAGAGGTACCCTAGGCCACTGGGGTTTAATGGTGAACATCGGGAGTGTTACCCTCTGGGGCAGGGTCCCACAGACCCTGCCCCTCCAGGGCATTCAGGACTGGCAGCTGCAGGCACAGCTTGCTCAAGACTGGCTTGAGGCTCAGAGCTCCCCCTCCCAATACCCTTCCGGCTGTGGAGACATCCTGCAGACAGAGCGCTCCCTGGGAAAAGCCCCTTGCCCTTTGGGGTCCAGAAGGTCCAAGTCAAGCTGGGATGAGTCTGCTAGGCTAGGAGCTGGGCAGCCCAGCCGAAACCCAGATCCTTCCTCCTCCTGCCCAAAATGGCAGGAATCTCAATATTTTCGCCAAATGTAAAAACCTACAGGCCCATGTACAGGATGTGACAGTGTTTATGATCTAGCTGGAAAGATGAAGCACTGCTCCCCACTTTCTTTGTCACTGCCGTGGCTGGGCCAGGGACTTGGGGGACATGGAAGGAGACACTGGAAAGAGATGGGTGAGAGGCGAGTGGCAGTGACAAGGTGGGGAGAGGACACAGCCTGCACGGCTGAACCAGGCCAGCCCCAGGGAAGTTGTTAGGCTGGGGGCCTGGTCCAGATCACCTGACCTCTGCCCTTTCGCTCCCTCCTCTGCTGAGTGGGTGGGTGCCCAGGGCACCTGGAGCTCTAAGGTGACAGCCTCGAAGGCTGGCAGGTTTGGGGTGGGAGGCAGAAGGGGTTTCCGGGCATGGGGACGGGTCCAAGCTAAAGTGCTGGATGTGGGGTATGCGCGTGCAAGGTCTTGGGAGCTGGAAAGGACCCGAGTCCTGTGGAGAGACCAGAGAGGCCACAGGAAGGATGCCCGAGGCCTTTTCCGGCCCAGCAGCCCCTCCTGCAGCTGCATGCCCGAGTCGTGTGCGCCAGAAAGCGGTTCGTTTTCGCAGCTGCTGGTTCTGGTTTATTTGAAAAAGCTGGGGGAACTGGCAGGGGTGCTTCTGATGCTGGTTCTGTTTCCTGGGCTACAGCCCAGAGGGCAAAGGTCATGGCTTGCGCCCCCTCCCCACCTCTGCAGGCTGGGAAGGGTGAATCTTTAGCACGCGCGCGCGCACACACGTGCACGTATCCTGCCCACACCCTGCCTGCCTGGGGGCGTTCTTGCTGCGGCCCCGTCTCGGGGGTCCAGGTGGGCCTCTTGCTTCACAGCAGCCGCCTCTCAGCCTCCAGTGACCTCAAGGCGCCTCTAACTCCCCAGCTTCCCCCGCCGCATGCATGCCAGGGCCGCACAGCTGCTGCATTGCTGCACGCCTCGCCCTTGATCTTCTCAGCTTTATCTCACAGCCTGAGTCGCCAGCGGCGCCCCCTTGTTCTGAGCTGCCTGGCACTGGGGTGCGCCGACAACCCCTCACCTCCGCCCCAGTGGGCTCCTTGCTGGGGTCTCTTCCTCTGGGAGCACCTGCCCTACGGGGTCGCCGGGGGCTCTGCCCGGGTCTGGCGGAGCACACTCCCTCTCGCTGCCCACAACCCTGCAGGGTGGACAGGAGACTGAGGGCCTGGCTGCCCCCGGCTGGGCGCTTGGCCCCTCACAGGTGCAGGCCCAGATTCTGTTGAGCTAAGCTTTGTGTGGCGGGCGGCTGGCAGCGAGCTGCTGAGCCTTCCAAAGGTAGCAGCCATCTGCACTGTGATAAAAAGCCCCGAGGATGATAAATAGACAAGTCGCACTTTTATTGGATTGCAGCTCGGGAGCAGCCACTTTGGGTTTGGCACTGTGTTAACGACAGATTTCTGCTTCCCTTGCAAGGCCTGGCCTGCTGGAAAGCGCCAGCCGTGGCCCTCTCCTGTCCCCTGCCGACTCGGCTGGCCCGCCCGCCCCGCCACCCCAGGGCCTTTCTGCTGGGAGCCCATCACACACCTCCCTGCGCTCAGGCCACCGGCTCATACCCTGGCTCTGACCCCAGTGACTGTGTCCCTGACAGGCCCCCTAACCTCGGGGCCCCCGTCTGTGAAATGGGCACATGAACAGGCCTGGGAGGTTCCGTGAGGAGGGGGGCTGCGTGGTGGCACTGGGACTGGTGCCTGCTCCACCACGGCGAGCGTCATGTCAACACGAGCGGCTGGTGTGCCTGCCACCATCTCATCACGCTGTTGGCGTGGCTGCTTCCGGGGAGGCTCGCCGGCCCCGCGCCATCCCGCCAGGCTGGCAGGGAGCTGCTTGGGGTGAGGTCTGGGAAGAGGAGAGGACTCTTGAGATGCCAAGCCAGGGGCCCCTGCTCCTCTGTACTGACCTCTGTGAGTCCCTGGGTTGTGGCTGCAGCACTGTGCCTCAGTTTCCCCAGCTGGCACGTGAGGATCATAACAGAACTGACCTCACTGCGTTGGTCCAAGGTTTCAATGACTTCATCCTCCCTAAGCCTTTGGCCCGGTGCCCAGCAGGTGTCAGTCATTGTAGCTCTTGGCCTTGTTGGTTATTTCTCGTTTAGACACTGGGACCACAAGGGCAGGGCTCTGCAGGTGCCCCTGTGGATGGCCCCCCATGGCTCTCAGCACACAACGGGGCGGGACCCACCATGTACTGGGGCTGGTGGCCTGGAGCTCAGCCCCAGAAATGTGTGCTGCAGGCAGGGGCGGCAGGCCTGGGAGGCAGACATTGGCTAATGTCTTTGAGCCTCAGTTTCCTCATCCACGGGCCCCCAGGACCCGGCCTGCATCACTCCCTGGCCTGCCTCTGCTGTCCCTTTGTCATCCTCTGCCCTCATCCTCTCTGTGCCCCTCCCCCGCCCCCCACCCCAGGATGTCAGGTGCTCCCTGCTGCCCAGACTGGGTCTCTCTATTTTTAGCCGGATATGAGCCAGCTGTCCGGAGTGCTGACCCTGCGAGGGCCGTGTCCTGCCGCTCGCCCTAGGCTACGTGCCGCGGACCCTCTCCGGCCCGGGAAGGCAAGCCTGGTCCACCTCTGCTGCTCTGCCCGTGGAGGGGCAGTGGATGGCCCTCCGCCTGCTTTGCTATCTAGGGCCCTCCAACCCCGCCGTCCCCAAGGATTCGCCTTCACCCACCATCACCCCAGCCACACCCAGGTCCCAAGGGCGCTGGTGTGAACCGGGGGCCAGAGCAGACCCCAGAGGAGGCCCACATGTGCCTGTGGGGGCCAAGAGTTTGGGCTTGTAGGTTCGAGGTTCAGATCCCAGCCTTGCCACTTGACTTCTGGGGCCTCAGTTTTCTCATTTGGAAAATGCAGCATCTGGGAAAAGGTGTCAAGCCAGGTGGAAGCGACCCAAGGGTGAGTGCCCAGCCTTGCTGCACATTCAAATTGACCTGGGCCTGAGGAAATAGGCCAGGGCCCAACCGCAGGGTGTCTATTGTGCTTCTAGATTTTTCCATTAGCTCCCCAGATGACTGTAACTTGCAGCCTGGACCCTGAGCTCTTTGAATAGCTGTCAGGTTCAATGGGTGGCCTCTCCGAAGCAGAGAGGCCAACTGCAAGGGAGGAGTGGCGGGAGCACTGACTGCCTGTTCACTCATAGATGCTGCAGGCACCTGACATGCGCACGCTCACCCAGCAAAGTGGACATTTGAGAGTGAGGTGGACCCCAGGGAGAGAGATGCCCTCACTTTCTGACGCCTTCCCCGGGAGCATGCCCCAGACCCGTGGCCATTTCTTCTCCCACTCGCTCATCTGGCGCCCGGGCCTCCCTCCGTCTGCTGAGCTAATGCAAACTGGCAGGGGGCGGGGGGGTGGGGGCTTCGGGCGCTGGCAGCGCGCCCTGTGCCGCCCACACCCCTGCCCTGCCACCCGGGCAGGAAACCACCAACGTGCTGATGAAAGGGGCCGGCGCAGCTGCCGTTAACAGGTGAGTCCTCGGAGCCGCCTCTCCCAGGGCCTCCTGGAGAAAGCCGTAATGAAGTGCAGCTGTGAACTCCGGTTTTGGGTCAGAAAGGCAATTTCTCATCTCTCCTCGCAGCAATTGAGCCGAAAATCCGGGAGCTGTTTGCCTCTCCCGGCGCCCCCGCCCCTCGGCCCCCTCGCCAAAGCAGGAGGCTTCTCGGCGGCATCAATATTGACTCTGTCAGAGGCAGGTGGCGGGGGGCGCGGGAGGAGCAGGCTGGAACCCGAGCTGCAGCGGCCCCAGGGGGCCGGTGAGGTGGGAGCGGGGAGCAGCTGGCCGGGGTGCGCTGGGAGCTCAGAAGGCTGTTTTTCCTCTCGTTTTAATTGGTCTTTGTGACTCGAATGGCCGCCCGATGCACCTAGTGGCAGCATGTTGGCCGGGGCGCCTGCAGAGCGCCACATCTGAGGCATTCACGAGGCACCAGGCAGCTGTTCCCAGCCTAACCGACTTTTCTGGATGGTGCTGGTCCTGGAAGAGCCTGGAAAAACAAAGCCAGGGTGGCTGGGCAACCTCAGGGCCCTGGCGGGAACTGCCGCCTGCAACCAGCCAGCCGTGGGGAGCCAGTGGTGGGGGCGCTGGCTTCCAGCTCCGGCCTGGCTGCAGGGGCACCTGGGAAGCTGGTTTCCACAAGGCCCAGCTGAACCAGGAACACTGGCCAACTAAGATTGATTGGAAATAGGAACTGAGTCCGTCTCCTGCCCTCTCTTCTGGGAGCAAGGCTTCTGAAACACCATCACCTCATTTTCCGCTCAGCTAGGGTCCACCCAGATAGCACAGCAACTCTGAGGAGGTAGCAGAGACTGGTGGTTGAGGGTGGGGGCCGACATGCCTGGCTTTGCACCGCTGCTGTGTGACCTTGACGAGGTGGATTGACTTCTCTGATCCTGCTTCCTGTGCCATGTGGGGGGATTTGAAAAGCCACGTGGGGAACCTGATGGTGACTGCGATGACAGCGGTGAAACCAGGGCCCTCTGGAGAGTGAAATACCAAAGGTGTGCAGCCTCAGTGACCAGCTGGAATAGCCCACTGCCCCCT
The DNA here is from genome assembly GCF_964194135.1 of Talpa europaea. Taxonomy (NCBI): domain Eukaryota; kingdom Metazoa; phylum Chordata; class Mammalia; order Eulipotyphla; family Talpidae; genus Talpa; species Talpa europaea. Next base: position 1,759,711 of record NC_140084.1, on the reverse strand, counting down.
CCCCGGGTCCCACCTCCCCACATGGTCCTGGCCCTCTCTCTGCAGCCCCCTGCCTGGCTTCTGAGCCTCACAGCTGCGCCAGCCGCAGGGGGGCCCTCTGACCAGCTGCCTGGAAGTCACCTGACATGTTTTTTAAAAATCAGGTTTCTCGAGACGTAACTCATAGAATAACGTTCGCCCTTGCTAAGTGTGCTTAGTGGTGAGTCTTCATAAATGAACACAGTGGCAAGACGCTGCCACAATCAAAACTAACAATTTCCCCCCACCCTGGAAAGTTCCAGGGTCCCTTTGGGGTCATCTGCTTGCCTGTCATGCCCGGGTCTACTGTCTGTCTCAAGTGTCTGTCCTTGCAGGTTCGCCTAAGAGGGCGCGTCCAGGCCAGGTCTGTGTCCCGTCCTCCACGTAGCGCATTGCCTGGGGCTTGGCCCTGGGCCCTACTCGCTGAGGGCATGTGGCTGTGTGCTCGGGACCATGGGCCCCTGCTTTGTGGGGTCGCTGAGCCCCCAGCTAACCCGTCACCTCCCAAAAGCCTTTGGGATCAAGGTTTCAACAGCTGGATTCAGGGGAGTCTTCCCACAGACTCTTCCCACAGGCCAGCCAGCCCTGGAGGCCACGAGCTGGCCCTCCCCGCCTGCCCGCCTGCCTGGTTCTGGTTCCCCACGGACCCGCCCCTACCCCAGCGCCCTCAGCAAGCAGCATCCGAGCCTTCGACCCGTCTCCTAGCGCCAAGTGCACCCTGGGCTGAAGATGGCCGTCTGTCCCTGCCGGAGACCCGTGGCCAGTGCGAGTAATTGGATTTTAATAAAACGGATGCGGTGCGGGAGCAGCGCGCCGCCCTGGCCTATGCCTCAGCCCTGCAATTAAACCGATCATGTCTTGAGAGTCAAGCTGTCTGACTCCAAGTCCCTCATTTGGCAGCGTTGACGGTCCTGCCGCTGCGCTTGCTTGTTTATTTACCCGGCTTGCTTGAGCTGGGGCATGCTAGGGGGCCAGGGGGTGAATCTGGGGTGCTTTTTTTGCTGGACCACCCACTACTCCTCTGTCCCCAGCCTCCCGCTGCTGGAGGCTCAGGGGGTCGCCCGCAGACATTAAAATGCAGCTGCCCAGCCACTGCCCGGGGGAGGCGTGCCAGTGTGGCCTAAGGAAATGGATTCCTGGAGCCGACTGGGCAGTGCCCCTTCCCTGCCTCGCTGGGCTCCTGAGGGCACAGAGTCCCCCCAGGGGCTCATGGGATCCTGCAGGAGGTGGTGACGCAGGGACCCTCAGTGCAGACCTGCCAGGAGGAAACAGCTGGTGGGCAGGACTCCAGGTGACTTTGCTGGGCAGAGAGCTGGCAGCCTCTCCCCACTTGTTGTTTTTTTTAAGATGTATTTATTTTTATACAAGAACCGGGGTACAGGCCAGAGGCGCGGGAGGGTGAGAGGATTCACCAGAGACAGAGGGCAGCAGAACAGGCAGATAACCAAAATACCGAGGGGAGCAGCGGGCACGACAGGAGGGGTCTGCTGCGCCGTGTGGGAATCTCCCTGGCCGGCTGGGAATCGAACCTGCACTGCAGAGGCTGTGCACAGCTTCAGTGTGGCGTGCAACCCACTGCGCCACCAGGGAGGCCCCCCACTTGTTTTTTAACACATGCTGCGCACCTCCTTTCCACCAGGGGTTCCCCTAGTGCTGGGTGGGTGGGGAGCCCTGGGCCGGGGCTTGGTAGCTACTTGGTGCCTCTACCTCCATCTTTGGACACCGGGGGTCTTGGCTGGTGAACCCTGCCTGCTCTGAGTGTGTGTGTTGGCGACGCTTTACCCCTCCTACCTGGGTGTTCTAGGGTCTGCCCTCCCAAAAGGTGCCCACATGCTGCTGGCTGGCAGCTAGGCAGACTGACCCCAGCTCAGTCCTTCATATGAGGCACAGACCACCTGCCCCCTCCTTAGCAAATGGGGGTGGTGGATTAAACTTGTAAGGCAGGCCCTGCCACTTCCACACTGGTGGAGGTTCTGGACTTGGGCACTGGCACCGCGGATGGGGTGTGACGGGGAGGGTTTTGGGAGATGTTTGCATCAAGTCGAGTTGGGGACCCTGGGCAGCCTCCAGCCCTCGTTCCCTCCCGCTTTGTCCAGCCATGAGCGAGCACAGCATGGGTTGGCTCGGCCCCACGCAGCACGCGCCAGGTGTTTGATAATTATGATTAATGGGGGGTAGGAGGAAGGCTGCCCCTTGGCCAGGAGCCAGTTATGGGTGTCAGGGGCTGTGGGGCAGCTTGCTGTGCCCCCCAGCTCAGGTGCATAGGCGGCCCCTTTAACTAGGGTGAAGTCCCTGGGTGGAGGTAGGCAGGTCCCATCCGGTGGCAACCCTTGGGCCAAGGGCAGCGGCTCCTGGGGCCCCTCTGCTGGGGGCTGGCTTGGCTCATCCCAGGGGCAGCAGTCCGGTCAAGCTCCTGCCTGCCCGCCTCCCCCGGGGCCCCTGCTCTGTACACCTCACAGACACCTTTGTTGTCCCCACTGCCACCCAGCCAGGTGCTCGTGGCGTCTCCATTGCCAGGCAGGGAAACTGAGGCTCCCAGAGAGGCTGACAATGATGTGCCGGGAATGCAGAGTTGCTGGGGGCCACTGGGATCTGGCCCGTGTGTCCCACTCTCCCTTACCTGGCCCAGAAGTACCTGGCGTCCCCCGAGGTAACAGAGCTCACCTTGGCAGAGGGTCCCGAAGGGCAGGACGTATTTGGGGAGACCCATGTGCGGCGCTGGGGGGCTGCTTCGCAGGCCAACAGAGCTGGCACCAGTTCAGGCAGTGGAGGGGGAGGGCCCCCTGGGGAGAGACCCCAAGAGCAAGGCTGAGAGTGGGATCCCCATTTGTGCTGTAGAGTCTCCGGCACTCGCTTCCCCTCCCACATGCCTTAGTCTAGGCCTCATGCGGCCAAGGGCCCACCCAAACCCCGGGTCCCTTCTCTGCCTGTGGCATGTGAAAGGGCCCCAAGCCACTAAGCGCTGTTTAAAGATGAATGTAGCATCTGTGGGAGGCAGCATTGCAGCGGGCCCAGTGCCCACTGGGAGGAACCGGCCCTGGGGGGGAGACAGGCCCTCTTCTCCCCAGGGAGACAGCCGGTGGGCAGAGAGCTGAGTCAGAGCGAAGCGCCCCCATAGGAGACTCTGCCAGAAACGGCCTCTGAGCGCCAGTGTTCTTGGGCTGCGGCCAGCCCCGGACAGGACGCTGACTTGGCGGTGGAGCTACCTTCCCTGCTTTTCTCCTGACCCTGAAAGATAAGGGCAGAAGGTTTGCCCCAGGCCACTGGGGTTGCGAGGCCAAAGCCTGATAAGGCTGGGAGAGAAGGCAGCGGCTGCGCAGCACCAAGTGTGTCTGGCAAAGGCCAGGACCCCGGAGTGGGCAGGACCAGGGGTCACTGGGATGTGGGGAAAGTGCATCTCCACGATGCCCCAGAGGCCGTGAGTCCCAGCATTGGCAGCTGTGGGGGGCGGGGGTGGGGGAGGAGGCCTGCGGTGGGCCCTTGTGGGTGCTGACCTGGGGGAGGGGTGATGGGTCCTCTTGGGCTACTCTCCCGTCTCTCGGAGGGGTTAGCACCGCCGGCCTAGTCGCCTCCCTCACGGACATGACACTGCAGAGCTGGCAGTCCCAGCCTCCTGGTCTGTGGGGAGTGGGGCGAGGACACAGGTTGGTGGGCAGGGGACAGACAGGAAGGAGGCCGAAGGAGCTGCCCGAGCCCCAGAGCTGGGAGGAGATGACCCTGAGCTGGGTTTCCCAGGAAGAGCAAGAGCCATAACAGCGACCAGCATTTATGGAGCTCACAGCCCCAACCCCCCATCCCACAGCGCCTTCCCAGTCCTGCGTTCTGCCTCCTGTGCCAGAACGGAGGCCACCCCCACTGGTGCCTGGCTCCTGCAAGGGGCGTGCAGGGTGCCTGTCATTTCAGTCCTTTGCTCCCGAGCCCTGCCGGGCACTGGAGACTTCCATTTTGCTGCTGTAAGTGACATCATCTCTGCCTCCCTGGCGGGGGTCTCTGAGGATGCCTGTACTCATTCACCCTGACTGTGGTGCCAGAGCCAGGCGGGCGCAAGCAGAGTATCTCCAGGGAATAACCTGGAGCCAGCCCCTGCCCACCCCCAGCACTGCCTCGTGGGTTCTGTCTACACTGCACCCAGGAAGAGGTGGTGTCACCCATTTACCCCTCCACATGACGTAAGAGTCTGACTCCTGCCTGGGAGCTTGTATTTCCAGTCTGTGTTCTCGGAGCAGGAGGGAAGAGTATGCCTGGAAAAGGGTTAGGAGGCAGATGTGGGAAGCAAGAGGCCTCCTTAGCACAGCCACCACCAGCCGACGCCAGTCATTGGTGCCAATGGGAAGATGTCTTCCCTCCAGTGGACATGAGCTGCACCCAGGCATATGCTGACAGGCAGAGTGAGGCTTGGGTTTCAGCTCCCTTTGCCATTTTATGCAGATGTCTCTTGTGCAGTGAACAACTTGGACAACTGTATGTGGTGGCCCTGCTCCTAGGGCTTCTGTTGGCTCCCGTTACCACCACCTCCAGTTGGCATGGGCAGTCATGGTGCTGTGGTTCTGAATTTAAGAAGGAAATTGACAAACTGAGGAACATTCTAGAACTCAGGACTGTGATGGGAATAAGCGGAGAAAATCAGGTGAGTTGGGGTTGGTAGGAGATTCTGCTGGAGGAGAGCCGACTTGGGGGACAATGGCTGCCAACATGTGTCTGAGGTGTGATGACAGATGAGGAAGGGCTTGGCCCCGTGGGTAGAAATCAGGAGATTTCAGCTCAGATAGAGGAAGCAAGCAGTTTCGAGGGAAGGAGGGTCTCCCAAGAGGAATGAAGACCCGCAGTTCACTGTGTGCAGGCCCCGTGTGGGCTCCCTGGGACTGGGGGTGGCCACGGCCTCCTGGGCCTGCACCTGGGGCTGGTGCCACATGCTTTACCCTCCTGGTTCTGCATGTGGATGACTCCTCTTCTGGGTATTGTGGGTGTTCTGGACTCTTCTGGGTATTGTGGGGTGCTGAGCAGCAGCCCCAGCTTCTACCCACCAGATCCAGTAGCACCACTCTCTTCCCCCTGTGAGATCCAAAAAAAATATTCGCAGACTTAGCCAAATACGCCCTGGGGGACAGAATCCCGCCCCCTGCCCCACCAGAACCTCCAACCTAGGACTCTGGCTGTCCACCCCGGCTGCACACACCGCCCTCCGGGAGGGTGAGGAAATCCTGATGCCCTGGGCCACGCCCGGATATGTAAGGTCATGGGTCTGGGTCCTGCCGCCCAGGGGACCTGGGGAGGCTTACTGTTGTCCCAGGTGGTTCTGACAGGCAGTGAGCCCCCCAGGGGCCCATGTTTCTCAAACTTGAGTCATCTTGAGCATCACCAGGGTGGTGGTTCTGAATAACACGCCCCGACTTAATTAGAATCACCTGGACTTCTCAGGCCCCAGCAAGTGTGGGAAACGCTGGCCTGGCGGTCACTAAGCCCCTGGAGGCCAGGCTCTGGGATTCTGAGCTGGGACCTCGAGGCACCCCTGGGGGGGGGGGGGTTTCCCCCTGGCCCACCCTCCCTCGCTCCCAGCCTGGGGTCTGGGCTCTGCTCACCTCCCCCACCGCCGCCTCCCCTTGACTTTCTCCCAGGGCTTGGCCAGCTCCAGCCAGCCAGCTCCCCAGCCCCTCCTTCCTGCTCTCGGCCCAGCCGGGGGCTCTCAGCACCGGCTTGATTTAGTAGGCGTTGGAGGAGAAAGGCAGAGCTTGAAGAGTCACTAAGAGCCTGGAGCTCGCCAGCACTTATCTATCTGAAAAGGAGAGGCCAGCGGCCCCGGAGGGAGCGCGCAGAGAGGAGCACACCTCCCTGCAGGGGCGGGCACTCTGCAAGCTGCCAGCCTCCCTCCGCGGGCTTATTGGCACCCTCACCTGGAGCTCCCTCGCCCCGGGCAGTGTAACCCCGGCGCTCCCCTCCCTGGCGCGCCTCGCGGGAGGGGAGGGGGCACAGAGGTGCCCCGCGGGCAGACGCCGCCCGCGAGTGGGGCGCGCAGGGACCCCTGGCTTGGGGGAGATGTCGGGCGGGCCCGGGGAGGGCCCGGTGGCCGCCGGGTGGCTCTGGGGGCAGGGAGCCCTCCCAGCAGCGCCTTTGGGTTGTTTCCCGGCCCTCCCCTCCCGGTGCCCGCCCCCCTCCTTCTCCCAGATGAAAAATACAAAAGAAAAATGCGCCAGTGCCCAGGTCTGGGGAGCCCCAGCCCGCGGGATGGAGAAATGAAAAGCGGCCCCAATTAGAGGCTTTGGTTCTGCAAACTTGATGCTCGGCACTTGAACTGTCACGGCGGAGCCTTAATTAGCGGCGCGGGGGAGAGGTCAGCGCGGCGGCCCTGACAGGCGCGCCATCAAGTGCGGGGAGCGGGGGCGCCGCGGCGGGCGGGGCGCGGGGCGGCGGGCGGGCGGGGGCGCGAGGACGCGGGGGCCGGCGCGGGAGGCGGGGGCGCCCCAGCCGAGCGGGAAGGGAATAAAATGGTTGCTGCGAGGCGGCCGCGCGGCCAGGGCTGGCGGCGCGCGCGGGCGGCGGCGAGGGGGCGCGGGGCGCTGCCGGGGGCGGCGTGAGCGGCGCCTCGGCCTTCCAGCCACCCCTCCCGGCGCCCGCAGGCCCGGGTCCCCGCGGCGGGCGGGCGGGCGGGCGGGGGCGCAGCGGGCAGGGCGCGGGCGCCGCGGGGGGACGTCCCCGAGGCGCCCGCCCGAGAGCCCCTGGGCGCCACCCCACGCCCCGGCCCCCCCCCCCGGGGATCTCCCCGGCTGCCCCGTGACCCCGCGGCCCCCGCATATCTCGGGGCTCCCCCGGCCCTCCGCGCAGAGGGATAGAGCCCGCGCGCTCGGACGCGCCCCCGCCCGCCCCGGCCCCGGCCCCGGCCCCGCGCCCCGCCCGCTATGCCCAGGAGCCCCCCGTAGCGGCCGGCGGCCTGGGCGGCGGAGCGCTCGGCATGAAGACCTGGTCGGCCCTGCTCCAGGACCTCAGTAAGTCCGGCCCGAGGCCGCCGGGAGGGAGCGGGAGGGCGAAGGAAGTTGGCGGGCGCCGCCCACCCGGCCTGGCCCCCACCCGCTGCCTCCAGGTCACACGGGTCCCCGCAGCGCCCCCCACCCCCCCTTCGCCGGCTCCTGTCCCACAACTCAGAGGAGACGCCAGTGGGTTTATTTGTTTAAAGCAGAGAAGCCCCGTCTGGCCGCCCTGGCGCGCACGGCGAGAGGCGCGCAGATTCACCTTCAGGTGTGCCCGGACTGGATGCCCGGCCTGCAGCAGCCTGGCTGCCAGTTAGCACCCTGGGGTGGGGTGTCAGTCTGCGCTGGGCCCCTCTCCAGCAGCAGAGCCAGGAACTGAGACCAGGAGGCAAACATATAAAGGGGGGGGTTCTCTCCTCCCCTTGCCTGCACACAGGCGGGGCGGGGTGGCATGTGTGGCTTAATCTGTGTCCCCACAACTTGCCTGCTTCTCCCCAGGGGCAGCATCTCCCAGGGCCCCGCCCAGCCCTCTGAGAGGGGCCGGGTGCAAGCTGAGGGCATGAAGGTGGCAGTGGCATCTGCGTCCTCCTGGGAAGGAGGGACTGGCCGAGTGCTGGGGCGCAGAGCCGAGGACAGTGGCTGGGGTGACCTGGAGTGGGAGTGGAGGCTGCCTATGTCCCCCTCCTCTGTCAGGTTGGACATGCTGGCCTTTTCCTCCCAGTGGACCAGTTTGGGGAGAGGGGAGCAGCTGGCGGGGTCTGCCCAGCAACCCGGTGCCCCTCTCAGCTTTCCCCAGCCCCCACTTCAGGGGTCCTGGCCCCCTCCGCCCACCCCACCTCCCATCAGGCCGGCGGCTCTCTGTACTGTGCCTCTCTCTGCCTATTTGAACTGCAGCTTTTAAAGCTTTTTGCCTTTTGAAAACTCAGGGGGGAGAGTGGCTCGTGGAGAGGTCGTGAGCAGTTGATTATAGTCCAGTGGGTAGAAAGAGCTTAAAACAAATCTCCGTCCATCAGATGTCGGCTTAGGCGTTTTCCAGTGCTCTCCTGGGGAGCCGGGTGGGGGGCAGCAGCTTAGAGAAAGGGGGAGGCTTTTTCCTCTCAGCTAAATGCACCTACAAAACTCTTCTTATCTGGATGTTTGAGCATCACTCCCCACGCCTTCTGATCCCCTTCCTGGAGCTGGCAGGGTTGGGGAGGGGCAACTAGAGACCCCTGTTCCGTGGGGCCTTGGCAGGCCCAGAAGGACCCTCATCAGCTGTGTGACCTTGGCCAGACCCTCAGTCTCCCTGGGTGGACAGGATGACAGTCATGCCGGTACCGGGTCACAGCCAGGCAACCCGTGTGTGGTGGTGACATCCCCCCTGTTGGAGCTGGAAGGACCTCAGTTTGTCCCAGTGTCCAACTAGAGGGTCACGGAGGGGCGTGCTGACCTAGTTGTCAAAAGGACAAGCGGTGTGTGGCCCCTAAAGCCAGGTTGGGGTAACCCAGCTGCCTGCCATTCTGCAGGGATGGGCGCTGACATAATGTGTTGGAGGAAAGGCTGCTTGAAGCCCATGGCCCTCTGCGACTGCTGCCATCTGGAGGGGCCCAGGTCTCGGAGGACCCTGATGGTGGGCACTGGCTGCCAACTTGACTGGCCTGGGGTCAGTGGGCAGGGGAGGTGGGTGTGTGTTTGCAAACCCTTCAGCTAGACCAAGGTGATGGCTCTGCCAGCAATGAAGGCTTGGTGGGGAGGCCATGGAGGTGCATCCCTTGTGCCTCTCTCTGCAAGGAAACCAGACCAGCAGCTTCCAGGCTTGCAAGCGAGTTTTGCTTCATTTGGGAAAAAAGTCCCTAGAGACCCTTAGTCAGGAGGGAAGAGGCAGATCAGAAGTGGGACTGAACAGGTGGTTCAGTCATTGGGGTTTTGGCTGGGTGGGGTCTTCTGCAGCCAGGGGGGATGTGGACCCTTGCTGGTCAGCATGGGCCCCCCTGCTTCTCACTCAGGGTGTTGGAGTCCAGTAGGAGTCCACAGTCTGTGGAGCCTGGCTCTGCCTCCTCTTGGCTGTGTGTCTTTGGGCAACTCTGCTAACCTCTCTGTGCCTCAGTTTCCTTATTTTTAGTCAAGGAGCCAATAATGGCACCTGTCTTGTTCCAATTGGCTCTGGCCGCATACCAAACCACCCCAAGACTTAGTAACAGTTTGTTCACAAATCTGGGGGTGCAGCAAGCCTTTCTCACTCCCGGTCTCTTGCATTTGCAGTCAGAGGGGGTCTGTTGGGCTTCCCTCCCCCCAACCTTTCTTGCCCCACCCTCAGCTGTCACTCAGCGTCCCTCCTGCTGGGTGCTCTTCTCTGAAGCTGCCTTGGGGCCACCAGCTTCCAGGGCAGGGACAGACTTCACCTGCAGATGCAAAGAGGCCCGGAGCTTGTGGTCATGTCGAAACCCTGTCTACCTCCTGGACCAAGTAGTCGGCCCCCAGTCATGCTAAGACATGGGGGCAAGGGAGCAACCTTGGTTCTCAGTGCTGGGAGAGTGTAGGAGGTACGGGCCAAGGAGAGATGAGGAAGGGGGTGGGAGGGCCTGGGGTCCAGGCCTGCCTGCTCCCTATTAGGATCCCCTTGTCTTTGAAGTTTTGTTTTGGAAGTGACCCTTGACCTTTAACACCTATTTCTCACCTTTCTTGCTGTGCTGTGAGTGCTGTGGCTGGCATGGTAACCAGGACTGAGGGCTCCTGGCTGGTGCCTCTCCCCCTGGGGCTTGATGCAGTTGGTTCTGAGACCCTTGAACCACAAGGGTGGGGGGTGCAGTGTGGAACCGGGAAGAACCCAGAGCCAAATGTGCGGTCATGGGCAAGGCCCTTCCCTCCCCGGGGCTTTCTTGGGTAATCCCGTGGGGAAGGGTTGGATGGCTGCTTCTGGGGCCCCTCAGTTTCTGCAGGAGGCCTACAAACTCGTGGGAGGACTGCGAGCCTGTGGGAGCACCCCGGAGGTTGTGAAAGAGGAGCCTTGAGCTTGTGGGAGGACCCCTCGGCCTGTGGGAGGACTCTGAGCCTATGGAATGATCCCAGAGCCTGTGGGTGGATTCCTAAGCCTGTGGGAGGACTCACTGCACCTGTGGGTGGGTTCCTGAACTTGTGGGAGGGCCCCTGAGCCTGGAGCAGGACCCTACCCCCAGCCTGAGCTCGCGGCTCTGGGACAGGCCAGGTCCTCTGCTCTGACCCGCTCCCGGCCTGGCCAGCAGGGAGGCAATGTGGTGAAAGAGATTTCCCATCTGTTGATTTCTGAAAGTGTGAGCGCTGGAAGGACAGTGGGGCACTGCTAGTGTTTGTGCTGGTGACAACATAGATCATCTGTACTGGGATGGCTGTCCCCCAAACTCATGGTCCCCTGGAACCATGGAATGGGACCTTAGCTGGAAATAATGCAGCTCGTTGAGGCTCTTACGATGAAATCCACCTGGATTAGGGTGGACCCTAAATCCAGTGATGGGTCCCTATAGGAAGAGAAAACACACACGTGCGCGCGCACGCGCGCACACACACACGTGTACGCGCATGGCCATGTGAAAGCAGCCACTTGGGGAGCAGGTGGAGGGATGTGGCCACCAGCAGAGGAAGCCTGGCGCCCTCAGGGCGGGAAGGGGCAGGGGTCTCTCTACCTCTCTGGTCTCCGTGTTGGCAAAAGAAACAAGCTGGCGGGAGGGGAAGGAAGACCTTCCCAGTGAGACAAGTCCAGCTCTTGCCTGAGGAGCCTCTTGGCCATCTCGTGACTGAGAAGGTCCAGGACACCTGGGAGTGGGGTGAGGTGGAGAGGGGCCCGGCCCTCTGCCTGCCCAAGCCCAGCCTCGCGATGATCCATGACAGGGCGGGCGCTGGAGGCGTGCTGGCTGGGCCCATCCCCGCCCTGAGAGGCCACTGTGCTCTCTGCCCCAGCTCCTGCGGACGCCCTCTGCAGTGAGGCCTGGCGTGTGGGGGCTGTGGACGCCCTCTGCTGTATCACCTCCCGCCCTCTTGAGCCACAGGAGCCGGCCTGTCTGACCACTGCCTGTCTCAGCCCCCAGAACATACTGGAACAAGTAGATGCCAAGTCTCCACTGACTTCAAAGGGCCCTTGGGGCCAGCAGGCCTTAGCCCGCCCACCTGCCCCGCACCCTGCACCCCCACACGCGTCGGAGCCCGAGGCTGTGGGCCGCCTCTGCGTGTCGTGTCTCAGTGGACCAGCCACAGTGGCCGTGGCAGACACGGGCACCGAGGCCAGGTGGCAGGGAAGAGCAGGACTGTGCCCTCGAGCGACATGGCCTCCTGGGCCTCCTGGGGCACTCCTAGCCCTCTGCCCGTGCACCTGTGGGTTTTTCTCTGGTGCCTCTTGCTGGGGTGCGGAGTCACAATAATGGTGATCTGCGCCCCACGAGCTGGGGTCCCTCGAGTGCTGCCAAGTCTCAGAGCCGTGAGGTGTGCGAGGATGGTGGGGGTGCCCCCGGGACAGGACTGCGCCTTGCCTGCTCCAGGGTGGGGAGAGCCAGCCCCTGCTCCCCCAGCCACCAGATGGGAGGAACCCTGTGACCCCGCCAGAGTTTCTTTTAATTAGAGACAATTAAAACAGTGTTATGGGCCCCGGTTTGGTAGCTTTTCTGGGAGGAAGCAGAGCCCAAACGGAACCTAAAAAAATAAAAAGATAAAATAAAACCCAGTGAATTTTTAATAGCGATTATCTCTTGACACATAGCACGTTGCCATCTGGCAGACGCACGAGCCCACTGAAGCTTGAGGCCGGGGAGAGGGTGCTGTGGGTGGGAGGGGCAGTCTCGGGCTCCTGCTGGCAGCCAGCACCAGGCGCCCCTCCGTGCCCGCCCCCGGGCCTCGACTGAGGCGCCCCCGCCCAGCCTGGCCAGCTTGTCTCATCGCCCCGCCGGGCGGCACCCCTCGCCCACTGCCTTCAACGAGGGCCGGGCTTCCTGGCTTTTCTGGCCAGCGGCGCCTGGGCCGGGTGGCCGCGACGGTGGTTCTGTGGTGCCAGGCCCTCCTGACCAGCGTGGGCCTGTGGTGCCATCCTCGCTCAAACCTCAGGAGCCGCTGCTGAGAATGAGGGAGGCAGCGCTCTTGCTTGCTCCCCGTGCCGCCTCCGTTCTTGGGCCCGATACTCAGCACCGGGACTGACCCCGCGGCTCGGGTGGGAGAGGCTTGTCCTCTTGTCACTGGAGATGGAAGCCACTGGTTGCATCTTAAGGTCTTGGACACCGCTGACACTTGGGCCGGATCTTTCTCTGTCGGATGTGGGGGGTGTCCTGGGCAAGGGGGGATGTCAGGCAACATCCAGGCCTCCCCCCAGATGCTAGGAGTGGCCCTCCAGTGGCGACCAAGAGTGGCCAGTGGCCTCCAGAGTGGTCAGTGTCTGAGGGAGTCAGAATGGCTCCAGTGGAGAACCACCAGCTGACGGAGCGTATGTGAGTTTGTTCAATGGCCGCCCAAAGGGCTGCAGGCTGGGGGCTTACACAGGGACGTTTTCTCGTGGATCTGGGGCCTGAAGCTCACAATCAGGGGTCGCAGGACACACTCGTACAGGCGCCCTCACGGCAGCGCGGCTCCCGGCAGGCACTGTGGCCATGGTTGGTGGTCGCACCTCCGTGCCCTCCTCCACAGCCACCCCACTGTCTGATCTCAGCACTGGCGTAGGACTCACCCCGACACCCAGGATGGTCTCACGGTCCTGTTGCTATCCAAGAGTCCGTTTTTCCAAGTGAGGTCACATTCACAGGGTCCAGGGCTTAGGGTGTGGGCATATCTTTGGGGGACTACCCTTTGGACCCCCTTAGAAGGTTAGGGAAGACCTCTGAGAGGTGCCTGATGCCAGAGCCTGCCAAGCTAATATCTGGGAGAGCAAGAAACAGGAGACTGGGGGACAGGGGGGGATGGGGTGCTGTCACGGGGAGCAACTGGGGGGCCCTGGGAGGTTTGGGGCTGAGGAGGGACATGAGCTGCCCTCTTTCTGGGGCCGCAGGGAGGCTGGAGCACCGGCAGGGCCGCAGCAGGGGAGCAGGGTATTGCAGGAGTCCAGGCTTGAGGTGGCACCGACCGGGGGAGGGGAGCAGCGGGCAGGAGGGGACGGGGCGGTGATGTGGCTCTTTCTCTGGGGCGGGCAGGCGTCTCGGGACAGCCTTCTCTCTGATGGATTTCTGATTGTCGTGTCTTCTTCCCAACAGCCCACCCAGCCGCCTCCGCCCTCCCCCCGCCCCACCACGGAGGCAGCTGTTGTTCCTGGGAGCAGGGAGGAGAACAGCTGGAGGTGCAGAGAGGGAGGCGGGTGGGGGACCCCCAGCCGGCAGGGACACCGGAGGGGCTGTGCCAGCCCGGGCAGGGAGTCACATTCATTTCCCTGCAGCATCTCCCACAATTAAACCTGAGAGCCTCACGCTGATGGCCTAACCCTGCGCAGGGATCACGGCCTCGGCCGCCTGTGACCCTTCATCACCCCCTCCCGCCCTCCCCCTGTCTGTCCTCCTCCCTCTACTCCTGCACCTCCTTTCTCCGTGCCCTCCCCCCCTCCACCCCCCACGTTGCCCTCTGCCTGGAAACTGAGCCTCCAGGACCCCCGGAAGCTGGGGAACAGGTGACCGTGAAGTCCTTGTGCTAGTTTCCAGCACGGGCGCGGCTCCCAGGGCTCCCAGGGCTCCCAGGGCTCCCAGGGCTCCCAGGGCTCCCAGGGCTCCCAGGGCTCCCTCCTCCATCCGCCTCGCCTCTAATTTGCCAGACACTCCGCTGGCGGGGCCTCCGCAACTGATCGTCCCTGTCACCTGCACTCGGCTGTCATCCAGGCCTCTCCGGGTAATGCTCTTCCGCCGGGGCCATGTGCTCTATGCCACGCTTCATGTGGCCCAGGGACTGTGACTTGTGACCCCACTCCGGCCCCCCAGCCCTCTTCCGGGGACAGATTCCAGCTTCTCTGTCTCCCGCCCACCCAGCTCGGCCCCGCCAGCCAGGTCCCACCCCCACGCCGGGACAGGTCTCGAGGATTCCAAGCAGAGTAATTTGCAGCCAGTGCGAGCAGAGACACGAGGATTGAGAAATCTCTAATTGGCCTGCAGGCTCCTCAAGGAGCCGCCCCAAGCCACACACAGGCAGGCCCGCCGACGGCTTCAGGGGCCCCTCGCTCCCTGGGGACCGTGTCTGGCCACATCCACCCCGTGGAGGCCGGAGCCCTGCGGCCCCCCGGGGATGCGGAGAAGTATGCTGCTGCAGCAGGGCCGGGAGCCCGGAGCCAGGACAGAATTCCACCCCTGATCCCGTAATTACTCCGAGGAGTGATTATTTATAATAGCGCCGTCCCGGCCTTCAGAAGCTATTTTACTGTGCACACCCTGGTCCTGTCTGTCCTGTCCGGGCAATTTGGGACCTAATGAATCTGGCTGACAGGGCTGCCGGGCGGCATCTCCCCCTGGTGTCTGGGTCCCGGGGCCTGTCAGCCCCAGGAGCTCTCTTGCGGGAGAGGGACAGAGAGAGGAGGTGGAAGCCCGGCAGGAAATGTTCCTCATCCAGCCTGTGAGGGCCCCGATCATGCTGGGGTCCCTGAGGCCTGGGGAAAGGACTGGTCCTTGGTGGTACGGAGGAGCTGCTGAGCTGGGCATGATGTTCAGAGAATCACGTGTTTTGAAGGAGTCGGGGCTAGCGGGTCTCCTGGAGCCTCCCAGTTCTCTGCGCTCACGCATAGCTTGATACCGACAAGGTGGGTGGTGTGCAAAGCTGGGATGGTGCCCTGTGCTTTCAGCCCTACGGGTCACAGCCTGGCAGGGGCACGTCAGCATTAGGGTGCAGGATGGAGGAGAGGGTTCCTGTCATCCCAGATAAGCAACCTTGCAGGTGCCACTTTGCCTCTGGTTCCCTGGGTCTGGCCTCGCTGACAACATTGTAGTCCTGTGGGTCCCATCATGCTGTTCCCACTCTGTAATGCTGTTCCTGGCTGGCCCCAACTTTTCCTGCCAGTCGAGCATTTCCCGGTCCCTTCTCTCTGTGCTCCTTGGGTGGATGTGTCCCATGCGTCTCTGGGTGAGCTCTAGGTCAGGTCTTTGGCTCCGGTACTGTTCCCAGGGCCTGGCACGTGCATGTAGTGGTGCTCAATAATGACTCCAAAGCATGTTTTTTGATGTGCTTCCTGACTTTTTAAACATTTATTTATTTGTGCATACAAGAGCTGGGGTGCAGGCATGAGAGGATTTACCAGAGACAGGGTGGGGAACAGAACAGGCAGGCTGACCGAAATCCACTGCTGAGGGGAGCAGTGGGCGAGACAGGAGAGGTCTGCTGCGCCATGTGGGTTTCTCCCTGGCTGGCTGAGGATCAAATTCGTGCTGCAGAGGCTGTGGATTGCTTCATAGTTCAGTGCTTAACCCCTTGTGCCACCAGGGAGGCCCTGCTTCCAGATTCTTTAGCCAAAATGAAACCTGTGAGTGACTTTACACCACGTGCTGCCTGCCCACGAGCTGTGCCCCCCACCCCCAGCCAGAGGGAACTTCACTCCTTCTGGAGGCTCCCCTGGGGTAACTGTGCCACCTCATGCTTGTTCTCTGTGTATGTGTGTGTGTGTGTGTCTGTGTGTGTGTAGGCCCCAAGTCACTTGCCAGCCATGGCATAGGGCTGCAGGGTTTTATTGAGATGTGTGGCCCCACACTGCTTAACAGTGGCATCACGGTCAGGGAATTCAGGGGGTGTCCTCGAGTGGACGGCGAGCGTCCACCGCCTGGGCTGCATGGTCCAGCCTGCAGGGACCACTGCCATCTGCACCCACTGTCGTTGCTGGCATGTCAAGTTGCATAGAACTGAAGTTCGCAAGCCTTATAATTCATCCTATTTTGTTTGCTTTCATTTTGCTTTTTTTTTAAATTCACCTTTTTTAAGTGGGCAATTCAGTGGCTTTTTCAAGGTGTAAAATTCACAATTTCATCAGTACCCACTATCCACGTACCAGTTAGCATCCCCTCCTGCCCCCTTCCCGCACCCCTGTGCTCCCCGCCACTGCATCCTACCATACCCCTCTGTCCGTCTGTCCTGTGCCTCTCTTTCCCTAGACCAGGTCGTGGGGTACGCATCCTCAGGCACCTGCTGCTTTCACTGGGGCAGTGTTGTCGGCCCACACATGCCGTGGTGGGCCAGGGCTCCCGTGCTTCCGTTGCTGGGTGCTCGTCCACGTGGAGGACGTGTCTGTCAGCTCCTCCGCCGACGGACATCTGGGTTGTTTCCGCAGCTTGGCGGTCGAGACCGCCGCTGCTGAGGACACGTGTGAGTCCCTGTGCCGGCGTCCGTGTTCCGCTCTCAGCGCCTCTGTGTCTGGCCAGCCCCTCTTGGCACACTTCCGGTGGCGCCGGGTCACTGAGTGCAGGGGGCGGCCATGGGGGCTGCCCTGGTGGTGGAGAGAACATCCCTGTGTGCCTGCGGTTGCCCTGAGCCCTTCAGCAGAGGCCTGGACTGCTCTGGCCAGGGCACCATGGGGAAACTGAGGCCCAGACCACTCACATATGGCTTGGGGTGATGATTTGCTCCCTCCTCCCAGAACTTCAGTCCTGTGTTTCCAGATCTGAGGCCCCACAGCATAGAGTGCCAGAGCCAAAGGGCACCCTGACATTATCCTGCTCGGGTAGGAGCTGGTCTTTGGGTGTGGAAGGAGGGAAGTCCTGGGGCCTCACTGGGCAAAGCTGGAGCGGGGCCTTCAGGTTCTTACCGGCCATGTGGCGGCGCCAAGGCAGTGAGCCCGCTGGCCCCCTCCCAGCCCCTCGCCTGCTCCCGGGTCCTGGGTCTCTCCATGGCCCCCCTGCCTGGGCCCCTCCTCTCAGGCCTTGCCACTCAGGTGGTCACATTAGGGCACTTTCTTCATTGTGGGAGGCCTGCCAGGGGTCCCCAGCCACCCTGGCAGATCAGCGGCCCTGTTCCACCGGGTGTCCAGTTGCCTCCCCAGAGGCAAAGCCAGCCCACCCCCTGGGTGTCGTGTTCACAGCAGGTGCATCGGGCAGTGTGGGCAGCCGAGACTCCTGGGCGGAGTAGGGACCAGATTGGGTGACCAGCATGGTCAGGGCGCCCGGGGCCTCCAGTCTTACACCCCAGCACCCCCTCCCTGAGGTTTCAGCTGGAGGCCCAGAGCTCTCCACCGCCCACCCTCCCCCTGCTCCTGAAATAATAATCGCCCGGAGCAGCTGGGTTGCGTGCTGAGCCAACGCCGGCGGGGCCCCCGGAGAGCAGCGTGTGCAGAAACCACAGGTCTGTCACCCCCTCCTGGGACCGCGCGCGCGGCCTCTGCTCAGATTTCAGCTTTATTTTTGAGCTTGTCCTTGTGCCCTCCCTGGGGCCTGGGGCTTCTGCCTCCAGTTCCTCTAATCCCAGCCAATTCTGACACCAGCTCTTCCCTCGCTGAGGTTGGAGCCAGACTCCCAGGTTTAAGTCCGAGCTCCGACGTGGGCAGCCTTGCAGCTTTGGCCTCTGGCTCCACTGCCGTCTGCCTCAGTTTCTTTATCTGTAGCATGGAGATAAATGGCACCTTCGTTTTTGAAAGGTGAACTGATCTAAACTGCCTGAAGTACTTAGTAGTGTCCAGCTCACGTGGGTGCTTTTCCTGATGGGACAGGCAAGCGTCAGACGCAGAGATGACGGAAGAGGCAGTGGGTAGCTCTGGGTGGAGGGTTTTGAGGGCTGGGTAGGTGTTTTCCAGGTGGATGAGGAGGGCACTCCAGTTAAGGAATTGAGTTAGTCCTTTGTAGACGGATCTTCTTTCTGACTAGGGGGCTAGCAAGGGTGTTACAGGTGCTGAATGCCTCTGCTCTACCCCTGCATTAGCTCGTTAGCCTCACAATGACCTGAATGACACACTTCTGTGTCACCCCCTTTTACAGAGAAGGGAACCAAGGCTCAGACCATTCCTTGGGACTTGCCTGTGGTGAACAGTGGGGAGGTGGCACAGGGGCCCAGCCCAGCCCCTCCACCCTAGCCCCACATCCTTGGCCACACTGCAGGGAAGGCTGGCCCTTGCTTGCCCTCAGGGCCCTGTGGCTCCTGTCTGGCTCCCAACTCTGCCCCTGCCTGAGTCATTTCGCTTCTGATTTCACATCTTCATGGAAAAACGGAGCTGTGGTTGCTGGCAGCCCCTCGCCTGGGTGGCTACAGAAGCTGAGATGTGAGCCAGGGGCCTGCCGTCTCTGCCCTCAGAGAAAGCAGCAGGTAATAGGATATGGCATGTGGAGCCCACCCGAGGGTGCCATCTGCCTTGGCCTGCGCTCAATCTGGAAGGGCCCTGGTGATGCCAGGTAAGAGAGGGCAGGTGCATGCAGGGATGGCCTCCTGGAGCAGGCACTTTGAGCTGGGCCTGAGCGGGGAGGGTGCCCAGCACAGCCGAGCTCGCACGCGGAGAGCAGGGGCCAGGGTCAGTGGCCTGCATCCAATCCCCACCCCTCCCTTACCTGACGGCAGCGCGTCGCTCAGTCACTCCGTGCCTCCGTTGCCCCCTCTGTAAAATGCGGATACTAGTGGGTCTTACCCTTGGGGCTGACAGGAAATGAATGTGTGTCCCTGGAGGGGGAGCATCTGTTCTGTGCTGAGGTGCTTTAGACGCCGTATTAGAAGCTGCTCTTGGTGCCTGCCTGGCAGTCCTGGGGAAGTGAGAACAGCAGTGTGCCGGGAAAGGAGCATCTGTTGTGAAATCCCTTCTCTGACCTTTAACCCTCAGCAAGTCCATCCCGGTCTCTGTGCCTCAGTTTCTCCATCTGTAAATTGGGATACTCGGGAGTGGCCCTCCGGTGCCCGTGGGTGCTGCCCGGGCCGGCGCAGTAGGCGCTTTGTGAGCAGTCATTTCTGTGCCCTTTCTTTTCCGCCCACCACCCAGCTCTGGGCCGCTGCCCTGCCCGCCTGGCAGGCCCTGTGGGATCCAGTGTCCCAGAGGCGGCGGGCCGAGACCGGTAGGCCTCCCAGCCGCACACCTGAGAACCTGCTGGCAAAAGTGTTTACTTAATTAATTGACTTTGCGAGAGGGAGCCTGTCCCCGTGTAAATCTACCAGCAGGCACTGGTGCGCGCTGCCGGATGCAGGGAATGCAAGACTAGACTTTAAATAAGGGTGCGGTTATTGTCTGAATAATTGAAGATCTTCGGGGAGACAGAAGCCCTGGGTGTGACGTGCTCCCGCCCCACCGGCTGGGCTCTGAGCCGCTGAGGGGCCTGACCCCGCGGCCTGGGGGGGCTGCCCGGCCTGTGTGCCCATTAAAGCCCCTATTACGAGAGGCGTGGCCCGAACGGCCCCAGGTTCCAGAGTGGGAAACCGAGGCTGGGCCAGGAACCTATGCCCTGCTGTTTATTCCAAGCCCCTCGGGATGGCGGCGTCTCACCCGCAGATGCCCGAGGGCCTGCGGAGGGTGGCAGCCATGCTCCGGGCTGCAGACTGGAGACAGTTTCAGGTCACTCGGCAACGCGTCCTTCAATAAAACTGGGCTGTGCTTTCACCCGCCCCACCCCTGGCCCGCCCGTGGGCAGGGGGAAGGCCGACAGGTGGGATGGGGGTGTGCCCTCCCCAGCCCCCACCAGGCCCCCTGGATAAAGGATCCCGGCACTGGGCTCAGCGCCAACAGGACCTGGGAGGACTTGGGGTGGGGCGCCCCACTTCCTTTCTGCTGGTGATGGACAGCTCCCTTCTGTGCATGATTTTTTTTTAAAGATGAGTTGATGTGAATTATCCCTCCAGAAACAAAGCCCCTGCAGTCGGAGGGAGCAGGACCAAGCAACATGGGGGCGCGGTGTGCGTGGCAGGAGCCAGGGCAGCTTTCCCAGCGCCTGCGTGGGTTTCTCTTGACACGCACCCCTCTTCTTGTAGCCCCGGGGAGGCCGGTGCTGTCCCCAGTCCTGCAATAGGGAAGCGGAGGCGCAGAGAGGCGACAGCCTGTCCCATCACACAAGGGCTGTACCCAGGTGGCCCCCAGCCCCTCGAGCCCCTGTCCTCCGCGGCTGGTGTGGCTCTTCCTGTGCTTCTTACCGGGGGGCAGCCCTTCCAGCCTGGTCTTCGCTCTCGGCCCTGACAGTGTGCGGGGTCCCCTGCCTGCCCTGGGGTCCAGGCTGCCTTCACCTGAATCAAACCCGAGGAATCTGCCTGCACAGTCTACATTCCACCCCGATTCCTCAGCACCCGTCCTGGGCCCCCAGGGCCTGGGGCCACACGCTGACCACCCCTTGGAGCGCCCGTGGCCCAGATGGTGTGGGAGGGTCACTTCAACCGCCACAGACAGAGGCAGGATTTATGGTTGTCAGAAAACCACATGGAACGTTCCTGGTGGTGTTCACGTCACCGCACAGCCCATGTCCAGAGAAAAGCGCCCAAGGCCACCTCCCCCGACCCTCATGCCTGGAGGCATCCGCTCCAAGCTTTGCTTTTTCCCAGATGACAGCTCTGGCCCAGAGAGGGGGAGCGGCTCGCCCACAGTCACACAGCAGCGTGCGGCTGGCCCCAGGTCCAGCTTTGCACAGCTAGTACTCAAACCCGGGGCGCAGAGGCTCTGTCCTCGCCTCCCTGTGCACGTCCACCCCACCTGCATTGCAATTTATAGATCAGGGAAGGCGGGAGCGAGACACCCCTCCGCACAGCCAGCCCACCCGCCGTCCTTCCCCCGCAGACCCGCGCCGCCACCCGCGCCGCCACCACCGCATTAAGGACAGATGGATTACAGCTAATGAGCCTGCTTGCACCATTAACACTCGAGAGCATTCCCGGGATTAAAGCCGGCACGCAGCCCGCCGGGGCCGGCTTGTCACTCTCGAGGTGGCGCCGAGGCGCCTGGCTGTGCATCAGTGTACCCTAATTGTTCCTGTAATTGGGAGCCTGATGCCACCCTCCCTGGGGACAGCAGGCGTGCGGGCGCTGCCCCCCAGCCCCAGCCCTGCCTGCTCTCCTGCCCCCGTGGCCCCTGCTGGGTCCAGGTGTGGGGGTCCCAGCAGCTGCTGCTTGTGGTCTCTCCAACACCCACGGAGGAGAACAGCCCCTTTCACCAGTGCCCCCAGGGCCTGCACAAGGGCCTCCTCACCTCAGCACAGCCCCCATGAGTGCTGGCAATTCCATTCAAAACGGTGACCCTTCTCCCGCCTAGAACCCAAAGACTCCGCGCCAAGGTGCCGGTGCCTCTGGGGAGCCTTCTGTGGCTCCCTGGGGCCGGCTGGCGCAGGCTCACAGGATCCCCTCTCCCACTCTCTTCCTCACGTCTACTTCCTTCTGCCCCCATGGGTGAACCCTCCCTGAGCACCCCCAGACCTCCCCAGCTGTGTCCTCCAGAAACTCTGCCTCTTCCCTCCCCTCCCGCACGCTGCCGAGCACCCAGCCCTTTCTCTGCTCGCCCCGCACGCTCTCCACTGTGCAGAAGAGCCTCTGGGCCCCTGGGCTCTTTGCCTGGGTGCAGGTGCTCGGGCACAGAGATATGGGTGGACCCTGGATGAAGATTGGATCAGAACTGTTGGCCAGTTTCTGCTGCAGTTACTTTATGTCTCACCCCATGTTCACCGTAACACAGAGGCAGGGACCACAATCCCCGTCAGTATAGCGCCCCAGGGACCCCAGCACGCCAGGTCCTCGTGCCCCTCCGTCCACCTGGGAGGGAAGAACTAGAGCAGGCAGCCCTCGTGGCCAGGCCCTGCGTGACCACATTGACAGTGCTGATGGTCCCTGAGCCCTCCCTGCTGCTGCCAGAGATGAGCCCAGTTGCAGGTGGGCATCCAGCAGGGTTTTAAGTGCCATCTTTGCAGACGTGAGTTCCGGGGACCACAGAACCAGCCCCGGCTCTGATAGGGCGTGTCTGAGGTGCTGGTCCTGAGCCGTGCGGGACTCTGCCCTGGGGAGCTGACTGTGCCCTGGGGAGCTGGCCGAGGGCTCATGGTGAGCCAGCTACCTATGAGCTCATGTCAACCTTGCCACCACTTCAGGATCCCGTTTTATCTCTAAGGGATATGGGAAACTGAGGCACAGGCAGATAGGAGGCTTAACTAGGTCTCATAGCTGTGGCTGCAGAGGACAGGTGGGGGCAGCCCAGGAGAATGGCCTTAAATCATCCTGGGATTTCAATCAGTGTCTCCTTAAATTAGTGCCAGCCACGCCGCGGCCTGGCACGTGGCTGCCCTACTGTCTGCAGCCAGGAAGGGGGCAGAGGTCAAGCTCTGCCGCTGCACGGGGCCTCCCCAGGACACAGTCCCTCCTGTCTTGTTGTCTCAATGGCTGTGCAGCTACTGTTTCCACAAGGGAGAGCCTTATCCTCTTGAAGTCTTTCCTTCATTCCTCTTGTCCGCCTCCACCATTTACTATGCTCCTACTGTATGCTTACCCATGAGCCCAGAACATGGAGGGAGAAAAGACCTGGCTCCCTGCCGATGGTCTGTTTACTCAGCCGGGATGAACAGCTGCGAGGACACCGTCATGGTCCCTGGTCTCCAGGCTGCCAGGGCCGGTTGAGAGAGAGTTCTGGCTCTTCCGCCCACAGCTCGTCCAGGCGTCCTGCTTCCGACCAGGTGTTACATTGACTGGCTTGCACACAGACGCTCACCGCCCAGGAGGGAAGGATGCACATACGTGACGCCAGCTAGTGGCGGGAGAGCCCAGGAGAGGGGAGTTGGCGATGCTGTCGGCCCAGGCTTCCCAGGGACCGGGGTGATGATGGAAGCCTGGGAGTCCGTGAAGTGGATAGCAGAGGACCGAGTTTCAGAACTCTGGCGGAGGCCTCGGGAGGCCTCTGGGAGAAGTTGGGGCATAGCAGGGTGGTGGGACAGACCTGCTGGAGTCAAGATGGGCTGGACCTTGGAGAATGCGTGTGGTTGGCCAGTGATGGGAGCAAAGGTGCAGTGGCACAAGACCGGCCCAAAGACCCCTAGGGTGGGCTTTGGGGTGATAGGACATCAACTGCTCTGTATTTTTTTTAATTACAACTTTTTTTTGTTTGGACTTAAGTCTCTGCCCATGTTACAAAATGCACAAGGAAAAGTGAGTCTGGAGCTGTCTCTTAGAACTTTCTAGGGTGGTGGAGAAGGTTCTAGGTCTGTATTGTCCCATGTGGTAGCCACTAGCCACAGGTGGCTCGTGTAGTGAAGGAGTAAAATTTAAATTTCAGTTAACTCACCTTTGGATCTGTACCACTGCCTGCGGCCAGCAGCTCTGCCCTGGGAAGCCAGCGGGACTGTGCCCTGGGGAGCTGACTTAATACGCTGGCCGAGGGCTCATGGTGAGCCAGCCACCTAGGAGCTCGTGTCAACCTCGCCACCACCTCAGGATCCATTTTTATCTGTATGGGGTATGGGAAACTGGGGCATAGGCAGGTAGGAGGGGCGCCCTCCTGCCCCGCCGCCCTCCCTGTCTTGTGGGCTTTCCATGGGGCTGATGGTATGTTCTGACCAGGACCTGCTGTGGTGAGGCTTATGGTCCCCTACCTGCCTGCTCTTCCTTCACAGTGGGCGCAGCAGGCTTGTCCCAGGGCTGCAGGAGCCTCAGGGGGCCGGGAGCCACCCACCTGCCTTTGCAGGAGCTCGGAGCAGGCTGCAGGCTCCCCTAGGCAGAGACAGGGGGCTCGTCGACCCTCCCGAGCAGGGCCCAAGCGACAGGCCCCCGCCCGTGAGCCCACCTCCTTTGGAAGAGGATAAAGCCAGCCACGTCCCCCTCGTGGTAGCGCAGAGCCTGTCTGTACTGGGGTGAATCGTGTCTCCCCCAAGAGGGACAGCCACCCAGAATGTCAGGATGCGGCCTTGCTTGGAAGTTGGTTCTTTGCAGAAGTGGTCAAGTGGGGGTCCGGCCGGATTTCGGGGCGGCCTCGCCCCGGCCTGGGGCCCCCGCGAGAGGAGGGTCATGCAGGGAGAGGCCGAGTCAGGGTGGCAGCAGCGCTGGAGGCGGGTGGCGTAAGCTGAGGGGACGCCTGGGGCTCCCAGGAGAGGCGTTGGGAGCCCGCCCTGGAGCCTCGGGAGGGAGCGCGGCCCGCTGACGCCTCCGCTGCAGGCCCGTGGCGCCAGAGCGTGAGAGTGGATTGCCGTGTGTGCAGCGGGCCGGCAGCCCAGGGGTCACGCAGACGGTGTGGGGTGCTGACGTCCTTGGCCTGCCGGAGGCCACCTGGAGTCCCTGTGCTGGGTGTCGAGCCCCGCCCTGGCTCCTGCTGAGCTGTCCCGCGGGCCGGGGCTTCCAGAACACCTGATGCTGTCTGTGCTAGCTGAGGAGAGCCATTCGGGGGGCAGGGAGGCGCTGGCGGGAGAGGGAGCGGGGCCGGGGATCCCAGCCACGATGGGTCCACTCGCGCCTCTGCTTAGCGACTCCACCCCTGACCTCAGTTTCCTTATCTGCGAAAGGAGCCGCAGGGCAAACGGAGGGTGGCCGCAGCCCTCCTTCCCCAAGCACTGTCCTTGGAGGTACAGATTACCAACTTGCCCTGCAGGGCTCGGGGCCAGCCCCCTGAGACAGGGGTGGGCATTCTGGCAAGAGGCAAGCGGGCTGGGAGCTGGCGTGCAGGTTGTTGTCATGGCAACGTCAGCGGGCTGTCAGGCCCGCCCCTCACTCCCGAGCGCTTGCTGCCCTGTGGAAGGTGCCAGCCCAGCCCCGCCAGCTGCAGGAGCACCCTGGGCGAGGAGCACGCCCGCGCCCCGCACGTGCTGGGCTGCCCTGCCTCTGATCCCGGGCCGGCGGGAGAGCGTCCTGACACCCCGACTCTAGCTCTGAGCTCGTATCCATCAATATAAGAGCAGGCTCTGTGCAGTAATAGCGTGGGGCCTGCCGGGCAATTGATTTAAATCATTTTATAGAGAACCTATGTAAAATAAAAAGCCTTTAATCACATTTGTATCCATTTCCAGGCTCAGTAAATCAATTTGAATTGAGCTGGGTGCCACGGTTACAGCTGATTAGCGTGTGTATATATGGTCAAATTAATGCCGGCCAAGGCTGCTGGATGGGGCGACGCCATTAGCTCCTGCCCTGGCCTCCCTCCTCTGTGGGGGCAGGGGCGGCATCAGGGCCCGACCACTGGGCTTCTCTCCTCCTCCCTCTATCTGTCTGGGTGCCCCCAGCTCTGCTCTGGGTGGTGCCTGTGAGTGCCAGAGGAGGGGGTGCAGCAGGATGGGCGAGGCCCATCCTCCCAAGGGTAGCCTCCATGCAGCTGGGAAGAGCCTTCGGCCGCAGCTCCCTCTGCCGGGCCCCTTCCTGCCCCCTCCCCTGCTGGCACTTGGGTGGGCAATGGGCATTGATCGAGGCCCTCTGAGTGTGTGCCTGGGACCAGGAGCAGCAGCTGGGACCCGTTTGCTCCTTACTGGGGATTGTGATGCGCCTGGGGACACACGGAGCCGCACAGCTGCAATCCGTGTCCTTGGAGACAGACGTGAGCCCCGTTCGGCGACAGGAGAAGCAGGTGTGGGAAATGTGGGTGCTGGGAGGGACAGGAGGATGGGGGCCAGGGTGCAATTCTAAGGGAGTGGGGGGAGGTGATGGCAGTTACACTAAGCTTCGGAGGGGGCAGGGAGCGAGCCTGGAGGCAGCGTGGGTCGTGGGTTGGGGCAGCGGGAATGGGGAGCGTAAGGCTGGGCTCAGGAGAACGGCACGGAGTCAGGGAGGGCACAGGCTTCCTAAACACAGTGGGGCCCGACAGGTGTCCTTGGCGGGTTTGGGCTGGGCCAGGCCTGACCCTCCAACGCTGTGTGGACAGAGGGGGTGGGCCCTAGGATGGGCAGTGCGGTGTCCTGGCCACTGGGCCCCTCGAAACCACATGTGACCTGAGCAAGTGCAGACAATGGGAGGGGGCGTCACATGGGGCCTGGCTGCCCAAAGCCCTCAGAGTGCCCCTGACTGGGTCACCAAGTCCCTGGCCCCGTCTGCCAGCGTGCTGGTGGCCGTGACCTGCGACTCGCGTGGATAGGACCTGCCTGTCACCCCGTCCTGGCTTCCACATGGGACTCAGGGCCTGTGGTGGGTGCCCAGGTGCTGAGGCATCTTTCTGCTTGTAGAGCTCCCCTGAGGTGTGGGGGACCTGACTCCTGGGCTGTCTCTGGCTGCCAAACTCACTGAACATGCACAACAAGGGCAGAGGCTGATGTTCTTCGGGGCCTATTTTGCAAATGAGCGACTGAGGCCCAAAGAGGTTCAGCAACTTGCCTGGGGTTGCACAGCTCAGAGCTGTGCAATTCAGAACTGGGGCAGAGCTGGAATTCAGAACCTGGTTGTTTCCAGATGCCACACCCTTAAGCACCGGCCAGGCTGCCTCCAGAGACGGTGGCTGCTGGCACTTCCTTCCCTGGGTGGGGGGGGGCCCGTCCCTGGGGACTGGGACGCGTGAACTCACAGCCCTTCGCCTGGGCCTTCCTGGGTTGCCAGGCCTGGTGCTGGGCCCAAGTCATGCAAGTCCATCCTGCAAGCGTTTATTGCACCTACTGTGTGCCAGAGTCTGTGTCTGGAGCCAGGCCACACCTGGAAGGTGGCAGTCATCTCCTGCTGGGGGGGAGGAGGTGTGCCTGACAGCAGACTCTCTAAGTGCGTGGTGGGGAGAAAAGCAGAGCCAGGCAGGGTCCAGTGTCGGTGGTGGGCAGGGAGACTTGGCATGCGGGGACATGCTGGGCATGCACAGAGAACCCTTCCTCAGCACATTCCCAGTCAACCCTGAGGGTCTGAGACCCCCCTACCTGCGCTGGCTGCTCTGAAGCAACCCAAGAATGCTCTCGGTGAGCTGGGCTGGGACTCCCTGCACCCGCACCGTCGAGTCAGCTGCCAGAAGGGCCTTGGGACCGGCCCTCTCCTCTGAATAAGCCCAGACCTGGAGCAGTGGTGGACCCAGCGCCCTGCCCACCCCAGCTCTGGGCTGCCCTGCCCCTTCGTGCCCCAGACAGGGGTGGCAGTGGGGTAGGGCCCGCGGCTAGGGGCGGGGCCTCGGCCCAGCGCGGAGGTTTCTAGGTCAGGCGATGACCGCGTCCAGCCTTCCTGGCTCTGAATTATTTAGAAT
Organism: Talpa europaea; assembly: GCF_964194135.1. Classification (NCBI taxonomy): domain Eukaryota; kingdom Metazoa; phylum Chordata; class Mammalia; order Eulipotyphla; family Talpidae; genus Talpa; species Talpa europaea. The sequence goes on along the minus strand of NC_140084.1, from coordinate 1,732,798 downwards.
ATGGCAGTTGGAGTGTTCGAGACCCCAAAGCCATGTGGCATCATCAGGCCCGTTTGAGGGACCCTCCTGTGCGTCCCTTGGCCGAGTGCACACAGAGACAGGGCAGCAGGGGCCATCCAGGCCCCTGGCCCACCCTGGCCGGGTGGCCCCCACACCAGCGTCTGGACGTGCTCCGAGGAGATAGAAAAGTCGGCCGTGGCACTGGGTGTGAGACTCAGGCGAGCGCAAGAGCCCACTAAGCTGGCACAAAGGTGTTAGGACCAACCCCGGCCTTACAGAGGTGGGGCACTGAGGGAGGGAGGCCGACTTGGTGACCTGATGGGGGCAGCTGGCCGTACTGGAGCCCCGGGTAATTCATCCAGTGTCCCCGAGTCTCTGTGTCCTCATTTGTCAAAAGCCCCGGCCGGCACCCGCCTAGCAGCCTCGTGCTCGGCAGCGGGTGAATCGATGGCTCTGGAGGCCAGGGTGGGGTCCCAGCGCGGGACCGGCGGGTGCCTGTGGGGGGCGGGGGCGCGGCCGCGGTGCAGGGGTCTCCTGCTTCATTTCCCTGGGGGCCGGACCCACGATGAGTGACTTGACCCTGCTCCCTGGAGGTGAAAGGTCCCCACTTTGCAGCCAGCGGTAATTCCCAGAACCATCCATCTCCTGCCAGCGCGCTCAGAGCGGCCGTCCGCGTGAGTGATGGGCGCGCCCGGGCCGGGCTGGGAGTCGCTACAACAGGTTTATGCGCGTGAGTGATGGTGTTTGCGCCGCGACGCCGGCGCCGCTGGGACCCCACGCGCCAGGGAGGCCGCACAGCCAGCAGAGCAATAAATACCGCGAGGCTCCCAAGGAGAGAGCCGTGCCCAGGGCCCAGCAAAGGGCACCGGGAGGCAGGTCGTCTGGGAGGGCCCCACGCAGCCTGGACCCACAGCAGCTGGGTGGGGGGAGGCTAGGCAGTGTGGGGGGAGGGGTCGTCAGCCAAGGGCTAAAGTGGACATGGGGAGGCAAGGGCTTATGTGAATGGGAGCCAGGGTCTCTCCGGCAGCAGCAGCAGCAATGCCTCTGCATCTGAACCACCCCGGCCAGCTGCCCCAGAGTGTGTGCCGTGGCGACTGCGAGAGAAAGGGCCCAGAGCAAAGAGCTGGCCCCGCCTGGCCCTCTGGGGCTTCAGGACGGGTGGCCCTGTGGGAGGGTGTTGTCCTGGCCCCAGTGATTCTCACTGTGCCACTAACATTGCTGCTTAGCATGACTTGGAGCCCGCGCTGAGGTCTCTGAGCACTTAGGCAGCGAGTGTGCACCTGCTCGAAGCCCCACCCCCAGCTGTGGTTTGCAGGGGTTCTGGATCCCCCAGGTATGTGGTGAAGCGTTTAACCTGAGCCCGAGCTGCAGCCATGGGCCTCAGTTTCCTCATCTGTAACATGGGGCTGCGGTGCTCCCCAGCAGGGCCTCAGGATGGGGTGCTTCCGGTGCTGGCATGGGGCCCGCATTCCCCAAAGGCATCTTGCTGTTATTCTCAGGCGCTGTCTCTGGTTTGAACATCTGTGCCAAGGTGGCAACGCAGGAGCCTACTCGCAGCCACCAGGCCTCACACTGCGGGTGCACACCACCTCACATCTGCGCATAGCTACGATGCAGTAAGTTCTGCTCCTGGGCTCCTGGTCGGCATCTGCACCCGCTGTCTGGAACACCAACCTGGGTCCCCAGGGGCTCAGCACCCTCTGTGGCAGCATTTCCCCACCTGTAACCCCTCCCAGCCTCTCTTTGAAGGGGTGCCCTGCTTATCCTTGTTGTACAGATGGGGAAACTGAGGCCCAGGAGCTGCTATCTCATGGTCAGAGGGGAAGACCAGATGCCCAGGCTCTGGGGCCCTTCCCCTGGCCACCAGGCCTCTGCTGCTCTGGGCGCCACTCCTGGGCTCAGCAATGGGCAGGGCTGTGCCGGTTGATGGATTGGCAGCACTACTGAAAAAGCAGCAGGAGCCCTTGGTGGTGACGGGCATGACTGAGTCCCTGCAGGGCCCACAGCTTCACCCCATGCAGTTTGGGGGCACCGAGGAGAAGGCGGCCAGGGAGGTGGAAGGGGACCGAGCTCCCGTTTCCGTCCCAGCAGGGGAGGGCCAGCTCAGGGCCTGGGTCTGTGTGTTCAGCACAGGGGCCTGGCTCGGGTGGCGGGGTAAGCCGGGACAGGTGCTGCAGGGACGGGATGGGGGTGCAGGGACGGGAGGAAGGCAAGAATCTGGCTTGAGCAGCTGGAAGCTTGACATAGGGGAGGGGACGGCTGGGTCCAGGGAGCCTCCAGAGGCCTGCACTTGGTGGAGGGGCCCAGGGGGGTTTCTAAAAGGGTCCAGGCTTCATGAGCTGGGCTGGGGAGAAGCCCTGCTGGGTCTTGAGCAGAGAAGGACATCCCAGTCCCTAGCCCCATGCAGGAGTGAGAGCTGCGGCTATAGCTCCCGGGAGGCGGGCCTGGGCAGAGGCGGGCCTGGGCAGAGGCGGGTGCACCGGTGAGCGGTGCCCCTGCCATCAGGGATCCTCACGTAGCTGAGACAGTCATTTCTTTAAAATGCAGTTTAACGTGAATGCACATGGTACCTCTGGAACATACACTTAACAACAGGGCAGTAAAGTTTGTGTTGTGTGTTTTTTGCCACAATTAAAGATAATCTTCAAGAAGTTCACCGAACTGTGTGTTTAAAGCCCCCAACCCTATCCCACTTGTTGCCACTAAGTCGGCCCCGACAGAATGTGAACGGCTGTGAAGTGGGCACCCCCAGCTGCCCGTCCCAGGCAGGGCCTTTCGGGAAAGCCCAGGGGCACTGCAGGGAGAGTCCTGGAGGCCAAAAGCCCCTCGCTGGGGCTCGCCCTAAGCAGGGCACTCAGATAACCCTTTGACAGCGGCAAGGCAGTGGGTGTGTTTGAAGGCATGTGTGGCTGCTGTGAAACTCTGGCCTCCTGCTCAGCACCCTCGGGCTCCGACCCCGCAGGCAGCAAGTTAGGGGCCTGTTCGGGTGTCCCCGAATGACCCCAGGCTGTGGGACGAGCCCGCCGGCCAGGTGTTCAGAGGGTGCAGGCCTTCTGGAAAGGTTTGTCCTTTTATCTCCTCCTGTCCTTTTGGGGGAGGGAAGAACCAACGCAAATGTGTTCTGTAGTTCCCGTGGACTTCCTGAAACCTCCAGAGAAGTGATAAACAGATCTTTGCATCCTGGGGCTGGCTAATTTGTTTTCAATAGGTTTCAATCAATTACGTGGGGTCCTTGGAAGGGGAAGTGCACCAGTAATTGGCTAAAATAAATCACTCGGCACTTCAAAAGCAGCTCTCCGCTGAGATTCGAGCAGCCCAGCCTTCGATTCTTAATAAGCAGGCACATTGGTCCCCACCCCCTGGGTCCCCCAGCTCCATGGGAACCGCACTCGAGGGGCCGGGGGAGGGGCAAGGCTGGCAGTGATGGAGTGACACCCTGCAGCGGGCACGGAGTCTGGGTGCCGGGGCCACGCCACTCTGCCCGCCCTCCTCCCCGTGACCCCCTCACAAGCCCCCTGGGGTTTTGTCTCAGAGTGGCCAAACTGGGGTGCTTTAAACAGCAGGGGTGCCTTCTCTCCGAGTTCTGGAGGCCAAGCGCGTGGGACCCAGGCATGGGCAGGGCCACCTTCATCCGCAGGCCCTCGAGGAGGCTCCTTCCTGCCACCTCCCGCTCTGGGGTGCCAGCCAGCCTGTGCGCTCCTGGGCCTGTGGCTGCTCCCTCAGCTCTGCTGTCATCCGCACGCGCCCAAGTCTCCTCTCCCCTCCTCAGCAGGGCCTGGCCACATCCTCCCCAGCCTGACCCCGCCAGGACCTCCCCGGCCGTCACACCTGCCCTGTTTCTGAACAAGGCCACATCCAGCGGTACCGGGACCAGGCCTTCTGCTTGTCGTTTGCGGGGAAACAGTTCAGCCCACAGCACCCCCTCTGAGTGAGGACCACAGAGGGGTGGACGTCGCCCCTTCTGCGTGTGGGCCCAGAACGGGAACTGGCTCCAAAGCCGCCCCACGCGGAGCCCAGGCACAGTGCCCTGTCCCTTAGCACTGGGGCAGCAGGTGGCCTGCAGAGGAGTGGTTTTGTCTCTGAGTTGCCGTCAGACCCCAGCAAGCTCTCCTCTGGAGGCTGCTGTTCCTGGGGGTGGGGATACAGGCAGGAGAGTGGAGGTGGGGCTGGCGGAGTTCCGTGGCGCGGGAGCGCCTGGCACAGCCCCCCTCTGTGTTCAGAAAAAGCATCGTTGAGCTGAGCCTCACTCATTAGGGGGGCTCGGCAGGGAGCCAGATGCCAATAGGGAATTCTCTCTGGCAGGAAGATCCCTGGAGGTGGGGAGTGGGCGGAAGTGGGGCTCAGCAGGGGACAGTGGGAAGGGGGTGCTCATTGCAGGCACTGAGCCCAGGAAGGCAGCCTGTGGCAGGTAAACATGGCCCCCAGCCCGGGACAGGGGCAGCATGGGGCCGTGGGGGCCGAGGGGCTGAGGCTCCAAAAGGCACAGGGGCGCACCTGCCTAGGTGAGGAGGACCTGCAGGTGCATCAGTAGCCACCCAGGAAGGTCAGCCTGACCTGTCCCCAACTTCCGGGGCAGGTCACCGGCGCACCATGGAGTCTGTCCTGCTTGCACTTTGCAAAACACATTGTGTGCTGCAGCTCGCTGCTCGTAGGAGCTGCCTCCCTGCCCGCGAGGGAATTGGGGTCTCCATTTACAGATGAGGAAATCAGACACAGGGTCGTGGCAGTTGACCTTCAGGCAGAGAGTGGTTTCAAGAAACTGACCACCTCCGCAGCCAGTCAGCACTGGGGCTGGGCGGCACTAAGGGCCATGCGTTGGGGTTCCATCCTTGCCCCATCTGTTGTCCTGACTGTGGGTCCCCTGTCCTTGAGGCCGTGCGTGCACCCCAATGGCGGAAAGATGTTGGAGAACGAGCACTGACTGGTCAGGAGCAAGGCTGCTCCCGGCCTCTGGGTGCTGTCACATGCCGGGCCCTGAATGGGAGCTGGTAGGCTTCGTGGGCTGGGGAGGGCCGCCTCCTGCCTGTCTTATGCGGGGCACGCTTGAGGCTTGAACTTCAGCCTGGGACAGAGACACACAGCGGCCCTGGGGGCCAGGGTAGGAACTGGAGTGAGAGTCTAAGGCAGGCCAGCACCGTGCGCTCGTGGGGGATGGACCTGGAGCCAGGTTGTGCACACATGGTGGGATCCCAGAAGCTGGTGGGGATTACCAGAGGGTGAGGGGGCATGTAGCAGTGGGGCTGTTGGTCAGGCGGTCAGGGAAAGACACCCCCCCACCCCGGAGGTGACTGTGTGACATGGCACCTGGACAAAGAGAACGGGGAGTAAACCTTGTTGGTGGCACCTGGAGTGAGCAGGGGAAGGGGTCTGGTGTGGCAGGAAACAGATCAGAGCACCAGAACAGCAAGTGCAAAGGCCCTGGGGTCTGAGCTTGCTTGACCCATTTGCATCGAGGCATGAAAATCACTGAGCAGGGAGCTGGGAGAGTCCTGGAGCCAGGATTCTCTCTTCCTGCCGGCTTTCCCTGGCATTTGGGGTGACTCGTTTTTGTCACCACCCTGCCTGGCAGGAGGACCCCGGGAGAGGCAGCCCACACAGCTGGAAAGGCGAGGGCAGGTGTGAGCCCTCCCGACGCGCCTCCCGCCTTCTCCGCTCCTGCTCACAAATCACGGCTGCCTAATGAAGTGCCGCTCGCCGGGGAAGAACTCCAGGCCCCTCGCTCCGAGCCAGGTCAGAGCCCCCGCGAAATTACAGCTGTAAGACACGGCGAGGGGGAGCGGGGCCTCTCGCCCTGCCTGTAATTACGGCGCACAGAGTGCTGATTGCCGCAGTCCAATTAATTAAACACGGCAGCGACCCAAATTATGATCCCTTGCCTCGTACAGAGCAGTATTTTTAACCTTAACTGTCGGGGCTGAGCTTAAATCTCCTATCTGGACAGAAGTGTCACCCGCGGGAGAAGGAGTGGCGTTGAACCGAACCTCGCTGGTGACAGACCCTGTAATTAGAAACTGTAGTGTCCCCGAGACCGGTCTTTAAAACTGTCAGAAGCCAAACGGCCGTCATTTGATACAAGACTATCATTACCCGTGAACCTATTAGCTGCAGGTAAATAACAGATTATGCTGGCTACAGAAAGCAGGCGGGTTGGGGAATTCGATGACGCTTAATTAGGACCGGTGGCGGGGAAGATGGATAGTCACCTCTCGTTCCTTCATTAGGAGGGAGGGTCAGGTGTGGCGGCGGTCATGGAGGGGCCCAGGCTGCTGACCCTGCAGGAAGCACTGCCTCCCCTGTCCCCCCTCTGCCCCCGCCGAACGCCGAGCTGCCCGGACAGCTCTTCCAGGCCACCGCTAATGCTGATCCCAATGGTGGGAACGCCAGCCTGGGCAGCCTGGACTTGAGTGAGGGTGGGCGGACAGATACCAAGATACCCAGTCTGGCATCTCGGTGGGAGGGGATGGGGGAGTCCCAGGGTGTCTCCAGGAGGTGGCAGTGAGAAAGGCACCTGGCAGATTGAAACCTGTCCCTCCCTCTCACTTCCCGATATGCTTGGGAATGTGAGGCCTGGCCAGGGTTTTTTGAGACCCTACAGGCTGGCTTTCCAGAGTTTGCATGAAGGCCACCAAGTGGCCACTGTCACGCCTACTGAGGTTCCAAGGGGAATACAGGGAACACTCCCCAGCACGTGGGGTGAGCCCCCGGGCTCTGGAGGAGTGGTGAGGTCTGGCCCAGTTAGTCATCCGCCCCGGTACCCGTGGCTGCAGATGCAGGGACCTTGGCTCACGGGCTTACCCACGCAGGGACTTTTGTTTTTGTTTTTGTTTTTGTTTTTAAAGATTTATTTATTTATATATTTATACAAGCACTGGGTACAGTCAGAAGCGCGGGAGGGTGAGAGAATTCACCAGAGCCAGAGCGGGGAGCAGAGCAGGCAGAAGGACCAAAGGACACTGCTGAGGGGAGCAGCGGGCGGCAGGAGAGGTCTGCGCGCCATGTGGGACCCTCCTCCGGTGGCCGGGGAGCAGCCGGGGATCGAACCGGCGCCGCAGAGGCCGCGGGCAGCTTCGCAACCCAGCGCTCAACCGCTGCGCCCCCGGGGAGGCCCCACGCAGGGATTTTGGGTGTCCTCGAACAAGGGGCACACAGACTGGGGGGTTGGCTCCGAGCCTAGCAGCTTCAGCCCAGCGCTCCCCTGGGTGGCTGACGCCCTCAGGCTGTCTGTGAGATAAAGAAAGAAATCAGGACTAGGAAGGCCTGAAAGGAAGTGGCAACTAGGAATTCACTGGGAGGGGCATTCCTCTGCAAGCACACAAGCATGCACACACAGTGCACGCGCGGCTCTGTGCGCCCAGGCCTTCGCACACCTGTTTGCACCTCCCCCACACATAGGCTTTCACATGTGACCCAGGCTCACATACGTGGGCACATGCACGCAGACGCCCCAGTTGCACGCACACGTGTACACACCCCCATACACACATGCACCTGTTGCATTTATACACTCCCCCAAAGAGTGTGGACCCCTACACCCGCCTCGTTCTCCACTTTGGGCATCATGTGAGAGGCACTGGGGACAGAGCGGTGCCCGCAAGTGGAATACTGGAGATTGGGGGTCACACAGATGGGCACATTAGTATCACCTTGCCCGGCCTGTCACCTGGCCCGAGGCATGTTTGCCCAAGGCCATGTCCAGCCCCAGCCTGTGCGGTTGGACAGAGAAACCAGATTTGTCATTTCATGTCACCATGATATTTTAATGCACACAGCCACATGGGGTGGCCCCGTCCTGTGGGGACACGGGAGGAAGCACACCCCTCTGTGTGGGTGTGGGGGCCAGGCTTTGTGGTGGCTGGCTCTGAGTCAGCCCTGAGGCTGAGGAGGGACCCCCCGAGGAAGGTAGGAGGACTCTTCCAGGAAACACCCCGGATGAGCAAGGGAAGGAACTGGAAAGGGCCAGACGTGGGCATCAGGGAGGCCCTGGGTGGCCCGTGTGTGGTGAGGTGGGAGAGCGGAGGGAAAAGCGGTTGGCACAGATGAGGAAAGCCTGGCCGCTCTGGAGGGGGCGGTGCTCTTGTAGGCGACAGTGGTGGTTCTGGATGGTTCTGGAGCCAGGGAGGAGGTGGGGGCTCGCGCAGATGACAGCCGGCACTTACCGGGGAGGGAACCTTGGTGTGGGTCACTCATTTGTCCGTCCGGGCACTGACCAGCCGTCCGGGAGCCCCTGCTGCTTGCGGGGAGAGGCCACCACAGACAGCCCTTGCTCTGTGGAGCTTGATAACTCAGCAAGGGGACGGGCCGTGCCCTCCTCCTCGCCCCCTGCCCTGTTTCCAGCCTCTCCACGCCGCCAGTTTCCTGAGCTAATGCCCCCTTCCTCCCAAGTCTAGATTTGCATGCACGCTGTCCCCCAAACTTGGGGCCTGCACCCCTGCTGGGCAGGCCAGGGCTCCTGGTCCCCCCTGGACCCGGGGACAGGCGTGGGCGCCGCCCTTCCGCGAGCCTGTGGTGTCCCGGTGACAGATTTGGCCGGCCTGGCCGTGTGGCTGGGAGATCCATCAGCCTGCGTCCTCGCCGCTCACCAGCCCCGACCCACGTTTTAATTTGCCAGTCTGTGGGTTTCCTATACACGTATTCATCTATATTTGTGTCAGGCGAGATTGCTTTTGTCTTCCTCTGCCTGCTAATAAATCCCTCTGTACGGCGCTGGCCTCAGCTCTGCTTGCTGGGTATCCGGTTGGGAAATTGAGTTGGGGGTTGCGGTGAGTCTGAGGAAAGAAGACCCCATGAGCCACCCCGGCAGTTTCTGTCGCCCACCTGGGAGGCTGTGGCCCCTCACGGAGGGCAGCTGGGCGTGGCCGGGTTTCCGGCTGGGACCTTGGGCGCCCCCAGACAGTAGGACTCTGCTCATCCTGCCATCACCAAGCGCCCAGGCTGGGGCTTGAGCCACGGTCATTTATTTCGCCAGAGCCAGAGTCAGGGGCCGGGGGCCAGGTGCGGGGGGCCAGGTTCCCTGTGGGCAGGTAAACACCGTCTGTGCTGTCCCCCCGCATGGCCGTCCCAGCACACCTGCGGGTCCCCGGCTCTTCCAAGGTCTCACCTCGTGACCTCGTTTTACCTGAATCACCTCTTGACACGTCCTGTCTCTAAATACAGTCACATTCTGAGGAACTGGGGGGCGAGGGCTTTGACTCAGGAATTTCGCGGGGTGCAGTTCCGCCTGATCGGTGCCACTCTTCTTTGCCCTTGACTTTGAAGCTATTTGTCGGGAAAGTGCACCTGTTCCAATCGGCGACGCCACCCTGTAACCAGCTCCCGGGTGAGGAATGGAGTGTGGTCAGCCCCAGAAGGACCCTTGGGCCCTTGGCCAGCCACTGCCCCCCGAGGTGGCTGCTGCCCCAACTTCTGACCCCTGCAGGTAATTTTTCAGAACAGGTGCTGTTCTGAAGTGACACATTCAGGGCGGCCTCCAGCCTGGCTGCTCTCTCAGCGCAGATGGGGGAGAAGCTGAGACAATGCTGGCGGATGGGGCTGGGGCTCTGCAGGGGCTGCCTGTGCGAGGGGGGCCTTGGGGAGCACCCGCCTGGGCTCCACTGCTTCCTGACTGCATCCGGACAGCCCGAGGACGCGGCCGCCGTCTGCAGCTGCTTCCGGCACACGGGTAACAGTTGCTCAGAATCAGGGTCCCGAAGGGCAGAGGTGGCCCTTGAACTGGTGTGCTGAGGAGTTGGTTTGTCTCCTGACACCCTGCCCTCCCCGGGCTGGGGCTTGGGCGAGTGTCCCTCAGGAGTGGACACTCGGGCGTGCGGGCGTGATGGGCCCCAGGTCGGCTGGCTGGAGCTTAGTAGATGTGACCCTGCGGTTGGAGTTCACATGCGCAAGGAAGGGATGGCAGGAGGAGATGGGGTGCCTGGATCTCCAGTAAAGTGGGGTGAGGGGAACCTCAGTCAGAAGAGAAGGCACCCCTGGGGAGGGCTTCTGGGGTTACCTGACCTCCCTTGGGTCCGGCTCAGGCAGGGGGCCGCAGCCATCTGGGTGAACCAGTGCCTTGGCTCCTGTGCACCCCGAGCTCCGCGGGTTGGTTGCTGCCTGGTGTCACCCACGCTCGTGGGGGGGGGCGTGGCCAAAGGAGGAGGCCAGGACCTCCCTGGGCCCCTGACCACCTGCAGGTCCGGAAGGCGTTGTCTTCCTTCCTCGCCGCCCACCTGGGGAGGCCTCTGGGCTCCAGCCCACGACTGCTCTGCTGCCCCCTGGTCCTGCAGCCTCCCTCTGACTTGGCTCGACGGGCTTTGCCAGGCCACCCTGCCAGTGGCTTGCCTGGCGATGAGTGGGTGTCTGACACCTGTGCCACCCCGCGTCTTGAGAACTAGGACGGCTGCGTCAGGTAGAACAATGGCAGGCTGGCCATACTGCGGGGTGGGGCCCGCCGCTCGCCTGTGCACCCCTGTGTCAGCGAGCTCCTTCCAAGGAAGGGTGCCTCGCGTCAGCCCCAGCCAGCGGCTGCAGGAGACTTTGAGGTGTTTCGATTCCAGCCCCCACGTCCCTCCCAGCCCCCACGTCCTGATCGCCCCTCCTGATCTCTCCGTCCCCTGCGGACGGTTTCTCTGACAGAACCTGACAAGAGCCATTTCCAAGATGGATTGATTCAATTTAGCACAAATTTTTGCTGGATTTGGTGACGTACGGCTCCCTGTTGGAACAGCATCGAATGTGACTCCAAAGAGAGAGGCTTTATTAGGGCAGGCGGCCCTGCGCAGGTGGGGGGGGGCAGCGCCTCCAGCGTGCCCGCCATCTTGTGTGCCTACCCTGGGCCCCCCGGGACCCTGCCTGCCCCCCAGCTCTCCCGTCATTAGGGGCCGCTCAGCCCAGCTCAAAGGAAAATGCTTTGTGAGCGGCTTTTCATTATCCTCCAGGGGCTTTTATTCCCAGAAGCAAAGTTTTGCTGCTGCGGAGGCCCCACCGCGGGGGACCCGTAGCTAAAGACGTCTTCCCTCCGGGCTGATCAATTCTTAATGGAGGCTGAGGCTCTGGCAGGCACTGCTGTCGCCCACGGCTCACCCCCGGCCCGGGACAGCGCCTCGGGGTGCAGCCCACACGCCCCCACCGCCTGGGACACACACCACAGCTCAGCCTGGCTCTGCCCCTCCCCCATGTGTGGGCACAGGCTTCTTACAGGCTTCTGGGCTGATGCTCAGCGGGGCTGGAGGCTGCTTCTGAAGGCCGCAGCTGGGGGTGCCCAGCTTGGCTAGACAGGCAGGACCCCATGTGTGGGCGCGCTTGGCTTTGACCTGGTTGCCAGGGCCTCCCCACGGCTCCACGGCCCAGCAGCAAAGTCAGGGGTCCAGACCTGGAGTCGCAGGATCCCCTTCCAACTGAGCCTGGACCCCCCAGCCACATTGCTCCGAGTTGTGGCCCAGGGAGGGCACAAGGGTTAGCCGAGAAGGAGTCAGAGCAGGGACTCGGCCGGGGAGCCTGCCGGGCCAGGCGGGACCCAGGCCTGCGCTGCTGAGGCCACGGCGGCCTGGTGATGCAACCCCAAGCTTCAAAGTGCCGGCGGCGTGCTGGTCCAGCCCCCTCCCTGTATTTTTTTCAGGGGGTTGCTTTTGATATGTGTGGTGTTTTCTTCGTTCTCTTTGGAGGCAAATGACTGATTGATAGCTTTTCATCGCCTACTTTGAGTAGCTGTAAGAGCTACTTTATATAAACATCAATTACCGGCACGTAATAAATTAAGGGTCCCTCACACCGCGCGCATTAGCGTCCACTCTGATACCAGAGCGCGCCCATCACCCAGGGAACGGGGGTGCTGATTAGCTGCAGTGTTGGCAGAGACAACGCTAATTTAATTGCAAATCTGCAAGAGGGTTGAGGGCACAGGGACCCCCGTCTTGCTCCCTCGGGCCTGGCCGGCAGGGGCCAGCTGAGCAGGTGGCTGGCCGGGGGCTTCAGAAAGTCCACCCACACTTGATCTGATCCTCCGCCTCAGCCTCTGGCATGCAGGTCACTGTGGAGACCTCTGGAAGCTTTGCAACACTCCCCACCTCCCTCCATCTGCTTTCTCGACACATGGCCCTGCCCATCCCATCCTGGGGCTGCTGGTCGCCGTGTGGACCCCTGACACCCGTCCACCGTGGTCTGCAGAGAGAGCTGTGAAGAGGGCGAGGACCTTCACTGCTTATTCCGGGGGCACCCTGGCTCCCCGCAGGGGCAGGCTGCTCGCAGCTGGTCCACCTTGAGCTGCTTGCTCAGCCTCTCTGAGCCCCTGGCTCTGGCGTATGGTGTGCAAGCAGACGTGTCGGTGAAGTCACGGACACACGGCTGGCAGGTGTGCACACTTGGCAGCGTTCGCTGTCCCCACCACTGTCATTGTCACGGCCATGTGCTGTAGTGGGCCCCTCCAGGCCCCCACCCCTGACATGACACTCGTGTCCCCTGGCCTGACCCCAGTGTTGGGCGTCAGCTCTCCTCCCTCTCTGCTCCTCAGCCCGACTTTGTCCCCACGGCCTAAGCCTGCCCTTCACTGGGCCTCTCCCACCTTTGTCAGCCCATCCTCCAGCTCAGAAGAGGGGAACCCTGCCACTAGGCCCCAGGCCAGCGCTGCCTCCAGGAAGCAGAAGGGCCCTCCCTGCTGGGACTCACAGCCCACTCACCCAACTTCTGCTCTCCTCTGAGACTGGTCCTTGGAGGTCCCGGGCGGGACCCCTCCACTGGGCCTTAGAACCCCCTGGGAGGGTGGGGTAAACACAATGGAACCCTGATTCTGTGGGTTCCAGACCTGAGAATGTGCATTTCTGCTCTCAGACTCAGGTGATGCTGCTTACCTGTGGGACCCCACTTTGAGAGCCACCACATGTTGGGATCCTGGGAGTGCCTAAGGAAAACCAAAAGCCCCCCAAGCTCCCCAGGTAATTCTAGGGTATGTCCAGGGCTGTCGAAGGCCCCAGGAAGCTCTGGGCGGACAAAGGGAGGCTCATGTTTGGGTACTAAGGGTTTCCCTGCAAAGAGCCCAAATAGCTCCCTTGGGATGCCCCCTGCTACCCAGCCTCCAGCCCCAGCAGCTCCTGGGGGATGGGGGAGAGAGCAGCCAGGCCTGGGGAGGGGTGGGCAGACCTGGCTCTGCTGCCCCCTGGCCCAGTGCTACTGGGGAGCAGCAAACCCTCTGGCTTTGGCGCAGCCCCCACCCACTGCCATGTCCCATTTCTCACACACGCTGCACATTCAACTTGCCCGAACTCCTCACACACAGGCGCCTGCGAGCTCAGAGACTCCCCAGCCCATTGTTCCAGGGAAGGGCCCCGCTGCCAGAACCCATTATGGGATGGAGATTTCTCAAGTCCAGACCACAAGTCCTGGCCCAGAGCTCCCTTCCCGGAGGCCCGCCACCCCCATCCCCTGCCAGCCGCAGCTGCTCTCCCCTCCGGGCCCCCTCCCCGTCTGCCCCTGGGTCTGTGGGATCCTGGGAGCCGAGGTCAGGGCTGGTGAGTCAGAGGCTTGGCAGGCAAGTGTGTGTGCATGTGGGCACCTGTGTGTGTGCACGTGTGTATATGAGTGAGCATATACGTGTGTTGTTTTACAGATGCGTACGTGCATCTGCACACGTCTGCATGTGTGAGCATTGTGCGGGTAGGCAGTGTGTGTGCACACTCGCTTGTGTATGAGTGTGTGCATGTGTGTGAGTATGGATGTATGTCTGTGCATGTGTGAATGTGGGAGAGTTGCATGTGTGCCTGTGTCTACACATGTATCTGTGTCTGCACATGTACATGCATCTTGCGTTTATGAGCTCGTGTGTGGGGGGGTGAGCTCACGTGTGTGTGCACACAGGCTCCGTCCGTCTTGGGGAGCCTGGGGAGCCCGCCCTCCTGCTCCCAGGGTGCCTCTGGCTGACGAATGAGCAGTGAGGTTTCACAAGCAGCGTTCCAGTTTGCTGAGGTCATACTTTCCATCTGCAGGCGCCACCCCGCCTCTCCCCGTCCCTGTCCTGGTCCCTAGGGGCCAGGCCTCCAGCCTGGGGGTGCCCAGGGAGCCAGACCCGCCCAGTCTCAGCCTCGCTCCCTCTGCACTCCCCACGCCCCCCGCCTCCTGTGGGCGCCCTCATGACCGGGTTAAGCAGCAAGCTGGTGCTGCCTGCCGGGAAGAGACACAACTGCTCCTGTTAGCTCGGGGCCAGGTCACCCTGGAGTCTGCTGATGAGGTCTGCCAGTAGGCAGGCGGGTGTGAGGGGGAGGCGGAGCCTCCGAGAACGCACCAGCGCATGCCCGTGTGTTTTGGGGGGTCTGGGGCACAACTTGTGGGGGGGAGATTGGCTGAGCAGGTGGGGATGTCAGAGGTGCCTCCCTATGGTGCTGTGCAAAGTCGGGGTGTGAGTACCACATCAGTAGGAGCACACTGGAGCCAGAGCAAAGCTGTCTTTTGTGGGAGCCACAAGTGGTGTGGGCCGGACCTCCACAGTACCCCACAAAGAAGAGGGAGGGGGACTCATGTTCTCCAAGCTCTTCTACCAAGGCCTTAAGCGCCACCCCATCCCCCGTTGCTGGTTCTGTAACTCGTGGGTACCTTAGCCAGCCCCCAAGATGCCAGCCTGGGCCCAGCTGTGTCACCCTGGCACGTGCACAGGGACAAGAGGGGCTGGAGCAGGAAGGAGCAGGCGGGAGGGGCAAGATTCCAGCCCTGGCTGCAGCTGGGCTGAAAGGGAGGGCCCAGGGCAGGCCGGGGGGTGGGGGGGCCTGTGGAAGGCATGTGGACCTCAGCCCCTCCCTCTGGCCAGAACATCCTCAGCAGAATCTGGGGTTCCTGACTGTGGACAGACCCTTGCCACGAGCGCTGGTTGAGGCCAGAGGAGGTGAAGCCCGCCCAAGGCAAGAAGGGAGCCGCTGGTGTTCCGGCTGCTTGTACCCTGAGGCACCTGGGTGGGTGATGTCCTACCTGTGACAGACGTGAGGTGCCCCGCACCCCCAGCGCCTGAGGCAGCAGCCGGGGCTGGCCAGTATTCCCGTACAGCTCGCTGTTGTCCAGGACTCAGTTTCCCTAGCTGTAAAATGGGGGGTGGCCTGGCACTCTCAGGGCCGTCCACCACATTCCGCCTTGATCGGGGCAGCCCGTGTGGTGTCCGTGGGTGCAGGCAGGTGCCTCTTCTTAGTGCTCCCCATGGGCAGACGGGGGCCGGTCTTCTTGGCACACAGCGGCGGCTGGTCAGGTCCCTCCTGTTTCCTTGAGCTCAGATGGGGCAGTTGGAGACCCAGAGAACATGTGTGGGGGACAGACCCGGCCCCGACCCGGCCTCCTGCACCCGGTACCCGTGGGGCCACAGGCTGACCGTGCCCGGCTCGCGTGCGTGGATATCTCCAGAAGGCCCCCGGGTGCCGAGCGACAGCCCAGGACCAGGGGGCATCTGCAGGCTGGGCTGGGGCCTGGGAGCGCTCCGGCGCCGCAGGGGGACGCAGCCCAGGAGCTTCCCTCCTTCCCTGCAGAGAAGGCGCTGCCCTCCCGTGCCCAGCGCCGCCCGCCCGCCCTCCTCCGGGCCAGCCGCCTTTCCTTCCTTCCTTTCTTGTTTTTTATCTCGCCGGCAGCGCGTCTTCCAGCCGGTCATTCCATTTCATTTCTGGTCTTCGGAGAGTGACATTTACATATTAATATTTTCCGAGGGAGCCCCGCGCACGCCGGAGCAAGTGTCTGCTCGTGGCCTCACATAATGCGAGGGAGATAAAGCGCCCCGCTCCTCCATGAATAACGACAAACGAGAGCTGTGTGGCCGTGAAAGGGCTCACATTTGCCCTGTCAGCATGTGGTGCATCGGCTCGACAACTGATTTAGCGCCCTTCCTCCTCCCGAGGTTTATCTCCTCATACACAGGACGCGCTCTTTGTGAGCCGCCTGTCTCTCAGCTCTGCCTCCCTGGCACTTCCCGCCACCGGCCCCGCCGGGCTCCAGGGACAGGCTCCCGCCTGAAATGCCCTGGCGGGCGCTGCTACCCAAAGCCAGGGCTGCCAGCGGGTTATCTCTCCCCGGCAGAGGCTGCCTGCCCTGGGCCCGGGGGTGCTCCTGGGCCTGTTCGGGGGGGTGCGGGCTTTGGGAGTGACTGATGGGGTCAGTTCTCCGGGGGACCGGGGCCCTGGAGAAAGCAAATGTCCTCTCTGGCAATGGGACAGTCTCTGGATGGGCCAGGGCCAGCCATGGGGTGGGTCAGGGAGGGCCATGGCTGAGGGCATTGTCTGCATTGCCACATTAATGGCAAGACAGGGCTGACCATCGTTTATATCTGGGGAAACTGAGGCACCGGGAGGGGAAGTGGCATGGCCGAGGTCACCCAGCGGGGAACCACGCCAGGACGGCTCCAGCCTGGCCACATTCAAGTCCAGTCCCAGCTCTGCCCAGGCCAGCTCTTGCCTCCTGCTGAGACTAACCCCCCCGCTGCACTATGGGGACACGATGGGGACAGTGCACCTCACGGGAGAGATTCGAAGTCCGTCGTGAAGCCCCTGGTGGGCCGGGACCCGTCTTCTGTCACTCAGCGAGCAGGGTGTCGACCAAGTGTCGGTGGGGAGGGCCCTGGTGGTATAAGAAGGACCAGGCTCACCCCCTGGGTCCGCCCACGGGGTGCGTGGGGTTGTCTCTCCCCGTGTGTTCCCGTCAGGTTGGAGGCCTCCTTGAGTCCAAGCCCCACGGGGGTGGTGGGAGCGCCCACCGGCCAGAGATGCGAGCCCCCCGCCCCCCGGGCCTCCACTTCCCTCTGGACAGCCGGGCGAGCAGTGGCTGCCTCATGGGGACGGGCGGCAGGCACTGAGACGGCGGCTGTGGACGCTCAGTTTGCAGCTCTGGCCCCGTGGTCCTCACCACTGCCATCCTTGTCCACTTCGGGCCCCCCTTGCTCCCTGGGGCTGGAGCCTGGGCTCTAGAAAGTCTGGCTGTGGGTGAGGAGGGGACAGGCCTTTCTCTGGCGCTGTATGGCCCGGGGGAGGTGTCCCTGGTGGCGCCCTGCTCTCTGCTCCCAAGGGCTCGGACAGCTCATGTTTTCATTTCCCGCCTTCGAGGCAGTCAGAGATGAGGGAGGGACGGGGGCAGAGCTTCATCTTCACTGCAGGGCGCAGGGCAGTAGAGCCTTGCCCTGCGGGTCTCTGGCCAGCTGGCCAGCACCGTCCAAGCAGTGGCTTAGGACAGACTGGCCAAACAGGTCACCGTGGGGCCGGGAGGCCTGGGCGAGGGCCTGGTTCATCAGGGTAGCAGCAGAAACCCTGGCTCGTGGCTAGTCCTCTGCCCTGACCTCACTGGGTTGCAGGCCAGGGGGCAGAGGGTGCTGGGCACTGGGCCAGGCCTGGAAGCTGGTTCTGTCTAGACTGAGAGACTTTACCCGAAGACCCACACCCTTCCCTGAGCTCGCCTTCTCGAAGAAGTAGGGCCCAAAGCAATGCAGAGGTGCAGTGGGCACAGGTCCTGGGCCTCCGGCCTCTAGGTCCAGCTCTGTGCTCCTGGCCAGGCTTCCCTGGGCACCTCAACTTGCCCTCCTGCCTGGCGTGGAGCCCTGCGCAGGGCTGGGCCGTACACACTGCGAGGTCTGGGTTCCAGGCCCAGCTTCACCGCTGCTCACTAGGTCTGTGCGGGCGGGAGCTGCGGCCTGGACTGCTTGTGCAGTCGTCCTCTCCTCCAACCCCCTCCCCTTGCATTTTCAAAAGCGTGAAGGCAGCCCCCCCTTTCTGTTCCTTGCCTTCTGGGGTGACAAGGGCCTTCTAGCCCCACCCCTGCAGCTGGGAGGACGTGGGGGCGGGGCAGGTCTGGTTCTGCGCTTTCTGCCTGGCCAGCCTTTCTGTCTCGGTGTTCTCACCCTGTAAAACCCGGAGCGTGCTGGCACTCAGCCCAGGGGGTCTTGAAGGGCTTCCACATACTGTTTTAAGATCCTCTGCTAATGAGGCCCTGGCAGTGCCAAGTGTTCCTGCGCCCGAGCGTGCCAGGAGCACGGCACCGCGCGCAGAGGCGATGGCCTTCCGGCCAGCTCGAGTGGCAGAGCGGCGTCCGCCTTCCCGAGGGGCCTCTCCAGGGGCCGTCTCAGCGGCCATGGCCAGGTGGCCGATCCCCTCTGAGCCTCGGTTCCCCGTCTGCACAGGGAGCTACCTGAAGGAGACTGGGAGGTGGTGGTTGAAGGCTCTCACCAGGCAACTGTCAGCCCCCGCGCCCCCACACCCCGCACGTCCTGAGCCTCATGGGGGCCTTGGGAAGGAGGTGTCCTCTGCAGGCCCAGATGAATTGTGGGATTTGCCAGGAAATGGCTCATCCGCTCTCCGTCTCTGCTCTCCCGCGCCGTTAAGGTCAGCCGCAGAGGGGAAATGATGAGGCTGCCTTCCCACCAGGGCCCCTCCGCCCGCGCCCTCCGCCCCTCCTGCCTGGGGCTGTGGGTGGCACAGGCCAGGCTGCCAACCAGGGTGCCAGCCAGGGTGTCAACGTGACGAGGCTGCAGCCCACCTCCGCTCCAGCAGGCCAGCCCGCACCACCTTCCCCTGGGTGGGTGCAAACCCTCCTCTGCAGGAGGGCGCCTCCCTGTCTCCGAGGTCCTGGCACCAGCTCCTGCCTTCACACCCCCTTCCCTGGGCGCCCGTGGGCTCTGTCCCGAGGGCCTTCCAGTCGGAGCCCACGACTCCCACAGTGGCCAGTGCGCTCATTCTCGTCCTCCAGGTGGGGTCACTGAGACGGCTGCCCACGGACACGCAGCTCCGGCGTGGAGACACGGGAGGGTGGGCTCCGGGGTGGGGGATGGCCACGGGGGTGGGGGGCGGCGTGCAGCGAGCATGAGCCGTGTGAGTGCGTGACTGTGTGGGTGTGGCTGTTCTGTGTGTCTTGGAGGTATGGGGTGTTGGGTGTGTGAGTGTGTAGTGTGTGTGGTTTGTGTGAGTGTGTGGTGTGTGTTGACTTTAAGTGTGTGCTGGCTGTGTAGCTTGCGTTGGCGTGCACGTGTGTGGTGCGCGTGGCCGTGTGCTGTGTGTGCCCTCTCCCCAGCACACCTGTGTCTTCTGCCCGGGGGGACCTGCTTGCCCTCCGCACAGCCTGGAAGGTGCTGAGTAAATATTTGTTGACTGACTGTCTGATGAAATAGCTTCTGGATGGGGAGGAGCTGGCAGCACTCCCGGTTGAGGGAGAGCCTCTGGGGACTGAATGGGGAGCCTGCGAGGGGCCAGGAAGGAAACAGGGCCCCCCCCAGCTGCCTCCACCCGCCTGCCCTCAGCTGCTGAAGCTCCGGGGAGGGGGTCATCCTCACTCTTGGCCGCCCGTGCCTGGAGCCTACCTTTGCTTCCCGTTGTCACCTCACGCTGGCCCCTGCACGGGCGAGGAGGGAGAACTGCCTGTGCGTGTCTGTGTCCTGCCGCAGCCGCAGGGAAGCCCCCGCCCGCCGCTGTCAAGTTCGCAGCTCATGAGACAGCGGGGCGGCTCATGGCTCGAGTGTCCCTGTCTAGGTGCTGGGCACACAGGCCAGGCCACACGGGGGTCAGCACTGAGAGCCTGCCTGGGCCCAGGGCTGACAGCTCACTCAGTTTCCCTGCCCGGTGATGGGGGCCTGGGGTGGTGGGCTGGGCCTTCTGAAGTGACCATTTCCCTCACCCCAGGGCGCCAGGGCCAACTGAGAGGCCCCTTCCCCCCAACTCCCTGCTGTGTCCCTGCCTAGGTGGCCTGGCCTCTCTCGGGTGGCAGGTGGGCAGGCCAGTGTAACTTCGCCCCTTGGGTGTGGCAGAGGCCATGCTGAGGAGCGGGCATGGTCAGAGTCCAGGTTGAGGTCCAATGGCCTCGCTGGCTGTGTGGCTTCCGGGAGGGAGCTCAGCCTCTCTGGGCCTCAGTCTCCTCGTCCAGAAGTGGGGGCTGCGGGTGAAGTACAGGAGATGGGGTGCCTTGAAGACCTCTTGGCACGTGAAAGGCCTGGTTATAGTGGTCCCTGGGACGGGGCCCTCAGGAGCCTGGGACGGCTCCCCTCAGGAGACAGGAGGAGGCCCGGTTTGCAGCCTCGCTGCCCGGTCACCTCGAGGGAAGAGGAGAGTGGGTATCTCGGAGGACCTGGTGTGCTGAGGCCACCGGACACCTGCCTGGGGCTGGCACCCGGGCCGTGGGAGGATGGCCGGGCATGGGTGTGCCCAGCACTGGGGCTGGCAGCCCAGTGAGGCCGAGACCCAGCAGTGAAGAGCTGTGCCCACTCACAGGGGCAGGGGCGCCAGGTCTGGCTTTTGTTCTGACCTGTCCACATTGCTCATGCCAGGCCTGTCATTACCGGAAACAGAACGGAGAGATCCGTGGCTTCCCCATGGGGGTTTGTCCACTGAGGAAACTGAGGCAGCCAGCTCCACCCCAGGCCTGGTCTGGGTGGCTGAGCCTCATCTGTGCATTTCTGGGCTCTCCCCCTGCTCCTGGAGGCCAGGAAGCTCCATTAGTGAATCCACAGCAGGATTAAAGCTAATGAGTGACCCCCCCCAGGTCCCCCCTTCTCCCAAACAAACAACTGGCTCCCCGGGGAGCAGCTCCCTGCTCTGCAAGCGGCCCCGGGGGTTGCATCACTGCATTGCGCCAGCCTCCACCTCTTCGGCCTGATGCTCGCCCAGGGCAGTGGCTGGGGCAGCTCAGGCGCTGCCTGCTCGGACCGGGGAGCCATTGGCAACACACTGCACCCTGCCTGCGGGCCCCTGCCCTGCTGTGTCTACCCCAGGAAGGTGGGGTGACCCCCGGGGGGGGAAGATCAGTGCCCCTGCTGTTCCTCTGTGCCCCTGCCCACTGTCCAGGGCAGCAGGCAGGCAGGAGGCCTTGGTGGGCTCACCATGTGGCCAGGGCTCAACCTCCATTCCCATAGCACGCAGTGCCCAGGACGGGTCGGTGAGCTTTCCTTTGCGGGTTCAGCTCCTTGGGATTCGGGGCTGTGGAAGCGGCAGGCGCTGAGCCACACCGCGGGGGTCACGCTGTCGGCACAGGCAATCCTGGCTGGGCTGGGGACCGCCCCAGGGTCTAGATTCAAATCACCTCCACGTCTGCTAACTGTGTGACCCTGGCAAGACCCCATCTCTGGGCCCCGTTTCTTCTGTCCAGGGAGGTAGGGAGAGTCTCCTCACGGGGTTCTGTGAGGCTCGCCAACCTTCGAAAGTGTTTCGAAGTTGCCTGTCAGGAGGCGCCCAGACTCTCCATCCCCACCCCACCCCGCATTGTCATTTTTCCAGACTGGCAACTTGGGGGCTGGCAGGTGCTAGGCGGGAGGCGTAGCCCCCAGGAACCTGCTGGCTGCCTTGGATTCACTTGCTGACTGTGGGTTGTGGGGGTGAGAAGTGGGAACCTGCCAGTCATCTCCACCCAGGGCCCCTGGACAATGTGACCTGCCTCTGCGCCCAGGGTGGACAGTCCTCACAAGGTAATGTTGCCCTGAGGTGCCCCCAAGCCTGCGTGCGCCCCTCCCCAGGTCAGGGTGGCTGACACCCTGGTTTCCCGCTTGCCTGGGCCTGGCACCATGCCAGGAGCCCCACGTGGACTGGCACCTGCTGTGCCCAGGGCCTATTCTAAGCACTCCCCACGGGCTGGCTCAATGAACCCCCGTCACGACCCTGGGAGAGAGGGACTCGTGGCAGCCTGGCCCCGCTGGCCCCCGCGCCACTTGTCCCCGGAAATGCAGACTTGGGACCCGGGTCTCGACGCAGGGCGGCAAGCACAGGCAAACCCTTCAGTGGCCAGGAGCGACAGGGCATGGGGGAGCCGTGCAGGTGGCGGCAGCTGCGGGGTGAGCAGCTTGGAGGGGGCGCTGCCCACGTGCAGCAGGATGCTCCCCGGGTGAGACCAGTGGTGGGGGCACAGGAGGAGCCGCCCAGGTGGAGGCAGGAGGTCAGACAGGGTGTGAGCACCACCCTGTCTGGAGGGTTGGAGTCCAGGTCGATAGGCCTGCCAGCGCCTGGCCGCCCTCCGGCTGGGCGAGAAGGAACCCGGTGACCCCTCACTCGCTCGCGATGATGGATAAAGACGCCGGCTCTTGCGGCCGGCCGGCCAGAGCTGATAATTAGCTTTTAACCTGTCCCCGCCGTAACGCAGAAAGGCCACCATTTGTTCCAGGGAGCTGCTAGTGTATAAAGAACTAAACATGGCCAATTTTGTTCAGGATGAATTAAGACTTGTAAATGTGGACTGAGTTCATCTATTTAATTAAGTAGCAGCGATGTGGATGTTAAATGAAGTTCACAGAGGACGTGCCAAAATGGTGTTATAAAAATATTGTCGGCGGTGCAGGCCTTTGGGGAGGGGTGCACTGGTCCCTTCCGCCTCCCTGGGGGCCGCAGGCCGCCCCTCTTGCCATCTTGTCTTCTCTGAGCCGCACGAGGTGAGCTGTCACCAGGATGGACGCCTCCTGCTTCTTCCCAAGCCCTCTGCCCCTGCCCCCTGCTGCCGCACCCCCCCCCGCCCCCGCGCCCCAGCCTCACCTGGGCACGCACACCTGTGCTCAGGCATGGAGCGTGGCGGGAGCTGCCAAGCATGTTGTGGTGCTGCTGCTGCTCACTCTCTTGGCAGGTGCCTGGCAGGGAAGGTGCCGCCCTGCTGTGGGGGAGGGATGCAGGCAGGGCACTGAGGTGAAAGAGCTGTTGAGAGACTGGGAGGGCAGGCAGGAGAGGGTGAGGATGAGGGCGGTGTGCTCACTGGGCCCCTGACCTTCTCTCCCCAAGCGCTATCCTTTCAGAGAAGGGGCGCTCAGGGCCAGAGAGCACTGACACCCTCTGCAAGGCAGCTTCTTTCTTTCCATCCCTACATTGCCCTGGCCCACTGGCTGCCCTGGGTGGGGAGGGGCAGAGAGCTTCATTTGGGAAGCAGGGGCCTGACTACGAGGCTCAGGCTCATGGAACCTGCAAGAGCGCGCAGAAGGTGGCAGTTGTCAACATAGGCACATAGGGGAGCCATAATCTAAGGAGGGAGCAACCGTGGGGTCCAAGTCCGGAATGTTTTCTACGTAGGGGATTTCCTCACTGGGTTTTGAAGGATGCCTAGGAGTTCACCTGGTAGCTGGGGAAGGGAAGGGCATGGTAGGAAAGGAGAAAACGTGTGTAAAATTGTGCAAAGCACACTACAGAGAGTTCATGGCAGAATCAGAGTGGGGTACAGCTGGCAGAGCAAGGAGTGAGCCAGACAGACAAAGCACCCCTACCCTCGTGGAGCTTATGGCCTGTGGAGGTCTTAGACAAGAGGCAAACATGTGAGCACTGGGTTTGATGGTGAAAAGATAAGAAGGCGATTAACACCATGAGGGTATGGGGCAGCTGGGCAGGGACTGACTAGTGTTTTCTCTGGGGCTGCCCAGGAACATCTTTCTTTTTCTTTAATTCAAGATAGTTTTCAAGTGAACATCTTGAAAATCTGATGTGAAATAAAAGCTCTTTTAGAGCTGACGATTATGTAAGGACCCCATCCCCAAACAAAAGAAAACAAATGTTCCCTCTTTGCCCTCCCTAAGAAGTGACTGACCTTCTTTAGCAACGCCCTTAGCTGCCTGGAGAAGGGATGGAGAGGTCCTCTTGCCACGGCCAGTCCCTCTGCCTTTCGTTCCTGCCTGATTATTAACAGAGCCCTTCGCGGCAGAGATAACTGGAGGCGCAGGTGCAAAGGCCCTGAGGCAGGCGAGAACATAGAAGGCCAAAGATAGGCGGTCTGGCCGGGGCAGATAACACATGACCCCCGACGGGTGGCAGGGGGCTTGGCTGATGCCAGGTGGCAGCTGTTCTGAGAACAGGCTGCAGGGGGCGCAGGGGCCAGCGGGAGACCAGGGAGCCAGGACCAGGCCGGCCTGTTCTAGGTATATTTTGAAGGAGGAACTGACAAGCTTGTGGTTCGAAGGAGATATGAGAAAAACGGGGGTCAGGCTGCCGGGAGAGTTTGAGCAGGGGGTGGTATGATCTGGTATGTGGGGACAGCTCAGGGGCAGGTGGGCGGGAGGCCGGGAGAGAGGACAGGGCCTCCTGGATGCACTGGTGAAGACCTTGCACGGCTCAGTATTGGGCCTGCAGCTGTGTTTTACTTGGTCTCCATACAGTGTTTTATTTATTTTTAAAAATTTATTGCCAATATTTAAAAAACAGATTTTTTTAAGCCCAGATTTCTAGCTTCCCTTTAAAAAGTCTGCAGTCCAGGGCAGCGTCCCTTCATGCACCTGCCCGTGTCGGGAGGGACGCGTGTCCTGAGCGCACGGTCCCCTGGACTTCAGCCTGCCCAGCCCCTCACCAGCCTCTCGGGCAGTGCACGACCTGCCCACATGTACCCACCTTCCCGCCCCAGCTGCAGCCAGCCTGGCAGGAAATGGAAGGACTGTCTGGAAATCCCCGAGGGTACTGCTTGCCCTCCCGTCACTCCTGGCCCCCCAATTTCCAGCTCAGCCGTCTGCGTCGGCTCCTTGAAGCCTGTGGAACCATTTAAAAGGCTCCTAACGATATTGATCAATCTCTCTAAAATGGATTATCCCGTTTGCCTCCCAGCCTGACTGGATGCCCTGGGTAAGATCAGAAAGGAATGATGTTAGCCGGGAGGCAGAGGGAGCAAGGGCAGAATGTATCTCCTCCCCGGTGATGCAATCTTATCAGAGCTGAACTTTACTCTCCATCTTGGGATATAGGATACTTTGGGGATGTCGGGAAGAAATAATCATCTTGCGATTTGCAGCCTGCTCAACACTGCGCCGGCGGGGAGGGGCGGTGGGGGCCGGGGAGGCTGCCGCGAAGACCATTTTTCGTCGGCGCTATTCCCAGGAGAAATCAAGGCCTCCACGAAACCCCGTCGGCGCCCCAGCCTTGGGTGGCACGGCTGTGACCCGCTCCGTCAGGATTACCGCCCCACATAGAGGGCCCCGGGGGACAGGCGCGTTCATTAAAATTTGAAACACAAATGGAAATTGCTACCTGGAGCCACTGCAGCAGCCGGCCAGCGGGTCTGAGTTCCCGGTAATGGATCGAACGCAGAGGCAGCAACGACAGCCGCCCGGCCGGCCCTTGGAGATGGCGGGTCTGATGGAAGCAGAGAGCCCAAGCGTCTGAGGCAGGAGAGCCTCAAGGGCCACGGAGGCAGCTCTTGCCCTGTCCTGGTCCCGGGTGCGCGCCGCCACCCCCGCAGCACCGCTGCTGCCCAGCTGCCCCCTCTCCTGGAGACGCGAGCTGTCCCGGGGCCTGTTGCGTCTGTCGCCCCCTACCCCAGGCGGTCACGCCGTTGGCACTGTCTGCCTCTCGCCGAGTTTGGTGGCCTGGATTCAGGATGTGGGTGCAGAGGTTTTATTTGGGAGGTGGTCCCCAGAGTCACTGGGGGCAGGAGATGAGAGACAGGCACCGCCTGAGGGGCGTCGTGAGCCCCGCTGTGGGCAGCTGGAGCCTGGCTTGCTCAGGACCCTGAGACACGTGGGGTCCTCAGTCCTGGGCAGAGGCTTGGGGGCATCGTGGATGTTCAGAGATCGGTGGGTGACATTGCGCCAGTCGCCCCGGAAGCCCAGGTGTGGGTGGGAGAGAAGGGGCGTTCTGGGAGGGCCTCAGCCTGGGAGGGCCTCAGCCTGTGAGACAGCGTCCTGGAGTTACCCCCCTAACAGGCCGTTCTGGATGGGCTGCCATTCCCAGGGGCCCAAGGGCTGGTGGGTGGGGTCACCCCAAACCCGAAGAGGCCCCAGTGGCGTCTTGTGCAGAGCGCCCTAGGAAGCTGTGCCCTGCTGCTGCCCCCACGTGCAGGGATGTCTTTGTGTGCGGCTGTGTTTATTCTGCTGAGGGCTGGGTCAGGGACTTGGAGTCCAAGCAGTGGTAAGGAAATGGGGGTGGGGGGCTCCCTTGTTCTCCCCCAGGACGGACCGGATGGCCCTGGGTCCTGAGACAATGGGCCCAGGGAGGGCCAGGTGCTGGGCCAGGGCAGGAAAAGGACAACTTAAAGATAAACAGGGACCCGCCTGTGAACTTGGACTTGGGCTGCAGGGGGGTTGATGGAGTGTCTTGTTCCCCCCGTGCCCCCTGGAGCCTGGGGGAGCGTGAGGGGTCAGCATGGACAGAGGCAGAGAAAATGGCAAGGAGCCTTTGGTTTGCTCCATTACTTTGGGGGCATCAGGGAAGTGGGGCCACGGTGGGTCTTTTTTTTTTTTTTTAAACATTTGTTTATTTATGCATACAAGAGCTGGGGTGCAGGCCAGAGATGCGGGGGGGTGAGAGGATTCACCAGAGACAGAGTGGGGGACAGAACAGGCAGATTGAAGAAATCTGCTGCTGAGAGGAGCAGAGGGGAGCCAGGAGAGGTCTGCTGCGCCGTGTGGGTTGCTCCCTGGCCGGCCGGGGATCGAACTCGTGCTGCAGAGGCTTCATAGTGCGGCGCTTAACCCTTGTACCACCAGGGGGACCCCACGGTGGGTCTTGGTGCTTCTTTTTTAGGCCCAACCACTAGTCCAGCACGAGGACGGACCCCACCATGGTCACTGGGCCACTTGTGCACAGACGCTCGGGCCGTGTCTACATCGTGGCTGCTGTGAATGATGCCGTTCTCAATCTGGGGGGCAAATATCGATTCCAGCCCCCGCTTTCCCTCTCCTGGGCATATTCCAGGGGAGTTTGCCTGCTTGGTGTCACTGGGCTCCCTGGCACCCGCAGCTCGGCCCGCAGCCTCTGGCGCGCACCCGCCTCACATCTAGCGCTGGCTGCCTGCCGTGGTCCACTCCTGTCCTGGCCGAGCAGCGTTCCGTGTTCTGAGGCCCAGCACGCTGCCTTCCACTCTTTCCCTGCAGCGCAGACGCATGGGGCTGCCCTGGGCATGAAGAGTGAGGGACAGTGACCCAGGAGCTGCTCAGGCGCCACTTCTGGGAGCGGGCGGTGCAAAGACTCAGCCCTGCCACAGACCAGGCTGCTCCATGTGCTGGGAGGTGGGCCTGAGTGACCCCAGCCCCGGCCCACAGGGTGCTGTGCCCGGCGCAGGGAGCAGAGCACAGGCCAGGGGCCGCTGACTGCCAGGCCTGGCTTCCAGCTGAGCGCTGCCCCTTGGGCCACCAAGTAGCCTGCTGGGGCAACCACAGAGTGTGTGTGTGTGGGGGGGGGATTCTTGGAATGGGGAAGTGCTAGGCCCCCTTTTCCACTTCTTTGGTCACTCCCCAGGTCTCACCCCTCTTCCAGGCCAAGAGGGGAAGCAGCAAAGGGCAAAGGTTGGCCTCCCTGGAGGGAAGGATAGAAAAGCAAGGCCTCTGGGTGTGACCGTTTGCTGGTAAGAGGAAGGCTAACCCCAGAAAGCAGAAGTGGGCGGGACCCTCCTAATCTGCAGCAGCATGTGGTCAAGACCCCAGCCTCCTGGGCCAGGGACTGAGGGGCCAAAACAAATCAGCCCCTGGGCCCCTTGGGAACCATTCTCCCGCTCCCCATCCCAGTTTGCTTGAAGAGGTAGTGCTGCTGCCACAGGCTGGGGAGGGTCGGGTTTCCAAATTCCTTCACCAAGCACCTGCTGGGTGCCAGGCAAGCATTTCCTTGAACACCTTCTGGATACCAGGCCAGCATTTGTTGAATGCCTGCTGTGTGCCTGCCCCACCATGGTCAGGGCCTTGGGATTCACAGGTGAAACCCTAAGACCTGGACTGTCAGGACAGTGGCTAGCAAAGAGGTAATGACGGTGCAGACTCCTGAGGCCATGAGACAGATATTCTCACGGAGGTGACCTCAAAAGGGGAAGTGTCTGAGGTGGGGGCGGCAACTGCCTGGGGATGGGTAGGATTTGGCCCACCACACTCCTGTGGGTTTGGCTGGGGGCCAGGAAGCTCTGTGTCCCGGGGCCTCTTTGGCTTGCTTCCTCTGGGGAAGTGGGCCTCCTCTGGGCTCAGATAGCGCTCCTGCACGAAAGGAGAAGCAGGCCCCCCCGCTTACTTGCCGTGGTGTCGGCTGTGTGGAGTCAGAAGCAGCGTCCCTTCCTGAAGCCCCGGGGCCCAGGGGCTAGCATCCCTTTTCACAGGGAGGGGGGATCTCCAGGTGTCTGCTGGCGTGGGGTGAGGCAGGAGCCCATTAGCTGTACCTCGAAGATAATGGGATGTGCTGAGCCCCTCTGGGGCCTGGAATGTTCTGCAGCTTCCAGGGAGTGGTTCCTGGAAAAATGAGGCACAGAGAGAGCAGGCCCTGCCCACCCCTGGAGACTGCTGGCCTGGCCTGCTCCCTGCTGCTGCACTGGACCTGAAGCCCCGAGCGAGCAGGGGCTGGAGAAGTGGGGGGTGGGGAGGGGGGCTAGCGAGGAGGGGGAGGAGAGGCAGGCAGAGGGCAGCCAGCACCCTCTCACACCGGCTCAGGAGTGTGAGGAGGGAGGGAGAAAGGAGGTGTCGGGCAGTGGGCGCCCTTGAGCCCATGGGGCCCACCCACCCAGGTGGGCCCTGGCCCTCACATGGCCCAGGAAGGCCCTTCAGAGCGGGGTGGTGGGGGGGGACCGAGGGGTCTCATGGCGAGGCTATGACACAGGGCCTCAGCTGGGGCTTCAGGCTGCACGCGGCAGGCCTGGCACGCTGTCCTCACTGCTGCTGGTCATGGCGGTTTGGCTGTTGAGAAGAGGCGCCACCTTGATTTTGCTGCTCACAGAATTCTACTTGGGCAGGGGGCAGGCAGGGGGCAGGCAGAGGAGCCGGCTCCGAGTTCAAAGGCTAAAAGATGAGTCACCAGCTGCCCGCAGCCGTGGTCATGTTGTTGGACCTGAGGAGGCGGCATGCCTATGGCCAGGTGCCTTCCAGCACCCACAGGGCAGGGACCCCTGCTCTCCTGGTGCTTCCAGAACCACGTGCCCGCTCTAGACTATAGCCCAGCCCCCTTCCGGCCTGCTGCCCTGGGCACTTCACGCCCAAGATGGACGCTTTTACTCCCTTCACTGACTCGGTCCCGAGTCCCCGCTGTCGCCAGCCACCAGGTCAGGTGCCGCGGGCGGTGGGTGGGGGGAGCCTGAGGCATTCGGGGGGACATGAACAGCGTGATGAGATGCCAGGTCTAGTTCAGGGTTAAGGGCCGTGGAAACCCCATGATGGTGGGAGGGTCAGTTGGGGCGGACCTTGCTGCGGCGTGACGTTTGTGTGCAGACCAGAGTGGACAGCAGGGTGGAGGGAGCCGTGCGGGGAGCTGGGGCGGGTTCCAGGCAGGGGGCACAGCCGGTGCAAAGAGCCCAAGGCAGGCCGGGCTGGGCCGGGCTGGGGCAGAGATGAGGCAGGGCCGGGGCCAGGCTGGAGGCCCGTTCCTGGATGGGCGGGACTCTGCTATCACCTGCCTGCCTTCCAGGCCTCTCGTCTCCCTCACCCTAGCAGGCAGGGTTGGAGAGCTGGCAGACTGGCCATGCCCAGCATTGCTGGTCCATCCTGAAGCCACCTGTGGCCGCCGGGCTGGCCCGGCCTGCGATGGGTTTTTAATTATCTAGATATTGCCTTTGCCCTCTGCTTCCAGCCACGGCTGCTGAGCTCTGCAAAAGGCAAATCACTTTTGGTGGCTGTAGTGGGGGAGCAGAGCTTTCCTCCCTCCCGAGGACCGCGACTCCAATCTGCTCAGTGTTATTGTGTAGAGACAAGGCGGCAGTGGGGGGTTGGGGGCGGTGAGCGACCCCGACGGCATGTCCTCCTGCGGACACCAACCAGCCTTCTCCCCGGACAGCCGTGTCCTTTATTGTTTGTAGCTGGGAGTCCACGGACGGGCAGTTGGCGAGGCCACGGAGCATCTGTGGCTGGCGAGGCCACGGAGCAGGGGCGCTTGGCACCGTGAAGCTTGGCCAGGGCCTGGCACGGAGCGAGGAGCCAGCCTTGGAAGCAGGCAGGCGGTTTGATTTTGGACTCCACCACCCCTCTGAGCCCCAGGGAGGAAGCAGCGGAGGGGGAGCAGATGTGGCTGCTTCAGGGAAGAGGTCACATGCCAGGCGGGGCCAGCGGGGAAGAGGACAAAGGAGGCAGGCCCAGCCCCTCGCCGCTCTCCCCGCACAAGGGCTCAGCCGCCTGTCCTTCTCCCCTCTCCCCGAGAGGACTCTGGAGGCCCCTCCCCAGCCCACCTGCCCTCCTCCAGCTCCGCATCTGCCCTGCACCCCCCAGCCCCCGGCCGCCTGTCTCCCTGGGCCCAAGTGACCAGCAGCGCCCACCAAGGGGAGGTAGGCCGCCTGCCCGGCCCCGCCATCTTGGCCGAAATGGCGTCCCCGCCGGACGCGCCGGAGACCAGGCCGCGGCCCTCCTTCCCCCTGCTCCTCGCAGCCTTGCCCACTCCAGTAAGTGGCTTAATTAAGGAGCGGTGTGGTTTATTTATGTATGGACCTAGCCTAATTGGCGTGTTTGTCTTTCCTCATTATTCCCAGCTGGACAGAGCCGCTTGAACAACAAATGCAGAAAGGCTGGATTTCTCCAACACAGTGTCTATTTTTGAAAGCCTGCTCGGTGCCCCCGCTATTAGCCGCATGCACATGTTTGCCGGCTCCAGCCACATGCCCGTAAGCACTTAATTGTGGGTGCAGTTAGTCAAGGCGGGCGGCTCTCTGCAGATTTCAGGGGTGAGGGAACCTAATTACACCTGCAATTGAGTGCTTTCGCGGGGACAAAAGATGCCTGTTCAGCTAATTGCAGGCGCCAAAATTGCCCCCACTGAAAGAATCCCTGGTAGATGCTGTGAGAGCCAAGGCCACGAGTCGTAATAAAGCACGGATAACTCGAAATTATAGCGGCGGGGGGGGGCTTGTTTTGGCCTAAAGGATTCAGCTTTTTGCGGCAGTCATTACATCTTGGGGTTGTTTTTTTCCGCTGTGGAGGCCGTTCTGTGGCTGGGTTTGTTTTTCATTAGCACCTGCCTTCACACGGAGAAATGTCACGTCAGGGGGAATGTGGGGTTCATCACCGCCTCTCACCTTGCCGCGCGCCGACTCCGGTGATTCACCAGCTCACCTCACCGCCGTGATCTCTCCCCGCCCCGCACCCACAGGCTCACCTCATCAAAGGGCTCTTGTCCCCCCCACCCGCCCAGGCTGACCTCACCACCATGATCTCGTCTCCCCCAAGGCTCACCTCACCTCCGTGCTCTTGTCCCCCCCCCACCTCACCGCTGTGATCTCGTCCCACCCCCACGGCCCCCCTCAATGCTGTGATCTCACCCCCCCCCAAGGTTTCCAGTCTGGGGTTCTGTTAATGAATTTGTGGATCTCTCTCGAGCTCCTCCTGTGGGTGTTGACCCCCTGTGCCCCCCCTCCTGGAGGACACATCAGCCTGTGCTGCTTCTCGTGGTGCCTCCCACCTCCCTGCAGGCCCTGCCAGGCTGGTTTCTCTTGCCCTCATCCCGACCTAGAGCTGCGGGTCTTTGCGATCACCACACTCTGGAGTCCGGGATCTGCTTTTGTCGGCTGTTGTTGCTGCTGCTCAGCCAGGAAGTGTGGCTTCTCAGGCGCCTGGTTCTCTCTACCGTGCGCTGGTCGATTGAATAACGTTTCTGCGGGCTGCCTCAAGCCCCGGGGCGGTGCTTTCCTTCGGGAGGGCCTGTGTTTGCTCCTGGCCAGTGCGTGAGCCGTTGCTGCCTGGGCTCCCGGCCCCCCAGATCATGGCGTGCTGGTCTGAGGGCAACGCCTGAGATAACAGCCCAGGGGCTACTTCTGCACCAGTGGCTTCCCCTTCACTCTCAGCCAGAGCCTATGTTTCTTTGGGGCCCCAGCCTCTTAGGAGGGGGCTCTGATAGTTGAGCCCTAAATTTGTACAGAGGGCCCTAGCCTTTGCTTTCTATTCACCTTGACTCAAGGATATGAACCTGTGAGGTCACATTTTGCAGGATGCACAGAGGCCTTTGGGACCAATGTGTCCTCAGTGCAGGTCTGTGCTGGGGTTCTGGTTTCCCTTGTCCCTCTGGGCCTAGTGACACTTTATGGTCTTCTCAGCTCTTTAAGAATCTGGGGGGATATTTTTATCCAGCTTTTGGGGTTGATTTTATTGGCTCTTACGAGAAAAAGGAAGTTCAGGCTGCTTCGCCAAAGGCCAGGGCAGCAGGGGAGAGACGAAGGAGAGGGCGCAAAAGCCGTGCATGCTCAGGGAGAGTGACAGGAAGCAGCAGGCGCCGGGCCCAGGGCTCAGGCAGAGTGGGCATCCAGGTCCAGCACTGGAAGGAAGCTGCGGAGACTGAATCTGAGAGCCAGCTGCCTCCAGGAGGGAGCATGGCCCGGGAGGGGCACCCCGCAGCGAGAGCTTGAGTGGGGAGTGCCGAGGCTCAGCCAACATGGGTGCCTGGCCCTGGGACAGGGCCTTCCCAGGGGCCTCATCTGCGAGGCCCAGCTAGGATGGGGGAAGCCACCAGCTCAGCTCCAAGGCAGAGTCAGAACAACTTCTGGAGTTTGCCTGTCGGGAGGGTCTCTGGGCCCAGAGTGACCCCCGTCAGGCTCTTGGCCTCAGGTGTCCACAGATATCGATCTGCCCCTTGGTGGACACAGCAGGGCCATCCACCAGGCATAGGCCTGTGGTCTGGTTTGGCAACAGAGTAGGCCTGAGACCTGGTTTCTTTCACACCATGTGTGGGGCAAGACCACCTGGGACAGCGAAGGCCCACCTGATGACTTAGCAGCGGGGGCCTTGCCTGGCACAGCAGTCTTCACTCTTGGCCACTGCTGAGGGGACATCTCTGTCTCACTGCTTGTCATCTGCGTGACCTTGGCCTGACCCTTCACTGCTATAGCGAGCACCGTTTCCCATCTGTAACAGGGAGGCGGTGTTCACTTCCCAGAAACGGGACCCTAGAAAGGGGAGTAAGCGCCAGCGAGCCATGAACTCTGGGGCCACGAGGAGGCCTTCTGAGGATGGAAAGCCCACGGGGTCTGCTAGTTCAGAGTGTGGCTGCAGCATAAGCTAGCTCCTCCATTTCTGACCTTTGGGGGGAGAGGGCAGGACCCCACGTGCGACTCTGAAGTCGGGCAGACTGCGGGAGGTGTGAACCCACACGCTGTCGGCAGGCGAAGGAGAGGCGCGCCGCGCGGGCCAGCTCTCTCTTTGGAAACCCGCTCTGTTCCTTAAATGTCAGAGTGAGCAGATGGTGCGTCTGAGTTTTATTAATCACGGGCTTGAGGAGCTGGAAGGCCTGGGGGATCACTCAGTCCGAGCATCCTCCCAAGGAGGAGACTGAAGACCAGCACAGCCTACAGTCAGGCTGCACCTGTGCTGGGGACAGAGCTCGCCAGGACCCAGCATCCCCTCCCACAGCCCCAGCCTCCCACTCTAGGGAACTAAACCAACCGGGGTATGCCCTTCCCCCTGCCCCACCCCCCACCCCCACCCAGGGATAATCACCCTGCCTCCCATTTCAAAGCTGAAGCAGAGCTGATTCTGGGATAATCCACCCCCAGGAACAACCGGAAATCCTGTCTTTGGTACACATGGGTCAGACCGTGGCTGCCAACTGGGAATGTTCTAGCCTTGCTGCTCCATCAAGCTCAGCACAAGTTGGTATTTGCCAGGTGCTGTCAGGAGGCTGATGGCTGTGAAGCCTGGCGGACCCGGCCACTCTGCGCCTGGTTTGCTGGTGGCCCTGCTGGACCCAAGTCTTTATCACAATACCTCCGAACCACATAAATCCTCTCAGCCAGCTCTTAACTGGTGCTGTTCCCTCCCCTATGGCAGCTGTTGAACTGGACTATATAACACAGGGTGTCCCAAAGTTCACATAATACGAAGTTATGAAATTGAAACCACCCTTTTAGCCCAAGTGGGAAGAATGGCCCTTTTGCCCTGCCTTTCCGGAATACATTCTCCAGTGGTTCCAAGTAGCCACTGAGATGGCTCCAGCCAGTGCCACAGCCTTGGTTCCATGAAGATAGTAGAGGCGGGGCTAAATTATACTAGAGTGTGAGTGATTGCCAAGCTACTTTTGTTTTTAGAGCTGGTTTTGCTTTGGTTGGAGAGAAGGAGGACTACGGGGAAAAGGGAGGGACTCTGAGAGGTCCAAGGCCTAAGGGTTGCCCACATCACATGTGGCCACCCCCCACTTTTTTCTAACTGTTGCAACATCACAAAATTACTTCCCTTCTGATCCTGTTTCCTGAGACAGTCTCGTCCAAACTTTGGAAGCATGGCTTCTAAGATCCATGAGAGCTGACCGGAAGACCACAGCACCCCATTTGTGGCCGCTGATTTTTCACATGGTAACACTGGGGCTAGCAGAGCAGTTGTCTGCTCAAAGTCAGTGGCGGAGGTAGGTGTAAAACTCAGGTCACTCAGCGCGGATCCTTTGTACTATCTCGATGGCCCCCAACTGCAGGGATTCTGCCCCCACCTTGGGTGGGGTGGGGCTAGGCCGTGTCTGGACACATTTTTATTGTCACAACTGGGGTGTGCTCTGGCATCTGGCGAATGGAGACAGGTGTGCTGCTCAGGACCCTACAATATGCAGGATAGTCCCCAACAAGAGGGACCTGGCCCCAGATGCCCACTGTGCCACGTCTGTGCTGTGTGCAGCTCGTGTGGGGACGTGTCAGGCATGACTGTCGCAGGGCTCATCAGGACCAGGCCACAGGAGCAGCACAGAGTGGCCAGGGAGATGCAGGGCTGGCCCAGGATATCTTTAAAGGAGAAAAAGGATAAGCGGGACCCTGGGGTTGCCCACTGTGATTCCGCCACCCAGAAAAGTCAGTGTCCAGTGCGAGGGGAAAGCGGGCAGGAAGCTGCTTTTGAAGAGCCACGTCGTGTCGGCCAGAGGGCTACAGAGATCTGAGGCAGTCAGGCCCAGGGGTAGACAGGGAGATCTGTGTGTCTCCCGCACACGGGTAATTACGCCCCTGCAGGAACATCTTCCCCGGCAGACACCCGCAGCAGACAGCAGGAAGGACTGTCACAGATGCCTTTTTCCCTTGAACAGGCTTTTGCCTGGTCCCTGGTGTGCCGGCGGCACCGGTGGGAAGAAGAAAGCCTCGTCGGCTTGCCCCGGGCAGCAGGATCTGAGCAGGCAGGCCACGCTCGGCTGTCGCTGTGTCCACTGCGCCGGGGCGGGGTGGAGGGAGCGCCTCCCCTCCCCAGCGGGAGACCTTTCTCCGAGCTGCTCCTCCGCAGCGCTGGCAGGCCCGCGTTGGCGCGCTTGGAGCCGGTGCTGACAGCAGAGCTGCCTGGGATTATGAATAGACTGTCCGCAGAAGTGGCCGCCGCGGTCTCAGGAGGTGCATGGGACAGGCGCGGGGTCCCTTTCAGGGATGAGCTGTGTGGCCCTGGCGGCCCTGGGCTCCGGCTCCATCTGATTTTTCTGGCATCCGTGCAGGAAGCACGATGACCATTTCACTGCTTCTGTCCTGTCAAACCTTTTTTTGGTTTCCCAAAGCCAAGCGTGTGGAGCCCACCCCAGCGGCAGGCCTCAACCGGAGGTCAAGTACACAGGGTGTGTGCAGACAGCACCATGCAGTGTTCTCACCCTGCTGCCTTATAGGTTGGTTTGTCTTGCTTTTAATTAAAAAGGGTTTCTGGGCTAAAGCCTCTCTGCCAACTCCTCCTGAACGGAGGTCAGGGAGGCACCGTGGCGCACTGTCTAAAGCACAAGGTCTGGGCTCGTGTCTGACTTTTCCTCTTGTTGCCCTTTGAACGTCAATAAGTCACTTTACTTCTCTGGGCCTCACTTTGCTCATCTGAAAAATCAGAATGCTGGTCGATGTCCTCTTGTCGTGAGGATGAAAAGAGATAAGGTCCTTAAAGCACTCTTCGTGGGGTAGGCATGAAGTGTGTTCGGGCATTGAGAACCCCCATTAAGTAAAGGGGCCTGCGGGTATGTGTGTTCATCCCACACTAGCCGCTGTAACAAAGAGGCCCTGATGGCCCAGGGCTCGTCGTGCCAGAAGCATAACCACAGCAGAAATTACATAGGACACATTTGTTCCTCATCTCCAGGCCTCCATAATACACACTTGGTGGGGGCCAAGCAGGCCTCCGCTCTCTGTGGCGTTGGCGGGTTTGGCAGAGGTGCTGCTGTCTTTGCTGCGTGGAGTCCAGGTCCTCCTGGGAGCGAACATGGGTGGGCAGGCCCAGAAGGAGAAAAACAGAGGCCCTTCTGGGCCAGGCCTGGAAGTGGCCAGTTAATTCCTTCCAGCTCATTCTCTTGTCCAGAACGTGGTCATCTGATCCCATATAACCATGCGGGAGGCCGAGAAAGTAGTCTGGGTGTGAGCCCAAGAGGAAAGGGAAGCAGGTTTGGTGACCAGTCAGCCACCAGGGCTTATTTGTGATTGTTCCCCAGGCCTTGCGTGGCCGGCCAGGATGCAGGAGGCCAGAGTGCCCTCTGTGCAGAGGTTGAGCCGGCAAGGCTGGTTGGCCACACCCAGTGATCTGCAAATGTGGGTCACCCGAGGGAGGAGAGAGGCCAGGAAAGGCCTTTTTCCCTGTGGGCTGTTGAGTCCGGCTGCGTGGAAGACGGGGCATGCCTGTCTGGGAGCCCCGGACACTTCGTCTTCATGTAATCCCTCCTTGCTGCAGACCTGGAGCAGAGATTGACCCCGCTGGCCCCCGGCCTGTGGCATTGGCCTGGCACAATTCCCAGGGTCCTCCTGGGCTGGCAGGACAGAGAGCATCTCATTCTTACAGAAGCGAGAGCAAATAATCGTTCTCTGTGGCTGCCGGAACAAACTACTGTAAGCTGGACTGGGTGGCTTAAGCGTCAGACCGTGTGCCGCCTTCGTTTTCCAGGCCGGAGATCTGAAGTCAAGGTGTCGGAAGGCCGCGCTGCCTCGGAGGCTTCTGGGAGGCCCTCTCCCGCCTCCTCCGGCTCCCCTCCCGCCTCCTCCGGGTCCCGGGGCTCTCGGCATCCTTGGCTTGCGGCCGCCTCCCTCCACTTCCCGCCTGGCTTCTGTGGCCTTTTCCCCATCCGTCTGCTTGTCTCTCTCTGTTGCTTTATACGGAAGCTTGATTTAGGATGCAGGGCCCGCCCAGCGCCCCAGGATGACCTCATGTAGAGAGCCTTAACACCG
This sequence comes from Talpa europaea, assembly GCF_964194135.1. Classification (NCBI taxonomy): domain Eukaryota; kingdom Metazoa; phylum Chordata; class Mammalia; order Eulipotyphla; family Talpidae; genus Talpa; species Talpa europaea. Next base: position 1,695,928 of record NC_140084.1, on the reverse strand, counting down.
CCTCTTCTCCAAATGAGGCGCAGTTCCAGGCAGATGTATATTTGGGTGGGCCACCATTCAACCCGGCCCCCAGGGACCCGGGGAGGACAGGGCGGCACACCCTGGGGGTGGGTGCCCTGCAGCTGCCCAGGATAACAGGAAAGCCCATGGAAGCACACTGCACTGGGCACTCGGGAGCACGGTGAGGTGTGACCACTCAGAAGCCTTCTCCTTTCTCTTCCAGCCTCAGACTTGTGCTCTTGAGACCTGGAACGTTCAGGCAGGGTCCGGTCACTTGAGGACTGGAGCTGACAGAGGGAGGGATCGGGCGTGTCTGATCCTGTGAGCCCAGGGCTGAGTGATTCATTTCTTGGGGCCTCCAGTCCTCGTATATGCAAACCAGAGTGAGGGAGTGCGGGTCACTGTAGGTCTGCCCGGCAGGGGTGGGGGCGAGTTCCAGATAAGATAACGCCCGTAGCAGCACGTAGCTGTGCGGCCGGGTGTGCCGAGGCCCTTCGGGAGCTGCTATTATCCACAACACAGGAATAATTACAGCTCTATTAAGGGAGTCCTAGTTCTGTGCCAGGCACGCCCGCATCTTCCTGGAATGCAGAGGCCATTCCTCCCATTTTCCAGGGGAGAAAACTGAGGCTCAAAATGATGACATCACTGCCTGAGGGCACCCGTGGGTGGACCGCGAACCCTGGTCTCTGGGAGTCCAAGCTGTGTGGACTGTGAGCGTGGACTTTGGGACCAACGCAGGCGCTGCTGCCTGCTGGCTGCGTGTCCCGGGGGAAGATGCTTGACTTATCTGTGCCCGTATAGAAAATTCCTAATGGTGACCTTGAACCGGGAGATCCTGAGGCTCCAATGAGTTATCTGTGAAAAGTGCTTAGAACAGCAGCTGGCAGGAATGAGAGCTCAGGAAATATCAGCTGGCACGATTATCCTACAGAGAGACATGGAGGGCCAAGCCGAAGGCGGGGGCATTTCAGGTTAGCCGTGCGGCCTTGCAGTCGCCCCGTTCTGGAATCCTTGGGGAGCAGCTCCCCTCTCTAGAAGGTGAGGCCACCGCTTGGCCCGGATGACCCCCGAGAGCCCCTGGGCACACAGGGGCAGCCACCATGTGGCCAGGTGCCAGGCGCCCCGCCGCCGCTGTTCCAGACCCCTCTGCACACTGGGTGTTCTCAGCACGTGCTGGGAGGCTATTTTTATTGTGTTCAGCTGACTCTCTTGGCCGGCTAGGCTGTCTCCCCGCTAGAGGGAGTCTGGGGCCCCTCCATTTTGAAGGTTCAACTGGGGAGGGGTGGGAAGGAGGGGCCCCCTGCATCTTTGGAGCAGGATCCAGCGCCTCCAGGGAAGCAGCCAGGCCCCGGCTTGTTACCCCAGCGAGAGACAAAGTGATTTTCTTTTCTTTCCACTCTGCCCAGGACCGGCCCGGAGCTTCCCCTGACCCTGAGTTGACGTGCCGGGTGGGGGTGGGGAGGGGCCTGTTAGAGAGGCGGAGGAGGGTGTTTGCCTGAGATGTCCCCAACCTCATGCAGGGATCCTGGAGGCCTCTTTTCTATAGATGCCAGGACTGCTCCCCAGAAATGAGTTGAGAGGGGAGGGGGAGGGTACTGCCACAGGCAGGCAGGCTCTGAGAAGGAAGAGGGGTGAGGAGAGACCCTTGTTCTCGCACAGAAGCCTGCTGGGGTGAAGACCCAGAAGGGCAAGCCGCTGCCCTGCTCACCTGGGCACCTGGCAGCTGGTCCAGCGGTGGCCCAGGCGGGCCGCGCCTCCCACCCCTCCAGGCCGCAGGCACCCTCGGGGGAGGGGTGCCCCCCGGGGATGAATGGCCACAGTGATGGGTTCCAGAAACGCCAGCCAAGCCACAAGGGCCAGTGGGAAAGGGAAAATCCTTCCAGCTCCCCGTTCAGCCACATTATGGCAAACAACCCAGCCATTCAGTGGAGCCCGCGCCGCGAGCAGGCTGCCTGGCATGGCGGGGTGGCTTGATATTTTTCAGCTGTTTTGGCATCAGGTTGGACGCGCTGCGTGCAGCCACCCGCCCGGAGTGGATCTCATATTTTCCTCCCTTACAAACGTTCGTTCCTGTCACCAGGAAATGTCACTAACCTACTTTGAGCCACCCAGACCCAGGGCCAAAAGAGGCTTGGGTGTCACTAGACTCCCGGAGCCCGCCTCCCTCCCAAGGGCGTGGCTGAAGCAATTAGAGCTTGGCCGGAGCCTGGAAGATCGGTCCACGCAGGCCTTGCCACAGCTGCGGGGGTCGGCCTGCCCTCGCGGGGTCTCCTTCCTGCCTCCCACACTCCGGGCAGCTCCCCGGGCCCACCCCGCCTGTCCACCCCCAGGTTCAGCCTCGCGGGCCTCTCCCGGAGCGGCTCCTTCTGGGGGGTCACACCGAAGCCACCAGAGGGAACGCAGAACCCCAGACCCCCTGGCTTCGCGGAGCTGGGAGCCGCCTCCACAGGTGGCTCCCACAGGCAGGCTCCTTTCTGGCACCATCTTCCCCACTTTAGCAGGGGAAGGGGGGCACCCGGCAGATTGGGGGGCACCCCTCCCTCTGTACCCTGCCTATGATTGGCCCATAATTACAGGTTTATTGCCTGTACAGCCATTGTGTAATGACATGTTTGCAAATTAATTTTTATGGCTCCTGCCATTAGCATATACAGTAGAGGAAGGTTTAGTATTAATTACTACTGTTGTTCGAGTAATCCCGGAGAATTAAAAACCAATAAAAGAATGACAACAGAAACTGATAGTTTAGGGGCTTTTAAAAATAGTTTTATTTTTTCCCCCAAGTGGGCGCAGAGATTTCCCAAGCTTGTGAGGAGCAGGGGGGGTGAGAGGCACCCCCCTCCCCCCTCTCCCTCCCCCCTCCCCCCCCCCCCGTGCAGCCTTCCCTGGTGCCTTCCCCCGCCACCACCCCCCCCCCCCCGCCCCCAGGGGCCCGGCTCTCGGCGTGGGTGCTAACTAGGTGGGCGGCGAGGTGGGGGCCGGGGGCGAGGGGCACGCAGGTGCCCCCGACCGCGCCGCGTGGAGCTCGGGCTCTGCCGGGCCGCGGGGGGCGGGGGGGCGCGGGGGGCGCCACGCCGGCAGCCCCGGAAACAAAGGGCCGCCGCCGCCGCGGGCCGGGCGCGACCTCCCGGGTCAGCGGGGCGGGGCGGCCAGATGCCGGCTGCCCGCGCGCGCCCCGAGCGGCCGCGTCCACCCGCCGGGTCAGCAGCGCCGGCGCCCTGCGGGGCCCGCGCGGGGCCGCCCGGGGGGGGGGGGAGGGCTGGAGGGGCCGGCGCGCCCCCGCCCCGGCCGCCCGGCCCGCAGACCGCAGCCGCCGGCGCGCGGCGCCCCAGCCGTTGGCGGCGGCGGGGCGGGGCGCCAGCCCGCCCGCTGCCCGCTCCGCCCAGCGCGCGGGGGGCTGTCCGCGGGGGGCCGGCAGGGGCGGGTGGCACCGAGGGGCCCGAGGCCGGCGGGCCCCTCCCCCCGCCGGCCCTCCGGGGGTCCCAGCCTGGGAGTTCAGTGGTCACGGAAGCTGCCGCGTGTAGCAGGGACCCCGCGGCTGCCGCGGGGACCCCTGATGGGCGCCGCGGCCGGGAGGCCTGGCAGGCGCCCAGGCGCGGCGCGACCGCGTGCCCCACCGTGCCCACCTGCGGGCGCGGCCCGCGCCTCAAACCAGGTGATTCTATCCGGGGTCAAAAGGTGACTTCTCAGGGTCGCCGAGGCGCAGCTCCGGCGGGCCGCCCCCCCCCCGAGGGGCCCCCCGGAGGGAAAAGGGCTCGAGAACGGCCGTGGCCGGAGGCCGCGCGGGGGGCGCGGGGCGCAGCCTGTCTCTTTAACGGGCTGGGCCGGACAATGCGCGCACAGGATGTGGTTTGGCGGCGGGGTTTTTTCCCCTTCGATTTGGGGAATTATCACATGGGGCCTCCTCGAGCGGGTGTGAAAGAGGCGGCGTGGGGAGCAGAGGCGGCGCCACACTCGCACGGCGCGCCTGATCGTTCTCAAACCACACCAGCCGGGCTCCGGTTACTATGGCGCGGCGGGGCCCGCGCAGCCCGGGGCCGGCGCTGATGAGGGCTGCGCGCCCGCGAGCACGGCCGCCGGCGGGCGCGATGGCACCAAGCACTCGGTTCCACTTGCCGCGGGGCCGCGGGGGCGGGGGGGCGCGCGGGGGGAGCAGCCGCGCGCCCCAGGAGCTCGCCCGGGGCTGGGCCGGCGGGTGCCGTTTCCGCAGCCCCGTGTGGGTTTCACAAAGGGCGGCCCGGAGCCCCGGGGGCACGGTTTGGGGGCGCCTCCCCCCGCGCCCCCCCCCCCCCGGTCCCGGCGGCGAGCGGGCTCCCGCTCCCGCAGCTGTCAGACGTGGGTGGGGAGGGAGGGCGGCCAGGGCGCGGGGCTGGGCAGCCGGAGGGGGCCCGGGGCGCCCGCGGCCCCGCTCGGGAGCAGAGCCGGCACCCCGCCGCCCGCGGCAGCGCCGCCCCGGGGCGGGCGCGGGGCGCCAGCTCGGCCCCCGGGCCGGGCCGGCGGCCGCGCGGGGGGCCGCGCGCAAGTGAAACTATTATGCGCGCCCCGCGGAGCGCGCGGCTCCCGGAGGACGGCGCGCAGCGACGGAAGGAGCCGCCTGCAGCCGCGCGCCGCGGCGCCCCTACCCTTTCGCTTTCATTAGGGGAGACAAATCTGCTGTCAGGCGGCCAGCTCTCCAATTTACCGATAATGATTCTTGCATGAAAATTGATCGCGGGGCCCTCGCCGCCGCGCGCCGCCCGCTCCGGCCCGGCCCGCGCCCCCGCGAGGCCGCGCGCCCGCCGCGCCCCCGCCCGGCCCGGAGTCCGCCGCGGGACGCCGGCCCCGCCGCCCCGGGAGGAGGTGGGGTGTCGCGGGGGAGGGGCGCGGCCTGCCGCTCCTGCGGGGACGCGCCGGCGCCGCGCCTCCATCGACGAGGAGACGCTCCCCCCGGTCCTCGTCGGCTGTTGGGGTATTAATTCCCCGCGCCCCGCGCCCGCGCCCTCCCCCCGCCGGCGGCCGAGGGGAAACGAAAACAAAGCCGGCTTCTCCCTGGCAACCGGCGGCCCCCCCGCCCGCGGCCCCCCCGGGCCCCTGCGCGCCGCGCGGCTGGAAACAGGTCTCTTGACCCTCGCCCTTGACATTCGGCGGCTGAATGGGGGCGCCCGCTGCTCGCGCGCCCCGGGGCCGCCGCGCCCGCGCCCCGCCGCCCGCCGCCTCGCCAATGAGTAATCCCCGAAGAGCTTAACCCCCCAATTTCATCACCCGCGGCTCCCCCTCTATTTTCCTCGCGCAGCCCTCCGCGCTCCCGCCCGCCTCCCCCGCGCGCCCCCCTCCTTTTTTATTTGCATCTCAAGTCCAAAAGGCAGGATCCACCCGCGGCGCAGGCACCGGCGCCGAGCTCGGCGGGCCTGGCCGTCGCTGCCCGGGACCTGCGGCCGGGGCGCCCGGGCGCCCTCCAGGACCCGGCGGGGCCCCCGCGGCCGGCGCCTCATTGTTCGGACCCTTCCGGGCCGGGGCTCGCGCGGCGCTGCCCGCCTCCCCGCCGGGCTCGGGGCTCGCCCCCCGCTCTCCGTCCCGCGCCGGCCGCGATGGGATTCTAGCCCCACCATGTTCGGACTGAAGCCGCCGCTGTATTACTTACCAGGTAAGCGGCCGCCCGCGCGCCCGGCCCCACCGCGCCCCCGGCCCCGCGCCCCCCGGCGGGCCCCCGCGCCCCCGCGGGCGCGCGCCCCCCACGCCCCCCGCGGCGGGGGGCGCCCGCGGGGTGTGCGCTACGTGCGCGGGGCGCCCCGGCCCCCGCCGCCCCCCGCGCCCCCCGCCCCCGCCGCCCGCCGCCCGCCGGGGCTGCGCGTCTCGCTCCTTTTGTCTGCCCGGGGCCGGCTCCGCGGCGGCGGCGCGGCGAGCGGCGGGGCGCCCCGGCCTCCCCGGGCGAGCCGGCCGCGGGTGTGAAGTTACTTTCCCGCAGGCCGCCCCGGCCGGGTCGCGGGCGCCCCCACCCCGCCCGGCCCGGCCCGGCCCGGCCCGGCCCGGCTCGCCCGCCTGCGCTCCGGCCGGCCCCGCGCGCGGTCTCCGCTCGGGCGCGCCCCCCGCCCCCCCGCCCCCCCCGCCCCCCCCGCCCCCCTTCCTGCCGGGATTCCCTGGAAGGTTCTGTGCCTGCCGAGGGGGGGGCGCCGGCCGCGGGGCTTCCTGTCCCCGAACCTCCGCGCTGACAGCCGGGCCTGCAACTTTCTGTTTCGGGCGAGCGCGCGGCGCGGGCGGCTGGGGGGGGGTGGCGGCAGGAGCTGGGGAGCCCCTCCTGAGTGCGCTTCATTTGGACTTTGCGGCCTCGAGCACCGTGACGTGGGGGCGAGAACGGAAGCCGCCCGCCAGGGATCCCTGGCCGGGGTGCTGGGGGCGCCCCCCCCCCGCGCCCCCGGGGGCCGCGTGACCCGCGGGTCGGGAAGGCAGGTCTGGGGTGACCGCGTGTTCTAGGAATGAGCTGTTTGTTTTCCCTTCCTCGGAGAGTTCGCCTTCCCGGGTTGACACGGTTCCTATGGAAGTGGGGGCGCCGGCGGGCCTGGGGGCGGGGCGCGGGGCGCTGCCGGGCAGGGGGGGACGCTGCCGCCGCAGGCTGGTTTCCACAGTTCTGCTGAGGACGGTGCGCTGCGGGGTGGGCTTTGGTTTTTCCCTCCAGTTCCGCCGCCCGTCACTGCTGCTGCCGAGGCTCCCCGCGCCGGGGCTCCCCGCGCCGGGGCTCCTGGGGGAGCCGGGGGCTGCACGGGGCCTGGACACCCGCGCCCCGCTGGCTCTGGCCCGGCCCCCTGAGCCTCCAGCGAGCTGCCGCAGCAAGGGCCGGCGAGCAGGGGAGGGCAAGGCAGGGAGGACCTGTGGGCGGTGTGGCTTGTGTCCACTTCCCCTGGCCCAGCGTCGGTGGGGGCTCCAGGGCGCCCGCCCCCCCAGGGACGAGCAGGCCTGCCTCTCCCCGTTGGGAGGAAAGAGGAAGCTTTTTCAGGGTCTCCACTTGCTTCGGGGTCTCTTTTTTTCTCTGCTGCCTGGAATGCAGATTCCTAAGACGAAGGCAGGTGCCCCTCTGGGGTCCGCACTGCCCTGCGCAGATCTGAGCTTCCTCTGACCCCGGAACCCCAACTTACAAAGGGCCGAGTCTGACCAGCCCCGGGCGGCTGGGAGCCTCCGCCTGGGGAGGTGCCCCGGCCTTGCCCTGCGGCTGTGGCCGGCGGCCTGGCCCCGGCCTTGGCCCGGGCCTGGGAGCTGCCGGGGAGCGGGGCAGCCCCTCCTGCTGTCTCTGCTGCGCCTCCCCGGCGCTCGCCCGCCTGGAGACGCTCAGTGCCAGTTTGTGGCAAAATGAATCTTCCTAAGTGCAGGGCGGCTCAGAGCACAGGTGTTTGTAATCTACACCCCACTTCACCTGCCATCGGTGGTGGCTGGCACACACTCGCTGTCAGGTGACCGTGTTCTGTTTACACTGGGCGCCTCGGAAAGGAAAGGAGGAAGTGGCAGGCTGGGAAACTCAAGGCCGGGCAGGGAAATCAGTCCTAGCTGGTGTCAAGCCCCGGGGCAGGAGGGTGAGGTCCTCGGGGCCGCCCGGGTCGGGGAGCAGAGTACAGGGTCAGGCAGGCTGGTCCCTGCGGCCGAGCTTAGTCTCCACTACTTTTTTTTTTCTTTTTTAAGCCCCCCTCCCTCCGCCTGGGGTTGCTGCTTTGTCATTTCAGTGTAAGACTGTCGCTGCCTAGCTGGGAGCAAGGATGGCCAGTGGGGTGGCCGCTTCGGCGACGCATCTTCCGTGGTGGGGGCTGTGGTCACGTGACTACCTGGGTAGCTCCCTGGACCTCCGTGGCCCCCCCTGCAAGTCCCCTGCAGGAACCCTCCTGAAATCTGGACACCATCTGCCCACTTCACAGAGGAGCAAAGCGAGGCTCCCGGGACTTGCCGTGCTGGGCACTAGGCACTAGGCAGGTGGAGCCAGCTGCTGCCCTCAGGCTGGAGCGGGAAGGCCTCTGCAGCCTTAGGTGACAGTCGGAGCTGGGGCGCCCAGGGGCCGGTGGGACCCGTGGTCTGTCCCCAAGCTAGCTCTGTTGCGGCGTCTGTAAGCGCAGGGAGCCCAGGCCCAGAGCCCGCCCAGCAGTTATTCCCCAGGGACTTTGCCTACGGCTGGCGTCGGGAGCCAGGCAGGCCTTGTGGTTTCAAGCCCCACTTCTGCTCAGCGCCATGTGTGGGTGACCGCAGGTCTCTGCACTCAGTTTTCCCGCTTGTGAAATGGAGTCCATAAGTGTATCTTCCTCGGTATCAGTGGAAGGCGGGGGCTGGGGATCCACGGCCGCCCCCACCCCGTTTTTGTAAATAAAAATTTTATCGGAACGCAGCCACGCCCATTCTTTTATGTCCTGTCCACGGCGGCTTTGCTGCTCCAACAGCAAAGTTGGGTTCTTGGCGACAAGGCCTGCCGAGGCTAGAATATTTATTATCTGGCCCTTTACGAGGAAAGTTTGCCAACCTCTGTGGAAAGGATTAGATGAGTGGATCCCTGCAAGACAGGGCTGGGGCCGAGGACGCGCACGCTTAGCAAGTGAGCACTGTAATCATTCCTAAGGCAGGACTGTTGTAGAAAAATCACAGGACTTGGTGTTTGAGCCAGGACTTGAACTCCGGCCTGTGGGGGTGGGGTGGGGGAGAGGGACGATGACACCTGCAGAGGGACCCTTGGTGGCCGCGGGAGCAGGAGGCAGGCATGTGAGAAGGGAACTGGGGGCCAGCGGGTGGGTCTCCTCCTTCCTCCGTCGCTAAATATGTGATGCCTCTTCTCGAACTTCACTCCTGTGCTGAGGGCGCGCCTGGTTACAGCCTTGCTTGAACTCCACCAGACGTGAGCGCCAGCAGGCCGGGGCTGCGTGTTTCCTTCACGTTCTGCTCGGTGCTAGGCAAATGCCAACAATAAGAAAAATGAAAATAATAAGGAGGAAGAGGTAGCCGTGGCCCCCTCTTGACACAGCTCCCCTCCCTCACCAGCAAACATGTTAATTTAATCCTTGGCCTGACTCTGGGAGGTGGGGCTACGTTTATCCCACTTGACAGCAGAGGAAACTGAGGCACCGAGAGATTGAGGTCACACAGGCAGTAAATGGCACAGCCGGGCTTTGACCCCGGGCAGTCTGGCTCCAGAGTCCCTGCTTAATAAATATTTGTTGAACGAGCGAGAGAGGGAATTGGCCGTTGGTGTTGGCGGCGGCGCCCTGCCGGCCCCCTTATCTTGTTCCTGGAGTTCGTGAGGGACGGGCTCCTCAGCTGTCAGCTGACCCCACCCGGCCCCACGCTGAACTCTGGGTGACCCATCTTCCCCTCGATTTACTGTCCACTGCTGGGAAGGACGCGCTGGACTCCAGCGAGGAGACTGAGGCCCAGAGAGGGCTGGGACTTGGCCCAGAGCCACACAGCCTACTGCGGCTGCTCTCGGAGAATCTGGGTCCCTCGGAGCACCTCTCCTGCCCCAGCTGCCTCCCAAGGGTCAGCTTGGCCTGGGCCTCTCTAAATAGCCTCTGTGGGCTGTCCATAGACTGGGGCTCCCCCCAACCCCAAGAAGTGAGCTGGACGCTAGCGGCCTATGGGGAGCTGCCTGGATTTTATTCCAGAAAACCCCAGTGTGAGGGTGGCTATGGGTCTCCCTCAGGCCTCCCTGTGTGGGGGGAGCCGCTGGAGGGGCCCAGACCAGAACTGTGGGCCCAGGCCCCGGAGTCTTCTAGCCTCTGACGGGCTGTCCGTAGACTTCCCCTAGGAGCCGGAATGGGAGTGGGTGTCGGCTGCAGCCAGCTATGACTGGCTCAGGCCCAGCGCCTGGTGTGGTGGGAAGACCCTGGGCCCGAAGGCAGCCGTGGCTCGGGGGCAGGCTTCGGAGCCACCCAGGCCTGCTCTGGGGGGCAGGTCTGCCTAATGGGATCTGCGTCCAATAAAAGGACAACATTGCTATTTCAGTTGTGATTGAGAAAGCTGCTTATTTACAGCTCAGAAACTCAGCGGGGACAAGCATTTCGGCTCCCATCTAGCACTTTCCAGGCAGTCACTAATTAATCTTCCGATACCCCTGAGAAATGAGGAGGGGCCGCCACAGTTCCATCTGTCGGCTGGGAAAGCCGGGGCCCTTTTGTCCCAGCTGCGCCCAGCCCTTCTCCGAGGGGCCAGGGCTGCTTCCCACCCCCTGCTCAATTTGGTTCTCCGTAGAATTTGCCTGACGTGCGTCCGTGGGTTGCTCCTCCGTGGGTGGGGGCTGATACGGCCCCTTGGAAGCATCCATGCTGCTTCCGGTCTTGACTCCTGGAGCCTGGAGGAGGTTCTGTCATGCTCTGGGTGCAGACAGTCGTCGTGACACTGGGGCGGCCCGTTCTCCGTCTCTGCGGGAGGAAGTGCTGGGTCAGAGGGGCAGCTGCCAGGGCCACCCAGCCGCAGGGCCTGGGCCAGCAGTGGGAGCAAGTGGCTGGACTTGGGCTTCTGTCCCACATCGCGCTCCCCTTGCCCATCTGCCCCTGGACCTTTGCTGAGCATGGACGGGCCGGCCCTGCTGAGCTTCCTCCTCTCCAGCGTCGAACGCGATGGCCGTCCGGTCATCTGGTCTACCCTGGCGTTCTGTGCTAAGAAAGCGGAGGTCAGGAGACTGCGGGACTAGGCTTCTGATTCTGGAAGGGACTTGGGTGAAGCTGGGCTGGCAGAGATGGCTTCATCTACCAGGCATTGTCCTGTCATACTCCATTTTGCAGATCCCTCCCCAGAATGAAGCCTTTTCCCCCCTAAAGTAGCCCTCACAAAGGGCTGTGCGCCCCCTTCCTGGGTCCTCAGCAAAGGGCGCCTTCCTCTGTGTTTGGCATTTCTCTCCTTGGTGGTCTGGCTACACGATCAGCAGAAATTGCCAGGCCGTGGGGGGGGTGGGGGGGGTGGCGATGGGCCAGGGGAGTGCATTAGAAGGGAAGAGGGAATTTGAATTTGGGGGTGAGGGAATAAAAATAGATGCAGTGCTTTTTTTTTTTTTTTTTTTAAGAGCTCCATATAGATTTAAAGTCCTTTTGTTAATCTAGGAACATAAAACTGTGTGATGTATAGCTGGGTTTGCTCGTAAAATTACTAAGTGTGGCGTATTTAGAGCTGTGAAGGCTTGGGGTAAAGGGGGGAAAATCAGTGAGAATTTTTTTTACAAGTCTTTAGGGGAAAATGCCTTTTTCCGGCTTTTTCCCACTGATGCCAGGCCTTCCCCGGCACAAATCAGGATTTGTAGCTGCCCGATTAAAGCTGTGCTGGAGGGGTCGGGGGGTTGGTTGGGCGAGGCCCCCTCTTGTCCTAGACCCTGAGTCCACACAGTCCCCTGCTGAGGCCCCTCTGGAAGCCCACGGCCTTGCAGGCTCGGCGCCTGCCCCGTCTTCTTCCCGCTGGCTCCTAGCGAGACAGGAAGCACCCTCTGACCAGGCCTGGCCTGCTGCCCACTGGGCATTTGGCCACTTGCTTAATGGCCTGTAGGGTTGGGAAGTCACGGAACATTGGACTTGGAAGGGACCGCAGAGGTCAGCCGGCCCAACCCCTCCCACTCTCGGTTTGGTGGTCTCTTTGGGGTCGGGTTCCTGACGGCCAGCTAGGCCTGGCCCGCGCAAACTGGCCTGGTCAGACCTGCTGCGCCACCCTGGGTGGTTAGAATGTTGCTTTTCAAGGGAACACACACACACATCTGACCTCCTTCTGTTCTGGGACACAGAACAAGTCTGTCCCCTCGTAAATAAGACTCCCCAAGCTCGGCCAGATCTGCCCCACAGAGTACTGGGCACTGTGCTGGATTGACCGGGCAGGAGTAGCAAAGGAGGTCTGTGTCTTAGCTGCCAGTCGCTTCAGGCGCCAGATCAGCAAGGACGAAGGGCTCTGGAATCTCCGAGGATCATCCTAGAGGAAATCAAGGATGCCTCCATGGAGGAGGTGGTATTGGAGGTGGACCTTGAAGTGAGAAGGGCAGAGCGGGTGAGGCTGGGCTGAAGGAGGCCAGCATTGTGAGGAGGAGGGCCAAGGATAGTGGCGCTGCACCCAGCGTGTCACGTACACGTTACGTTCACGTGGGCGTGCTGAGCTGGGTGCTGGGCTGCCCCTGCCTTGGGCTGGTGGCAGGGGTGTGGGGTCCAGTAATACAGGACTGTGTGTAGAGTTTTCTGGAGGTGCGGAGAGGAGACTCTTAACTCTGAGGGAAAGCCACCCCCTTCTCTACTGGGGGTCTTGAGAGGGCACAGCACCAGCCCTGCCCTGCTTCTTAGCAGCGCCCTCTGGTGGCAGTGCTGTGGAACCTGCCTTTAGAGAGGCCGGGGTCGCTTGCAGGGGGCCCCCTCCTGAAACCGAGGGTCCTGGACCAGGGCGTGGGGAGGACAGTGGGAGCAGGCAGGCTGGGGCCGGCTGCGGGAGGGGATGCTCTGGCCCTGGCCTTGCTCCGCTGGGTCCCCGGAGGACTCAGGACCCCTTGTCCTCGGGCCCAGCAGGGGGGTGGCAGGGCTTCCCCTCGTCCGGGGTCAGCCAGGCCCCTGGAGATGGTGGCCTTCACACTGGCCTCGCATTGGAGGGTCTTGAATGTCCCAGGCCGGTGACGAGTGAACTTGACTCCAAGCCCTGGGCAGGAATCCAGGACTTTGGAGCGCCTGTGTGTACGCTGTGCCCGGCACAGGGAGCTACAGAGAAGCTCCGGGGCTGCGCCCTGGTGGCACGCCCAGTACAGCAGTGTGCCTATCTTGCATGTCCTGGACACGGGCTCTGGAGAGAAGCATGGCAGGGAGGGCCAGGGTGTCTGGAGCGTGGGTGGAGGCTGACTTATCCAGGAGGCAGAGAGCTGAAGAAAGGGAGGCATTAGCCCTGGCAAGATACCAGGGGAAAGTGCTGGGGGGCGGGGGTCAGGCGCATGCAAAGGCCCTGAGGGCCAAGGATGCCTGTGGCTGCAGGGGCGGGAGCCCCGGAGGAGGCTTGGGGCATGAGGTGGGCTTGGGCCGGCGCCCTGGAGTCGTGGACAGCAGGCCGCAGTGAAGAGGTGGGGTCTGGAGGTGGCGGTGGCTTGGATGGGAAGCACCTTGGTCCCCTGTTTTAGGAAGCGGCTGCCTTGTGGAGGTGGGGGCGCAGCAGAAGCCCCCAAGACTGAGGAGTCCTGGAGCTGGGGTCAGGCAGGGGCCTTGGGTGTCGTGTCCGTGAAGGAGAGTGTGGTGGGCGAGTGCCTATTTGGGCTGGTGGTCTAGGGGCAAAGTGTGGGTGATTCTCAAAGTGGGACCCCAAAGGCAGGGTGTTGGGAACTCCCCAGGCCCCCTGAGGAATCTGTGCTCCAGCCCTCTGGGGCTTCCCCCGCTCGCCCGAGCGTGAGAACCCGGCTGACATCGGCTGAACCATGAGACAGAACCTGGTGACACAGCCGGGAGTTCAGCGCTGGGGGCCGAGCCTTGCAGAGGAGTCCTTGATGAGTAAAGAGCAGGGTAGACAGGGGCCAGGCGGGGCTCCTGGACAGAAGAGGGGCATGGGGCAGGGCCCCAGTCCAGGAGGAGGGGGTGACTTTTTGGATGGTGCAGTGCAACAAGGACTGGGGCACCGCCGGCCTCCGCTCCTGGCTGGTGGGGGGCTCGGCCGGTCAGCAGCCTCCTCTGGGCCTCAGGTGCCGCCTGGCCTGTAAAATGGGGACAGAGGCCTCCTGGGTTGTGGGGAGTCTTGGATTCTGCATGGAGGACGGGGCCTTCCCGAGAGACCTGGGTGAGTTGTTCTGGACTGGGGCAGGGCCAGGGCAGGGCGGGCATTGCCCCTGCGCCCCCGGCGCTAGGCAGGCCAGCGAGCGCTCGAGGGCTTTGCTCAGCCTCCCGAAATGGCTGTCAGCCAGCCGGGCCGTGACAAGACGGCAAGTTGTTAAATAAGTAAAGAGGAAATGGAATCGCGCGAGTAGGTCGCCCTGGCCCTGCGGCGCTGCCCCCCATCAGGTTGGCCTGGACCCTGGGTTTGGTCAGCAGGAGGGTGTCAGACCATCTGCAGTTGGGAATGGAATTATAATGGATTCCTTCCCCACCTCCCACCCCCAGAGGACGCCAGGACACCCTCGGAGCTCAGAGGCAGACGGCACCTTGTCGCTACACCGGCCTTCTTTGAAGCTGCCCGACACTGGTCCCCACCCCCTTGTCACTCTTGTCCTATAATTCATTGAGGATTAGCTTTCAGACCTCCTCGCCAGTCCTAACTTCTGTTGTCTTGGTAACTGTGTCAACCGTTTGCTGGTTTCCCGTGATTATCTGACAAGAGAAAGGGGCAGGCCTGGGGCATGAAAGAGGAGGAGGAGATAGGCCCAGGTCTTAATTGAGCTGCTGGAGGGCTGGGGTGGGGCTGCCTGCGGGGACCACGATGTTGGAGCAGGGGGGAGGCTGGAGGCGGTGGGGGAGGCCAGCTGCCTGGGGGGCAGTTCACACACAGGGTCTCACCTCTGGGAAGGGGGCTGCGGGAGCATCACCTCAGGCCTCCCCGCAGGGGCCCAGCCTGGCCTCTCTGCCCTCCACTTCCTGTTAGGGACACTCCCCTTGCCGCTCATCTCTAGCCACTGCTCGGTACTGACCGGGGCAGGCGGGCCTATGGCGGGAGGCGGTGGCGGGTCCCACGGGGCCAGGACTGCCGGGATGGAGGGGCCTTGGCCAGCACGCGTGTGGTCGGGTTAGCTCGGAGGTGTCCAGGTCAGGTGTCAGGAAGGGCACCCTGGGGCTCGGCCTGGGAAGTCCGGCCGCTGATTGGAACAGTTTGGAGGCCAGATTCTGGAATCATCTGGAGGCCTGTGGATGCGGGCTGTGGGCCGGACCTCGGCTGGGGCTCTCAGTGCCGGTGCCCCAGCGTCTCACCCGGCTTCCCCACCCAGTGGCTCGAGGCGCCACAGGCAGGTGTCCTGGGTCCCCAGGGGGCAGCTTTGGGACCCAGCTCCGGTGTTCCCAGGGCTCCATTCTGGGTGAGAGACTAGCCCACCGGGCTCAGCTGGAGGGGATCCCTCTCCAACGGGACGGGGACGGAAGCTGGGTGCAGGGCCGGCGGGGGCATAGGTGTGTGGAGCTGTTGCCTTTTGGAAAGCGCAGTCTGCTAGGTTCACCCACCTGCCAGCGGGCCGTGACCTGGCCTTTACCAGGGAGAAGTCTCCAGCCTGGTACAGGGCAGCTTCTGAAGTGCCCTGGCAGGTGCCGGGTGGGGCAGCTGAGAGTTCACTCTCGGTCGCCCCGTGAAGCAGTGGGACCCCCACTTTCAGATGCACTAGCCCTGTGAGCCAGGGTGGGCCCTGAGACGAAGGGTGGTGTGCATTTGTCACAGAAAGAAAGACCAGCCCCTCCCCGCATAGTGGGAAGACCGGAGTGCCTTTTGGGGAACTGCTAATGAGCGATGTCTGATTTTTATGAAACTCCCTGGTAAATTATTAATTTGGGCCAGAAATGAAAGTGTGGAACCGGATCGACTCATGAATATTCAGCCTTGACTTCGGCACCAGGGGTTGATAGTGGCTGGAGCAGCCTGCTTGGCTCGTGACCCAGATACGGGCGAGGTATCTGGGGAGGAGGCTGTTGGGAAACCTTCCACTCTCCCTCAGTTTCTTGCTGCATAGATAGGGCTGATAACCCCGCTCGGGAGCACAGAGGCAGGCACGCCAGGCCTGGAGCAGCCTGAGAACTGGGAGCATTAAGTCAGAGATTCCTGGCCCCCCCCCCCCCCCCCCAGTTTCACAACAGCATGATGGAGTGTAACGCCTGCAGGGGTAGGACAGGAAGCTGCCCTGCCTCTGCTCCTCTCTGATAATCCCCTGGGGCGCCAGTGCTGGGGACCCCGAAGGAGGGAGCATCTCCTTCCCGGACACACGGGTTCCAGAGTGTGAGCGTGGTGCAGCGGTGGAGGGCACCCCCAGGGTGAACCTGCGCTGCCTGATGTGTTAGCATTCAGCTGCTCCTGCCGAATCCTCCCCTCCTGGACGGAACCCAGCTTCCTGAAGCCAGGCCAGGCCCTGGGAGCCCTCCCTGCTGCCTTCCCAGCCCGACGGCCGCTGCCCTGCTCAGGCTGGTGCCGCTGCATACTCGCTCCGCTCCGGGCTCCGGGCTCCGGGCTCCGGGCTCCGTGCTCGTGATAAAGCGGGCGCCGGCTCTGTCCTTGCTTCCCTATTATACGGGAAGAGCGCCCGGGAGTGGAACTGAGGACTTAGGAGCCAGGTGGCCCCATTGGACTAGTTATGGAAACACGCTGTGCCTCAGTCTACTCAGGAGTAAAGCGTGGAGGGCGATGTTTTCTGAGCTTACCATGAGAAATCAAAGAATGGGTACATTTGAGTCACTCCGTGGGGCGTCCTGCGCATAGTAGGCGTCCTGCGCATAGTAGGCATGTGGTCGGTGTTGGCCGGCTCCTGGCGGCGGTGACAGCGCCGGGGTCTCATTTCCGTGGCTTGGTTGCTCCCGGACAGGCACCCTCAGGCAAGCCCAGGCTTGCTGCCAGCGGGCACTTGCTGGCGACCCCCTCGCATTTCCCCACTTCTTGGGCAGGCTGTCTTGGGTCTGCTGCAGTGTGGGCGCTGCGGGGACGGCCTCAGGGCCTGGTGGGCCTGGGTGGGTGTCTTAGGATTGTCCATGCCCTCGACCTGGACAGACCCTTTCATAGCTCACCCCTGGAGACCGCCTCAGCGTGGCTCTGGGGCCACTTCCTGCCTGAGCCCAGGTGGGGGCGGGGGTTTCGCTCCCCAGCCTGGCAGAGGACACAGAAAGTGAGGTTTCTGGTGGCTTCCGGGGTTACAGCCAAGTTGCAAACTGTGGCCCCAGGTTCCCAGGCCAAAGGGCCCCCCATTTCCCAGAGACACTGGAGCAGCCGGGTGGGCCTCACAGGCTCTGTGTGAGTTCCAGGCACGCCAGCCAGACCCAGGGCCTCCTCCGGGGGGGCCGAGGGGGTTCTGGACGACCTTGCTGCTTGGTCACGGTCACCCTTCCAGGCCACAGCGTCCGGGAGAGCTTAGACCAGAGCGGGGCTGCCAAGTGTGTGGTTGTGGAGGGAACGCTCTGCGGGAGGGCTGTCCTCGCCCCGACCCACCGCCACCGCGGGCGCCTCTCGGGTCTGGGGTACAATTGACACCTGCTGTGGGACAAAGCCACCGCGCTCGTCAGCCCTGAGACGTTCATGAAAAGCATGCGAGGTTTTATTTGGCTTATTGAAACCAGTAACTCCACCTGCCCAGCTTTTCATCCTGGTTTTGATGCCTTTGACTCAGGCCTCTGTCACCTCCCAGGTGCTGGCTCGAGAGAGGCTGCAGCGGGTCAGACCGGTGGGGTGAGCCCAGTGGCAGGAGCGATAAAGCAAATAGCCTGCAACCAACTTTGTTCTCCTGGCCCTGGTTTGGAAAGAGATGTTGGCTTCTTACAACTGCTGGGGCAGTTCCCAGGCACCTGCTGGGTGCCAGGCCCTGGAGGGCCAGGGAAGATGGAAAGTAAGTCACAGGTCGTGCCTCAGGGGCCCTCTTTGCCACCTGAGGAGGGCAGGCGATCAGCCTGAGTGGACTCCATGCTCTGGGCTTGGGAACGAGGCAGGCCACCCCAGAGCTCACAGAACAGAATGTTCCCATTGGGCTAAAGCAACCTGAGAGGGCTTCCTGTAGAAGGTGGTGTCAGAGGCAGATCCTGAGGAGTTGGTGGTAGGGCTTTGTATTTTCCAGTTTTATTGAGAAGTCATGGACATAATCACTGTATAATTTAAACCTTGGACACAATGACTTGACTCATATACCGTGTGATCCCCACAAGAGGTTCTACTCACGCCCGTCTGCTCACGTACAAGCCAGAGAGAAGAGGAGAAAGGAAGGGAGAGTTGGTGGGCTTAGGGGAGAAGGTGGGGGCATGAAGGTGGCCCGCACTTGGGTGAGCCTGGAACCCCTAAAGGGCAGCCCCTGTCCAGGGGTCCCTGCCCAGCAGGAAGGCTCCGCCTGCAGCCGCGAGGTCGTTGGCATCCTCCCGGAGCCCAGGTGTGCTGATGTGGCCGGTCCAGAGGTCACACTGAAGAGCCACGTGGACCCATGGAAATGTCAAATGAAATGAATTAAAATGAGTCCAAAGTGGGGCTCTGCCTCCGCATCACACCAGCCCTTCTCATGTGCCCCCGGCCACGTGGGACCGGTGGCCGCCATGTTGGGGCTCGTAGGCCCCTCACACCCCCCAGCTGTGGCAAGTTCCAGGGTCTGGGGGCGGCAGCAAGGACCTGGGAAGCTGCTGGGTCTTCTCCGAGAGGTTCTGAGGCGTCTGGAGGGGGTGGTCTCTCCTGCACTGGGGTCGTGGCGACCCCGGGGAGCAGGATTTGACCTGCTATTTGTAACGTGAACACAGGAAGGACAGAGCAGAGGGGCAGCTCCGAGAGCCGTGATGGAGGGCAGGCCGGCCTGGCGGGTGTGGGAGGAGCCGAGAGCGGGACACGTTGGCAGTGAAATGGGGAAGTGAGTTGGAGTGGGGGTGGGGGACAGAAACCACCAAGTGACAGTTTGATGAAGGAAGGCGTGGTTTCCATTGTAGAGCGGCACTGGATTTGGGGACCAGGCCAGCCCTGGAGCACGACAGCCCTAGTGCCTTCTTTGTGCGGGTGCCTCCCCCTTGCCCACACCCCCCGGCCTGAACAGGGTGTCCCCTCAGAGGGTCGCCCAGCTCAGCCTCTCACGCTGTCCATCCCCAGGACACCGTGGGGGTCCGGAGGATGAGCCCCTTCGCTTTATTTTCCAGGCAGGTGGAATGATGTGCCAGGAGCCCAGGGCTGCAAAGAAGCTGGTCCAGGAGCCAGCGGACCTGCCACAGTGCCCGAGGCGCTCCAGCCCTGGGGCCTCAGGGGCATAGTCAGGTGTTGGAGATGACCGGGGAAGGAGTGTGTGAGCCATCCAGGGGGCTTTCTGGCAGGGGGCCTGAGTATGGCTGCTCCAGACAAGCAGGATGAAGCCAGGCCTCCGGGGTGCATGTGGGTGAGGCTGGGATGTCGGAAGCCTGGACTGCAAAGGGGAGGTTTTGCTGTGTTGGAGAGTATAGGGCTTCCGGGAACGGTGGAGCCTCTTATGAAGGATTTATCTGACCTCACCACCCGTGTCAGGCAGGTGCTGTTATCAAAGCCCCATTTGTAGAGAAGGTAAATGAGGCACAGAGAGGTTAAGTGACTTGCTCAAGGTCACACAGCTAGTAAGTGGTGGAGCCGGGGTTTGAACCCCAACATTCTGCTCGCAGAGGCTGTAATGACTCCGAGTTACATTCTCCTAGCGCCAGGATCTTGACACAAAACTGCCTGGGTCACACGCCACCTGGGTGTTTCATCTCTCTGTGCCTCAGCTGTTTTTTTTCTACTGAGCTATAATTCATGGATGATGAATTTACAGTGTGCGACTCAGTGGTTTTTATATATTCTCAAAATCATGCTGCCATCATCACTATCTAGTTCTAGAATATTCTCACCCCAGAAGAAACCAGTCCCCACCCAACCATCCAAGCCCTAGGTAGCCACCAGCTTACTTCCTTCCCCCGTGCATTTGCTTGTCGTTGACAGTTCAAACGAGGTGCATCCCGCTATGTTTTTTGAGGCTTCGTCCATGTTGCAGTGAGTGTGGGGTCTTTGTTCCTTTTCATGACTGAGTAGTATTCCACGCTGCAGTGTGGACAGACCGTGGCTGGTTTTTCTGCTCATCCCTTGCTGGACGAGGGGCGGTTCCTACGGGCTGTTGTGTGTCATGCCGCATGAACACGTGTGCACGGATCCTGGTGTGGACGGATGGCCCATTTCTCCTGGCATGGAGTAGCTGCGCCACGTGCTGGCACCGCCTTTCGCCTTCTGAGGGCTGCCAGCCTGCTCCTAGAGCCTCTGGCATCCTGTGAGAAACAGAGCCATGGCCGATGGGGGGGGGGAGCTACGACATTTCTCTGTCAAGGGTCACATCTTAATTGGAAACTCTAAGGTGCTAAGTGGTGCTTTTAACAACACATCCCCCCAGGGCCACCAGAACAGGTGGCCAGTGGGCACCCTGGCTCCTGCAGGTCATAGCCCGGGGCCCTTCCCACTCTGGCCAACGTGCTCAGGAAGAGTTCTTCGGCCTTCTGTGTTTTGGGGGACCCTCATGGGATCAAGAGCAAGTTCTCCAAAGTCGAATTTGGCTCCCCTGTGGGGTATGGCCCCCCGGGCCCCGTCTGGTCTGATGGCTGGGCAGCCCCCAGCCTGAGTTTTCCTTGGAGAGCTTCCAGCAAGGGCAGCATTGGCTGGGCCCCACTCTTGTGGGAGAGAAAGGAAGCTATTGAGGGCCAGCCATGGGAGTCGTAAACTGGATTAAGTGACCTTCCAGAAAGCTTTTTCTCAGCTCAGGCTGGGAATCAGCCTGGGAAAATCCCATGTCTCATATTTGGCTGCAGCCCAGAGAGGGAAAGTAACTTGCCTGGAGTCACACAGCAAGTTCAAGCCCAGCTAGGAGGGCTCCTTCTGACCCCAAACTGCGCCTCTGTGACTCCAAATCCTCTCCTGCCCTCTGACATCGCCTCTTCTATCCCATTAAAGTCAGGCTTAATCCCCCAGGCAGCCCAGCTGAACTCTACAAAGCTGCCCCTTCCTCCCTTGGCAAGGCCTCAGGGTCCGGAGGCCACCCAAGTGACCTTCCTAAAGCCACCTGGCCCCCTCCTGGCCACCTTGGCTGTGAGCTAGGCACCCGCGGGGAGCAGCTTTGGAAAGGTGCAGACGTTCTTCCCAGAAGGCACCAGGCCGGCCGGCTCTCTTTGCAGTCTGCTGAGACCTGGGTGGGTTCTCTCGAGCCAACCCCCTCCTGGGCTTCCCTGTCTGTTCCTCCCACCTTGAGGCCCAGGGAACCCTTGAGCGGGCCTGACCAGGTTATGGGGATCCTCTGGCCCTATGTGGGATGAAAGCACCAGCTCTCTGGCTCTGGGTTTAACCAGCTTGTCTACGCACCCACCATGCCTGCCGCCACCCAGGTGCCCCGCCAGCAGCTCTTTCAAAAGGTTAATCCCCTTGCTCTGGAGCTGCTGCGCCCCCTCGCCCCTCCTCCGCCGGCGTTTTATGCTCCAGTTAATTAAATGTGGCTGCCTATTGTCAGCAGACAAAGTTGGATATTTATTACACCTTGGCGCTCCTGAATGTCAGAGGCGCACGAGTTTGGAGAAGGGCTGGCGTGGGGTGAGCCGAGCATATGTCTGCGGGTTGGGGCGGGTGGGCTGCAGCCGCCTTGGCTGACCCTGCGTTCTGCAGCAACGACAGCGGCGCGCAGCCCTGGGCAGCCCTGGCCGTGTGTTCCACGGGGGAGCGCTGGTGGCACCGCCAGGAGACCCATCATCCGGCATAAACATCCTGGTTCCGGAGGTTATCTCATCGGGAGGAATTAAAGATGCCGTTACAATACAGACAGATCCTCCTCCTGTCTCTTTCTGGGGTGGCGGGGCGCCCCTGCGCGGGCCCGGGCCGGGACGCCAGGTCTCCCTCTGCCGCCCTCCTCTTCCCGCTCCGTGAAATTCCCTTTTTTCTCACTCGGGCACCGCCAGAGCAACCAAGTGACTGGTGATGATTTTCCTTCATGGAGGGGGAAATATGGATGTGTTCATTTTATAGTCCCCCCTCCCCTTAATAATAATGCTTTAAAGATGTTTGACATCTGTAACTAACAGCTGGCATCCTGTTATAGAAGAATGTCCTTTTATTTCAAAGCAGGTTGAACTGTCATTAATAGTATAATTAGGTGATTATCACTATATAGCAGAAAACTGCTTAATTGCAGAGATCGCTTTTCTAGGATTCCAGTCTTTTTATGGTTATATTTGTTTTAGCTGTTTGAATTTTCATGATATTTTGGCATTTGGTACATTCGTGTGTGTGTGTGTGTGTGTGTGTTTTTCTTCCTGTTTTTAATGTGACAGCTGTCTTTGGGAGCGTTTGGTCCCGATGCAGCTCCTGGTGTTAAGGCAGCAATGGGGGAACATTACCTGTGAGAGGTTTCTTCCCCGGGGACGCTCCGTAACCCGCTCGGTGCCAGGCCCGAGTCCTGGAGGAGCCAGCCGGGAGTCCCAGGTGCCCTTTGATTTATGTGATCTCACTGCGGATGATAGTAACGAAATTAGACATTTAACCCTGGAGCTAAGGTTGTCTGTGAAGAGGCCCCTTTTACAATGCAATTTAATTTTATGGTGCGTCCTTAATACGCAATATTACCAAATGCTCTGAGTCACTGAGGTTCCTAGGGAAGGGCGCTTGCTCAGGCCGTGGTCTCAGATGTAGCTGGGGATCCGAAAATAAATGGGTTCTGCAGAATGGAAGAGGAAAGAGTTTATCTTTCTCAGAAGGATTGAGGATGGAAATGAAGGCGGCGGCGAGGTTGCCTTTTAAAAGCAGGCGGAGGCCAGGCCCTGCCCCCACCCGCTGGGCGCCTGGTCTGAGGCTGGAGCTGACCGCGGGTCCTCTTCAGCAAGCGCTCGGATGGCTGTCCACCCTCCCGACCCCAGAGACACCCTCCCTGGTGCTGTGGGCCAGAAACGCCTCCTTCCCGGAGCAGGGTTGGGCCATTTGGGGGCACTTCCCTTCCTGCGAGGCCCAGGGTGGGACGTCGTGGCAGTGCGTCCTTTGCCTGCAGTTTGGCCGTGCCTGGTGTGACCTTGGGAACCCGGACCTTGCTTTGCCACTGCCGACCCCAAGGGATGTGCAGCCAGGGCCCCGGCCTGGCAGGGGGCCCCCCAGAGGTCCCTACTCAGCCCCCTGGGCACTACTACCAGGTTTATTAGTGCCAGAGGTGCCTTCCTGACCGCGCACCCTGCCTGGGACTCTATACTACTCCCCTCGTCCTCACCGCTGTGTCTCAGGCGGACCCTCAGGAGGCGTCCAGGGCGCCCACCAGCGCCGAGCCAGGAGCAGGCACAGCCCCGACTTCCAGGGCAGGCCGCCTCCTCCGAGGTATAGGGCTGGGAGCAGGGGAGCAGGGGCGTGATGCGAGGGTTGCCCTCGCGGGGAAGGGGCTGTCTCCAAGCACTGGTACCCCCGGACAGTGGCACAGAGATGGTGAAGGCCGTGATAGGGCGCCTGCGGAGCCAGTGCCGGGACCCGTGCGCACGGCCTGCAGGCTGGTGGCCTGTCACGGAGCAGGGGCTGGCACTGCCCTGCCCAGGTGGTGGCAGCACAGAGGTGTAGGCCAGGTCCCGTGGCCCAGCTCCCCAGGTGGTGTTGGCTGGTGGCTTCTGCCTGGACTCAGGACTCACGTTTCTTTATCTGGGGTTTCAGGGAGAAGTTGGGGCCCCCGTGGAGCTGATAAGGGCCCGGATACTGATTGTCCGCACCCCATGCGCAGCCCTACGGTGTCCAGACTTTGTTGCTCTCAGCAGCCCCAGGGCTTGGAAGCCCAGAGGGGCGGTTGCCCCTAATCGCACAGAGGCCACGCACCACCCCCCCACCCGTGGGGTACAGGAAGCTGCCAGGTGGCTGTCAGACCAGCTGATCACCAGGCCAAGCTGTGTGACTCTAAGCAAGTCCCTCTCCCTCTCTGAGCCTGTCTCAGCTATCAGACACCTGCTGTTCCGGGCTGCTGGCCTTTGTTCCCGGGGAAGGCTCTGTGATTCTCCAGATAAGTGCTGGCCCTCCCAGCCCCCTACTGGCGCCAGGTTGATGGGGCCTCTCCCAGGACAGCCGCTGAGCAGCCTCCATGCCTTGCTTGACACCTGGGAAGGTGCTGGGACAGCTGCTGGGCTGCTGCTGCACTGTGTTTTATGGCCGGAGGATAAATAACCCTAATCAAGTGTTTCACCTTAATGCCGCTGATAACGCTGGCATCTGCGACCACAGGGAGCCTGTGGACTCAGCGGGACGCCCCAGTGCAGGCAGGCACAGGTCCTCCGGTCCCTGGGCGCCTGCTGGGCCTTGGCGGGGTTGGTGTCCACTCCACAGATGGCAGTGGAGGCTCGGAGAGCCCTCATAGAGGGCTCACCTGCCCCAGGTCCTCTGCGCCTGGGAGTGGTAGAAGCAGGGTTTGAACCTCGCCCGCCTTTCCCTGCGAGGCTGCTGAGCAGCAGCTAAGGTCAGCTAGGGAGGCTCCCTGCCCCCACCCTGCTGGACTAGAAGCCAGCACCCCTGGCCCTGAGGCCCCTCCCCCCCGCCCGCCACAGGCCCTTTGCACACGTTGCTCCCCTGCCGCCCGCCCATGGGTGTCTTTCACTGTATACCCCACTGCCCCGGGAGCGCTGCCAGAGCAGGGAGAATCTGGTTTGTCCTGTTCGAGGCCGCATCCCGTCCTTGCGGTGCCGGTGCCGGCACAGTAGATGCTTAGCAGATGCCAGCTGGATGCTTCCGCCGCCCAGGTGGCTGGCCAGCCCGGCAGAGAGCGCTCGTGAGGTGGGGGCCTGGCGATGCCAGGTTGCAGCGCCCTGGGCTTTGGGGAGCCAGGGTGGGCTTCTGGCCTGGGCTGGAGCTGGGCAGAGAAGACCCCGCCCTGGGGTGGGGCTTGGCGAAGTGGAGGGCCCTCTCCTGGGGCAGGGTTTCTGCTTTGGGCCTAGCGGGCAAGTTGAACCCACCCACTCCTTTTGAAATTCTGGCCCAGCAGCTGGGGGTGGGGGGGTGTCGCAGACACATAGCTGGGCTTTGTGTCCTTGGGACCCTTCTGAAGCCAACTTGTTGGGGAGGGCGCTTTGTATTGTAAATTTCCACCGAGTAATTATGTCTTAATGTATGATAATCCCGCCTGCCCTGTTGCCGGGCAGCCTGTGTCTGCTGTGCACGGCTGGCTGTGGGCAGGGCAGCGGGTCAAAGGGACATGTCCTGGAGATCTGGGGACAGAGGCAGGTGACACAGGGCTCCTCAGGGACCCGGGTTGGTCCCGGGTGAGGCTTGGTTTTCTGGCGTTGCCTCAGAGCTCCTTCCTAACCCTCCCCTCCCACCCCCATCCACCCTCCTACCCCCCCCACTCCCCCACCCCTGAGAACACCCATCTTACCTCCTGGCCCAGAGTTCCTAGTGCAGGGTCTTCTGAGGCCTGGGCTAGGAAGAAAGTCACGGAAACACCCAGTCTTAGGGCAATAAACAATTATTGAGCATTTACTGTATACTGGCTCAGCGAGTCCAGAAATAGACTAAATAGGCTAAACTTCCCGACTTCCTGGACATCGTTGGGGAGCAGAGAGTAGAGAGGGCAAAGGGGATGTTCCATGTGGTTACAGAGGAAAGACGGGGTGTGTATGGGCGTGGTTACTGGGGTGGGTGGTGGACTCTGGGGTAGGATGTCCAGGGCAGGCCTCTGGGAGTCAGCCCTGATGGGGTAAGGGAGGCAGCCCGTGAAGGGAGCAGCAAGTGCAAAAGCCCTGTGGCTCCGTGTGGCTCCTGGGCGGAATTGCCAGGCCCAAGCTGTGAATGCCCACCCTATAGGTGTTTGCTGAGTTCTGCAAGCCGTGGGGAAAGCCAGGGACAGAGGCGCCCTGGGTTACACAGGGCTTCTGGTCTTGCGGTGGAAACATTTGTGATGAGAGGGAGCAAGCCACGAGCTCAGGGAGACTGAGGAGGAGGATGTGCGGGGCTCTTGGAAGGACGCTTGCTAGAGACGGGAGAGGGCCTGGGGGGCAGGTGAGTCCTGGAAGCTGGGCAGCGGCTGAACTCCAGGAGCAGAGGCGGGCTGGCCTGTTGCTCCTCCCTGCCGCGCTCAGTCCGTCCCGCCGCTTCCCTTGACTCTGCCTCCGTGGGGTTACGGAGCAGCCTGGGAAACCCTGTCTGGCCCTGTCATCAGCCAGGGGACTGGACTGGCCATTCGACAGAAGCCCCAGAGGTTCAAGCGCCCGGCGGGGCCACATAGCCTGGCAGTGGTGGGTATTAAGAACCAAATTCCTGTGTTGAAACCCTGGCCCCACAGCACCGTCTTCGGAACGAGAGCCTAAGGAAGGAGTTGGGATAACCTGAGGTCCTGTGTGCCGGCCTGGGCCCAGGGGATCTCTGTGCTCAGGAAGAGGCAGCAGGGACCCTCCCTGTCTGTGAGGACACAGGCGGGCAGCTGTCGCTCCCCGGGGGCAGCTCTCGTGGGAGGCCAGCCTGTGGCATCTCTGTTGGATTCCCAGCCTCCAAAACCGAGACCTGTCTGCGCAGAAAGCTCCGGCCGCAGTGCTGTTTGCCAGGGCGCTGGGGACCAGTGCAGCCCGGCACTGGCCTCTTCCTGAGGGTTGCGGCTTCGGCCTTGTGCTCGCCCAGCCCTGGCCGGGCCTGGGTCAGGTGAACAGGTTTAACAAGGATTTGGTGAAACACGTAGGACCTGGTGGGGCAGGTGCTCACCATCAGGAGCTGGGGGGCAGATGGAGAAGCTCCTGGAGGGCAGGAAGCCCCCCTCCTCCCCGCCACCCTTGCTGCCTCCGCTCGCTCCCCGGGGCTGAGACTGGCTGCAGTTTTGAAGCAGGGCAGGGGGCTGGGAGGACTGAGGTCCTGGTGCTGGGAGCAGGCAGACTGCTGGGCCCGAGTGCACGGTGTGTTGGGGACAAGAAATGCTGTGGAGTGCACAGGGGTGGACTGGGCCCAGGAGGCCTGGGAGCCAGGGAGCTGGGATAAACCTCGGGCGTGTGACTTGGCATTAGGATTTGGGGCGCAGGGGAGGGTGGAGCTGACGGGCACGCTCCTGTTTCTGTGCCACTGTGTAGGCTGCTTTCTGCTGCATGCAAGTGTCAAGAGTGTGTGTGCGTGCCAGGGCCAGTACCAGGTGATGCCAGCTAACCTGGCCGTCCAGTGGGGACTGGGCCTTGCCCCTGTCTCTGATCCCAGGGACTAACTCCAATGGCCCCACACTTTCCAGGCTTTCACTCCCCCTGCCCTCCTCCACCAGGAGGTGGGTGGACCCCTGGCATCCCACCCCGCAACATGTGGTAGGTTTCAGGGGCTGAAGTTCCAACCCCTGCTGCCTGCCTCTGAATCTTGGGGCGATTAAAAAATACAGATACTCCCCGCCCATCCCCCATAACCAATAAATCAGATTCAAGGGACCTGACTCGGGCCTGGGAGTCTGGATTTTCAGACCCTCCCCACTTCCTTCCCACTCTGACTGGATGACAGCAGGTTTAGGAAGCAGACACCGGCATTGCGGAGCTGCCCAAGGGGGAGGAGGGGGATAGCTCTGCGGGACCCCTGGCCAGGGCAGCTGCCTCCGGTCTGGGCTGTGGGTGGAGCCAGGAGGAAGGGGTGGGGCAGACCCAGGCGCGTCTGCACAAGCCCTGGTGTCATCTCACTTAAAGCCCTGAACCTGGCAGATGTAAGAGGAGGCACTTAGCACCCCAAACAGGGCTCTGCAAACATGCCCCTCCCCCCGGAGGTGCCAGCCCCCCCGGACTAATGTGTCTCTGCAGGAAGGGAGCTTGCCAGGATTCAGTGTGACCTCGGCTCCTGGCGCCTGCCTCTTGCGGGCGGGACTCCTTCCACTGCAGACGACGGCCAGGGTTCAGGGAGGCCAGGGGACCCCGGGACTTGCCAGTGCCAGGCTTGAGAGAGGAGATGGCGCCCTCTGGGGCTCCCTGGGGCTGGCCGGAGCACAACTTCTTGGGCGAGGGTGATGCTTCCTTGGCCCCCAGATAGACCAGGAAGGTCCGCTTGTTGAGGGGAGGGTCCCCTCCTATCTGCTCCTACCTCTGGTGTACCCCCCACCCCAGGTACCCTGCCCAGAGGCCCTGGAGCCCAGGCCTCTCTGTGTTGATAAATTGTGCTTCTGTTGTACTTGGTTCTTGCGCTGGGGGTGGGGTGCCTTCCTCAGAACCCCCCCTCACCTCTAAAGCCCAGTTACCCTGTCTGCAGAGCCCGCGGTTGGTCGGCTGCCTTGTCATTTAGCTGTTCCGAGCCAGCGATCGGGAGGCAGCGCAAACTGTGGCATTTGCTGAGCGTAAAAATTCAATTAATTCCAGAAGGCAGATTAAATATAAGTGAGTTTTAATAATTTGCTGTAAAGTCGGAGGATTACTGCGGGCACGAGGAGGGAGGCTCACATGCCTGCCTGAGCAGGTTGGCAGCGTCGCAGGGATGCCAGCCGGGACGCGCCCCGGAGCCCCTAATTCCTCCCGGCAGGGCACCTCTCCCCCACCCAGCAGCCACCCCTGGGGGGTGGTGTTCCCAGTTGGAATCTGGAAGGCAAAGGGCAAGGTGGGCCTGGCCTTCAGACACCCCCATCCCGCGTGCCCCATGCCTGGGCACATGCAGCTGCACATGTAAGTGCCATTTTCAGCTGGGGTTTCCTTACAGAGTCCTCAGCTGCCTGCTGCCCGGTGTGGGCAGCCGTGACGTGTGTGCCAGCCATCGGCGATCCTGCCAGCAGCTCCCCAACCTCATCTGTCTCTGCCTGGGTCCCCAGATCCGGGCCTGGACCTGGTTTTGTTGTCTGAAGTTTTGAGGAAGTGAGCGGGATTGACATTTCAGGTTCCGGGATGCCCCGCCCCCGGGTCCCCCCAGCATGCACACACGTGCACACACACTCACATCTCCCGTGCATTGCCCCCTCACACCTGCGCTCACGCCGCCACATGCACTGTCACACACATGTGCTTGCACACACACGGCTCATCCAGAAAGCCAAGAAGTCCGTCACCTTCCCCAGTTCCCGCTAATTCAGATGCATCTGGGGACAGTGTGTTGCTCTCACACACAGCCTTTTGTCTTTTCCTACCACCAACACACACACGCACACGCACACACAAAGGGAGGCCTGACCCCCCACCCCCATCCTCCTCCTCGCGGTGCCACCAGAAATGAGGCCTGACCCAGAAAAGGCAATTGGTGGAGGGGCCGTCTGGAGCCTGTCTCCCAGCCTCTGCCCCAGGGGAGGGAGGAGAGAAAGGAGGCAGGCAGCTTTTATGTAAAGACAGTGATGGTCCAGTGAGTACAAAATGCTATTTCAAAGCCAGCGTTCATCACTACCACTTCCCACTGTGATCTCCATAGATTTCTTTGTCTCCTTCAATTGGCCCTAATTATGGAACTGGAGGCTGCCTGATCAGTTTCATTCTTGTCATGAAATCCTGAGGGCACGCACGGGACGGGCAGGCTCGCCAGCTGCAGGCCGCAGACCGCAGACCGGCCTGGGGTCTTTGTGTGCGTGTGCGCGTGAGCCCGTGGGTGCGCGTGTGCCTGTGGGCACCGGCCCTCGCACACCTGCCTCCTCCCTCTGCTTGTTCCCCGAGATGCCCGGGCGCGTGGGGGCCCTGGCTCCCCTCTTTTTGGGCAGAGGGAGTTCCCAGTGGGCCTCCCAGCTGAGAACTGGCTAGCCAGGATGTGCATATGGCAAGCAGGCTGGGATGCTGGCTGTCGCGAGGGGAGCACCTGCAAAGATGAAGCCCCAGCCAAGCCGGCTTCCCCTGCCTTCCCTCCGCGCTCCCTCTAATGCCCTAATTATGCCGTGTTTGTTTCAGTAATTTACACTCTCCGGGTACTGATCCATCAATAATGAATGTATTACCTGTCTCCTGGTCAGGTTTGGGAGATCCAGGACGCCGCTTTGAGAGTGTCTGCGGAGCAGGAGGCTCGGGGAGGCGGAACGGCCCCCCGCAGCCTTCCCCTCCCGCCCGGTGCTCCCTCAGACGCAGTGTGTTTGGCAAAAGCTGCCTGAGACGGCGCTTGGTACTGCTTTTCCGTTCCCCTCTCTTGGATGTCTTTTTAATATTTAAAGCTGTCATTGAGCTGAGTGATAAAATTCTTTCAAATCAAATTTTATCCTCCAATCTCCAGTCCTGGCTTCCCTCTGGCTGGGAAGGTTGGTGGGGGCAGCACCAGGGGAGCCGGGAATAGGGGGGAGCGGGGCTGTGAGCATCACCCCCTCGCCTTTACTGCTTCGTGGAAATGTGGGGCCGCCCTGCCAGGAGACTGTCACTCCACGAGACCCGCCGAAGGGGGCCCACGGAAAGACCCGGCCTCCACAGCCGGGTCTGGGTGCGAGGCTGGACCCTCCCCTCCCTTTTGCTGCTGGGGAAGGCAAGTGGCCTGGGGGGAAATAAAGGGGAAAAGACAGGCGGGCCTGGATTGTCTCTGAGCGGGTGGAGAAGGGCAGTCAGCTCTGAGCCAAGGCCCCGTGCTGGCTCTGGGCTCCGGAGCTCTCTGCCTGTCGAGCGCCCCCAGCTCTGCCTCCCAGCGGTGGCTCCAGCGAGGCCCTCGTGTCCCTGGCTTTCTGGTGCCCCACCTGTGTGGCAGCTGAGGTATTTTTAGAATACCTGGGGAGGGAACCCAGAACGGGTAGGCTGGCACCAGGAGGCACGCTCAGGAATGCCTCTGAAACTTGGTCTGGCATCAGGAAATGGGGGGGGGGGCTCCTGGCTCAGTATAGCCTCAAGCAAGTCCTCTCTGGGCCTCAGCTGCCTCACTGGTAAAGCTGGCGGTGGTGACACGGAAAGGCGGTCCTTCCCGCGACTTTCCAAGCCACGCGCGGGTCTCCACCCTTGGTACTTATGGGTGCCAGGCGGCGTGGAGCATGGACTCCGGGCTGCCTGCACAGTTCACTTCCCAGCTCTGTTACTACTAGCTGTGTGACCTTAAGCAAGTTACTTAGCCTCTCTGGTCTCTCCTAGCTTGTAAAACGGGCATACCAGGAGAAGCTACGTCAGGGTGGGGCGTGGAGTTTGCAGGCGTTCAAGGTGAAGTGTGAGCGCCCCAGAGTGCCAGCATTACCGGTAATTCCCCATCGGTTACCCATTTCACAGATGAGGAAACCAAGGCTTGGCCAGTTGGTAGCTTGTTTCGACTCAGATGTCCAAGAAAGAGCTGGTCAGCTGCATGAGTGTCCCGGGGCTACAGGAGCAAATGGTCACAGACCAGGGGTCTTAAACCACAGAGGTGGCTCTGCCCTCGGCCTGGAGCTGGGAGGACACCCAGGCCGCACTCAGCAGGGCTGGTGCCCTCCCAGGGCCGGAGGGAAGCATCTGTTCCAGTTCCCTCCGTGGCTTGTGACTGGGTCTCTGGCTTCACATCATCTGCCCCCATGAGTGAGTGAGCGTCTGTCCAAATTTCCCCTTTCTGTGGGGACGCCAGTCATGGTATTCACCCTAGTCCAGGGCTGACGTCACCCTAATTCATGACATCTGTGATGACACGGTACCCAAAGAGGGCCCTTTCTGATGGCCTGGGCGTTGGGGCTCGGTGCAGGAAGGTGGGGGATACGACTCAGTCCTTGACACCTGGCCACATATTGTGAAGGTGCCAGCCTGGCCTTCCAGCCACGGAGCTCTCCCGGCGCTGGGAGCACCCGTGTGCCCCTCTCTGGCCTGGCCCCTATGGGCTCCCCACCAGCTGGCTCTGGGGTGCCTGCCTGCTCTTCTAGTGGCCCCAGGATGAACTCCTTCCCTCTGGGAGCCGGGCCACCCCAGCAGTCCCTCCTGCCAGGCCGCATGGCAGGGGAGACCAGCAGGTATTAACCCCAACCATAGCCTGGCACTCAGGGTATTGCCAGGGACCCTCTCTGGACATGAGCCATGGAACCTCCAGGCCTCCTGCAGCACCCCCAGCCCACACCATTCCTGCCAGGTGCAGAAGACTCAGAAGG
Source organism: Talpa europaea (assembly GCF_964194135.1). NCBI lineage: Eukaryota > Metazoa > Chordata > Mammalia > Eulipotyphla > Talpidae > Talpa > Talpa europaea. Next base: position 1,664,457 of record NC_140084.1, on the reverse strand, counting down.
CACTGTGAAGATAATCCAGGAAGCAGCGAGGGCGAACCGCCTGCCCACGGCTGCCAGGGTCTCGATGTAGCTATTTATCTATTTATACGTGAGCTGGGGTACAGGCCAGAGGCTTGGGAGGGTGAGGGAATTCACCAGAGACAGAGCCGGGAGCAGAACAGGCAGAAGGACCAAAAGCACTGCTGAGGGGAGCAGCGGGCGAGACAGGAGCTGTCTGCCGTGCCATGTGGGCATCTCCCTGGCGGGCCGGGGATCGAACCGACGCTGCAGAGGCTGCAGACAGCTTCGTAGCCCAGCGCTCAACCCGCTGTGCCACTGGGGAGGCCCTGTAGCTCTTTAAATGCTGCGCTACCGCAGTCCAGAGCATGTTGGTTAAAGCCTTCCCCGGGCACGCACTTGGACAGGGGGTCGGGGCTCCATCTCTTCCAGCCCTGAGAGCAGACAGAAATAGGGGTGGTCCCTGATGAGTGAAAGTGTGGGTCACTGGTCACAGCCTGGACACTCTGGGGTGACAGAGAACCCCCACTCTACTCGGAGCGTCTGGAGGGCCCGGCAGCGGAAGATGAGCAGAATAAATGAAAAAGAGGAACAGGAGAAATGAAGGGGGAAAGCGGCGACGCGCAGCCCCAGTTGCAAGCAGATGGTGCTGGTATTAGGAAAATGAAAATACACGCCGTAAATTTGCTATTTGCCAGTGTTAATTTCTTATCCCAAGGTAAAACCTTCCCCCTGGCCCTGGCCACGCCATCTGCATGTTCATAAAATACATTACAGCAGAACTGATGGAGCAGCAGCGTGCGTGTGGGGCTCCGGGTGGGGGCGGGGGGCATGCCCACCTGCCAGGGCCCGGGGACCAGCCGCGCGCCGCCTGCCTGCAGCCAGGGACACCCAGGTTCGCACCTGGGCGCGTGGCCGCACTCCCGTCGGGCCCAGGGAGGTTCTGCGCCTGCAGCGGAGGCCGGGTGGCGCAGGCCGGCTGTGAGGACCGCGGGAAGGCCTTTCAGCAGCCGTCCAGGTGTGTGGGGAGCCGGCCCCGACAGGGTGTTCACACCTGGCTCCCACCTTCCCCAACACACTTCCTGGACTCCCCCTTGGGCCCCCTCCCCTCACCTCCCCGCGTCAGGCACCAGAGGGTTCAGGCGTCGAAGCCGCTGGAAATGCTGTAAAGCCCCCCTGTGGACAACGTTTCACCTGTCACCTTGGTCCTCCTGGTGCCCTACAGGGGAGGTGGCCCCCCTTTCCTTGCATCCCCCTTTTCCAGTTGCCAGGAGGTTACCTGGTGAGTCTTGGGGGAAAACCCCCCCACATGCCCCTCGCAGTTTGCTCAGTGCCCGGCCAGAGCAGAGCCTGGCCACCCGCGAGTACCCCTGGGGGCTGTGGGGCAGAAACAGAATGCAGTGGGCCCTATGGGGTGTCTGGTCGTCAGCCCGCTGTGCTGAGGGGGTCCCGTTGAGCCCCTCCAGCCCTGGACTTGAGAGGGCACAGTGCACGCTCAGTCACTGACCTGGGCACCCCCGGCATCCTGGTGCTCCCCCCTTCCCACGGCAAGCCTTGGGGGGCCGGTGCCCCAGCCTGGGCCTTGCTCTGACTGCTAATTACCAGTGTGGGAACGGCTTTATGGTCCTCCGGGGCCCTGAAAGAGCCCCCCACATCTGGTCAATTAATGCTGAATCTGTAATTCAGATGACACACAACCCCAGCCGGCTCTCCAAATGAGGCGATTAAAAGGCTCTTCTCCTTCGCTGGAGAACAAGCAAAATCAGGACCTCTTTTATTTCGCGGGATGGATGGCCCTGCCCGTGACCTTTGCTAGGACAAGAAGTATTATCAGGAAGACTTCTGTGTTTCCCGACTTTGCAGCCGTGTAAATCTCCCACCCGCCAGGCGGGCGGTGATCTGGCTGCTGCTGGGCTCCGCCGTGCCCCCTCAGGAAGGCAGGCCTTGGCCAGGTGGGCCCAGGGGAGGTGGAGGGCAGGGCTGCAGGCGGCGGGGTTGTCCGGACTCGCCTCCTCGCGCCCCTACCTGGAAAAGCCTCCGCCCCAGAGCTCTCTCGGACCTGGGAGTGCGCGGGGAGGAGGTGGCAGGCCTGGGGCCAGGGCTCATGTCCTGTGTCTGCTGGGGGTGGCTTTGAGGTCGAGTGGAGTCGTGTCCTGATGGTGGGGCCCACGCCAGCCCCGCAGCAGAGGACCCACTTACCTGAGGCTGAGTGGGTGGGTGCTCCAGCAGCAGCCTGTGGGGCTGCAAGTTGGAAACTGGTGGGTGGGGCCTGCTTGCCAAGGGGTGGGGCCTTGTGCTGGGGGTGGGACTTGGCATCCCTAGGGTGTGGCCTGGGACCAGGGGCGGGGCTTGGCCCCTGTGTGTTTCCTGCAGTCTCTGAAGGATGAGTTGCCATTTGTTTAACAAGTCTCCAGGGGAGTAACTTTTAAGAAGCACCATGTGAGTGTGTGAGTGTGTAAGCTGAGTGTGAATGCGCTTGGGGTGAGCACGCGTCCATGGGAGGAGGGCGGCCCGGGGTCATCCTGGGGCGCAGCCGCTCACTCTCCCTCTTGGTCCCTCCACTTCCCAGCTCGGGAGTGTGTCGGGCGGGACTGGCCCCATGCGTTGGCGAGGCTTGGGACTGGATGCCCCAGGCCCCACGGCTCGGCAGTGAGGGGAGTCAGGGTGGCATTCCTGGGGGCAGGACGGACTCACCGGCACAAGCCCGGGCGCCTCGGGCCAGGCCTTCAGGACAGCCCCTTCGCTCTGGAGTTGACCCAGGCCTGGGTTCATGGCCTGTGTCTTGTGCTGCCAGAGACCTGGCTGGGGACCCGGCTGCGTGCCCCTCCTGCCTCCATCCAGGGCCCGTGTGGGCCGAGGTCTCGCCCTCAGCCTGCTCTCCCAGTGAGTAAGGAGAGTGGGGTCACAGATGCTGACGGCACACGGGGCCACCGAGGGCTTCTGGGGGGCAGGGGCTGGTGGTCACAGGCTCCTTGGGAGAGCCTGGCCCTAAGGTGGTCACCCCTCTGCATTCCCGGCTCCCTGAGGTACCCCGGGAATAGAATTGTTCTGCCAGAGTTTCCCTGAACGTGCCGCCCACCGCCACACGCAGGTTGCTACTGAGGGCTCCGTGAAAGGGAGCAGGTGAGGACAGAGGGCTCAGGAGGTGAGCAGAGCTCAGAGGGGCAGGCGCCCTGTGGGTTTCTCCCTAAGGCCCAAGGGGAGAGGATTGGTTCTTAAAGCCAGCCATCCGCCCCCTGTGGGCACCTTGGGTCGGGTGCTGGGAGGGCCCGGAGCAGGAAGGTGGCTTGGGCATCACTGTGGCGCGAAGGGTCCCCCACCCGGGGCCTGCGGACGCCGGCAGATGTGGGTCGGCGATGCTCTCGGGCTGGCGGGCGCTGTGGTCATCGCTCATACGTCTCCGCATCAGCACGGCCCTGCTGAGAAGCGGCCGCTCGCACATTCATTCCCTCGCGGGTTCTTGCGTTCTGTCGGTGAACAGCCATTGCTCTCGGAGGTGCTGGGAAATTTCATCAAAACGGACAAAATCCTGCTGACCAGTGCACTGCTTTATGATGCTGGAATATTCTAGATCTGCGATTCTCGTACTGGCAGCCGCTGGCCACACGTGGTTGTGGTGGTCTGGGAGCGGAAGCGTTTATTTAACTTTAAATGATTGTAGTTCAGCTGTAAACAGCACCCCTGCCCCCCTGTCCCCCTGTCCCCCAGCACCCAGTGGCTCCTGTGGGGATCGGTTTTCCTTTTCCTGACCCCCTGACCGAGTCCCGGGACCTGCACGTGATTCCGGGCGAGGGTGGCATGGCCCTTGCAGAGGTGAGCCAGGAGGAGCATATCGGACCCTTCCTGTGCTTCCCACCGGCAGATGCAAACGTCACTGCCCTGAACACTGCCCCTGGGGGTGGGGACGTCTCTCGTGACCTTCTGCCCTGAGCTTGGCACTTGAGGGGCTGCTCAGGTGTCTGTTGACGAATGAATGACAATCTCAGCGCTGCCGTTTGCCAGCTGTGTGACCCTGGGCAAGTTACTCAACCCCTCTGTGCCTCACTCTGTCGGAATAGCTGTAGCACCGTCTGTCAGGTCGTTACAAGGCCTAGTGGGTAAGGTTTGTGCTTTCACCCTGACTGATTCCCGGGCAGCATTCCCCCCCACACCCCCCGAGCCACCTCAGTTTCCCTCTCCTCCCTCCTTCCTCTGCTCAGCCATCTGAGGAAGGACCTGGATCCCACTTGGGTATTGCTGTCATACCCCGCCCTTTTTTATAGTTTCAGTGAGACGGTGGTGTTGCCATTTGTTTTTTCTTTTTTAAATATATATTTACTTATGCAGACAAGAGCTGGGGTACAGGCCAGAGGTGTGGGGGTGTGAGAGGATTCCCCAGAGACAGAGTGGGGAACAGAACGGCAGATCTACTGAAATCCACTGCTGAGGGGAGCAGCGGGGAGGCAGGAGAGGTCTGCTGCGCCATGTGGGCAGCTCCCTAGCGGGGAATGGAACTCGTGCTGCAGTGGCGGCGAATAGCTTCATAGTGCTGCGTCTTAACCCTTTGTGCCACCAGGGAGGCCCCGATGTTGCATTTCTAGTGCCTTTGTTTGGAAACTGAGCCCAGAGACCTCAGATGACCTGGTTGGCGCCACACAGCTGTTCGGTCAGTCAGAGCCGCGGCCAGCGCTGGGAGTCTGCGCCCTGGTCAGGGGCCGCTGTTGTGGCCTCCACCTACCAGAACAGCACTGCTGCCTGATGCCCCCGGAGCCACTCACCGTGCGGCAGCCCTCTGCAGGACAGACTTGGCAGCCAGAGAGCCCTGCTCTGCCCCCCTCCAACCTCCTGACCGGTAGGGGCTCGGCGCAGCTCTGGATCCGGCTGGTCTGGCTCCCCACGTCCAGGCCCCCTGGGCTAGTAGCACATCCTCCCGAGCCTCAGGCTCCTGATCTGTCACGGGACCCCTGCCTCAAAGATGGTGGCCCAGAAGCCAGGGTCTAATTCCCAGTGACGTGAGACTCGGCTGTTCCCAATGAGAAATTGGGAAAGTCGCCAGTATGAGGGGGCCTTGAAAGCAGTCCCCAAATCCTTCCCCACCCTCCCCCTCGCCTCACGCAAGCTCCTTGAGCCTGCTGGCCCATGGCCTTGGACCTGGACCGCATCCTGCCCTGCCCAGCGTGGCCTCCAGGTCACCCTGGAGGTGTCTCCCCGGGGCCCAGCGCCTGTCAGGCCCAATGCCCTGATGTCCCCCTCCCAGGGGCCTGATGTCGTCATCCAGGGCAGCCTGGAGGCCTGTTGGGGGGGCGGATTCCCACAGCCCCTCTCCTCCCTCAGCCCCTCCTTCCCCCCCTTTCCCTCCATTCTCTTTCCTTCCTGACCCCCCTTCCTAACGCCCCCAGCCCGGCCCCTTCGCCTCCCCTCCCCCCAGGCCCCTGTGCTCCCCCCGGGGCTGCCCTGTGCCAGCTCCTGCCTGTGTGAATGTCTAATCTCCAATTTTATTCGCTGGGCTCCAGCCCATTTGCATAATCCACATAGTCACCCTGGTTTTAATTGCCCACAACTCTGCAGAAAGATCATGTGGTTAAGTGGTAAATCATAATTAGATAAATAATTGGTTTGGCCACAGCAAGCTGCTTTTGTTACACCTGCCATCTGCTGGACCCGTTTTTTCTTCTGGCCAGAACAATGCGGATCTGATGACAGAGCATGCTGCGTCTCTCTCGTGGGGGGGTGGGGAGGGGGTGCCGGAGAAGGGGCCGGGCGGAGCGGGCGGGGGGGGGGGGTTGAATGGAGGGGCTCGGAAGCAGAGCCTGGAAAATTGCCCGGTTGCTGGGGTCCGTGCCTGGCCTGCGCTTCTCTCTCCCGAGCCGGCGTGCCATTCATTACCCGGCGTGGTTAATGCATCAGAGTGGCAAATTTGACTTCTTTGCAGAAGAGGGAGGGAGGAGAGGGGCCTTGGGGAGGCAGGGAGCAGCGGGGGCTGCCCGGGGCCTGGTCTGCCTGCGATTTGTCGAGTGGCCCGACAGCCAGGGCAGGAGGAGGTGGCTTTGGAGGCCCTGGGCCTCATCCCGGGGGGTTGGGGGGGGCAGGTGGGCAGAGGTTAGCTCTCTCTGCCCACTGCGGTCAGCTTCTCCATCTGCTCCTTGCTGGAGGCGCCTTTATTTTCCATGTTCCAGGCTCCATCTGTGCGCCCAGGAGTCTCCAGGGGAATTGGGGGACCTGGGCTGGCCAGGACCGGGCCTTCTGCAGGGCACCTGCCTCCCAGGCGTTTCTCCCGCCCGGCGTCAGTCCCCCAGGCGCCTGGGAGCGGCTTCACACTACCCTTCTCATGCCACGTGTTCATTGACTCGCGTGTGCATTCGGCAAACGCCACGTCAGGAGCGCAGCTTCCAGAATGGCAGGATGGCCCCCGTGCCCGGGTCCTGCCCGCACTGCGCTCTTACTGCGCCGCTATTGTCCCCGCCTCGTGTGCTGCCCGGGAGCCTGAAGGGCACTCGGCCCCCGAGTTCCTGCCCAGGACTTGGGGCAGGGGCAGGGACTGCAGTTAGGGCTGCCCACGATGGGGGCACCCTGGCACTGTCCTCCTTCAGTACAGTTCACGGGAGGGGTGTCCAGCGGGGAGGAAAGGACTTTGGACTGGACCTGGTGGGGCCGGCCCAGGGCACGTGTCTGCCCAGAATATCCGCGGAGCCGGCTTGCGCAGGCGCCTCCCCAGACGGGCCTCTGGGTACTCTGGCCTAGCGTGGCTGTGTCTGCACCTGCAGAAACCCAGGGCGTACCCTTTCTCTGTCGGAGCGCAGCCTCCCTCTTCCAGCTTGACCACAGGCAGCCAAGAGCTCAAGACCCCGTTCCAGACCAGGCAGGAGGGGCGAGAGCCCCTTGGGACAGACTGCAGCTCCCTGACATCAGGGTCTCATTGACCAAGAAACTGGCATCTGCCTCCCTGAAAACCCGGTGCCTGCTGGGAAAACCATGGCCCTGTGGCACTTGGCCAGGACAGTGGTACGCCGGACGCTTTCTGGCTTTCCCACCCACCCTCCCCTCCCCGCCTTCCATCCCTCCATGCGCCTGCCGCCCACTCCACGCCGGCCTTCCAGCCACCCCCGACCCCCTCGGCCCCTGCACTTGGTCTCCGGGTAGGACTTTCGTCTAGTGGACACGGGGCCGCCCGCCCGCCGTTGGGGCACAGCGCAGGATGGCTGCGTTTGCTCTTCTGCCATCGGGGTGTCCCCGTGAGGGGAGTGGGGGAGCCTGACACCCCTCAGCTGCAGACACTGTCACTCACAGAGGAGATGAGGCACAGAGCAGCTCCCTGGGGGACGAGCGTTCCCACGTGTCCTCCATGTTTCTAGACCAGCCCCGCAGCCCCTCAGGGCAGCCCGGAGCCCACACCCACGTGGCTGCTTCTCCCCAGCCTCCCGGGGGGCCCTGAGCTCCAACGCTCTCCCTGGGTTTCTCCGTGAGCCCTTGCAGCCGGGCCCAAAGGTGCAGCCACGCTCGTGTCCTCGGGCTGCGCTGTCCAACATGGGCGCCACTGACCACGTGTGACTGTTTACGTTTATGTTAAACCTTTTAATTTACTGAGCTAAAACTTGGCCGCACTGACCACGTTTCGAGTGCCGTGGCTGCACGTGCCGTGGCCAGTGTAGGGCAGATCCGCCGCCTCGCAGAGGGCCCTGTTGGGGGTTCCAGGCTAAGCCTCGCTCTCGAGGGCGCTGAGATAACCAGCAGATGGGCCTCGGGTTGGCGCTCTCTGGACTGGGAGGGCTGCGCTGGAAATCACCTGTGCTCTCCTGTGGCTGCTGCTGTGTGACCTGGACTCAATCTCTTAACCTCTCTGGCCGGTAAACGTCGGATTTGGGGGCCCTTGGACAAGGGGTGCCCTGCTGTCTTTGGGAATGGCAGGGGGGAGAAAGAAATGGACCAGATTTGTAATGCCCCCCACTCTTGCTCACAGACACCCTGCTAGTTAAAAACATGTCACAGGAGCCAGACTGGAGGCTGAGCCGAGGGGAGCCGTGCACCCTGGGGGCCACCCCACACACGGCCCAGTCCGCAGGGGAGACGCTCCCTTCGTCCTAGGCAGGTGTCCCACGCTCCTGCTGCTTCCCTGTCTCATCTAGTGGCCCAGAAGGTTCTTTGCCGTGACTCCTGCTTCCTGGGCCCCTCTGTGCCCCACCAGGATTTGGCAGCACCAGGTGTGAGCTGGTGACCCCACCCTCCCAGGACAGCTCCTGGAGGCTGCCCCCGCCCTGCCTCATCCCCCTCCACTGTAAACTGTTGTCCCGGGGCCCCAGGCAGGGTTTCACGGGCATGCGTGGTGGGGTCTGGCTTTCTGCACCCCTCCAGAGGACACCCATGAAAACCACTGGCACCTCTAAGAGCTGCAGTGTCCCTTCTGGCCTCAGCAGCCCCCAGAGCCGAGATGGCCCTGAATCCTGTGCCCGCACCCCGGGGCCCTCCGCACCTTGGGCAACGCCAGGGTCATCTCTGCCTGCCGGGCCACCCAGTGGAGAAGGGGGCCCTGAGCCAGTCTCCCGAGCTGTGGGCCGGGCTGCTGAGGGGTGGGGGGGCTGCTCAGATCTGTTGGGATCGGTTACCCCAAAGGCTCTGTGCCTGCAGGCGCTAGCCCCGTCGTCCTGCGGGCGCAGGAAGGGGATGCGGGGCACCGGCCGCCAGCAGCGGTGAAACCCACTGGGGCTGCTGGGGGTGACCCCGCTGTACCTTTGGGCCCCTCCCCACACCGCCTTCCTCCTCCTCCCTCTAATTATTTTTCTCGGATGTTGTGAATTAAATCTCACAGTAACCACAGGAGACGTTTGGGTAAAGGCCCCGCTCGCATCTCTGCGTGCGCCGATAGAAGTTGTTAAATGAATAATGTTGACTTACGCTGGGGACCCAATTCTCTCTGAATATAATTCCCCTTCGAGTTAGGGGGAGCTTCCTGGAGAAACCATAAAAATAATAAACACGTCTTCATATCAGAGGTTGCTATTGCCGCTTTGGATTCTTCGGGGGAGAGAGGCGGGGAGAAAATAAATTAAAATTAATTTTCAAGAAAGGACTGTGCCAAGAGGCGGGCGGAGGAGCAGGCCTGCTGGGGATGGGGGGGCGCCCCCACGGCGAGCCCTGGGGCTGGCCCAAAGTTGGGTGGCCTGACCCTTTCGAGGGCTCAATTTCCAGGCTGCCCCAAGGATTCGCCCCCAAATTACAGTGTGGGTGATGAGTGGCCCCCCCACAATCCATTTTAACTAGGTGCCTGCAGGCGGCAGATCCCAAGTGGGGATCCAAGGTCGGCGGGGGCAGGGCCTGAGACATGGCTTCTGTGGCGTCCTGCCCTGGCCAGCGCTGACACCTGGCCTCCTGCTGGTCCCCTCTCTGCCGGCTCTGCGCTGAAGAATTGCCCAAAATTCTGGAAGGCGTCTGGGAGGTACATTCGGCTCCCGCCTCCGCCTCTTTGCCTCCCCCCTCTCGGCCCCGAGCCTGCCCTGCCCAGCTCATCAGGGCTCTGAGATGCTCCTGCCTGCAGAGGGAGGGCGCAGGCCTCCGGGTACAGCGTCAGTCTCCCGGTTGGGAGGCAGCGACGGGCCGTGGCTGTCTCAGTCCATCCCTCCCCCACCGCCGTGGGTCCTGAGCTGGGAGCCTCCAGGCGTGGTGTGAGTATTTCCTCCCACAGCTCTGTGCTGTGGGGGTCACCCCAGCGACTGGGTCCCCCGTAGGGGGAGGGGAGACGGCTGACGGGCTTCCCGGTTACGCACGGAGGTCAGGTGGCTGGGGACCTTCCCAAGGTCACGCAGCTCGCTGCCCCGCTAGCCAGGAATAGCAGTCCAGGCTGGGCCGCGCCAGCCCTGAGCTCACGCTGCCAGCCAGGCAGGTCTGTGCAGGGGCGGCCGTGGGCCTGGACACAGGCCAAGGGACGGGCAGGCACTGTCCCCTGCTGGCCGCTGTGGCCAGGCCCAGAGCCGTGGCTGGGGACACTGGCACTCCGGGAGCACGACTGGCGGAAGGCGGCAGCTGCGTGTGCCAGGCCTTTGGCCTGCAGTGTCCGGGCAACCTCCCCAGGCGCTGCTTGTGAGATCATCATCCGGGAGCGTCAAGAAAACAAAACCCCGAAAACCCCCAAAGCCAGTATTTGTTTTCTTGGTGACTTTGCAGAATTCTCGAGCTGCTGGGGTGGGGCGGGGGTTGGCGTGGATCACAGATGTCGGGCTGACAGCAGGCGGGAGCACTCAGCATGCTAGGAAGGCGGTTTGATGCGTGTACCCCGCGAGGCTGTAAGTCCTGTTTGGGGCTGGGTTTATCCTGGGGGCAGGAGGAGCTCGGGCAGCATTTGTAATGGACAAGTTTGTGTTTTCCTAAATTGCATTTAGATCCACCCAGCAACTGCTTGGTTTAAGGTGCAGGTCCAGAAATAAGTCAGGCCTCTCTCCTCTCTACCAGTGCCCGGCCTCTGGTGAGCGGAGGCAGAAAGTAAAGGTTGCTGAATAAAGTCGCCCCCACATGCAGGAGGCCAGCTTCCCCTGGGACTTAGAATCAACCCTGGAAGCTGCCTGGAGAGTTGGGATTCCAGCCAGGTCTAAGGGAAGAGGTGAGCAGGGAACAAAGATCGGGACTGGCCGGCTAAGGAGAGACGCTGTCTCCGTGAAGCTGTGTGAACTTGAGGGGGCACAGCGGGAGAGGACAGTGTGGTGGGGCCCCTGGGTGTGTCTATACAGACCAGGAGACATTTCTGGAAGGTTTGCGTGTTTGAGGCGGGACGTGTGGAGTCGCCGGCTGATGGATCAGGTGTCCTGACGGGACAGATGGAGCCTGAGGTCAGGGGTCAAGGTGGAGGCTTAAAGCAGGAGAGAAACCCGACCAGAAGCCGGGGTTGGGGGTGTTAGGTGGAAGGGTTGCAGTTCTTGGTGTCTGCTGGGTGCTGGGGGAACCGCCGGTACCTGTCACAGTGGGGTGGGCCGGGAGCCCAGAGTTTACGAGTGGGAGGTAAGGCAGGGAGGCCTTTGGAGGTGGGAGCTCCGGCAGGGACACCTCCCAGGGGGAAAGCAGAGCCCTTGAGGGACTAAGGCAGAGGCGGAGGGTGCAGCGGAAACAATGGTGCCTCCATTCTGACCTTCCAGGGGTTGGGGGCACAGAGGAGTGCCAGGCAGCCAACCCCACCCCTAAACTTGAAATGGTGCAAGTGAAGATTTCAGGCCCCCCTGCCTCTGGCTGTTTCCTTCCCGATCACCAGGGGCCTTCGCCAGCCAGCGGGGCGAGGACGGGCCAGGTCTTGTCCCAGGCCCAGCGGCAGCCCTTGGGGGGTGAGGCCCCACCCCCATGAGGGGTCACACTGGTCTTAGGTCAGGGATCCAGGATTACCGGGCTCCCCCCACGCCTGCCCAGGCCACAGCTGGCCACTTTCCAGCAGTGACCAGGTGGCCGGAGACAGGTGTGTCACGACCTCCAGCTGCTCAGTGCTCGGGGGCATGACCTGCCTCCCCCCAATCCAGAAACTGTTGCTGTTGACCAAAAACACACACCTGCAGCCTCAGACTGGCAGGTCAGATGGGGGGACGACACTGGAGCCCCACCTCAGAGCTGAGCTCCGGTCCGTAAGGGCAGACCGAGGGGAGGGGCAGCTGGAGAGGGACCCCTTCCGGGGGTCCGCTGGGGCGGGGGGGTGCTCTAAAACAGGCCCTGCCGTGCCTCTCCCAGATACTCAGGCCTTCAGGTGGGTCTTCTCTTGAAAACTGAGGTGAAACCCGTGAAACGAACTTCGTTAAAGGGATCTCCTGGGTGGCATTTAATGCATTCATCATCTCTGCACCCACTGCCTCTTAGTCCAGAACATTTTCCACCCCAAAAGGAAATCTGTCCCCACTAGCCATCACTCCACAATCTCCCCTCCCCTGCTCCCACCCTGCTGATCTGTCTGTATGGATTTGTCTATTCTGGAATGTTCTGCCCATGAGGTCACATATGTGGTTTCATGTCTGCTTCTCTCCTCTCAGCACGGTGTTTGTAAGGTTCAACCATGTTGTAGGCAACCAGCACTTCATGCTTTTTCAGGGCTGAGTAATATTCCAGCCAACAAGGGACCATTTGCTTGCCCAATTATCTTGGGAGGAGGCATTCGAGTTGTTTCCACAGCTGGGTCTATTTTATGTATTTTTAAAGAAACCAAACAAAAGCACAGCACCTATGGTAGATCAGCATTACCTCCACCCCCCTCCATCCACCCAACAACCCAACCCCAGCCTTGCTCCCCCACCCTGGCCCCCTCATTCAGTTTTCCAGGCTCTCTGCTTTTACCACTCAGCTTCCTTGTTCCACGCATACAGGTGAAGTTGCCCAGTCTTTATCTTTCTGACGAATTTCTCTGCAAGTGGCATCATCGCATCTTTCCTGTGGGCTGAACAGCGGTGCACGGGGTGGCTGCCTCACATCTATGCCTCAGCCGTGGGCTTGCAGGCGGCTTGTGCGTCTTGGCTGTTGTAAAGGTTGCAGCACTGTTGTTTTTTTAAAGATATACCTATTCATGCATACAAGAACTGGGGTACAGGCCAGAAGTGCAGGAGGGTGAGAGGACTCACCAGAGACAGAGTGGGGAGCAGAACAGGCAGCCTGACTGAAATACACTGCTGAGGGGAGCAGTGGGCGAGACAGGAGAGGTCTGCCGCACCATGTGGGTATCTCCGCAGCCGGCCGGTATTGAACCCACGCTGCAGAGGCTGCGGACAGCTTCCCAGCACTGCACTCAACCCACTGCACCACCGGGGAGGCTGCATCACTGTTAAGATGCATCTCTGAGAAGAAAAGGCTCACCTGGAGGCCATAAATACTGTTTTAAAACTGACAAAACCAAGAAACTTGGGTGGCCTGCCAGTCCTGTCCCTCACAGTGCCCCCTCCTTGTCCGCTGAGCGGCAGACATGTGGGGGACCAGCTGCCCGAGACTCTGAAGCCGGCGTGGCGCGAGGCTCCTGTGGACGCTGGCCTGGCGTGGGGTGGGGCCCACTTCCCGAGGCCTCTCTACCCGCTCCTGGGGGGTGAGCAGTGGGTAGCTATGCGGGAGAGGGCACACCAGCACCCCTCCCCCAGCCCGGGCTCGCGGCCCTGAGAAGACCTGGCACAAGCGGGCTCCTGCCTGCTGCTGCCCAGCCACCCCTCTGCACCCCGGTGTCCGTTGGTTCTGCTGAGCCAGCCGTGTCCCGGGCAGCGCTCTCCCAGCTCACTGTCTTGCTGAATCCTCACCAGAACAGGCGCCGGGGTAGTGTTGCTCACACTGCGGTGACTATGCCTGCTGCCAGGCAGTGGCCACGTGGCCTGAGCCCCAAGCCTGTCCCACCTCACCCCACACCTGCCTCCCTCCCCAGTGTCCGTGTGTGCTCTCGGAGCCGGAGGCCTTATTTTCAGGGCTTCTGGGACGCCACTGCCTGAGGCTAACACCAGGTGCCTCCGTTGGGGGGGGGGGGGGGCGTGCACTGATGGGACCTGAAGGCCAGGTGGGGCAGGTGAGGCGTTTTCCTGAGGGGAACAGACATGGTGAGGAGGAGGAGGAGGGACGCTCTGCTCTGACACTACCGCAGATGGGACAGAGGATTTCATGGGGTGCGTTTTTGTCACGCCCGTGCCCCTGGTTTTGGCCACTGCTACCGCCCGCCCGCCCCACCAGGCTGAGGGCAGGCGCCGCCAGGACTCTGAGAAGCCCCTGGTTCCAGGAAGGCCCGCTGGAGCCGGAGCCCCCGGCCTGGTCTCTGCCGCCCCAGGTCACCCACGGGGCTGCAGGGAAAGGTGGCCAGGTTTCTCTCAGATGTTAAAAATGGGAGCCAGGCAGGGGAGAAACGCAGAGCCAGCACCCCAGCCCAGGCCGGGGTTGGGGGGCGGGGCGCCTGAGCACCGGCCTGGGGAGTGGGGTGGCATCAGCCGGCGGCTCTGCAGCTGGAGGGGAGTGCCCCAAGCTAATGAAGGCAGCCCCAGGCACTGGCTCCGTGGAAGCCCCCTGCTGGAGGCCGCAGCAGGGTCCCCCGACTCTGGCTCCCGAGTGCTGGGGAGCAGGGGGTTAGCCGCGCCCCGCCCGGCCAGGCCCCCCGGGCAGGACTGGCCGGCCGGACCCCGCAGACGGCAGCGCGGGGCGGGGCCCGGCGCCAGGAAAGCCCGGAGCCCGCAGCCCCGACCTCGGCCCCCCGCGGCCGCGCCGCCCCAGGCCGAGGACCGCCCCCCAGGCGCGCCTCCCCCGCCTCGGCTGGCCCCGCCGTCTAAAGTTTAAAGGTTTTAAATGCAAATATTTCTCTTTTATAGACGCCAGCTGTCTCCAGGGAGCGCGTTTCCTCGCTGCTCAACTTTATTGTCCAATTAGCTTCCCATATCGGGGCCCGGCGGCCGGGGGGGGGGATGGGGGGGGCCCCGCGCCGCGGGGCCCGGGGTGGGGTGGGGTCGGGCCGGGGGCGCCCCTCGCGAGGCCGGGGCCCGGCGGGGGGGCCACCCGGGCGGCTCTCCCGCCGCAGAGCCGCGCCCCGCCCGCCGCAGCCGCGCGGCTCCCCATTCAGGGCCGCGGCGCCCACAAAGCGCGGCAATTAGCATTGAAAATCCATGCAAAGCAGCTGTGGCCGATTGTGCGCGGCGCAGCTGCGCGCCGGGTGCGCGGCCGGGGAGGGCCGGAGCCGCGCGGGGCGAAGGGGCGCCGCTGCCGGCCGCCCGGGGCTCCCCCGCCGCCCGCCCGCCGCGCCCCGGAGCCCGCGGGGGCCTGGCCGGGGGGGCGGGGGGCGCGGGGGCCTGTGCGGGCTGCAGAGCCCGCCCCGCCGCGGCCCGACCTCGGGGCTCCTCCGGGCTGCGGGGCGGCGCGGCCTGGGGTGTGTCCGCGGGGCGCCCCGGACCCCTGCAGCCGGGGCGGGGCGGCCGCAGCCCCCGGGGACGCGGGTGCCAGAGGCGGAGGGGAAAAGCCTTCGGGGTGGGGGGGGAGAGCATCTTAGCCCCGCTTTGGAGAATGGAGGCTCTGGGGGCCCGCTGGCTGCGAGGAGAGGGGCCCGGGCTGGCGCAGGGCCCAGCCTCGCGCCTGAGGGTGGGGGCGGCGCCCGGTGCCCCTCTTCAGCCCTGGGTGCCTCCTGATGCCGAGGGTGGGTGCAGGTGCTGGGGCGCTGGGCTCTGCTGTAAGGGTCTCCCCACAGCCCAACCCCAGGGAGAACGGCTTCCAGCCCCCGGACAGCGTCCTGGGTCAAGGCACAGGTCACCTGCGAGCCCCCAGGCTGGGCGGGGGCGCGGCCAGGCTGCCCCCGGGGCGCAGACCAGCCGGGGCGTGGAGTAGCCGCGGGGCTCCCTGCGTGGAGATGCGCAGCAGGGCACATGCTCCGTGCACGGTGGATGACAAGTGCGTCTCCTTCCCGCCCACCCTGAATCTAGGTCTCCAGAGCGTGACACCTGCCCGCGCAGGTGCTGAGCGGGGTGCCTGGGGTGATAGGCAGACCCGGACGCGCAGCCCTTCTGTGCAGGAACGCGTGGCGGGGCAGCTAACCCCAGGCCGTGGGACGGAGCTGGCTGCAGGCCCAGCACACACCGGGGCTGGTGGCCGAGCTGCGACTCCACGGGGACAGCCGCACCTACAGCTGCACTCCCGGGAACCTCACCCCTGGGGCACGTGGCCATGGTGACTCCGAGGGGCCAGGCGGCCTCCAGGCTCCCCAATTCCTTGCTGCCTCAAGGTCGCGCCGCGGGCGCTTGCTGAGCAGCTCTCTGAGGGTTGGGCCTGGCACCTCCAGTTTCTTATCCGATTTGGGGCTTGGGGTGTTCGTGGAGTAAGTGCCCACCTTTTGGATGGGCCAGATCCTTTGCTTTCCAGGCATCCCTTCTGGGGTTCTTCGGCGGCGTCATCTTGTTTGGCCACGCAGGTTCCACCTGAGTGGGGTCAGGGTCTTCCGAGGGACCCCCTGCGCCCTGCGGGGGCCTGGCGGGGTCCAGGTGCAGGAAGCACAGGCCAGGAGCAAAGGAAGCAGGACGCGGGAAACGCGCCCTAGGGAGTGTCCCCAAAGCCCCACAGAGCCGGCCGCGCACCTTGCACCCGCCTCGTCCTTTCTCTGCTGCGTGGGAGCGCGCGGGAGCCCCCGGGAGGGCGCGCTGCGCCGAGGGAGGCCGCGTGGCTGGCGGGGGCGGGAGCCGCCGAGGAGGCGCGGGAGGGAGCGCGCCCGCGGGGAAATGGAGGGCAGCCAGCCTGCGCCCGAGCGGAGGCGGGAAATGAGGAGTCAAGCTACAAACCTCGTTAGCGCGCAGCGCGGGCTGCAGGAGAGCAATTCCCACCCTTAAACTCGGAGGCCGCGCTCGCGGGTTACTAATTTCCCGGGGCCGGGCGCGCTGACAGGGAGTGTCATCCGTCTCGGCCGCGCCCGCCCGCTGGCCGCCGCGTCTCCCGGCCGGGGCGCACGCCGCCGGGCCGGGCCTGCCCTCCAGCGGCCGCCGGGCGCCCTGCAGGTGCGCGCCCCGGCTCCAGGTGTGCGCCCCCGCCCCGCGCACACGTGACCCGCCGCGCGGCCTCACCGTTCTCACCTGCGAAGCGGGGCCGCCCGCGCGCGCGCCGGCCGGGAGGCCGGGGAGCCGGGGGGCCGCCCGGGCGGGAGCCGCCGACCCCGGGGACTCGCCGCGGCACATCGCGCCCGGCCGTCCCCCCGCGACGCGTGAACTTGCTCGCGCGCCCCCGCTCCCCGCGAGGAGAGGAGCCCCCCGCGCGCCCCGGCGGAGGGAGTCGGACTGGGGGCGCGCACCGGGGGACAAAGCCGGGAGGCGCCGCCCCGGCCAGGTGCGAGATGCGCATTTGCATGCGGCTCCCCTCCCCCCGGCCGGTGCGCCAGGTGGGAAAGGGCTGGAACCGCCCCAGAGGTTTTTAATTTTGTTTTTGAGGCCCCGGGCCAGTGGCTGAATTCCCTGCCGACTCCTCCCCGCCGCGCCCCCCCCCCCGCCCTGACTCCCGGCGGCCTGGCGCCCCCTCCCCCCGCGCGCTGGCCGCCCGGGCCGCGGCCTCTGCGGCCATTGCTGGGACGGGGCGGCGGCCGCGCCCGGGGACCCCGCGCGCTGCGTCGAGGCCGGCGGCGCGCGAAGGCCGAGGCCCGCCGGGGCGCGCGGGGGAGGGGGGGAGGGGGCGCCCCCGGCGCGCTGCCAGGCGGCGGCACCCGCAGGTAGGAGCCAGTAACGGCCCGCCGGGCCTCCCGCTCCCTTTCCCCTTTCGTTTGTGGTCGGCCGGGCCCTTGTGCAAGGCTGGGGGGCCGGCCGCGCCCCCGCCCGTGTGCCCCGGCGTGCGCTCCGCGCTCGGGCGCCACGGCCCGGGGAGTGGGGGGCGGGGGGGCCCGACCCTCGCCCCCCAGCGGGCGCACGGGCGGCTTTCGCTCCCCGCTGGCGCGCGCCCCGAAGGCTCCAGGCCCGCCAGCGTCTTCGGGAACAGATGGATGGGGGGTGGCAGGCGCCCAGCGCTCCCTCCCGGCGCAATCCGGGCTGGCGCGGGGGGGCGGGCGGGAGGAAGGCGGGGGAGGCCGGGCCCGCGGGGACGGCGGCGTGCGCGCCTGCCAAGCGCGGCGCGGGCATGTCCCGGGGCAGGTTTGGGGCTGGCAGAAGCGCGGGCTGGCACCGGGGGCCGAAAGTTGAAACCCGCAGCGCGGCGCTGGGGCGGCCGCCGGGGGGCGGGGTGCGGCCTGGCCTCGGGGCCCGAAGTCTGAGCGCTGCCGAGGAAGCGCCCCCCGGGGAGGGCGAGACCCCGGCCGCAGGGCGCCGCCGCGCGCGCGGGTCAGGCCCGGAGCCCGCCCCGTGCAGGCTGCCTGCCGGGCCGGGCGCGGGGGGTGGGCCGCGGGGGCGGGGCGCAGGGGGCGGCCGGGGCCCGCAGTCCCTCCGCGCCGCCCGCGGGTGCCCAGGAATTTCAGGACGCTCCTGAGTCATTCCAGTCTGTCAAGTGCCTGGGTGAGGTAGGGTGGGGGGTGCCAGGAATGAGGAGGCGCCGCGCTCCCGGGGCTGGAGGCTCGGTGGGTCGTGCCAGTTTCTGGAGGCGGCGGCCTCGCCTCTGACCGCAGCCCCAGCGAGTTAATGACCCCCTGGCGGAGCGGCGCCTCCGTGGACTCGCCAGCCGCTGGGACGTGGGTTCTCCGGAGTCACCCCTCCCCCCTCGGCGGCCTCCCCCAAAGTTACTTAAAAGGGGAGGGGAGGGGCGGCCTCCGCTGGGGTGGGGGCGCCGGGCGCCCGGGGCCGCGTTCTTAACTTGGAGCGCTCGGGAGTTGGGGCCGCGAGGCCACGCGCCCGGGGGCGGGGTGGGGAGGGCAGGGCGAGCGCACCGCGCCCCTCGGCGTGCGCCCCTCCCACTCCCGCGCGGCCCGGCTCCGGCTCCGGGGCAGTCGTCCTCCCGAGGCCCGCGGAGCCCGCGGCCCGAGTGCGCTGCGCCTGGGCCGGCCCGCGCCGGACCCCGTCCTGGGCGCCCGGAGCCGCGCCGAGCCCCGCGCCGCGCGGGCACGCTGGAGGGCGCCGCTCCCCGCCTCTGGCCGCCGGCCCCGGACACCCAGGTACTCCGGACCCCGGCGTCGCGCCAGGAGCCCCCGGCGCCCGCGGCGCGCGTCCCCTACCTGGCGTGTCCTCGGCTCACCTGGCCGCGCGGGCGGAGCGTGCGCGCGCGGCTGGACCGGGCGCCGGCGGGGCGCGTGCTTGCGGCTGAAACCCGACACCCCCGCGGCCGGCGGGCGGCGCGGGAGCCAGTGGCCGGGAGAGGGCGGGCGCCCTGGGTGTGTCCCGGCGACAGCAGCAGGTGTTTCTTGGCGGCGGCCCCGGAAGCTCCACCTCCCGCGCGCCGGGCGAGATAAGCCGCGCAGACAAACACGGGGCGACGGCGGCCCCAGCATGTGTCAGCCGCGGCGGCGCGGCGGGGCCCGGGCATGAAAGGTGAGCGGCGGGCGGGGGTCCGCGCCCCCCACGGCCTCCCGCGGCCTCCCGCGGCGCGCGCCCCTCCCCGGGGCCGGGCGGGGTCGCCAACGGCGGGCAACTTCCCCGGGGGCGCGGCGGGCCGGCAGGGCGGGCGGGAGGCCGAGAGCGCGCGCCCTGCAGCGGCCGTGGGGCCGGCGCCCGGCGGGGGCTGCGCTCGGCGAGGGGCGCGTGAGCGCGGGGTCGGGCGCCGCGCGCCTGGGGGGCTCCGAGCCCCGGCGCCCCGCACACTGGGGAAACTTTCGCGGGGCGGAGCGGGGGGGGGGGCGGCGGGGCGCCCCCGCGGCAGGTGCTGGCGGGGAGGGGGAGGGGCGCGCGGGGGGTTCGCCCCGCTCCCCTCCCCCTCCCGCCCCTGGCGGCGGGGACACCTCGGGGAGGCCGGCCCCTCCGCCCTGCCTCCCCCGCGCCGGCGCGCGCTCCTCCCCCGAAGATGGCTGCCCCGGCGGAGGGGGGGGGGGCATCCGCGCGGCCCCTCCCCTCCCCTCCGCTGCGCTGCGCTGCTCCGCCTGCCCGCCCGGCGCTCCCCGCCCCCCGCCTCCGGCCGCGCTGCCGGCCCGGCCGACCGAGTGGAGCCGATTCAATTATACCGCGGCGGAGACACCTCCCGGCCGCGCGGCTAATTAGCTCCCGGCGGGGGCGGCGGGCGCCCCTCCCCACTTCCTTCTCGGGCCCTGGGTGGGGCGCGGGACCTCGAGGAAGAGGGGTGATGCCCGAGCCGCCGGCGGGGAGGGGCCGCCGGGGAGGGCCGCCCGCACCCCCGCGGTGGGCCGGGCCGGGCTGGAAGTTTGAGGGGCTGCGGGGGCGGCACCTGCCTGCGCCCCTCCCGCGCGCTCCGGCTGCTGTTTTGTAAACTGGCCTCTGTGCAAAGCGCGTCGACAATGCATTCCGCCCTCTTCACCCCTGCAGCGCCTTATCTGGGGCCACCGGGTTGGGGTTGGGAGGCTGGGGCCGGGCCGCCAGATAAGCAAGGGTCCAGCCCGGGGAGGCCGCGGGCCGCGGGGCCCAGCCTGGCGGGGTGGGGAGCCCGGGGAGCCCGCGGAGCCGTCTCCAGCCGGCGGGGGCCTGGCCGCAGGTCTCAGTGGGGCTCTGGGGTGGCGGCCCCGCCCCCTCGGCCCGCGCGGAGGGGGAGCTGCGGGGGAGCAGCCGGCCTCGGGGCCTCCCCGGGTGTCGCTGAAGCTGGGGGCGCCGCGGTGTTGCTCACCCTGTGTTTATGGGGCGGCCCCCGCCCGCAGGCACCGCGGAACCTGAGGCGCAGGCTGCAGCCTGACTCAGCGGCCACGCCACAGGTGAGGGGCCCAGGGCGCAGGCTCCCGCGGCCGCCCGGTGTGTCATCCCGCTGCCCTGCCCAGGTGAGCTCGCAGGCCTGGCTCCGCCGCCGCGGCAGCTGGAACTTGAAAGGCTTCGCGCAGCTGGGCCTGGCCCGGGGTGCAGGGCTCGCGCCGAGCAGAGGCCGCTGCCGGGAGGGGCGGGTGCGGCCAGCCCGAGTTTGGACGCGCAGCGCGCTGGCTGGGCCCGGAGTTGGTGCGCGGCCAGGCAGCCACCGGGGTCAGCCCCACCTTGGAGGAGGAGGCCGGGAAGCCGCTGTGGTTGCGGGCGAGGCCCCGTCTGTGGGGCAGCAGGCTGTCCGCGGCACGCAGGCCCTGGCTTGTTGGGGACGGCTTTTCAGCAGCCGGGCTTGTCAGAGTTGAAAGGGGTTTGACCACAAACCCCCCTCGCCTCCCCAGGCCCAGGCCAACCTCAGGCTCTAGGTGGGAGGCCTCGGCCTCCTGGATTCTCGGCTCCCCGCTGATGCTGATGGGCTGAGGACCAGTCCTCTCCCAGGTGAGCGCACTTGAGACCCGGAGGGGCGGGGGGCGCCGCAGGTACCGGCAGCAAGCAGAGCCCCGTGGGAGCTCCGGGCCTGTCCCCTGCTGCCGTGACTTCCCTGTCTCGGGGCGGTGCAGGGGCTGCAGATCCGGGGCGCCTGTGGTTTCTGAGTCCAGCCCGCCCGCCCCGGCCAGGCAGCTCTGGCCAGAGCCGCCAGCACACGCTCCGCACAGCGCCATTCGGTGGCGGGCGTGGGTCCTGCACCTCCAGCTCCCACCCACCAGCCTCCTGGACCCCGGAGGGAGTCCAGCTGCCCAGCCCTTGGCTGGGGGGTGCCACCCTCCCCCGCTCTAAAGGAAGCGGGACCCCAGGGCCGGGCACCCCCACCTAGCGTTGGGTGCCAGCGTCTCCTTTCCAGAACGCAGGTGAGCAAGACCTGGCTGCTACCTCTCTTCTTGCCCCAGGAACTCGCAGGGGCTTGTGGAGTCAGCCAGCAAGGCCGGTTTTTCCTGGCCCCACAGCAGGCTTGGAATTCCCAGCCTGGGTTACTCGAAGTCCACCCGGGCTGGGGGTGGATGGTAGCACGTTAATTATCTCTGTTATGGCAACACAGCAGCTTCCAAAACCACAGCTCGGCCTGCGCCCCATCCTGGTGCGCGCCGACGGCTGCTCCCCGGCAGGGATGGGGTGCCGTGGCAGCTGCGCCGAAGACCCGCTGGCTTGAACTTCTCCCCTCTGCCGCCCGGCGTGGGAGCCGCTGGCCTCCCTAGCCAGTGCTGGCCTCCGCCCTCCCCCGCAGAGGCCGCGGCCCGAAGCTGACCGTTTCGGACTGTTCCTGTCAGGGCGAATTTATCGAGCGCCTCCCACGAGCCCAGCCCTGTGCAGGCCGCTGGTAGGTGAGCCACCAGATAAGGATGGGCCGCGTTGCCCCCACTCCTTGCAGCACCAGACAAAGCCCGCTGCTGCCCGGCCTAGCCTGCCCCTCTGCTCAGAGGCCGCCTCCCCGGGCCTGGGGTCCCTGTGGCCGCCCCCTCCCTCCCCGGTTCCTGCAGCCCGCCCCAGGTTCAGAGGGGAAGCAAAGAGAGGAAGTGAGAGCTGCCGCCTTGGGGGTGATGAGGGGTGATGAGGCGCCTCTGGAGGGGAGGGAGCTGCTGTGAAAAAGCAGGGATCTGGATGATGTGAGAGTCTTGGGGTCCCAGTGGGACTTTCGTTTCCGGGGTAAACTTAAGCAGAGGAAGGCGATCTGGGAGGAGGAAGCCTCCAGACCCAGGGTCCTGTTCTGGACCTTGACTGTGCCTTGGAGTCAGCGGGGGGCCTTGCAGAAGACTCAGTGCCAGGCTCTGCTGTGACCCCAGATCTCCAGGGGTGTCCGAGACCTGCCCTCCTGCCCCACTGCCTCACACAACACAACACCCAGCGAGAAGGGCCTGCCGGAGGGCGGGGTGAGGGCTCCCTCCACGGGGAGGCCTCCGAAGGCTGGTGCTGCCTAAGGAGATTGGTCCCCCTGGGGCCAGGTGCCTCCCCGACTGGTGGGGAAGGCCCACTTGGCTGCCCTTGGGGCTTGAGTGAACCCAGAGTCAAATCCTGCAGCTAGTTCTGTGCCCGGCCCAGTGCACCGGGAGCCCGTCTCCTGGGGCCTGCAGATGCGGGGTGGTCCTGGAGTGGGTGCCCGTGCCTGCTCGGCTCTGGCCAGCTGTCCGGTCCCGGAGCTGGGCCCTTGGCCCCGAGAACCCGGTGTGGGCGTGTGACGGCGTGTGAGCCGTGGCCGCGGGGCTGCCAGGCCTGCCGGGGATGAGGCCCGCGTCCTGACTGCTGACCTGCCCTTGGGTCTGCATGGGGGTGTCACGTCCACCTCGCTCCTGTGCCTCCGTCTTCCCGCCGGTCGGAGAGCAGTGCTCAGGCCCTGGCGTCGAGTCTCGGGCAGGGCGCGGGTGCAGGCAGCGCCTGGCACTGCGGGCCTGCTGGAGGGCTGGTCAAAGGAAACACCAGGTCGCCCCTTCCCTGCCATGCTGGTATCCCTGGGGCTAACTTATGCCAGCTGAGGCTCGTCTCTGCCGCCACCCTAGGGGTGGGGCGGCAGCTCAGCACTCTTCTCTCCAACGCCCAACGGTCAGGGGTGCTCGGGCTCCCTGGCCGGGGGCAGCAGCCTGGCCTGTTCTGGGACCCGGCCCGCCCTGGGGCTCCGGGCTCTGCCCCGTGCGTGTGCACAGACCCCGTCCCTGGCAGAGGGCTGGGCCGCGGTGAGGGCGGGGGAGGCACTTTCTCCAGTGCCCCTCCCCCGGCCCTGCCCATCCTCCGCCCACACGGGGTCTGTGGCCGCAGGCAGCTATAAAAGGCATCGATCGGGCGCTGCTGGTCAGGGCGGCATTGACTGCACAGGTTAAGCCGTCCCGGAGGAAAACCTATGTGTCGAGCTGTGGGGGACGGGGCTCGCCCGCGGGGGCTCTGGGCTGGCCTGTGGCACAGTCTTGGGGGCATGGGGTGGTCTGTGTGCGCGTCCTCGTGGGAAAGCGTCCACGGGTGGCCGTACTGACCCCAGGCAGGTCGGAGCGGTGTCTCCTCCTGTCACCTCGGGGGGTCTACGCTTACGGTAGGCTTGGCCCCCAGTTAACCGCAAGTTAGGAGAAGGAGCCCCTCTAGGGGCCTGGCATCACGTAGAAACCCAGGCCCCCGACCACCTCTCCCCGGGGCGGGTGCTGCCCCCCCCTGCACGTGCCGAGACCGCCCTGGACTGGGGCTGTGCCGGCGGGAACGGAAAAGCCTGGCGCCACGGCCGGGGGCGGGCTGGAAGGACGTGGCTGCCGACACTGGGCTCTGTGCCCAGTCCCCACTCACAGGGGCGGGGTGCTCGCCCCCTTTCACAGGTGAGAAGACTAAGGCTCAGTCACTCTGCTCAGGTTGGGGGGCCCCAGATAGCTGGTCTTGTTATTAATTTTTGGCCCACCCCCCCCGGGGTCCCAAAGCATGGGGTGTGGGCTAAGTGCACTCGGCCCCGGGTGTCCCCTGGTCAGGAGGGCGAGTGTCCCTCTGGCGCTCAGCCCACTTGACTTGGGGGGTCGCCTGAACTGGCGTGCTCTTTCTCCTAGCTGTCTTGCGTCCGGCCGGGGTCCGGATGCGGTTCCTCCAGCTGAGCTTGGTGGACGCGGGCATCACCCTGCATGTCCTGGCCTCACAGAGGCTGCCAGACCAGACTCGGCCACCCTCTCTCACCCGCAGCCACCCAGACCTGTATTTACCTGACCCTTCTGGCCAGTAGGGGGTTCTTGTGTACCCCTCCAGCAACTCCAAGGACATCTCACCCGGCAGGGGTGGGGGACGAGCACCTTGGTCAGCAGTCCTGTGTTGAGGGGTTTGTTACCCCCACAGCAGGTCTCCAGGATAGACAAGACTTGGCTTGAGGGGGTCCTGGCACCCCTCGAGCCAGCTCTGGACCTCGGCATCCTGTCTGTGCTACCAGAACCTCACAAGCTCCATTTGGAGCTCTGAAGGGGTTTGTTTCCTTGGGAAGGAGTTACAGGGCCGTGCAGGCCTGGGCCGCGTAGTGGATGGGGCAGTGGAGGCCGGCGGCCAGGTTGGCCCGGGACGGGGTTGGTACCGGGACCCCAGGCCCGTGGGTTGTGAGCTTGGCCGTGGGGGCTCTGGAGGTCTCTCTTGGCTGCAGGTAGTTTTCTTTCAGGCGGGCCTGGCACATGGGGCACTGAAGGTGGCAGAGGAGTCTGCTGGCGAATGCCTGGGAACATGGAGCTGCCTGGGTCTTGCCTTGGGCTCCCTGTGCCCCCGGCCCCAGCACGTGGGGGAGGGTGTTGGCACTCAGGACTGATGGGTAAAGAATTCTGCGTGTTTCTCAAGCTCAGGCGGCTCAGTGCCACCCTACCAGATTCCCAGAGCTGCTGGCCTGTCTGGGACAGTAGGGAGTGGTGGGGACTGGCGACCTAGAGACCGAAGAGCGGGCTGACGGACACTGCCGTTGTCGGGACGATGGGGTTGTGGCTTCTCATTTTTCAGGAAAAACTGGAAACCTTTGTTTTGACTTGAAATTTCCTGTTTTAAAACATTATTTGTTGGTTCGCACAGAAGCAACATGGAGTCGCTTTAGGTCAGATAACAGCAGGGAACTGAGCCTCAGCGTGTGCCGACCTGACGAGCTCCTCTGAGAATCGGGCATGGACCCCGGCTTAGCTCGTGGGGGTGGGGGCTGCCAGGTGAGAGCCCCACACCCCCCACCAGCCCGCAGGGAGAAGACAGGTGTCACCTGGCCCCACCTGATGGGCTGGCGCCTGTGGGGGGGGCTGTTTCTTATCTGTGTCCCTCCTGCAGCGGGGACCTGCTGCGCGCCCTCAGGGCTGGGGTGGAGATGGTCCCCAGGTAGCTTCGGTCACCTGAGGGCCACGGCCTGAGCTGGTTCAACACCCAGATTCTTGGGCCCCAGCCTGCTCCTGGAGGGGGAGCAGGAAGTGGGGCGATCAGGCGTGGCCTCTGCTTCCTCTTTCGATGCTTGTCAGAGTCCGGCCCTGCCCCCGTCAGGTTGGGTTTGTCCACTTGGAGGGACCTGGCCTTGACCCTGACCTGCTAGCTCTGGCCCCCTGTCCACCTGCGCCGTTTCCCCACCTGCTTGTCCTGACCCGCCCTTCCTGCCTTGGAAACTTGGAGATGCTCCTGGCGGGGTTGGGTTCCTCTCTGGCACCAGGCACCTCCGACCCCACTGCTTCCTGCCCCGAGTGGCCCAAATCCATTGAAAGGGTTTTGTTTTCATTTGTTTTTGTGGCTGAGGAAGGTTCTGGGGGTGGCCTGGTTGCCTGGGCTGCTGGGGCTTGCTAAGGGGTTGCCCCCTTTGCACCCTTCAGCCAGAATGGTGGTAGCCGGGTCCAGTCCGGGGAGGGAGAGGGGACGGTCTCCAGGCCTCCAGGTCCTGCTCCCTGGCCGAGGGCCGCGTTGGGTGTGCCCCGGTCCCGGTGTAGAGCAGGCGCGCCTGGGAGGAGGTGACCCTGGGCCGTGTCTTCTCACACCTGCGCTCGCTGCCCTCGACACGCACCCGGTGCTCCCAGCCTCGGTTTACCCACACAGTAAACCCCTGTACGGCAGGGTCCTGCGTAGGTGGTCACGCGCATCAACTGGCTGGGGAGGACTCCCGGGCCCAGGGCGGCGGTGGGGGGCACTGGGCGGCCGGCTGAGGTGGCTGCAAGTGGGTCCTGCTGTGACTCCGGCGGACCCTCCGGCCCACCGTAGCTCTGGTCTGGTCACAGCCTAGGGGCAAACGGGGTGCTCTGGGCGAGTGTGGGCACCTGCCTCCACGCCCCCAACTGGCCCGAGTCCCAGGCCCCACCATCACCACCCTGTCTCCCTGGCACTGGTCTCTGCGACCGCACGTTCCTGGGGGCGCCCCCCCCCCCCCGCCCAGCCCCTCAGCTCCCAGCCCCTCTGGGCCGCTGGCTTCTCCAGACGCAGACGCTTAGAATAATCGCGTCAAATGTCGCCGCCATCTGTTGCTCGACTTCCTTCCCTCCGCCGGAACCTCCTTGCCGCCTGAACCTCAGCCCCACTCTGCTCCGCCCTGTCAGCAGCCCCCCCCAGAGCCCGCCCTCCCCTTCTCCACAGGGACCCCCACTCCAGGGCGCCCGCCCCCGTCACTGGCTACTCTTGCACCCAGGGACACCCAAGAACTGGAGTCTCCTGAACGCCTGCCCACGGTCTCCTGGGGACCCCGACTGGGTCTCCGGACACATGGCAGTGGGGGCGTTGTGGGGTTCACAGTGGCTGCCCGGTGGTCCCAAAAAGACGCTTTGTAAACAGTCCCGCCTGGGGTGCCTGCCAGGAGGGTCGGGGGCACCTCCGGGCTGGGCTTCTGGCAGACAGTTCAGCTGGCCTAGTGACCAGGCCGCGGGGGAGGGGCCCCACCCCCCTCTGCCCTCCCTCAGGCTCTTCCCTCTCCCCCCCACCCGCCGGCCCCGCTCTGGTTCCGGTCAGGATCCAGGCCATCTGCTGGGGCCTTCCCTGTCTAGCCCGGAGCCGAGGCTGCCAGCTCCCCAGCCTCAGCCTCGGGGAGGAGTCCAGTTTGGGGCTTGGGGCCAGGAGAAAGCCCCCGGTCCCCTTTGAAACCTGCACCCCCCGAGAGTCTAAGCAGACCACCCCTGGCATCCAGGCGCAGAGGACCTCCGGCTGCTCCCGGCCCCTCCCCCATCCCCACCCCCAGAAAAATGGCTGCGTGAGAGCTGAGAACATGCCAAAGGCAAATATAATAATGAATTTATTATGAAGCCGCCCAGGCTCCCGGGATCACGTGGCACCCACGCCGCCGCCACCTACGGGCTCTGCAGCAGGGTGACCCCGGCCTTGTTAGGGCGGTGGAAGGATCACCCCTTTGGGGGGCGCAGGGGATGGGGGGCGGGCCCCCCGGGGGACGCCCTTTATTTGTTCACAAACATTTCTTTGGGCGGTAATGAAAAATTACCGAGAGGGGTGATTAGAGCATCCAGGTCCGGATTGAGCGCCCGGGGCCTGAAAGGGGCGCCCTGCTGGGCCCGGCCTCGTGGGGTGTAATTACCCCAGGGGGGGCTGTCAGGGGGAAGGGGCGGATTGGTGCTTGAACCGGGCCCAGCAGAAAATTCATCTCAGCTATTAGCTTGTAATTACAGAGCTTGGAGGGAGCAGGCCTGAGGTCTGGTGCCTCGGAAGAACAGGGATGAAAGGAAGCAGTAATTACGGGGTCCGCGGGGGGCTGGGAGGGAGGCCTGGGCCTGCTGATTAATGAGGCCCCTCGCACCATTAGGGAGAGGAGCCTCGGAGCCGGGGCCATATTTAATGGAGTGTTAGGGGCCCCCCTTTCTTCGTGCTGCTGTTCTGAGCTCTGGGCCGGCAGGCGCCCCGCCAGGGTCTGCGGGGGAGAGCGGGGCAAGGTGGGCTCTGGAAGCCCCCCGCGCCCTGCCTGCCGGGCCCACCCCCCGCACTGGGAT
This sequence comes from Talpa europaea, assembly GCF_964194135.1. Classification (NCBI taxonomy): domain Eukaryota; kingdom Metazoa; phylum Chordata; class Mammalia; order Eulipotyphla; family Talpidae; genus Talpa; species Talpa europaea. Next base: position 1,636,808 of record NC_140084.1, on the reverse strand, counting down.
TCTTTCTGGTTTGTGTTTTTTTAAGCTCTATGCTTAGAGACCCCGGCAGAGAAAAGTAGGATCGATTCCACAGACCGCAGTGTGGCCACAGGGCAGGCAGGCAGAGCCTCCCCCAGTGTTCTGGGGGCGGCAGGGGGTGGTTCTGCTCCTCCAGTCCCTCCTGTCCGGCTGGTGGGGCCGGGTCCTTCGGGGTCAGGAGGCTGGAAAGCTGGGTTCGCTCGGAGCTCCATGGGTCGAGGCCTGGGCTCAGGGCTGGGCGGCTGGTTGTCTGGCTGCGGAGGCTCTTTCCTCCCGAGGGCTCGAGGGGCCCGTGGCAGGAGGCGCCTCTCAGGAGGAGGGCCCGGGCGCGGGGTGCAGGGAAAAGCCCGGAGGCCCCGCCATCGCCGCCACCTGCCTGGCGCTGGCACATGTGGCCCATGTCGGGGGCTTGTGCTGAGAGCAGCCACCCCCTCCCCGGCCCCGCTCCCCCGGCCCCATCCATCACTGGCCTTCACGCTGCGGAGCGTCTCCCAGCTGTTGGGGTAATGAATTTACATGAGCTGATAATGTAGACAAGAATTCAGTCAATGGCCGGGAGTGCAGAAGTTAATAAATGCTGCTCTAATGAGGGCGGGGGGGTCAGGCTGTGCTCTCCTGGGGCCTCTCAGGGCGCGGGGGCTGCCCAGGCCCCCTCCCCTCCGCCGTCTTGTGGGGCCTGGTGAGCCCAAGCTCAGAGCACCTGTGTGGGCGGGGGCCCCTTCCTGGGCAGGGCCAGGGAAGGGTGTAGAGCAGCGGGGGAGCCTTGCAGTGACCCCCGCCTGTGGCTGAGAGGCCAGGTGCACCCTAGAGCCCGTGTCCCTCTCCTGAAGGTCCAGGGGAACCCCTCCCAGGGTCTCCGGGCTGGCCCCTGCCTTCTGTCTTAGGTGCAGGAGCTGCTGGTGGTCCCGCGCCCCGCCTCCCGGCCTGCCCCTCCTGCGCGCCCGCTGCAGAGGAGTCTAATTTTAGACTCCCCTAATGAAGCTGCTCATTTGGAATTCTATTTTAAGTGACCTGACATCAGAGCGGCTCTCCTGGCTCGCAGCCCCTCCGCAGCCCATGGCTGACACCGTGGCGGGGACACTGGCTTTGGGGGACACCCAGGGAGCAGGTGCCAGGCTCTGTCTGGGGGGAGGGCAGTACCGTGCCTGGTACGTCCCTCAGCTCAGGGAAGGTGACGGTGGCATCAGTGCTGAGCCAGGGACAGGAGCGGTGGGGCTGCCCCAGGGCGTGCGTTCCCAGAGGGACACCCACTTCCCTGGCTTCTGCCCTGGCCCGGAGGGAGGCCTGGCCTGGGGGACTCCCTTGGCTACACCGGCTTCATGCAGAGGAGTCTCCTCTTTGTGGATGTTCCCCTCCCCCGGTTTAAAAAACCAGGATCACTGCAGAAATACTAGAACATAGTGGTGAGGACAAAGCCAAAGGCCACCACCTGCAGACGCCGCCGGCCTTGAGGAGCAGAGTGTGTGGCACTGTGGGTCTGGCCGAGGACTGCGCTGTGGCCACCCCTGCCTCGCCCGGCACCTCTGCCGTCCAGCCGGCGCTGGCAGCTGTGGCCACAGCATCCCTGCTTCTCCCACCGGCCGGCCCGCTTGCTGCGGGGCTCCTGGGCAGGGGCCTCACACCGGCTCCCCTGGCCTGGAGGGGTGGGGTGAGCCCCTCCCAGGACAGCGCCCGGTCTCCCCTGCCTCGGCGAAGGGCTGGCTCGGAGCCCAGACCAGCTTCATGAGGAGGGCGTGGGCACCGCGCTCAGGTAGCCTCTCCTTGGACAGGGCGGTGATCTGAGGGGTCCGCTCCCTGCGTGTGGCGGGAAGAGGGTGGTGAAGGCATCAGAGGGGCGCATTTCTGAAGCAATATTGGCTCCTGCTTGGACCTGGCACTCTGGGGAACTGAGAGGGTCACTCTCTGGAGAAGGGGCGGTGACCCTCACTTCAGCCACATGACAGGTGGCCTCTGACCTCAGCAGCTGGGGGCAGCCTGGCCGGGAAGTTCCCACGCGTCTCGTCCGGGGCTGTGGACTCATCCGGGCGGGAGGACCAGCTGTTGAGCCTGCCCGCATGCGTGCTCCGGGAGGGAGCACCTGCCTGTCACTGCGTCCTGTCCGCGTCCAGGAGGAGGGGCTCTGCCTGTTCCTGAAGGACCGTGAGGCAGACGGGGCAGGTGATCGTAAAGCGCTGTGGTCAGGCGTGCGTCGGCTGTCGGCGGGGGCATCGGGTGAGGCCTGGGCAGGGGCGTCCCCAGGCCTAGACGTGCTGTGTGACCCCGACTGGGCTTTGAACCTTCCTGGCCTCGGATTCCCATTCTTAGGGCCGAGCAGGGCAGGCGTGGGTGAGGATGGGGGTGGCTCTGTGGTGGCCTCTCCTGGCCTGCAGTGGGGCCGCAGTGACCACTGTGAGTTCTGAGACTGCATAAAGGAGCCCCATTTAATGTCATCTAGCATCTCCAGCAACCCCCAAAAAATGCGACAGCCCCCGAGTGTGGGTGCCAGCGCAGTCCTGTGTGGGGTCATATCCCCTGGTATGCCCCACAGGCAGTGGGCGAGACCTCTGGTTCCGTGTATCTTGAGGACCCGCCGCCCCCTCCCACCCCGCCCTCAGAGACGTGTGCTGCTGACCCCCCGCGGGCCAGGCTGTGGGGTGCCCGGTCCTGTGGTGGGCACTGTGGTCTTGTGACATCTGTCTCCAGGGGACGGGCGACACATCGACCCCTGGGGTGTGGGTTTCCTGGCCTGACCCCTGAGACCTGGGTCTCTGCCCCTGCTCCTCCTGGCCGCCTGTGATAGTTGGGGTGCTGGTGTGTGCCGGGCGTGCTCAAGCATGTGAATTAGCCCCCTAAATCCTCACAGGAGCCACCTGTGGATAGGCTTTGCCCTTAACTCCCCTTTACAGCCAGGGAGCATGAGGCCAGAGGAGCAGAGTGACGGTCTGAGGTCACCCAGCTGCAGCGCAGAGCTGGGGGAGCCCCGGGCACCGGCTGGCGTGGCTCTGGGTGGCGCGTGCGGCTTGGCCCGCGAGGGCTCCTCAGCCAGCAGCCTGCGTTTTCTGAAAATCAGGCTGCTGGGCGGGACTCGGTTCCTGGGTTTTGGGGTTTCTTCTTTGAGCTCTTGGCAGGGGGTGAGCATACAGCCTCCCTTCCTGCTCCCCTTTCCAAAAAGAGGGAAGACACGCAGCCTCCGGGTTGGGACGGGCACTGCTGGGCCTGGCCCCCGCGAGGTGGCTGCCCACGTGGCCGGGCCGGCAGCTGGGAACCGGCCTGCTGGCCATGGACAGGGGCTCCCGTGGGGGTCCTTTGTTCCGAGGTGCGAGCCCTCGTCCAAGAGAATGGAGTCCGCGCTGGCTCGCTCGGCCTCAATATTGTCTTTTATGAGATGTCCCCCCCCCACCCCCCGCAACTGCACTTACCTGCGCCCCGGAAGATTCCTTTTCCCACCCAGTGGGAGAGCCGTGGCTGCCAGCATGTCCTGGCGCTCAGGACCCCGGGCTTTGGGATGGGGGCTGGCCGCTCCTCCCAGCTGCCCCTGTCAGGCCCCCTGTGGGCACCCCGCATTTGCCTGGCCACACGTCTGTGCCTCACCGCCCACAGACGGGGCATGAAGCGGGTTCAGCCAGACTCACTGGGACCTGACTCGGAGTCGGCGAGGCCAGGCAGGCTCTGGGGCAGTGGAAGGCCCTGGGGTGCAGACTGGAGCCTGGGGGCCCGCCCTCCTGCCACTCGTGTTCTTGGGTGTTCCCCGGTCCCCTGGCCGGGTGACCACCTTGGGCCCTGGAACCCCCCTCCCAGGTCTCTGGGGCTTGGAGACTCGATTTGCGGCTCCCCACTCGCGGCCCGCCGCCCCGCCAGCTGGAGGCCGCTGGTGTGATTTACGCCCCTCGGACGCATAGTGGCGAGAGATGGGGCCCGGACAGGTGGCCCCGAGAGGGCAGGGGACGTTAATGGAAAACTTATTTATGGCCCAGCCTGCCCTCCCGAGACAGACTGGCCTTGAGCCGCGTGATGGGGGGAGGGAGTCCGGCTGCCTCATTCACACCTGGGCAGGGTGCGAGGCCGGGGCCCTGGGCGGGTCCTCCCCGTGGCCTCTGTGGCACCCCGAGGCGGCGCCTCCTGAACCCAGTCCCCGCGGGCAGGCGGTCTTGCCCCTTCGCCTCTGCAGGCTGCGCCTCAGTGCCTCCCCAGGTGGGGGCCCGGCAGGGCCCCTGGTGACTTTGTGCTTCCAGAGGGCGAGGGTGGCAGCAAGGGCCCCGGCCAGCCAGCCCGGCGGCTTCGGATCCGGCGGCCCCGTGCGAGCGTCCGTGTCCTGTCTGTGGCGCGGGGACGGCGACAGGCCCGGCGGCGGCGGTGCCTTCCCGCGCATCTGCTCGGCCCTTCCCTTCTGCTGGCGTCTTGCCCTTGGCCTCCGTCTCCCTGCCGGGCCCTGGCCGCTTGGAGGACGGCGCGCTCTTCCCCCGGCCCGGCCGCCCTCTCTGCCCGCTGGCTCTGCCCTGCTTCGCCTGTCCTGCGGCCGCTCGCCCTGCATGCCGCCCACCCGCTGGGCGCTGGCGCTCTGCTCTCTGGGTGACCTTGGTTCTTCTTTTCCTGTTTCAGGCATGAGCCATGAGCCCAAGTCCCCTTCGCTAGGGATGCTTTCCACCGCGACCAGGACCACCGCCACCGTCAACCCCCTCACCCCCTCGCCGCTCAATGGCGCCCTGGTGCCCAGCGGCAGCCCCGCCGCCAGCAGCGCGCTGTCCGCCCAGGCCGCGCCGTCCTCCAGCTTTGCCGCTGCGCTGCGCAAGCTCGCCAAACAGGCGGAGGAGCCCAGAGGTAAGAGGCGCCCGCCCGGCGCTCCCGGCCTTGCCGCCAGGCCTGCCGCCACTCGGGCCGCCGGCTGCACCGCAGACCCTCCGGGGTCCCCGCCGGCCACACCTCCGCGCCCGCGTCCCCCGCCTGCCTCTGCGCGCCTCGGCTCGGGCCGCCCTGGGTGTAGCGAGCGCGGTGACTGAGGCGCAGGGCAGGGCAGGGGGCCCAAGTGGCTGGGGGGGCGCCCTGTCCGATGCTCTCCCCTCAGCCCCGGCCGCTCCTGGACGCCAGTCCCCGTGCGAGCCCCTCAGGGACGCTGGCTGGGCCCCAGGGTTCTCTGGGGCAGCTCACCCCACCACTGCTTAGCCCCGAGGCAGGGAGTGCATGGGGGGCATCTGGTGTTCCCTGGGGGTCCAGAGCCCTGACCCTGTATGTGGCCTGTCGGGTGTGCTGTGTGGCTTTGGGCCAGCGCTGACCCTCTCTGAGCGTCAGCGTTCCCAGTTCAGACCACCAGGCGCTCTGCTCTGGCGGTTCTGGGGGTCTGTGTGTAGGGAGGGCTGGGCCTTTCAGACACCCACTGGACTTGCTGCTGGGGGACTGGGGACCTCTGCCCGCTGTCTGTCTTGCCCCAGGGTCCGAGGCTTGGCATCTGGGGTCCTCTGCGGCACCCCAAGGGCGTGTGTAGGTTTCATGCCTGTAGATGCGCTGGAGACCCCAGCTCAGCAGCAGCCGTCTGCCGGCCCCAGGGGCCGAGGGCTCTCCTGGTCTGTGAGCCGCCGTCTCTGGCGCCTTCTCCCTGCTCGGTGGGCAGGGGAGGAGGGGCGCAAGGACCAAACCTGAAATTGATGGGCAGGTTGGACACAGCCCCGGGGGGGAAGACCCGCCTCCTCCCCCACGCCTCTTTTCTGCTTTGCTGCCGGTTTCCACCCGCCGAGGTTGCTCTGTCCACCCAGGCTGACCTTGCGCGTCTCACACTCCCGGGCTGCGTCTGAGCCAGCTGCTACAGGGGCACCGCTGCTCTGGGCCAGGCATGCCAGGCGGCCGAGGGGCAGGCGCCCCGAGGAGGCCAGCCACTCCCTGTCCAGGCCCATCCAGACGCCCTGTTGGGGCGGGGGTCTCCTGAGGCGACGAGCCCCCCGGGGCTGGCACAGCTTTCAGACGTGAGTGTCAGCACGTGGGAGGGTGCTGGCTGTCTGGCCTGAGTCACCCTGAGTGTGGCGGCTCCCTCCTGCAGCTGTGTCCCCTCCTGGGCCTCTGAGCCCCAGTCCTGGGTGACACCCCCATCTGCAGCAGACATGGCAACGTTTCCCTCCCCGCTGAGGAAGGCGGTGGGCGGAGGGAGAGCGGGCCACGGCCGAGGATGAGCCCCGGGGGTGCCAGGGTGTTCTGTGTGACCCGCGACCGCGTGGCACCGGGTCTGGGAGCCGGGCCACCCCGTGGGCTTCAGTTTGGACGCAGGTGCTGCATGCGAGCGTCCCCGGCTCCCCCTGGTCATCTCAGTGGCCCCGGCCTCGCCGTCGAGTGGTAGGTCCCAGGTCACACACTGGGGACCGCCCCTGGGGACCTCAGCAGCCGGGGAGGCCCCGCCCCTCACACCCACCCACACAGGAGCCTGTGCCGCTCGCTGGTTCTGCCTCGGCCGCCCCTGTGTCCAGAGCAGCCCACGGGCCTCCGTGGCCTGGCGGCAGGGTGGGGGGCTCGGCTTGTGGCTGACGGGGAGGCGCTAGTCACAGACCCTCAGGTGCCCCTTTGGAAAGGGGCCAGGCAGGGGCTCCTGTGAGGTCCGCGTATTCGGGCTGTGCCGCCACCGAGTCCAGTGTCGTCGCCCCAGCCAAAAGCCTGTGCCCCTACCAGTCACGCCTGCCGCCCCCGGTGGCCCACGCACCTGTCGCTGGGGACGTGAGGGGCAGGCCCGCAGGGGCCGTCCTCCGTCACTGCCGTGCCCGCTGGGTGCCGGGCGGCGGGTGGGCTCCTGCCCCGCCAACCCGCCTGCGTCCGTCTTGCTGGAGGACAGAGCGCCACAGCTGCGAGCCCGTGGCGCTGCCCCCACCCTGCTTTCTCTGTGGGGTGCCCCAGAACAGGGCGAGAGGCCCCCCAGTCCCCTCGGAGGGGCTGGCATCTGGGGGTCAGGGTGGCCCTGGGGGCCCCACCACCCTGTGCAGGTTGGGGTGCAGAGGGGTGCCTTTGTCAGAGACCTCCTGGGCGCAACTTGCCCCCCACCCCCTGGCGTCGGCTGCTTGGATCATGCTCACCCCTGCCCTCGTGCTGCTGTCTCCCTCCGCCAGCCCTGGTCGCATTTCGGGGTGCCGCTGAGAGGCCTAGGTCAGAGGACGCAATGGCGTGCCGCAGAATTCCCTCCCTCCCTGGGCGCAGTTTCTCGAGGCACCCAGGCCTGTTTGTCCCTGGCGGGGTTGGGGAGGTGGCAGGGGCGAGGCGGGTGGGCCTGGGCGGGCTGCTTTGCGCGGAGCCTTGTTCGGGGTGAGGATGACGCCTCAGCTCCTGGTTGAGTGATTCCGAGAACACTGGGGGGCACGGCGGCCTGTGGGGTGAGCGAGGTGGGCCTGCTCATCTCCCCCCGCCCCTCCTCCCCCGCAGCTGGACTTGAGCCCTCACCAGCACCGGGAGACCCCGTCTGCCCAGAGCGGGAGCAAGGCCTCCTGTCTGCCCAGGCATCTTGGGGGCTGCGCGCGGAGAGCAGGGCAGTGGGGGGGCTCCTTGACCCCACAGCCGTCCCTGGGTCACGGGCCAGCGGCGTTGGACCCGCGCGTGGGTGACACGAGCCTGGGTGCCTGGGAGTCTGTGTCCGCCGAGGCTGCTCCTGGCGTCTGCCCGACGGCGTGGGCGTGTCCCGCCCTGGGCTACCACCCCTGAGCCTGTCTTGGCTCCTTGGGACAAAGCGGGGCCTGGGAGGACCCTCGGGCCGCAGACCTGGGGTCTGACTGGAGTGGGCCTCAGGGTGCCCCGGGACCCTCCCTCCTCTGCATCCGGCGCCGGGCCCTGTCCTCCCTGGGCGGTGCCCGGCAGCTGCTGGCCCGGCCCGCCCTCCTGGAGGAGGCCCTACCCCCGCACAGGGCAGGTCTGGCAGCCCCAGTCCCGCCGTCCCTGAGCGTGACGAAGCCGAGGCTGCTGCCAGGCGGCGACTCCCACCAGCTGTGTGACAATCTGCTCGCTTCCTGCTGCAGCCGGCGCCGCCGTGGAGCCCAGCGTGGGGCTGGCGTGTCCTCAGCCGTGGGGGAGGCGCCCGAGACTTGGGGGCCGGCGCCACCCCTCCCCCGGAAACGCGCCCCCGCTCGCCATCCCGTGTCCCCCTCGTGCCTCCTGCCGCGCGCCTGGCCGCCGGCGGGCTGGGTCTCCGGGGGCCTCTCGGACTGGGGGCCCGCGCTGGAGGGGGTCGGCCGAAGCCACACCTGGTGTCAGCAGCGCAGCCCAGCCGCCCCGGCTTTATCTGGGCTGGACGGACGGGGCTGGCAGGGCGGCGGTGTCTGCTGCGCAGGCGGAGACCCCGGCACGGCCGCCCGCTGACTCGGCAGCCACTCGGCGCCGGCCTTGTCCCGTCAGGGCCGGCGGCGGTTCTGTGACCGTGACCGTGGGGTGGGGCCCGTGGAGCTTGGGTCCTGCTGCTGTGGGGCCTCCCGCTGAGGCGGGAGACACCACCTGCCCGCCGCCGGCCTCCACAGGGCTGGGCTCTGGCGTCCTGCACCCCTGAAATCTGCCTTTTTCACAGAGTGGCCCAGCGCCGAGGGCAGGGGTCCTCTGGGCGTGTGTGTGCGTGTCAGTCGGGCGTCCCCAGGGCGCCTTCCTGCCCAGGGGTGAGCAGGCTGCGCTTCTCCAGCAGTAGCTGGGCTTGGGTGCAATAGGGGGAGAGGAGTGGGGGTTCTCAGTCTTCTCCCAGAAGCCTCCCAAAAGGTCCCCCTTTGGTGCCGCTTAGTTCATGACCCCCCACCTCCCTCATTGTGCTGCTTCTCAGACTCTTGCACCCCAACCCTGCAGCCTTGCGCATCTGACACTGAAGCCCCCGTTGTGCTCCCAGAGACCCCCCACATACACCCGGACACGTTTCATGGTGATACGCCTCCGACTGAGGGGCGAGGATGCGGGGCCTCCACCATAGAGACTAGACTGGGGCGCAGGTGGGGAGGGCCAGGTCTTGGTCAGTGGCGGCCGGGTTGCCCCAAAACTGCAGATTGTGGGAGCCATTACCTTCAGCCCAAGGGTGGCCCTGTGTGCGTCGGGCCGTCCCCTCGGGCGTGGCGGGATCCAGAGGGTCTCCCTGCGCCTCTGCTGGTCGTGGGGGCTTCACGCCCTGCTCGTCCTCGCGCCATTTCCACTCCGTCGGCTTTGGGACGAGGAGGCCACCCTGAGCCCGGGCCCTCTGGGTCCCGCAGCTGCATTCCGGCTCCTGCCGGCGTCCCGTCACGCGCGTCCGCGGCCTGGGCTCTCTGTCTGGCTGGACACGACTGAGGGCGAGGACGGGGCTGTGCGGGGAACCCAGACCCGGCACAGTGGCGCGGGCACCGGGCCGGGCTCCTAGCTGCGGCTCGGCTGGTTGGTGTGGCGTGGCGAGCTGAAAGGCTGCTCCACTTGGCAGTTTCACTTTGGGGGCCCTATTCCTGCTCCCCTCGCGGACTGGGGTCTCCACGCGCCGGCCCCTGGGGTGCTCTCTCAGGCTCAGCTGTCCGGTCCACATGTGGCTTCAGCGGGACGCGCCTCTCAGCCCTTGTGCGCGAGAACAGGTTGGCGCCGCCTGTCGGGCTCGAGGGTGCTGTGCCAGCTGCGCCCCGGGGGCTGGACAGCAGGCGGGCGAGGTGCACCTGCGCACCCAGTTATCTACCTGCCCTCCTGAGCCTCACCCCTGCCCCCAACCCTGAGCCAAGACATGGGTGGATCTCAGAGCTGGCAGGTGGTCTAGGGGGGCGAGGGCATCGGGAGCTGGCTGGCGAGACCCCTGGAGGCAGATGGCACGACCTCCCGGGTCGCAAGCTCCCTGCTTGGACAGGGGGTGAGGCCCCGCCTTCCTGCTTCCTTGCTCCATCTGCCCACCCCTACCCAGCACCCACTTGACCTTTGGCCCCAGCGTTTCCTCCCGGCAGCTGGATACTGGTCACTCAGCCTTGGCCGTCGGCCCTGCCAGCGGGCTGGTGGGGCTTGGTGTTTGCTCGTCTCTGTCCCTTCTGTCTCCAGGCGGAACTGGCCCTTCCCGTGCACTGGGCACTGGAGTTAGATGGGCTGCCTGGAGGGGGGGTCAACAGGGCACACAGTAGGTCCCCTGAGGCCCCAAGGCCAAGGTATATTTTAGAGCGCTAGAGGCGGCAGAGCCCTCTGCGGGGCCAGGGTGGATGCCGACGGCTGCGCCCAGGGGACAGGCCGGTGGGGTCCCTCCACACTGGAGCATGGTTCGGCCGTGGGATGGCGGCGGAGCAGACGCGCCCTCCCCGCGAGGCCGATGCCCTGTGAGTGCAGCCGCGGAGTGTCGGGAACAGGCCTGTCGTGGAGATGCTGGGGGGCAGGGGTTGGGGGTCACCTGTGTTTGGGGTGAGGGAATTGTTCCGAAGCTGCTGGTGGGTGGCGCGGCATGCGGGGGTGCTCGCGCTGTCCAAACCCTCGGGAGCTGTGCGGAGTCCACGGAAGTGGCCTTTTTAATGAGAAAGGGCCGAGGCCTGGTGTTTCTTTCGTGCATTTCAAGGGAACGGCGAATCCAGATCTAAGTAGCTGCCGGAGCACGCCCGGCCACGTGTGCCCGGGGGACAAGTGCCGAGGAAGCCCCCCCCCAGGTCAGGCGCCAGGTCGAAGCTGGCCCCCAGGCGGCCCTGCCATCGCAGTCCCCAGAGGGCAGAACCTTCTGGGTTCACATCGCGTCCGTTTTGTGCCTCCCCGGTGTTTTCTCGCTGGGCAGCCGAGGGCCGCTGTGCCCGCCCCACCAGGCCCTCTGGGCCATGCCTGAGCCTGGGGGTAGTTTGCCTTTGGGGCTGGCATTGGCCCGGAGTGGGGCTGTGGGCCAGGCGTGGGCGCTGGCTGCCTGAAGCTGCATGGCCCCGGGAGGGGTTCAGGGTGCCCGCCCACCCTGCCGCCTGCCTGGATGTTCCTTCATTGACTTGTCAGGGTGGGCGCTGCCCAGCAGTCCCCGGGGCCATCCCCACCACTGGATCTGCACAAGACCCCGCCCCGAGCGCCTGAAACGGGCTTTTCCCGCGGCACAGCCTCGGGTGTAGACCCAGTGCGTCTCTGGTTGCTGGCCTGTCTGGAGAGTCGGGGGCCACCCCTTTGGGCAGTGTGCATCAGGCAACAGCTCACTGCCCACCTAGGCTGGATACTGGCCAGGAGGGGCAGCCTCGGCCTCTTTCTGGGGGTCAGTGGGCACAGCTGACCAGACTCAGGCCTGCCCTGGACAGTCTGCAAGTTCACCACAAGTCTAGGGGTTCGGATGGAAAGGGCCTTGCTTGGAGCACAGCTCTGTCCCAGCCTTGGGGTGCCCCCTCACACAGTGACACCACTGGGTCAGAACCTCCACCTCCGCACCCGAGTGTAAGCCCCCCTGCAAGCAGGTATTTTGTTAGTCGCTTGAGTGTGGCCACTTGCGCTGGCCTGGGGGCGAGGGCAGGGTCTCAGTGAAGCCGGGGCGCAGGCCTGGAAGTCGACAGGACTCCTTCCCGAGGGGGGCTGTGCTGGCTCCTGCTCTTCCCCCAGGCCTCCTTGGGCAACAGGTGCCCCCAGGTGGGGCTTTTGCAGACACCTGCCCGGGTGTACCTCCTCAGAGGGGCCCCATTTGCCCTTGGCGTCCTGGAGTCGGGTAGGGGTGGGTGCCCCGGGCCCCAGAGCTGCTGGTGGGGTGTGGAGGTGCCCTTCCTTGGCTGTGCTAGTCGGCATCGCTACAGTGTCCTGCATCCAGGGGTCACCTGCCAGCCCGTGCTGCCCCGACGGTCAGCTGACGTGGGGTCTGCGACGGCCTCTGTGAATCCAGGTCCCGACCCCTGACTGCAGATCAGACCTCGCTGGGCCTGGACAGGCACTTGGGTCACCCTGAGAGACTGGGGGCTGCAGGGAAGGTGTGGGGCGCTGGGGCACAGTCGCCTTCACCCCCAGGCCCTGCCCTCCACCCCAGCTCCCTCGGCAGGCAGGGCGCAGCCCCCGACGTCCTGGAAGCACGCGTCTGTCCTTCGGGGAACTCTCTCTGCTTGGAATTCTTGCAAATAAGTGCTTGATACGTTTAAAAAGAAACAAAAGCCCCCCTTGGCCACCCCGCACCCCGGCCAGTGGCTCTCCTACCCCCATGGCGTCCTGTGACCCTCACCCAGGGGCTTTGGGTGAAACTTGAGGGTTTCGCAGCCTCCAGCGCACACAGCCCTTGCCCCTCGTGGTGGCGGCTCCCCCAGCTGCGTGTGGGGACCCTGCTGGGCGGGTGGGACGGCCAGGCAGGCGCCTGTGCCCGCGCCGGGGCTGGGTCTCGGCCTCTCAGGCCCACTCACCCGTGTCCTTCTCCTGCAGGGTCTTCACTGAGCAGCGAGTCGTCCCCCGTGTCCTCTCCAGCCACCAACCACAGCTCCCCCGCCAGCACGCCCAAGCGCGTGCCCATGGGCCCCATCATCGTGCCCCCTGGGGGCCACAGTGTCCCCAGCACGCCGCCCGTGGTCACCATCGCCCCGACCAAGACTGTCAACGGCGTCTGGAGGAGCGAGAGTCGTCAGGTGAGTCCCGGGCGCGGGGACAGAGGCGGAGCCAGGGGTGGCCTCTGTAAGGAAGGACTGGATTTCAGGGTTCAGATCTCACCGTCCCCTGCCCCAGTGAGTTCTCGCCTGAGCCTCTGTCTCTGCTGCAGAGTAGGGGTGAGGTCTGCAGATGAGGAGAGTCTGCGGCTCTGGCGGTGGCAGCGCCCGGCCCCCGAGGCCTCACCCCTCTGTGTCGGGTCCGCATCCCTTACAAGGGCCCCGAGGGGTGGAGCAGGCCTGGTGGCCCGTGTCACGTCCCCTGTGTAAGGGTCCGGCTGCAGCTACGAGCACGTTCTGAGGTCTTGGGGGTCAGGGCTTCAGCACAGGAGTTGGGGGGGCAGGTCGCCTGCATCCCCTGTGAGTGCGTGGAGGGTGTTTGCTGCGCGCGGTGACCAGGCGCACGTTCCACCCGGTGCGCAAGCGAAGACGGCGGCGCGCAGGGCCGGGAAGCCTGGGTGCTGCCCTGGGTCTGCCTGGCCCCCACCCCTGCCCAGAGGGGGCCCCAGTGGTGGCAGGTCCCCAGAGATGGCAGAGCTGGGCAATGCTGAGTACATTGCTGAGAGAGCTGAGAGGGGAGGCTGGGCCCCCCAGCTCTGTGCCCGACTGGGGGCGGGGATGAGTCCGGGACCCCCCGCTCAGCGCTCTGGGTCTCTTCACTGCCCCTGAGGGGCAGCCGGCCTCTGGCGGGTTTCCCTGGAGCAGCTCCTGACCCAGGGTGAGGGGTCGAGGAACCCCAGGGGGACCCTGACACCCTGGAGCAGCCAGCAGCCTGGTGCCCTTCACTCTGGAGACAGGACGGGGGTTTGCAGCGGCTGAGCCACTCCTGTCCTGGTTTGGGGGAGCGTGGGGGGTCTTCGCTGAGGTAATCTCCAGAGGCCCTCAGCTCCCGGTCGGCCTTTGTTCTGGCCACCTGGCTGCAAAGGCCCGTCCTCTCCCCTGAGGTGAGCCCAGCCGGGCGCCTGGCACATCCAGGCTCGAGCCTGGTGCCGGCCACCCTCAGCCAGTCAGCCCCACCCGGGGGAGTGGTGGTTCCGGAGGGAGGGTCCCCAGCCCCTTGTTTGCGGCCTCCTCCTCTCAGAGGCCTCCCTGGAGAGTCCTTGGCGCCTCAAAACACCTAGTGACCCCAGAGAGGGCCGGGGCGGAGCGCAGCAGCTTTGCCACCGGCTGACGGGGGAGGGGTGGAGCGTGTAATCGTGGGGGGACACCCAGCGAGACGTGAAGGCGGGTGGGGGCTTGCCTCCTGCCCACGGTAGACTGGGGAGGCAAGCGGGGCGCCCCGGCGGTCCCCAGGTGGAGCCTCAAAGGGCCCGATGAAATGGAAATGCATCTCAAGTGGGGGGGGGGGGCTGCCTGCCCTGCCGCAGGCCCCTCCCCGCCATCGCCAGAGAAAGGCGCCTCCCTCCCCCGCCCCTCCCCTCTCTCGCCTCCAGCTGCGCTCCGGCAGCCGCCCAGAAAGCAAAAGCTGCCCCACAATTGCGTGTGTGCGCGTGTGTGGTGTGTGCGCACGCGCACCAGGGGTGGCGGAGCTGTCTGGGTGCCAGCTGGGCCACGGGCCGGCCCGGGCGGGGGCTGCTGCTCGCCCCCCACCCCCACCCCCGCCCCCACACACACTACGCAGGGCAGCCCCGCGAGCCCCGGGGCGAGCTGGCCCAGGCTTGGCGGCTGCAGCCAGACGGAAGGCGCGTGGGTCTGGTGCTGACCCCTCCTGCCGCCGCGCCCCCCCAGCTGCGGGCCCCGTCTGTCCTCGGCCTGGCCGGAAGGTGCCATCTGGCCCAGCGTCTTCAGGCTGGCCTTTGTTCCCTCCGAGCGAGGGGCTCCAGGGACGTCCCTGGGCCAGAGACTGCGAGCTCAGGGGCCTCCCCTGCCATCGGGCAGCAGGTGACCGCCTGGTTTGCTGCACCGCCCGTCAAGGACTGTGCTGTCCTGGGGTCACAGTTGACCCCCCGCTGCCCTGGCCTCAGGCAGGGGGCCCAGAGCTCAGTGCCTAGCCCGCTCCTTGGGCACGGGCGCCGCGCGCGTCCCGACGGCTCGGGAAGGCGAGGGGGTGTGGGCAGGCAGTGCAAGCTGGGAAGGGCCCCTTGGATGGCGGTGCAGCGGGCGGGTGTTGTGATGGCGTCCCCTGTGATGGGGCGTCACGTGGCAGCTGCACCCCCACCTCCCGTGACGTCTGCAGCTGATAGCCCCCCGCGACACTGAGTAGCTGCCCTGATTGGTACACTTGACAGATGGGGAAACTGAGGCACAGCGTGGCGAGGGCACAGATCTAGGCCTTCCCGCTAGACAGGCACCATCTCCTGAGGCGGGGGAGCCAGCCCTGCTGTTTGCGTGGGCTGGGGAGCCCCAGGACCCCCCCCCACCAGCCCTCAGTGTGCGTGTCTGTCCCGCCCTTGACCCCTGCCATGAACGCCCCTTCTGGGAAGGGCCAGTCGAGTTCGTGAACCCGCGAGGACCCCGCCGGGAGCGGAGGGCCCCGCCGAGCGCCAGGGAGGGAACAGATGTTGCTGCTCATTAAAAATTCCAATCAGCGGCCCGTCTCCTTCAATTAATTATCGCTGATGTGTCTTCTGGAGGGCCGAGCCGGGCGGGCGCCTGGCACGCGCGGGCGGTAAATACGCCTGACGGATGGGCCTCGCCGCGGCCTGCCCCCGTCAGCGTCTGCTGGGATGAAGACGGATGGCCCTCTGCCCCCGCCGCCCACACAGGGAGTTGGGGGGGCTCTGCACCCCACCTCCTGACTGACAGGAACAGACACAGGGTCGGGAGAGGCACCGGCGGGGTGGGTGACTCGACACCCTCCTCTCGGCCTGCTTAGCGGTCGGGCTGCTTACCCCTTGCTCCGGGGGTGTTTGTGGCGCAGCGGACACGACATGGATTTGGGACGGACAGACCTACGTTTGTGCCCTGGGGTGCCCCGGCGGTGACAGCACCAGGCTCCGCAGGATGCTCTGAAACTTGGGGAGTATGTGACCCTGATCTCGGAGCACCCTGTGGCTCAGGGTAGGCCTGGGCCCGTGTGGCCCTCAGCTGGGCTGAGTCGGGCTGTCATGATGCTGGAGCCCCCAGCTGGTGGCGACCCCAGAATCCAGAGCAGGAGCTGCCACTGTGGACGCCCTGAGCCTGGTGGTGTCCGGCGTGGGGCCCATCCCTGACCTACCCTGGACAACCCCAGCCCCCCACACCGGTGTGAGGGTCCCTAGCCAGTTGAAGGCCCGCCGGTGCCCGCTCCGGCAGGTGCCAGGGCCACCTGGGGTTGGCGGGAGGCAGGCTGGCACACTCCGCCCTGGGCCGGCACTGGTTTCTGGGGTGCCTGGCCCTGTCCCCCCCCCCGCCGTGGGCCGGGGAGCCCAGGTATCAGCTATCAGCCGGCAAGCTGCCGACACAGCTGCCACTCCCCCGGTGCCGGTGCCTGCCCAGCTGGCGGCAGGGTGTGGGGGCCGGGATGCTTCCGTTCCACCTGCTGCCCGGCAGAGCTCGCTTCCTGGGGTGCCAGAACCAGGTTCCTGGGCCCCCGTATTCGCAGCCGTGTGACCTGAGAGGGGCCCTGCCCTGGGCCTCGTCCCTCGTGGACCGTGGCAAGGGGCCCCGGTCGTCGTCCTCGCCCTCTGCCCCCCGCGCCACGTGGGCCACGCTGGGGAGGAAACTTGGGGAAGGGGAGATTCTCGCACACGTGCTCGGCCTCGAGCTCTTGCGGGAGTCGGGGAGACCTGGCCCTGTCCTGGCTCGGCTCCCCCAGCCCGTCCTCGTCCCCCAGCAGGATGCCAGCTCTCGGGGCAGCAGCGGTGGGCGGGAGCGTCTCATCGTGGAGCCCCCGCTGCCCCAGGAGAAGGGGGGCCCTGCCATCGCCTCCCACCTGCTCAGCACCCCCTACCCCTTCGGCATCTCGCCCAGCACGGTCGTGCAGGACTCTCGCTTCCCGCCGCTCAAGTAAGTGTGAGGACGGGGCTGGGGGCACGGGGGGCGCCCCCGGCCAGGCTGAACCTCCGCCTGCGCCTACACCGGCTGAGAGCAGGAGCCCGGGACGCAGCGCCCCATCTGCCCCGCTCTCCGCCCCCGCTTGGGGTGGGAAGTCCCCCGGGCTTGGGTGGCAGCCCTTGACTTGGGGCAGGGGGACGCTGATGGGCCAGGCGCACCCGAGGAACAGCAGCAGCCCCCACCTTTGCGTCCTGGGCCCCAGCGAGGAGCTGTCCCTCGAGACACGGCCTCCCGCTCACCCCCCCCCCCCGCAGCCTCCAGCGCCCCGTGCACCACGTGGTCACCCCCAGCGCGGTGACTGAGGACTACCTGCGGAGCTTCCGGCCCTACCACACCACGGAGGACCTCCGCATGTCCTCCCTGCCGCCCCTGGGCCTGGACCCGGCCGCCGCCGCCGCCTACTACCACCCCAGCTACCTGGCCCCGCACCCCTTCCCCCATCCCGCCTTCAGGTGAGGCCGCCCCCTACGCCGTCACCCCGAGCCCGGCGGCCCCCTTGTGTGCTGGGGGCCGGGCTGCGGCCGTCCCCGCCCTCCGGGTCACCCCAGGAGTCGGCCCCAGCATCCGTCCCCTGAGCTGTCGCCTCCCCGGTTCCCGCCTTTCTCGGAAGCCGGGGCCGCTCGTGGGCGGGGCCGGGGCGTGTGCGGAGCGGGGCGCTGCCCTGGGACCCCCTGCTCACCGGGCCCTGTCCGCTCCGCACAGGATGGACGACTCCTACTGCCTGTCGGCCCTGCGCTCCCCCTTCTACCCCATCCCCACCCCGGGGTCCCTGCCCCCGCTGCACCCGTCGGCCATGCACCTGCACCTCTCCGGGGTGCGCTACCCGCCCGAGCTGTCGCACTCCTCGCTGGCGGCGCTGCACTCCGAGCGGATGTCCAGCCTGAGCGCCGAGAGGTGAGCCCCGGGGCCGCGGGCGGTCGGCGGGTTCGCCCGGCGCTGCTTTGCCGGCCTGAGTGCTGAGCAAGGCCGCCGTGCTCGTCCCGGGGCTCCCCCGACCCGGGCTCCGCGGCGTCTCCCTCGGCTCCCGGCCTCTCTGCAGCCCCCAACCCTCCGCCCGCCCCGCAGGCTGCAGATGGACGAGGAGCTGCGGCGCGAGCGGGAGCGCGAGCGGGAGGCCGACCGCGAGCGGGAGAAGGAGCGCGAGCAGCGCGAGAAGGAGCGTGAGCGCGAGCGGGAGAAGGAGCTGGAGCGCGAGCGGGAGCGCGAGCGGGAGCGGGAGCTGGAGCGCCAGCGGGAGCAGCGGGCCCGGGAGAAGGAGCTGCTGGCCGCCAAGGCCCTGGAGCCGGCCTTCCTGCCCGTGGCCGAGCTGCACGGGCTGCGCAGCCACGCCGCCGAGGACCGGGCCAAGCCCGCGGAGCAGCTGACCCCCACGCGAGCAGGTACCGGGTCCGGCACGCCCCCCGCCCTCCTCTGCCCCGGGAGCTCTCCCCCGTGGCCCGCTGCACGGCGGCCTCGGCGAGCCGGGTGCGGGGAAGAGGGGGTGCTGGCAGCCCTCAAGTGCAGCGGGGCAACGCGCTGCTCTTGGTTGGTGCCCTTGTTGCCCCGTGAGCGCGGGCCCGACTTCAGGCTCCCGCTGGCAGCGTGGGGGCCGGCTCTGGCCCCCTGTCCCGCGAGCCACGCCGGGGCGGGGCGCAGGGCGCGGTGCCGGGCGGAGAGCGGCCGGGCGCTCAGTCCCGCGTGGCGGCCTTTCCCCACAGAGAAGCTGAAGGACACCAGCCTGCCGGCGCCCAAGCCCGTGCAGCACCCCCTGCACCCGGCACCCGCCGCCCACCACTCCGTGCCCAGCCTGCTCTCCAACCACGGCCTCTTCTCGCTGCCGGGCAGCAGCGCCGCCGCGGCCCTGCTGATCCAGCGCACCAACGAGGAGGAGAAGTGGCTGGCGCGGCAGCGGCGGCTGCGGCAGGAGAAGGAAGACCGGCAGTCGCAGGTGTCGGAGTTCCGGCAGCAGGTCCTGGAGCAGCACCTGGACATGGGCCGGCCCCCCGCGCCCCCCGAGGCGGAGCACAGGCCCGACAGCGCCAGGTAGGCCGGGGACGGCGGTCAGAAGCACCGGCCCAGAGATGCTGTACTTGCGAGCTTGGTTTTCCCTCCTGCCCTGCTCGGCGCGTGTGCGTGTGTGCTTCGTGGCCTTCGGTTTTTTGGGTTTTTTTTTTTTTAAGATTTATTGATTCATACAAGGGCTGGGGTGCAGGCCAGATGTGCAGGGGAGTGAGAGGATTCACCAGAGACAGAGTGGGGAGCAGAGCAGGCAGACTGACCAAAATCCACTGCTGAGGGGAGCCGCGGGGAGACAGGAGGGGTCTGCTGCGCCATGTGGGTAGCTCCCTGGCCGGGGATCGAACTGGTGCTGAGAGGCTGCGGACAGCTTCACAGTGCGGTGCTCAACCCCTTGCGCCAGCAGGGAGGCCCGGCCTTCGGTTTTAAATTTAAAAATCTCTGTGGCTTTTGCAGTTACAAAACGCACAACAAAAAGCCATTTCTTTTTTTTTTTTTTTTTTGATTTTTTTAAAGATTTATTTATTTATTTATACAAGCACTGGGTACAGTCAGAAGCATGGGAGGGTGAGAGAATTCACCAGAGCTGGGAACAGAACAGGCAGAGTGACGAAACACACTGTTGAGGGGATCAGCGGGCGAGGCAGGAGAGGTCTGTCGTGCCATGTGGGACCCTCGCTGGTGGCCAGGAATCGAACCAGCGCTGCAGAGGCTGCAGACAGCTTCGCAATCCAGCGCTCAACCGCTGCGCCACCAGGGAGGCCCCAAAAAAAAAAGCCATTTCTCAACCCTATTGTTTCTCCCAAGGAAAAACTTTGTGCCTATTTCTGGGGTGCCAGTCTCTGGTCCGCAGCACCCCCTTCTCCCACCTCGCCACACCCAAAGGGCCAGGCCCCGGGGACACCGGGTGCTGCTCCCCTTCCCCGGGCATATGCCCTTCGCTCTGGTGGATCCGGGAGCGCCTGTCGCCTGCAGCCCCCCCCTCCCCGGCGCTGTCCAGGGACGGCCCCGCCCCTCCCTCCCTCCTCGGCTGGGCTGGCTGCCGGGTGTCATGCGGGGCCCCGGGCTGGGCTGGCCTCCCCAGCAGCCCCGCCGAGGGGACTGTGGGCTGCTCAGTTGTGACTGGGGGAGGCCTGCAGCCCGCTCTCCTCCAGACAGCAGTGTCCGCTGCGCCCCGGCCGGCCTGGCGCCGGGGGCATCCTGCCGAGGCCACACGAAGCCTCCGCCCCGGCTGCCTGGGGCTGCGCTCTGCTCCTCTCACTGGCCTTGTGCCCAGGGGACTGACTGGGGAGCTGTCCTCACATCAATCTGGGTGCTCTGCGGGGGGTAGACCCCTGGTGTGGGTTGGAGGCGGGTCCGCAGTGGCTGGCGGCTGGCTTGGCCGCAGGGCAGGGAGAGCCTGGTGTTTTGGGGGGCCCTTTGGGCTCCGAGCGAGGGCACCATTCCGTGCTCGGTGCTGGTACATGAGACTGATTAGCAGGGTTGACACTTTGCTGTTTGAGGACCCCTCATGTTGCCATGGGTGCCTTTTGCCTCCCCCCTCAAGTGGAGGAGGAGCTGGGGGCACCCTTGGTAGCTCCTTGCCCTCGGGGCCTGCTTGCGTGCGGCTTCCCCTGCAGAGCAGGTCAGCGGGGCCCAGGTGGCACATCCTGCCCATCCTCCCACTACCTGCACTCGAGGTGCAGGTCATGCAGGCCTTTGGGGCCACGTGGGACCCTAGGGGGTCATGGGGATCAGCAGCTGGCCTGGACACACCGCAGGCGGGTCCCTCCCACCGCTGTCTGGAGGAGGAAAGCCGAGCGCCCATCTCAGGCCACCAGCCTGTCCTCGTGGGGCAGGGAGGGCCACGCCCTTGGCGCCTTGTTCTCCCCGCCACGGGTCTCCCTGTGGGAGAGACGAGGGTCTGTCCTGACAGCCAGAAGCGTCTGGGGAGCAGCGGGACGGAATGAGCTGCTCCGAGGCCGTGGGGGAGGTGGGGGGAGAGGTCTGCGTGGGCCTCCGCAGGAAGCACCCACCTCTGGGCCCGCGAGCCCTCTCGGGCAGGTTGGCAGAGCGCGGCCGCGTGTGGGAGCCTTCACGCCCCCGGCTCTGACTTCTGAGGGGGGGCGAGCCGCCCGGGGTTGGCGTGTCCCGCTCTCACGACCGGCTGGTCTGCTCCCTCCCTAGGCCGGCGCCAAGCCGCCACGAGCCAGGCGGCCGAGACCCCCCGCAGCACTTCGGTGGGCCCCCGCCCCTCATCTCCCCCAAGCCCCAGCACCACTCCGTGCCCACGGCGCTCTGGAACCCGGTGTCCCTGATGGACAGCACGCTGGAGCCGCGGCGGGCCCCCGACAGCCACCCCCTGCACAGCCACCCGGCCCCCTTTGAGCCGAGCCGCCCGGCGGCGGTGCCCCTGGTGAAGGTGGAGCGGGTCTACTGCCCGGAGAAGCCGGACGAGGGCCCCCGGAAGCGGGAGGCCGCCCCCCTGGACAAGTACCAGCCGCCGCCCCGGGAGGCAGGGAGCCTGGAACACCAGGCCTTCCCTCATGGGCCGGGGCCCTTCCTGGCCGAGCTCGAGAAGTCCACCCAGACCCTCCTGGGCCAGCCGCGGGCCTCCCTCACGCAGCCGGCCCCCTTTGGGGAGCTCAGTGGGCCCCTGAAGCCAGGCTCGCCCTACCGGCCCACGGCGCCCCGGGGCCCGGACCCCGCCTACATCTTCGACGAGCTCCTGCAGCAGCGGCGGAGGCTGGTCAGCAAGCTGGACCTGGAGGAGCGCCGGCGGCGAGAGGCGCGGGAGAAAGGTGGGTCCCGCGGTGGCCCGGACGCGGCCTCTTCCTCCTCCTGCCCCGGCTTCCAGCTCCCGGGCCTTGGGGCCCCAGGGTTTACCGGCTTCTGTGCTGCGCGCACTGTCCCCAAAGAAACAAACCATGCAGGATTTTAAGTGACAAATGGGCTAATTAGAGGGTTTTAAATACTCATCATGCAGCCCAACGGGAAGAGGCTGTCGAGAGCAGGCCTGGGCCCAGCGGGGGCTGCTCGTGCCGGCCTGCCATGGTGTCACTCCCAGCGGGGGACGAGGCGAGGGGTCTGGGCAGCGCTTCTGTGTGTGGGGAGGGGGCAGGCAGCTGTGCTGGGTCCCCAGAGAGCCCGGGAGAGCAGAACAGATGAGCAGGGTGAGGGCACTGTCCCCACCTGCGCCCCCATCTGGCCAGGAGGGAGCAGGGGCTCCAGTGTGTCCCGTGTGGCACTGCGCCGCACCTCCTCCCAGAAGCTGGGACCAGGCTCAGTGCCCTGGGGTACAGCCAGGCTAGCTTTAGGGCCCAGGGAGGGTCTCCCGGCACCTTGTGCGAGGCAGGGCGCCCCGGTCTGGCCAAGCTCTGCCTGAGCGCCTGCCCCTGCCGGGGACGGGCCCAGATGGCCGCCACGGGGAGCGGGTTGCAGCGTCAGCCTGGGTTGCCGTGGACACCGCCCGGCCTGTGTGATGAGTGGCCCCTCGCAAGGGACGGCGTCAGCCAGCGATGTCCCTGCCTCAGGCCGCGGCGAGGGTGGGCGGGGTCGTGCGCCCCCACCTGGCCTGGAGGGAGGGGCGGAGGGTGGCGGCCTTTGCCCGCCCACCAGCCCGGTCACCCCCAGGGTACTACTACGACCTGGACGACTCCTACGACGAAAGCGACGAGGAGGAGGTCAGGGCCCACCTGCGCTGCGTGGCCGAGCAGCCGCCCCTCAAGCTGGACACGTCCTCTGAGGTATCTGGGGCTGTGGGTGACGCCGAGCGGCTGCCCTCCCCCCTCCCCGGGCGCGTCCCCCCCGGCCGGCCCCGCGCACAGGCCGAGGACCCCGGGGCCGTGGACGTGTGCCGCCGCTAGCAGTGTCAAACCATCTGTTTTCTTTCCCAATCTAGAAGCTAGAGTTTTTGCAACTTTTTGGCTTGACCACCCAACAGCAGAAGGAGGAACTGCTGACCCAGAAGCGGAGGAAGCGGCGGCGGATGCTCAGAGAGAGAAGCCCGTCACCCCCCACGGTCCAGAGCAAGCGGCAGACCCCCTCGCCGAGACTGGCGCTGTCCACCCGCTACAGCCCCGACGAGATGAACAACAGCCCCAACTTTGAAGAGAAGAAGAAGTTCCTGACCATCTTCAACCTCACCCACATCAGCGCGGAGAAGAGGAGAGGTGAGGCCGGGCTCAGGCCCGGGCCTGGCGGGGTGCTCAGGAGGGGCGCGGGACCAGCTCCAGCAGGCCTGGGAGGGCCTGGCCTCGGCTCCTCGGGACGCAGCCCCTGTGCTCTCAGGCCTCCCTCGCTTCTCGGCCCAGCACGATTCTCTTCTCCTGAGATCAGTCGCCCCTTTGGAGGCCTGTTGTCTTGAGTCCTGGGTGGAAGTCGGGGTGTGCCTCACTTCCTCAGATCCTGGAGCACCTCGTGTGCGATGCTGCTCTTGTCACTTGCCAGATGTCCCAGTGCCCAAGGCGGTGGTTTGGGGGCCCCACTGGGCTGCTCCTGTGACAGGTGGTCCAGGCTCCCTGGTGGGCGGGAAGTCCCTCTCTGTGGGCTGCTGCCAGGGCCCGCCCGCACGTTCTGAGGGCGAATGGCTTGGGGTGGTCTGTGACCGCCAGGCAAAGCCAACCCTCATTGCAAGATGCTTCTAGGTCAGTGTGGGGGCTATTCTCTTCCAGAACAGTTCTGGAAGGGTCCACTTCTTGGCCTGCCCCCCTAGGGCTTAGTGCCAGGATGTAGTTCAGATGAGAACTTGCCTCTGTGGGGTGCTCCTTTGCTCCAACCCCACCCCCAACTGACACCTGGCCTCTTTCTGGAAAGAAGTTGAAGGTAGGGAAAGTGCTTGGTCAGTTCAAAGCTTCCACTTGTGCAGGTCGGGGCGGCTCCCTCTTCGTCAGTAACCAGAGAGGCTGGGTCCATGCCCCCTTTCTGGGGCGATGGTGTGCCGCCCGCCCGCCCGCATCCTTGGCGGCGCACAGCGTTCTGTCAGCAGCATCTTCTCCCTCACTTGTTCCTGCAGTTTCCATCCCAAGACGCGCCACTGCAACAGGAATTTGCGGCCTCAAGTGCCCCGGGTCTGTGTCCCCTGCCCATGAATGGCGGTCACGGGCAGAGCTGGCCCGGCAGCAGCAGTGTGGGGTCGGCAGTTCATGTCCCCGTTGGGCCTTTTTGTGGGGGAGCGGGAGGTCTTTTAAATAGAAATATATCCTCAGGAGCCACCGCAGCGGTGGCAGCCTGTACCCCCGTGGCTGCGCTGGCGATGCGGCACAGCAGCTCTTGGTGTGCGTCTCAGATGTTAGGTAGCGGAGGCCTTGAGGAACCCGGGATCTGCCGTGACACCTGCTCCCTGGGGTGCCTGCCCGTGGCACTGTGTCCTCGGCGACCACCTCGCCCTTCGGGCCTGGGCTGGCGTCCTGGTCTCCTGCTCTGGGGAAGACGCGCCCATCGTGTTAACCTCAGGCTGCTTTCCCCATAGACAAGGAGAGGCTTGTTGAGATGCTGCATGCCATGAAGCAGAAGGCCCTGTCGGCAGCAGTGGCAGACTCACTCAGGACCTCTGCGAGGGACAGTCCTGCCGGCTCCCTGAGCGGTAAGGCCCAGTGGCCCCTCCGCAGCTGCTCGGGACGGTCCCAGGCTGCCCGGGGCCTCGTGACCACGCGGCGCCATCTTCATCCTCAGTCTCTCGAAAACAGCGCTTTTCTCTGCTTCTTGCCTCCAGCCTCCTGCACAACAGTCAGGAGCATCTGCTCGGGACAGAGGAGCAGGAGCCTCAGCGGTCAGGGCTCAAGATGGGGGTGGGCCTTGCTTCCACAGAGTGGCCGGGATTGGGGTATCTGTCGGGCTGGGGCCTGAGGCCTGACGTCAGGCCCCGCACCTGCTGCCCCATCTGCCCTGGCTGGCACTCGTCCCCACGTCTGTCTTGCTCCTTGTGCCTTCCTGGCCTCTTCACACCCACCTTCACATCTTTCTTCTCTCTTGCTGCTTTGGCTACGCTGCGGAGTGGAGCAGGAGATCTGTGTTCTCAACTCCTAACAGGGCTTTCTTGGCGGGCAGGGCTTCTTGGCTTCCTATCTTTTTGGATGACCTGAAACGACTTGCTTCTTTCTTCAGATTCTTCTTCCCAGAGGGCTTCTTGGGGCCTTCAAAGGATGGACTGGCTGCCAAACACCCTGTACTTAGAGCTCGCGGTGCACACTGCCTCCTAGGACGCGTCCTGGGCCTGGTCCTCTGTGCCGGGTCTGTTAGGTGTAGGGTCCCGAGGTCAGGGCCTGCCTGTTCACTGGGAGCTCGTAATGTTTTCTTCACTTTCTTTCTCTAATAAAAGAGTCAGCCACGCAGCAAGCCTCTCTGGATACCGAGAAGCCTGTGGGTATCGCCGCCTCCCTGTCTGACGTCCCAAAGGCCATGGAGCCAGGGAGACTGGAGCACCTCCGGGCGCAGGAGTTAGCCCGCGTCCAGGAGCCAGCGCCGGCCAGCGGCGAAAAGCCCCGACTCAGCGAGGCCCCGGGGCCCAAGAAGAGCCTGAGCATGCTCCACTACATCCAGGGCCCAGCGCCCAAGGACGTGGCTGCGCCGCTGTCCCACAGCGTCAACGGGAAGAGCAAGGCATGGGAGCCCTTCGTGGCAGAAGAGTTTGCGCACCAGTTCCACGAGTCTGTGCTGCAGTCCACCCAGAAGGCCCTGCAGAAGCACAAAGGTAAGGGGGCCGCAGTGTTTCCGGGGCGCGGCCAGTCTCCCGGGCAGCTGTTAAGAGCCAGCTTCCGGTGGGGGGAGGGGCTGTATTCCAGGGCGCTGGGGCGCTGCTCTTCTGTGAACCAGGCTGTGAGAAAACAGCACGTGCTGCCGGCGTCATGCTGCAGCGAGGTCGGGCCCACACCCCGGCTCCACCTGAGCCTCCCCATGTGTCAGTGAATGGACCCAGCAGCATGGGTCCTGTGCCCCCCAGATTCACTTCCCTGGACATTTTGCTGGGGGTCGCTAGAAGTTGGAGAAGGGAGTCCCTGCGTTTACTCCCACTAAGCAGCAGCGCAGTGGACCCGCGTCCTCAAAGCTCAGCAGGCAGCCGGTCCGCGTATTCGCAACAGCCACTTTCATCTCCGAGACCCGCTTTAAGCTGTCTGCTGCCAGCAGCCCCAAAAGCTGGCTACGCAGGGGGGGCCGGGAGTGTGCGCCCGACGTGGCCTCCGCTGTGTCTAAGCCGACGTGGGCAACGGAGGCAAAAGGAGAGCCAAGACGCCACAGGGTCGTGCAGTGATAGAGCCCCGATTCGGGCGGGGTGCTTCGTGGGTGTGTCAGGAACCGGAAAGGGTTACTTTCAAGAGGGACGCTGCGTGCTATGTGAGCGGGTTACACGCGCCGCCCGGGGGCTTTTCTGGGGCCCTGGGACACATTCCTCCTGCTTTGTTTTATCTCAGCCCTTCACACTTGACGTCCCCCAGGAATCTTGGCGTCCTCCTGCCCTTGCCAGGCTGGGGTGCAGAGCCCGTTGAGAGCAGGTCTCGGGACCAGCTCTGCAGAGCCTGCTGCCTGCCCAGGGTCCCTGGAGACAGAGCAGGCTCTACCTAAGCAGGACCCACCAGAAGCGGCCCTGGGAGAGCCGACGAGGCCTGCCTCGCTTTCCTGTGGCGCATCTTCTCTCCCTGGGGGGGGCACAGGCTTGCCCAGAGCTGGGGCAGCTCACCTCCAGACTGCATCACGCAGACCATCGCCACAGACAGGGTTGCCCAGCGGCCCCCAACAGCCTACTTCCTCCCTGCAGGGAACATAGCTGTGCTGTCCGCGGAGCAGAACCACAAGGTGGACGCGTCCGTCCACTACAACATTCCCGAGCTGCAGTCCTCGAGCCGGCTGCCCCCGCCCCAGCACAACGGACAGCCGGAGCCCCCGGCGGCGAGGAAGGGCCCCCTTGCGCAGGAGGTGGACCAGGACTCGGACGACGACGACGACGGAGATGGAGAAGACGAGGAGGAGGAGCCCCCCCGGCGCAAGTGGCAAGGGATTGAGGCCATTTTTGAGGCTTACCAGGAACATATAGAAGGTACATAGGGCGGGGGAGTGGGGAGCCCTTAACAAGTAGCCAGCCTGGAGTAGAGCCGGGACGCCCAGTGACTCTAGGGCTCACGAGGGCTCCCTTGTGGCTGAGCAGAGGGCAGCCTGCAAGGAAGGTACCGTGGTGCTGGGGAGCGGCCCCTGGGGCAACGCAGACCACCCCTGGAGCTCGCAGGCCCCCGGTCCCCACCCCCGTGGCTGGCAGCTTCCCTGAGACAGGACAAGCCAGACCCTGGCGCCACCTCCAGACTCACTCATTACACGTAGTACAGTTTTATTAGCAACGTTGTAACTTCAAACGAGGTTTTGAAGTAAGTGCTGTAAAACCAGAGGGGGAAACTAGTGAGAGGCCTCGTGGCCGCCTAGATATGCATCCTTCCCTGCTCCAGGATGTCCCTGTGGTACACACACAGGTCCCTGAAAGGTCTAGTGTCTTGCAGTGGGGGGGGGGGGGGGTTCCTCCTGCTCCAAGGGGTGGATGATCATGTCGTGAGGCATTTCCTGCTAAACACTTCAGGCTCTGCTCTGCCTTACAAGCCACTTCTGGGCTTCCCTGGTGGTGCAAGGGGTTAAGCACAGCACTATGAAGCTATCTGCAGCACAAGGTCAGTCCCCAACCAGCCAGAGAGCTACCCAAAGTGTGCAGCAGACCTCTCCTGTCTCCCTGCTGCTCCCCTCAGCAGTGGATTTCAGTGGATCCACCTGTTCTGCTCCCCACTCTGTCTCGGGTGAATCCTCTCACCCCACACCCCTGGCCTACACCCCATTTCTTAAAGTCCCTTTTGTGAACTAACCTGGCATCTTAGGGGCTCGCCATGTGGCATCTTCACAAGGTCAGTCTGTCTCGGGAAGGCCCCTGCCTGTACCATTCCTCTCCCCTTTCCAGAGAGGCGGGGGCTCTGCTGGCCTTGTTCCTTGGCTTCCCCTGTGAAGTTCAGCTTCTCATTAGTTCAAGCCAGTCTGTGACAAGCTTATAGGTTTGGGAAGAAGCAACATCTTTGGTAATGTTTGGCAGTGAGGTCACCCCACATAGGAACGCGGCTTAAATCCAGTTCTTTGGTGCTTGGAATTTGGGTTGAGGTGTCGTGTGTTTGCTAACTGTTAGTCTGGATTTCTCGCTGCCCCTTCCTCCCTAATCAGGCCTTCTGCAAACACTTTAGTCCTTTCCTTGTGGGTTTCGGCCTCCCCCACCCCCGTACTGCCAGGCCAGCCAGCCAGTGCTGCCAACGGCACCTGAGCCCACGCAGCAAAGCCAAGGTTCCCAGTAGCTCGGGGCTTCCTGGCGTGGCCCTGCAGACAGTGACCGTGTTCTCCGCCCATTGAGATGAGCGTTTCCCGCACAGCAGTGTCCCGACGTCTGCTCAGTAGTGTCGGCCTCTGACTGTGCTGTGTGCTCAGGACCGACCTGGCTTTGTGGTCAGGTTGAAGCCAGAGGTGCATCCTCGTGAGCGGGGGTCACTTCTGGGGACAGCAGGCCCGGTGGCTTCTGGAGAGGGAGACAGTTAACATCTTAAGTTTAGCAGCTTAAGTTTTCAAGTCAAACCTACTTCACCAGTTCGTATCGCCTCCCACCCAATCTGTGTCCCTTACGTTAGCACTTGTCTTTACGCCAGCAGGCGGCAGGTGATGGGTGAGAGGCCCTCCCGAGCGCAACCCGGGAGGCTGGGGCTGAAGGCGGCCTCAGCCGGCCGCACCAGGG
Organism: Talpa europaea; assembly: GCF_964194135.1. NCBI lineage: Eukaryota > Metazoa > Chordata > Mammalia > Eulipotyphla > Talpidae > Talpa > Talpa europaea. The sequence goes on along the minus strand of NC_140084.1, from coordinate 1,608,626 downwards.
CCTGTGCCCCTGCCTGGAGGAGACTAATGCTCCGTGTGTCCTTCCAGAGCAAGACCTGGAGCGGCAGGTGCTGCAGACGCAGTGCCGGCGGCTGGAGGCCCAGCACTACAGCCTGAGCCTGACGGCGGAGCAGCTGTCCCACAGCATGGCGGTGAGTGCGGCCAGGATGGGGGCGCGGGGCGCGCCCCGCCCCGTGCAGACAAGAACAGGAGGGGAGCCCTGCCCTGGGGAGCGAGGTGGAAGGGCAGAGGGGGTCTGCGCAGGCCCCGGGTCGGGGCAAGGGAAAGTAAGTGACGGTCCCAGCTGTGTGGTGACACGGTGTCTTCCCTTTTCTCTCCTCCCCAACCATCTGGGACGCGCTCCCACCCTTTCGTCCCCTCTTCGCCCGCTAGGAGTTGAGAAGCCAGAAGCAGAAGATTGTTTCGGAAAGGGAGCGACTCCAGGCGGAACTGGATCACTTACGGAAGTGCCTTGCGTTACCGGCAATGCATTGGCCTAGGGGTTATTTTAAGGGTTACCCTAGGTGACGGTTTCCCTTGCACTAGGCCGAACCTATAGTATAGAAATATTCTCTATTTTATTACCTTGAATATTTAATATTTTTCACTTGGAGGTTTGAAGCTTACAGAAACGAGAATGTGCCATGCATGAAGCAAACAATTCCAGGCTCCAGAAAACAGAACGGACTCACCTTGGCTCCAGCGCCGCTGACTCCCTCGTGACTCGGCAAGCAGCCGCCGTAGGACGCCCCTCCTCTTCCTCGTAGAAGCGGTTTCTTCCTTCTTCCCCCAGTTTTCGGCCCCTGTAAAGGAAGGTTCCTTCACCAACACTACCATTACCTTTGGCAGCCCCGGGCGCGCGAGGTCAGACCAGACCCCTGGCCTGGTCCCGCCCGCACCCCCTGGCACCGCCTCCAGAACCCCGTCCGCTTCTGCCACGGGGGTCGGCCTCCGCCCCAGGACGGGACCCCTCTGGCCGGGCGCCTTTAGGTCGAGGGCCTACTTCCTTCAGTCCCTGCTCTGCAACATACTCTTCAAAGCAACAAGTCATAGGAGCACACGCGAAGCAACAGTACTGAAGCCTCCCCCGAGGCTTCTCCCTGGAAAAGCGCTCACCTACAGACAAGACAAAGCGACAACTGAAGGAACCTTTTTATCGCGCGTGGGGCTGTAGCGCGTGCACCTGCGCCCACGCCCGCCGGTTGTGCCGCGGCGCTGCCGTTTTCATACAAGCGTACATTTTGAGAGAAAAGTCAAAGGTGCTTCAGCCTTGTACTGTGTATATATATTAAAAAACAAAAAGTTTTGTATGTTTTTATTACTTTAATTATTGTTATAAAAAGCCTGCCATTTTTAATATGTGGTTTGGGGGGATTTTTGTTTGTTTGTTTTCCTGTTTAGGGGTTTTGTTTCTTTTTTTTGTTTTCCTGGGCAAAAAAAAAAACCTTGCTTTTAGTGTTTGTACTGCTGCTGGTCAGGACATTAAAATATTGAAGTGTTTTTAAAAATTAAAGAAAAAGAAAACTTAAAAGAGCTTGCCACTGGCGCCTATGCGATCACTTCATTTTTGAGTTGCACCAGGAAATGCAGAAAGCCATGCCTTACTTACCTCCTCCTGCTCCCGCCTGCTCCTGCGGCTCTGGGGAGGGGCTCGTCCCGGTGGGACAAGAGGGCGGGCCTGTGCATGCCCTTCACAGAGGCAGGGCAGCGGGAAGCCAGTTCTCAGGCGTCTACAGCAGTGAGTCCAGGCACAGCGTAGACACGAGCCTTGGCCAGGCCTCGGTGGACCAGCCCTCCGAGCTGAGCACCTGCTCTCAGGCCTACCAGTGACGAGCAGGGAGCTGTGTCCACCTTGTCCCGGTGATCGCCCCTTCAGGCAGGGTGAATCCACCTCAAGAAGTATCCCTGGCCCGAAGGTTCCCAGAGCAGCCAGGAGCTGCTGTGGGGAGGGGGCAGGAGAGGAGGCCCAGCCACATGCCCCTTGCCCTTCGGCCAGGCCAGGGTGGGGCCGACTGACCTTGACGAAGGCTGCTCACTGTGACCGGTGGCTGTGCCCTCAGCCCCAGACCTTAGCTGTGTGGAACAGCTTGCTGGCAGATGGCCTGTGTCGCTTTATCTGTTCCCACACAGTTTGCTTTGTATGTCTGCCAAGAACCTTCCAGTTATTAGCAAACTCAGACAAAAAGTGCCGCCAGTATTATCAGCAGTCAACAAGCGCCTTCCTCTCCACAGAAATGACTTGAAGAACTAAGGGCTGTTCTATGGGCCTCCTCCCCTACCAAGACACAAAGAACACGTACCACAGGTGGGGACAGGTGTGCAGAGGGGCTCTCCTGCCAACAGGGCAAACGACCGTGCACTTTCTCGAGGTAGAACGTGCTGCTTCTGGTCTGCGGGCTTCAGAGTTGTACCCAGTGCTCCCTCCTGGCCTTCCCACACAAACCCCCACACGCCTCGGCTGAAACGCCCAGTAGCCAGATGAGCCAGTGGGCAAGAGCGCAGGCCCAGCCCTGGCCGGCCACCCCCTTGGTTGGGTTTTGGACCCAGGAGGGGCGGGGCAGGGGGCTGCCGCACCTTACCGGGAGCTGGCTGCGGCAGTAACTTGCCACACGACATACCACCATCCTACTGCCCTCCGGCCCCACCTGTGGGGGGGGCTGTGACTATTCCCGGGCTCAAGAAGTAACACGACAATCAGACTAAACCTGTAAGGCAGCCTGAGTACCTATGAGGAAGGTAAGAGAGCCGCTCTGGAAACAAGCTAGCACTGAGACCCAGCAACCAGGCTTGGCTTTTCCCCTCCGATACGTGTATAATTTGAAAACACTGGCTCTCAGAGGGTTCTGAAGGAAGATGCTAGCATTTGAGTCTCTCCAGTTGGGCCTGACACAAGCAGATGTGAGCGCTCTGAAGCTCTGTGTTCAGCTAGTTCCCTTGAGTTAAAAAGACAAAGTCTAGAAGTGCTCCCTGGTTTTGCTCTAGAACAGATCACGCGCCCTTCGTGTCAGTATTCCCGTGAAGACCCCAGTGCTTCGCGACCCCGTGTCTTCCTACCACACCAGGGGCGAGACTGCTGCTTCTGTCCTCAGAAGGGGCTTCACAGCCTGGGGGCGCGTCCACAGCCGAGGCGTGCGGCCCACATGTAATCAGGCCGTTAGCTGCGAGCCAGACAGCTCTCCCCAAACCTGGCACTGCCGCCTGCGCACTGGAAAATGATCTCATGTAGGGAGGGGCCAAACTGACATCCTAAGTGTCATGCTCTCCAGCCACTGTCTCAGTAAAGGACCAAGATAGGGTCATTCCGTGTCTCTAAAGGAAGTGGAGCACTTGGCATCAACACCCGAGTAGCGGCACCCTCACGGGAAGCCAAAGAATACCCGCAGGAGCCCACCTGTACCCGGGGCGGCCTCCTCGTAGCGCACAGCGCTGCCAAATCCCAAAAACCAAGCTGAACAGCAAAGCCAAGACCCCCGCTTCCTCTGACCCATGTGTTTTAAAGTGTAGGAGATTCCAAGGATCCACCACAAGATGGAGACAGTCAGCACAAGCCGACCCTGTTCCTTAGTGTATAGTAGCCGCTTAGCGATGACCCGTGTACTCTTCCAAGTAACCGAGCTAGTGACGTCCTTACTACTTCCAGTAGCCTGTCCCCAACTTTCTGATCCAGCGCTTCACTTTAAACCCTTATCTCTGCCTTGACCTGAGAGAGCCCGCGCTCGTGGGCTGTGTTCCGCTGTACGCACCTGCGCTAGCGTGCCAGAGCAGCAACCAGTGCTCGGGAGGGAGGGGAACGGTGCCTCGGTCACTCTGGGGGCAGTTTAGATGCTGTGAAATTAAACCTGTTCTAAGTGTACTTGTTTGATTTAACTGTATTGTAACATTATTTGTTGAATGTAGTAATTAGGTATTTATGACTATATTGCTGTAATTTTTGACAACCAACATCCAAAAAATAAAATCTTCCTAAATCATGTTCACAGGAAAATCTTTTTTGTGTCCTAAGAAGTTCACCCCACTCTCCCAAAATAAAAGGCTCAACATCCCAGCTTTATAAGAGAAATGCTAAGACAGAGTCCACCGGGACTGCCAGGGTTTCAAGGTAACGGTACGGGGGCGAGATCAGAGCTCCTCACCCTCCACAATGAGACACTAGGCTCCCGTTCCCCCAAAATCAATCTGAAGGGCACGGAAACAAGAAGGCAAAGACCGTCCCCTGGAAACGAACCCTCCGAGCGGCCACGTCCGGGGCCGAGAGTCAGGCCAGCCGCCTAGAGACGTTGGGCAGCAGAGGGGACCTGGGAAGCCATTCTGCTCTGCAGCGCAGGCAGCGTGGCCTGGGGCACGTCCTCACACTCACGCCATCGGCCGTTCACCCCTTCCCAAAGCCCCGACAAGGGCCAGCGGGGCCCCAGAGGCCCCCACTCACCTCACCCCACTGCCAGTTGTTTCTCCTCTCAGGGTGGCGTCCCCACAGGAATGTGGCACCCGGCAGCGCTGCGTCCAAGCCTGCCCGCCTGTGACTGCGCGGGTGTCTCTTCAAGGGCAGCAATGCCTGCCCGCCACGTCTGTGCAGGCGTTTTCCTTTCCTTTCTTTATATAATAAACCTGCCCTTTTGGACATAACTAAAAAAAAAGAAAAGGAAAGAATGTAGAATCCCAAGATGATACCACTGATAATTTTTCCTTAGAGAAAAGAACTTCACCCTTACCTGTAAGAAAGAATTTCTCCCCTAAATCCATCCAGACTTTCCTTCCTAGGGTGGTGTCCCGACCTGTAACACTGCGGAGTACCCTGTCGGCCTGCGCTAGAAGTGGCCAAGAGAACACGTGCCCCAGAGAGCTGGCGTGAGACAGACACCCGCCTGTGCCCGCTCTCGGCGTCGCCTGAGGCCGCCCTGGTCCCGGGGCTTGCCCCTTCCACTTGGTAGTGACACGGGAGAAAACCCAACAGAGATGCAGTTTATTCCATCTTTATTGTGCACAGGGCTTAGACTGAGAGACACTGCACTGGCCACTCACCAGCCATCCTGCTCTCTACAAGTAACTGTAGAACATTCTAGACTTAGCCCAGATAGGGCTCAGGAAGGCAGAAAAAGCTCTCGGCCACTTCTGTGCATCTTTCAAAAGCAGCACTCGTCCACAAGGCTGCTCTTGAGACCTGGGGCTCTACTAGGGAGAATATTGTTTGGCAAAAGCTTTTTTCGTCCCCCCCCAAAAAGAACAGCTGCTTTCTAGAGACAGATGTGGAACTAACGAGCGTCCTGACAAATGAGCACAAAAAAGGCTGCTTTCCAAGGTCACAAAGGCCTTCCTTGCTCCATCCGTTTTTCACACATTGGAAGTTGGTTCCAGAACTCCAGCAGGGCGAGGCCCTCCGCGGTACACTGGTGCACACCTCCCGCCAACGCCAGCCTGCCAAGACTAGGGCCTTCCTCTAGAAGTCCTGGGACTGGCTGTGCTCGGAAGGCTGCAGGCTGGTGCGGAGCTTGTACATATGGTTGAGCGCTTGTGTGAGGAAAGCCCCGCTGGTGTTGATCTCCATCAGGGTCAGGTTGTCCAGCTAGAACACAAGAGACAGACTGGGTGGCCACAGAATTTTTGAATTTGAGAAAAAAAGATCTGCTGAACAAAAGTAAAAAAACGCCTTAAAAATAAAGCAGCGAGGGCCTCCCCGGTGGCGCAGCGGTTGAGCGCTGGGTTGCGAAGCTGCCCGCAGCCTCTGCGGCGCCGGTTCAATCCCCGGCTGCTCCCCGGCCACCGGAGGAGGGTCCCACATGGCGCGCAGACCTCTCCTGCCGCCCGCTGCTCCCCTCAGCAGTGTCCTTCGGTCCTTCTGCCTGCTCTGCTCCCCGCTCTGGCTCTGGTGAATCCTCTCACCCTCCCGCGCTTCTGACTGTACCCAGTGCTTGTATAAATAAATAAATCTTTAAAAAATAAAAAAAATTAAAAACTAAAGCAGCGAGGGGCCTCCCAGGTGGCGCAGGGGGTTAAGACACAACCTATGAAGCTAACTGCAGCCACTGCAGCATGAGTTCGATCTCCGGCCAGGAAGCTACCCACATGGCGCAGCAGACCTCTCCTGTCTCCCTGCTGTTCCCCTCAGCAGTGGATTTCAGTCAGTCTGCCTGTTCTGCTCCCCACTGTCTCTGGTGAATCCTCTCACCCCCCACACCTCTGGCCTGTAACCCCGTTCTTGTATGTATAAATCAATCTTCAAAAAAAAATAAATAAAGCAGCGAGCACAAATGGGATTCTGGCTGACATCGGCCTCGGCCCCCCTACACGCCTGCATCCTGGCTACACTGTGGCTCTCGGGGCACAGGCAGGCACCCACCTTGGCATGCGCCTCCTGCTGCCTCACGAAACTGTCGGCAGACACGCGCAGCTTGGCGATGCGCGTATCCCACATGTCCTTGATCAGAGTCCGGATCTCATCTGCTTTCGGGATGTTGTCTGAAGCACTAAAGGAAGCAACAGACGACTTAAGTCCGGTGGGGTGGCACTTGGTCAACTGCAGCCCATCCAGCTGGGAGGGGTGGTTAGCGAGTGTCCAGAAGGCGGCTGCAGGCCCAGCTGCTCCAGACTCAGTTTGTTTTGCTTGTGATTTTAAAACGTAAGACTTTCTCGCAGTTTAGTTTGGTGCAACAAAGCCCAGCTGTGATCACACTGAGGACTCTGGCGCCCGACCACGCCGCGCCCAGCATACCACAGGGGTGGACTCCATCTACGCAGAAGGCCTAGCCTCCCTGGGAGCTGCTCTAAGTCAGACGTCCTCCCTTCCTGCAGAACCGGGTCTCCACACTGTGCACTTTGCAGTGTGACTGCCTTTCAGGGCTGGCTCCCCTCACGACTTCTCCAGCTCACACCCTGTGGCTGCTCACCCAAGGGCCCACTGCCCACCAGAGGGAGGAACGAGGGCTGTGTGCCAGGCACTGTGCTCTGCACCCACCACTCCTGGCCTCACAAACCCTGCAAGGGAGGTCACCTCCCATGCCAGAGAGAAAATCAGGAAGTCACAGAAAAGGGCAAAGAGCAGAAGCAGCTCCCTGACTCTTGCCCAGAGGGGGCGAGGGGTAAGAGCAGCTTTCCTGGGTAAGACAGACTTCAGCTAGCTTATGAGGGAAAAGACAGACTAGAGATAAACAGACACTGGCACCGCCATCACCGGCGCCCCAGGACAGACCAGAAGTGCTCTCCGCTGGCTGAACTTGGCTCCTGGTCTATAGATGGAGAATCTGTTTTTTTAAACTGAAATCCAGTCTCAGCCGCTCAATGTGACTTAGGCTGGTCACCTGGCTGTTTCATCCAGGCATTGTACTGCCTTTTAAAATAATATATTATATGGGCCTCCCTGGTGGCGCAGCGGTTGAGCGCTGGGTTGCGAAGCTGCCCGCAGCCTCTGCAGTGCCGGTTCGATCCCCGGCTGCTCCCCGGCCCCCGGAGGAGGGTCCCACATGGCGCGCAGACCTCTCCTGTCGCCCGCTGCTCCCCTCAGCAGTGTCCTTCGGTCCTTCTGCCTGCTCTGCTCCCCGCTCTGGCTCTGGTGAATTCTCTCACCCTCCCGTGCTTCTAACTGTACCCAGTGCTTGTATAAATAAATAAATTAAAAAATAAAATAAAATATTTTAATTTTCTTTAGTTTAAAATACAATTTAATTTCCCTCTTAAGGTACACCGTGTGATAATCTGATACTCATTTATTGTGAAATGATTACCACAGTCAGGCTAGCTAACACTTCCATCACCTCACATAATTACCACTTCTTTCTTGTGGTAATAACATGTAAGGTCTATTCTCTTAGCAACAGAGACCATAGCGTAGTATGAAAATGTCTAGCTGGGAGTAAAAATCTCTCACACACAGTGTCTCCAGCACATGGTCTAGGAAAATGATGTTCACACACGCGAAAGGGTGACCTTGGACCCATACGACCAGCATCTGCTAGTGTCAGCACAGCACAGACTTTCTTACATGACCTTTCCAATAAAGACGACAGTGCTTCAGAACACTGGCTAGGACTCAGCTATGGCATCCCACCCCTTTGGGTGTGCAGGCGCACCCCGCCCACCGCCAAGGCACGCACAGTCCTCCACCAAGGTCACTGGGCCCTTCCCTCCTTCCGCCCCTCCCCCCCACCCGCCCCCCTAGCCTCTGCTTTAATGGGATTTTTTTATACAGTGGACTTGAAGATCCAAACATTTGGTTCCTACAATCTGAAGGGCTGATTTAAGAACCAAGGACCCAGGCGCCTGGTTAAGCACAGAACAAAGGTAACATTAGGCCCCTGGCAGAATGGATTATAGAATTAGTAAACAAGGGTCTAATAGCTACTGCGCATGTACCTCCAGACGATCAGGCCCTGCCCAGCTGCCTACACCGTCTCCCTTTGGAGTGGCACTCCCCCGGTCACGACATCGGTCACGAGAACCCCCCAGCACTCTCCTGGGAACCCCTCCTGTCCTGCAGACTAAGGCAGCACCAGCTCAGCACGCCATGCCCTGACTTCTCCCTGCACTGCACTCTGCCCTGAGCTCTTCTTGGCCTCTGGCAGCAGCAGTATCAGGACTGCAAACCACACCCTCGCTCCAGCACTTTAAACACTGTGGTGTGACAGCCAGTGTGAACAGGTCACCTCGCCCCTCACACAACTGAGACTCCAGCCTGCGCGACTGTCCACCTCAAGTCCACGAAGCAGCTCCAGACCCTCACTGAATCAGCAGTGCCATTCAGGGCTCTCCACGGCGGGCAGTCGACACCTCCCCAATTTCTGTGCCAGTCTGCTCTCGAATCCAGCAAGTAAAAGGTGCCGGGCAGGCCTTCGAGGCTTGTGCTCTAAGTACCAAACAAACCAGTACCCACACTTGTCCCTCAGCTGCATTCATCCATCCGGCCAACACAGGCATGGTGCCAGGTGCAGTGCAGGTGTGCAGGAGACGTCCCCGGCCACTGTCAGGGCTGGGCAGTGAGGGAGGGATGGAGGGCCGGGGGGGGGAACTGGGCACAGCCAGCCAGTGACTACGAATCCAAGACAGACAAACGCTGCAGAGGTGCACAACACACAGAGGGGACAGGGCATGTGGCCCGGGAGGGAGCGCCTGCGAAGCCAAAAAAGGCTAGAGCAGTAAATGCCAAGGCCCGGTGAAACCCAGGGGAGCCCGGAGACACAGGTAGGCAGACCCAGAGGAAAACCAGGTCAGGAGTGCAGCCTGGACCCTGGAAAGCTGGGGGCAGGACACCCCCGCAGCGTGGTGTGGGTTAGAAGCTGAGGCAACAGGACCAGCCAGCAGAAGCGAGAAGGCACTGGCACAGGCTTACGCAGAGGGCTGGCCGCACCGCTTGAGTTTGGTGCAAACGTGAGCCCCCTGGCCGTTCCTGTCGAACACCCACAAGAAATCCAATGTGCATACCCCAAGATAAAGGGGTAGAGTTGTACTAAGAGAATGTATTTATGGTGATGACAAAGGATACAGAAGTCCAGCAGCACCTCCAAGTGTGCAGCAACACAACGGGCCACACGGCCCGGCCCTGCCCTGCCCTCGGGGAGGTCCCAATAGGTGCCTTTTAGCCCAAGGATGGCTCTAGGGTCTGTCACCCTGCTTGAGGTCACAAGCAGTAGGCCGAAGCAGAGGCGGGCGGGATCTGGGTGAAGGAAGTGGGTATGGAGGCCAAGGCGGGCCCGGCCACGTCCTGCCTGTTCCACCCACGAGGGTGGTGTTCCCACCCCCATGTTGTCCGCCCATGACCCCCACCCAGTACCTCTGTCACTCGGAGAGTGTCTACACACAGTCCCTCACCTGCTACCCTGCAAGCCCCTCGCTGTGGCCACTCATTCACACAGACAGCCATGCTCGGGCGTGGACAGCTGGACACGGCATGCTTCTGCAATGGGGTTGGAAAGGCCCCATGATGCCTATTCCAACCCGACCCCAAAGGACAACTGGAGCCACAAAAGTAGGGAACCAAGTCCCATCATGCAGCCCAAACCCCTGCCGTCCCAGCGTGGACACTACTTTGAAACAAGTGAGACATAAGTGACAACAGCAAAATGCCCTTGCAGGCCACAAGTCTAAGCGCTGGTGGCCAGGACAGGCTCCTCAATACCAGCGTGCAGGAAAGCCGACCTCTGGATCGCTATTCAGAGCCTCCAACTGGCCATCAGTCTCTGTGTGGGGGACCCTAGTAATTGCCAATTTCAGGGTCCAAGAGTAAATAAGGAAGAAAGCTCACTTTTCTAGAGTAGCGTGTAAGAAGGAAAATGTTCTGAAAACACAAATAAGGACGCAGCTGACTGTCACAGTCTCTGTGAATAAAGAGCAAACCCAGCAGGGCCCCAGGCCCAGCAGCCTCAGGGGGAGGAGGGAAGACCAAGGGAGTGAAAGGGGGCAGGGGCAGAAGAGAGCAAGGGCCGAGCAAGTGCGCCCACATGACCCAGGGCACTGAGCTTGCAGCCGACACACCGTTTCTCTCTGCAGTGATGGTAAAACAAGACCGAAGGGGTGGGGGGCGTGAGGCATCAAACCCCAATTCAGTTTCCCTGGGGGTTCTAGGACAGCCATACTTACTGATTTAGCAAGAGTTTGGTAAGTTCCATGTAGTACGGGCTAGGCATAGGGGTAAAAGTTTCTTCATTGCGTTCATGATCCCTCATCTTCTCCAACTTCTCTGAAATTTAGAGCAAAACACATTTTACTATCACCATTATCTGAACCTGTATGAAGAACAGTTGGAGGAGAGCAGACACCGGCTCATCGAGGGCTTAAGACAGTGGAATAGGGGGGCCTCCCTGGTGGTGCAAGAGATTAAGACACAACCTATGAAGCTGTCCACAGCCACTGCAGCATGACTTCAATCCCCGGGCAGGGAGCTACCCACATGGTGCAGCAGACCTCTCCTGACTCCCCCGCTGCTCCTCTCAGCAGTGAATTTCAATCTGCCTGTTCTGTTCCCCACTCTGTCTCTGGTGAATCCTCTCACCACCCTACACCTCTGACCTGTACCCCAGTTCTGGTATGCATAAATAAAACTTTTTTTAAAAAAAATGAGGGCCTCCCCTGGTGGTGCAGCGGTTGAGCCCTGGGCTGCAAAGCTGCCCACAGCCTCTGCAGCACCGGTTCCATTCCCGGCAACCAGTGAGGGTCCCACATGGCGCGCAGACCTCTCCTGCCGTGCCTGCTGCTCCCCTCAGCAGTGTATTTCGTCAGTCTGCCTGTTCTGTTCCCCACTCTGGCTCTGGTGAATTCTCTCACCCTCCTGTGCTTCTGACTGTATCCAGTGCTTGTATGAAATAAATAAGTAAATCTTTAAAAAAAAAAAAAAAAAAAGACAATGAAATAGAAGTAAAAAACCCAAGGTAGCCAATAACAAAAAAATCCAAAATAGAGAACCACAGATAAAGAAATGGATAGAAATAGTAAGAAAAGCCATTGAGAAAAAGTAGGCAGGACAAATAAAAACAAAAAATATATATATATAATTAAAACTATCAAAAATACAAAACAAAATCTTACATCAATCTTCATCAATCTTCACCCAAAATGTTAATGGTCTGAATTCATCAATAAAAAGAAAGCCGAATCACGACTGCTGAAATAGAGTAATAAAAAGTGGCCCTAGGAAGAGACCCCCAGGGCCAGGTGGCTTCTCCAAGTAGTTCTGTCAAATCTTCAAAGAAAATCCAATACCTCTCCTACTCAAGCCCTAATAAAAAAGACAGAGGAAAACAACCCAGCACATACTATGAGGCTAACACTGTCTTGCTCCCAAAAGCAAGCAAGACAATGCAAAAAAAGAAAAGCATAGACCAGTATTCCTAATGAACATCGGTGCAAAAATCCTCACAAAAACCCAGCAAACAGAATACAGCAATGCAGCAAAAGAGTCATCCACCACCAATAGGCTTCAGCCCTGCAAGGGTGGTTTCCCATATACAAATCAATAGGTGCCATCCACCAGATCAACACAAAGGAAGACAAAAACCACATGTCAGTCTCAATAGAGGCCAAAAAGTTTCCAAGGAGATTCAAATCCATTGATGAAAACACTCAATGGGAATAAATGGGTTAATCTAAACATTTAAAGCCACACATGACACACCCCAGCCAACATCACACTCGATGGTGACGCGTTGAAGCCCACCCACTAAGGTCAGGACCCAGACAGGATGTCCACTGTCAGCACTAGTGTTCAGCATAGTACTAGTAGTCTGCACCAAAACAATCAGGCAAGAAAAAAACATAAAAGGAATCCAACTAGAAAGAAGTGAAACTCATTATCTGCAGGTGACATGTTGATATAGAGAAACCAAAAACTACTGAATAATTAAAGAACACAGTCAAGTGGCAGGACACAAACCCAATTTAAAAAAATCAGGGGGCCCTCCCTGGTGGCGCAGGGGTTAAGTCTCAGCACTATGAAGCTATCTGCAGCCTCTGCAGCACGAGTTCGATCCTGGCCAGGGAGCTACCCACAGGGCACAGCAGACCTCTCCTGTCTCCCTGCTGTTCCCCTCAGCAGTTTGTTTCAGTCAATCTGCCTGTTCTGTTCCCTACTCTGTCTCTGGTGAATCCTCTCACCCCCTGCACCTCTGGCCTGCACCCCAGTTCTTATATGCATAAATCTTTAAAAAAAAAAAAAAAGTGGGAGAAAACATAACGAAGAAGTGAAGGGCCAGTATATCAAAAACTTTAAAAGTGCTTAGGAAGTAAACAAAGATACAAAGAAATGGAAAGAGCCTGGGCTCCTGGGTAAGAAGACTTATCATTAAAATGGCCCTATCACCAAAGCAACTTACAGATTCAAGGCAATACCTATCAAAATACTGATGATTTTTTCAAGGACATTCAACAATTATCAAGTTGATATGAAACCACAACAGCCCAGAATAGAAAACACTCCTGAGAGAAGACGACAAATGCAGGTATCACAACACTTCCTGCCTTCAAACTGTCATCACACGGCAACAGCTCTCAAAACAGTAGGTCCTGGAACAAACACTGAGACAGACCACAGCGGTGGAGCAGAAAGGCCGGACACAAACCCACAGTGTGGACAGCTGCCTTCAGGACCCAGGAGCCAGGGCCCCGCCCGGAGGACCGCCTTCTTCCTCCCCACACGAGAGGCCTCTCTGGTAACGGTGCCGGGAACATGGAGAGCCACTTGCAAAAACCTCGACCAGGAGCCGTACTTAACTCCGTACAGAAAACTAATTCAAAACGGATGAAAGGCCCGGGCGCAAGCTCCAAAACCACAACGTACTTGAAAGAAAACACCGGGGACACGCTACAGGCCACAAATACGGAGATGTGCTTGGGGACTCAACCCCGATGGCAAGGGAAACCAAAGCAAACGTAAACAAGTGGGGCCACATCCAATTCAAAGCCATTGTACCGCAAAACGAACCCATTAAAAAAAAAAAGAACCTACAGAATGGGAAAAAATATTTGCATATCACAGATCTCACAAAGGGGCTAATCTCCAAAATGTACAAAGTTCTTACACAACCCAACAACAAAGAAACAGCCCAATCAAAACACAGGCGGAGGACCTAGACACTTTCTGAAGGTGACACTCAGGTGGCCCACAGACACATGAAAAACTGTTTACCTAATGTCCCTTATTATAAAGGAAATTAAAACCACACTGAGACCCCACCTCACCATGAGAACGGCTCATATAAAAAACAACAGAACCAACAGACGTGGGTGAGGCTGCAGGGAAAAGAACACTCATCCACAGCTGCTGGGAAGACAAGTTGGTGCAGCGCCTGTGAAAACTGGGATGGAACACTGTTGAGAAAATAAAAATGGGAATTCTGTACGAGCCAGCAGTACCCCATGCCCCCATTTGTTATTTATCCAAATAATATGAAAACTAATACAAAAAGATTTATCTGCACCTGTGGCTGAGCAGCACTGTCCACAACTGCCAGGTCACTGAGCCTACCCAAGTGCCCTTCGACAGACCAATGGACAAATAAACTGTGGATCATCTACTCGATGGAGTACTACACAGCTATGAAAAAGAGAAGCATAGTGGCATTTGGAACAAGATGGATGGACAGAGTGATTAAGTGAAATTAGTCAAAAAGTGAAAGGCGGGTATCAGAGCTTTCATTGACCTTCAGAACATAAATAACAACAAAAATACACAAGCAAAAAGAGTAGAAATAGATCTTGAATTTAATTAAAGAATAGAATGGTCACCAGAGGGAACACTGGGAGGGAGAGGATGAAGGAGGGAAGCAGAGGGCTAGAGGCACAGGGGGACTGGTGGAGGTTGAGTGGAACGTATGCACATTGGTAGGGCAAAAATGCAACCCAAAGATAAAAAATAGAAAATGCTGCTGGAATTGTGGAAAGCCACAGATAAAAGAATGAAATTGGATCATTTACAAGCTTTATATACAAAAATAAACTCAAAATGGTTTAAAGATTTAGATAGAAGCCTTGCCATAATAAAACACATACTATTGGGGATAGGATCCATGACATCAAAAAAACTTTTTCAGTCCACCACCCCATAAGGCAAAGGAAATAAAATAAACAAATTAGGATTATCTCTTGGCCTCTCCTGGTGGCGCAGCGGTTGAGCACTGGGCTGCGAAGCTGCGCACAACCTCAGCAGCACCGGTTCGATCCCCGGCCGCTGGGCAAAGGTCCCACATGGTACACAGACCTCTCCTGCCGCCCACTGCTCCCCTCAGCAGTATACTTCGTCAGTCTGCCTGCTCTGCTCCCCACTCTGGCTCTGGTGAATTCTCTCACCCTCCTGCGCTTCTGACTGTACCCAGTGCTTGTACAAATAAATAAATAAAATATTTTAAAAAAAAAAGAATTCAAACAACCTCATTTCCCACCTTAAAGAACTGGAAAAAGAGCAACAACAACAACAAAAAAAAAGCCAGGAGAAGAAACGAAATAATAAACATCAAAGCAGAAATAAATAAAATAGAAGTTAAATCAATGAAACCAAAAGTTGGTTCTTCGGAAAAAAACCTAGACAAACCTCTAGTCAAGCTCACAAAGAAAAAAATGGGAGAACACAAAAACAGAATCCTACACTAAAGAGGAGAAATTACAACAGACACAGAAATCAAAAGAATAATCAGGGGGACACCCTGGTGGCACAAGGGAAGCACTATAAAGCAGTCCACAGCTACTGCAGCAGGACTTGGATCCCCTGCCAGGGAGGTGACCCACATGACACAGCAGACCTCTTTGTCTCTCCTGCTGCTCCCCTCAGCAGTGTATTTCAGTGGATCCACCTGTTCTGCTCCCTGCTCTGTCTCTGCTAAGTCCTCTCACCCCCCACCCCCACACCTCTGGCCTACACCCCAACTCTTGTATGCATAAATATTAAAAAAAAGAGAAAGAATAATCAGATTAGTAACAACAGTTATATGCAAAGAAGTTCAACAATCTAGAAGAGATGGACAAATTCCTAGAACTGTACAATTATCAAAGATAGATCAAAAAGAAATCAAACACCTAAACAGACCAATTATATTGAAACAGTAATCAAAACCCTCCCCCAAAACAAAAGCCCAGAACCAGATGGCTTCACAAATGAATTCTACCAAATGTTCAGAAATGAACTAATGCCTATCCTCACAAACTCTTTCAAAAATTTGAGAAGGAATACTACCAAATATATTTCACGAAGCCAACAATACACTAATACCAAAACTGAGCAAGGACAGACAAAAAAAGAAAACTATAGGCCAATCTCTTTAATGAACACTGATGCAAAAATCCTCAGTAAAATCCTAGCCAATAGAATCCAACAATGCATCAAGAAGATAGTTTACCATGACCAAGTGGAATTTATTCTAGGGGCACAAGGATGGTTTCAACATCCGAAAATCAATGTAATCCAACACATCAACAAAAATTAAAAGAAAAAGAAAAACCAGGGCCTCCCTGGTGGAGCAAGGAGTTAAGCACAGCACTATGAAGCTACCCCTGGCCAGGGAGCTACCCACATGGCACAGCAGACCTCTCTGTCTCACCTGCTGCTCCCCTCAGCAGAGTATTTCAGTCAGTCTGGCTGTTCTGTTCCCCGCTCTGTCTCTGATGGATCCTCTCACACCCCCCACACCTCTGACCTGTACCCAGTTCTTGTATGCATAAATATTTTTTAAAAAATTTTTTAAAATAAAAACCATACGATCATATCAATAGATACTGAGAAAACATTCAACAAAGTTCAACATCCATTTATGATGAAGGTCCTCGATACACTCAGGTAGAAGGAACATACCTTAACATCATAAAGGCTATATACGACAAACCCATAGCCAATATTCTCAATGGTGAAAAGCTGAAAGCCTTTCCCGTAAGATCTGGAACAAGACAACGATGTCCACTGTTACCACTGCTTTCCAATATAATACCAGAAGTCCTAGCAGAGCAATAAGAGGATCCAAATAGGGAAAGAAGTAAAACTATCATTGCTTGCAGATGACATAATATATATACAGAACCCTAAAAACTCCACAGAAAAACTAATCGGGGCCTCCCCGGTGGCGCAGCAGGTTGAGCGCAATGCTGTGAAGCTGTCCGCAGCCTCTGCAGTGTGGGTTCAATTCCCGGCCAGCTAGGGGGATTCCCACATGGCCCAGCAGACCTCTCCTGTCTCGCCCACTGCTCCCCTCAGCAGTGCTTTGGATCTGTCTGCCTGTTCTGCTTCCCACTCTGTCTCTGGTGAATCCTCTCACCCTCCTGCGCCTCTGGCCTGTATAAATAAACACTAAATCTTTAAAAAAAAAAAAAAAAAAGAAAAACTAATCAAAATAATCAGTTTAGTAAAGAAGCAGGATACAAAATCAACACAAAAAAATCAAACAGCCTTCCTATAAGCAAACAATCAATCTGAAAAATAAGAAATCAAGAAAACCATCCATTTTATAATTGAAACAAAAAAAAATCCAATACTTGGGGATAAACCGAACAGTTGAAAGACCTATAGAAAGAAAATTATAAAACATTGTTAAGGGCCTCCCCTCGTGGCGCAGCAGTTGAGAGCTGGGCTGCGAAGCTGCCCGCAGCCTCTGCAGCACCGGTTCAATCCCCAGCCGCAGGCGAGGGTCCCACATGGCATGCAGACCTCTCCTGTCGCTCCCGCTGCTCCCCTCAGCAGTGTATTTCATCAGTCTGCCTGTTCTGTTCCCTGCTCTGGCTCTAGTGAATTCTCACCCCCTATACCTCTGGCCTGTACCCCAGTTTTTGTAAGCATAAAAAAATAAATCTTAAAAAAAAAGAAATAGAACAAATATTAATGAAATTCATATGGAACTATTGGGGGGGGGAAGGATACCCTAAACGAACTCCACAAATACAGGTTTCTTGGACCCAACCCCCACCCCTGACCAAAGAGATCCAAGACACCAAGGACGACAAATCCCATAATGTCCTCATCTCCGACAGGAGGGCTGCTGGGAACTGTGGTTGGAGTTAAGCAGCCAGGCTTGGTGTCTAACCACACACGTGGGCCTTGGGGCTCACTTGGCTTTTTGCCAGCTCACAGCAGGCTACTGAGACTCTAGCTCAGGGGAATCTGTAGGATGTGTTCACCAATTTATCTCCCTCTCCCTAAGTTATTCATTTTTCATTTCTTCATTTCCCCTTCTTTTGCAAATAAACCCTTTTATTAAGCTTTTCGTGTGTGTGTGCCTGCAGTTGAGTATTATAAGTCCCTTTTAAGCGTACAGGTGAGGACCCACAGTCAGGCAACCCACCTCATATAGGGGTTGCCCTATAACAGAACCACAAAAAACCTTGAACAGCCAAAGTTCTCCTGACTATAAAGAAGGAGAATGGAGGTATCACACTCCCCGACATCAAACTATATTACAAAACCATATTAATTAAAACTTTATGGTACTGGAACAAACACAGACCAATGGGATCAAACAGAAAACCCAGAAATAAACCCACATATTTATGAACAACTAATCTTTGACATGGCACAGCCGACCTCTCCTATCTTGCCTGCTGCTCCCCTTAGCAGTGTATTTCAGTCAGTCTGCCTGTTCTTTTCCTGTCTCTGGTCAATCCTCTCACCCCCGCACCTCTGGCCTGTACCCCAGCTCTTGCATACATAAATAAATCTTAAACATACACACACACACAATGAGATACCACCTTACACCAGTAAGAATGGCACATATTAAAAAAAAAAAAAAAAAACAGAAACTGGGCCTCCCTGGTGGCCCAGGGGTTAAAGATAGGGCTATCAACATATCATCAACCACTGCAGCACAAGTTCAATCCCCAGCCAGGGAGCTACCCACATGGCACGGCAGACCTCTCCTGTCTCCCCGCTGCTCCCCGCAGCAGTGGATTTCAGTCAATTCGCCTGTTCTGTTCCCCACTCTGGTGGATCCTCCAATCCCCACCCCCCACCCCACCCCCGCACCTCTGGCCTATACTCCAGTTATTGCATGTGGAAGAAAAGGAACTCTCATACACTGCAGGTGGGAATGGAAACTAGTCCAACCACTATGGAGAACTGTGTGGAGGTTCCTCAATCTACTAAAAATGGAGCTTCCGTAAGACCCAGTAATTCCACTCCTAGGGATCTAGCCAAAGGACATAGAAACATTAATTCAAAAGGACACCTGCAGGGCCTCCCTGGTGGCACAAGGGGTTAAGACGCAACCTATGAAGCTTCTGCAGCCACTGCAGCAAGAGTTCGATCCCCTGGCCAGGGAGCAACCCACATGGCGCAGCAGACCTCTCCTGACTCGCCCGCTGCTCCCCTCAGCAGTGTACTTTGGTCAATCCGCCTATTCTGTTCCCCACTCTGTCTCTGGTGAATCCTCTCAGCCTCCCCACCCTTCCACATACCTCTGGCCTGTGCTCCAGCTCTTGTATACATAAATAAAAAAAATCTTAAAAAAAAAAAAAACAGAACACCTGCACCTCTATGTTTACTGCAGCACTATTTACAATAGGTAAGATATGGAAACAACCCAAATGTCCAAAAATAGATGACTGGATCAAGAAGATGTGGAAAATACACACAATGGAATATTCTCAGCAATCAAAAGATAAACTCATGCCATTCACAGCAACATGGATGGAGCTGGAAGGGATGATGCTCAGTGAAATAAGCCAGAAGGAAAAACACTGGATAGTTTCACTTATAGGAGGAATGTAAGGGAACTAAATAAGGAATCAAGGGGAAAAAATAATTATAATAACTTAAAACACAAAAGTAACAGGCAACTGTAAATCAGAGACATTCTGAAAGGGGAAAGGGGACGGGGCAGAATCCAGACAGGGAGGGCGCACAGGGGCCGTGGCGACGGTGCGCGGTGCGGGGTGGCGGGGATTTTCTGGGGACTGCGCCTGAGAGGAGAAAGCAAACATTGTGCAAGAAGGAAGAATGATGTAAAATATATAGAGAAAGAAATGTAAACTACTTTCAAAAACCAGTGGACATCAATAAACACCTCGGGCCCCGAGGCTAGGAGGGCGGGAGAGGGACGGGGGTAGGGGATGATGGCGGAGGGGAACAGAATATCTTTACTATGAACTGAGCAGCAGCAGTGACAGCCTCATGCTCACCTTTTCTCACTAACTTAAAAAACAGGATTAGAACATTTTACAAAAACCAAACTGCCACACACTCCCGCGCAAAATTTACATTTTCGGCCACTCCCATCTCTGAGGTGGGGAAGAGGCTCAGAACACAGTATGTTTGTGTCTCTGATGCACTTGCTTTTTTCCTAACAGCTTTTTTTATTATTATTTATTTATTTATTTATACAAGCACTGGGCACAGTCAGAAGCGCGGGAGGGTGAGAGAATTCACCAGAGCCAGAGCGGGGCGCAGAGCAGGCAGAAGGACCGAAGGACACTGTTGAGGGGAGCAGCGGGCGGCAGGAGAGGTCTGCGCGCCATGTGGGACCCTCACCGGTGGCCAGGGATCGAACTGGCGTTACAGAGGCTGTGGACAGCTTCGCAGCCCAGCGCTCAACCGCTGTGCAACCGGGGAAGCCCTTTTCCTAACAGCTTTTTTTTTAAAAAAAGATTCATTTATTTTTGCATAAAACTGGGGTACAGGCCAGAGGTGTGGGGGTGAGAGGACTCCCCAGAGACAGAGTGGGGAGCAGAGCAGGTGGATTCACTGAAACACACTGCTGAGGGGAGCAGCGGGGAGACAGGAGGGGTCTGCTGCGCCATGTGGGCAGCTCCCTATGACTTAACCCCTAGGCCACCAGGGAGGCCCTTTTCCTCACAGCTTTCTGAGCCGTAACAGGCAGACCCTGGAAGAACACGCCGCAACGGCTGTCAGCACGTCCAGAGGCACACAACCAACACCTCCATTACTTTCACGGCACTTTCACACCCCAAAAAGGAAGCTTGGAAACCCTCTATCCCTTCCAGTCCCCACTCCCTAGGTTCGCCCATGTGTTAGCCTCCTGGAACGTCGCCCCATCGGGCCACAGAACGTCCCACTGCAGGGGGATGGGGTCTTCCGTGCAGTCTTAGTGACAAATCCTGACTGCGCCCCTCAGCGCGTGTGTTTACGGGGTGCTGCTGCAAGCACCCACGCGTCTTTAGGGCCACACTCTCGGGAGACCTTGAGATCCAGCCCGACCCGCCCCAGGTGTGAGCGCTCAGGGGTCGCACCCGCCTCCTCTAAGCGCCAATCTGCGAGCATCGGTTTCAGGTGTGGGTGGGCCGCGGCTGCGGCGCCGGGCTCCCCCTCGGGAGGGGCCCCCCGCGGGGCCCATCGCTCACCTACGTCCATCCACTCGGGGGGCAGCAGCCGACACTTCTGCCGCTGTTTCAGGTTGATCGCCAGCCACAGCGGCACCTCCACCGGCAGCCCCGGGTTGAACGGGCCCAGGTCCCCCTGCCGAGGGAGACGCGGGCGTGAGCGCCCCAGCCAGGCCCCCGCGGTCCGGGCCGCCCGGGAAGGGCGCGGTGAGGGGGGCGGGGGTCCCCTGGGGGCCGCCTCTCCCCGCCGGGCAGCGCGAGGCTCCCGGGGACGCCGGAACCCGGCTCCCCCGGCGGGAGGCGGCCCGGGCAGCCCCGACTGGGGGGCCCCCTCAGCTCCCCGCCGGCTGACAGCAGGACACGCGCGCAGGCCCCCCGCCCCCCGGCTCGCGGGCACCTCGCCCTCCCCACGGCCGCTCCTGTCCGGCCTGAGAGGACCCGCCGGCCCCGCGCCGCTCGGACGCCCCCACAGCCCTCCCGGCGCCCCCCCCCGGCGCCTCCCCCCGGCGCCCCCACAGCCCCTCCCGGCGCCCCCCCCGCGCCCCCACAGCCCCTCCCGGCGCCCCCCAAGGCGCCCCCACAGCCCCTCCCGGCGCCCCCCCCGCGCCCCCACAGCCCCTCCCGGCGCCCCCCCCCGCGCCCCCACAGCCCCTCCCGGCGCCCCCCCGGCGCCCCCACAGCCCCTCCCGGCGCCCCCCCCGGCGCCCGGCGCGGGGCTGAGGCCGCGGCGGCCGAACCTGCGCCCCCCGCGCCCGCCGCGCGCGCGCTCACCCCGATGAGGTAGATCTTGTCCAGGCTGAAGTTCGGGATGATGGTGACCGGCTCCTTCTCGGCCAGGAACTCCACCTCGGCCGCTTCCATGGCGGCGCCCGCGGCCGCCCCGCGTCCCGAGGGGTCGCCCGGCCGCCGCTTTCCCGCCACCGCGCGGGCCCGCCTCCCCCGCCGGAAGGGCCCCCGGCCAATCAGCGGGCGGCCCTCTCCGGGGGCGGGGCAGCGGCGCCGCGACGGCCGCGCGGATTGGCGCGCTCCAGCGCGGCCCCGCCCACCGCCCCCACCCCTTCCCCTCCCGGGCCGCCCACTTCCGGCTCAGGCCCCGCCCCGGGCTCCCGCCCCGCCCCGCCCCCGGGGCCGCGCACCTGCGCCCCGCACCTGCGCCCCCGCCCGCCGCCCCCCGCCGCGCGGCCGCCGCCCTGCGCGCACCCCCTAGCGGGTGGGCTTCGGGCGCGTCTCCGTCGCAGTTCGCGCCCAGCCGTGAGAAAATGCATTCATTGGGGTGCTGCCTGCCTGCCCCGGCAAGACGGGGCTCTGGCGGGCGGAGACGGAAGGCGCGGCTTCCTCCCGCTTCGCGGTCTTCCGCCCGCGCTGCGCCGGTTGCAGTCTGTGCACACGCAGGTTCCTCCCCACCCGCAGCTTCCAGGGCAGGAGCTGCGGCAGGCGGCTCCGGTGTGCGCGCGGCCCAGCGCGCAGGTGATGCTCGTGGAGGGAGCGGCCCAGCGCGCAGGTGATGCTCGTGGAGGGAGCGAGGGCGGAGCGCAGCAGTGCGGCGTGGGCTGATGAGCTCCTGCAGCCCGGGCTCCTGTGGCACGTCGCAGCGGGTCTCAAGCCCCTCTCCTGTTAGAAGCACTAGAAGATTCTAGGGGAAACTAGCAAACTCCTGGAGACTTGCGATTCAGGGACTGGGGTAGGGACAGGTAGCTGCATTTTAAGTAAGGCCCGCGTAATGCGGACGGGGTTAGCAGGCCAGGACGCATGCTGGGAGGTGAGGCAGTGAGCCGAGCCCTGAGCACCTGCTGGTGGGACAGACAAGGGGCTGGGCTGGAATTGGAGGCTTGATCGGTCGCTCTGAGAAAACACATGGGCAACAGGAGGATTTCAGGGCGCTCTAATCCATCAGGAAGCCGCCCCACCGCAGTTAAGCCCGTACTTTCCTTTCTGGCCCCTTGAAACCTGCCCCATGTAGGGGCCGATGGGAAGAAGAAATAAGGCCATCGTCAAGCCCCGTCCACTCACACGGCCCAGAAAGCTGTCGTTTATCTGCACCGCAAAGACTCATCTACACATGTGAGGCCATCTCCACTGTGTATCACTTACTGGGACAAGTATTTCTAAAAAGAAAATAAGTAAGAGGTCCCCCCAGATGCCCTATAACTGAGAGCAAGTGACCACTGAGAACCCCAGCCTCCTCGTTGGCAACGTGAGGGAAGCAGAGAAGGAGCCCCATGTTTGGGGAGGAGGGGAAGCGGACGGCCACCTGGCCCCTCCTAAAATAAAAGCTCCCTCAGGCATCTGCAGAACGAGTGTGCCAACTTGTCTGGGTTTTGATTGATGGGGAAATGTTTTCTTGACTGGCAAATATTTGTGTTCCAAAGTTGGCGAGGCTTCCCTTCCTGATTTTCACAGCCTGGAAAAGAGCAAAGAAGAAGAGCTGGTGAGCAAGCCGAGGTGCAGAGAGTCCACAGCACGGCGCAGGAGAGCTCGCGGGGCCCCAGGAGCACACACCCGAGCCTGGGGTCCTGATCTTAAAAACTGGAGGTTGCTGCTCCCCAGGCTGGGCAGTAGGAGGACAAGGTGATGAGACGGTGACAGCTTCACGTGCTGCCAAGTGGGAGCGCCCTGGAGGCCACGCTGGGTCACACGAGGAGCTCTTGTGTCCCTTCACTCACCATGATTCTCAACAGCCCCAAAAGTTGCTGAGCCCCCAAATGCCCGTTCACGGACAGGTAAACTAAAGTTAGCATGCCCGATGGGAGGTTATTCAGCCCAGATGCGGATGAAGCCCTTGTTCACACTACTTCGGGGATGAACCTTAAAAATAGGCTTCATGAAAGAAGCTGGCCCAGAATCCACCTGTGCTTCCTTTCTGTGCCCTGTCCGGAAAAGGCAGAAACCAGATCAGAAATACCTGTCTTAGTAAGTGATGCACAGTGGAGCTGGCCCTCACGTGTGTAGATGAGTCTGCGGTGCAGATAAATGACACAGCTTTCGGGGCCGTGTGAGTGGACGGGGCTTGACCATGGCCTTATTTCTTCTTCCCATCAGCCCCTACATGGGGCAGGTTTCAAGGGGCCAGAAAGGAAAGTATTGGCTGGGGGAGGTGCCTGGTAACAACTTCCAATAGGGGCAGGGTTTTGTGGGCTGATGGAAATGCTCTGAAAGTAGATGACGATGGTAGGAAATATACTAGCAGCCACGAATTGCACCCTTTCAAAGGGTGAGTTTTACAGTACATGAAGTATTCCTCAATAAAGTATTCCTCAATAAAGCTGTTACCTAAAATGTCCTTCCTCGGGCTGCATGCTCAGACTTTCCGACTGGAAACCACACACACGACGAGCTGCCCAAGAAGGCTTTATAAACGGGGAAATCGGGAAGTGAAGGAATTTGCCCCAGCCCAGTCCTGCCCTGAGAATCCCAGCATGTCCCAAAGCCCAACCTCAGGTCTGGCCTCCCTAAGTGGGTGTGTGGAGTGGGGGTGGGGGGTTGCTTCTTTACTTGGGGTGGGCAGGGCCCCCGCACCATTACTTCCTACAGTAAAACGCCTACCCTCGGAGGCTGGGGTGGCCCGCAGGGTAACGGATTGAAGGGTGGAGACAAAATAAATGGGGCTGAAGGGACAGCTGTCTGGAGACGAGGGGTTGCAAACGATGTGTACAGACATTCTGCCCTCAAGGAGGGGCATAACTCCCCACCCCTGAAGAGTGGGCATCCCCCCAAAGAGCACAGAGTGGAAACAGGGAAAATGAGGGCAGGGAGCGCCAACCAGCACCTGCTCAGCCAGGTGCTCAAGAAGCCCTGGTGGCGGCATGCACCCCAACAGGGTGGGATGAGAAGGGCACTGTTCCCCAAAGCTTGGAATCTAGCCCAGTCGGGAGAAGGCATCAGGCAAACCCCACTGTGGGCATCCTGCAAAACACCTGGCCAGCTTTTAAGGCCACAGAGGCTGAGTGACCATCACAGCCAGAGGAGCCTTCGTCTGATGCCATGTGGGGGGTGGGGCCCTAGGACATGGGGGCAAGTGAGCACATGAGGATGACGTGGGACTTTAGCTGATACTGGGCTATCCACACCGGCTCGGCTGCGACGCGGGGGCCGGAGCAGGTGCCTGCCAAGCAGTGCTTGGGAAACCTGCTGTGCTATCTCTGTTCAAAAAAAGGAAAAAAAGGTATCTCCCATGATGTGCCAGGGACCCCGAACACCCCAGACCCCCTGAGGGGCAGTGGCCCCTCAGGAAGTCAGCATCTGACACCTTTGGCCCCTGGCCACAGGGCAGGTAAGGCTCGTGTTGGACTCCTGACAGTAAAGCAGGCCTTGCTGCAGCGACAGGAACGCCCTGTGGCCACACTTGTCAGCCCAGTGGCCACGAGAGCACTGCAGCAGAGGGGGCGGAGCAGCGCCCTGGTTCACCGAGGGCCCTTGGCGCCTGTGCCCGCTGTTGGGCCAGCAACCCTGCTGCTCCCCCACTCCCGGCCCGGCACTTTGGCCGCCCGCAGAACTGCCCGCCCATCCTCCAGACGCCTTCCCCGGGGCCTGACTGCCCACTCGCCTCCAAGGAGGGGGCCGGACTAGGAAAAGGAATTCGAGCAGAGTGGAGGAGGTGGGTGAGAAGCCCACGCCCCCCAGCCCTGCCTGTGTGGACCTCACCTGGGCGGTGACCAGCTGAGCCCACCAGCCTCCGTCCTGTCTCTGGGGCACTTGGGCAAAGCAGTGTCTTGCAAGTGGGGTGTCACCCAGTGAGGGGGGGCTGGGATCACTACAGTCAGGATGGAAAAGTGGAATGTGGAAGGGAAACCACCTCCCGGGGGAGCTCTCTCCCTTAGCACAGGGCCAGAAAAAAGGCCCCATCACTTCCCTAATGGCCTCCCCTTGCCCAGAGGGCCACAGAGCTGCAGCTCCTGAGACCCGGGCCTGTCCTCAGCTTTGTCCTCAGTGCGGCCTTTCCTGTCCTGAGGGCACCTGTCCGAAGCGTGGCTGGAAGGGGTCGGATGGGCCGGGCCCCAGGGCTGTTTCCCACCCTGCAGTCTGTCTCCAGCACCCGGCGAGGCTCCGGGCGGATGGGTCTCAGCTGCACGGGACGCTGCGGGCTTGAGCAGAGGTGGCGTTTCTTCTCCGCAACAGCCCCACCAAGTGTCATTCTTCCTGTTGAGTGTGGTGACAAGTGAAGCGAGAAAGACAAGCAGGGCCGGCTCTCCAGGGGCTGCTTGTAAGCTACTTACAAGAACTTGGCCATGATCCTGGGCGCAGCGGGGCCCATTCAAGGAGGCAGGTCCGGGAAGAACACGGATTTGCATTTTGGTGGAAACTGGGTGGGACTCAGAGTAGCAGCAGACTTACCTGGAGGCTGTGAGCCGGCACGGTGCTGACCTGGCCCCAGCCAGCGCGGCCTTGTCTCCGCCCGGAAGAGGGGCTGTCTGGACCCAGAGGCCTTTGCCCACCTGTGCCCAGCAAAGCCAGGTATGGGATGCTTCTGGATCCCAACCAGGTACATGCAGGTACCCATCTACCTGTGGCTGGGCCTGGCAGCACTCCCCAGCCCCGCCCTCCCTGGGGCCACGAGGTGCCCCCTGCGACCCTGCCTCCAGGGTGGGTGGGGAAGCCATCGGGCACACGCCCGCCACAGCCCACCATGGTGGATCCTCCGCGATGGAGCCTGGGCCTCTCAAATGGCTCCGACATGCTGAGAATACACTCGTGTGTCTTTTTGCCATCTGCTGCTGTCATTAAAAAATTACATTTCCATCTGCTTTCACACTTTTCTCCCCTCCCAGCCGCCCCTCCTGGAGGCATACAGCATGGAGTCCAAGTTGCCGTCCGGATGTCCCCTCGCCTCTTGGAACTTGGGGCCCTCTCGGGACACCCCGTGGGTAGGGCCACCAGGCTGCCGGTGGCGAGCGGAGCTGTCCATGTCCACCATGTATGGACGCTTCTGGCCTCCCGTGCGTGCACACACACCCGCACCCGCGTACACACACCCGCGTACACACGCTTTGAGGGAGCCATTTACAAAGCCTTTTTATTGTCGGTGTTAATCAGTATGTGTGACTTTGGCATTAAAAATAAATGGAAACAACACTACAGACATCAGTTGTCGTTTCCCCGGGATGCACTTCAGGAAGAACAGCCTCGAGAAGTAAGAATCAGGGGCCGTGTCATGGGTTTAAGACAATCGTCATCTCCACCAGCCCCCAAGAGGCACCCCTCCCCTCCCCTCTGCAGCACCTGACCTTTGATGAAAGGTCAAATCCACGCCCACGCAGGACCCGACAGCCCCTCCCTGCTCCGCAGCCAGCTCTGCGGCTCCCCGCCCACCGGCAGAAGCCTCTGGGGCCGGGGTTACTGCAGCTCCCCTGTGGGCTCCCTCACTGACTTCCCCACACCCAGTTCTCATCCCCAACTTGACACCGAGGAAACCGAGGCCGACAGAGGCAAACAACCACCTCAAAGTCAGCTGGCTGATAAGTGGGGTCCCGGGACGGGCGCGGACTCGGGCGGGGAAGCAGACCCCAGAAAGGCCCCAGCGGAATGGTGTGTCCGGAAGTGGACTGCAGGGCCCGCCAGGAAGGGAGGGGGCAGCGGAGAAGCAGATGAAAGCAGCAGCCTTCGCACCCTCCATCTCTCGCAACCCTCGGGTCTCCATGGCTTGCCCGACCCGCCCCGAGATGAGCAAGCTGCAGCCCAGAGTGGCGGGGCCCCACCACCACGCCACCAGGGCAGCCTCCCTGCGCGGGCACCACGCAGCAGCTCCGGGAGAGGGTTTCCCTTGTCCGCATGCTCCCGTCAGGTCGCTGCTGTTACAGCCTCACCTCGGAGAAGCTGCGTGACTGTCCAAGGTCACACAGCACAACAGGGGTCTGGCTGACACATTAGGCCCGGCTTGCTCACACCCGCTCCCCTAAGCTCTCCCACAGCTCCTAAGAGGGAGGCTGGGGCTGCAGCGGGGCCCTGCTCCCCGCTCTCCTGCCCTCCCTGGCAACAACTTGCACTGAGCAGACTCCCTCCACCCTGGACTCCCTTCTGGGAGACAGAGCCTGCTTGAAGGCAGAGGCTCCGGGGCAACTGCTGGGCAGCGAGACTGCAGCTTGGGGTGCAGGTGTCACCAGGAAGAGTCCCTCTCCCCTTACTCAGCAGACCCCACTCTGGGTGATGACACCCTTGGTGCTGGCTTCACCAAGTGTGAGTGTCAAAGCCTGGGACTGGCGTGACACGTGGAGCCCCACGACCTCTATCCGGGTGAGAACGTTGCTCAGGCAACCACAGGAAAGCCACATTCAGC
Organism: Talpa europaea; assembly: GCF_964194135.1. Lineage (NCBI taxonomy): Eukaryota > Metazoa > Chordata > Mammalia > Eulipotyphla > Talpidae > Talpa > Talpa europaea. The sequence goes on along the minus strand of NC_140084.1, from coordinate 1,580,630 downwards.
CTGCTGGGGCCATTCCGCCTCTGGCTGCCCTCCTGGGGCCTGCAGCTCTCAGCCGTCCTGCCAGTCGCCTCGGGCACTAAGAGCCTGGGACGTGTGGTGATCAGCTGTGCAGATGGCTGAGGGGCTGGAGGCCCCTGTGCATGGCCCAGGGATGTGGGGGCTCCCCTGCCTGTGACTCAGCCAGTCCACAGGGGTACACTCAGCCCCAGCCCTGACCCCCAGCACCCCCCTGGGTCCAGAGAAAACAGGACCGGGACTAAGTATGAAACGTCACCTCTGGGCAGATCCGGGGCTCTGAGAATCCAGAGTGGGGACGGTCTGCCCCATGTGGCAACAGAAATGGCCACGGGAGGCGGCTTTGTGTGCTGGGAAGAGTGTGGACCCTGGGTTTGAATCGCCCCTCGCCCCCTGTAGCTCATGACCTGGGGCAAGCGTTTTGACCGCTGGGTTCCCTGGGTGCCCCTCTGTAAAACCAGGCAAACACGGGCCTACACAGGAGCCAGATGGTCACTGTGGCTGTCCAGCTCTCCCCACCTGGCTCGCTGGCCTGGAGGCTGGCCCTCTGTGCCTCGGCCAGCCCCAGGGAGACGTGCCCTGCATGTACCTCCGTGTGCGCAGATAGGGAAGCAGATCCGAACCCAGCGCAGCCTGACCGAGCCCACTCGCAGCCCTCGGGGAGCCACGGCCGAGCAGAGCAGGGACTTGGCGCCGCTGCTCTCAGCCACAGGCTGGGGCGGCGCTTACAGGATAGCAAAGGCTGCGGACCTCCCAGACACAGACACTGGTCTGAGACCGCAAGTCCAAGATCCAGGAAGCCCCGTCGGGAGCCTGTGTCCCCGATGTGGTCTCTCCGCTGAGGCGCCAGGGACACCCACAGGGCACCTGTGTGGTCGTCTCTTACCCCCCAACTGTCCTGGGCACAGCACCGCTCCTCTGCCCTGCCCAGCAAGCGAGGCTCACCGTTTGTTAAGGGACCTTTATTTATAATGCAAAAAAGGAATTACAAATCCCATTTGGACTGTTTTATCGTCTGTAAAAAAACGGAACCGCTCCTTTGCAAGAAGTCCTCGTGCGTGCCGCCCCCGGGGCACCCGTCCTGGAGGCCCAGGGCGCTGGAGTATGTCCAGAAGAAAGCCTCTGCCTGGCACCCTGATGGCCAGCCCTGCTGCTCTGGGTCGGCAAGAGCCTTAAGAGTTGTCAGTAGGGGCCTGGTCCACTCCAGGGAGTCTGGAAAAGAAAGTTCTGGAAGCGGACAGTGCTGGGTCCTTGCTCATCATGCCGCAGCCATTTCCCCAGGCAGCAGGCCCAGCTGTGTGCCATGTCCCTGTGACATGAGGGGGAGGTAGCTGAGCAGGAGTTGGAGCCGACACAGCCCATCCTGGCTTCCTCCTTAGGCTTCAGGGTCTACTTCTCCATCCTCTGGGCACGACCCTGCCTCATCCTGCCAGACTAGGGCAAAGAAGAAGAGTCAATGCCTGGATGAACCTCCACCCCACTCACACCCCTTTTCCGGAGAGCTCCGGGGCAGGTCCTCTGGGCTCCCCTGCTTTGTACCACTGCCCCCAACTCCCCCCATGCATGGGCGGTGGTGTCAGTGGATGCTGACAGGGGACCCCAAAGATGCTGAGTGTTAAAGGGACTTCTAGGCACCCCCAGTTTATGCTCAATGGCTGGGATCATACTCCCTGGGCCCCACCCATCCTTGCGTCGGTCTCTTCAAGCCCAGGGTGGGAGGCCAGCACGCCACTGCCCAACCCTAGAGACGGAGGCTGAGGCCAGAGAAAGGACGAGTCAGCCAGGAGGCACCAGCAGGCCGGGCTCTGTCCCACCCTGCCGGCTCGGGGAAGCCCCAGTGGCCAGTCCTCCCGGGAGCCCAGCCTTGCAGGAAGGTGATTCCTCCTCCTGGCCACCAGGAGAGGTCACTGGTGAGGCCGTGGGCAGCGAGCCCCGTGCAGGGCATGGACTCAGGCTCGGGACCCAGCCACACCTGCCGTGAGGCACTGTCATCCCCTCCTTGGACAGACGGGGAGACCAAGATGGGGGAGGCAGAACCTCTCCCTCAGTCACAGGGCACCCAGCGACAGAGCCGGGCCCTTGCTCTGCATGTCCCCTCTCCAGAAGGGAGCAGCTGCAGGCACGGGGAACCTGCCCCCGGGACAGGCGGGCTGGCTGGGCTGGCCCCATGCCCCGGAGCCGCTGACATGTAAAAGAATCTTCCCCGGGTTTTGCAATCGCCCTGGAGCCTCACCCACAGGCCCTGCGGGGCAGCAGCAGCCCTCCTGTGCTCGCCCCAGCCCTGGGAGCAGGGGAGGCAGTGAGAACCCCATTCTCCGGGTGAGGACACGTCACTGGCCTCTCTGCTCAGACTCTGGGCAGAAGCCCAGCTCTTCCTCCATCTTGCTGGGTGAGTCACTGATCCTCTCTGACCTCAGTTTCCCCATCTGCAAGCTAGTGATGAGGACAGGCTCACGGCCCCTAGGGGAGGAGTGAGAACTAAATGTGGCTTGTGAAGAGCATTTCACGGGTGCCTGGAACTGGAGTGTGACCCTATCGTCACCACCCAGCCCAGCCCACCGGGGGCCTGATGCCTTCCTCCAGGTCGCTGGCTCTGGGCAAGCTGAGATGCAGACTCAGCACTTCTGGAAGTGCCCTGCAGACGTCCCCCCTCCCCAAGTCCCCCCTGCAGACGTCCCTGAGCCCACATCAGCCTGCTGGCCCGTGCCCCTCAGCGTGAGCCAGGCGGACTCAGGAGGTGTGGCTGGTAGACGGAAGGACTCGAGCCAGGGGAGGGCATCTCCTGAGGGGTCTACGGCCTGGTTGGGATGCTAGCCTGCCACTTGTGGGTGTGTAGCAAGTCTCTATGTGGAGCCTCAGTTTACCCATCTATAAAAGGGGAGTGAGGTGAAGCCTGGCCCTGACTCAGGCCAGCAAGCAGGGGCTCTGGCATCCACGGCAGTGGCCAGCGTGTGGGCCTCGGCACCCTCAGGCCCGGCTCGGGCCCCGGCTGCCTGACGGGGAAGCGTGTGCCTGCCGCTCCAGCGCGTCCACTGAGCCCGCAGGTGGGGCGCCGGCTCAGGCCCCTCCTGCTCCACCTCCCTCCTCCCTCCTCCCTGCACAAGCAGCCACCAGCGGGTCCAGAGATCAGTCCAGCCCCACACGGTCTGTATCTAGCTGTTCCGTCCAGCTCAGCCGCTGCGGCCAGCAGGATGGGGTCCCGAGCCCCGGCCGGCAGGGGAAGGCGATTCCATCATGACCTCCGTGGGGCCCTCCTGCAGGCAACGGCTGTCCAGCCACAGCTCACTGCAGCAGGTACCGGGGCTAGGGCCCCCGGGGGTGCACACGGCAGACCCCGCGTTCTCAGTAAGCAAGGGCACGGGACTGGAGCTCACTGGTGTGCACGGCAGGGCAGCAGTCTCACCTGTCCGCCTGGAGTTCCGCTGCAGCATCATGCCCGTGGGCGTCGGGGGGGTGATGATGATGTTGGGCACGTCCAGGTGCTTGTCGCTCAGGACGGGGGCCTCGTCGTGGCTACTGCTGCTGCTGACACACATTTTAAGGCCTGAGCGGGCAGGCCGCGGGACACACGCACACACAACAGAGAGACAGCGTGAGTGGCCGCGGGCACCGTGCGCCGCTGCCCGCCTGCCTCACGGTCACCGTGAGCCCGACAACCCCTGGGGCAGAGGTCGGAGGTCCCCAGCTCACAGAGGAGGCTGCAGCCCGGCACAGCACCGAGGCGCAAGCTTGCACACAGCCCCAGGCTGGGCTCCCACGAGCTCACGTGTCACAGCACAGCAGGGCCGAGTAAGGGGGTGAGTCTCACTCCTGCTGCTCGTCAGGCCCGGCCGGAGCTCAAGGCCTCTGCTCTCAAATGACCCCAGTGCCGAGGTATCGACGCATCTCTGACAGGTGTCTACACCCCTTCCGAGTGAGGTCCCAGCCAACAGAGTGAGTGGGGAGGGACCAGAATGAGCTGGGGGGAGGGGTCTGTCGCCTGCAAGACCAGGCCGTGAACCCCGCAGCTCGCGCCTGCTCTGCGCTGGCTCTGCGCCTCTGGGGCTGCCGGCCACCGTGGGTGAGGACGGTCAAGCAGCCTGAGACACCCACGAAGGAGGAGCCGGGTCCTGCGACCCACAGCCTGTGGGGCTCCCTGACTTCTAGGTCTCCAGCCCCTCAAGCCTCGGGTGGACACACAGCCTGGGTCCTGTGACCTCCCTGCAGGGCCCTGCAGCGAGGTTATTCCTCATGTCCCAACCCACAGGAAATGGAAGGTAACAAATGCTGCCCTACTAAGTGTTGAGGTCTTTTGTTACACAGGCATATCTGCAACCACAATCCTGCTTCTGCTGGGGAGTCTCTGGGCCCCCCCAAACCTACCATGCTGCATAGTTCTGCAGGAGGGGGCATCTCTCCCCTTGAGGCCATGAGCCCTGCCAAGTGATTTCTACCTCCTTTAAGGCAGCAGAGCTGTAACAGGGGGGTCCCCAGGGAAAGAGGGGACTCTGGGCCCCCGGCCCCACCCAAGGGGGTGGAGCCGAGCAGGGAGGAGAGGCCGGAGAGGAGGCTGGAGAAGGGAGCAGGAGGACGGGGAGCCGGGAGGAGGCCGGAGGCGGCGCGTGGCAAGAGAGACACGTGAAGACGCGCGTGGGCTTCTCGGCCTCGGCCTCGGCCCGGGACGCGGGGACGCGGCGGGAGACACTTGCAGAGACGGACACTGGGGAGAGCCCGCGGGGAGCCCGGCAGTGGCAGCCTTTGTCCTGATGTCGAGTTCGCGCTTTTCCTTGCAGATGGCCTGGCCCCTCAGTCCCTTCCTGCGGGCCCTGCCGGCAGGTGCCTCGGACGTGTGGCAGCTTTCGGGCCTCGGGGCCCCCGCTTCGGGCCAACCCTGCTTGACTGGGCATTTACCCACGAGAAGGGTGCCTTTGGATGCTTGATTTAAAACTGTATTCTCTATTCTTTCCCTTTATCGCTCACTAACTGCATTAAAGCTCCTCTCCCTCAAAGGTCGAATGCACGGGAATATGTTTTAACTTGATGCGGCGGATGGCAGAACATAGAGAAGGCAGGCTTAGGGGTCCCGGGGTGCCCCTCACCCCGCCCAGCTCTTCTGTGGGCTCACATAAAAGCCCTGAATGTGAAACAAAAAAGGCAGCTGCCAGAAGGGACCCCGTCATCCGTCGCGACTGATGAGCCTTTACGGAGCAGCGGACAGGCCCTCCCTCTGGGGTCTTTGCCGCTACCCAGTGAGGCGCGACGGCAATCAGCCCACCGCAGAAGCGCCAGCAGCGATGCAGAGAGAACTTTGCAGCTCAACAGCGCTGTGATGGAGCCAGGCTCTGGACCGAACCCAGGCCCACCTCCTCCCAAAGCCAGGGCCTCCTGCAACCGCAGCGCTGGAACAAGCCAGGAGTCTTCCCTTTATTATTATTATTTTTGTTTGTGTGTGTGTGTGTGTGTGTCTGAATAGAAGAACTAGGGTGTAGGGCAGAGGTGCAGGGGGTGAGAGGACTCACCAGAGACAGAGTGGGGAGCAGAACAGGCGGATCTACCGAAATTCACTGCTGAGGGGAGCAGCGGGGAGATAAGAGGGGTCAGCTGCGGCCTGTGGGTCACTCCCTGGCTGGGGTTGAACTCAGTCCATGGTGGTGATAGTGCTGAGACTGGACCCCTAAGCCACCAGGGAGGCCCAAGCCAGGGGTCTTTCTGACAGGACAGGCCACTCTGCTGGCCCTCTGGTCCGTGCTGCGACTCCTCCACTCTGCCTCAGTGGTGGGGAACCTGCCCCAGGAAAGCCTGATTTACAAACAGGCGGGTGGACTTGGCCAGGGAATACAGTTAGCCAAGCCCTGCTCCATCATGCACCTGCCTGTCCTGGGGGCCTGACCGGTGATAACAGGACCTCCCAAGCCTGAGGTTAAGCTGAAAACAAAAACAAACCCCCCCTGCAGGTGGCAGCTTCTCTCTGGAAGGGCTGTGGGTGCTGGGAACTCAGGAAAGCACTAGGCCCAGCCGGAGAGGGCCCCGGAGGGCATGTCCCTGCCTGTGGCCTCTGTGACCCACCATGAGGAACAGCTGTCCCCAGCCAGCAACAGAAGGAAGATCCGATCACTGTCTCCTGGACAGTGAGGGGGCCTCCCTGCTCAGTGTCCCAAGGCGCTTCCTGGGTGACTATCCCAACTTCTAAAACCAGATGCTAGCGGGGAGCAGCCACCTCCTCCCAGGGCCGCAGCACATTCGAGGGGCTGGGGACAAAGCCCACGCCCTCACTGGAGAAGCATTAGGTTACCCCCTGGGCCGGTGGGGGGCCCAAAGGAGGGGGTGGGAGAGAGGAGGAGGGCAGTATCAAGTCCCGGGGTAACCAGCCTGGAGCTGAGGGTGGCGGAGCAGGACGCAAAAGCCCTCTGGAGACCAAGACGTTGGGGATTAGAAACAACTACGAACCCTCCCCAGACGAGGAGCTCGTTTGTGTGCGTGCCAGGATGGTTATTTGTTAGTTATGTGCCCGCCTCAGGCCATTAAAAGCCTATTTCCTGACCGGTAGGGCTTGGCTGGGATTCCAGGGGGCCAGCACCCTGGAAATCTCAGGGTGGGCTGAGAAGCCTTCCAGGTGGGTGGCCGTCACCCCTCTTCGCTGGGCCCTGCTTGGGGACCCCCCTGGGGACAGACAAGCCAGGCCTGGAACACCCGCCCCCTGGGCCGGATAAACACGTTAAAAACTAGCCCCGCAGCCTTGGTTTTCCCTCCAGGCTGCCGCTGCGACGCAGAGCCTCCAGGCAGGTTCAAAGCCGGGGCTGGGGCTGGCGCTGGGCACAGGCCGGCGGCGCTGAGCTCGAGGGCGCCCTCTGCTGGGCGCTTCAGAACGGCGCGGGGGGCCGCCTGGAGCCGCCCCGAGGCCGCGGGGACCCCCCCCCGCCCCAAGCCACGCGCCGAACGCGGCCCTGCGGGGCCCGCAACGCGGGGCAGGAGAAGCTGCACCTGGCGCGGCCCACCCGGCCAGGGCTCCGCGCCGTGGCGCCCCTCGCAAAATGGGGTGAACAACAGCCCCTCCTCCAGGGGGCGCTGCGGGGCGCGGCCGGGACCTCTCCAGCCCCCGCGGCCCCTGCGCCCCGCGCGCCTCTCCCTAGGGGACGGGGCGGGGGGGGTCGGCTCTGGGCTCCCGGCTGGGCGCCCCCAGGCGCCTCTGCGCCCCTCGTCCGCCTCCTCCCCGCCTGGACAACCGGGGCGCAAAGACTCCAGGACGCGCCAGAAGCGCCCCAGACCCAGCCCTCGGGGCGCCCCCCACGCCGAGCGGGGCGTCCTCTGCGGCCCCGACCCCAGCGCGCTCGGCCGGGAGGAGCAGGGGGGCTGGGCAGGGCGCACCCCGAGGGCCCGCCCGCCCGCAGCCCGAGGCCGGGCGCCCGCAGGCGGCCAGCGGCCCCGGGGCCGCGCGGTCGGAAAACAAACCAGCAGGCGCCTCCCTGGGCGCAAGGGGTGCAGCACCGCACTAGGAGCAACACGCAGCCCCTGCAGCGCGAGTTCGGTCCCCGGCCGGCCGGGGGCAGCCCACGGGGCGCAGCTGCTCCCTCAGCAGTGGGTTTCAGTGGCTCCGCCCCCCACTCTGTCTCTGGGGAGTCCTCTCACCCCCGCACCTCTGGCCTGCACCCCAGCTCTTGGATGCATAAATAAATAAATCTTAAAAAAAAAAAAAGCAGGGCCTCCCGGTGGCGCAGCGGCTGAGCGCTGGGCTGAGCAGGGCCTCCCCCGGCCGCCGTGAGGGTCCCACAGAAGGAAAAAAAAAGCAAAGGCCTCCTGCGAGCTCCGCAGGCACGTGGGCTTTTTTTTAATTCCAGGTAAGGGGTTGCATTATTACGGCCGAGGCCAGGGCCGCACCGCGGCTTCACCTTCCCGGGGCAGCCAGTGGCGACGGCACTGGATGTTCTAAATCTCTTTTTAATTAAGAAAAAAGCCCCACCTGCGTCAGAGATGAGCCGCTGGGGAGCGGCCGGGGGAGGGGCGGGGAGCCCGAGCGGGTGGGGCGCCCCGTCTTCCTGCCCTCGCACTGACCCAGCGGCCCGCCCGCCCCCCCAGCCCTGGCAGCTGCGCCCCTGGAGGTCCCGGACCTCCGCCCCAGGGCAGGGGAGCAGCGGGCTTTGCCCCCCACTGGGTGGTGGTGGTGGGGGGCCCCCTCCGGCCCCCAGCCTGGGGTCTGTGAAAGTGCCTCAGGGCAGCGCCAGCAGAGCCTGCGCAGGAGGCAGGGGCGCAGGCAGGGGCGGGTGGGGTGGGAGAGCTGGTGCGGGCAGCAGCGCAGCTCTGGGCCAGGGAGGGTGCAGGGGCACCCAGGCTGCCAGGTGCGGCAGCACCCCCGGTGGCGACAACCGAAAATGTCCCCAACACAGAGAAGGGCCCTGATTCCGCCTGAACTTCAGATCAACGGAAACAGCTCTGGCCTCCCGCGTGCGCCGGGGGTCGGGACAGGCTTCTGCACAACTACCCGTTGTTCTGAGCCCAAATGCAGCACAAGTCCAAATGAACCCAAAGGTACAAAACAGGCTTTTTCTCCTCAATCTGGCAACTGCCCAGTGGAAGGGAGAAGCCCCCCCCCCAGGGACCCTCCACAGGGACAGGGGCTGCACTTCTGAGCAGCGTCCCCTTGAGCCGAGAGAGCCCTCTGTGGGGTGGCCCCACGGGATGTGCGTGGCCTCTGCCACGAGGTCGAGGATGCCGGGGCCAGAGGTCGGCCCCCTCTGTCCTGCACACCTGTGTGGGCCGAGCAGGGCCCTCTCTGCAGGGACACGTGGGGGCCCACCTGCCACCCTGGGCAAACCTGCACCCTCTCCTGAGGAGTGCTCCCCTGAGCTGTCTGGGCGCCTGGCCGGCGGCAGGTGCTTTGGGGACCGACCGTCACTGCTCTTGCTCTGCGCCCCATGTCAGGCCAGGGTGGGGTGGGGGGGAAGGTTCGTGCATGCTGCAGCCTGAGCACACAGGGTCCTGGGCCCCCCAGGTACATGTCCCCAGCGGAGGGCGCCAGGTGGCCCATAGACACAGGGGTCCAAAGATCCAGGGCCCTGCAGCCTCCTCCTAGCAGCTCCCTGCTGAGCTCCGCCCCGCCAGGCCATCCTGGGCTCCATGGAACCTGCTGGAGCGGAAATACGGGGCCCTGGAGGGTGAAAGGCGCCCACAGCCCGGGAAGGGCAGGCCAGTCTCCGGGCTAATGGTGTCTGCAGCTGAGGGAGGGGCAGTGAGGCCAGCCGCGCCATCGCGGGCACAGGAGCCAGGCAGGGAGACCCAGCCCTGCTGCCCGGCCTCTGCGGTCCTTCTCCGCTTTCTGCCCCCCCCCCCCCCCCACCAGGCTCTCTCCTCTCTTCATTCCCCAAACATTCCCTGGTCTGTGAGGAACTGCAGGACGAGGAAGAAGTTGGGTGGAGGCCCGCAGAGCCCCAGCTGGGCAACATGCACGCTGTGCAACCTTGGGGGGGAGGGGAGGCTTTAGCATCTGCTGCCTCAGTTTCCCCATCTGTATAATGGGGGCCTTGCTGGGTAGAAAACAGAGGGCGGGATGCCGTGAGCGGGGGCTCTGGAGCACTGGCCTCCCGCCCGGGCCGACGGGCCAGGGAGGCTCTCCCAGGCTGGAGTGGAGAGCACTGGCTCTACAGACACACTGTCACTCCTGCTGCTGACCGGGGGCAGGCACCGGGCTGCAGGGGTGGGGGGGCAGCTGTGCGTGCTGACCCTGTGGGACCTGGAGAGGAGGGGGAGACGCCACCAGGAGCGGCAGCCTGGGCACCAACCCGACGCCAGCACAGCAGCCAGGGAGGCCCACCCGCCTGAGCCTCCTCCCCCGCTGGCCTTCCGCTCCTTCCGGGGGACAGCAGGCGCCGGAGGTTTAGCCTAAGCATGAGGGGCTGATCCCTGCTGGGAGCCCAGCAGGTCACCCCCCAGGGCCAGGGGTGCTGGGAGGGGGGCAGAGAAAGCCATCTGCTTCAGCTGTTCCAACAGGCGGATTGCCGCCCCTCCTGGGAGCAGGCTGGGGCTCTCCTGGCCCTCCTGGGCTCCCAGCCACGCTAGCCTGCCTGGTGTCACCGGGGCAGTCAGTCTCCACTGCGTCTGAAAAGCAAGACGTGGAGGGGACAGCAGTTTTTACCCGGCGAATGACCTGGGGAGCCTCACGGACACCCCTGCGCCTAGACCCATCGAAACCCAAGCAGGCCGGCCGGGCGGGGCTACAGCCTTTTGAAGGCCTGGGACTGTGATGTGCAGGGGGGAGGCCCCTGGTCTAGAGGCCCCTGCTACTCCTCTGCTCCCATGGCCCTGCCTGCCCTGCGGCCTCGATGCCTGTGCCCAGGCCCCCACGGCCACCACACTCGCTGCTTGACAGCTCACCAGACCTGCACCTGCCTCAAGGCCTTCGCCCCTGCTGTTCCCTTTGCCTGGAACACTGTTCCCTGCATCTCATGGTTGGTTCCGAAGTCAGCTTGTGCAGACGGGCCCTTACGGCTCACCCTCTCCTCTGGCACAGCCGAGAGGGCGGGGCACGTGTCCTCCCATGACCCACCATCACGCACTCGGCAAAAGAGACGACGGAACCCAGCAGCGCCAGCCCGCTCCGCCGCAAGAAGCCCTGCACAGAACCCCAGCGCCGTCCTTGCAGGGGTCGGCCGGCGCCTTCAGGACCCCACTCAGCCAAGCAGAGCCTAAGGGGATGTGAGGGCAGACGCGAGGGGCGCTGGCGGGACAGGAACAAAGAGGAACACGGGGACGCACCAAGCCCAGACGCAGCATGGCTCTGCTGGGAGCAGAGATGGCGCCGGCTGGTGAGCTGGACGGAGCGGACCGCTCTGGTCTTGGAGGCGTTCTCTACAGCGAATATGGGAACCTCCCACTTTTTCTGGAATCCTAAATCTCTTCCCCAAATACACAGACCAGCGAGGCAGGCCAGGTGTCCACGCCTGGTCTCCTCCCGCCTGGCGGGCAACAGCCCGTCTCCACGGCGACGCCGACGCGGGCTGGGACTGCGCTGGTCCCCTCCAGAGAGGCCTAGAGACCACACCCTCCCGAGGAGGCTGGGAGGGACGCTGGGCACCAGGTCCAGCCAGAGAGGCGCCCACGCATCACTGGTTTGCGGACAGGGAAACAACTTGGCCGCGGGAAGTGAGGTGCACAGGCTGCGCTGAGAAGGGAGGAGCCAGCCCAGGTGTGCTGCGCTCTGACCCCAGAGCCACTCCACCATGTTCTCAGCTGTGGGCAGGCCCCGGAGCCCCCCGGCACGGCTGCCAGAGCCCCAAAGTTCTCAGTGGGTTCGGGTGGTCCCAAGAGCTCACAGGCCCGGCTTGGCCCCCAGGCCATAACAAGGCTCCCACCCACGGGTCAGCCACGCGGCTTCCTGGGCAGGGCTGCCCGCCACTGGTGAGGGAGACCACGCAGCCTTCCCGCTACCAGCCGAGCCAAGCATGCGCCCGCTGGAGCCTTGCCTCCCGTCGGCAAGGTTCCCTCCATCATCCAGCTGCAGGGAGGACAAGGCAGCAGTGAGAGAGCACGGCTCCCAGTGCTCGGAGGTGCCCCTTGGCCGGGGTGGGGGGGGCCCGCTTGGTGCCCACAGACAGCTCAGGGAACAGAGGGACTGGGGACAGGGTGTTCCCACCTCCCCCCATGCCGCAAAAGGGTGATGGGACTTGTACTGGCTGCAGTGCCCCCCAATTCACAGCCACCTCGAGCCTCAGATCGCACCCTTACTTGGAAGTGAGGACTTTGTAGAGTCACCAGCCAAGGGCTTGTGGTGAGGTCAGCCTGGCCAGAAAGCAGCCCCGAGGGCAAAGGCTGGCGCAGGGAGAGGCCATGGAGGCCATGGAGGCGGTGGCCTTAGGGCCCTGGGAGCCGGGAGGGGGAGGGAGGACCCTCCCCTACACCTTCGAGGGGGCCTGGCGTGGGGACTCCTGGGCCTCAGACTCGGGCCTCTGGACTGTGGGGAAGGGACTTGTATTGGGTGGAGTCAACGTCGCGCCGGCTGGACACTGAGGCACTGTCTTGGAGGGTTAGTGAGGAGGCTTGACGGACCCTGCCGTGGTGCGTGCGGGTCCTGCCTACAGCAGCTGCCTCGAATTAAAATGTTCACCCTGGAAGAGCCCACGGCGGGGCCAACCAGCCTGAGCACACACGCTGCAGGTCCAGCTGCGGGGCACCTGGCAAAGCATGAGGCTGCTCTGTGCACAGCTTCCTCGTCGAGGACCTGGGGACGCTGCTGGCAGCCGGTCAGCGGGAGGAGGGCTGGCGGGGTGACCCTGGACAGGTACGGGGCGGAGCCCGGCCGCCCAAGCCCCCATAAGAATAGACTGCGGAGGCAGTTATTTGAGCTGGTCATTCTGATCTGATGTCTGGAATTCACCCCAAAGAAGTTGTAACTGGAAAAACCAGGAAGCAAAGACGTTCAAAGAGGCCCTAGCTACAAAAGCAACAAGTGAGGCGCAACCCAGAGCTTCTGGGCAGAAGCGGATGGACAGTGAGAATGGTAAAAATAACGCTGGCGGGGAAACCCATCCCTCACGCCCAGCAGTGGCTGGAAACTGAAACCAAGGAGCCCATGGACCGGCCACCAGGGGAAGCTTGCCTGGCAGCACGGGGCCGGCGCCGGGGGGAAGCCCTGGGCGGTCGGGGGCCAGCCCCCGCGCGCGGCCTCCCAGGATGTGATGAAGCCCGGGGAAGGTGAGAAGCCCCCTCTGCAGAGGAGGCGGGCCTGGCTCTGGCCTGGTTTAGCACAGAGAGAGGGGTGCTCCTTCCCCCACCTCACCTGTGCCGGAGGTACACCCGAGCCTTGTGGGCCCAGTCACCTCCAGAGACCCAGCTGGGTGGGGCGGGGGTGGGCAGTGGGCTGGCTGCCCGGGCCAGCTCCAGAGAGGAAGCGATGAAAAATGTATGAGCAAACCTGGCTCGCGCAGGCACCGGTCCAGCACTTAGCCCCTCCCGGGCCTGGAGATGCCTTTCACAGACTCCCAGGCCCGGGAGCACTCAGCTGCTCTCAGTCCTGCAGGGGCCGGGGAGAGGGGGTGGGGCAGGGTGGAGGCCTGTCTCCCGGAGACTCTCCAGAGCTGCAGCTTGTGTCTCCTCCCCTAGTTGAAGCTCCAGCGATCCCTCCAGGGGGCCTCCAGGCACAGGACAGATGTCCCCCAAAACAGCCCAGAGTGGAACAGTCCTAGCGTCCACTGAGGGAGGAATGGATAGGGCACAGGGGTGGAGACACGCACGGAATATCACACAGCCATCAAAAAGGAACACATCCTGACACCTGCGCAACACGGACGGGCCTGGAGGGCATCACACTGAGCGAAATCAGTCCCACAAAAATACAAACACTGGAGGATTCTGCTCCCATGAGGCACCAAGCGGCGGAAATCATTCAGAGTAGCTGGTGGGGGCTGGGGAATCTCTGAGTGACGGGGACAGTTTTAGTTGGGATGATGACAAAAGTGTGGAGCTGATGGCGGGGGGTGGACTTAATGCCACGGAGCTGGACACGCAGATGTGACTCAGGTGGCAAATGCTGTGCCACGTGTTTGCTGCCGTCGGGAAAGGGGCAGCAGAAAAGGAAGAGGGCCTTGGGCTGCCGGCGCTGGGGGTCTGGACCCGACCGCTGGACCCCCGGCCTCTCTGATGCTGGCTCGACACCCCCTGCCTTTTACCCCTCATGGGAGGGCTCAGAGGGACTCAGAGGGGACGTGGTTTAGCATTACCGTCCCCCTCTGCGAGATGCTCTGACGCACCAGGGCAAACATGCTACCCACGGGATGGCAGTCTTGGAGGAGATGCCCATGGAGATGCCCAGCCCCAAGGAAGGCCATAAACCTAGGCTGGGCCACCCAGTGAGTTCCTGGGCTCGCTGGTCACAGGGGGACCCGAGGGCTGGTCTCCTGACTTCCGGGGCACGGCGCGGAGCTGGGCACAGGCCCGAGCCTGCAGGAAGGCAGGGCTAGCTGGCGTGCTCCCAGAGTCAGCCGGGACCCTGCGGAGCGGGCTCTGGGCCGTGTCGGGCTGAGGTGTCCCTGGCTCACGAGGCGCTGCTCAGAAAGGATGGGGTCACAGATCAAGGTCTGGGTGACCGCTGCCAATACGCACAACACCCCCCAGTGAGACTGTGTCCTTCTGGAGCTTTCTCCCTGCCAGTTTGCGCTCTCCCGGCCCGCGTCCCCAGCACCCGCAGGCCGGACCGCCTATCTCGGTGATAACAGGTGCAGAGGGGAGAGTAAACACCCCAGCGGTGCCTGGCACCTCGGTCCAGCCTCTGGATTCCTCACACCCCACAGCCTGGGACCAGGGGGGAGTCAGTCCCCCGCTGAGGTGGAAACCGAGCCTGGGGTGCTGCAACTTTCCCATGTCACTCGCCCCCAGTTAGAGAAGGCCCGGTGGAGCTGTCAGAGCAGGCATTGAGGAGGCGCCTACTGCATGCAGTGCGGCTTCCACAGGTGCCCCTCCAGCGCCAGCAGCAGCACCGGTGCCTCCAGGTCAGCCCTCCCACTCTATCCATGCCCGCCCAGACTCACCCCCGAGAGCGGGCGAGGAGGGCGCCCGCCTTACCTTTCAGGCAGGACGGCTTCAGCCCCATGTCGGCGCCTCCTGCGGCCTGCAGAGAGAGGAGAGCTTGTTTTGTATTGGCCACGTGCGGCCAGGCCCCCGCCCGCCCGGTGCACAACAGGAAGCAGTGGCGAGAGCAACCCGGGCCAGCGCCTGCCTCTACATCTGGGCTGAGTTTGCTAGAGATGCATCTGTGCTGGTGGGAAACTTTGAGCTAAATATACTGGAGGCGCAGCACAGCGGCCGCGCGCGGCTGGAGCAGAGGGTGTGGCCAGCCCGAGCCGGGACCCAAGAGCGCCCTTCCCTGCAGTGCCGCAGATGCCGCGTCTGCCCTGACCCTGAGCCCTCGCGGTGGGCGCTGGTGCTGGTCTTTTGAAAGGCGGATCGCTGGAGAGTGAACAGGTCGAGCTCCAAGAGTGAACAGAGAGTGAACAGGTCAAGCTCCCAGCCCCTGGGAGCCTGTGGTCCCCACCACCTCCCTGCCACGGTGCATCCTTAACCTCGAGTAGCTGATGGGGACGTAGAGGCAGCAGCAGACGGGGCTGACACCAGGGAGCCCCGACTCACAGTCCTCGGCCAGGCCGCTTCACAGAGCAGACGTGGAGGCTCGGGCGTACTAGGAGGAGCAGAGCTGGAATTTCAACCAGGGATGCCCTTCTACCCGCAGGGGCCCGAGACTCTGCAGGCCCTTCTGGGAAAGGGGAGGGATGCTGGGCTCGCCCCTTTGCACCAGGATGTCTGGGGAGGGCCCTGGCCTCCCCAGCAGGGTGATGCAGGGAGCCCTGAGGTCGGATCATCAGAAATAAACCCCAGACCCATGGCACCGTCAGAAAGACAGACAGCCGGGGCCTCCCTGGTGGCGCAAGGAGGTAGGACACAGCACTATGAAGCTATCTGCAGCCTCTGCAGCACGAGTTCGATCCCTGGCCACAGAGCTGAAACCACAAAGCACAGCAGACCTCTCCAGTCTCGCCCGCTGCTCCCCTCAGCAGTGTGTTTCAGTCAGTCTGCCTGTTCTGCTCCCCACTCTGTCTCTGGTGAGTCCTCTTCTTGGTCTGCACCCCAGCTCTTGTGTGCATTAATAAATCTTTGGGGGGAAAAAAAAAGACTGCTGGCTGGCAGACTGTTTTCTCAGTGGGTCTTGGTCCGGTGCTGGCCGTGCCCACCATGCAGATTTTATGACACACCCCAGGATCTAAACAGCCTCCCCATGAGCGTCAGCAATGCCTGTGAATAGGCCAGTGAAAGCAGGCCAGTGCTGCGGGGCCCAGGGGGTGTGGCTGAGACGGGAGGGGAGCCCTTCCAGATTTTCTGTTTGAAAAGTGATCAACAGAAAGAGCAGGTGGCGAGTGTGGGACCAGGGATCGGGCCTGCCCCGCCGCTGCTCTGGCCGTGCGTGGGCGGGGTCAAGCGTCACAGAGCAGGGTAGAGCCAGAGCCCGCATGCGAGACGGTGTGGAGCGGCGGGGAGCCCTGTCCACCTGGGAGGCTGCCCAGGACATGGGTGTTCCTGCGCCCCTCTGTGAGTCAGATGCCTTTCGGGGGCGTCAGAGGCTGGCACAGTGCTCCGAGCTCATGCCCCTGGCCGCGGCGCCCAGAGGCGCTGGTACGCACCAGAGCCCGTGTTCCCAGAAACTCCTCTGACGTGGCTGGAGGTGGGTGCGGGCACTGCCATGGAGAGCCTTCCGGAACGCACGACTCTGTCCCTGGAGCTGTCCCCTAACTGCAAATCTCACAGCACTCAGGGAAGGAAGGAGGGAGCGGGGGAAACCTCAAGGGGGCGGGAACGAAGTGAGGAAGGTGCAAGAGGAAAACAATGAGGATGAGGAGGCAGGAGGGGCGCAGCCTGGATTCAGGGGACCCCGGTAGGTTGTCCGAGATCGGGCCTGTGGAGTGGGTCTGGGTCAGTCTTCTCCAAATCCCACGTGCGGGGTTTCCACAAAGGGACGGCTCTGATCCGGGGCGCCGCCCCACCCCGGACCTCCCCAAGGTCAGCGGGCACAGAGGGGCCAGGGGAGCTGTGTGACCTTGGGCGTGTCAGGGCGGGAGGTACCCAGCTCTGCCCAGGCTCAGTGCCCATGCCCAGTCACAGCGACACCCCCACTACTGGCACTGCTGCCCACAGCATTGCTGGGGCCCCGGGCACCCCGCAACGCGCTGGGGTGGAAGCCCTTGGGGGTGACTGCCTAGGAAGCGTGGGCAGAGGCTTCCTGGAGAGCCGCCCCCCACCGAGGGTGAGCTATCTGGAGAGGAGTTAAAGCTGACTCTGTGTCTGCCAGGCAGACGCCCAGCCGTGGGGAGCAGGCGGTTTCCCCTAAACTTCCACATCCTCAGCTGACAGACGCCGGTTTCCAAAGGGCTGAGTCTTGGGCCAAGTTTATTATGAAAATAACTCCACTGAACCCTGACAGTACCGGAAGGAAGCGTTAGACACCGCTGCTTCCTCCGTCATGCAGGTGAGGGGATGGAAGTCACGGGGGCCCAGCGGCCCTGGGGGCCGAACCCCAAAGCCCTGGGACTATCACTTTGCACTGTGACATGCAAGGCACACAGTTTTGTGGTTAAAAAGCAGCATGTGGTGGGCAGGACGACGTGCTAGTGTGGGAGAAACCTTCTCTCCTTCACACGTTTGCAGGCGTGTGCGCCCCCCGCCCCCTCAACACTGAATCAAATTCTGCTCGGGTCCCTTCCACAGATCAGACTGTTAACTATCTGCACCACAGCCTGAAGCAGAGCAGGTTCTTTCTTGCACCCGGGCATCCAAACCCTGGGACTGCCCAGTGGCCACGACAGGCCCTGTCCGGTGACAGACGTGGCCTGACAGTGATAAAAGCCCATCAGTGGGCCGAGGTGGGCAGTGTCAGCACGTGTCCAGGGGCCTCAGGACAGGAGCCACTGACCAGCCCCCGCTCCAGTGTGCATGAAGGAGAAAACTAAACTAGCGCCTCTGGGAGACACAGGCCACGGCCGGCCGCTGACTCTAGAGCTCGGCGGCCCCTTTCAGCTGGGACCCTCGTGGGGCCGGCAGGGGGCTCAGGGAGCTCGCCGGAGTGAGGCAGGCAGACCGAGAGCTGGAAGTGGCCATGGAGAGGGTCGCCAGAGCAAACACAGGACAGCCACTGGAGGCATGAGTTGGACACGAAAAGCACTATATCATCTCTCTGGACTTCACGCTGAACGGGCGTCTAACATTTCTCTTGGGAGATCTGGCAACCCCACGCAGAGGTGTTCTCCATCTGACACCTGGGTGCCCACAGCAGGCCAGGGAGGGGCAGAGGGAGAGGCAGGGCCACCTAGATGAAGTCAGGATGGCCCTCGGAGGGTGTGATTGCCGGGCGCTGGCCTGGGTTCGCCTGCTAACAACGACCTCCCTTAAGGCCGAGGGGGGCAGGGGCAGAATCAGAGCGGAGGAATGTGCGGGTCTGCCCAGGTGGATGGACCCGCAGGACGGGGCCGAGTCCGGCTCCACACCGGCTGGGGGAGGAGTCGGCCTGGTTCCCTACTCCCTGTCCTGCAACCCAGGCAGGGACATACCGGTCCCCGCAGGCCCCCGGCACATCTTGCTTTTCTTCCTTCTTTAGAAAAGGCACTTTGTGCAACAGGATTAGAATTCCTGCAATTCCAGCCAGAGGGACTGTGCTGGAATGGAGGCTCTGAGCATCGACACGCCTCCATGGGGGCACCGAGGCTCCGGCAGCGTCTGCCTTCTGGGCCACAGGAGCCTCTGGGAGGGGCAGCTGCCCGGTTCGCAGCCTCGCCAACAAGAAGTGAAAGAGGGGCGGGCGCGCCCACTGAAATCCCCACGGTTCCTCTGTGAGGGCAGCCAGGGTCCGGCCTGCCCCCAGGACTGCCCACGCCCCCTCCCACGCCGTGTGTGACCAGCTCGACACTGCGACACTTGGGTCACCCTTTCCACC